>NW_026575158.1:1242500-2485000 GCF_905146905.1 Nyctereutes procyonoides | reverse complement strand
GTTTTGCATATGGTTTTAGTAGTTATACACTGGGTATCTTAGCCAATATATATAGGTCATGGCATGATAAATTGAAGGTTTTTATAATTTTTCATTCTATTAGAAGTGAGATGAGAAATCAGGGAATAAATAAATTTACTGTATTTATGGTAAAGTAAACATTTGATAATTTCTCATGGTCTCTTCTTGGGTAAAATGTCTTAAAATTTCCCTAAATCTCATTACTTATGTGAAAGCCCGATTTTATTTGTTTATTGATTCTTACATGGATGGAAGGAAAGTCACAGCCTAAAGTACAGTCTTTGAAATTGATCAGTTTTTGCTGGATCCCTTTTCTATTTTTACTGTTGTGCAATGACCTGGTTCTAGAAACTCCCTCTCCAGAAATATCTGAGGTTGAGGGAAAAGGATGAGAGGGGAGGCTCTCTCATTGAGCATTCAGGGCTCTAAGTCAACCTTCCTTTCTTCCTTGTGTCTCCACTTTTCCTTTCCTTGCTTTAAGTCTTTTTTTAGATTTTCCAAAATCTATGCAATTCTTTCTGACAAAGATTTTATACTGTGTCTGAAAAGTCAATGTCAAATGGAGAAGATACAAGTAAGAAGTGTAGAGTAGTGAGTACAGTATAGTTCTACATGACATTTCCTCCTCATGAACATTTTCCTTTTTCATTTTGGGGCTTGTCCCCATGTGATCTTCATCTTCCAACTGTTTTTTCTTTCTTTTGTTTTGTTTTAATGGAGAAGCTCTTTGCCATTGCTTTTTAGTTTAAGTATTGTATTCTTTTGTTTAATCCAAGAAACACGTTTTGAAGTCTGCTGTGCAAAACATGTAATGTGTTCAAAACATGACAGGAGGGAAAAAAAAAAACATGACAGGAGGGATTCCTGGGTGGCTCAGCTGTTGAGAGTCTGCCTTTGGCTCAGTTTGTGATCCCAGGGTCTGGGAATCGAGTCCCACATCGGGCTCCTTGCAGGGAGCCTCCTTCTCTCTCTGCCTATGACTCTATCTCATGAATAAATAAATAAAATCTTTTAAAAAAATACCAATACTTCTTAATTAATGTTGTTGTAAAACAGTATTCAAAAAACATTTTGGGAGGGTTAAAAATAAAATATAATAGAAAAATACATATCTTTATTTCTGAATTTAAAGAATTCCTTTATGCACCAAATTGTGCTGCATAAGAAATCAGTATTCCAAAGGGCATCTGTAAAGTGAAGCCTTTGGGATCAAACTGAAGAAAAATGACGACCACCCAGAGGAAAATTTACAAGATAAATGTCTTTTTTTTTTTTTTTTTTTTTTTTAAGATAAATGTCTTTGGTCAAGGTTCTGAAAGTGACTTTTTTGCCTCTGGTAGACAACAAACTACTAGGTTCTAAACTTTAAAACCAATTTTGGTGAATAGACTTAAAGCTACTGGAAGAATACTATCCCAAGCTATTATTCTTGGCAATTTAAAGAAAACACATTTAGAAGAATCATTTTTGCTGAGCTTTATCGACATTTTGTTTATAGAGTAAGAAAAGCTTTAAAGCATTTTAAATTTGAATTTGTTTTTTTTTCTAGGTTTAAGCACAGAACATTTTAGAATTGATTTCTAAATATTAGTTAAAATGTAAAAGTAATATAGAATTCATAATCATGGATTGTTGCATGCTGCTATTTCCAGTTCAAAAATAGAGTATAACCATTACATTACGCAAGACCATTCTGTTATGTAAGAGATAACCCGGTATAATTAAGAATTACTTGAAGAGATACCATGATTATAAAAGTCTGGTGATAAACATCCAAAACTGATGAATATTAAAATAGTTTTAGTACAATCTCATCTTGGTGTGTGACTAATGTTCTGTCTTTTGGTATTAGTCGAATAACTATAGCACTGTAACATCCCTTGCCCCACATAGCAGATGCCCTGCAGCGTCAACTGGCTTTACCAGGGTTTATGTGTATAGCATTCTCATTTGCACCATTGTACAAATGAATACATTTCATTTTTATTTTCTGACAAGTGAACAAACTTTCAAGAAAAAAAAAATCATAAAATCTAGTAAGTCTAAGCCTTCTGATCCAAGATCAATGGTAATGCAACATATGTGAACATCCTAAATAAAGTGTCTGAAATGGTTTTGCAAACTTTTACAATGCTATATATTAATAATAATAAGCACTTTAATTTTGTATTCAGTGAGTAAGTAGACTGAGCTCAAGCACTGAATGAAGTCAGTTAAAATGGCAGCACCTTTGGTAGATTTAAAAGTAGAATATACCTTAGTACATGTTATTTTTAAATTATATTTAAAGATAGTAAGAAACCAAATTTATTTTTTTAGGATTTTATTTATTTATTTATTTATTTATTTATTTATTTATTTATTTATGAGAGAGAAAGAGGGAGCAAGCGCAAGCATGGGGAGGGAGAAGGACAAGCAGACTGAATGCTAAATGAAGAGCCCCATGCAGGGCTCCATCACATGACACTGAGATTGTGACCTAAGCCAAAAACCAAGAGTCATGCTTAATGGAATGAGCCACCCCGGTGTCCCAAAACCAATTTTAAAATGAAATTCAAGTCTAGCATTGTTGGATCCCTCAAATATCTACTAGAGTTTGGTTGGATACAATCAGATGAAAAATAAATGTAAAATCAAAAGTCTTACTGTTGCTTATAATAACATTTGTATAGCTCTGAAGAGTGTATAGAATCATTTCTCACACATTATGTTTAATATTCTGCAAAACATTATTGTCAGATATATAGGATAGGTTGGTTATTATTATGATCCTTTTTTCAGAATGGGAAATAGGAGAAAAATAAATTCAGTTTGACATGGATTTTTCCTCCTTTCAAACCTTAGGTTTCCAATACCTCATTGTCTAAGATCTTGGATGAATGTGGCAACAGCACTTGCATCTTCTGGTGCATAAAATAGTCTGTCTCACTCTTGTTGACTCAAAGCACTGTAATTCTACTCAACGTTATAACTAGTAAGCTTCTGACAGTACCATGAAAAATCATCTCTGAATAATATTGGAACATAAATGTATGTGCTTTCGGAGTTTCTGTTTTAGAGGTAGGATACTTCTACTGAAATTGAATTTTACATAATAATAGAGCAACTAAAGAAAAATCCCCATAATTGTCTTCATTTTTCATCCAAAACACTTACTTCTATGTCCTTATCAGACATTAATGTAATTTATAATTTAACATCTTTTTGTTTTTTAAGATTTTATTCATTTGAGAATGAGTGAAAGCGAACCAGGGGAAGGGCAGAGGGAGAGGAAGAGGGAAAGAATCTTAAGCAGACTGGGCACTGAGCACAGAGCTAGATGTGGGGCTTGATCTCAGGATCCTAAGACCACAACCCTGAGCCAAAACCAAGAGTTGGATGCTTAACATACCAAACCACCCTGGTGCCTCTATAATTTAACATCATAATCACTTCTCATATTTAAAGAAAGGATTTAGATCCTCTGATTTTCTTTGGAGAATTCTTCTCTCTTTTCCCTATGCAAGTCATAGCTATGTGCCCACCAGGCAAACCTAGCATTAAGATGGCCATCCATCAAGGCACCTGGGTGGCTCCATTCATTAAGCATCTGCCTTCAGCTCAGGTTATTATCACCAGGGTGTTGGGATTGAGCCTCTCATCCAGCTCCCTGCTCAGTGAGGAGCTTGCATCTCCCTCTGGCTGCTGCTCCCCCTGCTTGTGCTCTCTCTCTCTCTCTTTTGCTGTCAAATCAATCAATCAATCTATCTATCTCAAAAAATTAAAAAGATGACCATCCATAAAGCTAATGCCATGAGTTATCTAATACAGAGCCCCTCCATCATACTGAATATTATTTCTCTTTCTTTCTTTTTAAATTATTTCTTTTTTGATTCCTATTTCATTGTTACCAACCTCACAGCCTTCTAAAATAATCTGTATATAACATCCCAGTCCTCATGCTTTTGTAAATTAGGTAGGTAATGTCCCTAATTATTCTCACTTCTTTTCTTCTTCAGATTACTTCTGCATTTATTTCTCATTTATTATTGTCCATACCTCATCTTTGAATTTGAAATTTCTCCTCAATTTATTCACCATTCCCCTCTAAACTTCACATAAAGTAAATTCAAGAATACTGCTGAGTAGAATTTTAGTATTCATATCTCTCCTTCCTACACATATATTTGCATAAATTGGGTTAGGTTCATGTATTTATATATTTTATTAGAAAGACTAACTTCCTAATTAATACAGAAGATGAGGTTTTAAGAGAATATAAACTTTTAATGGTGTTTGGTAGATTTGAGTATGTAATTATGCACTTCCTCTGATTAGGTGGATTTGTGTGTATAAAACTTTCATATTTTAGTGGGCATGTGTACATTAACTCATATCTCTATGTAAATATCCTCAGTAACTCTGCTGAATGTCCTGTTATACTAATTTTTGCCTGTTGATGTTTATTAGTCTGTACTTTGTTAGGAAATTACACTTTGCAATGTTTAGTTAATTGAAACTAACATTTTGATACCCTGAAAAGTTTTAAAGAGGAATAAAGAGATTTAAATGTTCATGGGAATTCTTGATTTGCAGCCATTGCCGCCTGTACAGTGAAGTCTCTGAGTGAATCAGACATAAAATCCTGTACGGGAAAAAGGTGGCAATTACTGAAAAGAGCACATCTGTTCATCTCGGGCTTTGGGAATTAGGAAAGACCTTTATTTACATTGTGTAATGTATAGAGGAAGAGCCTGGGTTTCATATCTGGTTAGTTAGTAGTATCTCGAGTTAGAAGTTGTCAGCAGAATGGTCACCGATGTTTGCAATGTCAGGAAGCATCCTTTCTAATTGCTATGACTGAATCAGGATGGGCCACGTATCTGCAGTGCAGTGCTTTTCAGTTCCAAAACCTGAGCTGATTTGGAACCATTCTCATTCTTTAAATGGCATATTGCCCTTTTTTGGCAAATAAAAATTAGTAAATGATTGATGGGCCACACCAGTTTGGTGACATCTCCTGCTGTATCTCTGACATATTTTGCTTTTTCCTTAGATGCAGCCTTTTCAAGGACTCAGATAATTCAGTGTCGTAGAGGAATGACTGACATGAAAGCAGAAAGCCTCTAGTATCATTAGCCACTCTGCTAATAGTAGAAAAATACATTTTTAAAATGCAATCTTTTTTTAATTTAATGAAAAATATATTGGAATTAAGAATATGTCAGGATTGCTAACAACCACATGAAAAAATTTAACATTCAATGATTGTCATACATCTCTGAGTTGGTTGGATATAAATGAACAAACAAAAAACTTATTTGGTGTAATATGAGTATGTTCACAAAAGATCCTCTCCCCTCAATAATTATAGATAATTTTTATATTCTCACCCTTAAATAGCCATACAAAAATGATCATATATGCTATCTTAAAAGTGCCTTTTGACCAAAACTCATACAATGAAAAGTAGACTCTTGCAATAATTAAGTAATTCTGTAAAACAAGGTTAGGAATTTTAGAAGTTTATCTACAAAGTCTTTCAATAGGAAAATGCACAGTTTAAATACAGACATAAGCTTAACTTGGTCACTATGAAAGCTAGAATTTCCATGGTAGTTTCTTAGAAAGAAAGAAGTATAAAGTTGTGTTTTTGTTTAACTCATTGTCCTAGAATAAAAAAGTAACATTGCTTTCCAAAAATTTAAAAGTGTGTTTTTGCAAATTTTAAGATAGCAAGACAATCTCTTTGTTGAAATATAAACCATAGGAATACTTGAAACTATTTCTAATACACTGCATAGGTGAAATAATTACTGAGGATGACATGTAGTAATTGGGTCTGTAACTCCAATTACCCTGAGGCATTGACTCATTTAGACTTATGCCTTTATTCATCATGTTTGTGAGATAAGCTTTTCTGTAGAAATAAATCCAGAGTAACTTCCCTTGAATTCAAGGATTCCACAACTCTCCTCTCTAGAGAACTGGCAAGAAATCATTGAATTATTTGCTAATTGTGAGCAAAATTTGTATTGATTTTTCTCTGTCTCTCTAGCTGATGTTAATAGCATCATACTTCAGGTCATTAAATACTTTTCAGCACCATCTAATTGTCAAAGAATCACTTACTAACACAAAATTGTAGACATTAAAGCCACATACACATGTGCATACAAACACAAAGAAAAATGATGACACAGGCAGTTAATATTCTCTTTTCCCCCTTATATGGTAATATTTCACAATGGATATTACATGATTTGAAATGAATAATGATTTTAAATAGTATTAAAACTGCTATATCGCCAAACTCTAGCCCTGCCTGATTTAACTCCTGGGTGCTTATTAATATTATCCTACCCCAGTGCCTGCTACTACAAAAAATGTACAAATAATCAGTGTATGTCCAATTTTTGTCATTATGCTGTCACATCCTTTGAAGTTTGATATGAGCATAACTTCTGATTTTCTTTTAAAATTACCTTGTAGGTGTTAAAACAGATGTTACATTCACCTTATGGATGTAAAATGTGTATTTTTTTTACACTGTTCAAGTGTTAAGTGTGGTTTCTAGTAAAACAAAACTATTTCCGTGTACTATAATCTCTACAATACATTAGCAGAATGTTTTAAATTAAAGATGTTTGTCAGTTCTCTGCACTGATACACAAAATTATTGCCCAATAAATTTGACTAAATTTAGCAAAATAAAGCTATGGAGAAAAACAGAAAACAATCCTTTGGATGCTCACGATAGGCTTTTACATAGGAAAAGTTATTCCTCTCATGGCCCCTAAATAGTTGTTAAAACCAATGTACCTCATCTTTGACATCTGTTTGAGCAGAATGAATCCATTTTAAATCCCCAAATCACTTTCACTGTGACAGAATGGAGTAAATGAAACAAAATGGTTTGGGGAAATGAGAAAATGTAAACAAGCCAATCAGATGCCATTTAATTTCCTGGAGAGCCAGAAGTTTTCTCAAAGAAATGTGAGATCACACTTTGATAAAGAAAAACCTCTATAAAACCCATTGCTATTTGAGGGAAGTTTCTCTCACATACATGGAGATTTAAATTGATATTGTGCCCAGAAATATTTCATAACAGCCAAGACTAATAAGTTATTTAGCAGTATTGCTACACAGTCCATGAATACCTATCTGTTCTTGTATATACAGAAAGAAAACACCATAAATATTTTTGATGAAACTTGCTGTATTGAGAGACATGGTATTCTGATTGCCATGTGTTGGAGTACTCAACACTTGGGCTTTTCTTTCCGCCCATTCCTAATGATGAGTTTCTTCTTCAGGATTGCTGGATTGTTAACATCTGGTAAAGTCTGAGAACATAAAATAAAAGCAAACTGTTAAGCATTAAAGGTTTATACACTAAACTAAAATTTAACATAACAGTTTTTCTTGCCATAAATAACTTTGTCATTTCTACTAAGATGAAGGAATCCATTTCTCTACTTCTTGAAATTAGGCTCACTTCTTTGGCTGATAGAATGTCATAGAATTGATAATCTGATCATATACCTCATGGGGGTTTTGCTGATTCCACATTTGCCTGCTTGGAACATTGATGCCACCATGTGAAGTAGCTTGGCCTAGACCCCTTGAGGTTGAAAGACTGAGCGGGGAGACAACTACTTAGAAAAAATGTGGGTCAGGCCATCTCCAACCATTCAGTACTATGGAAGCCTCAAATAACTGTAGATGGATGAGTAGCCCCAAGCAACATCAGAACACTCAATGGAAGTCCCACCCTAATCATTGACCCACACAAGTGTAAGCCAAGTTGTTCTAAGCCACTAAGTTGGCTTTCTTTAAGCCAGCAAGTTTTGAGGTGGTGAAATCATCAATAGGGTCGCCTCCAACCTCTCACAGTGTTCTGGGCTTGAGACCAACAGTCAGTGTCTTCCTCATAAAGTCACTTATAAGAGCCAGGATAAAAATATGTATATGCAAATCTATGTGAAAAGAAATTATCTGAGGAAAATGGATAAAGTCCATCTATAATCCATTTCATTAAATACGATTATGTTGTTTTATTTGAAGTTCAAATTTATTTATAGATATTTATAGATATCTATGAATTGTTTATAAATATATTACCTCCCTAAGGCAAGTGTTGTGGTTTTACTGGTCATCAAATGAAAGGTGTAAACGTTTCTAAAAATACTATATATACAGTGCAATATGTCAGCTGATTTAACAGGTATAAAGTAACATGAAAAGTGTAACTAGCTTGATTGTTCTTTGTAATCAACATTTATCAAATATTCTGTTCTATAAACCAATATTAATTAAATTTTAAGAAAGAAAGCTTGATCTTGAAGTTCATAGGATAAATAATCACTTTTAGCGATAGAAACAGAAAGTTATTAAGATTATAAAAACAAAATAATGATAAGAAAGAAAGGTTATTATCTTTTAAATTCTCATCTTTGAGTTAAAAAAACACATATGGAAGTAAATGAATTTTTAGGTTATTGGATATGCAGTTAGATTGGCAAATATATTTCCAGTGAGGTTAAGGGAAAATATATGTCCTGTAAAGTTTATAAGACTTCGAAGTATATTTGAAAATGTATTTTTTCTATTTACCAAAAAATGTGTTAATTTTAATCACAGAGAGGAGAGTTTTGTTAAGTTTCATTCAAAGGAAGGAAAAGAAATCTGCATCTTTCATTAAAATCTCCCATCAGCCATGTTTCCATTAGAGTTCACTGAAAAATGACTCATAAAACCAACAATTTTATGCATCAGGTGACAGGTTTTGACAGAAACAGCACTGCAGTTTTTGCGATATGCTACATTTTGAATGCTTAAACTGTGTGATTAGGTGTGCTTTATATGACTTCCACGTGCTTAGCTAGCAAAATCTGAGTTTATTTATACAAAATTATTCAAGTGAAAAAACTGGTGTCTCTCAAGTGAGCAAAGTCAGACCTCGAAAAAGGCCATAGGGGATTGGCTAGCATTTTATTATCAAGTGAGCCATTCTAACTGTGTTAAAAGTAAGGCACAAACCTTCTTGGTAAGCACAATGGGCTTATTCTTTATAAAAGACACAAAAAATAAAAATAAGAAATTCCACCATTTAATAAAGTAATTTTCTGTTTCAGTGTCTATTAATTCAGTTCTAGTAAAGGAAAATTCTACAAGTCTCCTCTAAGCAGAAAAAAAAAAAAAAGTTCTAAATTTGTAATATGTGAGCCAGAAGCTTTTGTTTTTCCATATGAGAAATATCTAGTTGCTAATATTTAGATACTCTCTAGATACTTTTCTCTGGGCATATTTTAGAATAATTGCATTGTAGAGAGTCAGCTGTTTTTTATTTAGAATTGAGAATCCAGTTGTTAAAGTGTTCAAATCGACATCTTCCACTTTGTTGTTGAAAGAGGCACTTCACTCTTTATTGTTAACATGGAATATTAATCATGCAACTTCAACTAGTATAAGCCTTTTTCCAGTAAAGGAAGTAAAAAGAGTATATGCTTTAGAGACAAAGAACCCTGGGTTTCCAACTGTAAGCTGCATGACCTTTGAAAAGTCAATTTCTAAAACTCAGAAGCATGCATCTTTGAATTGGAGATAATCTTTTGAAAGTTGATATCCAACAGTGTCTGTTGGATAATAATATTCCAAGAAGGCTGGTGCTGATAATGATTAGAAATGGCATATGTAATACATTTTAATTTTAATTTCTTTTACCCAAGCAATTAATATGAAAAAATAAATATTATTTGTGGCTACTTATACAAGTGATTTTTGTTTTTTCAGTATCCAAGATGGCAGAGTAAGTAGAACAAGTCTAGAGCCTTTATCTTTTAGAAAGACTAGAAATTTCCTTGCCGTATTCATAAGCCAAAGCAAGGTAAAAGTAAAGGTAGTGAAAAGAAAAAATGCCTTACTTACAAGTTGCATATTTTAAATAATTTTTGAGATAATAGAGGACATTCAATATGAGTAATTAGTTAATTTTGATCCTTTGAAACTAAAATTCAAAGTATAGTCAAACTTACTAATTGTTGAAAACATATTTCAAATTTTACAAGGTTAAAAACATATCCCAAACTCCATAGTTTTCTTTCATATTTTATTACATTCACCAGTCAGTTCCAATAGTTATATTCTTTTTAATGTCATATATATAATTTTTCAAAACTCCAAATGCATTTGAGAAGAGTCTGATTCTCGAAGGAAATCATAACAGATGTTAGATAAATGGATTTCTCTTTGTAATTCCCAGTTATATCAAAATTTGCTTCAGTAACTTGAAATTCATTGTAAGCAAATTTCACTAAGCAACATTTATAATTCCCAAGTCTCTCCATTTAATTCCTTTGAACCTTGAAACTTTAAAAAAATCCTTGCCTATAAAAACCCAAAATTTCTATTGATACTCTAAAAGGATCCCACAAACTTAAATCAAAAAACGCTCTTCTCCTATTCTTACTTTTCCCCTAAATTCTTATGATCTCATACTGCTTTCCTCTGAACTCCCATATTTTTTGCTATCTAGATCACAAAATCTTGACTTAATGTCCTCATGTTGGGAGCGCATATTTATTTCAGTGAAAACCTACACGGTTCATGTGTATGTTGGCTCAGCATTGCATCCCCTGCTAGCACAGTGCTTGCCCCAAATTGGTTTTTATTTAATATGTATTAAATGAATAAATGAGAAGATGATCGCAAGATCACTCTTTGAAATTTGAGTATTCCATAATTATCAGGGAAGATATGCAAGTATATTCAATTTCCCCCTTCAACTTCCCCCTGTCTTTCCTGCCTTTGTCCCTTTCTCTTTTTTCCTTTCATTTTTCTTCCCACCTTCCATTCTCCTACCCACTAGAAAAACAAAAATACCTTGCTGAATTACATTTAAATGGGAAATAATTTTAAAAACTAGTTCATAGGCAAAATAACATAAACATCATTCTTGAAAATCCCTCAAATCGTCCAAAAAGTATACTCACTAATCACAATCAGAATAATGAGATGCTTACATTGCATGTGGAATTGAAAAATGTGAGAGGAGAACAGATTTCTAAATCCCATTTCATAGAAATAATGTTTGGAACTGACTAAGTTATAGGAATATAGCCTCTCCTGACTATGTTAAATTCAGGTAAATTCAATGTGTTTTTGTTTCAATCTTTCATGGTGAATACAAAGAGCATAGCTCTGGGTAAAACAGACACAGATTCCAGTCTCCCAGTTACCCTTTACTATCAGGGGAACAGTAGGCAAATAATTACCAAGTATATATTTGTATAGCTAGATATTCTCATTGGTAAGAGGGCAATTTAACAATATCCATCTTTGGGATTATTTTTGATATTAAAACACTGCAAAGTGTTTAAAACAGAAACCAGTATACAGCAACTACTCAATAAGTGTTAGCTATTATTGTAACAAGACTCAGCTTATAGGTGGCTAACTTAGTTCTAAAAGGATTAATATGATGAATATGATGTTTTGTGTCCTAAATCCAAAATGTGTTTTTCTATGAAAACATGATTTAATTATAGAATTCTATGGAAAAGTTCATTTTGCAGAAATATGTTTGAATATCAAGAACACATATACAATTCAATGTGAATCAAACTACAGTGAACCTTACACTAACATTTCTTCAACTTGCTCTGTAAAGTTGGTATTTCTTAGAGTTCTCTTAGGGACGTCTACCATATCCGTCGGTGATGCCTTTTAATCCATATCATCAAGTTCCTACTTGGGTCCCAACATTTTTCCAGCCTAGCTACCACAGATCTGCAACTCCAAACCTACTCAATAAATACCACCATGAATGTCTTATAGACACCTTTACTTTATCGTCTCACTTGTCCAAAACTAAATGCACCACCTCATCTATTAAACTACATCCCAAATCTGCAAAAATACTTATAAAAGAAAATGGAAATATTATATCTGCTCCATAAATAATCTTCCAGGTCATCTTTTTAATTCAGTAAATATTTATTGAGGAACTTCCTAACCACTATATTAGACTTTGGAAGGGCAGAGTTTAATAAACAATGGTTTCTCCCAAACACTCAACTATATGGTAGATTCTTTAAGATACAGTTTTACAGGCTGACTTTTGTTGTTGTTGTTTACTTCAATCTAAATTTCTAATCATATCCACTAACTGGAATTTATAATTTCATATTCATGGACTATATTTGCTTGTTCCCATTACTGTTTTATTTATGGCATAGGATGATGCAAGGGCTAAAAGAATTTAAAATAATCTGATCCCTCAATTTGCGAATACTAATTGAGCTTCAATAATTTGAGATTTTTGCTATTGTCAAATAGCTATAATAATAAAGTATATAAAATTCAGTTAAATATTTCTGACTATTTCTGAGAATTATAAAATGTCTCCTTATCATGGTTTCTATTAGACTCCAGATCATTGAGGACAGAAACTATATTTTTTGACTATTATTTTCCAGGTGCATGGCATGGAGATGTAATTGAAAAATCATTTGATTAAGTTACATTAATTAACTACCAAATCAAAGGCAAATAACAAGTTGACCTTTTTAATAATGTGTGCTTCTAGGAAGAAAAGTGATGATGAATCACTAGGAGATTGCAAGATTTCTGGTGTCTTTTCAAGTGTCTCCAAATGCATGCCCTTTCTGTTGTTTCTTCTGCTAAACCAGCACATTTGTTCTTACTCCTTATTCTCATCAATGATTAGACTTGGATTAACTAAATACCCTCATTGGAATTTAAGCAATAGAACTTGTGTGCAGCTTTATTTGAGGTTGTTGTCTCCCTCAGAATCTTCTTATCTGAGCCTCTCTTTGATACCATTCCCTTGAATAGTTTGTTCATTTATTGCACAAATATCTGCTAGTGCATTCCCTTTTTAAAAAAATTTGTTCTGGTCATTGATACTCATTTTGAGCTATTCTGTTATCAGATAAACATGGTTGTGTTTTGGGGGGAAAAAGAGCATTCAACTTAATTTCTCTGTTTTTGCATTTTCTGATATCCTGCCTTCCTAAATGTAAGTTTAGTCAACCTCATCAATTTCTATACATTTTCCACTATCATCACATTGGTCATGCACTTATGTTGAACCCCAGACTCTTCTGAAATCAAAACTCTCCTGATTGCATACAAGGTTTTATATTCAGGCACCTTTTCATTTAGTCATTATTTATACTAGTATATCTTGAGGCACAAAGGTGGAAATATTTATATTAATCTCCCACACAGCAAAAATGTATACTATGATACCACTTTAATTCTGTACCAGCATCATCTGGACTGACATTTATTTTTAATCCATTATATATCTGTCTCACCTAAAACATTTCACATGATGTTGTGAAAAGTTGTCCTTCAACTATTTCTTTGACATTCTTCTAAGTTCATAAGGAGCCATTGTGTATTCTTGAAAATTTCTAGAATTATTACTTTTCATTACAGCTAATTTGATCTAATTGTCTCTTCTTTTTTTCTCTCTTTCTGATTACTCATGATTTTTATTATTTGTTTATGACCGTTCATTTGCCATGGAAGTTGACATGATGCTAATTAAGTTTGTTGAGACACCATATGAATCATCATAGTTTGGACAAGTTAACTTTACCTTTTGTACACTCATTCCTACACGCAGGTTGTACCTATAATTTAATCTGCTGTTCCCCAGCTATGTGGCTTAATACAACAAGATGGCAAGGGAAATGGCTTGAGTACTTTACTGTTGCTGATTAAAGTCATGTTTTGTTTTTAACTCTATGGCTTATAACTTCAAAAGGTAAAATTATCATGGCATAATAAATGGAAGAATGAAACTATAATGCTGAATCCAAAGCAACAAGTTTAACTGAAATTTAAATTAATAGAATTGTTATTATAATTATCAAAGCTTGCATATTGTTAGATATATAACAAAAACCTTTTACACACTTTTGAGAAGATAACACAGATTCATTAAATAAAACTTGAAAACAATGAGCAATCCCAATCTTTAATGAAAAATCTTTTTTTTAAGTCACACTAAAAGTCACACTAGGGGAAAATGTATAGGGACATTCAAAAAGGGGGACACTAAAAAAAAAAAAAAGAAACAGACCTCACAGAAGTTGACATTGGATATCAACTAGAAAAATAAAACCAATAATGTTAAAAGCTATTTTATAGTTTTTATTAACACAGTGAACTTTTTCATAGTTTGACGCAGCAAGCAAATGAAATGAGTGATTGAAAATCTAACACGAGGAGTGAACAGGAGCTGCTGTCTTTAGACTTGAAGAATAATTGTTTACATTTTGTTGGTAGTACAAGAAACCTCAAGGGTTGGCTGTCCTTCAAAGGAAAGAGTCTTAGCTTGGTAGAGAGAAGGTAGGGGACAGTCTTGGAACTGATGGGCAAACATTCATGTGAAAATATGATGTTTTAATAAAAGTGAAGAGATACAATGTGTGGAGATTTGTGTGCAAGACTTTCATTCTGTTCCAATTAAATATCGAGTACAGAAGCGAGAAATTCAGTGGCAAAATGAAAATGAAAAGAAAAACAGACTTCTTTTTATCCCAATGTGCCTAGGCAGCAGTCCAAGCAGAGATCTTAGTGGCCATATGTGCTGCCCTCCCCATAGAGATCATGTTTTCAACTTAAGTGAAATGACTGGGCTGGTTTGATTCTGGCAGGTCCTTTGTGCCTCATTTCAACATAGCAGGGCCCTTCCCTGGAAGAATGTACTCTCGAAAGACTCAACATTAATTGTCAGAAGGAAGGCTCTGCGAGGCCACTGTCTTTTGCTGTCATTCAGGTCCCCTCATCTAACACAAATCAGGGTCACAATCTAAATATAGTGAAAGGACGCACTCCCGGGGAGTCTGCATGCACTCATCAACTTTCTTGCCTCACATTACACATCTCCCCTTTATCTCAAGAGTGCTGACGGATTATTTGTTGCTTTTCAGAGAACCCTTCATTCTTGCCCCCACACAGATAGAGATTATACTCTTCCTCCAGCCCTTTTCGGGTCCAGCTCCCCCAACTTGGCCATGTGTGAGCAGTCTGCAGGCACAATTAGCCCTGCTTGAATAGCTCTTGATAACACTCTCTAGGAAGTCGATTAAAGATGTCAGGAGGTGTACTGGACTGCTTTTCTCTTACTAACAGGGATTTGGAGACTGGAAGATGAACTGTCAGGAACAGGTGATTTTTGGTTCTCTAGGAATGAAGGCCCCTGATTTGTTTTGTTTTCTCTGCTCTCACTCTTTCAACTTTTTTTTTTTTTTTGCTTTTGTGATCTTGAAATAAATGATCTATTTTAACAACAATATCTTTAATCAACAATAGTTATATAATATTGAGGATCAGGTACCCAATTATAGGAAATAAGGAAATCAGGTGTTTGTTAATTAAAAATACAGAGATATTGAAAATATGAAGATAATGAAAGTCTGTATGTTTTTTAAAGATTTTATTTATTTATTCATGAGAGACACAGAGATAGAGACAGAGACATAGAAGGAGAGGTAGGCTCCCTGCAGGGATCCCAGTGAGGGACTGGATCCATAGTCCCAGTATCACGCCCTGAGCTGAAGGCAGAAACTCAACTGCTGAGCCACCTAGGTGTCCTGAAAGTCTGTATTAAGGAGCTAATTTTTGTGTTAAAATATCTACATTTAACCTAAAACTAATTGATAGTTCACTAAGAATTAGGCATAAAAATTGCTTGGCATTATTGTAGAGTTGTCTTTTTTGCACCTACTTGCTACACATTGTGATCCCTTCTTTTGGTAAAAGTCTTGATGCATTTGTTCTATGTGTTTTTACTAAGAAAGACTACTCAAAAAGTAAATGGTTATTTTTTCTTCATTAACATAAAGCAAAATTCAAGCGTCAAAACTGTTCATCTAAATGAATTAGTGTAAATATTTAAACTGATTATTTAGACCCACTGAATGTTATTTTGCTTATGCAATGTTACTTATTAAATATTACATTATTAGTGCAGTAGTAGAGAGATTCCCATTTTATTGTGTTACCTACAATTTTGTTATATACCTATAAACCTAATCAAGAGAATTATTACTGTGGGGAGATATATATTTTCTGAGGGCAAATATATATCATAAAACATCTCTATTTGATCATGCAAAGCCATGATAATTAATAAATACTACTCTTTGCCAGGTATGTGCTAAGTGACAAAAATTCTTTCACTTAACCATTATTGCCACCCTAGATAATGGTCACCATTATTCCCATTTCACTGATGAAGAAGCTTAGAAAGGGGATATAACTTGTCCTAAATTCCATAGCTATTAACTAATAATCCCACGATTCAAACTGAATGATTTCCTTTACCAGAACTTGTGAGATAGCAGGTCTTACCCTGAAGAGGGCCAGGAATTGCTGAAGATGCAAAATTCTGACTGTATACCTGTCATAGTGATTATATCATTCTGAGGAGTGAACTGTCTTCAAGATGCCTCCATATATATATATATATATTTTTTTAATATTCTGTGAAAATAAATGGGAAAAGAAAAGACTAAAGCTGAATAACAGTTTACTTTTGCTGAAGGAAGAGATTGACTTGCATATTAAGAAGAGAAAGAGGAAGACAGACAGACAGACTAATCCTGAAGGCTTGAGCACACCATTAGAAAAGGTGCAATAGTTCATTTCATAGAAAGACAGCAGTGTCAGCAGTGTCATACTGATCAGCAATTCACTTACCATTAGCTTTTGTTCTTCAGGTTTTTCTGAAAAAAGCAATTGTATAAAATCAAGTCTGTATTAGAGATTTATTCAGAGAAGCAAGTTTCATCATGAATTTTGAATTAAAAATAGATTTAGCCTAATGTTTGAATTCACCATCTCCCAGCACGATACAATAACTGATTATAATGAAGATCTTAGTTACAAAGTTAAATTATTTTTAGTATATTTAATAATTAGGTTTAGGAGGTATAATGTGTCTGTTAGGCTTAAGTTTCCACGACAATAATCTTCTAGTATAGGCTCTGGAATAAAAACAGAAGATTTATTTTCAAATCCTGACTTCCCCTCCTATTAACTAAATGAAGTTAGCATCTTGGAACTTATATCTTTTCATTCATAAACCGACCTATCTCGTGAGGTCATCCTGAGAATTCCACTGACCTTCTAGGCAGGACATCTTGACAATTATTAGGTTCTAATTTATCCCACCTTACCAGAAAACTGAAATATTTTAAATTAAACACCCAGAACATGATCTTGAAAAGATTATAAATGTGGTAAGATCATTCCACAATAATCTCTTTCAGAGAATACTGGATCATTTACTAAAATAAAGAACAAGAAACTCTATACATTTATTGAGTAAAACCAACCATTATATCAATGTAGGAAACTTTCTACTAAAGATGCATATGTAATAATAAACTATATCCAGTTTAGCTGATGAGAAGAATTGAAATTCTTCGCTCATCTATTCATTCAATAAATATTTACTCTGCACTTACTCTGTGCCAAGAATATCATTCTAGACCCTTGGGATACAACAAAAGACAAAATGAACTTTAGTTCTTGCTTTCATGTAGTTAGCTCACATTTTATTGAAGGCAGATAGATAAGGAACAAATAAGCAAACTATAATAATTTCACATTGTGCTATGTGATATGCAGAAGGGGGCAATATCAGAGAGATGAGATATGTGCGATCTTGTTGCATCTTTAGATTGGGTCATAATAAAAGGGGAGCCCAAAGAATTGACATGTAAACTGAGATTTGTTGGACAAAAAGAGGAGACCTAAAGGAAATCTTATGGGAAGAAAATTTCACAGTGAGTAGTGTAGGAATAGAACCTAAAGAAGCTATTTGCCTTGCTAGAAGAAGAAAACGGGCCAAACTAGTTGCAGGAGAATGGGGTAAGATGCAAGGGTAGTGGTAGATGAGAGCCAGACCCCAAGATGCTTTGTAGGCCAGAGAAATATTTGATTTTTTGGATTTTTTTTATTTTGTTTTGTTTTTGTAAATGTGAGGAGTCCTTTGGATAATTTAGGTAGAAGAATGACAAGATTTGTCATAATTTTAATGATATTACACAATTCTCTTTGTGGAGAATTGACTGTCAGAGGGGCAAGACTAAAGTAATATTGTTAAGAATCAGCTTCACTATTCCTGGTGAAATGATAGTGACTCAGACCAAATGACAGCAGTGGGGGTAAAGAAAATTGATACTGGGGAAATTTCAAAGTCATTTGGGCCTTCTGATGGACATGATAGTGTGTGCATCTGTCCTTGGTGGACATAAATGGAAGAAAATTAATAACTTCTTGAGCAATTTGTATATGGCAATAGCATATACAAAGCCACTGAAGATTGAGGAGATGAAGATTTGTGTGACAAAAATTAAGAATTCCATTTTGGTTACATTAAATTCAAGATAATCTTAGACATTCAAATGGCAATGTCAAGCAAGTCTGGAGCTCCAGGGGACTCCAGATGGGAGGGATTCAGTTTAAAGACATCAGCATGGAGGCAGGATTGGCAGAGGTTAACTTGGAAGAATGTATGTCTGAGGACACTCCATTTTTGAGTGATATTGATTGTGCTTTAAGAACAGAAAGTTTCTGGCAAAGTACATGCCAGAGTAAATGGCTAGTGGGAGGAAAATTAGGAGAGTATCTTAGAATTCAAGATAGGAAATATACATTAAAATTAGATATATATTTTTGCAGTGCTTTAATAATAATGATTTTATCACATCAGATTTGAGGAGAATATGAAAATCACTTATACGAATTTTCCACATCTTAACTCTTGGTCATAATATCGAGTATTTACTCTGGCTAAGCTTCTATGGAAGAGAAATATGAAATGATTGCATCTGGGGACTCCTGGATGCGGTTAGGCGCCTGCCTTCAGTTCAGGTCGTGATCCCAGGATCTGGGATCAAATCCTGCATCGGGCTCCTGCAAGGAGCCTGCTTCTCCTCCTGCATGTGTCTCTGCCTATCTCTCAGTCTGTGTCTCTCATGATAAATATGTAAAATCTAAAAAAAAAAAAAAATGATTCCATCCGCATTAGAGATATAGCTAATTTCCAATGTAATTTCTACCTGACTTGCCATTCTTACAATGTACTGACATATCTAGGGAAGGCAATTAGTTGCAGCACTTGATTAAGCCATCCACTATTGTATGGAAATCCTATGCTACCCAAACATTATAAACATGGAGAAAGAAATAAACATGTTAACATATTTTAATATTATTTCAAATGATTTTCTGTCTCTAATATGGCCACTTTTTCTAAGTGAAAAAGAACAACCAGAATTCTGCAGTAACAGGATCATTTTTAGAGAACCCATTTTTAAATTACTGGGCTGCTTAATATTTGAAGATTATTGAAAATATACAGTGAACCTTTTATTATGCAAATATATTCAATTCTGAAAACAATTAAATGATAGTAAAGCATTCTCTTTTTCTTTACCTCATATTACAGTAATGAAGCTGTTACCTCTGAGTGTGTGTTTTAATGAGTTTTAACTAACATTTTAATGAACTGACATTATCATAAACCCAAGGATTAGACAAAATTGAATTTATTGGTATAGAGAAAGTTTCCTTAAGAGTTAATTATATGTTTAAGATGGAATATAATTCATTTTATCATATACCAACAACTGTCATCCTATAAGAAAAATTATGTTAAAGATTGAATAATATCATTATACTTAATCTGTACACATATGTATCCTGTTTCCTCACTTTTAAAAAAAAAGCTAAGAGTGCCTTGTTGTCTCAGTTGGTTAAGCCTCCAACTCTTGGTTTTCAATCAGGTCGTGATTTCATGAATCATGAGATCAAACCCTGAGTTGGACTCCATTCTCAGCAGAGAGTCTGCTTGAGATTCTCTCCCTCTGCCCCTGCCCACATGAGCACACTGTCTCTCTCTCTCTTTTTCTTTCAAACAAAGAAATAATTATTTAAAATAAAATAAAAAGCTAATGATGTTTTTATATATTCAAATCATATAAACATAAAAGACCTAATAAGCCAAAGTTTTTATAAAGTTAATTTTTGTTTAATATTTCCAATAAAGAAAACTCCATGAAGGGGTGTCTGGGTGGTACGTTTGGTTAAGTGTCTGACTCTTGGTTTCATTTTTTTAAAAAGATTTTATCTATTTATTCATGAGAGACACAAAGAGAGAGAGAGGCAGACATAGGCAGAGGGAGAAGCAGGCTCCCTGCAGGGAGCCCAATGTTGGACTTGATCCCAGGATCCTGGGATCAGACCCTGAGCCGAAGGCAGACACTCAACCACTGAGCCACCCAGGCATGGCTGACTCTTGGTTTCAGCTTAGGTCAGCTCAGGTCCTGATATGAGGGTAGTGAGATAGAGCCCCAAGTTGGGCTCTGTGCTTAGTGAGGTCTGCTTGAGTTTCTTCTCCTTGTCCAAACCTGTCACTTGTGCTCTCTCAGAATATAATAAATAAATTTTTTAAAAAAGAAACTCCATGAAGAACCTTCAAATGGAGATAAGTTTTTATTTTTAAAGGAAGAATCATAATTTTCTTGATTCATACATTTAAAGTGGGTTTATAAATTCACAACTTAAAATTTGGAAAAGATGAACTTTTTCTAAGTAAATGATACTTTGTTTTTTATGTACTCTGTGAAGACAGTTAATATATAATGACCTTAAGCTTCTCTCAAATAGAGCAGAGTTGGGATGCCTGGGTGGCTCAGTTTTTGAGCATCTGCCTTTGGCTCAGGGCACGATCAGGTCTCACATCCGGCTCCCTATGGGAAGCCTGCTTCTCCCTCTGCCTATGTCCCTGCCTCTTTCTCTGTGTCTCTCATGAATGAATAGATAAATCTTAAAAAAATAAAAAAAAAAATAGAGCAGAGTCACCACTATTTACTCCTTCCTCCATAACTTCCTTGCTTTTATCTGATCCTCTATACAGGCTCTAAAAGGCTTTGGTCTAGGTCAAAAGGTTGCCATCTTACTTGTCTTCATAACTCTTATATGATCCTCATAGTAGGGCTTCAATTGACCTTTCATGAAGAGGAAAGACCTTCTCAACATTCAAGTCTAATGAATGTTTATTCTATCTTAGAAAAGGATCAATTAATCAAATTATATAATTTGATCTCTAAGGTGACGTTTATCATCATCCTACAGATATTTTGTTGACATTTATGTTCCATGCTGCCATTATTCTGTAAATTTGCACTTTGTGTCGCTGAGTGACTCTTGGGAAAAAATGGGTTTCCGTACCCTCCTTACAACTCTGTTGAATCCAGTTGGGACAGATAGTATACTTTGAAAACAGTCATAGTCGATTTTATTTTTATTCATTCATTGTTAAATATAAATATTAATAAATAATTGATACATGAACAAGGTCATAAAATGAAAAAAGTATAAGGTACATAGGGAAGTCTTTCCCCTCCATCTTTTACTTCCCAGTTTTGTTTTTCTCTAAAAAGACATTTGTTATTATTTTCTTAGGTATTCTTCCAGGGATTGCTTTATGTACATGCAAACACATTCCAGAATGTTTATCTTTTTGTAACTAATTAAAGCATATGCTGCATATTCCAAACCCAACTCTGAAATTGGCTCCTCTAAAATGTCTTCCATGTTGAATGCAATGTTGTTCTTCTTTGGGCTTTAATGCATTTTCAATGTACCTCCCAACGTAGTTCTCTGTTACTGCAGGCCTTTTTTTTTTACTTTCAGATTATAGTTTTTGAGTTACATATGGTAACTCTCCTTAATCTTTTTAGTTCTCTGAAGTCAAGATCTTGACTTGAAGTATCTTGTACTCCTGAATGTGTCATATAGCACCTTGCAACAACAAAATATGCAGTACAGACTTATCAAATAAAAAGGAAGTGAGGGGCACCAGGCTGCCTCAGTCCTTGGAGCATGTGACCCTTGATCTCAAAGTTGTGAGTTTGATTCCCACAGTGGGTGTAGAGATTACTTTAAAAAAAATTTTAGGGCAGCCCTGGTGGCCCAGTGGTTTAGCCCTGCCTTTGGCCCGGGGTGTGATCCTGAAGTCCCAGGATCAATTCCCACATCGGGCTCCCTGCATGGAGCCTGCTTCTCCCTCTGCCTGTGTCTCTGCCTCTCTTTCTCTCTGTGTCTCTCATAAATAAATAAATAAAATCTTAAAAAAAAATTTTAAAGAAGTGAATGAGTTGGAAAACTCTTCTATTATCCAGATATATAGTTGCAACCAGAACTGATTGGAAAGTGAAGAATCTCTAATTTATCTGGTATCATTTAAATAAAGCAAAATTGAGTATTATGTTAAAAACACCTTTTAAAAATGAATTGGGTAGGGGATCTCTGGGTGGCTCAGTGGTTTAGCGCCTGCCTTTGGCCCGGGGCGCGATCCTGGAGACCCGGGATCAAGTCCCACGTCAGGCTCCCGGCATGGAGACTGCTTCTCCCTCCTCCTGTGTCTCTGCCTCTCTCTCTCTCTCTTTCTCTGTCTATCATAAATAAATAAATAAATCTTAAAAAAAAAAAAGAAAAAAAAATGAATTGGGTAAAATTTACCAGGCAAATGTCAAGTTTTCAATTGGGAGGAAAGAATGATATTTTATTTTCCTGTTAATACTTTCTAACCTAACATAAATAATATCTAAACATATTTGATATAGGATTATATTATTATATGTAAATCCCAACTCCCATAGTTTTCACGTCTAGTAATTATTGTCTAGTAGCAGTTGCATAGAGTTTGACCATTCGACCATCAGTACCTTAGAGTAAGCAATATTTTATACACGGTGTTCTTGAACATCATTAACTTTTTGACAGAGGAATTAAAAATTGGCAGCCATAGAACTCACTTAAAATCCAACACGAAATAGAATTTCTAGGTCCTTTTTATTTATCAATATTTCAAATTCCCAACAGCAATAATAATTCTCATTTATGAAATTCTTCCTTTATGTCCCAGTGTGCTTTACAAAATTCACTTTTAAAATTCTTCATAACAATCCAAAAACGTAAGATTTATTATCTCAATTTTACAGATGAAGAAGCTCAGAGATTATATAAGACCATCCAGTTTATAAAGTAGCAGAGCTGAGATTCAAACCCATTCCTCTGACTAAATCCATTGTATTAACCACAATGCCATATTGCCTCCTTGCCAAAGAGTAGTAGTTTCATAAACATAAATTAAATACCTATTCCAAGT
The DNA here is from genome assembly GCF_905146905.1 of Nyctereutes procyonoides. Taxonomy (NCBI): domain Eukaryota; kingdom Metazoa; phylum Chordata; class Mammalia; order Carnivora; family Canidae; genus Nyctereutes; species Nyctereutes procyonoides. Next base: position 2,461,773 of record NW_026575158.1, on the reverse strand, counting down.
CCCATGAAAGCAACTGGGCACATGGAGGAGAAGAAGTAGGATATTCAGAATAGTTATAACTTTGACTGTTTATTGACAGCATCAAGAAGATGTTTCTAATTCTACCATTTATAGACAGTTTTGGGGAAGAGTTGGGTGAATCAGTTGATATTTGGTGCATGAAAATGGCCAAAATTTGGGATTATAATAAGTTGTTAATTTTAATAATCTGGTGTCACAAATAGCCTTGTGACAAAATAATGAAGGTTTCATAGACTCATACCTGTTATTTATCAAGTTTTGGTACCCTCTATGTAGAGAAGCTAAAACAATCATATGCAATGAGGTAGTTATTTCTAGGTAGGCAGTTGGCACCCCTCCAAGCAGGAAGGAAGTGGCTTTGTTTATTCTTTGTCTTAATTTGGGAATAAAAACGTATTGAGTCCTTGTCCTCACAGTAATTGTGGAACCCAGAGTAAAAATACAGCCAGAGATTCAGAAGACAACTTGATATATTCCCTTATTGCTGAGCCTGGCTAAGGTTCGCCTGTGGATGTCCAGGGTTGATTCCAGGGTATGTCAGAGGAAGAGAAAGATTTTTTTTAAAAAAACCTCCATGCTTAAGATGACATCTTTGTATTTTTATATAAGATATGTAATTTTGATTAACTTATATGTGAATGTTTAAATATTTAAATACTTATCAGGAAAACACACAATAAATTTTTATCATGAGAACTCAGTATTACTTACACCTGAAAAGATATTCATTATTAGTTCTTTGGTATCAGTTTTTTTTTTTTCATAGAGTATATGGCAATGGGTGGAGCAGGGGTGGGTTGTGGACTTAGCATTAGGAATAAGAGAAATTGTCATAGGTAAACAAAAATTGTCAAGCACATTGTTTCCAGTTGTTGTCAGTGGTGTTATATGAGTTTTCTGAAATAATTTAAATGTGGTCTTTAGCACATTTGCATTCATAAAAAGTGCTTGGATATGCTCATTGCTTCCTCTTGTCCTGCTCGGCTGTCAAAACATGGTGATGCTTTTGAAGATTTATGGTAGATGGGTAATGAGATTACTGAATGTTAACTGCAGCATTCAGAATTCATTTGGTGGCAAAAGAAAAGAAGGTTACTGGATCTTTGGGAGAAGAGAGAGATGATAGAGCTTTTTGTAATCAGCCAATTTGAAAATAAATATGCTATATTCTGGATTAGGAAACATTTCAAGCTTTGTGTCATGTAAGAATCAAATAGTACATTTCTAGAAGAATGTGGGATGTCACATTACATCCATTTCAGCAAAATTCATGACAGCTTAGAATAATGGCCGTATTTTGTGGTGTGGATATATGCAAATCTTAATATTGAAGAGGAAAGACTGAAGAGTTCACAGTCATATGGACATGATTTTTTCTAAAAAAAAATGTTCTCATTGCTGCATTAAAAATTTAAATAAGTCTCATGCAGTTAGTCTTTGGTCTCTGTTCTTGGGTTAAAAAAGAAAAATAAACAGTGTGCTTTCAAAGAGGTCATTTTTAAGTTTATGGATTATGGTGGGTTTCATGGGTACTCTCTAAATCAGACCCCTAGTGGTTATGGTTATGAACTGTGTTGTTAAAATAGGTGATATGATGAAAATTGTAAAATCAGCATAATTGAGTTGAAAGCCCATAGATGCATTAGAATATACTTTCTTCTCATTCAGAAATTTCCTTGAATTTCAGGTAGAGGGGAAAAAAGATAAAGCAACAGTAGTTTCAAAGTAACTGGCATTCTTGACAAGGAAGGTTGACCTTGACCTTCTTCTCCTTCCAACCCTCATTTCATCAGCAGGGGTGAGATTACTTTGAGACCCTGCCAATAGGTAATAAATAACACATAAATTCCAGGACACCCTTGCACTGTAGGGTGCCCTAATGTGTAATAATCCTTAGACTATTGAGTTTATAACTCATGACATCTGGCAGTTACTTGGCATTGTAATTCATGTTGATCATGCACATCAGAATACACCATGGGAGAGAAATATTGGAACAATAACCGTTGATACTAGGAAAGGATAGAATGACAGGAAGATGCTGTTGAGATTGTGTATCTCTGTGAACTCTGAAATGTTGGAATGCTGTAAAAGCTAATGCCTTCAGATAAGGACTAACAAGGCAGGAGGAGGGCAGTAATCTTTTGGGATCCAGAATAAAGCAGCACATTAATATTTACTTGATAACACTCTTTATTCTTTTATTCAAATTGACAGATGTAGCTATAAAGCAGTGATAAATCCTAAAGTTAGAATTTAAATATGTCCTACATTGTTTTAAATTTTAATCTGCTCTTAAATAAATATATTTATTTTTTACATATCTATATTTTTACATATCTATATTTTTACATATCTATATATGATATTTCGTCCTCTCAAATTTTTATTTTCTTTGGTCTAACAGTGAGGGTTAAATGGGAAGGAAGAGAAAGAGAGGGATATGGGAGAAAAATGGGAAGTAATGGGCAAAAACAGCATTGTGCAAAGCAGTTATAACCAACCTTCCTGATACCTCGGAGCCTAACTGCTTTGGCTAAAGACTTGAGGCTCATGGGACATGAACCAGATTGAAAAGCTAGAAGCAAACAGATGGCTATTTGTAATCATCCTGTAAATACAAATCCTATAAAATGTGACTATTTGTTTATTTATTGATTCTCAAACTCAGATGTAGAGAAAGTAAGAGACAGTATTATAAGCTTGAAATAATCTAGTGTTTCCCCTTGTTACCATCTTTTTTTTAAAAAAAGTTTTATTTCAGCAATCTCTAATGTGGGACTTGAACTCAAGACCCTGAGATCTAGAGTTGCAGTTTCCTCCAACTGAGCCAGCCGCGCACAGCCCCCTTGTTATCATCTTGAGAAACATTACTTAATGTTTGCTTTTTTTTTAAATGCTAGCCTGTGTAGTTCTGTATTTTGAATTCAATATGCTATTTTTTCCATTACCCTATAACCAAGACTGGAATTAGTTCTAAATGGGGCAGGTGCTAGAAAGAAGTTATTTGGGTAGCAGAGCAGAATATTTTGAGGGTATTGAGAGGAGGTTTTTCTTTTGAATAGAGGAAGGCTTTGCCTTGAACTTGTTTAGGCTAATACCTGCTGTTCTAGGCACTATCCTCTGCCTCACATACTGTATTTGGGCACATGTCTAAGATGCTCTTATTTCTTTGAGCTCTCCATGATTCTGGAGACATTCATCCCACATGAACGGTTTTGTGGACAGTGGCACTTTAAGGAAGAAAAAAAGAGGAGCCAATTAAACATTAATTAGCTTCAATCCACTACTTCCTCCTAAGCTAATGGATAGAGTATGCAGATCCCTGTCAAATATGAGATGCTAGGCTTTGCCAAAAATAGGACTTCCAAGTGTTGAAGTTATGCCAACTGCCGGCTCCTTGACTCAAACCAAAGGAAATGATTGCCAGAGACAGGCCTTGAGTCTGCCGTGGTCAGATGTCACCAGTTTGCAGTGCCACATGTGATCCAAGAGTTTATGAATGATCTCAACACTTGGTCCCCAAGGAGAACATATGCATTACAGAGGTTACGGATACAAATTACAGAGAGCAAGATGTTTCCATGCAATTTCTAAGAATCCTTCAGCAAGTTTTAAACATTAATGGAAAACATTAAGGAAGACTTGGCACTCTTAGCAGGACTTCAAATTATATTGCTGGTGAGGACAGAACAGAGCTTTAAAAAAAGGGATTCAAGAATAAAGGCTTAGCTAAGAAATTTGGAGCTGGCCATTCCTCTAGTTGTGTGTTTGTGTTTTTTACTCCCTACAGAATACCAGGCTTCAAGAAATGCTATGACTTGAAAATGAACAAGTCACAGGGCATCCTTGTTTATTCAGCATGCTCCAATTCATATCACTGGTTTATCTGGATCATTTGCTGAGTGAATTTGCTTGCACAGGGAGTCTTAGAAGAGATGGGGGGTGAGAACGTCTCATTTTGGAATTGTCAGCATGCTGCAGAGGTGCCAGAGTGCCAGAGTGTCAGCTTGCACAGCGGTAGCAGGATGTCTCCCCACTGAGTTATTTCTTTCTCGTTCCCCTTCTGTGCAGAAGAAACCACTTATGATTTGTCCCCTAAATACTAGATTTTATCATCTATTTAGCTGGTGGCTACCCTGTCCATTCTGCCCATGGTTTGTTTGATTGTACCAAATGTAATAAAATAGTTTGTTGTGAATGATGATTCCTCTTTTGATTTATTTGGTCTTTCTGTCATTGAAACTTCAGAAAAATACAGAATTATTATAGTTTGTCAGTGGGGAGCTTCCAGTTGAAAGGGGAAACTCAAGTTAAACTGGTCTAAGTATGAGAAAAAAAATTTATTTAGATCATGTACTAGTAAGTCCAGATTTAGCATAGTCTTCAAGATTTATTTGTCCAGATAGGTCATCAAGAACCCAGATTTTTTTCAAGTGTGTGCCCTTGGTTTCATCCTGAGGCTGGAGCTCCCCCTGGGGTCACAGCATGGCTGTCAACAGCAACCATTTAGTACAGCAGGAAGAGACAGTGTTCTTTCCTCAGAAGTAGAACAGAAGACCTGGGCTTCAGGCTGGTTGGCATTACAAGTGCTCACTCCCCATCGTGATAGGTGGTGGTGATGCCAGTTATGGTAGGGATAGGGAAACAATATGTGCCAGCTGTAGGAATGGCTTTCACATTTTTTTCTAGTCCACTATAATGCTGATAGTATAATTTGATCTAACAGTTTTACTGGTTGACATAAATCTGTTGTGCCTTTGACTGATTAATTTCCGACCCTCTTGAACTGCCTGGATTTTATTGTAGAGCTATATGAGCTTGTAGGGAGGCAAGTTAAGTATGCTACCTCTTAAATCCAAACAATTTAAACTGTTCTTCATAAATGACATTTTAAAATCAAATTAAAATATCATGGCTTAAAAACAAAATTAAAATGTTGTGTTTCATTTGATGTAAGAAAAAAACTGCAACACACTTCTTAAGAGGAGTTCATCACCTCTGTCAACCAATCAAGAACTTTCGATGACATCTTCTGATGCCCTTCAAGATGGGAGCCCAGTGGAGGGTTACTTAGTCCAATGTGAGTGTGGAAGGGAAAGCTTTTCAGATGACTAAGTCTGAAGCTGATACTGAAGAAATGGTATGTGTCTAAAGGAAGAAATAGGAAAAAGTAAGGAAACAAAGGACAACCTAGGGGAGATTTTCACGCAGAAAGACCACCATATGCTAATATACATTGATAATTAGATGTTCCTCTGTATGTTTTCTACTGAGAAGTCTTGAGCCACATGGCTCTGACAGCTCCTGGGTACATACAGAGGGTAACCCTGCTGGCAGAGAAGCCTTGTCATTGGTGTTGCTCTGAGTTGCTATGGGTTTCAACTGCTGCTAACAATGCTTTTAATTATAATTTCCTTTTAGATTACCTTTCTCATGATCAATTTAGTTTGTCATGGATGGTATTTTTTATCCAATAATGTGTATGAATACTTTCATCAGGAATATTTGTAGTCTCTGTATTTCTAATAACTACTCGGAAGCATGTGCACATTGTAATTCAGAAATACATCCTTTGGTCTCTTAATTATATAGCCTCGTCTCACTGTTATTTTGAATTTGACTTACTAAACTAACATGGAAATGTCTGAGTAATGATTTGCCTTGCCTTGGTTGACAAAATGTAAAATAAAAATGTAAAAAATATAAGATATAAAATATTTTATAAAATATGTAAAGATATAAAATGTATAAAATATATCTTTTCAAAATTCTTGAGAACTGTTGATTTGGGATGGAAGGGAAAGGAGTTGAAGGTGAAAAAAATGTGGCATCATGAGGAAACAGGAGTCAAAGATGTAAGCTCTAAAGGCATGACTGGACCTAAACTCCTTTAGGGCATTATATTAGCTACCTATTGCTGTGTAACAAACTACAAGACTCAGTGGCTTAAAATAACACACATTTATTCTCTGTGGATCAGGAATCCAGATAAGAGTTAACTTAGCCATCTGCTGTGAGATCGCTCATAAAGCTGCAGTAAAAGTGTTGATGAGGGTTGTGGGTATCATGTGAAGGCTCACCTGGGAACGTTTCTGCTCACAAGTTTCTATTGTTGTTGGCAGGATTTGGGTTTTCCAGGGCTGTTGAACCTAAAGCCTCAGTCAGTCCCTTGCATTGTTTACCGTTGCCTAGAAGCCTTTAGACTGTTGTCAAATGGACCTCTCTACTGTGAAACAGGATATCTCACATGATCAGAAGAATCCCATGAAGAGAGAGAGAGGAAGAGACAGAGAGAGTGAAAAGGATGAAAGTTACAATCATTTATAACCTAATGTTGGAGGTGACATTCCATTGCTTTGCAAGAAACTATTCAGTCAAGGCAGGTCACTAGGTCCAGGCCACAGTAAAAGGGAGGAGATTACACATGAGAATAACCGCCCAGAGAGATGGATTATTGAGGGATATTAGAGAAAAAACTTACCACAGTTATTACCATGTCATTCTTGTTTTATATTTCTTAACCATTTTATAGATCAGTGACAAGCACATTGTTGTGTTCAATATGTTCCTGGAAAATTGAATTAATTTGTTAGAAATCTTTATGTCATGACTATAAACGATATTTTGATAAATTTTGATAAATTACACAAGTAATTCAGAACTTTCGGATCTTCCAGAATAACTTTCTAAGTCACCGTGCATGTCAATGTAAAAAGAATGCAAACCCAATCTAGATAGGACGAGCGAGGTGAAATCTCATTTGTGGTTTTCAGCTCATAGACAGATATGAATATTCAGGTCCTAACCAATGAGATTTCCACCCCCACCCCCCATGGTGATTTGAATGCTTGTAGTCTAAGTTTAGCCCCACCAGCAAATGTATATCAAAAGCGTATACCTATTTATACCTCTTTTCTTTCTATAAAGCATAACTTACCACTGCCCTCTAAGCTTTTGTCATTGTAACCAGATTCTTTTCTCAATTAATCAGGTTTATTTCTTTTCACTCTACTTAAAGACCTGTTTGGAGCTTTAGTGATTACACATATTGCTGTGTACCTTTGCTTTGGCTTACTTGTCAAGTCACATCGAAAATGTAGCTCGCAATTCTTTCTACAATAGGGGCTTAGAAGAAAAAAATACAGACTTAATTGGACTTGCTTTGCTTTTCTACAAGACCATTTTACTCCTTCATCCAAAATGCATAACTTCTTTACTATAGAAAATACTTTAGTATAGGGCAAAATCTGAGACAGGAATGAAAAATTAGCACAAGAAATGGAAACCATAGATATTATTTCATTTTACTTCGCTTATATTAATGAATGTATATACAAACCTCAGAAAAATGTAAGCAAATATGACAACAGACCTATCCTTTTTTTTTTTAGTCTGAGAAGAGTAAAAATGGCTTTACTTTTCCCTAAGAATAAGTTTCCCGTATTCTGTGCTAGGATCTGATGAAAAGGATGTGTTTCCCCTGAATGTTTTATTTGAGAGAAAGAAGAAATCCATTTTATTACCCCAAAGACTTAAAGTAAAAGAAATGGTATCACTAAGCAAAAAATGAATTAACTGAATGCTATACAAACCCCAAAGAGCATTTTACCAGTTGAAGAGGGTACAGTACCAATTATACTATTATCTCACCCCACTCTCTGGGTGAATAGTCTGAAAGCCTAAAATTACAGTTGATGTTAGATTTCTTGGCTTCATTTGCAAATTGGAGTCATTTTCTTTTTTGTGAATGCCATAAACACATGTTATATTGTTTAAGAGTAGCAGTCCTTAGTTTGTCATGATATTTTTCTCCTTTTTGTCCTCCGTGTCAAAGGACCTTTTTTTTTTTTTTTCCTTAATTTGGCTTGTTGCAAATTGATGTAACACTGTGTTTCTGAATGATTTGCAATGGTCTTAAGTACCATTTGAGCAGAGGCTTTTTGGCATGTCACTTGTTAGGATACCAGTTCTAGAGAAGGTCCTTCAACTGGCCAGATGTGTCATTTTGGAACAGATTGAGGGCCTGCCAAAACACCATTTGTTGCCAGTACCGGATATTGTAGGGGTGCTCACCACTCTGTTACCATATTTTTGCATGTCTTAACATTGCATAAATAGGCAGCTGTTCCGTATTTAGAATATAAATGAGTCACCAGCTAGCTTTCCCAGGAGGATTTACCTGCAAAAGGGAACCACAATGTTAACCCTTTCCTATCCTCCCTGCCTGAGTGTGATATTTAAACCCACACTTCTCTCAGCCCATTCAGAGCAAATCCTTATGCATATAAATTGCACCTCTCTTGCCAGTGAGACAAGAGAACCAAAAAATGTGCAGTTCACCATGCTAAAATGGAACACATTTCCTTAGCAGCAAAAGCAGTAAATTAATCAGCTTATAAACTGCGAGTGAGCAATTTGTGCTGGATTCTTTCTTACTGTTCCTTCAATAGGAGACAAGGTTCTTTAATCTAGTAAAGGCCATGACTTCATTAAGATGGAAACCCCTGTTAAAGGATGTGCTGCAAGAGACAAGAGCAGAAAAGCCCTAAAAGTCACTCACTTGTCCCCTTGGAGCTATTTTCAGGCCAGGGAATTTTTATTTATTTGGAGAATGACAATTAACCCAGAGACTCTGCCCAACAAAGGAGCAGAGTGCTGAAGCAGGTCTCATTAAAGGACACCAAAGGCAGTTGCTTTGACCTAATCCACATTTGTAGCAGATGATTTACATAACGGGCTAGCAGAAGCTGCCTAATTTTGATTTCAAACAGCTTGACCAATTTATGTATATACATAGATATAATACACTGTATGTGCTTATGTTTCTCTGTGCATGTGTTTGAGTGTGTGTATGTGTGTGTGTGTATGTTGCCCTTCAATACACTTAGGAAACAAACTTGTCAGTGTTGGAATATAAAGGAACAGGAAAGTCAAGGCAGTTAGAAAAAGCATAGGCAATTGAGGCATATGGTATATTCCTGACCTCAACTACTTTTTTGAATGTTTCTCCCTGAAATGGTCATAGCCCTTATTTGCTAAAGAAACCAACATTTTGCAATCAGATAGGGCCAAGTCATTTCTCTAGGCTTTTCATCTTGCCAGCAGAAGAAAAGCACACACAGATAGATAGGTGACATTTGGAGAGCCAGGCCTGCCAGATTTTCGGAGGTTACAATGGAGGTCCAACCTGCTGTTCTCCTAATGAAAGGAGGGGAAATTCAGACTGGTCAAACTGCTATAAGGGATATCTCTGCTCTGGATGTCACGCTGCCCAGATGTCGCTTGGCAGGTGGAGATTCACAGAGAATGAAAATGTAGCCCTGTGGATGTGGGTGCTAGTGCGTTGCAGGGTGAACAATGAGTCTAGCTTCTGACGTATAATGAAAACAGTGTGGATCTTGTCCATATTCATGTCATGAGAAAGGGTGTTCTCAGAAAGTGTTCACCCCACTTCCCCTCCCAGACTTACATGCACACATGCTCACAGACCATATGCATATGACTTGTTTTGGGGTTTTAAGTATAACTTGACAATTTATTTAGTGTTTTTATATAGAGAGATATATTTATGCTTTTTCTCTAGAGAAAATGGGATTATGCTGCATAAACAATTTTGTACCTTGCGTGTCAAATCTCAAAACCATATCATGAGTATTTCTTATTTTCCTTAGACTTTCCTTATTTTTTAAATCAGATTTGATAGCACAGATGCATGGTCATATAGTCAGCCATTGCCCTGTTGAACATTTAATTTGGCCCTAAAATGTTTTAATATAGGCATGGCTATGTTCTCAGTAAATATTCAATTTTTATTAGAACACAGTAAGACTTGAAGTTACCTTTTGTAAGAGAAAGCTAAAGTTCCTATCATTGAGTTTTCTTTCACTACAATTGTTTTTCTTAGTGTTACGAGATGACTTCCGGCAAAATCCCACAGATGTTGTAGTGGCAGCCGGAGAGCCTGCAATCCTGGAGTGCCAACCTCCCAGGGGACACCCAGAACCCACGATCTACTGGAAAAAAGACAAAGTCCGAATTGATGACAAGGAAGAAAGAATAAGTGTGAGTTAAATAAAAATTAATGCCTACAGAGATTAAATATCATCTTAAAATGGATATATATTTTATTGATAATAAAATTGTAGAACTGCATTGAATGATAACTACCATTCACACAGTATTGAAAGGACTGAAAAGAGTAACCAAGAACTAAAACTTTAAGATGAGGCTTCAAAGAGACAAAATTATATAAATCAAGTGTAGATGATATATTAATAATTGCACCAATCTGAATATGAAAATATATAGATATGTAAATATATGTGAATATGTAAATATATATTTATAGCACAAAGATGACTTAGCTCTTTTTAAGATCTCCAATGCATCTACTGATCGTGCAGTACATGAGTGACAAAGAGTAAATGGCCATAAGCCATATTCACTAGACATTTCTTTTTGCACTATTTTCAAAATATAAGAGAAAATAATGTGAGGTAATGAGTACTTCAAGCACATTTTCCAGTTTTTAAATTTAATGTGTATAACTAAAATTTTATATGTGAATTCATTTAAAAGTAAGAGTTACAAAGTAAAATCAAAGTAGACAGGACTTTTTTGGTTCTGCAGTTTCGCTTTTGTAGAAAAATGGTCTGCTTTCAAGGAAAATTGATGATTAGGTTCATCACTTGATTAATATCAAAATGAGACACCCAGAACATCATAAAGTGGTAAAGAAGGGTAATGGCAAACAATTATTTTATTTTTTTTGAGGATCCACTCAACATTTGTTTGGAATGCTTGTAGGAACCTGTTCACTGAAATAGTAGATATGCTTCAAACTTCTGATGTTATTCTTAATATAATTCTAATGTTCAATACAGTTATTGAGAATAAATATATTTTACTTAAAATAATGTCACACAGGACTGAACAAATGTGCCATTTCTATAAAAAATCCATATAGTCTAGTGTCTATTATCTTTAAAAGTATCTCATAGATGAAGATTATTTTTTATGTGTGCATGGTGGTTACATCATAACATAGAAGCAGATAGGCCATGTAAAAGATCACAATATATATTCATGTGATTCTGGTTTGAGCTCTTGACATCATGAGGATCTATGTTGCAGGGAGAATTTGGTTCTCAGTGTGCTTGGATGCCAAACCTAAAAATGTGTTCCTGGTGATGGAATAAATTCAATGTTGAAGGGCTTTTAGCTCATGTTTGCATCATTTAATTTTCGCTTTGTAATAAACCACCACAAAATACAGTGACTTATAATAACCATATTATTTAGCCTATGATTTTGTGTGTAAAATGACAATTCCTTATTCTGGGCCAGCTTGGCTGATCTTTGCTAGGTTTTCTCGTGCTTCTGTGGCTTATTTAAAGATGTGCTGGCAGCTGGATGATCTAGGGTAATCTTATTCACATGTCTGGCAATTGACTTAACACTGAGCTGAGCATCTTGATTCTTCTCTTGGCCTATAATTTTCCAGCGGGCCAGCTCAGACTGGTTCCCATGATGGTCTCAGGATTCCAGCTGCTCCAAGGAAAGACAAGTCTTAATTTGTGAAAACTTTTCTTCTACTGAAACATTGCTTTAGTTTCATTGGTCTAGTCAAGTCATATTGCCAAACTCAGCTTCAGGGGAAGGAGAAATGACTTCCATGGCCATTTTTATAACTTACAGTTTATTACACTCTCCTGTACATAATTAAGAACAGGTTGATGGGCTTTTCTTCCCATGTAAAAACAACATTGAAAGTCCCTTTCTGTGACATGACAAGTTTCAGAGCCTGAAATATATCCATTGAGAACATACTTAAATGGGTTTTGTTTGCCGATGAGATAAAGATGAACAGAGGAAACCAGTATGTTCTTATCTCCCATCTCTGTAAGAACACTCAGTCATTGTAATGTTAAGATTTTTGAATTATATAAATACAAGGAAAAAAATTGGAAAAGAAGCCATGAGTTGATGATACACATATTCAAAACCTAATTCTGTTTCAATATCCTCTTTTACAAATAGACATTTTAACATATTACATTGGTTTATTTGGTCAATAAATGCTTATCATTTAAAAAACAATTAGGGATCACCAATGAGAAGCCAATGATTTATATCAACTCATACTCTCATCATTTAAAAAAAATTATTTATTTTTATCCAACCTGCCCTCCTCTTCAAAAATTATTTCATAAATACAATCAAGATGAGACATATATAATTAATGCTAACAATTGAAATTTAAGCTCCATGATGGCAGAGATTTTTTTACTATTTGGTATGCTTCTAAATCTTAAGCACATAGAACATTGCCCAGCCCATAGAAGTACTCAGTAAATGCTTGTTGAATCCCTCTGCATCAGTTGGATTTCATTATATTACCAAAAGCAGGTATCTAGTGCTTCTTTCTGATACAAATATCAATAGCATTTCATTCAGCCTACTTCAGAGTGAAGACCCATCATTAGGATTTGATGGAAGCAGTCACGAGACTCAAAATAGAACCAGACAAGAGAGAAATACACTGCCCAAAAACATTTTCTAGAAAGGGAATATGGAGGTTTATATTGAGAGAGAAGTTAAGAGAAGAAAATACACATACAGATGCCAAAATTGGAAGGGAGTTTTTTTGTCTTACACACTGAGCTATTTCCTTTAGGAAAAAAATGTGCTTAAATATTCAAAATTACTTTTTAGTCATCTTCTCTTTGCTGTTTATTTTATTGTTCATTTTCTTTTCTTTCCCTCCCTTTTTTTTTTTTTTTAATTTTAACAGATCCGTGGTGGAAAGCTGATGATCTCCAATACCAGGAAAAGTGATGCAGGGATGTATACCTGTGTTGGCACCAATATGGTGGGAGAAAGAGACAGTGATCCAGCAGAGCTGACTGTCTTTGGTAAAACTCTTTTAAATTATATATTGCTACTTATATATGCTTTTGCTTTTATGTTAAATATATTTATTGATACTAAATAAATATAAGTCATATAGGGACAGGTACTTATGACTTATGGTGATAGTGAAGGACTAGATTTGTCTGTTTTCTGGTTCTTTCGATGAAATTTTTGATGTGAAGAAAAATATAATTTTGAAACAATAATTCATTTACTTTATTAATATATATTTATATGATTTTGCCTTTTATCAGAATGCAAAAATTTGATCTTTCTCAAAACCTGTTTGAGATATTCTTTCTAAAATTTATCCACTGTGATGTATTTATCAAGTATCTTTTATGTGCAAGACACAGGTTAAGTTTTTTGTTTTCTTTTAATTACTGCAAGTGCAAAGACATTTCACTTGTTTACTACTTAAAAAATTTCAACTGGAAATATTTACAGTTTAACCTATGATTAAAAAAACTAGCTAGCTACACCCACACACACACCCCCCCACACACATAAATACATACACGTAATCAAAATTAGAAAAAAAAAAAAAAAAAACCTATCTTGCTGATGTAGGCAGGCTGGATCCAAGAACTCAGGGGAAGGTCCCACATGACCAGCCAAGAAGGTTCTTGGCTTCACACAGGATAGAAACCAAATGTGAGCCATAAAAAGTGAAAATAGAGTATATTGAATAATGTGACAGACACTGAAGTGTCTGGGAGACTTGGGAAGGAGAGAAGAGTGAGTTTCGTTGTCACTTGTGGCTAGGGGTTTATACTAGCAAAGAGTCTAGGCTATGTGTTCCTCCAGGAATCAGGGCAGGGTCAACCACAGGCAAGTATCAGGTGAACAATGCGTGTTGTTCCATAAATTACTGAAGGCAAGGATATGGATGCCAGCCTCAGCCGAAGTTTGTTTGAAGCTAATGTCCTGGAACATGTTTGGGATCTAGCTTTTCTTAGGTGTTAACAGGTGTTTGGGGCCTAAGACCAAACTCAGAGAATGATTAACTTTCTTGCTTCCCTCTTGAAGTGGAAACAGAGCTTCTTTGGCTTATTCAGAGGCATAATATGGAAAGTAAGTAAATGGTGACTCGCAGAGATGGAGCCTTCCTTAAAAAGAGTCCCTCCACCTCTCTACATAATTGCTATGATATTCATGTTTCTCCAGATTTATGAAATAAGGGACTCTTCAGTGGAGTCATATGATAAATAGGCTAAAATTGATTAGATCTGGGGTCATCTGAGTGGCAGTTGGTTAAGTGTCAGACTCTTGATACCAGCTCAGGTCTTGATCTCAGGGTTATGACTTCAAGCCCCACTTTGTGGGGCCCAGGGTGGAGCCTATTTAAAAAAAAAAACTTGATAGATCTGTATCAGAGAAATTGTGGAGAAAGCATTAGGAAGGAGAAAATGGGGGATAATAAAGATGTTGTAAAAAAATAGGAAATTAGTGTAGGACAGCTGTGGAAAATTGAAAAAGAAATACAATGGCAGAAAAATTAGGGAAAATAGGGATCCTAAAGATACTGGAAAATGAAACATTCCTTTGGAAGTCTTTGAAACCCCCTTTAGGGATGCCTGGGTGGCGCAGCGGTTTGGCGCCTGCCTTTGACCCGGGGCGCGATCCTGGAGACCCGGGATCGAATCCCACATCGGGCTCCTGGTGCATGGAGCCTGCTTCTCCCTCTGCCTGTGTCTCTGCCTCTCTCTGTGTGTGTGTGTGTGTGACTATCATAAATAAATAAAAATTAAAAGGAAAAAAAAAAAGAAGAAACCCCCTTTAACTGTCTGTGTGGATACACATACACGTATGTGTGTATCTATCTGCATCTTAAAAGATTTGACTATTGATACTATGCGATTTTTTTAAGGTTTTATTTATTTATCTTTTGAGGGAGAGATAGGAAGCGTGTGTGAGCAAGGGGAGGGTAAAAGGGAGGAAGAGAGTCTCCAGCAGACCAGCAGACTCTGGTGAGCATGGAGTCCCACATGGGGCTCAGTTTCACGACCCTGACGTTATGACTTGAGCCAAAATCAGGAGTCAAACACCCAACAGACTCAGCCACCCAGGCATCCCATATTATGTGATTTAAAATAAGAAAAAAACACAAGAGACAAGTGTGTTTTTAAATTACTTTTTTGTGCCAGCAAAATATTCTTCTGGTTCTATATATTAGGATAAGGTCTTATTGCTGGTCATTACTCCAGAACATTTGAGGGTAGCATCAGAATCCTGCATATGTTCTGAAAGAAACTTCTTCTACAGTTTAAGATGTGCCATCCCATGGTATAATGGGGGTGCCACATGCAAAAGAGCCATATTATGATTCCCGTTACATTTAGAGCATTACAGTGTGCTTTGTGAATACATACCCAAGTGCAGACCTCTCTTTTCAATCACTCTGAGTACCAAGTAATCTCTGGTAATGTTCCTTATGGATACTTAGCAGCTTGAAATCCCAAATGACAAAACCAGGAGAAATCCCATAGTTCATTAAAGGAATTGAATAGTAAAAATAAAATTGTTCCAAGTATGCACGTAGATTTCTGTCCTGCAGAGCTCAGATGAGTATCAGTTTGCCCTTAAATTTCATGCAGTCAGCCTTAAGAATCTCAAATGTCTTTCACTCCATAATGAATAAAATACAGTTTTGACTGGTAAGATATGAAATTAGTGGCCACTGAACATTAGCAGTGAAAACCCACAAGTACAGCTGTTCTATTTAAAGAAACACTCATTACTATTTTTCTATAACTGCCATAAGCTCTGGAACAGAAAACTGTTGCATTAAAGCAATACATACTGCCTTCAGAAGGAAATTGAAAGGTTTAATGTCATTACCCAAGCAATTAGACTTACCAAAATGTGACTGTGTTATGAAATATTCACCCTATGTTCCCTAAGGACATGATGAGAACTACAGGAGATCCTTAAGTCTGTCAGGAGTTACAGGGGAACTTTTAAATTATTTTGAAAATAGCTGTAAGCCAGAAAGATTGAATTTGTCTAGTGGCAGTACCTCTGGAAGAATTGATTCAAGAAGCTGGGAACATTTATCTGATGGTGTAAACTATTCAGAACTGACCTAAGGGGTTATAAGTACAATATTAAGTTGAAACAAAACGCTAAAATCTCCGTTACTGATAAGAAAACAACATCCAAACCCAGAAGTTAAAGTATAAAAACAGTAGTGATTGTCCAAATCAAGGATGTGACAAGGATTGCATGAGAAGATCTATGTACTTTGCTCAATTCTTAGAGAAAATAACTAGTGTGCTATGAACAGTGGGGACTTCCTTATTTTATTTTGGTGCCCTTGTGTCCAGTATATGTTTCCTAATAAACTTCTTTATATTTCATAATTGTCAGATATTATTATTTCTGACCACGAGTTTATACAAGTGTAACTGGTTATGTTTTACGCCTCCCCCCTCTCATTTATTTTCATGTAGCAGCAATTCTGCTTTAATAAATTTGCCTACTGAACCCACTCTGTAGCTACAGAAAATGTTTATTTGTCCTTTGCAACTCCATCTTTACTTTAAAATGTGTTATATAGAAAAAGTAATTGGCAGTATTAATTGTTCTAAAAATATAATTGACTTATAAATAGCAAGAAAAACAGCAAAAGGAGTAACAGGTCTTTGCTAACACAAGAGCCATCTATCTGCAAGTGTTTTGATTCCCTAGTAAATGGACTTGGACCTAGAATTTTTTTTAGGTTGAAAATTACAGCTTATATGTTAAAAATCTATTTAGACAAAGACATGGTCAATGTAACTTCATTTTCAAAACATTACTCTGCTGTACTCCATGAATCATTTATTCTGGTTGTTTTTTAATATTTGTTGGCCATACATAACAGCTTAGTTAAGCCGGCAATACCAAATCTAAATTTAAGAAGTAGGCATCATAGTGTTAATGGACACCAAACTTTATGGCACACTCCGATGCCTTCATAAAGAATACACCCTAGCACTATACATATATTTATTAAGTTCTAAAGATCCTGAGGTCAGAGAAGCTATAATTGAGTTATATAATTAAATTTCTAATTATAAGTAAGTTTGGGCTGTTATCCAAAATTTAATTATCACTTAAAAATAACAAATTTTTTCCAAATGATTTTTATTTATTTATTTATTCATTCATTCATTTAAGATTTTATTTATTTGAGAGAAAAAGCATGTGTGTGGCGTGCATGTGTGGGCAGGGGAAGGGACAGAGGGACAAGCAGACTCCCCACTGAGTACAGAGCCCAACATGGGGCTCAATCCCAGGACCCAGAGATTATTTCCTGAGCTGAAGTCAGACACCTAACTGACTGAGCCATCCAGGTGCCCGCTGCCCCCCCCAAATGATTTTTAAATGCTTATCAAAGTAATCCATGAAAAAAAAAAGATCTTAAAAAAAGGTTTCATGTGTTACACTTCTAACAGACATTAGAAGTATTACTAAACTTATAATGAAATACAGAAATATCTATCCCTACCCTCCTTCCAACACACACACATACAAATTCCTCATCTTTGAGCATTTCTACAAGCCTGCTTTATCTTTTTCTTCTGGGCTTTCTTTCCATATTTCTAAATCTGTCCTTACTCTTCATTTTTATACATTATTTTGACTTCTTATTTGTATGCTGATGATTTGGTCCACTTATATCCCCTTCCTCACCTTCTCACCTCCACTTTCCCTTTTTACTATCCTTCAGTATATTGGCTCTAGTGACATTGGTTATATTAAGAGTCAGAATATGAGTTAATATAACCATGTAAATATGGACTGCAAGTTTAGTGTTATGCTATTATGATGGCATTTCTTTTCTGGCACTTACTTGCTCTTTGAGTTAGTAATAAACCCATTTTTTTCCTTTCACTTACATTTGTCTAAATTTGTCATGAATTCTTGAAATCTCTACCAGAAGGTTTAAAATCTTCTATATTCTACTTAGCCCTTGAGTCCACCCTTGCCACAGCCGTCCTGAGGGCCTCAGACCTCCTGCTCGTCTGACTGGGCTCGATGCCATGTAGATCTACTCCAGAAGCTCATGCTGATACTTATTTCCCCTTCTTTCACATGCTGGATTCCTTGTTTCCTCCACCCTGCATTTGTTTCTGTCCTGGTTGGCTCCTATTTCAGAAGAGTGTTTCTCTCCTACCTTCTATTTGACTGGAGCCTAGAGCAAATTTCAGGGCAAAGTACATGTATCGTTTCTGAGACTTAATTGATCTTTTGGCTAGTTATAAAATTCTAGTTTTAAAAAACTTTACTCAGAATATTAAAATCGCCACTCCCAAATCATTCAGCTTTGAGAAGTCTGTTGTGCTTCTGATTCCTATGTGAGCAGTTTTCTTTCTTTCCTTTTTCTTTTCCGTGTTTTAGTATTCTATCTTTATTTCACTGTCCTGAAATGTTTCAATACCATGCCTTGGTTTGGTACTTTGTTCCTTTACTGGCTGGACTTGATGAGCAATTATCATCTAAAAACTCTATCTAAATAATTCAGTGAGTTATCCTCTCCCATCTTTTTTATTCGGTTTACATGTGAAACATGTATTTGTTAATTTGATGTGAAACCGTCCAGGTCTTTCTTTTCTTTCATTCTTCCTTACTTACAATATTCTGTTCTTGTTTCATGGATAATTTAAATTATCTTGCATCTTAGGATTTTAATTACCCCTTTTTTCAAATAAAATTTTCTTGTGATGCATCCTGCTTTTATTTCTTCTGACTTCCTCTCTACCCCCATCCCTACATTGTTCTTTTGCACTGGAGGCTTTCTTCAAATGACAAATGATCTATCGTTGTTCAGTCATATTTAATTGCTGTTCTCTAGAAGGACTATTGGAATCTCCGTGTCAATTGATGGTTTTCATGGTAGGGTAATCAAATTGGGAAACCCCAGAGGATGGGGCTGGTGATGTTGTTTTCAGTTATTAGAGGAGAGATTATTAGTGGTGGCCTGAGTGTAGTTTAGATACTAAGGGACAAAGCTATGAGAGAAGATATCTTAGGACCAAAACTTAGGAAATATAATCTGTGGCCTTCATGTAAGAATTCCAAATATGAGGTGTCATTAAAATCAAGATTATCATTAAGAGCATTATCTTTTAAATAATAATAACTTTCATACTTTAGAACAGCAAAATATTTCTTATTCATTCCCTTGTTTAACAAACATCTATTGAGCACCTCCTACGTGCCTAAAGTGGTAAGATGAGTAGACATGTGCCTGCTCCCAGGGGACCTTTTGCATCATGTTATCAGCAATAACCTGAAACTTTGCCTCTAAAATATGGTGAGAGAAGCAATTTTTCCCCTCTGAAAACATTTACCTGTGTTTGTTTTTGCTTCACAGGATGGTTTCTCTCAGACAAAGAAAATTCTTGGCAAGAAAAGAAATTAATGTGCCAGGATTTATTTAATCACATTCAGACAGACTGATCATTATCATCCAGTCTGTTTTGGAAGGGCACAATAATTCACATTCAGTGGCTATCATAACCTCATCCCCTCATGCATGCCTAGTTAAATAAAAATAGACATACTAAGACTAGCCATCTGACTTCCCAGTTTAACAGACACTATAGGGTGGCAAGTACTTCTGGGTCAACTGAAGTAAAGATAAGATTTATAAGCAGTAGTCAGTTCTACTCTCCTTTTATTGCATAGCTTTTGTCTTATAGGACTTAAAGGACTCTACCTATGTAATTACTGCTGCAATACCACTTTCATAATGTCAAACAAACTTTATTTTAAAAATTGTTAAGATCATCCTAGTAATAGCTGTCAGGATACAGCCATTGCCAATTTTACAGTCATATTCAATGACTGACTGCAGTTGAAAGAGAAATTTGTTCACTGGGGATTTAATTTCCTTCATTGTAGCATATAAATAAGAAACAAGAGATATTATGCAACCACATTTCAGACTTACCGTATTTTGTATTAAAGTGAACATTTTGTTTTCTGAACATTATTGACATAACTATAGTGAGACTTGGCATTTGATTTTATTACAACCATACACAGAGTCAGATTTTCCAGAATGCCAATTTGAAACTAAATTGACCTGACTACTTGAAAGCTGTACTTTACATAGTACCACACTGCCAAACAACACTACCGTCTCAAGAGAGATTAACCTTGTAAACAAGTTATGCAGGTGATTCAAATCCAGTTAATCTCACATTAAAAAAAAATGTTAATTGCATTGGCAAAGACATTGCCTCTGATCACTTTGAGGCTATATAATTAGGGATCAGGCCATTCAGAGGGACTCTAATCTAATTGATAAGCAGTCAGAAAACAGCCCTTGGGATTTCTCCCCTCTGTTTTTCAATATGTGATCAGACATAAGGTGATAACATGGAAAAATCAGTGACCTTATTTTACATGCCTCAAAATTAAGTTTGCTCATTATTTAGTAGTTCAAGATGTTTTCATATATGTTTATTTTAATTGTACAAATCTTCATGGGGTACAAACTTCATGGGCGTTAATGGATATTGAATGTGATTACTTATCAACTTGCTTTCTAATCCTTATAACTTTATATTTCTTTGCAGATGATTTTGACACAAAACAGTAATCCCCAAGATATTTCCTTGTAGCTTTTGTAATTTGTGTCTGAAAGAGACATGGCTTTGTGTTTGACTTATGATAATAGTAACCACGGTAGAGGCAAAGCCTTCAAAAATACATTTTCTTCCTGGACAACTTCTTTAGTCTTTAATATTCATATTTCTGTTTCTAAGATTTTTTCTGGAAATAAAGTCTAGTGAAGGATACTGGAAAATAATTCTTACAAAATATGTATTTCCATTTAAATAAATGTTAAGCAAATCTACAGTTTTTAACATACTGTTTTTTGAAGGCAGTTAAAATTGAGGTAGAAGGTGATTTTAGTATAATTAGCAGAAAACAATTGGAATAATGAATAATACAATTTAGAGATAATTACTAATGGGTGCTATGGAAATTCCCAGAATAATACTTTAAAAGTCGTGACCAAACTCTAATGTATTAGTAAACGTCAATGTCATTTTTTTGGAAGGTATAACCAAAGATCCTCAAGTATAAAACCCATCTTCATGTGCTCTATATATGCAAATGAATTTATCTGGCTTATTCTTTGCATTGTTTTTTCTTTTTTTCTTTCTTATCAATTGAATTACATTTTCCATCATGAGCCAATGTTAGGCTTCCAATAATTCTATGCCACATACTCTACTGCAGTTAT
This sequence comes from Nyctereutes procyonoides, assembly GCF_905146905.1. Taxonomy (NCBI): domain Eukaryota; kingdom Metazoa; phylum Chordata; class Mammalia; order Carnivora; family Canidae; genus Nyctereutes; species Nyctereutes procyonoides. The sequence continues at coordinate 2,440,592 of NW_026575158.1, read as the reverse complement.
CTAGTTGCTAGGCAACTAGACTCTGCTTGAGGGCAGAAGGGAATAGAGAAAGTTCATTGCAAAGTTGTCCACCCATGCTGAGTTCATCAGAACGGGGCAGCAGGGGATCCTATGTCTTCTTGAAATTATAAATCAGGTGCTTCCACATGTTTCCATAAAAAAACAGGGAGTCTTAGAACACACGTGATATCCAGAAAACCCTCAAGGATAGTGTCCCCAGGATGAAGAGACAGCTTTTAGCAACTTTAGTTTTGTAACAAGTTTAATGTCGAGTTTGCCCTAGGATTAATTACACTCATATGTTGTAATTTTGTGACAGGTAGCATGTTAAAGGAAGCATACACAAACTTTGCCTGAAAGTATTCATGTGTGTTTTAATGGAATTACTCTCACATACTGTTATACAATTTACTTTATAGTTAGCATCATGTCATGAAAGTTTTCCATGTTAGATAAATGATAGACAGATAGATAGATACAACATAACTTTAACATTCTAATGACTTACTCATTTTGCAATGTATGAATTTGCCACGATTTTTCCTAAACACACCCATTTTCTAATACTACCAGTGTTGCTACAATGATCCTATGTTGTTCTTTTTTTTCTTTTTTTGCTGCAATTATCGAAATTATTATTATGTTCCCCAATACTCACACTTTTTTCTTATTGATTATTAATGTTGGCATGTCCATCTTGTTTCTGATTTTAATAGGCATAATTTTAGGATAGTACTTTGAAAAAAGAAGCTTTGCATTTAATTTCTGATAAAATATCTTCCCCATGCTTAAGAAGTTTCTTTTGATTCCTTTGTATTTTTTCTTTTTAAATATAAGAGCTTTTTCTGTATCTACACACAGTATCATAATTTTTTCTTTTTCCCTCCTATTATGTAAGTAGCCTCCTTCATCTTCTTAATTAAGAATGCTTTTAACTTCAAGTAACAGAAACCTGACCAACAATGGCATAAGCATAAGGTATTCACTTTTCTCATATCTACAATTTTTGTGATGAAAGGATCTACACACACACACACACACACACCATATCCATACTTTACCTGCCAATCTTCCAATTTGCTAAATAGAAACTTGAGGATCTTTCTAGACTTTTCTTCTTCAATACCCACAGCTGATTGATCACTCAGTTCTGATATCTCTTCATTCTGTCCCCTTTACCATATCCAGAGAACCACTGTATCAGTCGAAGCTGAAATAATTTCTTACAAGAAACATTTGACATAATTCACTGCTTCACATTTCTCTCTAGCTCATCTTTCACAGGTCTGCCAACACAGTCTTTTTCACGTTATTAAAAATGTTGGTTCTTTTTTTTTTTTTAAAGGGAATTTTTTCTTTAATTTTTATTTATTTATGATAGTCACAGAGAGAGAGAGAGAGAGGCAGAGACACAGGCAGAGGGAGAAGCAGTCTCCGTGCACCGGAAGCCCGATGTGGGATTCGATCCCAGGTCTCCAGGATCGCGCCCTGGGCCAAAGGCAGGCACCAAACCACTGCGCCACCCAGGGATCCCAAAAATGTTGGTTCTTTACTTAAAATCCTCCAGCAGCTCTCTTTCACTTTCAGGGCAAAGCTCATATTCCTTGAGTTAGCCTGTAAGGCCCTACATATCTTGCCAATCACAGCTTCACCTCCCACTCCTTTTCTGATGAAACCAAGCGGCTGTTTACCAGCCACCAAGCTCAAAGCCTGACATAGGAAAAGCTGTTTTAACATGTGCTAAATGAATGGATGGATGAGAAAATGACTTCCCTACATACACTAGGTAGTACATGATTTGAAAGGTTGTACTTGAGATTGACATGACTTCCTAATCTCAAGCCATAGTAACAGTGGCCTAGCTCTCTTTTAACATTGGGTTAGAGGCAAAGCCTTCAGATGAATTGGATGAATATCCCCAAGTGATTGCAAAGAAAAAGTTAATCCTACTTTCTGTGCTAATGATTCATTTTTGCTATTAACATTCTGAGCACTCATACGGAGATATTTACTGAACCTGTTACCTATTTGCTGACAGAAACAATAGCTCAATAACAACTAGCCAGTGCTAAAGTAGTTGTTTGGAGCACATAGTGTCCAGAGTTCAAAAGTATAATACAAATCAGGGCACCTGGGTGGCTCAGTCTGTTGAGCAACCAACTCTTAATTTTTGTCTCAGGTCATGATTTTGGGGTTGTGGGATTGAGTCCTATGTTAGGCTCTGTGCCCAGTGGAGTCTGCCTGTCCTTCTCCTTCTACTGCTCCCCTACTCATGCTCTCCTCTCTCTCACTCTCTCAAATAAATAAATAAAATCTTTTAAAAAGAGGGTAATACTAAATCATTCCATCCAACATGCAGATTTGTTCTGTTGTCTTTGGGGAAGGGGGGCATTTAGCTGCTAATTGATTCTCACTAAAATCTTTATGAGCAACCTTTTTTTTCCTTCCAAGTTTTTATGGATTATTTCTAAATTCTGCATTAAAAAGCTCTCTATTAAAAGCTCTATTTGCCTGTTTTACGACTTGGGGTTTTGAGGTCTCAGAGTACAGTTAGGTAAGTTATGCAGGTTGCTATTTTAGAGAAATTTTTGATCCCTACTGTCAATTTCACCACGGAGAGATGGAGTTGTCTTCCTTCTGAATGCCAATGATTGTTGCCTTCACTGCAATACAGTATGTGTCTTGCAACTTACACATTTACTTTATAAATATAGATCTTTATTTAAATAATAAAATTATATACTTCAACCCTATACTCTTAATATATGTTATTTAAAGTGATTTATTTTCTTTAAAGTTTTCTTGCAAAATATGTTTCAGTTTTGTGCTACTTGTTTGATATTTTTAAACTGGGTTTGAAACTAAAGTCTTAAGTGACTAAATATGGCCATATGGCCAGATAAATTGTGTCAATTCTCAATGGATTTCATCTTTCTTTTCCTTGACTTCTCTTTCTACCTCAGTAAGTAGCACTATTAGACTGCCTATGATTTGGAGACATGTGCTAATAAAAACTTAAATGGTAATGTTTCCTGTATCAGACCATTATCAAAAAGGGAAGAAATTAGACAAGAATTTGAAGTGCTTAGAGATTTGTGAAACAACTGTTTGTTTTATATTTCTCTTAGATGATAAGATTTTTATGGACAGGGATTTATTTTTCTCTAGCTTGATGTAAAGGAGTGCTAAAATGCAGATTACGGATAATAGGTGCAAAGTAACAACAAAAAAACAAGGACAGGAAAACTAAAACACAATATTAGTGAAATAAAGAAACATTAAAAGTTAGGTAAAGAAAAAAATCTAGAACACTGAGAAGATAAGTGGCAGTGGCCTTGGAAAATTATGTGTGACAGTAAATACTTTACAACAATGAATAATAATGGTGATTTTTATTTAAGAAAAAATCAAATAAACAGCTTTTTTATTTAAGAAAAAATAAATCAGGTAGAGAGTTTTCCATAAATGAAGTAAAAACATTCATGGACGTATTGAGCCCTGGTGAAATGAACCTATGTGGGAAAACTTAGATAACACTTATGTGTGAGAGCATGATTTTTATGTTTGTTTGTTTTCTCTAGCACTTTTTTTTAATTTTTATTTTAATTCCATTTAATGCTAGAATTCTTGATGGAGAATTAATATATTTCTTTTTCTATATATTCCAACAATTTCAAGTTTCCCACTCAGCCATTGTGATAGATTAATCATTTTTATCTCTTTCCTTGTTTCTGTGGAATCCAGTGTTAAGATTTTTATGATAAGGTTTACATAATTTAGCTTAGGAATTCATTGAAAAATCAACTTAATATTTTCCAAAGGATTGTATGGTGTTATATACAAACCATAGCTACTTCTGTAATCCAAAATGTTTTATTTTATTCAATTACATTGGATTCGTAAAGTCTTATCAAGACATAGTTGAGATAGAGTTATGTTTTATCTGTAACGTATTCAAAACACGTAACATGTTTTAATAATAATACATGTTTTAATAACATGTTTTAATAATAAATGAAACATTCATTTCATTTTACCATTTTTGCTTTTTTTTTTTTTCCTAAGAACGACCCACATTTCTCAGGAGGCCAATTAACCAGGTGGTACTGGAGGAAGAAGCTGTAGAATTTCGTTGTCAGGTCCAAGGAGATCCTCAACCAACTGTGCGGTGGAAAAAGGATGATGCAGACCTGCCAAGAGGAAGGTAAGAACATCTACATATATCTACTGTTTAATATTCTGAAGTCCTCTAGAACTTCTTTGATTGAAGTTTCATATAAATGCCTGATCCTCCACTCCATTTACTCCCCCCAAATATTAAAGTTTCCTGACGTGGCCCTTCCACCATTCTACTCTTATTGAACTCTTGACTACCTACTCTAATTACCTCCAACTACTGCTCCGCTGCCATGATACTTCCCCCACCCACACACACTGGATACTGTCTGCCTTCCTTTGTTGTCCAGAGCATCACTAACCAAAGGCTGCTGAGTATAGCTTACTTTAAGGTCTAGAGTAAAGGAAAAGTTTTGTGCAACACTATGCTGAAAAGGGAGCAAATACAATACTTAACATTACTCACCACATAAGGAGTTTGTCACTTAGGGACTGCCTGTCACTTTCTCAATCTCCACTTCTTCATGGAGACTTTTCCCTCCGTCTCATTTCCATTCTTCCAATCACCAAACCCCAAACCCAGTCATTCAGGTCTTTAGGGTTAGTCTAAAAATGCTTGTTATCCTTTTATAAAAATGCATTTAACTTTTTTGTTGTCTAAATTTTTCCAAGACCTTGCTCTTTATGACCAAAAGTATCATTTAAGGGATCTTTTTCTCTATAATGAGCAAGTCTAGCTTTAAGATTTGTTTTGTCTTTTGAAACTGTAGCCATCACACCTATTACAATCATCATCTGCATAAAATTTCACATTCTGTCCTTTCTATAATTTTTTTCTAAAAAAAAAAGAAATTAGGTTTCGTTCAACGGACTGAAATTAAACATACTTTCACAGACATCATTGCCTTTTATCTGCTCTCACCAGCCACCACTATGGATACTTTGCTGAATATATGCATTCATTTCAAAATCTGATTTATTTACCCTTAATTTTCTGATACTATATTTTCTAAAGTTATATCATCAACGCATTGGCCTGAAATGGACCAAACATTTTAAATAGCCAGTGAGAGGTTTCTTGCAATTTATTGGAATGAATCAAGTGAAACTTTTAATTTTATTAGTTCTTCAGCCAAAATAATAGGGAAAGTCACCTCTCTGTTTCTTTTGTCACTATGCCATCAGACATCGTTTTTTTTTCTTTTTTAAAGAATTTATTTATTTATTCAGGAGAGACACAGAGAGAGAAGCAGAGACATAGGCAGAGGGAAATGCCTATAGGCAGGTGGCAGAGTACCTGATGCGGGACTCGATTCCAGGACCCTTGGGATCACAACCTGAGTCAAAGGCAGACACTCAACCACTGAGCCACCCAGGCGTCCCTGGACATCTGGTTTTAAAGGAGTGTTGTAACAGGAATTTGTGAATGTTGAGGTTCCTCAAGTCTTCCCAGTGGAGAAGCAGGTTGAAAAGCAAGAAGAGTTTTAGAGCTGAGTAATTAGTGTCTATTGTCTATGGATAGTCAATAATTTTCCTCAAGTTTGAGAGCACTTAATGTGTAGTTTTAGAATGTTGATGTAAGATTTAAAGATGATGAATTATATGGTAAAATTTGGCCTAGTGTAGATGAAGATTAATTTTCAATTACTGGGAATAAATAGCCTTGTCCATTTTTTGAAAAAGATTTTACTTAATTATTTTAGAGAGATAACACATGTGCACCAGTTGTGGGAGGAGCAGAGGGAGAGGGAGAAGCAGAGTCCCTGCTGAGCAGGAAGCCAGCCGCTGGCTTGATCCCAGGACCCGGGATCATAACCTGAGCCAAAGGCAGACACTTTACCAGCTTAACTGTCTAGGCACCCCAGCTTTTAAAAAAACATTTTTAAAAAAATGTCCATTTTTAAAAAAACAAACAAACTGCTGTTTTGGAAAATTTTTGGATTTATAGAAAAGTTACAAAGATAGTACAGAGAATTCCTGTATACCTGATCCTCAGTTTTCCCTATTGTTAACATCTTACATTATGATGAAATATCTGTCACTCCTAATGAGCAAATGCTCATGCATAATGATTGAAGTTTATACATTATTTTGATTTCACCAAGTTTTCCATTAATGTCTTCCTTCTGCTCCAGGATCCAATCTAAGTTGTATATTTAGTTGGATATTATAGAATATTGCATTTACTTGTCATGTTTCCCCAGTTTTATCTAGTATGGCAGGTCCTCAATCTTCCATTGTTTTTATGACCTTGACAGTCTTAAAGGGTATTGGCCAGGTATCCTACAGATTGTTCCCAAACTTGAATCTGTTTCATGCTTTCTCATAATTAGACTAGATTTGTGGAGTACTAGGAAGAAAGCCACAAAGAATGCTCTTTTTTCACATGGTATCAGGGGTTACATGATATCCATATAATATCCTTCATGACCCCGCCATCTTTATTCATTAAGCAAGATCAAGTTCATAAATATTTCAAAAATAGAAAGTTGTAAGACTGTGTTGCATTTTAATGGGTCTGTGTCTTTGAATTAAGATAAAATAAAACTTAATCAAGCCCAGTGTGATTTATTCCTGGATTTTTCTAGGCGTTAAATTATAACAATTGACACTTTTCATTGTTACAGTATTCTTCAATCTTACCCAATTCATTTATTTCAGAGCTCAAATAATAAAAATCAAAGAACAGTATTAATACTACCTGTTTAGAATGGATGATATAAGGCCTCTAAAGACAAGGTGGAAATTTTGAGAAATCTTATTTCCACTAACTTTCCTTAAAACACTGTCATAGGGTTCTGGCCTTTTTATTTTTCTGCTTATGACATGATACTGCTATAGCACTTTGTGTGACCAACTAAATATTTTAAAAGTATTAAGCACATGGAAATGCTGTGTGAGCTTTAGATTGTATGTTAGAAAGCCTTAAAGTAAGGCTCAGGGCTGTATAGAAATTGAGGTCAATATTTTTATCATGACGGAAGCCACATGCTTTTTCTTGAAATAATCTTTAAGTGGTATTTCAAAGAAGCTTATTCGTTCTTAGATTTGTATACATTAGCATAAGCTTCACTTATGCATAATGAGGGGGAAATAGACCTCTTTACTTGGTGAGGAATAACAGTAATGACTTTTAACCAACCATAGCCTGAATCAACAACATTGATTCTATTACGTTATTTAAGTCTCAGACTAGGGAGATGGCCATTGTTCTTGTGTAAGCAATTGTGTGAAGTGGGGTGGAGGATGACATTTCTTTGGCTGAACATTTAATGCAGTTTGAATAAGGTTTGTGTAGTGGTTCATGCTTAACACATTTATAGTAAAGCTTTGCAGGGCAGCTGCATAGCCTGTAATTACTATGTAAGTAATAGGTGACTATTTTTCTTTTGGAGACAAGGAAAGCTTTTCAATTCAAGTTTAAATTTATGAAATGCTGTGATAGCTGTTTAAACCTTCCACACAGAATAAGATATCTGTGCCAAACTTTCAGTAACCAGAGATGAATTAAGGGCGTATTTTTTTTTCCTTTACTGTGAAAATATTTTTTTAGTAGTACTTTTATACCTCCTTCTTTTTGATTTAGCCTTTAAATTTCTGACCTTTATCAGTAACTACTTTAATAAAATGAAAATATACCCTTGGTGAGTTATATTAAAGACATTTTTTTTATTAGATGAGTGTTTTGGGGAGGTGGGAAAAGTAGCAATTCCTAAGGCCAGCAATAACCCTAATGCCCGACCAGGGAAAAGTTGTTTATTTGGCTATTTTCCATAACAAAGAGACAAAATAAGAAGGAGCCTTCACCTTATTACATGCTACTGTCAAAGTGTTAATTGCTTGCAGAGACTTCTGAAGATACTACTATTTCACAATTGAAAGTTTTAGGAAGAAAAAACGAAGTCACTACTTTTTGCCACTGTGTCAATATCAATATCTTTTTTTTCAGAGAGTCTCAATAGATGTATGCTCAAATAAATGAACATAAACTCTGTATTGGGGACAAGAATTTTGCACACCAATAAGAAGCTAAAGTGGTAGAGGGAATAAAATGAGATAACGGAAAAGAGGAAAGATTTATTGTTATAAACAATGATAATTTTTTTAAAAACAGGGTTTTTAAAAGCATAATTTAAATTGTAGAGGATACAATTTCACAATCACCTACATTTATTAAGTGCCTACTATATTTATCATGCTCACTGATAGTCTGTTAAAAAAGTTATTTTAAGCAAGATAAATATACTGTTATTATTTTTTATTTCATGTTAACCAGATTGGGTGATGTGGTGAAGTATTTATATACAGAATACATTAAAGAAAGGACTAAAGCAATCTTAGTTTCTTTCTTGGGTACTACATCTTTTTACTCAGGCAAACCTAGAACTTTTTGCTAATTAATACTCTTTTGATGACCAGGTGCCGTCAGCACATCTTTCTACAAAGTGTTTTCATGTGATAAAAGTTGCCCGTATTTACAATACTAAGATGATATTTCATCTTATGCCATGTTCCGTATTACCATATGGATATTGTATATTTTTATAGCAAAATAAAAATACATATATATGTGTCCTGGAGCTCTATGAAAAATACCATGTATTAAATGTGAAATAAACAGAACATAATAAATTTTCAACGAAACAAATAAAATTAAGTTATAATATACCAACACTACAATATTCTGTTCAATCTAATAATAGTGAGAAGAATAAAAATATCCCTTCTCAGAAATTAGTTAAGGAGTAGTGTGATTAATCTAACTGTACTTTCTTATCTGGGCTTGTCAGTACAGATTGTGTTTCAGTTAATTATTGGCAGTCTTTTGAAGAATTGTAAACAGGAGATTTAACATCCTTCATCATTCATATAATATAGTTAGCTCCATGATTTTTTTATTTCATTTTTATTTATTTTCTAAACAAACTCTAAAGTGACACTAACTTTCTTAATAAAGATCTAGAGAACAGAAAGGAATGTTCGTAATAGCTTGTCAGAGCAAAAAGGAAATAAAATATGCCATTTACATTCTTATATATGCCTGCAAATTCTAAATGCAGTTGATGGCTTGCGCATAGTGGATATAATTCATGAATATTTCATAAAAATAGAAAAAGGCCTAGAGAATAAGAGTTGCAAGATATATGGTGCAAAATTCTATCAATTTTCTTGAAGCCACTGACAAATTCCTTTTTCCAAAGTGCACGTCTATTTTAAGAGAGATTTTTAGAGTTCTTCGTTCCATGAAATGTGAGATTCACATAAATACATGAATCCTTAAGAAAAGGAACTGAATAGAACCACTTATAATTCCCTTTTTTGTGGCATTTTTACACTAAGTGGCTCTTTTCACTTAGCCCTGGAAATGTCCTTATATTAATTGTTTCGAAGCTCCATTGTTTAGAGCATGTGCTTCTGGGACGCAGAGATGCTGAACAGGTGTTCCACCACCCTGCTGAGCAGATAAGCCTTCTTCGAATACAGTGTGTGCTTCAAGGACATGGGGTAATTTGGGCTCCTGATAAATAACCACGCTGATTAGGTAGGCTGGTCAAGATTGGTCAATTAATGTTTTTTTTAAAGAAGGAAAAGAACTGAGAGCAGGAGAAAAGCAATGTATATAAAACATTACATGTGACATCTGAAAAGTGGATTGGTCCCTCAGGTTTAGAAATATAAAGAAAAGTATAACTGAATATGATTTTTCAGCTATGCAGATGCCTTAGCCATTTCTGTCTGGAAAAAAATTAGAACTACATGCTGATTATTGTGAGATCTTTTAATTTAGCTACAAATAGTATGCAGAGGGCTTAGGCCATTGCCATAGATGTTAGACTTTAGGCTTGTTCTGACACTGTTCAATCGTTTACCTGTTTAGTCATACTCCCAGGTTCTGGGAATGGTTTTTGACAGATTTCTCTACCACTAACCAGGTGCGTGACCTTGAAGAAGCTATTTAAACTCTTTGTGTTTTACATCCTGAAGAAATGGACCAGCAGTGCAGTAGGACTAATGACTAACCTACACTTTGATTCATGCATACAGGGTGAATAATTATGCCATCCATTCTAACTCAAAGGGTTATCAAAATGATATAACTAATTCAAAGCACTGTAAATTCTCTACAATGGATAAACATAACAACTGCTCCAGTTTTATAAATTCAGCTGATTGGTGGCATTTATTAGTTAAATGGTAAACTACAAGGAAAATATAGTCAAGAAAAACATACAGTATACAATTTCTATGGATACTCTTTCTTTGGCCAATTTCTATAGAAACACATAAAATCTTATTGATTTAATAAGTATCACTTTTGCTTTTAAATCAGATAGATTAATTTATGAATTTTGCCAGCCATTTTGCCAAGCCTGAAAGTTACACCAATTTTTCTACCTCTGAGGGATTGTACATGGTCCAAATATATTATCACAGTCTCAATTCAATAAGCCATCGGAGTTAGGACTTTCAAATTTTACATATTATGCTATATCATTTGTTTGCTGATAATAAGAAAATCACCACTTTTGTAAGAAGATTATGAAACAATAAAAGCAAGTATGTTTGAGGAACGTGCTATTTGTCACACACTTTTGCTTGTTAATTATGTTATTTTAAATGGTGTTCTAGAATAATACGACTTCCTATTTGAAGGGTATGAAAATAGAAGCTTAAATAACTTGCTTCGAAAGTCACGCATTAATACATGTTAGGGCCAGGACTTGATTTAGCATCTGTCCCACATGAAATATATATTTTAAAGTAATGAGCTTCATAATTATGTGATTGTTTGTGGACTTGAGGCACTTACAAATTTTATATTTAGATAAAATTTTAGATAATAAGTTATAAACACTATATTATAAATAACTTTATAGGAATACCATATAGCATTAATTTCATAAGCCACATATAAAGTGTCTTAGTGCTTTAAAAAATCTAAATTTGGACCAGGTCAAAGTTACATTGTTAGAAGCTGAAGACAGAGATTTTGTTTACAAACAGGATTAATTAGCAACTTTTAGAGGGATGCCAAAATGGTGCTTTCTCTGTGTTTTCATCAAATAGGTGCTAATAGTTGCTGTTAACACAAAACTAATTGCCACCTAGGTTGAGGAGTGCAAGTTGCCCCATCCTGTGACCACACTGGCCCATCTGTTGAGAATCTCAGCTCAGGAACAATGCAGGAAATGGCATCCAATTTGGGCTCTGGCCAGTGGTCAGCTAACAAGCTGGGACACACTTGGAATATGAAATGCCTTGAAGTCAAAGATGTCCATTAACTGGCAGCTCTTGTGTCAAGGCAGAGCCAAGACCACGTGCCAGTTAGCAGAGCAAAAGGATCTGCCTGAGTGCCACCTGTCATTGGCATCTGGGGGGTGTCTAACATAGGAGTCATAGAAGGTTTCTTTCATCCATCAAAGTGTGGCATGTTGGAGAATTCACTAGGCACGAGTCAGGACTTGGGCAACATTTGCCTTAGCCCAAATTATAGGACGAGCCGAAGATTTACCAAGAGATAATCACTGTATCAAGCCACAGGTGGATATATTAGATATTTACCTTTGGAAACACACATTCTAGTACCTAGATTCTTACCTTAACTGTAAACACAATATAAGAAGGGGAAAGTTCTTTAATTGACTATATTAACACAAATCCTTGCCTTCATATGACAATTTGTGATTAAATCACTTAGACAATTTTTAATCACCCAGGGGTTTTTCTTAAGATATATTTCTGATTGATTTTTGCTGTTGTTGTTCTGCTTAATAAGTTGTAATTGCAATGTGGGCCTACAAAGTAAAGTTGAATTTAGGAGATTAACAATCTTATCCCAGCTCTGCTAAATGCATCATGCTGTATTAAATAATTTACACAATATGTTGAGTAATAGTGTCCACATCTGCAAAATGTATAAGTTGGATTGGATGGATTGGATGACTACTGTGCCCTTAAATTCTAAAATGTTATGATTCTGAAAATGGCAATGACTCAAAACATTTTAACAAGTATAATAACACATTTTTATGGGAGGAAAAACTCAGAAATTTAAAATGGATGGACTGAAAAAGGACAAGTGAAAGTACCTTGAAAGATGCACTCAAATATCATTGACAACTACTTTTTATATTTTGCATATATCCTGTCATATTTTTATGTGTATATGGGCATATTTTTTAATTCAAAATTGCCTTTGACCCCGAATGCTTGTTTAGCTTTTTATAGGAAAAATCTAATATTGATTCAAAACATTTGTTTTTGTATTGCATTTCCCTTTTCTGTAAATATAATATTAATAAATTATACTTACATTGTGCTTACTCTCTACCAGACCTACTCTAGGCATTTTACCTTAATACATTTATTCTTATGGCCACCTTATGATATAAATTTTATCCTTTCCATATTACAAATAAAAAAAAATATGACACAAAGAGGGTCAGTATGAGAAAGTCAGTCATGTAGTAAAGGATCTAGGATATATGGTTGCCAAGCCCACATTTTTGACCACTAACTAGAGGTGCTGGGTGGAAACATTTTTTTTTCCATTCTCCATTGGGGATTAGAGATTAGGAAAAGGCATTTTAGTAAATTTGTGCCTATCAGATGGTCACAAAATACATCTGTGTAATAGAGTACATATAAATGATTTTATAACCTTTATCATAATGGCACTTATCAGTAAGATATATCATATTAAATAAGTTTGCATAATTAAAAAATTATCATTCCTTCCCACCGCCATTGAAACAAAGTTTAAAACAATTCTGTCTTTATTATCACGGAATATTTTAACTTAATATATTCTTGTATTCTTTAGGTTTTATTATTTATTTATTTTAGGGAGAGAATGAGCACTCACGAGCAAGGTAGGAGGTGGAGGGTAGAGGGTAGGAAGGCAGGGGGGGGAGAGAGGGGGACAAGTAGACTCCACACTAAGCCAGGAGCCCAGTGTAGGATGAAATTCCGAGACCCAGAGACCACAACCCAAAGCCACAGCCCCCGTTGAAACCAAGAGTCAGACACCCAAACAACTAACCCACCCAAGCACCCCTATGCTGGTGCTCTTTTTAATACTGTATCTGGAAATAAAAATGAAGTCACTGGGAACACAAAAGAAGACAAAGAAATGATTGCTGAGAGAATTAAATAGTATAAGTATATAAATCTAGAACTATGAACTTTTCTAGAGCATGATAATTTAATTAATCTTTTCATCTACATTGCTTAATGGCACTCGATGATAGGATTTACTAAAAGAGCATTATTTTATATTTTCTTGATAATATTTGATTACCAACAGTTTTATGGACAGTTGTGAATATTGGCTAATGGGAGTGAGTTCTAGACTTTGTATTTCCTAAAGTGTAGGGCTATATCATCATCACTATTATTATCATTATCATTGTGATTATTCCTTCTAATAGTCCTTCTGGAAAAGTTGTTGCTCAGTGTGATTATTCAAGTTGACTGATATGAATTGAAAGAGAAAGGAAAAAAAACCCACAAAGAATAGTTTGAGACATCGTATTACAATAACATGATGAATGAGAGTTATAATTTTGTTAGTGTGTGAAGGAGATACAATTGTGAAAGATAAGAGACAAAAAACAAATACTTTCAAAGCATTGTAAGATTATATGCTACTCCACAGAGCAGAATCAATTATTGGAGAAATTTAGTTGGTGCATAATATCAACTCATTGGAATTTCATTCTCAAGGGTCACATTTGAGGGGAGGGTGCTGCTGTTGAGACACAGTGAACCTTTACCAAGAAATTAAAGTATGAGAAGTCTCTTATGAGAAGGTGATTCATGATACAAATCTATAGGGTAGACCTGTGACAAGACCTCAGTTTAGAAATTTTTCCAATAATTCTTATGTGTTGTGACTGTTACAGTTATAAAAGTTTCAACTAATTTCATCAAATGTATAGATGTCTGGAGCCTTTCTGAAGAATACCTGGTTAAATATTCTGCATCACTACAATTCATACAGCAAATGGCACTTGTTATAAAAGATATGTTTGATTAAAATTATAAATATTTCAACCATTAATCCATATTTTCTAAGAGTTTTGTTCAGCATCTATACCACAAATAATAGAAGCAAAAAAGTTGATAAGGACTTTTACCTTTATTTGAGAAATTCTACAAAGAGAGAAAGAAAATATTTTTATCCTTACTATGAACACCATTTATAGCAAGATGTGAATTCTGTCAAAAGAATAATAAAAATCTTGAATGTAGACTAATAACATTAGTAACTACTACATTTCAAAAATTCAAAAATAATCATACATATTCATTGAACATTTTTAGTGTTGATAGTGCAACAGGTTATAAAAATGAGCTTGTTCTCAAGGATTTTAGTAGAGGGTACAAGATATGAATGACATTAAGTATTAAATAAGGCAAACTATATAAAAAACTATGATATTCAAGACTCTTTAGGGTTTCAGAAAGGAAAAGCTGCTTTTGTTCCATGTGACATTAGTGATGGGTCTGAAAAGGAGAATAGAATTTTCATAAGTGGAGCTGCAAAGAATATTCCAAGAGATGGAAGCAGGATGAAAAACCTTTGGTGCTGGAAAGTGTAGGCTAACAATTAGTGGTTCAGTTTGCCTGGAGTGGAGTGGAGTGGCACTTATGACCAACAAGGTTAGTTGAGGCTTTATTATGAAAGCCTCTAATTCCAAGTAAAGTGTTTATACTGAACACACTATGAAATGAGGATTCACTGAAGCACATTCAATAGAAATGTATCTTTGTCACGATGTTTAAAAAATTGATTCTCATATTTTATGTAGGAGAGTTTAGAGAAGAGAATGTTTGGAGGTAGGCAGCATACCTGGTAGGAAGTTGTTTAAAAAGTAGTTAGGTGACTCCAGTGGATTATTTCTTATAAACATACAAATATGGATATTAATGCAACTGGCAATGCAAAGAAAAGCTTTTCCTTTTTTTTTTTTTTTTTCAGCAAATTGATTGAATGTCAGGATTCATGGGAAAAGAACGGATAAAAGTAATACTGAGGTTATAACTTGGGTGCTGGATGACAGGTGTGAATTTTAATAAACATGAAAGTCAAAAAGCTGTGTGTAACCCAACTCTTTTTAATCACATAATAATATCATCTGTCACTGAATTCAGGTTGGAATTATTTGTAAGATCCAGCAGTACTTTTTCTCTGTGTTAAGGAGAAAACATTGCCAGATCAAATATGATATGCCACCTATGGAAAATGGTTTCTAATGTCCAAGATGTTAAAATAGAAAAATATGCATCTTAAAATTGATTCAGGGAGTACTAGCTAATTTTTCAAGGGCTTTATATGTAGAAAACTCAGCTAATCCTCACAGCTTCCTCATGAAACACATATTCTTATCATTGTTAGGTTACCAAAGGAAGAAAATTTGAGGGGCATATTCAAGGGTAGAGAGAGATTTGAACCCACCCAGGCACATTAGCACTCAAGTCCACTCTCTAACCAGCTAAATTGAAATAATTCATCTTTTTTTAAGATTTTATTTTAAGTTACCTCTACACCCAAAATGGGGCCTGAAAAAACTCAAGAGTTGCACACCTCACTGACTGAAACAGCCAGGCACCCCTAAAATAATTCATCTTTAAAGGAATCTATTTATTTATTTATTTATTTATTTATTTATTTATTTATTATTTATTTATTTATTTATTTATTTATTTTTAAGTAGGCTCCATGCCCAGCATGGAGCCCAATGTGGGGCTTGAACTCAGAACACTGAGATCAAGACCTGAGCTGAGATCATTAGATGCTTAACTGCTGAACCACTCTGGAACCCTAAAGAAATCATATTTAAATAACCACAAACACATACAGTGTGTAAAAATATATTTTCACAGTTTGTAAAAATACGTTTTAAAAATTATTTTACTTATTTTTTTGAGACAGAATCAGTGAGAGAGTGCACAAGCAGTGAGGAGAAGGAGAAGCAGGCTCCCCACTGGGCAGGGAGCCTGATTCAGGACTCCATCCCAGGACCCTGGGATCATGACTTGAGCTGAAGGTAGACACTTAGCCTTAGGTAAGCCACCCAGGTGCCCGAGAAACACTGTATTTTTTTTTTTGAGGGCCCACCGTTTTTATAGTAGGTGCTTGTGCAGTTATAATTAATCTTCCCAAGAGCCTTGAAGTATGAATCCCCTTTTTTAACAGTGCAGGAAACTGAAGCTTAGGGACAATGAATATAGTGCTCACGATCACAGGACCTGTGGGTGACAAAGCGAGATTCAAATCCCAGGTCTCTCTGAAATGAAAACTTGTGCTCATTTCCCATTTTAGACCTGGAATACCCTTCATTCCATGTTTTACTGAACAGCGTTTGGCATTTTTTGGAGGGTGGGGTGGGTGGGTGGGTATTTCTGCGTACTAAGAAAAAACAATGCTAATCTCATTATTGTATTTTTTTAAATTTTTCTGTCTCCCGACTCCCCTTGCCATATGTATCTTCAGTCTCAAATATCTAGCCCTATTATCTGATATGTGGTGCTCACCAGATATACATTTAGTGCAGTGGTTCTTACCTGGAGCTAGTTTTGCTTCTCCCATTCCCAGAGGGACATTTGAAAATGTCAGGAGATTTTTTTAAAAAATATTTTATTTAAATTCAATTTGCCAACATATAGTATAACACATTTTTGATTGCCATTTTTGGGGGATTAGGAGCTACCACTATCTAGTGGGGCCAGGTTAGAATGCTTCTCTCTAGCAGACTATGCACAGGACAGCTCCCACAATATAGGATAACCTGGCCCAAAAGTCACCAAGACTGATCTAAAAGAAAAGATGAAGTAGGCATTGCTTATTTGAGTACTATTTTAGATTATTTTTATTTTTGTTTTATAATGTTAGGGCAAAAATAATAGAATATAGTTTAAAGAAACAGATTTCAAAGTCTTTCCTTATTGCCTTAGCTATAAAGGTTGTAGCAGTGTGATGGACAGATAATACCACAGCTGGATTTGACAGAAATATGTCATCATTGAAACAAGAAAGTCCTCTTTGTTCACTAATGACTTGAGATGAATGTATATTTTTGGATATTTTCTAGAATATATGAGGCATGAAATGTTTCTTTATATTTCTTGCTCATTAAATAGTTGCTGAATTGATAAAAGTAGTTAAGAGTAGCTTAATTAGAGAAATGTCTGAACCTTCTATTTTCAATACACGTTATATGACACACTTAATGATGACAAGTGCTCCAACATAGCTCTGTTGAATTCCAAATTATTCCCGAAGCGTTTTTCATGAGGAGGTTTTTGTGGGCAGCAGAAGAGAGAGAGCCTTGTGAACCTTCCATAGCACAGTCTAAGCTGAACTTTCCTCTGCTAATAGAGAGCACCCCACCCCTCCCTCAGCTAGTGCTCATTTCGAAAACCAATGGAGTCTTCTGGAAGTTTATTTGGTGAGGATCATAAGGCCACTAAGTAGATGACACATTCAAAGATCCATTTCACGGGATCCCTGGATGGCGCAGCGGTTTGGCGCCTGCCTTTGGCCCAGGGCGCGATCCTGGAGACCCGGGATCAAATCCCACATCGGGCTCCGGTGAATGGAGCCTGCTTCTCCCTCTGCCTGTGTCTCTGCCTCTCTCTCTCTCTCTGTGACTATCATAAATAAATAAAAATTAAAAAAAAAAAAAAAGAACTGCTTTCTTTAAAAAAAAAAAAAAAAACAAAGATCCATTTCACTCTGAACTTGCAGTCCCTATTGCACAGTTCATCCCTGACTCAGAAGAGAACCAGAAGGGGAACTGCCTTGCAAAAACGTCTGGTCTGAGCTGTGGATTTGGGGGATTGTTGTGGGTTTAGCCCCAGAAGTCCTTTTCTAAATGAATTTAAACCTGAGATTAATTTCTAACCAAATACACAATCTGAGATAAATCCACCTTTCCAAACAATTCCTACTCCTATTATAAAACCAAATTGTCTTAAATGAATCTAAGCCAATAATTATTTCTAAATTGAAGGATAATTTAACCCACCTCCACCACTTTATTTGTTCCAACATGCTTTCCTTATGATTTCCAACATGAATTCCTTGTGACTTGTTTGTATTTTTATCATAAATGTTCATGTTCTAATTAGTTAAACAAACATATGGAAATAATACCGCTAAGTTTTGAAAAGTATTTAAAGTAATGCATCTAAGGAATTGCAGATATTATTTTATTTGAATAAATCACAAGTATTGTTGCATATTAAAGATAGCAAAGCAAATAATTAGATATTTCTTTCTGCTATTATGAACCAAATGAAAATCCTTGTATTTCTAGAATGATTTGAGTTTAATCTTACATGAATACAATAGAAAAATAGTACATGAGGTACACACACATAGTTATTCTCTAAGCTTATCAGGAATTTAAATTTAGTGAAAATCAGTACATCTATGAGATAATATTAAAAGTCCTCAAAAAAAAAAAAAAGTTCTCTGTAGGGTACCTGAGTGGCTCAGTGGCGTAAGCATCTAAGCATCTGATTTCTTCTCAAGTCATGATCTCAGGGTCCCCGAACTAAGCTTCTGTCAGCCACTCCTGCCCTCTTCAGCGGGGAGCCTGCTTCTCCCTCCCTCTGTGCTCCTTCCCACTCTCCGCTTGTGCTCTCTTTCTCTCATTCTCGTTCTGTCTCAAATAAATTAAAAAATTAAAAATCTCTAAAAAAGAATCACTTAAAAAAATAAATAAAAGTTCTCTGCAGTTTTGAAAACAATCATGTGATTGTCAGTGATAGTGCCCTATTTACAGATAATACCCAAAACAAAACCAAAACCAAAACAGTCTAATTAAAAAGAAAATCTATTTGCAAATATTGGTATCATGTCAATAATAAAAGAATAGTTCTAATTTTAAGATTGTAAAGTTAAACCTTTTAACGTTAATGTTTGATCTAATGAAAGATTATCAGTGATAAAATCTATTTTTATCATGTAATTTTGACCTAAAAGTCAATTTGTATCTTAAACTTTTTGTACCTTACTCTTTTCTTGCTGCTGTATGTTGAATTTGAATTTCTTTATCTGGGTAACTGGTTAAATAATAGAACAAGGATAGGTGTGAGCAAGGGTATCCTCTGTAATTTACTATCTCCTTTAAACTATGGATTTCTCTGGGGCCCTTGGGCAGTATATTGTTAATTGTATTAGTTAACTTCCAGAGAAAATGAACACAGAAAATGCTTTGAAAAAACTATAAATGGAAAATACAATTTAAACAGACTCAGTCAGAGTTCAGGGGATTGAAAATAAAGTGATTCTTAAAGCCTAAATTGTGCTCTGTCTTGTCCACAACCTCTCTATTCTGCAGACTTGGCATTTTGTTATCAGTGTTGTTTGATACTGGTGAAAGAATACAACCTTTCTTTTTCTGTGTGTGTATAGCCTTTATTCCTTCATGAACAAATTGATTTTGACTACCAACTAGTTTCAGCTCACTGTACCAAGCTCTGAGGATACAACTATGAACAAAGACAAGACCGTGCCTTTGTGGAGCTTCAACTCTGGAAGTGTGGAGATATATCAAACACATTAATTTTGGGTCAGGATAGGCAGAAATACTTAGGCTGTAGGGAGACAGAATGGAAGAGTGGGGAGATATGGGGGAAACTCCAGATGTGAAGACACAGCATATGCAGAGATGCAGGAGCAGGAGAGAACCTGAGATTCTGAGTACAGTTAGGGCTTGTCTGTAAGGTGGCCGATGGTATCAGATGGGCTGAAGAGGTGAGCAGAGACTCTTGGTCAGGAAGGAACATATTGAGTGTGTTCAGAAGTTGGGACTTTATTCTCTAGAGAGCCAGTTGAGGGTAAATTGAAGCATTTATAACTCTACCTCTGGTATATAGAAGAGGGTAGACTATTATGTTAATACATAATTGGGGCTTGCTGGGCAAATGCAACACCAAGGTAGGAAAACAAGAAAAGTGACGATGTTGGCAAGCAACTTATGGAACATATAATCTAGGTAGGATAGAGGAGGAAGTGATGATACAAAGAGTTGATAGAAACAGAGGAAGAGGTTAATTTTGTAAACTGATGAATACAGAAATGTCTGAAGTTATGGCAGCATCAGGTATTTGAACTTCAGATTCCAAAAGTACAGTCCTTCCAGTTGAGAACAACATCCAGGATCTGCTATGAGACAATGACCAAAGAAAGAGGGAGACCTTATCACTGGAATAAGAGATATAAGTGAAGTGAGTGGCAGCCATGGAAAATTTCAGATGACATTTATTGAGCATTTACTATCTACCAAGTTCAAGTCTCCAATATTTTAACTCATTTAATTCTTACAACAGCTCTATGAAGTAAGTCCTATCAATTACCATATTTTCTAGAAAGGAAGAAATTCTGAAGATTCCATTTGCAAATTACATGACATGATTCCCTTTCAATGGGAAGAACTTTGATGTGGTTTGGTTTGGTATGTTTTATTTTCATATGAGAGGATATGCAACTCATTTTTTAAAAAAATATTCATTGAATAATTAGTTCTTGTTAGGTACTGAGGAATTGGCATGGCAGAGAGGATTCCTCCCACATCCTTTCCTCTCCACTCTTTCACCAACTCTTGGGAAAAAGCTAGATTTCCATTAAGACATGAGGTCAAGATAAAAATCTGAGAGAGATAACAAGGAAGTTTTACAAATAATTGAACTGGTGTTTCAGAAGACAGTGAAATTTTGTGGAGGCGGCTACAAAAAGAGAGAGAGAGAGAGAGAGAGAGAGAGAGAGATACTATGAGAGATTGTATCAGAGGAGACAAAGCGTGCTTCAGAGGTGAAAAATGAGAGAATAACGTAACCAGAAAGGATGGAAACAGGGTAGTGACTAAGGACAACAGGCTGTGAACTTTACAGTTGTTCACAAATTTACCAAGAGAATTAATCCCGGGAGGCCCCATCGTCTGTCATAGGAGTAGAAGATGGGGACACAGGGGCACTCAAAACACAGCAGCAGCCCGCAGTGATTAAAACTTACAGGCACTCCTAGTTTGGGGTGAGCAGGATGCTTTGGCCTTTCTGGAAGGGCTCAGCTGCAGTTTGCTTTAATTGCTGAAGCTCCAGAGAGAGGCTCTGATTTCAAGGTGGTCAGTGGTGCCCAGGATCTCAGGCAGTGTTCTTTTGGGCCTAGTTATCCTGTGATCTGCACTTCATTAAGTCAACTATAGTATTTTTATCCTAGTGTGAGTATTTTTTTTTAACATTTTGCTGGTTTGTTTGTCTTCTTTTAGCTTTTTAGTTGGAAAATGCCCTCTTTCTCAGCTTTGCTAAAGGGAGACTTGGTGGAAGGGTTTCCATCTATGGTCAGGCTGACAAAGAGGGAGCCACCTCAGCCTGGGGTGGAGGTAACAAGGACAGCACTTAGGGGAAGCCAAGAGAATCTGAGATAGTGTTTTGTTGTTTAGGACAGAGTCCAATGCCATCATATGTTAAGTTTCATTTTGGCTTTCAGTAGATGCTTCCAGCACAGAACAACAGGTTGTCTTCAGAGACCATCTTGTATCTTAGTGCTTCCCTACAAGTATAATCTCCCAAGATTATTGTCTTCTTTTTTTTTCCAAAATATATTACTTTAATTTTCTTTTTTTTTAAGAAAATATCTGTCCTTAATTGTGGTCTTAGGTGCCCTGCCTAAAAATATTTATGACCTGAATCCTGAAAGAATAGGTAAATAATTCCTCTTCCATTGTAAACCTTAGCTTTTATAATTGTGGAATATAGTATTATGAAGCATAATTAGTATATTAGTAGTAGTATAATTATAGGTAAAAAGAAGAATGTGACCAAGATTGGCTCTAAAGTATAGAAAACTTGACTCTGTATCCCTTTGTCAGCAAAATAATGGTCTATTGTGCTTATTTTTGGGTCCAAGACTTCACCAGTTAGAGAGCTTGGCTTTAGAATATACTTATTTATTATAGAGTATGAAAATATCACCTGGGATTTAGGTTGCCAAGAGGCGCTTACATGAGTTTTGTGGGGTTTTTAAAAGATTTTATTTATTTTTTTGAGAGAGAGAGAGAGAGAGAACGCACACAAGCAGAATGAGGGGCAGAGGAAGAAGGAGAGACCCTGCTGAGCAGGGAGCCCAACACGGGGCTCAATCCTGGGACTCCAGGATCATGCTCTGAGCCAAAGGCAGAGATCTAACTGACTGGGCCACCCAGATGCCCCTACATGAGTTTTGGTAACAGTTTCAAGTGTTGTCTGTAGAAGAATTTTGTTTGAAAAATTGTGAGCAGAAAGATAGTGTTAGGAAAATTGACCAAATTTTTCTGTTTTTAACTTTTAAGAATAAAAAAGCAAAATATTTGAATTTCTCCAAGAAAGTTTATGTTTTATATAGGGCTGCCTCGATTCAAAGTTATCAGTTGTTAACATGCACTTTTTTTTTTAACATGCACTTTTTTGAGCAACTGAAAAATATCACTACTGAGTTCTAGATGGCCGTATGTCCTGTCCCCTGTAATCCATACAGTGCTCTCAGTTAGTTGATCGGTATGCCTTTAATTATCATGAATGACTATGAAACTATAAGTAATTTTTATCCTGAAAATCCTTCTGTTGAAAGTAAGCAACAGACTTTGTGACATTTTTGTATAAAATCTGCATAGTTAAGCTTTCACTGAATTACAGAACTACCAAATGCTGACTATTGAAAATATTTCTTTATTTTCTGCAATAGTTTAGAAGGTGTAAGGTTATCTTCAGTTATTTAGATTGAGTGTAAGTATTTTGAAAATTAAAAACTAACTTTTTAAACTCTCCTCAAAAGAAAGGCATATTTACTTACATAGACATTAAATGTTTCCTGGTTCAATTCATAGTTTTTACTCTTGGCCAACATAATGATTAATAAAGCAGATACATAATAAAATTTTAAATGCTAATTCAAAACATTTGTGATAGAATTGGAGCCAGACATCTTGTAGCAAGAAGTAGTAGGTGATTTCAAAAAGTAAAGATGTTGAGAAAATAAATTTCCTTCTATGAAAACACAGGTACTTTTGAAATGAGAACGGCCATTCAGAAAGTTTTATTAGTGCAGAATCCTCACATAATTTAAGCAAAGCAATGAGATACACAGTCTTGAACTAAACATGCTAAAATCACACTTCATAATAGAAATTGTATCGTGTTTTCCTTTTTTTCTTTTCTCCTCCCAAATTCCAAAGGCACTGTGGAAGGCTTAGAGGGAGGAGTCCCTAAATTATCTGAATTATATTCACAAAAGCCAGAAATAGAAATAGAAAAGTTCCTAGCCTAGAACCTTACGATGCATCAGGGATTGCAGAGAAATGTATGAACTGTGGTTATCAAATTTCGCCAGTTTTCAAAAATCTTGTTTGATATTTTCAAAGTTCCTTAAAATGAATAATATTTTGTTTTGAAACACTTTTAAGATGAATTATCAAGATATAAGGTCACACAGAAACAGAACCTTGCATATAAACTGTTGTTTTAAGTATTAAATTCATTTTGTTTTATTTATTATTTAGCTGAACAGATGGTAAAGGTTTTGACACAATTCAGTTTCCTTCTCTGTCTCTCTCTCTCTCTCTCTCTCTCTTTTTATTTGGGAAAAAATAGAATACAAAAACCAGAGCTTCTTTTTCCACTTTGTCACAGCTGGTTACCAATCAATCTCAATTCACGGTACAGTGATGATAGCACATGTTGTCCGGGGGCCAATCTGATTGGGTTGCATTTTTCAGCAGTGTTCCATATCAGGGGAAAAAAGGTATCTTTATGGTGAGGACTGTCAGCATATGATTGTACAACTGTCATTAATCAAACCTGGCAACAATGACTGCATTTGTACAAGTCTGAGACTGACAGATTTTACAATCAAAATCACCCAATTTCTATCAGGATTTCCTACCAGTAATGTTTTTTCGTCTGTTTCGTATTTTTTTCCTGTTTTTAATTAAAGTCAGACAATACCTTCTACATGTTGATCATATATATTGTACCATATTTACAAAGTAGCCATTTGACATCAAAGTCTGCCTTAGTTATTGAAAGTTTATTCTTAGATGTAAAGAAGGCTGAGAGCAAATGAAGACAAAACTTGAGTACATTAGAGTTCTTAATTAAGAATAATTTTAAAGTGTGTCTATATTAGAAAACACATTTATGAACCTCCTAAGATTACAGTTTATTTTAGAGAGTAATATTGAGTAAAATATTGATAAAGTTATTTTCTGGAATTTTCAAAACTGAATATAAAATCACTGACACAGAAACGCACATGCTCACAGAGCAATAACACACATCTCAAATGGAAGGGGCTTGTCACTCTGTGTTAGGATAAATGTACTTGCTGCAGAGGACACTGATTCCAGTCTCTTTACAGCTCAAGACAACGATCTCAGCATCTTCTATAAAATGGTGTTGGGAAATAGGAATTTTTTTTCTCAGTCACTTATTGTTGTATTAAGCTCTGTTGTAAACTATAAAGACCTCCCTAAATGTAAGGAACTATTATTCATAATTTTGTATATTACTTAGTCAATATTTGCTTTCTAGGAAAAAAATGAAAAAAAATGAATATTTCTCCAATTATTTAATGTAATAGTGAAAAGCATCAGTGAGATTATTATGGCATGTGTACCAACTTATCCAGAAAGAAATAAAGGAAATAAGGCCACATTTATTGGACCTTGAGAAATATTGACATCCAATTGCTTGCCAAATATGTAGTTTTTTTTTTATTTGTTGGAGTTTGATTTGCCAACATACAGCATATCACCCAGTGCTCATCCCGTCAAGTGCCCCCATCAGTGCCGTCGTCATACAGTCACCCCAACCCCCTGCCTACCTCCCTTTCCACTACCCTTTGTCATTTCCCAGAGTTATGAGTCTCTCTTGTTCTGTCACCCTCACTGATATTTCCCATTCATTTTCTCACCTTTACCCTTTATTCCCTTTCACTACTTTTTATATTCCCTAAATGAATGAGACCACATAATGTTTGTCCTTCTACGGTTGACTTATTTCACTCAGCATAATACCCTCCAGTTCCATCCATGTTGAAGCAAATGGTGGATATTTGTCGTTTCTAATAGCTGAGTAATATTCCATTGTATACATAGACCACATCTTCTTTATCCATTCATCTTTCGATGGACACCGAGGCTCCTTCCACAGTTTGGCTATTGTGGACATGGCTGCTAGAAACATCGGGGTGCAGGTGTCCAGGCATTTCATTGCATCTGTATCTTTGGGGTAAATCCCCAGCAGTGCAATTGCTGGGTCGTAGGGCAGATCTATTTTTAAGTCTTTGAGGAACCTCCACACAGTTTTCCAGAGTGGCTGCACCAGTTCACATTCCCACCAACAGTGTAAGAGGGTTCCCTTTTCTCCGCATCCTCTCCAACATTTGTTGTTGCCTGCCTTGTTAATTTTCCCCATTCTCACTGGCGTGAGGTGGTATCTCATTGTGGTTTTGATTTGTATTTCCCTGATGGCCAGTGATGCGGAGCATTTTCTCATGTGCGTGTTGGCCATGTCTATGTCTTCCTCTGTGAGATTTCTCTTCATGTCTTTTGCCCATTTCATGATTGGATTGTTTGTTTCTTTGCTGTTGAGTTTAAGGTGTTCTTTATAGATCTTGGATACTAGCCATTTATCTGATAGGTCATTTGCAAATATCTTCTCCCATTCTGTAGGTTGTCTTTTAGTTTTGTTGACTGTTTACTTTGCTGTGCAGAAGCTTTTTATCTTGATTAAGTCCCATTAATTCATTTTTGCTTTTGTTTCTTTTGCCTTCATAGATGTATCTTGCAAGAAGTTACTGTGGCCAAGTTCAAAAAGTGTGTTGCCTGTGTTCTCCTCTAGGATTTTGACGGATTCTTGTCTCCCATTTAGATCTTTCATCCATTTTGAGTTTATTTTTGTGTATGGTATAAGAGAATGGTATAGTTTCATCCTTCTGCACGTGGCTTTCCAATTTTCCCAGCACCATTTATTGAAGAGACTGTCTTTTTTCCAGTGGATAGTCTTTCCTGCTTTGTTGAATATTAGTTGACCATAGCGTTGAGGGCCCATTTCTGGATTCTCTATTCTGTTCCATTGATCTATGTGTCTGTTTTTGTGCCAGTACCACACTGTCTTGATGACCACAGCTTTTTAGTGCAACCTGAAATCTGGCATTGTGATGCCCCCAGCTATGGTTTTCTTTTTTAATATTTCCCTGGCTATTTGGGGTCTTTTCTGATTCCATACAAATCTTAAGATTATTTGTTCCAACTCTCTGAAGAAAGTCCATGGTATTTTGATAGGGATTGCATTAAATGTGTAAATTGCCCTGGGTAACACTGACATTTTCACAATATTAATTCTTCCAATCCGTGAGCGTGGAATATTTTTCCACCTCTTTGCGTCTTCCTCAATTTCTTTCAGAAATGTTCTATAGTTTTTAGGGTATAGATCCTTTACCTCTTTGGTTAGGTTTATTCCTAGGTATCTTCTGCTTTTGGGTACAATTATAAATGGGATTGACTCCTTAGTTTCTCTTTCTTCAGTCTCCTTGTTAGTGTATAGAAATGCCACTGATTTCTGGGCATTGATTTTGTATCCTGCCACACTGTCAAATTGCTGTATGTCTTCTAGCAATCTTGGGGTGGAGTCTTTGGGTTTTCTAGGTACAGTATCATGTTATCTGTGAAGAGGGAGAGTTTGACTTCTTCTTTGCCAATTTGAATGCCTTTTATTTCTTTTTGTTGCCTGATTGCTGAGGCTAGGACTTCCAGTACTATGTTGAATAGCAGTGGTGAGAGTGGACATCCCTGTCATGTTCCGGATTTTAGGGAAAAGGCTCCTAGTGTTTCCCCATTGAGAATGATATTTGCTGTGGGCTTTTCATAGACGGCTTTTAAGATGCTGAGGAATGTTCCCTCTATCCCCACACTCTGAAGAGTTTTGATCAGGAATGGATGCTGTATTTTGTCAAATGCTTTCTCTGCATCTATTGAGAGGATCATATGGTTCTTGTTTCTTCTCTTGTTGATATGATCTATCACACTGATTGCTTTATGGGTGTTGAACCAGCCTTGCATCCCGGGGATAAATCCCACTTGGTCATGATGAATAATCTTCTTAATGTAAAAATACGTAGTTCTAGGAAGCAAATTATTGTCTCAGGAAAATCATGACCCATTAAAGAAAACAGACTAGTAGTAAATACTCATGACAATTTCCCCCCTGATTTATTTGCCTCAATGTGTGGCCTTTGGAAGGGAAGTTTATCGCTTTTTGTTTCTTATTGCCTAAATGTGAAATTAGTAATGAGCCACATATTTACTTCCTCCTGAGATTTAAAGTGTTTTTGAAGATTTATTTATGAGAGAGAGAGAATAAACATGTGCAATTGGGGGAGGGGCAGAAGGAGAGAATCTTCAAGCAGACTCCCTGCTGAGTGTGCATCCCAACCTGGGACTGGACCTCATGACCCATGAGATCACCAGCTGAACCAAAACCAAGAGTTGAACACCCAACTGACTGAGCCACCCAGGCGTCCCTTGAAGTATTTTAGATATAGTTTCTTTAAATCAATTCTTGCATTTCTTAAGATTTTGCAAGTAAGAGGTAATTTGGTCACATTATAAGTTTATCATTTCTCTGACCCAAAGGTGCTTCTTATTGTGAAAATTGATAAAGGTACATGATGTGCTTGGGTCTCCTGGGTTTGTCATAGTACCGTCAGGGTTCAGGCTAGAAACTGGCATAATGATTGAATGGTGTTAGAAGGAAGAGTAGGATCTCCAGCAGTACAGTGTACCATTGAATTAGACACATTGGGTTGGCAGTATGATAGAAGAGAAAGAGTATGTACTTTGGAGTAAGAGATTTTGATTTGAGAATCCAAATTTGTATGTGAAAAATGTCAAAATTTTAAATGATGTCAATTATTTCAGTAATTTAAAAACATCAGTGAGCCAAACACACACACACACATACACACACACACATTGCTTTCATGCATATTTCAGCCCACAAATAACCAAATTGAAATTATTATTTTATACTATCGTGTGTAAATTTCTGCACACAGACCACAAGACCTGAATTCTCAGCCACTAAAAGCTTAATTATATTATTGACCATTTATTTACTCAACCCATTAAGGAAAATTTTGTGGGAGTAGCTGCCATTTTGGTAGTAAGTCCATACTTTAATTTTTCTTTTATATATTTATACATCATGATTTTTTAAATAAATTGAATCCTTATTCTGTCTCTTGATAGAAAGTTATAACCTCTGTAACCTAGTTCATGAAGACTATAGATTCTAGATTCCAATATGGTCTAAACCTTTGCTACCAATGAATTTCAGGGTTCCGGATAACAAAGTGCTGTTTTTTTAAACTTAAAGTTAGGACATTTAACCAGACTCAACAATTTTTCAATTCTTTACTGTGTCTCAGACTTTATAGTCTGTTAGCTTTGTAGAATAACCAGTATCTATATTTTGCAAAGGTATATTTATTAACAAGCTATACGGTTTGCCTTCAGGCAGACTGAACTTTATAAGTTTCTTGTATTTTTAAAATAAGGGGAATAACATTTTACCTCCTTACCTACCAGAATTTTTATGAGGATAAATTAAACAGTATGTTCAAGAGCATCATGCAACGTATTTTTTGTTGTCTTTATTTTACTTTCATAAGGCGTGTTATTAGAAATCACTCTAGTTGCCAAAATAATGAGGTAATATATTTGAAATCTTTCAGCAGAACACAAAGCTTTAATTCTATTTTCTCATAGTCTTCACATTTATTTTAGATATTCTTCTAGAATCATTTCATTTATTCCCTTGTAGGAAGAGAGATTATTTTTTCATATTATTAATTTATAGAGTGAATTTTATTAATGATAGCTTGTAAACCAAATGTCTAAATTGCTGGTCAAGATTAGCTAATTTCTTTCCGCTGCGCCACCCAGGGATTCCCCTGGTCTGTATCTTTCTAGTAGCATTTATGTATTAAATGTTTTGAGTTGTTACATTCACAATATTATGTTGATACTAACTTAGCCAATGTTTCAGAGCTAACTGCTGATCTATAAATCTAAAAAATATTATTATATTCCTTGATATAGTAGGATGCTATGCTTCAAAATAGTTACTCTTTCCATTCTACATACAGTTGTTGTACTGGTAACTCTATTTTGAAAGAAATACAGAAGAAATTCAGGCATTTGTTGGGTGGTTCATCATTCATTCAATAAGCATTCATCGGACACATCCAAGATCTCAGGGGCTGTTGGATAGGACTTGAGGTACATAGTTGGAATAAGAGAGATTTAGTTCTTGTTCTCATGGAACACATATGCTCTTGGAAAGACAATAAATAAGGAAACTAAAAACTCAAAAGATATAGCTTTAAAGAAAAAAAATAAAAGTAGAAAATGAGGATAATAAAATAAAAAGAAATAAAAGTAATTTTTAAAAGTCACTGGTGGGTAGAAAGCTACTTCACATTGTTTGGGCAGGAAAGACATCTTTGAGGGAATATTTATGTCATCTTGAAAGTTAAAGATTAGCAATGGAAGATGGAGGGGAAAGGCATTCCATGAAGTTGCAACAGTACAAAGACATTGTGGTAACTAGGTGTTCAGTTAAACAAAGAAAAGACTCATGTGGTTAGAAAAGAGTGAACATGAAACTGGACAGGTAAGCAAGAATTAGATTATCTAAAACTCTGAAGATCATAGAAATAGGTTTTATTCTGAGTGACTGAATGATAAATCATTGGATGGTTTCAAATAGAACAACATAATCATATTTAGGTATATCAACCAGTGAATTTGTATTGATACTCTTTGTTCTTCTTAAAACACTCAGATTATAACTGTTATCACATTATACAGTTTGTTATTAGAAGTAGTTGACCTAAAAATGAGATAATTTGTAAAAAAAAAAAAAAAGTAAAATTCAAAAGGCTGTCATGCAGGAAAGAGCATACACCTTTCAAGTTGGCATAGGAAGTAAAAGCATTAGCAGAAACTTCTGGAAGAAGGTTTTTGTTTGTTTGTTTGTTTGTTTATCATCTATAGGAGACCTTCTAATAGAGATCAGCAGTATTCAAAAATGGAAGAGGTCATTCATCATAGGAAGAAGTTGAAAGGAAGGCTGATTGGTATATTGTGACATATAGGATTCAGATGTTGATCATGGTTGCAGAAGAGGAGGTTTTGAAGTTTCTCTTAATGGAAAGATTCAGTCATTTTGTATATATTCAAAATAATTTTATATAAATTCATAATGCTAATATTCACAATCTTTACTCGGGCAAAGATCCAGTGTATAATGAGAATTTAAAGATTCTGAGCACCCCATGATACCTAAGAGTATTCAAATTTGTTATTGTTGTTCTTGATGTTGGTTTGTTTTAAATTTCAAACTCCTGTATGATGGGACCTAGCAGGACTAGTGTATTGTTATTTCTAATTGGGATAGGACAGCATGGCCCTCAGAAATGTATGCATACCAAACCTTGGGGCTGGAGAAAAGTATGTGTTAGCTGGAGAAAGTCTTAGAGGTACTTCTGATATACCTTTGTGTGGAGTCATATCTCATCCCTTCCAGTTGAGAATCATTTCACTAGGCTCAGAGGTTTATGAAAGCATGTATCCCCAGTTTTAATGCAGTGCCTGGCATAAATCTCCTTAAATATTAGTATCTTGAATGAAATAATTAAATTTTCATTATAATTTTCTCAGATGTCAATGACTTTCAGGGGTAAATTATAAGCTCCATAGCACCAGCCCATTATCCTTATTCAGAGTTTTACAACCTGAAACCGTGTCTCTATTTAGGAGAAAAAAAAAAAAAGGAAGTATCCCAATTTCTTATAGTGGCATGTTATCTTTGAAAGGTACCCTCTTATATTACTAGCTAAGATTAATACAATTCATTCCTCCCAACCTGTATTTCATTTTTCATTTTTCTTATGAAAACAAAATAACAATCAAAGAGTAGAATGCACAGTTACTTGTATCCCTGACCAAGGAACCCTTAAACAAACAAAACCAATTTAAAAGAACAAAAAAAAAATTAAAATATTGATGCAATATTCCCATTCCTATTCTCGGTTTTCTTTAATACTCCTTAAAAATATAAGAAATCTCAACAAGTCTCATTTCAGACTTATTTTGGGTTCAAATATTATGTATCTGTGATTTATAAGTAAACATTTTCTACTTACTAATGCAAGATATAAATAGTTTTCTTACTCTGTTTATCCCCCACATTGTTCCCTACAGGATGAATTTATCTAACCTGAGGTAAATTCTCCCATATGGTAGAACTAAATGTTTGTTGAATGTGAAATTATATTTATATCCAAATGATATAGATAATGTGTCATATACATCTTAAGTTAGCACTTAAAAATTCAACAGGGATACCTGAGTGGCTCAGTTGGATAAGTGTCTGCCTTTGACTCAGATTATGATCCAGCCCTGCACTGGGCTCCCTGCTCAGCCAGGAGTCTGCTTCTCTCTCTGCCCCTTCCCCCGTTGCATTTTGTAGACATTTCTAATTCATCCTAAGAAACTGAATTCTGGCTAGCATTTTGTCATGGCTTTTGTTTGACTTGATAAAGTCTCTTCATAGCTCTCTGAATTTTTATCGAAAGTTAAAAGAGGAGCCTGGGTGGTTCAGTGGTTGAGCATCTGCGTTTGACTCAGGTTGTGATCCTGGGGTCCTGGGATCAAGTCCCACATCAGGCTCCTTGCATGGAGCCTGCTTCTCCCTCTGCTTATGTCTCTGCCTCTTTCTCTGTCTCTCATGAATATATAAATACAATCTTAAAAAAAAAAAAAAACGTTAAAGAGGGGAAGATTTTGCAGACTTGAATGCCTGTAAAATCCTCTCTGGATCAAACACACATGAAAATATTATTCTAAGTTTTTTTTTAAAAAGATACTTGTATTGTATATGATTTCTGATCTGTCATTTAGGAAAAAAATTAAAAACTGTATGTTGCCTCACATTTTAAACAAGCAAATCAAAAAGACTCACATCCATTAGCTAATAGCATCCTCAAAATAATTCTCTGAATCAGAGATTGTCATTTTACAAATGGAAACTGACCCTTATTCAAGTGAAATGATTTGCTCAAGTCATTTTACTACTAAAGAGAAAAATCAGAATTCAGATCTTGACCTCTGACTCTCAACCTGGCACTTATTCCACTCTGTGTGTACCCCTTTTCTACAGTAAAATACTTTATTTTTTTTAAAGATTTTATTTATTTGAGAAAAAGAACATGAGTGCACAATGGGGATGAGGGGCAGAGGAAGAGGTGGACTCCTGGCTGAGCAGAAAGCCTGATGCAAGGCTTGATCCTAAGACGCTGAGACCATGATCTGAGCTGAAGGCAGACGCTTAACCGACTGAGCCCCTAGGTGTCCCTGTTGAAGTTTAGTTGTAGCATGATTGGTTTATAGACATTGCTTTGTGTCATGCAAAGTTCTATCAAACAGAATAATTATTAGGTCTATGTCCTTTACATTGCAGTAAACTTAAAATATTATTCTTTTAGCCTAAGCCCAAAGTAGAAGAAATCTGAAATAGTAGTCTTCAATGCAAGCCTAAAAAGTTTGCTTTTGTCTTGAAATCAATAGGAAGTCACAGCTAGTTTTGAGTAGGTAGAAACAAATATTTTAAAAATACAGCTTTATCTGTGTGATATACATGGAGAGGCAATATCATCAATCAAAAGCTATTGCAAAATTATGTGTGTGAAATAACAAAGACCATCAGTGAAAATCAAGAGGAAAGATCAGATATGAAAAGAATGAAAAGATAATAGCTTTGTTATTTTGCTTGTGTAATTGTAACCTCTGAATCTAATAAGAGCATATTCTTATGCAAGTATTTCAGCAGATTCATTAAAATGAATTAAATTTCAGAATCTTTTTCTGAACTAGTGTATTGGTCTACTTGTTAAAAAAAAAAGAAGAAGAAGCGAGAAAATAAAAGTGTGGAAAGAGCTGAGGATGTGCATTTCCAGAAATCATTCCATGGCATGTTGATGTTTTGTGTTGATATTACTAATTTTTAAAAATCAGCCCCTTCTTAATTCTTTCAACAATGTATTTGTGTGTTTGCCAACAAATAAGAGGAAAAGATTTCCTTTAATATATTTCAGCTCTATATTCAAGATGCCCCAAGTAAATCATATATTGAAATACAGTGTAACCCAGAAAATAATAGAATATAACTCCCCTAGAAACTGAAATATACACTATTCCTTACTTACTAAGAACTAAGAGAAAAAAGCCAAAATGCTAATAACACCTTTGATAGTCTTGATGCAGTAAGAGTTGTTATATGTATAAAAATATGGGTAATTGGTAATCAAACTGAAAGAGATCACATGTGAAATTAAAAAAAATTTTTTTTAAGATTTTATTTATTTATTTATTCATGAGAAACACACACAGAGAGAGAGGCAGAGACATAGGCAGAAGAAGCAGGCTCCATGCAGGGAGCCTGATGTGGGACTTGATCCTGGGACTCCGAGATCATGCCCTGAGCTGAAGGCAGATGCTCAACCACTGAGCCACTCAGGCGTTCCCACCTCTGAAATTAATGATCTTATTTAGTAACAACTTTAATCTAACAATTGCATTTTGTGGCTGATTATTATGTATGCATGTGTGTTTTATTTTAGTTAAAATACAATACCAAAAGAGAAAAATGAAGATGAAAACACAATGTTATCTTAATATAGCCAATATGTTATTTAATAAAATCAATTCATTTCCACGCAGGTATGACATCAAAGATGATTACACCCTGAGAATTAAAAAGGCCATGAGTACAGATGAAGGCACCTATCTGTGTATTGCCGAGAATCGGGTTGGAAAAGTAGAAGCCTCTGCTTCTCTAACAGTCCGAGGTAAGAAATTTCAGCTGTGAAATACAATTGAATCAACAGACTAATGTTTGGCTAAATTGGTAAGTGAACTCACAGTCAAAATAATAGCTTGCACTCTTATTATTACTATTATATTAAAATGCCTAGTTTTGTGTCATTTCTATTATTAAAAGAAATAAAATGACTCTCAAATTTGAGTTGAAAAGTATGATCATTTGAAGGGACTGTTTTTATTTAATAAATAAGAGCTAATATGGTTGAAAAGTAAATATTTAGAAAATATTTATACTAATCTTTTAGTACCCACTGTTTTGAAGTATTTATTGCATTTAAATGTCGGAATTTTAAAGGTACTCTGTTTTCTGTTTACTTGTTTGTTGGTTTATACTGGGAGAGTGCTATTTTGAAATTCTTATTTTTATTTCAGCATCCAAAAAGCAATAAAAAATAATAAAATCAACATTGCTTCCAAGGTGAAAAGTGGATACAAATGAGCTTCGACATGAGCAAATCTGATTTAGACAGTGATTTGTGAAGTTCATTGGCCTTAAATAATTGAAATAGTCAGTGTCGCTTCTATAATAACTTTGACTTTCTGGGCATCATGCACTTTTTCATTCATGGAATAATGTTCATTTCTACTCCCTGGAATTGCTTATAAGTGAAAGAAAGCATTACTTAACCCTACAGTGAAATAGAATGAATGAACTATCTTCCTAGTGGTGCCTGTCAATCCACATGAGTAAATTATATAGCCCTAGGTAAGTACCGTGTGGATATCTACATTACTCTTACCAAACAGGCATCACCCATGCCATCATTTATACTCATAGGACTTCAAAAAGAGATAGGCAAGCACATCCTCTGCTCAATCTTTCCACCTTTCTTGTACCACTTTAACTGATGCCTTCTACTCTCATCCTTTGTGAAAGTCCACTGCATGCTTCCAGCCCAGTCATATCTCACCCTGTTACGTCACACCTTCTACCCTTGTGCAACTTTGCTCCCACGAGTTTTCAGAACATTGGTGAAAAGGTTTAGAGGAATTTACATTGGTGAAAATTTGTCAGAGATTCTCATGTTGGTCCTCCATCGGGGAACCAAAAATGATTTTTGCTGATCTATGATTTCAGCATCAAATCATTAAAAACAAAACAAACAAAAAACCCCCACCTGTTTCTCTCCCGGTAACTATTAGGACATACGCACTTTGGATGACTTGGAAAATATTGATAATTTCCATACTTCTCAATCACTCTGCTTTTATTCCACTGAATCCATTTTTTCCCCCATCTGGACACTATAGAGTGGACTTAGATACAAAACAAATTTAGACAAAATCGGCAAACTAGTTGCTTAAAAACATTCTCATTCCTCATAAGCTAACAGATCATAAAAAGCTATGATCATATACCAATCAAATATATAGACCGATTATATATTATCAAAATCTGGTAGTCCTTTGTAAGCCACTTTACTAAATTTAATCTATATTCTCTGTAGGTGATTATATATCTTATATATATATATATATATTGTTTGCTAGGCAATGCTTTGGGAAAACAATCCACCTGGCCAAATTTTCCCCAAAGCTTGTTTATTTGTTGTTTCTGAAGTGAGTGGGGTTGGGGAAAAATAAACAACCCACCAAGAAATGTTCCGTTTAAAAAATATTTGATGACTTAACAAATGGTGAGAAAATGTGAGGAGTTGTTTGTTTATAGAAGCAGCAGGGTTCTTTTTATACTTGAATGCTTGGATGAATGAGATGCGAAGTGGTCTGTTTGCTTTGAGATATTTCCCAGCTAATTGTTTTCATAATTTGTTGAAAGTTACAGGTTTAACATTTCATTTAACAAAGCATGCTCCTCTCGCATGGATGTTTCTAGCTAACTTAAAAAAACTAATAGAGTTTTTTTGTTTTTAATAGGATTTTTTTTAAATCAGCAAACCTTAAATGGTCTCTCCCCTAATCTGTGTCCTGTAGATGGATTAGAGAGTTTAATCTGTGTGGTATGTATTTATTACTCATCTAAGACTGAAACCTCAAAAAACAGGGTTAAAGAAAAAGAAAATCTCCATGATACAACAGAATGTGGAGTAAAATATCATTTAAAAACATTTTTTACCATTAGGAAAAGCAGTTGGAACTTCTCATGCTAAGAGGTTAACAGGAGAAAAAGCATATTATCTACGACTTATTTTTTTTTTCTGTGCTCGTTTTTCTATGCACATACATGAAATGTTTAGCCCTTCCCTGGATTGTTTTATTAGAACAGGGTCAACTGACCCAAGAGGCCACATCCATTTTCATCCATTTAATGCAGGGACACAGTTTAGTTTAATTTGCTGATTTTGAAAACATCCACCTGCTGGGTTTTTTGTGGATAAAATGTTGCTATGTAACAAAAACAAGAAGTTTAATTGGGATGTTTCTGCTAAAATTTTATCATGATATTCAATTGGGGAAAAGGAAAGGACTTTTATAGTCAAAATCTGAAACAGAGATTTACTCAGTTGTTTTCCACTTCAGAATAAGGTAAAAATAGACTATAAAATTAAACTTAACAGCAAGTAGCTCCCTTTGCTGACTTGACAAACATAAAATTAGAAAGAAATAATGCGAGACAACATCCAACCTCCCAACATTTATATTCTAGTCAAATAATTCATGATCTAATAGAATGTTTTTAAATGGATCCAAAATGAGTTGACACAAACCACATATTTGTAAACACGTTTTTTCCCCCATTTTCAGTAGCTCAAACTGTCTTTGCATAAGTCAAGACTTTAATGGAAAAAACTATCTTGCTTCTAGCGCAATAAAACCTTTTTCAAAAATATTACTCTAGACTAAGTGAAAGAGAAATATATTTTATTTTTTTAGACATGATTTTTTGCCATAGT
The DNA here is from genome assembly GCF_905146905.1 of Nyctereutes procyonoides. Lineage (NCBI taxonomy): Eukaryota > Metazoa > Chordata > Mammalia > Carnivora > Canidae > Nyctereutes > Nyctereutes procyonoides. The sequence continues at coordinate 2,403,631 of NW_026575158.1, read as the reverse complement.
TTCTTCTTTTTCTGTGATATCATAGACTCAAATGCCTTTTGGTTTTCTAAGTGAAACATTATGTTGGGGATTCAGCTTGAGGTGGCACCTGAAAAATGCAAATTCAAAATGAAAAGACATAGTTCTTTTCCTACTGGACATTGACAAAATGAAGAGATACATCTTTCAAATGAGGCACAACTTTATGATGTTAGTCTGTTGTCTTGTCCTTGGTTGTTATTTTTGTGCACACCTCCCCCATGAAAGGAAAGAAACTGTTCATTGGGCAACTTTCTTCTTTTCTCCCTCTTGCTATGGTGAACACCTCATAGACTGTAGGACACACTAGATGGTCACTAAGCTAGAATTTTCATCCTGCTGCTATAATTGCTTTATTCTTCTTTGATTTATCTTACTCCCCCCCCCTTCTAATTGTAAATATTATAAGGCCAGGAATCTCCTACAGAGGCACCTCCATATTGTTTCAGAGAATGCACAAAGCTGGTATCATGACATATTGATTGAGTGAATGAATGCCTATAAATATGGTTTCAATGACTATCTATCTCATCATGTCCAATGAGACATCATCAAGACAAAACTATCCTAAATTCTACAATCACATTATATACATACTACAGTTTTATATCCACTGGGATGTAGGTGAAACATTTGTTTGTCGTGTAAGTTTATATTTTGAATGTAAGAGTTCATAAAAGTTCAAGTGCTACTAAATATATTTTTTCTTCATTTGAATAATGGCACCATATGTTTTATATTTGTCCATTGCTTTTATATAAAGTGGTTTACTATCTAAATTGATTTGGCATTATTTTCTTTAAAGAACGTATTATTAAGCCCATGTGTGTCTCTTACAATTGCTGTGCACTAATAATGGAGCCAGCCTGATTTTAGTGGTGAAAGTTATGGTATAATAAAAAAAAGATAGTAATTTGTTTAAGCAGCAGTTTGAAAGCCATTTTCAGTGTGAACAAGAGTCAACTTGTCAGTCATTATTTCTTGCCCTCTGCCAAAGAGGGAGGGAAGGAAGGAGGGAAGGGAGGAAGGAAGGAAGGAAGGAAGGAAGGAAGGAAGGAAGGAAGGAAGAAAGAAAGAAAGAAAGAAAGAAAGAAAGAAAGAAAGAAAGAAAGAAAGAAAGAAGAAAGAGAGAAAAGAAAGAAGAAAGAAAGAAAAAGCAAGCAAGCTTAACAGTAGTTAGGGGGCTACTCAGTTGAAATCTCTAAGGATGTTCCAACCTATTTGTTATATTTTCATCCACCCTGTCCACGGATGAAAAGTGATGTGATCTTAACTTATTACTGGCTGAAAAGCAGCATCAGGGGCTTTTCTATAGTCCTTGTAATGGTTCTGACTAACCATGCTTAAAATCCAATTGCTATTTAAATCAGACAGTGAAGCCTTCTTTTATTGACATGACATTTGCTAGTCTGTGACTTGAATAGTTATATTCATCAGGTTCTTAACTTTGGGGTTATACAGGCTGTTTAAAAGTTTCTTTGAAATAACTATAGTAAGTGATGACAATAAGACTTTACATAAAATATCTCTCAATCACAAAACTAATTCTAGAATGCAAAATAATTATTTTCTTAGAATTATGTTTATAACTTTCATTTTTAATCAAACTCAGACATCCTGTTCATACTTGAATTATAAGACTAGAAATCACTCTACTGTCCATACTTAAATGTAACATTACACATCATGCATTCTGATAATTTTCTTTTTCTTTTTTTTTTTTTAATTTCTTCTTTATGTTCTCACCACACCATTGTAATGTCTACAGCTCGCCCTGTTGGTAAGTAGCCATCCTTCTATCCATTTAGCATGGCTTGTACAATGCTTCATAACTCATGCATAGTAGGATTTGATAGAATGAAATGTATTTATTCACCCAAGTTAAAATATTACTTGCAGGACTATCTTGTATAAAAGTTGCTCCTGATCTATTCATTACTTTGATAAACCATTTTGTAGTGACTTTTGCTATTAACAATGAATAGGTAATGATTTTCGTGGAAAATAATATATGAATGTTTAATACTATAAACTGCTAACTTTTCTTAAAGAGAAAAATACAATAATTCCTTTTTTCCTGTATGTATAAAATAATCACTTATTAGTTATGCTTGATATTCATTAGGATAAACAATAATGAACCAAATTAAGAAGTTTGATTATTTAATGCAATTCTTTTATTTTAAACTGCTTTGAGTCCTTCCTTTGTAAGGGCATTTTTAACTGCTGTATACTTATTATCTGTTTGGCCTATTTAAACAAAATTTGGTAGAATGCTTCAAGTTATTCTAAGTAGATGCTTACACTAAGAGGAAAAGTGAAGGATGAGTTGTGTTCTCTGGCATGAAAAGTTGGTGGTTTTAACATATCTCATCCTTCATTTGGCTTTACAAAATTGAAGTTAGCAGTTTGCATTTGCAGTAATTTAAGTGGTAATTTATTTGTAAACATTTGGAAAATAAGATCTTTTCAAATTCATTAATTTAAAAAAAATCATTGATTTAACAAACTTTCTGCATCTCTTTTAAAGTTTAGCTTAACCAACAAATGTGTGTAAATAAAAGAAAGTTGGTAATTATATTATAAGTAAATAAACAGATGGATGCATAAATGGATGGATGGACGGATGGATGGATGGATGGATAAATTTACAATAGTGCTTCTTTAATGTATCAGGAGATACTTTAATAAGTTATTTGATTTGATACAGCTTTCTAAATGTCTATCTAACTTCAAAAGCTTTCTTAATACACTGGCTTGACATTGACATTTGATATATATTAGTCCAAACTCATAGCATTTTTCTCCATTAGTTAAAGCATTCACAAACCTTATTGTTATGTAGGATATTCTTGCATAGATTGCAAATACAGAATATAGAACTTTGGTTTCCCAATCTGAGTTTCTGGTCTATTTCTGAGCAGTGCTTCCTTTGTTAGCCGCTTAATATCCCTGATCCTAGGTCACTTTATCTATAAAATGGATAGAATAGTATTGACTTAGCAAAGCAGTTGTAGGAATGAAGCTTGAGATTGATTATAAATGTGAAAACTCTTTTTGTGTGCCGGCATTGGTTAACACATTCCTAATTTCTGAGACATATATTATTTCATAATTTTATATTTTTGAAACACAGTTATAGCTTAAAATTAATTTTACCATAAAATGCAGGCTTTTTTTTCTTTAAACACAATTATTAGTCATGATTTTTACAATTAGGGATGTAGGAAATTGAAGAATATGTTACAGGTTTTAAGCCTCATTTTTTAGTTTTTGTATGAATTCTAATTAATAATAACTTTACCTGCCTATGTATGATATCTAAAATTAAGAAGCAAATGGGAAATAATAAGATAACTTTTCAAGTTAACAGGAAAAACAACACTGAAATTGTGTATCTTTATATATAGAAACTTTATGCTGATAAACTATGACCACTTGATTTATATTATTTCACAAGTTCCCAAAACATAAAACAATATGTTAATAATTTTCAATACATTTAAAACTCCTTTTTCAAATGAAAAAAGATATGAAAATATTGGTTAGAAAATATGATGTACAGGGAGCATTGAGATGTACTTGTCACCTACAAGGCTTTTCAAAGTTATTTCTGTTTTTATTCTTGTTTAAAATGATTTCTTAAATTCCCATTGGGCTGGAACTAAAGAACAGCTTCTTGACACATTGTATTTAATTCTGGGAAAGTCTGTCATTTCATAAATCTATCTCCCATGACTTATGACAGTGTTCAGAAATATGAAGAACTATACTTTAAACTTGACAACTACTATTAATTTTAGAAACTGAAAGTTGGATATGCTTTTATTGGATCACCAAAGATGAGATGGATAATGAGGAAATTAGCTTGCTTTTTTCTTTGCATAAACTTTTTACATGAATTTTAATTCAGGAGCTATAAATATGACAACTTTTTTTGTAAGATCCAAAATTACAAATCAATTAAATCATAAATTAAATAGTCAAATAACAGAAAACTACATTAATATTAATATTTGTTAGTTGACTAAAACACAAATATTTCAACTTGGAAGCTCTTAGCAAAGTACATTAATATTAATCTTTGTTAATGGATAATTGAAATGCAAGTTTTTCAACTTTGAAGCTCTTAGCAATAGCATAAAAGTTGTTCTGCAAAGTAAAAACCACAGAAAGGGGAGAAAAAATCCAGCTTTGGAGTCCAGTATTAATTAGGTGGAGAAATATGTACCAAATATCTAAAACTTTGAGGAAATTCAAGTGACAGTTCCTATCTAAAGCTTTTGAAAGAAAATCAGAAATACATGCAAATTCCAGAATACTTACAGATTCAGAAATCACTCATTACATTCCACACAGGATGAAAACAAACAACAAACAAACAAACAAAAAAACAAACAAACTTGGTAGTCTGTGTAGAAAGTCCCATTTAGAAATCATTATAAACCTCCAAACTGTGAGTTTTGTCAAACAGATAACTCTTATGACCTGCATTTGAATTAAAGAATTGGCCAAACTATGCAATTTGCAGTTAGAATAAACACCTTCTGGTCTATATGTTTGAGATTGTAGAAAAACTCTTAACTTAGAGTTAAGTCAGTGGTGGAAATATTACTTAAAGCAGACAATCAACATACTTGCCAATGGAGAAAAGTATTCTCCAGATTTTTCTTGCTCATTGGCAATGTTAACATTTCAAAAAGTGTCCTTTCATCCAACTTCCATAATTTCCTGGTTACCACAAAATTGAGACAAATGCCACTTTGATTATTAAAAGTCTGCCAGCCTTTCCTGTGGCTTTGACTTTTTATTATTCCAAAGGCATTCTTTGTATGAGAAGCTAAAGTACATCCTAGGACATAGTTAACTAAGAATGATGAAATATTCATTTATTTGGAAAACTCTTTTGATAAGTTCTGATAAGGGAACTGACAGAAGAAACTGGTCTAAATAGGGATAAATATCTTGCTTCCTATACCCATCTGTCTTATTTTCCATTGGAAGCCTTTCCCAAGCTTAAAAATAAAAAAGAACATCTATTTTGGATATGGGCAACACATTTTTTCCTAGCAGCAACTCAAAACATGATGAGTAATTTGGAAAAGAACTGTCAAATCTACCAGCTGCCTCGCCTGTGAAGCTGAGCCCTACTCCGCTTTATATCATGTACACCATATGCTAGATGCTGACTGCCTCCAGTATGGAAACTAAAAGCTGTGTGCATCAGGTGAAACTGCTTAAAATATCAAAAACAAACTGACAATACACAACTTTATGGAATCTTTTAAGTATTTCCTTATTTAGTGACTCAAAAGTATGTTACCTTTTGATGGAAGAATATAATTGACCACACAAGAATTTGCAGGTATTGAGAGATATATATGTTTGAGGCGAAACTCCCATTTTTTAAATTAATATTTTAAAGAAGCAGCCACTATTCTAATCAAAAATCTATAGGGACATTGTTTATTTTTCCCAATCTTTTCACTGCTTAAACACAAAAATTAAATATATCCTCATTTGTGAAAGTTCTGTTTGAGTTGAAGTGTAGTTTTGTTTTAACATGCTCTAAAACACATTACTAAGACCACTAAGAGGCCCAATAAAAAAGTATTTGAAAAATTCATTCAGGGAAAATTATAAAGCAGACATTACTTACAGAATAACACAACTGATATTTCTGACACCACCACCCTACATCCCTCCTTGAAATCTGGAAAATTTTATGTGCTGTATATAATTTAACTTAATACTGGAAATATTCCAAGCTTTCTTTTTTTAAAATCAGAAAACATATAGGTATTATATTTGAACCCTTTCTTGTCAAGATCCACTTTTCTGCAAAAGGCATCCTGAGTGTGTCTTGGAAGGAAACCTATACTTTTATTCCCTGCAGACTTTCTTTTTTGGACAAGCTGTTACCCTATGACCTGAGGTAATCTTCTCCCTCCTACAACCATTTAATGTTGCCTGCACCTGGCGCTAATTAGCTACCTTATGCAGAGTCCCATTTAATTTTTATTAAGCATCACGTTTTTCATTGCTCCATATGTTTTGATTAAATAGTACGTTAAAAAATGCATTCTGTTTTGCCTTGTATACATTCCAACAGAGTTTCTGTAATGTGAAACGTTTAAAATATCTTAAGCTGATGCTAATTCTTAAAGTGAAAAACAAGCTCTGGCTACTTCTCATGCTATAGTCTCAAGAACATATAGAATATATATAGTCCCAATACTATATTCTTTAGTCACTGACTTAATTCTTCCGCAAGGGCCTTGTGTATTTGACAATGTCTGTCCATTGCCTCTAAAGTAGAGGAGAGGTATAAAATTATTGAGTTATATTTTTTTCCTTAGACCTTGGTGAAAATATTGGGTTGTTTTAGTTTTGGAATGGTACTGTAGGGAAGTCGGAGGTTTATGGACTATTTTTATCATTGGCTGAGGTTTCCTTTTATTAATTGAATACCAATGTAGTCTCTACTTCTAGAATGTTACTGGATTATATCTTGGTCCTGATCACCCTGTATCTAATATCCCCTGACACAGGCTTCTTGAATCTGCAGATTCATGCTTTAATTTACTCTATTTCAAGAGTATTTTCTTCTCTATTTTCTTTGACTATTGTTTTCTCTCGCTTTTTCCGTCTCCCATGAGTTGTGTTGGCTATCCTTTTTCTTAATTCCATATTTATTAACTTCTGTAATAATTTTGGAGTCATCATTTTTATTTCATATTTTCTGATTTCTTAATGCTTATATTATCTCCCTTTTTCAATTGCAATTACCATTTCTTTTGTTTCTTTTTGTTCATTTAATTTTATTTTCTCTTTTCTTCGTTTCCTTGCTAACCTTCAATATAATTAATATTCTTTACCTCCAGTTGCCTTTAAGCTCTTCTATCCGTTTTGAGGATTTTTTTAAAGTTTTATTCCTTTTAAAAAGAGAGGCCCTATGGCATGTAATTTCGTTTAGACTATAGACAACTATTTCGTAAAGTATTTCTGTATTTCCTTGGGTAATTCTTTGAAGCTAAGGATTCTTTTTCTCTCTTTGACTAATTGATTATATTCTTTCTGTCAATGATTAAGCAATTAGTCAATGTACAGTTTAGTTTATTTTATTATTTTATTTTATTTTACATAGATCCTATTTTTAGACCCTACCGGATAATTAATCATTTAGTTAACTGCTGAAGATTAGAGTTTGGATGTTTGGAGAAGGGAAAATGGAAAGTACTAGGGTAATTCAGCAACCCCTACTTGTACTGTTATCTTGAATATTTTATCAAAAACGATTTTATTTCTTCTTGATATGCTAGTGACCCTGGTGGTAAAGATCAGATCTCTTTAATTTTTAAGCTCCCTGTAGTTCATATGAAATCCCCTCTTCATCTTTCTTCATAATTTGTGCTTCATAATAAAGATGGTTTTTAGGTGTATTAGTTGTCTCCTGCTGCATAACAAATTACCACTAATTGAGCAACTTCATTAACACCCATTTATTAAGCCACAGAGCTATATCTAAAAAGGCCAAACAGACTCATCTGAATCCTTTGCCTAGCATTTCATAGGCCAAGATCAAGAATTTGGTCAGGCTGAGCTCTTTTCTGGAAATTCGCCAGAAAAATCCACTTCAAAATTCATTCAGGTTGGTTGGCAGAATTAAGTTCTTTGCGGCTATAGAATTAAAGTCCCCATGTCATTGTTGGTTTCCAACAATGGGTCACAGATCACTTTGCAGCCTTTGCATATGGCCATTACAACCTTCAATTTAGCAATGGTCTGTTGAATCTTTCATGTGTTTGCTTTATATCTCCTCTGACTTCCCATTTTGCTATCAGTTAGAGAAAATTTCCTGATGGAAATGTCTCATCTGTTTAGCTTAGGCCCATCTGATTATTCTGTCTTAAGGTCAACTGATTAGTAACCTTAATTACATTTGCAAAATCCCTTTTGTCATGTGATATAACATAATCATGGAAGTATCTCCAGGAAGTGAAGGTCATGGAGGCCACCCTGCAATTTTGTCATTCACATAGGCTTGGCTTTCCTTTCTTTCAGTACCTTCTCCTCAATTTTTGCATTTTACCTGGTTATCTACAAAGTCATAGTTCATATTTCCCAAGTCCCTTACTTGACTCTAATTTTTTTTTCTTCTCATCAAAGACCAGGAGATGGGCTCTCACATTATTGACAGATAGTTTTTGTGAAATTTGTATTGATAGAAGGTTGTGGATGGAGGCTAGTTGATATTTACCAGGCTTCCTCATTTTCTCCAGACTTGAGTATGTTTGTGGCAGGAGTACTTTATCATTTGTGGTTTGGGGCTATGGTATTTTTGTATATTATTAATTTCTCTTGTAATAAATAGAGGAAAAGAGTAATAAGCCTTTACTCCATTATCTTAGCCTAAGTATCAAAAACATAAATACTTATTAATTTTGAAGTCTATTCAAATAAGAATAAAATAAAAACTAAATATGTTAACTTAGTAGTTAAAATTAAAGTACTATAAATATCAAACATCAAAATCATACAAATAATCTGGAATGAAGCAGTATTAGGAGGCTAGTATGAAGAGACTTTACTGGCTATTGCCAGAAAGAAATAGTAAGAATATTTTAATCACATTTTCTAAGAAAGTAAAATTTTTCATATAACATATAAGTTACTGTGATTTGTAATTTGACAGAAAGAGATATCATGATACATATATATGTGTGTGTATTTATATGTACTATAAAATAGACATTATGATGTGCATTACACATAAAAATTACATGCATGACATTTGAATTATGACACTACTTATTTAAACATATTAAATGTCACACAAGGGAATATTGCATAATTAGATTCATTAAAAATATATAAGCTACCAAGTTAAATTAAATTTTGAGTTAAAATATATCTGAAAGGTTTTTGAGAACTCTTATGGCAAACATTGCTTTCTCGATTTATTAGGGATATCATTTTCATCTGTTCTATAAAACTATTAGCTCTTTGTTAGTAAATACATTATTGTATTTATCTTTCTACTGCCTCTGGGTCTAGCATAACACATGTGGTAGGGGCAAGCCAAATGTTGGTGCAGTTAATTGATACACACATATGCATACATAGGTAATACTTGCCTAGAAAATGTTTATGCAAGCAGCTTTAAATAGTGCTATAAAAAGATTAAGCAACATTAATGGTAGTAGGCCAATCACATAGTCCCCATTCTGCTAGTAGGAGATAAAATACAACAAAAAGAAGGCACTAATGAGTTAGGATGGTGCCTTACTAAGCGTGTAATTAATGTTATTAAGAAACATTGCAGTTGCATATTAAAATTACGTTAACTAAGCAGCCCTTCAGCATCAGTACATTTGTTTCTTGGTTGCAAGTTTTTTTTTTCCTTTTTTTTTTTTTCTGATTGGCATCTTCATCCAATCTTTTTCTAAAAAAAATGAGATAATGGGATGTGATCAGCCTTCGTGGTTTAGCTGCAGTGCTGACATGACAGTTCTGGCAAGTTGACAGGTTAAGTGAGTGAAAATGGATGTCTTGTCTCACCATTTACTTGAAAAATCCCCTCCTCACCTTCCATACATACAGCCCCTTCAATCTGCAATGTGAAAAGTCTAGTTTTCCCAGGTTAGGATCTAGATAGAGTTTTTTTTTCACTATTCATTAAACTATTCTCTTTCTGTTGGTGAAAAATGAGATCATTTAAAAATATAAATATTGCTTTATTTAATAATTCATTTAAATAAATTGTTTATTGTTTTGTTTTGTTTTTTTGAGAATGAACAGTTCCTTAGAGAAAACAAAACTTTATTTTGTTCTCAGTATTTTAGTCAGGAAAGCAAAGAATAAAGTAAAACTACTATTGGTAATGGACAGAAGAATATAGGAAAACAAGCTTGACAATTCCAGAATTTGTTTAAAATTTTGTCAGATTTTTCTAGGCATTCTCAATTTATAACTTTTGTGGAATTTGGAAGGTAATTTGCATGTTGAATCTCAGAATGATTTCCTATAGTTACGGATTTCCTATGCTTACCTATAATCAAAATGAAATCTATTTTAGTTACCTGGAATATAATACAGTTGAAAATCATCTTTAAACATATCCAACTTAGTTACTTTTGGAATTGACTGCTACATTTATTGCAATGTAGAACTATTTAATACCATAGAGGATTCAATTGGACTTTGGAAAGCTCATAAAGATTATTTACATGGAAAAAAATCCATGGTCCCACCAACATAATCCTTCAGTTTAACAAACGGACTGACCTGAATTGCCAAAGGTGGTGGTGCATGCTGGTCAGGGTAATAGTTGTTGCAGGCTGAGAAACTCATATCTCTGTCATAATGTATGCATTTTTCCCTCTGTGAAGAATAAATTCCCACTTTCCCTTCCTTATCTACCTAATTTTAAAGGAACAATTCAACCTGCCTCTCTCTCTCTCATTCGCCCTTTCTCTCTCTCCTTTCTTCTCCATGCTTTCCCCAATTGTTGGAGACAGACTAAGTCAAATTATTGTCATAATGATGGGACATCCTGTATTACAACCCTCATCATGTTCCTCATGTTGTATCATATTTGATTGTTTCCATGGGAGTTTCCTCTATGTTCAGGGAGTTCCAGAGGACAGAGATCTTAGTATCCTCAGAACTTAACACAAAATAAAACAGTAAATGTTTGTTTAGAATAATTAAATAGTATTATGGGTTAAAGTGCCAACCAACATCTGAATTCATTTCTAGCATAAATTTTATTACTGTGATGTTTTCCAGTTATGTGTTGTCTTTAAAAAACAATGAAGACTAAATACAAAATGGCTAAATGTACATAGCTGTTTATTATAACACTGTTTTTATGTGCTTGTCTATAAAATCCAAGAATTTAACATATTTTGAACCAAATGAATTTACTCTTTTCAAGGCATTTTCAGCGCTCTAGATCATCATAGAATTATTTCATTTTAATATTTGCATTCTTCCTTTACAGGGAGGAATATATTATGTGTGACTATAAATTAAAAAAAAAAATCTTCACCATGGTTATCAAACGTGCATACTTCTGTGTGTGTGTCATAATTACTACTGAAACTCAGTACTTTCAATATTCCTTGGAATTGCTTACTGTATATGTCAATTTAGAAAGCCACTTACATTATTTTAAGTCACACTGTATAATTCATTTGACTAATTCCATGGCCTAATTTGATTTTCAAACTTTGAATAACCGTGAGTTACTTTTAGAGTTCTAGCTATTATATGAACCCTAAAAAAGTAGTCTTCCCACAACCAATAAATTCCATAAAAGTAGTTCTAAAATGTAGAGAGTAATAGCTGCGTAATTGCAACATATCTTTATTCATATAAGATTGAATGCAATTTGTATATTGAGACATTTTGTAGGTAGACTAGAATGCAAAGTCTAAAGAGATAAAAAATATAAGAATTGTGATTCTTTGTAGCCACCCTATTCCCTTGAATATCTACATTACTTTTCATATTTATGAAAGCAATATGTCATTTAGTACTTTTCCTTTTTCATAGGGACATTAAGGAAGCATAGATAGATAAATGTATATGTATTTTTATTTATAAAGAGATACTAGATTATTAAAGAAGCACAAATATAGATAGATAATTACTAGTTTATTGTTGAATAGAAGGTATAAATATTGGAATTTTTCCATGGAATTTTTAATATTAGCTAGAAATAAGGCTGGTTGAAAAAGAAGACATAGCACTCATGTAGAGGAGTTATTGGCATGCACTTAGTTAACTAAGAAAAAGGTTAACTAGAAAGGTAGGTAATTTAGCAATTTGATTACTTATATTCCTTGAAAATAATGACAAATGAATAAAATGTGATTAAATAGACTTTATAAAAGTGATTACTTTAAGTCCTATATCCCTAAATTATATTTTCCATTATAAATGCACTGCTTCCTCTGAGACGAATTATGTGTTAATAAGCTTCAAATCAAATATTTCATGACATTATGCATTTCCAATATTATTAACAGAAATTCTTTTGAAGTCAAATGAAGTGTTAAATAGTAAAAATTAAATAGAATTAAGTAAGTTGAAGAAACAATCATTTATCAATTAGAAGTTAGTCTGTTCTAATGATAAAGTCAGTAAACATCCATCTCTTATTCCTGCTCTATATTGCATTTTAATGAAAGGACTTCTCAGTGTTTATTGTTCATGAGGGTAAGCCTATTAACTACTTCATTTCAGGAAAATCTAGAATTGATTGTTACACGAGTCCTCTATATTTCTGTATTGTCTATATTCTATTTGTCTATACTGTCACTCAGGGATGGTGACTACTCATTTGTAGTCTTTGTGTCATAAATTTCCAATATGGTACAGGGGCATTCTCTACAGATAGGTATATCAGAATCAGTTGGGAAGTTTTTTTCAAACAACATATTATCTTTGGCATCCCTCCACCCAAATTACTACAATAGTGAGTCATTGTCACTGGTGAGAATGTGTCATATACTTATGGTCTGATAAAATGTAAAAAACATTGAGTATTTGCTTTAGATCAAGAAATTTTTTTTTTTTAATTTCCTCCCAAGACATCCATTTAAAGTTTACTATTTGGGGCTTTTTCTTTAGGCCAAATAAAGAGGCCATTTCAATGCAAAATTGTAGTTCCCTATTCCAGTAGGTGGTTACTACTGAACTGAGGAAGCAAGACACTGAGGCAGGGGGAAGAATAGAAACCAAAGGCAATGCAAGCAAGAGCAGATACTTTAAAGTGGAAAGAACACAAGAAAAGTACAACAGCATATGTTCAGGTTAATCCTTGTCAACAAATTGGCTCTAAGAATAATAGGTAGTGAGATGAGTGAACCACAAGCACAAGAAAATACATGTGTGAGTGGCTAAAAGTAAACTGTTCAGTTGACATACCAGAGCTGGTCTGGGGACGAGCCAGTGTCAGGATAGTAAAATCTCAGGCCAGTTCATGGAAGCCAGAATGCTACACCGCGAAGAACAATTTGCAAGCATTGCAAGGGCAAGCTATAGAAAAACCATTGTAGGTTTTTGAATAAAGAATGACTTAAAATAAGTATACTTGAGAAAGGTTGTACTTTTCAGTAGCATAGAAAAAGCCAGATCATAGGTTTTATGCTGCTTTAATAATCAAAGCAATTATTTAGGGAAAACAATGTTACAATTTTAACATCCTTATACCATATCAGAAATCATAGCATATAATTCTTACCTTTTTGTTTGGTAGTAGAGATGGCAAATTTTAGTCAGACCGTGGTTAACTGACTTAATCTAAAACTCAGTGTTTAAGAGGTCCAACTCTGGCATTAGATGGACCATAAGTCAAACCTGTCCTCTGATCTGGTGCTTCAAGCTTTAAAAATCTGTGTGCCCTTTATAAGATTTAGTTTGATGATCTTCATATCATAATGGTAGTAGTTAATACATATGGTTCTTTGGGTATTAAATGAGATAATGCATGTGAATGGCTTAACACACTGCCTGGCCTTTAATAAACACTCAATTAATGTTAATTATTGTTGTGGTATTAAGAAAGTTGTGACTCAGCAAATCTTTAACACAAACATATGATGAATGATTGTGCTTTTCAAATATGTTTATAGAATATATTAGAATTTGAGGAGCAAAAATATTAAATAGCCAAAAAATATTTTCTACTTGTTCAAGATACAGAGTTCAAAATGCCTATTATTACAGAATAAGAAGATTACTCACTCAGGCAAAAATTATACCCAAAGAAAGATCTGCTGCGTGTGCCTGTAACCATCCTGTCACATATTAATATATGCAACTGCTGCATGACTATCTCCATGTTCATGCCTGCCATAGAAAGTCATATTTTCCTGTAAAAACAACTAAGAACATGATGTGATTAACCTTTAGGTCTCCCCATCCCCTCACTCCAAGCCCACCTCATGCATGGCCTATGCTTCCTACTCAAGTTCAGCCATCTGATTTCCATAACACCCACTCACTTCCATCAGTGGGTATTAGCATAACAGAGCTGTAGCCTGACTTTGATTGAAGCCAGCTTGGGCTGAATGCAGTATCAAAGCATAATTTAGCAGAAATCAAATCTAATTTACTGTGCATTGTATTTAAATTCTCAAAAATGCCGTTTCAAGTGAACAATACCAGACCTCTAATCTCAATTGACCTTTTTATATTTGGGTCTACTTTTCTGGAAATCACACAACACACTCTTCTTATAAAGCTATTGTTTTTAACTTGTAAGTATCCACTGACCACTGAATTGTACCACTGTTTTCTTCATCTCATTTCCTGTTTCAGCTGTAACAATAAGGTATAATCACTTAACAGTTAAGCAACTATATTATTATATCACAACTACAAAAGATTTGCCTACTGCTTTTGGATTTTAGAGAGGATATAAATATGTGTTTTGTAGTCTTCTGTCTTAGAAACATGTAAGGGAATTGCCATCTCTGTAACTAGTATATTCATCGGGATTTTATAATTCAACCTCTTTAATTCACATTGGCTTTAAATATATGTTTGGAATTGTCATCTTGAGAACCCGATCATTTTTTTTATGTTTAATGAGAGCCATCACAGAAAATCCATTTTATGTATAACACACTTTGTGCTACCTTGCTGTATTGATAAAATGCCACCTCTCTGCCTACTCCCTCCCATTGGTGCTATCAGCCAAGTACTGTCTTTTAAAACCATTTTCACCACCACCTGGCAGAAATACTGAAAATGTGAGATGTTAGCAGAAGAATTATTGATGCAGTTTTTCATTTTAAAACCTCAAAAATAAATTCCTTCAGCTGATAGCCCTTCACAGGAGATTGCAATATAGATCTGGAGCAGAGAGAGTACGCAGAAGTAAAAGTGATTGATGCAATTTGTTTTGGTGGTCCAACTTTAAGTGACAATTGGAAAGAATGTACATTTTCAGACACTTAAATACTCTAGGTTTTTTTTTTTTTTTTTTTTTTTTTTGCTTAGCTTTAATATCTGTATTTCATTTGTTTATTTTTAAAGATGATAAGGTGAGTCTAGTTCCAGTGAGAGCAGCATGGGGCTTCAGTTCTGATGACATGAAACTATTTGGCACTTTAGATATAGAGTGTATTTGTAATAACTTGGAATAAAAATGCAATATAAATAAAAATCACATGAAAGAATACTCCATAAGGCAGCCCGGTGGCTCAGCGGTTTAGCGCCGCCTTCAGCCCAGGTCATGGTCCTGGAGACCTGGGATAGAGTCCCACGTCAGGCTCCCTGCATGGAGCCTGCTTCTCCCTCTGCCTGTGTCTCTGTCTCTTTCTCTCTCTGTGTCTCTCATGAATAAATAAATGAAATTAAAAAAAAAAAGAATACTCCATAGCATGAATAACACAAATGCTAATAGTATTTTGTTAGAGGTCTTTTTTAAAAATCATATTGGATAAAAACCAAAAAAATTATGATTTCCTGGTCTTCTTAGGTTTTATCATTACACGTAAATGTTACATTGTAATATTACAGAATTTCTTTGTCCTTTAAGGTTCTGATGAAATGTTCTCTTAAGGTGCTACTATAACTAACAGTTCTCAACTGGATTTTCTGCCCTAACTTGCTAAGATTTTCCAGCCTCGCATTTGTCCTTTCTTTTTTAGAAAAGCCTTCTTTCTAAAACATGAATCTTATTACATCTTTCTTGCATAAACATCTTTGGACAGATCTCCATAGTTTTCAGGGCAAAATTTAAGCTCCTTTAGCATAAATTATCTGGCCCTTCTTATATCACTTTTGTGTCTCTGATTTTATTCTTAAGACTATTTACACTTCCCTAACACATCCAGCTCCTCATGTGTCTGCCTTACATCTGCTTCTCTCTGTTCCGAGTGACCTTACTCCTCCTCATCCAGTGAACTCTTACTTGTGCTTCAAAACACAACTCAACCGTAGCCCTTTATGTCATCTTGCCTCTCCTTTCTTCATCACCTGGTCTATTTGCTGCTCTTCCACCCATTCTTACCCAGTGCCCTCTGCCTTTTGTATTACAGATAATACTCTGCTCTATTTGTGTTAAATTAAATACCAGGAAGTATGTGATTATAATTAAAGTATAGATGTTAATTTTACTGATGTAGATGGGTAGGCAGACACAGAGTGAGCGTAATATGCTTAAAACTAGCAAATATATTTTCATTCTTTTCATTTGATGTTTCATTTGGTGACTTCATGTGTATTCTCAGTTACTGCATTTTAATAATTAATTATATAAAGAAGAACTTCATAACACATGTGGGGCTTTAAGGTTTTACTAATTAGATATGTGAGCCAATTTAAATTCTTTTTAGCCCAAAGCAGTACAAATGAACAAATAAGCTGAATGTATGACTTCTATCAGGCTGTTAAATGATTTTTTACTAAATCCGCTTTTTTAAAAAAAATTTTGATAATGAGATACAAGCTGTTTCTCTATACTTCTAGCTTAGTTAGTGTCCATATTGGCACTAAGCTTGTCTTTCATAGGATTACTAAGAAGTGGGAACTGTATCTGGTCTTTAAATTTTGCTTAATACATATTATTATTCTTGGATATTAGAGATGATAAATACCAATCCTAACGCATTTTTGGCATAAATAATCGGGTGGTTTCATATCTTCCCTGAAAAATGGACATTGCAGTGTTTTAAGAGTTGCCCCTGAAGTAATTTTGTAACATTGATTTAATCTATTGTTCCTATTAGAAAACATGGAACAAAAATCAATGTATCTGCTGATTCAGTGAAATTGTTTAGAAATAACAAGAAGATTGTAAGAAGCAAGTAATCTCCTGGAAATGCAAGGCAACATAAACCACATCCTGTTCAAATAGATCCATAAATCTGGGTTCTCCATCCTGTTAGACTGAATCTTCTGTTATCTATAGTTATAGAAGAAAATTTCACTTAGTAGATTTATCCCTGCTGTCCATAGGGTATGTGTTGAATGTGTTGAGTTAGGAGGCGGTATAATAGAACACCAAAAACTAAGTCGCTACAAATCTCAGTGAATGTAAAAAAAAAAATAAAAAAAAAAATAAAAATGCTGCTGCTGTTTCTATACTAGCATTCTGGTAAGAATGGGTAACTGGTTGTATGTTTGAAGCTACCCTATCTTTACTCTGTTCTTGGACCTGCTCTTGTGTACTCTGGAAGAGTCAAAAGAATTCTGGGTAGAAGACCTTTACTGAACATCATTTATTGTTCTAATTCTTTAGAGTTCAAATTTTAGGATGGCTGCCATGAACAGCAGGTTTTAAAAATTAGAATTGATTTTAAAGTTTTTTTTCCATCTTTGGTTTCCTAGCATAAGCAACAATTTAAAGTGTAAATTGATGATGAGAAAAGTCGTGGAATAAACATGCTGTTTTTCACGGGAGTGGGTTTTGATATGATGTCCTTGGTGAAAACTTCCAGTTTTACTGTCTACCGTCTCACTTCCTTCTTTTTACAATTAGCTCCCAATTTAAACCTGAACTTTCTCAGGATTTTTACCACCCATCCCTTTATTTTCTTTTCTATTGGAGTTACACATGTCTAGGTCTCATTATCTTTGCCTACATCACTTCCTTTGTCTTCCAACCAGACTTCCTACTTTATTGACTGAGCTCCCTCCCTCACAAACCATACCACATTCGTTAGAGGGTAAATGTTCCAACAATATTGCTTTGCATCTATCACTTCTTAGCTTAGAACGATCCTGAACGAGGACTTTCTTAGACTACATTCAAATCTACATTTTTCAGCCAATGATGTTCATACAACTGAAACCCTTCATTTCTGCCAGATTACGTACTGTACCTTAGATGTATTCTTGCTTCTTGCCCTTTGTCTACTAATAAGTTTACTTTTCTTTTCCTTACATTTGAGAGAGTGCTCTTCTCCTTTTATTGTATTTTGAAATATGCTTTAAAAAATAGGGAAAAATAAAAATAAAAATTGTAGCTTTTGTCTGGCTCTGAGCAATCCACCTAGTACCAGATTTTCCCTTTGATAGTCCCTTTCTCCACTTAGCTAAACGCTGCTCTTTCCTCAAAGCCCTATAATGTGTACTCTCTGTGTAAGCCTTTCACAGCTGCTATAACATAAAGGGATCCTCCTTCTCTCCTGAAGTCCTGTCACATTTCTTAAAGGTACTATGATTTAAGTGCCCCTATGCTGTTCTCCGAAAGCATGTCTATCATTGAGCTTAGGATAGTCTTAGATAATTGTTTTACCTTGCTTTTGCTGTTGTCATCATCATGTTTTGTATTTCTCAATAGGCTGTGAGTTCCTTGAAGCCTGAAGTATTTTTTTTTTTAATCTCTGTAGCTTAGTGTCAGTAGGGGAACATAGTAATTGTCTGAATAATGCTTGCTTATCTAAATGAAATTAATTAAGCAGAGTCAACCCCTTTCATACATGCCATTATATCATTAGTTATCTTTGTATGTAATTCCCAGATCTTCAATTCTTTGATGTCTTCAACACTAACTTGTCGATTTTAGAATATAAGCACTTTGAGGACAAAGGATCATACTTTAAGCCTTCTGGTATCTCTGCATGTAGAATAGTGTCTTACAAATATTACAGGAATTGGTCAATGTCTGTGAATAGACTAATTTCAGCTGAAGGAGAGACTTGTGTAATGAAGTGATTCTTTTTTACCTTTATCTATTCAAAATGCAAAACCAAATTGGGAAACCATATTTTTCTTTAAGAAATATTAGAATACATTAAAAATCTATTTTCCTATGTAAATACATGGGCTACAGGTATATTATGTACAACATTTAGAAAGTGTCTACTAATAAGTTTGCTTTTCTTTTCCTTATATTTGAGATTTCATTGTATTTTGAAATATGCTTTAAAAAATAGGGAAAAATAAAAATAAAAATTGTAGCTTTTGTCTGGCTCTGAGCAATCCACCCAGTACCAGATTTTCCCTTTGATAGCTTTTTCTTCGACAATGGTTGATATTTATATACTTTCTTTCCTTTTAAATTATAGCTCCTCCACAGTTTGTGGTTAGGCCAAGAGATCAGATTGTTGCTCAAGGTCGAACAGTTACATTTCCCTGTGAAACTAAAGGAAACCCACAGCCAGCTGTTTTTTGGCAAAAAGAAGGCAGCCAGGTGAGTGTGAACCTTGACTGCTTTTCTGAAATCTCTGAACTCTTCCTGTCTCTGGTGCTCCTCAAATTTGCCTCACTTTTCCTGTTATCAATGTTGAATTTATTTTATTTCTAAAAAAGGAACAATTAATTCTAAAATAAGTAAGAGTCTGATGTTCTAATATAATGTTATTTATTTTGTAGTGTTAATTTTCCAAAATTCTATATCTTACATAGAATAGATAAAACTCAGTGTAACAAAATTATCTTTAAAAGTCTAATCAAAACCTATTTAAAATCTCTGAACAGAAAAATAGTTTTACTTCCTTGCAGCAAGCTACATTAGGATTATTAAGTGAGTTTGTAGATATAGAGTTCTTGGAATATCCTAGGCACATGTAAAACAGTCAAACAATATTTCCATTATCAATCCACCTAGAAACCAATTGCAATTCCCTTTCATAGATAGGTATTATAAATACCTTTTCTTTATCATTCACTTAGGATACTTCCATTTACGAGTGGGATAGATATTTACTTCCATCATCCCTTCTGGATTCCTTCACAATGGGATTAGATAGGAAATAACACATTATACACCAACCAACTCTTGCATGGTCTTTGCTATGCCCTGGTTTGTCCACTTGTGGCCCTCCCTGAGTAGTACTGACTTTCAGACTCTGTTCAAAGTAAGTCAGATACACTGTTTTTTTTTTTCCACATAGGCCTTGGTCAAATTGGGACAAAGCACTTAACCTCTAGGCTCTCAGACAATGAACAGAATTTCAAGCTTAAATCAGAAACTGTTCTTTGCCTTAAAACTTATCAGCACATTCCTGAAGGACCTGGAGATATTTTTGTTGTAGACTTCCCAGTACCATCTTCAAGGAGGCATAGTTCTCAGGAATAGGCCTCAGCACCCTCTACTGTTAGTCCAAATTCTGGAAGACTTTCCTAGGGAATAATGAAAACCATTGTTAAGAGTCCCGGGAAATCTAAAGACTTTGCCAGAGATGGGAAATTTTTTTAGACAGCATAGAGAGAACCTGTTGATCAGAATTAATGTTTGATTATCTGGATAGAGGGGCATCAGTAAGTTCCCCTTATTCATCATATTTAAATGTCATAGATTCCTATATTTTTCTGAACCACCCCTAGTTAGCAGTTTGACCAACTCAGTACAGATGGACACATTGTATTTCCTTCTTTCTTCAGTGCTCCTTGTTTGAGTCACTTCCCTTATGATTTATGGGTATAAATATGAGATAAAGTGCTGGCCCCTCACTGCCTTACCTCACATCAAAACTGTTCCAGGCCATAATATTTATCTTTTTTTCCCATCATTTAGTGATTATATATCAATTTCTACTCACAAGGTTTCTTGATTCTTCACTTAAAAATTGCTTTTTGATGCAAACCCAAACTATAAAGAGAGTATAAAGCAATACAACATAGTTCTAACACGTGTGTATACACACACGCACACGCACACACCTTGAAAAAGGATAGAATTTAAAAGCCATTTTCCCTCCATATGATTGTATAATCTTTGTAGCACTCTTGAACTTTATTGAAGTTTTTTTTCTTAATCTAAATTTTGTGGCTAATACCTTTTACTTTGCATAAATTATGAGGATGACATGATTAAGTTAGTTTATATGTAAAAGTGCTTTACATATTATGATCAAACAAGACGCTATTTCTAACAGCTTGTTGGAAATTAGGAAAGTGAAATTGCCTCCCCTGTGTCCTGCCTAAAATGTCAAGTTCATGTTTCTGCTCAGATCAGGGCTGCCAGGACCTGAAGTATCCCCCTGCCCAACACTAATGTCCAGCACCAAGGAGGGGCTCAACACTACTCTGGTCACCTCTGCCCTCAGACCCACATAGAACCTGAGAAGGTTGGGATGGGTGAACACTGGAAAGCCCTTAGACTCATATAGAACCTGAGAAGGCTGGGATGGAAAGCCCTGGTAGCTGGACAATATTTTTTCTCTTACCAGTGGCTCTTTCCCTCTACCTGCCTAGGGGGGCTTTGGGGTCCATCAAAGTTATTTCCTCAAGCCACTGTTAATAAAGATAATGAAATGAACATATTATTTATCAATTTTATAAATATAATGGTGTAAATCAGTTTGATTTTTGGAAATTTACACTTTAAAACCATGTATTGAATCAAATCTCATTATTCTGTATCTCATTATTATATAAATACAGCTGTATCATGGGTAAATCACATGCTTTAAAATAGCTCTATGTTGATATAAGATATTGCATAACGTGTATTGGTCCTGTGGCCCAATAAACATGGCATTTAAATATACTACATTCTGCTTTAATGGTCTTTAAGGGTAATCAAATAGCATAAAAAGTATTTCTTTTTCTGTTTTTTTGACAAAGTGGCATGTAACTCCAGGTCTCTGGAAAAAATTCCAGTTAGGTAACTTGATTTGATTATAATCTTAGGTCTGGTTTTCTTTCCTTCATCTATCTCCCTTGCATCAAAGAGAGAGAGAAAGAGAGAGAGAGAGACAGAGAGGGAGAGAAACTGTAAATGAGAACAAAAGAGAATTGCCAGAGCAAATCGTAAAGTTACAAATTATGAATTGGAATATTAGGAAAAATAAATTGGTCTTACTGTCTTCAGTATCCAATTTTTACAGTGATCTATGACTCTCCATCAGTAGAGTGAAGAGCCTGGACTTAATGGTCCATATTCCTCAATATGTGCTGATAATGCCAATTAGCACTAATAAGATACCTAGGCACTTCAAGGCAAGAAGAGTTCTATAGAATTCTTGGGTTTTGCTTGTAATCCATTTTCTTGTGCCTATGTCACACAAGCAGGGAATAAAGATAATGGGTTAACCTCAATCATATGCCATTTTCCATGTCAACGAATCATTTAGAAGGTGGACTGATACTACATTGTAGAGGAAGAGATCCCAGGGAGAATTAAGCCCATCTGATGTATTAGTGCTATGTAAATTAGTATTCTAATGGCTAATTGTAGGAAAGTGCATACTTTGAGTTATCGTATCATTTTCAAGAGGCTTTAAAATTTAGACCCTTCTCTTTTAGATGGTTTATTTCAGTAATATATTTGGATTCCACAAGAGAATTAGCTTGTTCTCAAATTGTTTCATATGCATGAAAATGTCTAGCCTTATATAGTAATACAAGTTTTATAGGAGGGCAATAGCATTTTGAAATTATATTCCTGACATGCTCGCAAACATCACTTCTTTTAGAAGGGGTTTAATAACATGGTAATGTTTATGTAAAGTGGGCTTATAGTGTCACACTCAAATCTAATAAAGTGGACATCCATCATGTTGCAATAAAGAGAAGAGCTTCTAATTAAAGTAGGACATCATTCGCAGGATTAAAGTCATTTAGCGTAATTGAAAAGTGTTAATACCCTATTTTATCCTCTTCCATTGGTATTACTTCAAGGGTAAAAACATTTTAAGGTGAAAATGTGTCTTATTCCTTTAATTGAATGTTATTACCTCCTGATTGTAACGTATTGAAACTGTTTAATTACAAACCTGGAAAATTAATTACTATGTCGAGAAACAGATCCCAGAGGGTTATAATGTTCTTTTTTGTAAGTAAATACAACATAAAAATTGATATGCTCTTATTTATAATCCAACTTGGAAACATATCTCAATATGATTTGTTATACCCAATTGTTTTCCTTAATTGAACAACAGTAAAGCAACATAGATAGGTCATTTAAGTTAACATTGCTGATATCATAGAGGAACTTCCAAATTTTTATGAGTAGGCTGTTTGTGTTTATTGTGAGATGTATAGTAAAGTAAAGTAATTTTTCATAAAAGAGAAAGTCATATTATGAAATTCTTTAAGGGCACACGTATACTTCAGAAACATTCTGCATCTTCTTTTTATTTTCAGTCATTTGCTTCATCTTGCATAGATGGTAGTATTTATACCTGACTCCTTTCAAAACTATTACAGTCGGCAGAAATTTTATAGCAGGAGTAGATCTGGCTGTCTTTGTCAATTTTAGTCACACATTTGAACACCTTTATAAGAAATTCAGATAATTATATCAAGTACTCAGAATGATTAGTGGAAAGTCTATTTTACATTCCACATTATCACAAATTCTGTTATGCCCATTTTACAGATGAAGAAATCACGTTTCAAAGATATTAATTAACTGGCAGTAAGACAGGGAGAAAGTAAAGGGTTGAAATAAAGATACAAGGTTTTTTTTTATTTTTTAAAATATTTTACTTTTTTATGAGAGAGAGTATGCACATGGGCACAAGTAAGAGGAGTGGCAGAGGAAGAGAGAGAAGCAGACTCCCCAGTGAGCAGGGAACCCAAGGCTGGTTCCCAAGACCCCCAGATAATGGCCTGACCAAAGGCATAAGCTTAACTGACTGTGCCGCCCAGATATCCCAAGATCCAGGGTTTTTAGATGACTATTCCTTCAGACTAGAGCATGCTGACTTTATAAAGCATAT
Organism: Nyctereutes procyonoides; assembly: GCF_905146905.1. Classification (NCBI taxonomy): domain Eukaryota; kingdom Metazoa; phylum Chordata; class Mammalia; order Carnivora; family Canidae; genus Nyctereutes; species Nyctereutes procyonoides. The sequence goes on along the minus strand of NW_026575158.1, from coordinate 2,379,977 downwards.
TATATTTCCATGATTTGGAAAAAGTTTCCCAGTGAAACTCACTCTATGGCCTTTAATCATTTCAACACCATATTTTTATAATAAACGTATTTTCTTTTTCTGACCATATTCCAATAATTATAATAGCTATTGTTAATATAATTTTCCTTCTGAGTGAGAAAAGATATTGATGAGATTGTGTTTCTTCCACAGAACTTGCTTTTTCCAAATCAACCCCAGCAACCCAACAGTAGATGCTCTGTTTCACCAACTGGAGACCTCACAATTACCAACATTCAGCGCTCCGATGCGGGTTACTATATATGCCAGGCATTAACTGTGGCAGGAAGCATTTTAGCAAAAGCTCAACTGGAAGTTACTGATGGTGCGGTATTATTTTTAGATTTGTCTTAGGAAAATAATATTTTTTATTTTAAGATCCATATTAACCAAGAGAAATTTTTCTGAATTGCTAAACCTGTAAATGAATGCTTGTCTTCTAAGTTTGAATCTACTTAAAATAACGTTTAATTGTTTCTAATTTTACATGTACTGTCCCAAAGAATATCAAAGATTATCTAATTTATTTTTTAAAATAGAGTAATACTTTATTTTAAAGAAATCACATCACACTCCCAGTACGTATATATGTGATCTGTATATTTTTTAGTCTTATGCTGACATGATTGCTTCTAATGGGCATTAATAATTTTATTTCATGAGATGAGAAAGAGATATCATCTTTAATAGTATCAGTGGAAATAGACGCGTTCTTAGTGGATAATCTAACTTATGACTTTTTAATTATTCATTCTCTAAGTTAAATTAACCAAATACCTTCCAAACTACTGATGGATGCTAAAATTGTTGTTTTTTTTTATTTGCACATTATATAAGTCTTAACTGAAGCATCTGCATTTATACTGATTGTTGAAAATGATGTAAGGGTCTTCATAATCTGTTTTTATTTCCCCTAGAGCTTATTTGTCACATCTGATAGATTGGGAATTTTAGATATTTTGTGAGCTACTACTGAGCAGAACGTAATGTTTTTTGATGTCTTAAACTAAAAATTCTCTCTTGTTCAACTATATTTCTGAGGTTTGTGGGTTTTTTATTTTCCTCTGATGCTGGTTTCTGAGATATAAGAATTTTGGTCTGCAGCTTCTCTAATTCTCTTCCTTCTCTGCTCATGAAATGTGATGCACTTTTATACAATTTGAACTTAATGTAGATTAAATGGTGATTTTACATTAATAGAAAGGAAATCTTTTTTAATGTCTGTCTATGGTATTGCCTGATTCAGCACCATGTCAGGAATAGGAATAAATGAAACAGACAAACAATTGGCTGCAGGAACATTGAGTTGTTAATGGCTGCACCTGCTGATGTTGCAGAAATTTACTGCCATGGAACTGAAAGAAGTCAGGTTCAAGGGTAATAGTGCTAAAAAATTCTTCTTTTAGATGGGCAAGATCTTTGATCCTTCATATGTATGTTTTTCTTTAAGAGAAATAAAAGATAATTATTCATCTTTTTAAAGCCCTTATGCTTTCAACCATTAACAAAAATGTCCAGGTACATATACTGGGTAAACAAGATATTCTGGCCATAACCTATTTCCTATATATAAGAATAAAACATTCCAAGTATAGTGCTGAAGACTTCTACTATAATCTAACTGCTTTTGTTATTTTACAAAGGACAGACTCTAAAATGTTTCTAAATAAATTGTTATGGAAAAATGCAAACCATATTTGTAGAAAACAAAACTGATGAATTAGAAGACCTAGATGATATGACATATATTCAGAATTATTTCTGATGCAATGAAAAGGAAAACTTTTGTTTTGAGAACTTGTGTTGGTTGGCAACATAATGTCACAAAACAGTGGTTATTCTAGTTTTGTTTCTGAGGTCAAAATAAAAGAGTGAAAACAAGTTTAAACCTGATGAGTGAGGTGACTGAACAATTTGCTACAACTGCCTTGAATATTAATTCCTACATTGATTTTTACTTAAGTAAGCAATCACAAAGTCAAGATCCTTTTGCAAAAACATTGAATGAAGGTGATAGAGTTATTGATTTTGACAGTAAAGAACTCTAACTTCAAGACCTAACCATACAGACACACACAAACACACACACATTATTATTACTAATAACTATTTCTAAACACTAACTTGCCACATTGGCTGATGAGTTCAGCTTCTATTCATAGTTTTTATTTTTTTCAGATTGGTTAACAATTTAATGGTACGTGAGCGATCATTTTGTTTTGGAACATTTTTTGGAGGGTGTGGCCCAGGGAAATTTAAAGCCAATTGAAATTCCAATGTCATATTCAGAGAAATAGCATAAAAAGTATGTCGTATGTCATATTCAGAGAAATAAGCAAAATATCTATGCAGTGCTTCTATTGCTACATTTTTGAACTTAGACTCCTTTCTTGGAGGTATTTATAACTCAAGTGTTCCTATAAGATGAGATTGCTAATGGTGATGAAATGTTCTGTTGAGTGATAATTTTACTGATTATAGATTGAATGAAGATGCTTCAATATACTTGAATTTCAAAATATTCTTTTAGAACCTTATTAATTCATTGGCACTGTTGATTTCTTCTTCTCTTCTGTTCTTTTTCTCTCAGAAAATTAGAAAATTGTAATGAGAAATCTAATACAGTCAATAGAATCTAAAAGAACTGAAGAGATGTATTTATATATTATATTGACAATAAATGTCACACCATGATCTTATATGAAGGCTTATTGAGGATTTATAATGCTTAGTTAGAGAAAACTGTAGAGTTGTTCACAGATCACTGGAAACCCTAAATGTTCATTTAACCTTTGACCTCAATGTCATGGAAACCAGTGGTCATCTTTCACCCATAACATCTTTGAAACTGAAAATTCCTTCTGGCCAGGAGATTTTCAATTACTTTATTGATCAAATTAATTAAAAAGACATTGAGCTACTCATTTGAGCAATAAAAAAGAAAGAAACTAATTAGATGTTCTTGGCTATATCTAATGATTTCATGGCTATAAAAACAAAAACTGGTTGTAAGAAGTTACCTGAATTCCATAGTTATTTAATTTGAAACAAAGAAGTAAGAATATTAAAAACTGAATAAATAGATTCTACTCTGGAAACATAGACCCATTTTCTCATTGAACTTAGAATTATTCGTAATATTTTGTAAATTTGCCTTTCATTTTTGACCCATAAAGAAAATAAATTCCATGAATATTCAGTTTGAATATATCTACTTGTGCAGTTACTGCCAGATGTGTCAGAATTGGTATAATATTGTATTTTTACATTATCTGAAGATTATTTTATTTGCCTCTAAAACAAAGAATTTTTGTTTGTCAATAATACACAAACAAAATTTTATTTTTTTAGTTTTTTATAAGGTTTTTAAATTTATACATACACACACATTTTAATACATGTTTTGATGTAGTAGGTTTAGGTTGATTGGAAGTCCACTGTATCTTGACATGCAATGGATCTATTTCATAACTTCTATTTTAAATTAAAATTGGTTGGCTTTCTCATGGTAAGCTGTAAAAGGGCTGCTTAATTTAATGTTTTCCTCCAAACCACAAATTCTAATAATAAAGATGATGCATATAGATTTGGAAATAGATAGTCATATAAAAGATTATTTATGAAAGCTGGTGGACAAAGGACATTAGAGTATTAATGAGTAAAATGACATTTTGATTATGTACAATGTAACACAAGATGACTTTCTTTATAGAGGCTTTCTCCTCATAGTTACTTAATAATCATTAAAATCCACATTTTTTCCTTTCTATGAAAATTTTATATTTACATATGATATACAAATTTTGGTAATTATATAATAAACATAATTTAAATATACATAAATATTTTGGGTAATTAATCAAAATCTATGCTGAAGTTTATAGAACTTTCTCTTAACAAAGCCTTTCTTGGACTCGGACATGTCAGTTTCCTTATTTAATGTTCTAATGAATTCTGGATGAAAATTTGCATCCAATTGACTCCATATCTCCATCACTCATTTAAATAATACTACACATTCTGATATATTCCTAAATCAGTATGAAATACTTCCAGGACTGACAATAGTGCTACAAAACAATATTTAATTAAAAAAAAAAAAACAATGAACTAGAAGTTTACGAAATTCTGCAAATTTTACCTGGATGAACACAGGAATTGATATATACATAAACACTTATTTTACATGAAAATCCTATATCATAAATATAGTATAACTAGATTACTGCTTATTTTAGGGACTAGTTAAATCATATAATCCAAATTATAATACTCTAATCTAAAGCCTAGTGTCATAATCCTGGAAATAAAGTATTTCTAGTAATTTATTCTAGAAATTACTTCTTTATTTCTAGTAATTTAACATCAATCAACATAATAGTCTTTATAAATACAGCACAATGCTTTGAAGGGTAAAATTATGTATTATACATATATTTACGATGAAAGCAAAAACGAAAATTTTTTCTGCCCATATGACACTCTTGGCTTTCTTAAATATGCATATGAGATAAAATGTATATTTTATGAATAACTACCATGAACTCTCCATATTTTTATTTTAATTCTAATATGAGTAATACTTTCAACAATATTATAATGTCAGAATTTATTTTATCGTCATCTACTATAGGTAATTCGGAGTAAGTTATAAGTAATAGTATGTCCCCAGTAAATATGATGTATGTATAGTATGTATAGATAATAGATACATAACGGACATAGAGTATGCAGAATAAATTATAAGTAATATGGATGTAATATAATATCTAATAGTATAATATAACCTATATAATTTCTGAGAATTTAAAATATATTAAAAATATCTTTATCTTTTAGTTTTAACAGATAGACCTCCACCTATAATTCTACAAGGCCCGGCGAACCAAACTCTAGCAGTTGATGGTACAGCATTACTGAAATGTAAAGCTACTGGGGATCCTCTTCCTGTAATTAGCTGGCTAAAGGAGGGATTTACTTTCCTGGGTAGAGATTCAAGAGCAACTATACAAGAACAAGGAACATTGCAGATTAAGAATTTACGGGTAAGTAATGCTTGACTTGTATTTGGATCTTCATCTCAACTTAAGTATTGCCCTAGGGAAAAATTGCTTTGTGAACTTAAAATCTTCCATACTAGCACAGTTGCTCTACCTTTTATTATTGGCCATGTTATTTTTTATTTTATAAATGATTAATTGAAATTAGAAGGATAGTCCTTGTTGTTAATAAGTTCATAACAGACCTAGAAACTTTTTATTCTTTCATTCCAACTCACTTTATCAAGCTAAAAATCTTAAACACATTAAGTTGGTGATGGTAATAGTATATTTAAAGTAATTTAAAAGTGTCAAATGCTTCTAATTTACTGTCATGAACAAAGGATGTTTATAAGGAAATGTGGATAAAATGGCTTGGCCAAACTATTATGTGAAAAAACTAAGGAGATAAGGTTGAATACATAAAAGGTAGGTTTGGCTAGTTGATGGAAAATCTTACATTTAAGGTTAAGTTGCTGTGGAGTTTTGATTTAAACCCGTGGGCAAGGACAAGTCATTGCTGTTCTTTTAACAGAAGATGGTGACCATTCCTGCCAATTTAACAAATTAAACTTACTTCGGAAGCTGCTCAAGTACCTATTTCTGAATAGTGTATTACCTATCTATTGCTATTTAACAATATTACCAAACACTTAGGGGCTTAAAGCAACATCCATTTATTATTTCATAGTTTCTGTGGGGTTAGGAGTCTGGACATGACCTAGTGGGGTCTTCCACTTCTGAGTCCCACAAAGGGAAAATCAGGTATCAGAGTTGTAGTCTCATCCGAAGACTGGCTTCTGAGCAACATGATTGCTGGCAACATTCAGTTCCTTATGGCTATCATATTGATTACCTCAGTGTCTTATTTGCCGTTGACTGAAGGCTGCCGTTAGTTCCTTGCCTATTAATATACTCATTCCGACTACTTACTTCCTCCAAGTCAATGAGGAAGGGAGTCTCCTAGAAAGACAGGCATTACAGTCTTTTGTAACAAAATCACAAATGTGACATCCTGTCACCCTTGCCATATTCTGTTGGTCAGAAGCCAGTCAACAGGTCCCACACACATTCAAGGTAAGGGATTGATTACACAAAATGTGAATACCAGATGAATGATATCATGAGGACCACCTGCCCTCTACAAGTACAGTCATATCATTCAGCAAAATGTAGAGTCTCCCCTCTATGTGGCAATCACTATGTTAAAGCTGAAGAGTTTACCAGCATAGTCAAAAGATTAGGAATGAGAGCCAGAATTAAGATGATTGATATAATAGTTCATGAAGAAAAATTAATCAATAATGACTTAGCGGAAGAACAATTAGTAGAATCTGGTATGTAGGTAGAAATTGGGAGTTAAGATAAAAAAAAAACAGCAGAATAACAATGTTGAATTTTCCTATTCAAATAGGGAAGGAAGATAAAATATTTTTCATTACATATATTTTCAAATAACTACAACATGGACTATTTCTTCTCTTAAAATACAAATATATTTCTAATTGCATGTTTATTTGGTATTCATCAGTGTATCACCTAGACATTTACAAAAAAAGAAGGACTCTTTTCTGGTATGTACATACACACACAAAGTACACAAAATATGTTAACTTGTATATTTATTAATAAAATTAATATATATTTTTATTTTAATTTTGAGACCTAGGCATTAATCATTGCTTTGAATAGAAAAAATGCTGTCAAATTTAGTTAAAAGATAAAGAAATTAAAACAGATTTTAGCCTATCTTTTTATTGATTCTAAATTAATTGTTAACCTTCTTTGAACAAATGGGAGTTATTAAAAAATTAATGCCAACTCTCCTTGAGTAAACACTTTCACCTCTCTCTTTGGGCTAAAGGCAGACTTGGGCCATGGAGGTTAATGCATTTTCACTGTACTGCTGAATTAAAGGGTGTGCTTGAATAGTCAAGATCCCCAGTAGTGTTTGAAAGAAGCAATTAAAGGTGGGTGCTTGATGATGTCAAACAAACTTCGAGCCCTGTGTCAGGCTTCTGAATCCTTTCTCTGAGATACAAGCTCCTGGGGGCTTGTCTGCAGCCAACAAGGAGAAAAGCAGGTGATGGAGTGTGCCAGCACATTAATCTCTTTTTAAAACACTTGGTTAAAGATAAAGGAAGAGGGAGAGAAGAGATATGAAGCACTTATGACTCGAAAAGAAATTATTAAAAGTTAAAGGAATAAAAATAAATGTTAGTGATGATGATGGTGATCAAAGAGTGAGTTTTAGAAATGATATTTCAGCTTTTGATGTGGCTTTTAATAAACTCCGATATGAAAATGTTCCTTTTTTGTAAGATGACAGTCTTTAAAGGGAGATAAAAATGGGGTTTACATTACTTCACATGTGTAGTCAAGTTAGTTTTAGGTAAAATTCCTTTGTGTCTCACTGTTTCTTTCCTTCTTCTTCTTCTTCCTTTTTTTTTTTTTTTTTTTGGTACTTAATGCAAGAGGGGAAAATAATGTGATGAACACTGTGTTCTCATAGTCCAGCTAATTGGTAACTGAATCTGTATCTTTTGAGAAGTAGAATATTCCAATACTCATTAAAACCTACCTACCACAGCTAATGTCAGACTGTGTCTCTACACAATGACAAGGAGATGCAGTTAAGAAGCATTACCTACATACTCTCCTTTCAGCATTTGCACATAATAACAAGTGCTACATTTTAGTTCAACAGCTATAATAAAATGCAAATTCTTTACTCTTTCACAGACCATATTCAAATGAACATCACATTAAAATCCAACCTTGGCTCATTATATTTAGTTTGTGAGTGATGCTTCTTAAATGGAGAGATTTCTAATGACTATAATGCATGCACAGCCTCATTTGGAAGAATGGCTCTGTACAATGGCTATCCCCCATCATCCCGCTGGATAATAGAAGACAATTGTATGAAGATAATATGGCAGAGAACGATGTGCCAGTACAGTTTGAAACTCAAGTTAAAATACATAATGACATTTAAAATCAATTAAAATGGTGGCAAAGCAGTAACATCCATGCACTAATGATTTACCTGAGAATCAGTTGTGGAAGGTTGAGTCATCAGTACACTTACACTGGGGATTCAGCAGATATTATATTCCATGAACCTCATATTTCACCAACAATTAGACTTATGTCTAGACATGACTTGTCTTATTCAGTTTGGTCATCAGTTTCTCTTCCCAGCCTCACCCCTAAACTAATGTGAATAAATATGTTTATACTATAGGCCCGTAGAACTCAAACACAAGGAAGATTTTTGACATACATTTTTTTATTGACTTGCACCTTTTGCCAAAATTTAATCACAGAAATGTATACCTTTTACATTTGTAGAAGAGAGCTCTTGATTATATTGTCAACTACTTTAAAAATTTTGGGGGTCCTGCTACCTAGTCCAACCTGGACATTGGTCTGTGGGGCAGAAGAGGAGCAGGAGGGGGAAGAGAAGGAAGCCAAGGGATGAACATCTTTTCATTTTTTTCTTCTTTTTTTCTTTGAATAAATGTCACTTTTTGAGGCAAAAAAAAAATTTTTTTTGCTGCTCTTCAGTGAATAACAAAAATAGTTGAAGTGATCAAAGAAATGGCAGTTTTGAAGTATGCTTTAAAGAGTGGTGCATGAGATTAATTGAATGGTCCCTTTCAGCTCTAAATTTCCATGATTTCCATGACATGGTTTGTGTGTTTATGATATAATTCTATTGCATTCTTTGTCGCGCTACTAAAATTTAAATATAAGTGACTACTGATCTATTTACTTATTTATTTTAGAGAGAGAGTGTGAGCAAGCATAAGCAGCAGGAAGGGCAGAGAGAGAGAGGTAGAAACAGGCTCCCCACTGAGCAGGGAGCCCGATGTGGGGCTCGATCCCATCCTCAGACCCTGGGATCACTACCTGAGCCTCTCAGGCGCCCCAGAATGCTAATCTATTTAAAAGGAGAGTTTTAGTTTTTTTTTTTTTTTTCCTTTACTCTTCTCCATGTTTTTTTGTTTTTTTTTTTTTGTTTTTTTTAAAGTCAACTGTTATCTCAGGGCTTATTTACTCTTTACTACATTTTATCCATTGAAATACAATGTATTCAAGATAGGGCAATTTTGCATTACTGATCTCTGAAAATTTATAGGATTCTGAAAAATTCTGTTCTGACCTGATTTGTCCATATGTAACTCTGACACAGTGAAGCCCCATCATAAAATGTAGTTATAGGAAGATAAAGGTATTATGGAGGCAAGAGGGACAGAGAAATAGAGTTTACCAGACAAATAACATTTAGACTTGTAGAAATATAATAAAAAAATCACTGAACTCCTGTTATGAATAAAATAATATTATGAGTTGATTTTAATATTTTATGTGTACATACGATTGACTCTAATGAACAATTTAGACAGCTAAATGATATATCACATTTTAAGAAATTAAATATTACCACATTGAGAATTGAGTAATTATTCTATAAATTAATTAAAATAATTGAATTCTTTCCCTTTTTTGCACACTAGATTTCTGATACTGGTACTTATACTTGTGTGGCTACAAGTTCAAGTGGGGAGACTTCGTGGAGTGCTGTGCTGGATGTGACAGGTAAGTCCTTGGGAATTATCTCAATAGAAGAAATCTTGAGCCCATTTGAGTGATTAGCTCAGTATCAAATGTCAATTGAAGGAGAGATCGAGATTTTAAATTCGTTGAATCCATAAACTAGTCGTGTACCACTTTCTAATTTATCCACATAACAATGCATATATGCAGTTTGATACATTTGTTCTTGATAAGTTTATTTTCACTATCTGAAGACCAAGCAATTCTAGTGATCTTGCATGAAAGAAAACAGTAAATTTAGCAAAAGCAAATATTCATTTACGTACATTTGGTTCATTGCAATGAGTAATTCATCGTCTAGGTCAAATTCTTTAACAGACTATTTTCCTTCTTTTAAGTATTATGGAATCTTATGCAATCAGAAATGAAGCATTTTCTGTTTGTCCTCTATAGAATCTGGAGCAACAATCAGTAAAAATTATGACTTAAGTGACCTACCAGGGCCACCATCCAAACCACAGGTCACTGATGTTACTAAGAACAGTGTCACCTTGTCCTGGCAACCAGGTACCCCTGGAGCCCTTCCAGCAAGTGCATATATCATTGAGGCTTTCAGGTATGGGACAGTTCCTTTTTTTTTTTTTCTCCATTGACTTGTTACTTTAGCTCCTATATCCTAAAATCTCACATGAGCTATCTGGCTGTTTTATCTTAAGAACATGTTCAACATTGCATTTTAAATATTTATCTGATTTTATTCAAGAATAGACTTTAAGTTTTTTTCATTAATAACTTGATTATAGGATTAAATATGCATTACCCATGCCTAACTCTATGGGGGTCTAGGACATGACATAATCACTTAGCTCCTTTCTTACCCTGAGTATCATAAAAATTTAAGATGAGAATTTTGTCACTAGAAGTAGGCAGAAAATAATTTAATTAGGCAGGGTACTTTTTAAAGTTCTGCATTGTTTATTGAGACATGGAACCCTGAACTTTGCTTTCTAATAATTAGAGCAGAACTTAAAATAATTCCATTGCTTTTGTGCTATATATTTTAATACATCTATTAGGTATGCCTAAGAAAAAATTGGAAAACTACACTCTGGTTCCTGAAAGGAAAAGATACATCCAATTGTCATTTGAAAAAATAGTGGTCAATTCAAGATATAGATATAAATTAGCAAATGTCATGAGAATTTGATAAAATACTCATACAAATGGGAAAATGAAGTTTGTATTGTTTCAGTGTTCTTTTATTTACCACTATTAAGATAGTGATAGCCACTGTCATTTTTAAACATTAGGACAAGTCATTACTTTCATTTTAGGTTTCCCTTATCTAATTTAAGGTGATCAACAAATATGTCATTTCCAACTTTCAAAATACAGTTTTCTATAATTTTCATGCTTTGATGTATAAGGACTTTTGAAAAGGCAACCCTGGAAAAATCACATTTTCTCCTCTTTATGAACAAAAGCAGCATTTGACCTTAGACAAATTTTCTAAATGGGCATCCCATCTATAGCTGGCTATTAAGGGGTTTCCACTTCTAGATTCAGAGGTATTACACCATTTGAGGATGAGAAATTACATACTATGTAATGTACAATTTTATTAAAAATGTGACCAAAGGAAAATATTCCTTACATGCTTCCTTTCTTCTTTTACAGATATGTAGTTTTAGAAGGCTCTATTATAATATTGCATGTGGAATTGATGCAAAAGAAAACACACCTTGTAACAGGAAAATGTATTGGCATAATTTACTCTGTAGTCCATTTATTCTTTCTACAGGTTAATTCTTTTCAAGGTATATATATATACATTTACGAGGACCATATTTATTGTATAAACTTGATGTTGTGATCTTGGCCTCTGTTCCTTTTACAGGTATTCATTTAGTGGGCTGCTGTGCATTAGCAACGGGCTGTCACATCTCCTGGGCTGAGTTTAATTTTGTTGTGCATGGCACTTCCGTTAGGTGGGCTCGGCTTTGTTGTTGAATAAACCGAAATCATCCAAATGTTTCATTTATTGGGCTTAACACTTCAAGTGTTGTGTGTGTGTGTGTTTAATTTTCAGCCATTAACTTTTGTCATTGAAACCCAACTCCATTGCCGGTACCTTTATGACTCTTCTTTAAGTGAGTGTTCTGTTCATGTTTCAGCCAATCGGTGAGCAATAGCTGGCAGACGGTGGCAAACCATGTAAAGACCACGCTCTATACAGTGAGAGGATTGCGGCCCAATACGATCTATTTATTCATGGTCAGAGCTATCAACCCCCAAGGTCTAAGCGACCCAAGCCCCATGTCAGATCCTGTGCGCACACAAGGTAAGTTCAATAGCTGTAAACAGGACTGGTTCTGGAAGGAGGTATTCAGCAGATCTTTAAGAACAGAGGGATTGCATGAGGAAAGATAAATGTGTCTGCATTACTTATTACAGTGATTCATTATACCTGATCGAGGGAAGGAGAAGGGAACTTGCTGTTCACCTTGGTGAATGTGTCCTCTTCCCAGAGCTGTCAGGGTCTGTTAAGTAAAAAAAAAAAAAATAATAATTAATTAATTAAAAATAAAAAATAAATTAAAAAATAATAATAATAATAAATAAACAAAAAATTGGGTACATTTACATAATAAATCAACTAAGTTAGGGCTTAACTATATATCAAAAGGAAGAAACCTGTCTCCTTCTTTGAAATTAATTATACAACAGCAAAAAGTGATCTTTAATGGACACAGTACCCAGATAGGGAAATCAAAATGATTCCTATTGTTCAAGAATTCTGTTTTTATAGCACAGTGGGTCTCCAGGCAGCGCTCCCACAGGAGTATCATCTGCATTACCTAGGACCACGTTAGAAATGAGGACTCTTGGGCCCAGCTCAGAAGCTCGGGGGGCGGGGGGGGGGGGCAGGCAGCCCAGCAGTGTGTGTTAAGGTACCCTCCAGGAGATGCTTCTGCTCAAGTTTGACAAGCATCCCTATGGTGATTTGGTTTGGTTTTGTTGTTGTTGTTTTTTTTGATCAAGCCAGATGCTTAAAGGGGTAATTTGTTTCAGAAAGGAATAAATCCAGTTTTCCTCCTGATATATACATTTCTTTGGACTAATAAAAAAAATTAAGAATTGAAACAAGGGAGCAAAGGAAAGAGAGAGAGGCAAACCAAGAAACAGCTCAACTACAGAGAAGAAACTGATGGTTACCAGAGTGGGAGGTGGGCAAGGTGGGGCGGAGAGGGTGAAACAGGTGATGGGCGCTGAGGAGGACACTTGCTGTGTTGAGCACCGGGTCATGTATGGAAGTGTGGAATCACTATAGTGTACAATTGAAACTAACATTACGCTATACGTTAACTAACTTGAATTGAAACAAAAAACATTAAGAAACCCATCCAGAATATTATAATTTCAAAACTGAAGATTTTCTTCTCATCTTTAGTAGCCTGAATCTTCAAATTAAGAAATCACTGCAGTCGAGGGGTTAATACAGGATGCTGCATTATAATTTCCCTCCTTACTAGTAGATGAAAGAAATTAATAAAATCGACATCGTGGCTTTATTATGTGTTACAACCCATTTCCCACAGCGTTCTAGAGAAAGGGTTAATTATTTCTTATTTGTAAAAGGCTTTGAACGAGATATAATTCAAAGTAGTATTTTTATGCAATGAAAAGCACCATACAGCCATAAAAATATTATTATAATTACAATGTAGTTCAGTGATAGTAACTAGCACGCTATTATAACAGAGAAGGGCACCTTAAAGGAATCCAGTGAAATAGTCACCACGTGATTTTGGAACGTTGCTGACATGATGACAGTCAAGGGAGGAGGGAATGCCACTTGCTATTGTTCTCTAAGCAGTAATGTGATTAATTTTCCATGATGATAAAGGGCCTGTAGGTAAAGAACCTGTCTCCAGAGAAAGAAAAAGTACAACAAGGAATTTGAAGATCTGAAACTGGTTATATTTTACCTTGCCTGGATCCAGTCGCTTCTAGTGTGTCTGAATTTAATGAGTAAATTAAATTATGGGACTTGAAGATGTATAGTGTTTTAACTCAAGAAATCATAGTACCAAGATCATTTTCGCCAGTGTAGAGAGAAACAATCAGTTTTTGTGTGTAGCTGTGATGGAAGGCAGAAGATAATGGAGTGGGGAAGACTTTGGGTGTGATTATATCCGGCAGACCTTCTTGAGCATTCAGTAACTCTGCCAGTCACTATATCTTGACTCATAAAATAACTTCTTGGTGAAAAGGTCAAAAAAGATTAATGAAAAGTTGTTTGTGATCTGGCTTGTTTCAGTTGAGAGACTATATAGAGCAAAAGACTTATGTTCTTTTAACAAATATTTAATAGGAAAACTCATGTTTTGTGTCTGAATGTCAGGATCATTTTTTGACACTTTCAGCAGCTTTGCATTCTGCAAAGAACTTTTTTTCAAAGACACTTTGCTGTGTGAAGTCTTACTTTGAAAGATATTAAATATCGCAGAATTTAGAAATCTTTTATTTTAGCAAGGCAGGAAATACTTGTATCATCACCATCACAGTAGACCATAGATGTGTCAGCGAAGGTTGAAGTATGATGATATTAATAATATTTTTTTTCTAGATCAAGTAAAACTAGCTCTGCTATTTATGTTAAGAATGAAAAACAGTGGGATTGGGGAGAAAAGTCACCAAAGTGTAGTTCCCATTATTTGTGCCCCAATTGTTTCACTCATTTTTTTATTGTTTATATTATCCATTTTCCAAATAACAACAGCAAGTATACATTCCGAGTCATGAGATAAGTTTGTGCTTTGCTCAAATTGGTACAGGGGGTTGGAAAACAGTTGAAGAGATCTAAAGTATTTTAATCCTATTTTAATTAAAATCAAATTTGTGAATTATTGACATAAATTCCAAATACTAAATAAAAGTAATGCTTTCATTATATGCTGCATGTAATGCCAAGTTTGTATTTTATGCATTCTTCCACGCTAAGGTTCTTGAGAATTTTATTTTCTTTTTTCAAAATGTTTTTTGAGTATAGTTGACACACAATGTTATATTGGTTTCAGGCATTCAACACAGTGATTCAACTTATCTATACATTATGCCACACTCACTGGAAGTGTGGCTGCAGTCTGTCACCATACAATGCTATTACAGTGTCATTAACTATGTTTACTGTGCTGGGTTTTAAAAATGTATATTTATTTATTTTTAATTCAAGTATAATTAGCATTCATTGTTATATTCATTTTATGTACATCATATTATGATTCAATAATTCTATGCTTACTCATCACTCATCACAATCTATGTACTCTTTTTTTTTTTTAATTTTATTTACTTATTCGTGAGAGACACAAAGAGAGAGAGAGGCAGAGACACAGGTAGAGGGAGAAGCAGGCTCCATGCAAGGAGCCCAATATGGGACTCTATCTGGGTCTCCAGGATCATGCCCCGGAATGAAGGCGGCGCTAAACCGCTGAGCCACCCAGGCTGCCCGCAATCTATGTACTCTTAATCCTCTTCACCTATTTCACCCATTTCCCCCTCCCCTCTGGCAACCACCAGTTTGCTCTCTGCCCTATTCTGTGGCTTTTACTCCATGACTTCTGCATTCCGTATCTGGAAGCCTGCACTTCTGGCTCCCTTCACCCATTTTGCCCGCCCTCATTTATGTCCTAAATTGTTAGTGCACCAAATTTAAGTTAGGGCTGAGATACTCACTTACGAATATTTTTTGCCAGAGTGTTGCACTGTGGCCTGAGAAAATAGGAGGAAACAGGATTAAGAAAATAAATTATTTTGAATTAGACTTCCTCCGTTAGAAGATGGTTGGAAGAAAAAAACTCAATTGAATACTGCAGTACATGAGTTAAAGTAGTTGATTTGAGTTTGTGTGAAATTCAACGTTTGATATCAGTTTATGAACACGAGAGTCTATAATTTATCTTTTCTTTTCTTAATGGGCACACAAAACATAAAGCATTATATGGAACAATAGACTAGTGTTCTGGAAATGGTGAATACGGGACAGAACAATGTATAGCTGAGAGTATATTATTCTAAGTATTGCAATTCTTTCTCTCCCCTCCCCCAATCACTTCCAAAAAGCATCCAAATTACTGTTTTTCTTTATGTGTCAGATTACTGAAGTTGCTCAAAATTTATTACTTTAGAATATCTTATCAGTATCCTAAATTTTTCAGTCAAAAGTATTTTTGTGTGAGTTTGGTGGGCTTTTTCTCCTTCTTTCCCTCACTTTGTTAACCTTTAGTGATATAAGTCTCTTCCCAAGTCCCTGTGATTACTTTCCTTTCCACACTTCCAGTCTGGAATAGGTTAAGGAGTAAGAAAATACAATCTACCAACTGGGACAAGGGATTAAAACAAATTGTTAAACAGTAGTTTTCAGATATAAGTTCCATTAACTACTCAGGAAAGTCCATCCATATGCCAACATGTATCGAAAACTGATGTTTCTAGAGATGTCTTGTGGCACATACTTTATTCCTTAATAAGCAGATAATAGATCTTCCACAACAATGTATTTGCAGGGAGGGAGAGATTATACTTTTATTAGTATTATTTTAGTAAAGATAAATATCATCTCCCAAATTATGTCCTAGTGTGGATGGTAAGTATACAAGTATGCTTTAATGTTTTGTTGTTGTTGTTTTTTGTCACAAAAGGTTTTAATTTTTTGCCCTGCAATTATTTCTAATGACCTAATCATAATGGCTTGTATAATATACATTGAAATTTTACTATGAATTTCTAAATATTGGGAATGGTTATCTCTGTAGATATCAGCCCACCAGCACAAGGAGTGGACCATAGACAAGTACAGAAAGAACTAGGAGATGTCATTGTCCGTCTTCATACTCCAGTTGTGTTGACTCCCACCACTGTTCAGGTCACATGGACGGTAAGTTTTCAAAAGCAGTATTAATGGAAGTTTCTTTCATTACTTTAAAAAAACAAACCAAAAAAGGAAAAAGTGAATCAACAAACAAATAGTAACGGAAACCCTCACCATTTAGTATCAAGGTGTAATCAATGGCAAAAAGAGAAAAATATTCAATACAGTGAAAGAGTAGAATAAAAATAGACTGATTCCAACAGAACCATGGCATGTTTCATCTTCTTATTTTGTAATAGCTTTATTGAGATATAATTAACATATCAGAGTTAGAATGTACAATTCTGTTTTTGGTATATTTACAGAATTGTGCAATAATCGTCAAAATCTGATTTTAGAAGATTTCATCATCTGACAGTGTAACCTTGTGTTCATGACCAGTGCCTCCTCCACCCCCCTGCTTTAGCCCTGGGCAACCACTAATCTACTTTCTGTCCCGGATTTGCCTGTTCCTTTGATATGAATGAAATCATGAAATATGCGATCTTTTGTGTCCGACTCCATTCACTCAGTAAAATGTTTTTGAGGTTCAACCATGTCATAATATCTATCAGTACTTTGTTCCTTTTTATTACTGAATAGTATTCCATCATACAGATATATCACATACTCTGTTTTTCTTGCTGTTTTTTTTTTTTTTTTTCATGAGCTGAAGTTTGTTTCCCTTTGTGGCTAGTATGAATGAGGGAGCCATGAACATTTGAGAACAAGTTGACATAAGATTTCATTTTTCTTGGTTTCTACCTAGGAATTTCTGAGTAAAATGGTAATTGTCAAATACTCAGATAAACTGCCAAAATGCTTTCCGGAGCGCTTGTTCCATCTTATGTTTCTACCAGCAATGTTTGAAAGTCCCAGTTTCTTCCACATCCTCCTCAACACTTGCTACCCTCTGTCTTTTTGACTATAACCATTCTAGTGGGTGTGGAGTGGTATAACCTTGTGGCTTCGATTTGCATTTCTCTAATGACCTATAATATTTTCCATCCTTTCATATGCTTGAGCATTTGTGTATCTTCTTTAGAAAAATGTCAATTGAAATTCTTTGCTCATTTTTATGTTAGGTTGTATGTCCTTTTTATAGACTCGTGTTTTTTATATAGTAGATACAAACTCCTTATCAGACATCTGATTTGTAAATATTTTCTCTCAGTCTATGGATTGGTTTTTGCTTTCTTAATGGCATTATTTGGAGCACAAAACATTTTAATTGGACAAAGTTTTCTTCTGAATTGAAATAAATAATCTGTACATTCCTTTAGCTGTATCTCATGCAATAGCATCAGAACATGAATATAATTTTAATAATTTGACTTATATAAGTCATATAGATTTTATATATGCTAAGAATATTTAATTCCATGTATTATTAAATATCAACTTATCCACTTATATCAAAATGCAAAATAGCCACTGCAGTGAAAACAACAAATAGCATAAAAATAGCCACATTGGCCATACTAGAGAATACTAATATTTGTGTATATGTGTTTGTGTCTATGAGTGTCTGTGTTTTGAGAAGAGCCAGGTAATATTTTTCTCTATGCATAATAGAGCTAGTGCCAACTTCTCATTTATAACTAAGATTTCTCTATCATAACCTCTAAAACTCCATAATGTATCAAGATGTTAGAAGAGCACAACTTCCTTAAACCCTCTGTGTATATGATAGATCCTGTACATTGTGTTAAGTCACAGACATTTGAGTTAGGGATACCTAGAAAATCTTTTACTTTAATTATAATATTAATTGGAATTATTTACAATTATGCCCCTCTTGTTATTATTTTATTATAGTAGAAGGACAACTAAGTAAGAAGAAATTGGATTCTCATCTTCCACTCTTAGAGTCCAGACAGAGTCCAGTTTCCTTTAGGAAAATAACCATCTATCAACTCCATCAATAAGGAAGTTAAGAAAGGAAAATTGGTTATCTTTCACCAGTTCCTGGGGCACCTGGGTGGCTCAGTGGTTGAGCATCTGCCTTTGAGTCAGGTTGTGATCCCGGGGTCCTGGGATCAAGTCCAGCATCAGGTTCCCCACAGGGAGTTTACTTCTCCCTCTGCCTATGTCTCTGCTTCTGTCTCTGTGTCTCTCATGAATAAATCAATAAAGTCTTTTTAAAAATTTAAGATTTTTTCAAGAGTTCTTAATTACATTTGACGTATAAAACACAATGAAAGAGAATTATTCCATTGTCCTCTCAATAATAAATCCAGTGAACAAATCCAATTCAACAAGCATTTTCATGGACCAGTTTTGTACTAGATGTGGGAGAGAACTATATAAAGAGACACAAATCTACTTGAGAGAAACATGAAATTGTCAGTGACACGACACAGAGATAAGAGCCATAACAGACATATATGTATCCTAAAGAGAGAGGTTTCAGTCAAAGAAAAAATGATTAACTCTATCCTCATGCACCAGAAAAGGCATCACCGTTCGTTTTCATTTATATGGGAAATTTGAAGGCATGATCATATTTGAACAGGGAAACCTAAAATAACATTTAAGGCTGTTTAGTTAAATTCCATAATTTTATAAAAGGAAGCCAATGTATTCAGATTGGATAATGTTCACAATACCTCACACATACTTTTTAGGTAAAGATAGGATTAGAATTTATTTACTTTAAATCAGTGTTTTGTGTTTTCTACTTTAAAAAGTTTTACTTAAGCTGTAGACAAATATTTATTTGAAGGAAATATTTGTTAATGGTGGAATTTTGGCATAGGGTCCTGGATGGGGCATTTTGATACTTCTTAAACTAGACCACAGGATCAAAATTTTGACTTGGGTTGTAAAATTGGATAACACTTCAACAAAAATAAAATAAAGTTTATAAGATTTTAAGAGTAATTATTTAAGATTACATTGTTTCTTGTTCTATTTCTAATATCATTTTGGATAGATTTATTCTGTTTTCTGCCTATAATGATTTCTATTCTTTTGTTCCCATGGAGGGAACATAATGACCTCATCATGTTTCCACTGGCACAGTAGGGGTATTATCTGCCTTGCCTCTTCCATCTATCTGCAACTTTGACCAAATATAAAACTAGAAAGCCAAGGAAATAATTGTATTTTTAATAGTTGATGTTTTTCCTCACCCTCAATTGAAAAGTCTTCTCTGCTCTGTTGGAAGTTTTGAAGGGGCCTCTTTTAAGCTGCTTCTAAATGTGGAAATTATTTGGGTAAGAATCAAAGTCATTATGTTTATGAAGTTAATCACTTTAGAAATCACTGAGTTTAAGAGAATAAATCAAATTAGATCAAAATTGCAGGTCTGTAGTCTGGGAGTTCTTCCAAGAGAGGAACCTTGTCATATTCATCTCTGTATCCCACGAAGCTTGTCATTACTCATTTGCATATCTCTCTTTCTCATGAGCTTGACTTCTCTGAGGCTGGATTCTATGTTCCTCATTTTTGTTTTTTCCTAGCAGAGTGTCTTTTATAAAATACCCTCTTGGGATCCCTGGGTGGCGCAGCGGTTTGGCGCCTGCCTTTGGCCCAGGGCGCAATCCTGGAGACCCGGGATCGAATCCCACGTCGGGCTCCCGGTGCATGGAGCCTGCTTCTCCCTCTGCCTGTGTCTCTGCCTCTCTCTCTCTCACTGTGTGCCTATCATAAATAAATAAAAATTAAAAAAAAAAAATTAAAAAAAAAAAATACCCTCTTAATAACAGGCTCTTGAATTATTAAATCAGTTGTTTTTATACATTTTTATTTTTGTTTTAAAAAAATAAAAGTATTCAATTATATTCCAGAGTATTGTTCCCCATGAATTTGTAGTTACACTTGAGATAAGTATGAATCTGAGAGGTTGATAAATTTAGTGAAATAAAGTCAGACTGGGGGTGTGGTTGGTCGTTAATGAAATTATAACAAAATGTTTTATTTCCATCATATTTTCAACCTGCTAAGTGCATATGTTCTTTAAAGTATTATATTGTGCGTGGCCTGGGTGGCTCAGCGGTTTAGCACCGCCTTCAGCCCAGGGCATGATCCTGGAGACCCAGGATCGAGTCCCACGTCAGGCTCCCTGCATGGAGCCTGCTTCTCTCTCTGCCTCTCTCTCTCTACGTCTCTCATGAATAAATAAATAAATATATTTTTAAAAATAAAGTATTATATTGTTAGTATTTGAGTTTACAGATGGGTTATTGGAGGAGAGAAATGTATTCCCCAAAGTATGTATGTAGACTTAGGGCCAGCTGAGGTGTTTTGCCAAGGCCAATCCAGAAGTAACAAGTTAGCCACAACTGCTTTCTAAAAGTGACTGTTCTTATAGTGATAGGCAAAAATGATAAGAAATGACTCTTTCATGAAGAAAATAGCAATAAATCTCTTATTTTTAAAAAAGAAGTCATTCCAAGAAAATTAAAAATTAAAAAATAGTTATTCTAGTTTGTGTGTGTACATGTTGTTTCTGTTCAAGGACAAAACGATTCACAGATCTTTTGCCCCGTAAACATCACAGCTGCTGAAATTGAAAGTGTGCATTAGCAAACTAGAATTTCAGAACTAAGCTTCACCCAGATAAGTCCTTAGGAGGCTAAGACCAACAAGGAAAATTCACTTTGAATTTTCAGTTTAGATGGATTTTTTAAAATAGAAAGGTTGATGGTAAACACTTGCACATTTTAATGAAATATAATTTTAGTGGAACGGGGTAGTACACGTTTTGATACACTACCCTCAGGTCACATATTGACCCCTTTTTAAAAACATATCCCTTACTTAACAATGATGCTTTATCATTGTGCATCCTTGAAGCTTGCAAAATTCTTTAACTTATGACAGTCACTTAATTGTATCTAAGCCCTTGTAATAGGAATATTATTTGAATTAAGAAAACTAAGGCTCAGGAAATTTAAAAGGCCGAGCTGTAGCTCAGTTGGAACCTTTTGACTGGAAGATGGAAGCTTGCCTCATCATTTCACTTTTTTTCCTTAAGACAATGCCTTTTAATTGATATTTCGGAAAATACAAATTTTTAAAACTCTACAAACCCATGGATTTGTGGTCAGACTCTGATTATAATCAACTCTAAAGAAAGCCCTCTTTCTTATAAACAGAATGTTAATAAAAAAAGTAACAAGCATATGGTTTAACTTGAAAATGACCACCTGTCAAAATGTGCTCTACAAGTCAGTGGTGTAGAACACATATCCAATAAAAATCCCACCTATTTTTTTAAGGTAGTGTTCAGCATTTTCATTTTTGCTTCCACCTGTAACAACAAATTTTCTTCTGAAAAAGAATGTACTGCAACTGCACAAAATCAAGTTAAACTATTTAGTTATTAAGTAGGCCATTAGAATATACTGGTAGAAAGCAGTGTACAGTGAAGTGAGCAAGGCAATGTTGTATAGTAAACATTAGCTTCATAAAGTCCCTAAAACACTTAATTAATGAAAACCAAACATGGATAAAACCAATTTACCCTGATTTACAGACTCTCTTCATCTGGAAACAGCTGCTTAATGTTCTTCTTAAAAACACAGCTTGTTTCTTTCAGTATTAACAAGCTATTATTGTGAGTTATGTCTTTCTTTCAGTATATAAATTCACTTAAAGCGAATGCAGAGAAGTTTATAAAATGTCGGCTTAATGTTGTTTTAACATATGCTGCAAGGAATTTTTGAACATTGACAGTTTTGATTAAAGGCATCTCTCTTTGGCTCTCATAAATTTAACTTTTTGCTTTTTAGTTGCCTTGCTTTGTGATGTCAGAACTACAGCTTTTCAAAAACTACGTCTGTTGGTACAAACACAAATTGGTTGCATCAATGAGAATTCAGAGATCATGAGCTTTGGCATCAGAGCTGGGCTTTTTCTAGACAGAACCTCATACAAGTGTAGCACTAATTCCAGAAAATCTTTGAGGATAAGAATGCTGTCAGGTGGATGAAGGAATTCTTTGTTGTTGGGACTCATCGGTGAAGCTGGAATTAGCTATACATGGAAATACATATGCTCCGCCCACAGGCTTCATGGACTTTCTAGCTTGGACATTCTAAATATAGATAAATGTCTCTTCGCTCCACTGTATTTTGATTGAAATCCTGGATTGTTTTTGTTGTTGTTGTTGTTGTTGTTGTTTAATTTTCTGCTCTCACTTCAAAATAATTTTAAAATGCTACGACTAAAGAATAAATGTTAGAAGTTAATACATGAAACTGGGGGCCTGGGTGGCTTAGTCCAAAGGAATCTGGCTTTTGATTTAAGCTCAGGTCTTTTTTTTTTTTTTTAAGATTTTATGTATTTATTCATGAGAGACACACAGAGAGAGAGGCAGAGACACAGGCAAGAGGGAGAAGCAAGCTCCACGCAGGGGGTCAGATGTGGGACTCAATCCCAGGACCCCGGGATCACAACCTAAACCAAAGACAGACGCTCAACACTGAACCACCCAGCTGCCCCTTGGCTAAGGACTTGATCTCAGATTCGTGGGATCAAGCCCCTCCTAGAGCTCCATGCTCAGCACAGGGTCTGCTTGGAGTTTCTCTCTCTCTCTCCTCCTCTGGCCCTACCCCAGCTTATGTGTGCATGCTTGCTTTCTCCCTCTCTAAAATAAATTAATTTTAAAAAAGAAGTTAATGCATGAGACAATACCTTTTATTCACAATGTGTTAACAGTTGGATAAAGAAATTTTTAGGGGCGCTTGGGTGACTCAGTCGGTTAAGCATCTGCTTGATCTTCATGTCCTGAGACCGAGCACCACAGGGGCTCCCTGCTTAGCAAAGGGTCTGCTTCTCCCTCTCCCTCTGCCGCTCCCCCCTGCTTGTGTCCTCTCTCTCAATAAATCATTAAAATCGAATTAACTAATTTTTAACTAATTAATTAATTGGTTAGTTAATTATTTTTAAAAGACATTTTTAAAAGTTGAAATAACCATTTTCATCATCATTTCCTTCTTGTTTCTTCTCTCCACAACCTTCCTGAAATGAGGTTTTTCCATATCTTCTCCATTAAATTTTACACTGTATTTGGCAGTCAAATTTGTTAAAGACTTCTTAGAATACAGCTATTAACTACAATATATGGAAAATTAATTGGAGAATATCCTGTGATAGTTATTTTTTAAGTCAATTCTAGGAAAATGGAAAAACATTAAAAAATTTTTTTAAAGTTAAAAATCGAGGACGCCTGGGTGGCTCAGTAGTTGAGCATCTGCCTTTGGCTCAGATCATAATCCTGGAGTCCTGGGATCGAGTCCTGCATCAGGCGCCCCACAGGGAACCTGCTTCTCCCTCTGCCTGTGTCTCTGCCTCTCTCTGTGTGTTTCTCATGAATAAATAAATTCTTTAAAAAAAGTTAAAAATTCTTTTCTCCCTAAATGAAACAATGGTAAAACTCCAAAAGAGATCATTCAATAATGTATGAGGAGGACATGTTTTATTTTTAGCTTGCATTTTTTGTATATTCAGTTTTCGTGTAATTATTGTGAGTGAACAAAATAGCATTTTCACATTTTTATTTGATATGAGTTTTCAGAATCAAAATCCCAGATTTTCTTTAAAAACAACTGCTTATCCTCTATACCTTTTGTGAATGAAAAGATAAAGAAAGTTGTGAAATTGCACCAATAGTGGGACACTTGAAGGAGCCAAAAACTGATAAATTAGTCAGTCTTTGATTTAATCTTTGCTAATGAGTATAAGCTTTTCAAATACCTTTAAAATAGACACTCTAACTTCACACTCCTCATCTTCTCATACACTTCCTTCAGGTGTAGGAATTTTATAGGTGCTGTTTCTACACTTCTTCCTCTGGAATAAATTATCCAACTTTCCTTGCAGATCCCACCACTTATTCTTTTTTGGGGAAATGCTTTCTCCCCTTCCTGATTCTGTCAACTTCCTCTCCCGTCCAGGCTTCCTTAGCCTCTTGTCCATCTCATTCATAACATTTGTTTTTGGGTATTGGTTATGGATGTAACTTGACCAGTAACTTGATTAGTAAGAACTCAGAAAATGATTGGAGTAAATGAAGATATTAATGAATGGGTAAAAGAGAAGAATGGAAATTCCTGAGTAATAGCACAGTACACATCCGACCATAAAAATGGGAACTGTTGAATATAGGACAAAGATAGACAGATGAGAAAGGAAGCTAGACAAATTGGCAGGTCTAGGCCTGTCAGGCATTTGTGCTATAAAGAATTTGAATTAATTAAGTAGGTATGTTAAAGACTACATAGTACTTTAAGCAGGAGAGAGAGTTGTTCCATTCTTTATTTTGGAAATCATAGCTAAGAGGCGATGCAAACTCAGAATTGGAATTGGATGTTAGAAGCAGGGAGATGAATTTCAAAGCCATGGATCACACAGATGATAGCTGATGATGACTGAAATAAGGACAAGAGAAACGAGGATGGATTCGTTGTCTCAACTAAAATATTTCTATTTGGTTTCAAACGCTTTTGGCTGTTTTTCAGGTTGATCGCCAGCCCCAGTTTATTCAAGGCTACCGAGTGATGTATCGTCAGACCTCAGGCCTGCAGGCTACGACAACATGGCAGAATTTAGATGCCAAAGTCCCAACCGAGCGAAGTGCTGTCTTGGTCAACCTCAAAAAGGGAGTGACTTATGAAATTAAAGTTCGACCATATTTTAATGAGTTCCAAGGAATGGACAGTGAATCTAAAATAGTTCGTACTACTGAAGAAGGTCAGTATTCAGATTTCTAACAAAAGCCAAACTTAAGCCATAATGAAGACAATTCCTGTTGAGGTTCTAGTTCATCATCTACCTTAGAGGAATAGCAAGTGAGAATATAAAGAGTAAATTCGGGAGGTAGCATTTTCTCTTTTTATTTTATTTTATTTTTTTTTTTATTTATGATAGAGAGAGAGAGAGAGAGGCAGAGACACAGGCAGAGGGAGAAGCAGGCTCCATGCACCAGGAGCCCGATGTGGGATTCGATCCCGGGTCTCCAGGATCGCGCCCTGGGCCAAAGGCAGACGCCAAACCGCTGCGCCACCCAGGGATCCCACATTTTCTCTTTTTATTCTGAGAATCTCGTAGAATCTGAGACCCTTAAAAAATGACATTCAAGTTACAGGATTTTTTTTTTTCTTAAGTAAATATTTGTTCCAGGTTTTGCCAGGATACAGAAATTTGATTGCAATATTTTCCCATATTTTTCTTTTTTCTTAACATGGATTGAGTTCATTTGGCTTTATTATAAGATAGGCTATTGGAAACTTAAGAACACAGGCTGCTCATTGTTACTTTCCTGTGTTTGATATAGTAAAGTGTAACATTTTCTTTTATAACCCTCCTTCCCTGTGGGCTCTGTCCACATAATTTCTAATTCAGAAGGCCACTTGTAGGTTTGCAATAGCATTCTCGTTAGTGATATTTTCTCCCCCTTGGCCATTTGCATACAGATACTTTAAAATCAATTTGTGATGGACATAAAATTAATGTGAATTTGAACCAGTCTCTGTACTAGTGTCTCCTTCACTAAACCAGAGGGTTATAATAAATGGTATTATTAAAGTACAAAAAGTCAGATGCCAAGTGTAATAAATCCCCTCCTCTTCTGCTTTTCTACTAATTTTATTTACAGAGCTCCTGGAAAGAAGCTGCTTTTCATAGACCAATATGAGAGCAATCTTAAGAATAGGTCTATAGGTTTCTTATGCTACCATAGGTGTCCTTGTTGGACAAAAGAGCTTTTAAGTTGTGCATATCTTATAATCAGCATCGTAATGAAAATGTTATGTCCACACCTGTTAACACTATGATACACTAACATGAACAATGGGACATATCTTTAAAGACGTTAATCTACTTTTAGGATATGTAAAGAAAAAAATTACTAAAAATTAATAATAATATCTTCATCCACCATTAAATTTTACTTCATGTTGAAAATATGTACTACTAATAAATGGAGTGGGTGAATTTAATATAGAATGCTACATTTGAAGCACACTTCCAAAAATGAATTTCGCTGCAGTTATACTTTTCCTCTGGGTTAGGCATTCTTCACCATTTGGTGTGAGTTCATTTCCAGCTTATGTGGCCTTCTGAATGTAACAAATGGAACTTAGCTGGGCTGTGTCTGGAAACGATGCTCAGTGATTTGGGTTCCCTCACATCTGTAGAAGAAGGTGAGCACTGGAATAATTCACCTCTCAGGAAGCAGGCATGGTGTTCTCCTCCAGCCAGTGGCAAGTCAAATGAGAAACCAGTTTTGCAAAGTGTAATTTTTCAATGCAACCTACTTAATAATTACAAAACTGGGTGAACACATGCTTAAATTTATGTCATTGTTCCATATTTTGCAACAATATTATCAGATAGAGGACTAATACAGAGTGATCTTGTGCTAACGTGTCTGTGTATATCCTATATCTCAATGCACATATAGGCATAACTCAGTGACACATTTATGAAACATGGGAGACTTTATTGATAGGCTTTTAAAATATCTTTTACCATTCAATTGCACATATGTTCAAAGGACTAAACTGTGTAGAGTTATGAAAGCACTGATCCTTTTACACAAAAATCCTTTAGTACCACAAAATTCTTTGAATTTTATTTCAACTGTTATTTCATTTTGTTTTTCATACTCAGAGATTTAAGGAGAATTGATAAATTTCCCTGTAAAATTAGTACTTTTCAGCTCTCAGATAGACTGGAGAGCAGATGCAGCAGTCTAAAATCAGAAATTGTTTCTCACTCATCTTTTCTCAGTGTGATTATAATTAGTTATAGGAGAAACCATAAAGGATGGGAACTGTAGGAAATTAAAATCTATCCATTTCACACTCGACCCAACATGAACTGTTTTCATTTGTAACTTCAGAGTTTCTTTTCCATCAATATAAAATAAGTTTTAAATCTTAAATTATGAGCCAGTGTATAAGTCAATTATTTTTCCCAACATGAAAAAAAGTATTTCTTTTTTGGTGAAATTTATTGCTGCATTTCTGTTTTTATTTGTTAAATACAAAACAAAAGGATGGTTATTAATGACACCACTCAGAGATATTGATTGATGAAAATTTGGAATCTATTCTCTCAGAATAGTTTTGATAGAATGTTTTGTTCGGAAAGAGAGCCTGCTGATTGGAGTCAAAAGGATCAAATGTTAGAGCCAGATCTACCTGGGTTCAAATTCTGCCTTGGTGTTTGACTTGGATAACTCTGTTTACAGTAGTCTTCTGTTCCTTTTCTGGAAAACTGAGTTAGGAATTGTTTTTCCCTCTTGAAGTTAGTGTGATCATTAAATATGATGCTTAGCTCAGTGCTGTGCATATAGAAGATACTCATTAGGACGTTAGCTGTGGAGCACTTGAGTGGCTCACTCAGTTAAGCATCTGCCTTCAGCTCAGGTCATGATCCCAGAGTCCTGGGATTGAGCCCTGCATTGGGCTCTTTGTTTAGCAGAGGGCCTGCTTCTCCTTCTACCTCTGCTTGACACTCTGCTTGCTTGCGATCTATCTCTCTGTCAAATAAATAAATAAATAAATAAATAAATAAATAAATAAATATCTTTAAAAAAGAATGTTAGCTATTAAATTTATTATCGAGCACATATTAGCACAGCTGTTGTGTTTGCTTTAAATCTATCCACTATATTTAAAGGATATTTTTAAAAAAAAATGTCTCTGTAGAACACTACATGCAAATTTGGAACTACTAGAAACCAGACCTCTTGCTTCCTGTCTTTATAGTCATATTCTATAAGCAGTTTTAATGCACATCAAGACTTACAGTTTGTGTTTATTCTAATCACTTCCTCTGCAGCCCCAAGTGCCCCTCCACAATCTGTCACCGTGCTGACAGTTGGAAGCCACAATAGCACAAGTATTAGTGTTTCCTGGGATCCTCCTCCTCCAGATCATCAGAATGGAATCATCCAAGAATACAAGGTAGGGCCTGGGTGTAAAAGGAAGGCTCACAGAAAAGCTTCCTAGAGAAGTCTCAGTATCACAGGCATGAAGCATATCTCCAAAGGCCCTCTTACTGAGTCTGACTCCAAGTCACTGATAACAAAAACTCACTTGGACAAGTCCACCATAACATTGGAGTCTTCTGGTGTCACATAGCTATCCCACATCCCTAGGGTTTAGGAACCAGGTGTTGGGGATGGCTTGGTTCAGAACCTGTATCATTGTTATTTAATTATTGTGTAATGGGCCTTAGCAGGGACAGTTTTAAACTGTGGTTTCACAAAAAGATGCTTTCAAGATTTAGAGTTGGGGTGGGGATAGGACAGTGGGCAGCACCAACCCTCACTCTTAAGTTCTGGTTTGATCAACTTATTGAGGTTTTGTAAAATATTTCACTTGAAAAAGAGGATCCGTTCAGAAAAAAAATATGAAAAAACTTACTTAAAAAAACAGTTTATTATTTCATTTTTCAAATGATAAATTTGTTGCTGTTTAGAAATTACATACCCATTGTTTTCTTAACATCGTTTGATGTTTAAGAGGCAGATGTCTAACTTTGAGAAATAAGATTCTGATTGGCTATGATGTGATTAGACCACATATGATAGTAAAACATCTCATTAAACCTTATATAAATTCAAAACTGTGGTTTTGCTATTAATACATGTGTATGGAATTCTAACAACATGCTAGATAGATCTATAGAATGTAAAACTAGACACCCCATCTCACCCTAAAAGTTTATAGTTGGTCTGGAAAATGAAGCTGTGTAGTTGTCCTGAAAGCATTGCAGAGTGACTTATGTTATTTCTAAGAAAAAATAAAATGCAAAATAGAATTTTGTTAAATTAATGAATAATTAACTTACTGAGAAAATGAGCGCAAGCACTTACTCTATAATTATTCCTGTCACTTTATAAAGAAACATGTGTAAGAAATATAAGAATCAGTGTTTTACAATATCATAATTATACATAAATATTACATATATGTATATGTAAAGTTTCATAGGGATTATGGCACAATGTTTTAGGAGCAAAGAATAATCTATTCTGGTGTGTTTGTGTGTGAGTGTGTGTATGTGTGTGTGTTTTAATGAACTCAGGATTTTACTTTTCTATCATTTGGAATGAACTATCCTGCACTTCCATTTACTGAAATACTGATTTTGATTATAACATGGTAATTTTTGTCGTAAGTAGTAAACTTTCTCACTCATATGAAATTGCCTTATTTTGGTAACAAGGTGTGTATTTTGGTTAGGCCTAAATATTCCTACATTAATAACATAGATATTGTGCAAATAAAAGAACTGTACGGTCCATAGTAATTACTTGAAATAAACAGTTTCAGGAATGCACCTGTTTCAGAAACAAACCATGTCTGTTCACACTTAAGTATCTCCATGTAGATTATGAAATACTATCAATAATGAATACAAATATGTATACACAGTATGATTCTTTTTATAATGCATTTGACAAAAACAGATCTCATGTCCCAGAAAAAAGTAGGCCTTAAAATTTGATTCTTACTTAAAAAAAAAAAAAAAATGGATTCTTACTTGCAGTAAAAGCCTGCAAGTTCTTTCACATCAGTCTTTAAAGACTTTCCCCCACTTTGTTCTCATGCATGTGTATGTGTGGGGGTACATATGTTTTGATCGATATGAAGATTTATTACTGTCAATGTAAATATTGGCTTTAATTTCATCTCAGTCAATACTTATAACTTAGGTCAATTCATCTTGTTAACTACTTCGGGGTAAGTTAATATTTTCTTAAATAAAATATAAATTACTCAGATGTGCACCTATATACTTTGGATATTACAACTAATAATCACGATATTTTAAAAGATTATATGCATAATAAATCTTGATAAATAAATTAAGCAGAGGTTTATGTATTTTAATCCATACCTAAATACTGTTTGCAACCAAGGACCACATTCCAGTAGTGTTAAAGGACCATTGTGTTACAAGCATTCAGTGTAAAATATAAAGGAACATGCATAGTTTTAGCTTCCCATACTGTTCATCCCTTAATACACAGACACACACATATAAATAAACCGCAAAAATTAGACTTTAGAAAATGTCATTTACAAATGCTACTATAAACCTAGGGAATTGATTGGTCACTACTAAAGATGTGTCATCAACTTAACAGAAAGGATAATTTCATATTCTTTTGTTAAATCACTTTGCATTTCTATAGATCTGGTGTCTGGGGAATGAAACACGATTCCATATCAACAAAACTGTGGATGCAGCCATTCGATCTGTGATAATTGGTGGATTGTTCCCAGGTATTCAGTACCGGGTAGAGGTTGCAGCTAGTACAAGTGCAGGGGTTGGAGTAAAAAGTGAGCCGCAGCCGATAATAATTGGTGAGTACATCTTGTGGCCTGTGCTTCAGAGTTAGTCAACTGGTAACAAGGGAAATTTTATTTTTAACCTATATCCTAACAGTGGATTTGCAGCAGTGAGTGACAGGATACACTCATCATACACACAAATTGGCTGACTGACTAGGTTTCTTATAAAAATGATTAGCAATTTTTTTGTGCTTTTAAGTTTCTCACAAACTTCTTTATAGTCACTGCGTGGTTAAATGCTGAAAGTTGGTTTGAAAATAATTTTTGATCGATAACTTCATTAGCAATGTTGATGCCATTGAAATATATTAGGAAATGAGGCAGTAACTGAAGAAAGTGCATTATGTTTCAATCTATACACTTCCTCTAAGCAAGAAAGATGCCAAAATTTAACTAGAAACAAGCCAAAAAAAAACCTTGTAATCTAAATATATTATCCAAAAGAAGAAATCTGTGTTAAATCTATTATCATCATTACAGAAAATTTTTCCCTATTAGCATTGATTAGTTTTGCCTGCTCTTGAAATATATGTAAATGGAATCACACAGAATATAATATTTTGTGTCTGGCTTCTTTCACAAAACAATGTTTTTGAGATTTACCTATGTATATATCTTGCAACTCATATGTTTTCTTTCTGAGTAGTATTCAGTTGTGTGAATATATCCTATTTTGTTTCTCTGCTTTTCTTTTGAGAGAACAAACATTCTTATGTAAGTCTTTTTGAGGACATACATTTTTGTTTCCTTTGGAGAAATACCTCAAAGTGGAATTTTTGGGTAACAGGATTGATGCAGTTTATAAGAATCTGTAAACACTTTTTCATATTATTGTATAATTTTATACTTTCACTAGCAAGAAAATGACTAGCAGTTTTTCTACACCATTGCCAACATCTGATGTTCCTAATCTATAATTTTAGCCGTTCCAATGAGTCTGAAAGAGTATCTAACTATTGTTTTAACTTCAATTTTCTTTGATGACTAGTGATGCTGATCAACTTTGCAAGTGTTTTATTGGCCATTTTCTTTTGTATAATTTCTAAGACTTTGCCTTTTTAAAATTGTGTTGTCTGCCTCTTGTTATTGGATAGGAGAAGTTATACATTCTGGATACAAATTCTTTGTTGAATATTTTTATTGCAAATATTTTCTCCTGGTCTCTGGATTTCCTATTTCTTTTATTAATAATGTCTTTTGAATAGCAAATTTTTAAATTTTAGTGAACTTCAATGTACCACATTTTTCTTTCATTTTTAGTGCTAAGAAATTGTGTCCTATCTGTAGATAGCAAAGATATTTTCTTAGATTTTATTCTAGCAGCTTTATAATTTTAGCTCTTATGCTTATGTCTATATTTCATTTTAAAGTACTTGGATGTGGTTTGATGGTTGAGACTTTTTATTTTCCTAAGTATATCAGCATATGTTTTATTAAACTTTTCCTTATTTGATTTTTTACACTATTATAAGTTTATTTATAAAATTTCCTTTTCCACCTGTTCTATATTATATTTAAACTTACTTTAAATATAAATTTATATATTGCCCTTTCATCTTATGACCTTACTCACCTCATTTATTTATTTTAATAGTTGTGACATATATTTTTCAGAACATATTCAAATAATATTCTGTCTCCTTTTTCCTTATTTGTGTTAATATGGTAAGTT
Source organism: Nyctereutes procyonoides (assembly GCF_905146905.1). Classification (NCBI taxonomy): domain Eukaryota; kingdom Metazoa; phylum Chordata; class Mammalia; order Carnivora; family Canidae; genus Nyctereutes; species Nyctereutes procyonoides. The sequence continues at coordinate 2,347,430 of NW_026575158.1, read as the reverse complement.
CTATTGAATGATTTCAAAGGTGAATAAATCTTGCATTCCTGGGGTAAATCCCACTTGGTCAAAATATATTATGTTTTCCACAGATATTACTGGATCTAATTTGCTAATATCAGGTAAAGAATTTTGCATCTATTTTAATGAAGGATATCGATCAAGACTTTTCTTCTAATGCTTTTGTCAGGTTTTAGAATCAGGATGGCTAGCTTTATAAAAGGGGCTAGGAAATATCTCTTTCTCTGCTACAGTATATAAAAGTTTTTGTAGGCCTTTTATTATTTCTTCCTTAAATACTTTTTAGAATTCAGTGGTAATATCTATGCCTAAAGTTTTCTTTGTGGATTCTGTTTATAAATTTGCATTTATTAGAATTGTTATTATTCCTGTGCTAGTTGTGGTAAATGGATTTTTGGTTTTACCAACCGTGAATTTCTCTAATCCATCTAAGTTGTTGAATTTATTGTTATTTGCTTAATTATGCTATATCCTTATTTATAATCCCCTCTATTGCAATATGCAGGATGTGTAGTAATGTCATCTCTTTTATTCTTAAATGCTGAGAATTTGTGTTCTCTCTTTCTTCTGTCTCTTTTTTTTTTTTTTTTTTTGGCCCCTTCCTTTTTGATTTAAAGCAGTCTTGATAAGGATTTATCAATGTTATTAATCTTTTATTACTCTTTTCAAAGTACAAACTTTTAGCTTTATTAGTTTTGTTTATTTGTTTTCTAATAATTTCTGCTATTTTTTTCTTCTACTTATTTTATGTTACTTCTTAAGATAGAAATTTATATAAAGGATTTGGACATTTCATCTTTTTTAATATATATATTCAAAGTTATACATTTCTTACTAAGCACATCTTTAGCTGAATCTTACACATTTTGAGGGGTTATGTTTCAATTTATCACATTGTTGAAAATACTTTTCACTTCCCCCAAGGATTTCATTTTCTTCGCAGAGGTTATCTGGAAGTGTATTATTACATTTCCAAATATTTTGGGATTTCACAAATAGCTTTTTATTTCTGAGTGATAATTAATTCTCTGCATTCAGAAAATGTACATTGTATGAATTTAGCTTCTAAATATGGAGAGTTATTTTATGGCCCAGCATTTGGTCTTGGGGAGTGTCCCTGGTGCATTTGAAAAGTATGTACATTTTTCTGTCCTGGGGTGGAATGTTCTATAAATGTCATATCAAATTAGCTGGTAGTACCATTCAGGTCTTTTTTTCTTTTTTAAAGATTTTATTTATTTATTCATGAGAGACAGAGAGAGACAGAGACATAGGCAGAGGGAGAAGCAGACTCCCTGGATGGAGCCTGATGTGGGACTCAATCCCAGGATCCTGGGATCAGGACCTAAGCCAAAGGCAGACACTCAACCATTGAGCCATCCAGGTGCTCCTCATTCAGGTCTTTACTGATTTTCTGCCTGTTTATTCTTTCAATGATAAGAAAGGAGTCTGGAAATTTTTTATAATTAAGATTTATATATTATTCCATTCCATCTATATAAGTTTTGTTTCATATATTTTGCTACTTGTTTTAAGTGGATACATTTTAGGGTTGTTATAGCTTATTAAGGAACTTACCCTTTATCATTATGGAATGCCCCATTTTATTACCTAGTAAGAGTCTTTGTTCTGAAATGTATTTTGTCTAATATTAGTATAGCAATATTATCTTATAAGTGTTTGCATGGTTTGTGGGTTTATTCCATTCTTTTACAGAGAAATTATACATTTCTATCTTCATATTGCATGTTGAGTCTTTTTATAATTCAATCTGGTAATTTTTGCCTTTTAATTGGAAGTGTAGACTATTATCTTCAATGTAATTAGTGATGCATTTGTGCTTAGAATTACCATCTTGGGGATCCCTGGGTGGCTCAGCGGTTTAGCGCCTGCCTTTGGCCCAGGGCGCAATCCTGGAGTCCTGGGATCGAGTCCCGCATCGGGCTCCCAGCATGGAGCCTGCTTCTCCCTCCTCCTGTGTCTCTGCCTCTCTCTCTCTATCATAAATAAATAAATAAATCTTAAAAAAAAAAGAATTACCATCTTGCTATTTATTTTCTATGTGACTTTGTTCCTATTTTTCTACTTTAATAATTTCTTTTTAAGATGAAATAAGCAATTTTCTGTATTCTATTTTATATTCACTATTGGATTCTTAGGTCTAACTTTCTTTTTAATAATGGTTACTCTAGGATTTGTCTATAAGGATCTTAAAAAATATAATTACATTTTCATTCCTCCTAATATTTTGCTGTTGTTATAGTCTTAATCTTATACATATATAAATACCATTATACAAATGAAAGTATTATTATTTGCTTCCCTTTAAACCATTAATTATCTTTAAGTAAATTAAAACTAAGAAAATATTTTGTTATTCTATTTTTTATGTTACTCATTTTTTATCAGATATTGTTTTATAAATTCAATTTCTTCAGCCTCCCTGAGTTTCTATATCTCTTTAACACAAGAATGTTGTTTAGCGGGGAACCCTGGGTGGTGCAGCGGTTTGGCACCTGCCTTTGGCCCAGGGCGCGATCCTGGAGACCCGGGTCGAGTCCCACGTCGGGCTTCCAGTGCATGGAGCCTGCTTCTCCCTCTGCCTATGTCTCGGCCTCTTTCTCTCTCTCTGTGTGACTATCATAAATAAATAAAAATTAAAAAAAAAAGAATGTTGTTTAGCCACATTTGGGTTCCCCTTTACTGCATCACATTTTAGTATTGTCTACAGATCAAAGTCTGTGAAAATAGTAAGATCTCTCTTTGTTTATTTCCCCTTTCTCACAATCCTGCCCTTTTGTTTTATATATTTTGCCTGCTTTTCTACTTATTTATGGTGGGATTACATGTCCCATACCTGTCATTTCTTAATGGGCAGAAATGGAAGTATCCAGGGAATTGCTATTTTTATATAGTATTCTTTTCGATTCTAGAATTTTCATTTGTTTTCTTTTACATGTTCTATTCCCTGTATGTTTATTCATTAGGACTCTAATAAGTCCATGAGCATATTGTAATAGCTACTTTAGGGTTCTTTTCTCCTAATTTCAACATTTGTGTCATCTCATGGTCTATTTTTATTGATTGCTTTTTCTCTTGACCTTCAGTCATCCATTCCTATTGTTTCTTTATCTTCTTTCGTTTTTTGCCATTGTTATCTTACTTGTTTTTGCATGCTAAGTAGTTTTTTTTACTGTATACTAGACATTGCAGATTCATACTATAAAATTTTGTGATCTTGTAAAGAATTTTTTTTTTTTTTCCTAAAGGAAGTTATGTTACTAGCTGATCTTCTTGATCTCGTGGTGGCATAGATTTTACCTTTGTTAGTATAAGATTGTTTATGTTTTGACCTTTTTCTTAGGGCAAAATCTCAACTTAATCTTTACTTCTAAGTCATGGCCTTCAAGTGGCTTCAGTGAATAATAGCCTAATATGTTTATCTGTTTTCCCAACTTGTTAAAATGCAAGGTTCCAACACAATCTTCTCTGTAATGGACATCAGCTGAAAAATTTGTTCAGCCCTTTCAGCCTTCTGGCTTTTGATTTTCACCAGATTGTTGGAATCTTCATTCTGCACACACAGTTAAGAGTTCAATTTAGGATTGAGGAGTTCATATAAAAATTTGGGAACATCACTTTCCAGTGGCTCTTTCACATGGCTTCCTAATGAAAATGTTCAGTCACTCTGTCATCTCAGAACTGTATTCTCTGACACATACCAATATGATTGAGGATTTCAGTTTTGGTCTTAGCTGCCTAGCACTGTATGGATTGAATTCTTTAAGGGGAAAAGAAAGGCTCATGAGTGCAGATTTCCCCTGGGGCAATTTCCTTCTTTCAAAAGACAAATACTTTCAGTTCTTCCTGCTTTTGCTTTTAGTACCTTTAATATATTTTTAAATAGTCTTTCTAGAGTTTGCATATTTTAAGAATACTTACCCAGGTTTTGATACCATAACATGTGCCAGTCCCATTACTTTCTGTTTCTTTTTTGAAATGATGCACACAGCACACTGCCAATTTCTGGGAAATTATTTCTTATTGCAACATATTTATTGTATATGAAGAGATTTAACATTAGTCATAATGTTGATTTTTTTAATATTCTCCAGGTTTTTGTACTTTTATATATTAAAAGCATTAAAGAGAAGAAGTTCTAGTATTAACTTTCCTTTAAATTGCCTTCCCTTTCTTAATTAGTCATACAGACTGAATTAATTTCTTAACCTGAGGGGAACCTACAATCTTGCCCTTCTGAGATTTTCTGCAATAAATTGGAATAAGAGAGAAATACAGGTATACCCAAAAGGATTTAACACACACACACACACACATACATATATATACATATATATGTGTATATATCTATATCTATCTATCTATATATATATATATACACACATATTATGCTATTTAGAAGTAAACCATTAATTTTGCTCTTAAAAATATTTATGAACCATATTTAAAAGGCATTGTTTTCTCTGAGAACTCCCAAATAAGTAAATAAAGCTTTGTGGGTTTTATTATTATTATTATTGTCTATAACATATATGATATAGAGTACTTCTAATCCAGATGGTCAAGTATCCATATTTTTCATTCCTGTATTTTCTATTAATTTTATTAATAAGTATAATTCTCAAGCAACAGAAAATTTTTTTCCTTTTTTTTGTAGTGACTATATGTATTTTTTCACAATATTTGGAGGATTTATTGCACTTGGAGGCAAGTGAGACATTACAAGAATACCGTTTAACAAAGCCTATGTCATGTCAATTAAGAACTGAACAACTGTATAGTAACTTTAAAAAAAAGCTAATTTTGAGTATTTTAAATCAAATAGAAAGTTTCGCTTAGGTTTCTATTATCTTAAAAAGACTTAAGTGTTTTCAAATGTATAATTAGTACCTTTTATTTTTTTTTTAGTGTATCATACAACAGTTTCCAAATTTTCTATGAAATAAAAAAAATAATCTAGTAAATGACACTTCTGTCTTCTATTCAAGTGTTAGAATGTACAATATTCAAGATGTGATCAAATAGAATTGTACCACTTGGAATAAATACATGCACACAGATGTACATGCACACACACACACACACAAGCACAATTCAATACAGAAAAGGCTATTTATACTCGAGAGATTGATTTATTTTTAATATCTACTGTTGTACTGAAGAAGCCTTTAATTGTTTCTTTAATTACTCCTGCATATCTACCTTAACATCTTGTCTGATAACCTTATCTACACAACTGTTATTCCTTATTTGAAAAGTGATTTAGTGATAGCTAATCTCCTTTTTCTGTTTCAATTTGTACTTTCTCTATTGTCTGTTCAGTAGTAGAAACAGCACCCGAAGTGACTCAAGCTCTACCTCATTTCCTCTTTGCTTTAATTAAATCATGTATTGGCATTTGATGTAATTTATGGCTGATAATTTTAATTTGTCCTATGCCAGACTCTGTACTGTTTCATCTATTCCTTCTCAGTTTGTTTTCATTCCAGAAAGTTCCATTAAGGGAATATTAATTAAAATATTATATAAATAAAATAAAGAGCTATACACAGTTTTAAAAGCAATATTGTTCTATTGTGTGTATTTTCCACTGTAAGATGACTTTTACATCAAAGTGTCCATAGTTCTTCTATATCATTGCACTTTCACAGAATTTTAGGCACATACATTTACATATGTAAGCATCAAAGAGTATGCCATATAACAAATTTATATTGACATACAATTTTCAGTAATCTTACTTAATAATATAGCTATTGTTTCTTTAATCCTTTGGCCATTTGACGCTTACCTTATATAGTTGGTAATAATATGTGGAACAGCTGCAAACTTTCACAGTAATAGGTACAATCGAATCTGATGTGTCTAATTAATTTTTAGTCCAACAAATTAGTTTTGTTCTTCATTACTCTCCAATGGGAGGAAGACATTACATTTCATTATATTTTTTGTCTGCAAGAACAATGGAGCGTTACAGGTCACACACATCCCTTGTCTATGCTCTAATTAGCCCAACTGACAACATTGTTTCAAATATACCAGCAGCATAAGAAATAGTAATACACCTTCAAAAAAATAAATATCACATTGTATCAAATAACATATTTTATGGACCTTTTACACAGATGAATGACAAATTTTATTTTCTTCTTGTTCTATAATGTGTTTGTTTTCTTTTTAGTAATTCTTAGTAGCTAGGAAAATCACCAGATATGTGTATGTCTCAATATTGAAAATATGAGCTCATTTAAAATATATTTTAACTAAGTTTATATATATGTAATAACTAAGGAGAGATAGATTTGGAAAATTAAGCAGGTTTATTCCATAAGTGAATCTGGGCTTTACACCTGAATATTAAAACAAGAAACATTTTGGAAATGGAATATAAGTATGTATAAGAAAAATACTAACTGCTATAACAAAAAAGCCTACACACTGATTGGCTTACCAAAATAAAAGTGTTTTTTTTTTTTTCTTATTCGTAGCCAGTCTAATATGGATTAGCAAAATGGAGAGTGGGGTTTCTATTCCACACAGTTAAAGGGAGCTTCAGTCCCTTCAATCAATAGCTCTACCATCTCTTACAGAGGCCCAAATTCTCCAAGGTCCCTTCTTTCTATTTAATATTAGGAAAGAGAAAGAATGTCAAGTATTGTCACAGTAGTGTATAGATCATGTCTGGAGGTAGCATGCATAATGTGCCTATGAAGTATTAGCCAATAACTCAGTCACTTTACTGTATTTCAACTACAAGTGAATCTGGGATGTGTTGGCTAATTTTCAGACCTAGAATAAAGGAGAAACCGGTAAACAAATCATCCATGGTTTTCAAGACTCTCACATCTAGACAATTTATAACTTCCATCCCTGAAGTTCCCTGAGTGGCTCTGATACTTACTGCTACCTGAACCATAATTTTGAGTTACAAACTCCTGTGTTCTTATCAGCCTCTTTACATACATCATCCTATATGATACTTTCCAAATCTTGAAATAGTACTGTTGCCAACTAACAGAAACACATACTAGAAAAGATTAAGTGCCCTACATAAGATTATTGCTTACTTAAACTGGTTAGCAGTAGAGATAATATCCAAATAGGAAACTTCGAAGACATGTTCTTTGTAATATATTGTAGTGCCATGATAACTAAAACAATGAACATCATACATGTGATATTAATAAATTTGTCAATTATATTTTTATTTCAATTTTTTTAAGTCTGATTAGTAACTAATGGGGCATGATATTGACATTACAGGTCACTTAATTCCCAGTGCATGAATGTCTTAATCTTTTAAATAACACCTAAATCTTTTTCTTTTCAGAGATACTATGATTCCATAAGTTTTAACCTACCTTAAAATATGGATTGAGATTTTCTTAATTATTTCTGAAAGGTCTAAACTGTCAAGCCATGACTATTTCTAGAGTAATACTAGTCCAGATTTACATGTTTATTTTAGTAACGTAGACCTTAGAATTAGTTTTAAAGTTGTCTTTTTAATTCAACTTTCAAGCAGATTTTCAAATTAGTTTAAAGATGATCTACCTTTTTGTGATATTTTAATTATAGATATCAATCTCCATGAAGTACGTAATTGTCCTTATTTTACGTAGTAGTTTTAATACATTCCAAAAAATTAAGTAGTTTTAATACATTCCAAAATTAAATTAAGTTTGATCTGACTAATCTCCTTGTTAGAATATTAAGGACAATATTGTTAGAATATTAAGTTACCTATTTTTAAGTAGTGGACATTTGAACTTAGGTAGTGCTGAAGAGGAAAGACAGTTTGCAGATATTCTGTGAATGTTGTAATTGCTTTTTTTTTCCTTTTACTTTAACAAGACTGGATTACGACATCCCTTACCTCACTGAAGAAAAGTTCCTGTTATTTTGCACTCCTAGCACTTATTTTAGTACTTATATGTAAGGCAATAAATCAAGAAGCAGTTCTGAATCTATTCGTAGTAAACCAAAACATAAGGGAGCAATGTGCTTTTTTTTTTTTTTTTTTTTTTTTTTTTGGATGCCTAAATTGTGTACTTAATTTAATTTTATTTTATTTTATTTTATTTTATTTTATTTTATTTTATTTTTTTTTTTATAAATTAATTTTTATTGGTGTTCAATTTACCAACATACAGAATAACACCCAGTGCTCATCCCGTCAAGTGTACCCCTCAGTGCCCGTCACCCATTCACCCCCACCCCCCACCCTCCTCCCCCTCCACCACCCCTAGTTCATTTCCCAGAGTTAGAAGTCTTTATGTTCTGTCTCCCTTTCTGATATTTCTCACACATTTCTTCTCCCTTCCCTTATATTCCCTTTCGCTATTATTCATATTCCCCAAATGAATGAGAACATACACTGTTTGTCCTTCTCCGGTTACTGTGGCCAAGTTCAAAAAGGGTGTTGCCTGAGTTCTCCTCTGGGATTTTGATGGAATCTTGTCTCACATTTAGATCTTTCATCTATTTTGAGTTTATCTTTGTGTATGGTGCAAGAGAGTGGTCCAGTTTCATTCTTCTGCATGTGGATGTCCAATTTTCCCAGCACCATTTATTGAAGAGACTGTCTTTCTTCCAGTGGATCGTCTTTCCTCCTTTATCGTATATTAGTTGAGCATAAAGTTCAGGGTCCACTTCTGGGTTCTCTGTTCTGTTCCATTGATCTATATGTCTGTTTTTGTGCCAGTACCACACTGTCTTGATGAACACAGCTTTGTAGTACAACCTGAAATCTGGCATTGTGATGCCCCCAGATATGGTTTTCTTTTTTTAAAATTCCCCTGGCTGTTTGGGGTCTTTTCTGATTCCACACAAATCTTAAAATAATTTGTTCTAAGTCTCTGAAGAAAGTCCATGGTATTTTGATAGGGATTGCATTATACGTGTAAATTGCCCTGGGTAACATTGACATTTTCACAATATTAATTCTGCCAATCCATGAGCATGGAATATTTTTCCATCTCTTTGTGTCTTCCTCAATTTCTTTCAGAAGTGTTCTGTAGTTTTTAGGGTATATTTTGAGAACCATTTGAATGGTAAATGGTTCTCCAACCTTTTATTTTCAGGTTGTAGGTGTCCTTCTGTCTAAAATGAGTCTCTTGTAGACAGCAAATAGATGGGTCCTGTTTTTTTATCCAGTCTGAAACTCTGCGCCTTTTGATGGGGTCATTAAGCCCATTCACGTTCAGAGTTACTTGAACTTCTTCTTAAAGGGGAGTTTTAAGAGTCCCCCTTAAAATTTCTTGCAGAGCTGGTTTGGAGGTCACATATTCTTTCAGTTCCTGCCTGTCTTGGAAGCTCTTTATCTCTCCTTCCATTTTGAATGAGAGCCTTGCTGGATAAAGTATTCTTGGTTGCATGTTCTTCTCATTTAGGACCCTGAATATATCCTGCCAGCCCTTTCTGGCCTGCCAGGTCTCTGTGGAGAGGTCTGCTGTTACCCTAATATTCCTCCCCATGAAAGTCAGGGACTTCTTGTCTCTTGCTGCTTTAAGGATCTTCTCTTTATCTTTGGAATTTGCAAGCTTCACTATTAGATGTCGAGGTGTTGAACGGTTTTTATTGATTTTAGGGGGGGATCTCTCTATTTCCTGGATCTGAATGCCTGTTTCCCTTCCCAGATTGGGAAAGTTTTCAGCTAGGATTTGTTCAAATACATATTCTGGCCCTCTGTCCCTTTCGGCGCCCTCGGGAACCCCAATTAAACGTAGGTTTTTCTTCCTCAGACTGTCATTTATTTGCCTTAATCTGTCTTCATGGTCCCTTAATTGATTGTCTCTTTTTTCCTCAGTTTCCCTCTTTGCCATTAACTTGTCTTCTATGTCACTCACTCGTTCTTCCACCTCGTTAACCCTCGTCGTTAGGACTTCTAGTTTGGATTGCATCTCATTCAATTGATTTTTAATTTCTGCCTGATTGGATCTAAATTCTGCAGTCATGAAGTCTCGTGAGGCCTTAATGCTTTTTTCTAGAGCCACCAGTAGCTGTAGAATAGTGCTTCTGAATTGGCTTTCTGACATTGAAGTGTAATCCAGATTTTGTAACTCTGTGGGAGAGAGGGCTGTTTCTGATTCTTTCTTTTGAGGTGAGGTTTTCCTTCTAGTCATTTTGCTCAGTGCAGAGTGGCCAGAAACAAGTTGTATTGGAACACGGGGGAGTATCACTGGTCCGTCCAGCTGGTCTTCTGGGGGAGGGGCCTGCTGTGCTGATTTTCAGGTGTTAGCACTTGGGGGAGCTGCTCTGCCCCTGCCTGCTGCAGGGCTCAGCGGGGGTTGTTTACCCCGTGGGGCCCCAGGAGGAACAGCCGCAGTTGCTATGGCAACTCTGGAAGCCTGGATTCAGCCTCCGCAGGAACTACGGGGCTCGGGGCTCTCGGTTCTCCGTCCGCAGGGCCTGGAGGCTCCGGGGCGGGGCCGCTGATCTGCTCAGCTCGGGGCAGGAGCGTCCTCGCTGTCTGGGCCCTCCCGGCCTCTGCCTGTCCCGGGGGAGGCCGGATCCTGGGCTGTGTCCCGGCGCCCTGTGCTCCGGGGCCTGCGCTGTGGGATTCGCGCTCCCGCCCCGCAGCCCCCTCCGCGGAGCCGCCGCCCGAGCCCCTCCGAGCTGCTCCGGTCGGTCCCGCCGTGCGCGCTGCAGCCCTTAGGGAGCTCGGAGCACTCTCCTGCGCTCGCAGGTGTCTGTTAGTGTCCCAGGGAGCCCGAGGCCATCCCCGCTCTCCTGGGTCCTGCTCCACCTCCCTGCGAGCCCCTTTCCGCCCGCCCGGGAAGGTTGGTGCAGCTCCTGCTCCTCCGGGACGGGGCTCTCCTGTCCTGGGGACACTCGCCCCGGCCTCAGCCCGGCTCCTCGCGGGGCCCCTCCCCCTCGGAGGCCTTTTGTTCCTTTATTTCTTTTTCCCCGTCTTCCTACCTTGATAGAAGCGCGGACTCTTCTCACTGTAGCATTCCAGCTGGTCTCTCTTTACATCTCAGGCCGAATTCGTAGATTTTCAGGATGGTTTGAAGGTTATCTAGGTAATTTGGTGGGGACAGGTGACCTGGGGACCCTGCTCTTCCGCCATCTTGCCCCTCCCTCGTGTCGGGAGCAATGTGCTTAATCACATTTTAAAACTCATAATTCAATTCTTCTTCTGAAACTTATAAAATATACTTATCAATAATTGTGACAGACTCATAGCACAATTTGTATGATGCAGCTGCCTTCCTAGGAATTTTCTAATTTTCTGTGCTTTTGGCACACCCACATATGTATTCCTGTGTTTACTTTCACAATAACGTTTACTAAAACTATTATTTCTTCCACAGGGGGACGTAATGAAGTTGTCATTACTGAAAACAATAACAGCATAACTGAGCAAATCACTGATGTTGTGAAGCAACCAGCCTTTATAGCTGGAATTGGTGGTGCCTGCTGGGTAATTTTGATGGGTTTTAGCATCTGGTTGTATTGGCGAAGAAAGAAGAGAAAGGGACTCAGTAACTATGCTGGTAAGAGACTATTTCTAGCTAAGAAAATCTCCTGTCTTTAAGAATGTGATGAAATGAAGGAGAAGGAATGAAATTGAATAACAAGTGAATGAATGAACGAACAAATGGATGAATGTTTTGGTTTGTTTTAAACACTTGATCTATAAAATGCAATTATAAACATGTTTTAATGCATTTCTTCTCATCATATCACATTATGACCATAAGGCAAGCTTTTTTGCTTGTATCTCCAGTGAAGTGGAACAAGAAAACGCGCAGATAAATGTGTAACCATTTTTTCTCAACTAGTTCTTCAACACACACATACACACACACACACACACGCACACACACAGACTGCATGCTATGAAGCCATTATCTGAGAAGTGGATTCAGGCAAGATCATTACTAACATCCTTAGGAAGAAAGAAAATATTTGAAATATAGCTTTTAGTATTTTAAGTGCAGATTACAATAGGAAATGTCCCAGATGGCAAATAAAAACAAGAGGAAAATCTCATCAGAATTAATAAGGCTGATGAAGCATGAATTAAATGATTTACTAGTCTAGTCTGTTTCAAGGTGACCTATCAACATTTTAGAAGGAAGAAAAAGGAGAAGAAAAAGAAGAACCTAGAGTACTAGCTACTTGCAAAATGTTTTCTTCTTAGAATCTGAGACAATTTCAAGGATATCAAAAATTGTGGCCTTCAAAACATCTCCAAGGCAGGGAGGGAGATAAGAGAGGGGGTGAAATTACAAGTCAGTGATTAAAAGAATGAACTCAGTATTGAAGCTATGTTCAATAAAAACTTTAATTGCAATTCATGTTAAGTGTTTCCTCTAACAACCACCACCACAAAAATACATTGTCTCAATATTTCAGACTTTCTAAAATTTACAAGGGAACAATTTTAGTTTAACGTCATCCTACAAACACTTCAGAATTTTTTGACACATTCTATTCAATCTTCTATTTCTAGTTTTAACCTTAAGTTTAAATGTTTATAAGTGTCTTAATAACTGACTGTAACAGAAGCTTCATACTTTATTAAGTGTAAGCTGCTCTAGCTTGTAGGCTTCTAAGCCACTGATAATGTCTAAATAGTACAAAATAGAAGGGATAGCAGCACCCTCTTGGTTGTCTTGCTTGTTATTTGACAGCATTTAAATATGATCTTTTGATTATGATTGTGGCTCATGTCCATATCTTATTAAAATAAAGGTATTATTTACCATTAGGGTAAATTTCAGGCCTAGACACAGCAGGACAGTGTATGCATTGAAAAGGGGATCCCATGTTTTGTGAGTTCCAGTCATTGTGCCGTTTTCATTGTCTCATTGGTTGCTGACAGCTTCTTCCTTGTGCTTCGTCCCCTGAGTGCTGTATCACCACATCAGGGAGGGACTCTTTCCAGCAAGGGATGCCTAAACAGGAACTAGTGTCAGAGTCTTGAACATTCATGACACTTTAATGTACCTTCTTGTTCTGCACTCCCCAGTCCTCTACCTTCATTCCTTGTAGGCATTTTCATCAAACGATCTGTTTAATCAATAGCCATGTTATCATTCATGTCTGTAACATACGTATGAATCATGAAAATCACAGGGAAATATTGATTTAATTCTTGGGCTAGTTTGTGTTTATCCCTTTGTTTGACTTTAGTGAAAATAATACAAGATTGATTGCTCAAGTTTCAATGCAGAGTTCTAAGATATCCACATTTGAGGTGTTGCATTTTTATCCTCCACAGTCACTCACTCCTATAAATAACATAGCTCTCATAACTAGTAGGTTTGTGCTTTTAGTAAAATTATGTCAGACAGATTTCTTTGTTCCCTTTCTTTTCCTTTTTTTTAATGGTAGTGCTTTGCAAAACCTATGCATTTAATTTGAAAATATCTGTTGGTCTTTGAGCTTGACAAGAATAATGCATTTCCTATTATCATTTCTCATTGTGATTGATATCCATCTGCTTGTAGAGGAACTGCTAACTCAGAAGGTGCTTTGCCCTTCAAATATTTTGGAATAAGGCCAAGAGTGCAGCCTTTCAAAACCTTTATACTTAATTGATAGATGGCTGACTCTTAGAATGGATTCACCTTCAACTAGTAATTTGCCTTCTAGCAACTGTTATTCTCCTATAGGTGAGAAGCAATTGAAAATCCAAACCTTCGGTGCCTAGCATTGCATATCTGCCTTGATGATATTTTTAACACATTTCCCTCCTTATATATCTTATCCTCCACCTGTTAAAATTTTCATGTTCTTGTCCTTCTACAACTTAAAAAATGGGAATTTACAAATAAGAATGATTAGTGATGTATCATAGGTTTAAATTTCTGATATTTCATGCATAAACTAATGATCCATTTAAGAACACAAAGATTTGATATAAGACTATTTTTTCTTTCTGTGAAGTGTGTTATAAAAATTATAGAATATATACTCTATTTGTACCAGTTCTATTTATATTTTTGGTTTTCATTAAAAATTCTCTGGGAATCTTATAAATTTTACAAGTATGAAGAAAATATGATTTTACTCACAAGGTGAAAAGACTAATATTTTCACTGCAATGGTAATTTGGTGTCCAAACTTTATCTTTAATTCGTGAGAGCATTGGTAATTTTTCCCTAAATAAACAAAAAATCTATTTTTATGAAAAGTATTTAGATTTATTTTGTAACATAAGATTCTTCATTTATTTCAAACCCCAATTCTGATATTAGATTATACTTAGACATCTGATGCAATTTACAAATATACATCCATTTCCTACTTCATTCCAAATCTCTTATTAACCAGCAGAGGCAGAACAGGAGAGATTTTAACTAGTGGAAAGATATGTAACTATCTTTCAGGTTAGAGATTCTCTCAGCAGGATGCCTTCCACTCACCCTGTGTAGGCAAAAACCTACTGACTTCTATTATAGCTAGTCTTTGGCTCTCTGTCATGTGGAAAATTATATTTGAATGTTTAGAAGGAAGAAAAAGAAATATGTGCAACTCAGTATTGATATTTTTCTTATATATCAGAGGATTTAACATATTTATCATAGGACACAAGTGGAATGACCCCTTACATTATAAGAATAACTATCTTCTTTCAAGATATCAAGAATCAAATGCAAACTTTTATATTTAAGTGATCTGAGAGGAGAATTTGTCTTGAACACATTTTGCTTTTTTACACAGCAGAGTGGAGTTTTCCCCAGGCAGTGTTACACACTAACTTCTTATTCCATTTTTTCCCATTTATCTTTTATTTAAATTCTTCAGACACAATCACGTGCCACAGCTTTGCACTTGATGCAAAGAAGGGCGGCTGAAAAAAAATAATAAATAATAAATAATAAAAAAAGAAGGGCAGCTGGATCAAAAAGAACCTTATATTTCATACTCTATATGAAATCATTTTATACTTTCCTAGAGCATCGTATAACATTATTTCTCATACTCTCCATTGAGCATCAACAGTCTACTTGTCACCATGTGAGATTCCTGGCTGCTATAATAATTCACCACCTGAGTTGTAGCATAAGGAATTATAAAAAGATTTGGGCAGAAGATACAGAGAATATTTAAATATTATGTGATTTTTGAGTCTAGAGTAAATGTTTGATCACATATATAACAGTGTTTGTGAGTAGATAAATGAACAGCGTAAGTTTCAATAACAGCCATCAGCTCCCACGAGGATTCTATGCAGCTATATTTTAAATATAATATTTATGTTCATGTATATACATCTTATAATAGGAAGGCTACATGAATCTTTGCAAACTTCTGTTTTTCACTTTTCCATTCATGATTTTTAAGTCGTCGACTTTTTAATGAAAGTATATATATTTTCACTTGTAAAGGAGTGAGTGATAGTTTATGAGTATTATCTCTAAGAACAATAGATTCTATGAAACTCCGTAAGTATAAACAATTTAAGGAGTGAGCAGATTATGAAGTGCTAAACACTTCTTGCATAGGCTTTAAAACCATTGGTGAAATATGAATTATTTGACAAAACTATCTAAAGACAGCTAAAAGATTTGATGGAATTTTTATACTCTGATTATCTGGGCTGAGTTAATGCTTATTAAAAGAGGATTAATCTACATTCATATTTGAGAAATAGCTTATCAGGAATGAGAATGAGACTTGGCTGGCAACATTAAAGTTTCTATTCGGAGTAGGAAAATGTGGCCTAGTAGAGATAGGCACTCTGAAAGCTTCCTTCCCTCAAAATGTCAATTTACCACATGGCTGTATTTCCCTTCCCCCTCATGTTCTAGCAGGCATGAGATTAGGATTAATCCTGTCAGATAATAGTAGAGGTACTTTCTGTGTGATATAAACTTGCAAAATCTCTTTACCTTATATCCTTTATAAATATTGCAATACATTCAAAATATTTAATGCAATTCTAAAACACTTAAGATTGTGGTATTTGTAGAACTGTTTGGACACCTTAGCACTATCCAAATTAGTTTTAGATGAAAACCTCTATATGTTATTCCCTGAAAGTTCTTAACTTTAGATTCTAGCAGGGACTCCTTCATGGTAAAGATTCACACTTCTTTCAAAGTTATCTCTGGTAATCATGCAGTTTTTACACTGTGATTATCAAAATGGTCACTAGAGCAAAATTGTCCAACGACCTCTCCTTCCATCCCTCTTGCTTATAAATTCAAGGAAGTTCAACGTCTCTTTGAAATGAAAGCTGCCTCAAACAGCTTTAAATTTACTGTGGAATTTGTTTATTTTTTTCTCTTCATGAAATGAAAAACTGAAAGAAAGAGAAAGGAAGGGAGGAAGGGAAAATGCTAATCAAAACACCATATATGACTTCTATTATATGCATTCTAATTGCTTGTCCTTATTTTTAGTCTACTTTTCATCTCGTGGTCTAATATGACTCAGTTACTTTTGGTCTACCTTTCAAAACGGAACAAATCTAAAAGTTCGGAGTATGAGGTAAAAGGGAAATTTGAATATTTATGTGCCTTATTTCCCTTGTTTTACAAAAACAATGAATCAACCTTCTTATGATAAGGATTGTTTTGTGCTTGGTTGGTTTTGATTTTGGGTTTTCTTTTGTCATGGAAGCATTCAAAATGGAGAATTTTCATATATATCAAATTCTGTCTATGGATCATTTTAAGTTGGTCATGTATTTATATGATGTACTGTTCATTTTTGCCTTTGATTTGTTGGTATGTAGAGGTGAAAAGATAAATGTCTTGGGGATCCCTGGGTGGCGCAGCAGTTTGGCGCCTGCCTTTGGCCCAGGGCGCGATCCTGGAGACCTGGGATCGAATCCCACGTCGGGCTCCCGGTGCATGGAGCCTGCTTCTCCCTCTGCCTATGTCTCTGCCTCTCTCTCTCTCTGTGACTATCATAAAAAAAAATTTAAAAAGAAAAAAAAAGATAAATGTCTTTATGGAATATTTGGCCAAAAGCAGTCCAGAAAGATTTGAAAAAAAATATTTTATTTCTTTTTAAAGATTTTATTTATTTATTCATGAGAGACACAGAGAGAGAGAGAGAGGGGCAGAGACACAGGCAGAGGCAGAAGCAGGCTCCATGCAGGGAGCCCAATATGGGACTTGATCCCAGGACTTCAGGATCCTACCCTGGGCCAAAGGCAGGTGCTAAACTGCTGAGCCACCCAGGGATTCCCTCCGCCCCCCCCCAAAAAAAAAGATTTTAATGATGATTAGGGCACAAATCCTTGTCAACACTTATTATTTATTGTGTCTTGCATAGCAACCATCCTAATGGGTGTGAGGTAGTAGCATCCTTTGTAATTTTGATTTTTAGTTCCGTAATGGTTAGTGATGTGGAGCATCCTTTCAAGTGCTTAATGATCATTTGGATGCCATCTTTTTTATAAGATTTTGAGTGTTGCCTTGTAAGTTTAAATTTTACATTTTTAAAAAAATATTCCTTTAATTATTTTAGAGAGAGAGAGACCGCAAGTGGGAGGGGCAGAGAGAGAGCGAGAGAGTCTAAAGCAGATTCCACACTGAATGTGGAGCCTGATGCAGGGCTTGATTTACTGCTCTAGCAACAGTGGAAAGTTCAGGTGAGGGCAAAAGAGCATCTAAATTAGGAGAAATACTTACTACTTTCCACATATCTTCTAAATAGTACATTTGAGGTGTAGCCCATCAGTGCCTGCTTATTTGCATATTCACAATGATATTCACATCATCTGAACACACCTTTTGTAGCGTAAAACAATAACTTGAGAAGTCCATTAAAAAGCCACATTACTAGAAAGTCATATCAGATGAAAAGCTAATTAGCTGTACTGTTTTCATATTTTGTGTGCATTTTTCCCCCTAATCAGGACTTTATTTAATAGCTCCAGTGCTTAATTTTTTCATTAATTGTTTCAGATTAATTCTTCTTCTTCTGTTGTTGTTGTTAAAAGCAGTTATTAAGGGAACCCGATGTGGCATGGACCACTGCTGATTCTCAATTCCTGTCACTTAGGCAAGCTTGTCAGGAAGCAAAGTAGCGACCAGTATTTTTTCATCTTCTCTGAGGAGCTGTCCATAGCCAATCCTGGGAAGATACAAAGTATGTGTCAGGATTATTTTATAATGAATTTGAGATGTTACCTGAAACATTGATAAGGCAGTTATACTTCAGGTGCCAGCCAGATGTTCCCCAAAGCACCACCTCATAAAGTCTTGATAGACCCTGGGAATCATGATCGTATCACCTAATTATGATGTCGTAAAAGATATGTCATTAAATGACCTTAGAGGAGGGACCAGGAGACTTCATCTGGAAATTCACAAAATTTATAGAGCAATCGATTTCATACCAAAAATTTGAGGAATAGATGAATTATGGAGATATTATTCAAATTTAAGAAGTACTTACTGTATGTATAATTTAAGTAACAATATATCCTCTAGTTATTTAAAATATGAATCAAGTCATAAAGCTTTGTTTAGTTTTTTATGTTTCAAATTTTTATTTAAATTCCAATCAGGTAACCCACAGTGTAATATTAGTTTCAGGTATACAATATAATGATTCAACACTTCCATACGACACCTGGGGCTCATCACAGCAAGTGTGCTCCTTAATCCCCATCACCTATGTTACATACCACCTGACCCACCTCCCCTCTGGTAACCAGCAGTTTTTTTCTTCATCCCCAGGAATTGATTTCTCTGATCTATACTCATTTTAGTCAGAATTGCAATTGTGCAGTCCATAAACTTCTAAACACCAAAATTTTTCCCATGATCTTCTAGTTAGTTCATTGAGTGGCAAAATCTGATCCATTCTACTATAGAATTTATCCCACTAATCATGAATATGTATATTTTATTGCAAACATATTAAATAACTTTGAATAGATCCTCTGACTTAGATCCTCTTTGTAGTATGCATTGTATTATCTTTCTGGGATCTGAAACATTTTGAATTCCAAATATATTTGGCTACAAAGATTTTGGATAGGAAATGATGGATACACACTGACATTTATGTTCTTTGGACAATCCTTGAAACCCACTTTTATGTTGATAGTTTGTGGAATGGAGTGTCTAGAAAGAGGTCTTCTCCAGGTGTAGATCTACAGGATACTTGTCAGTGTGACTATTAAGTTTCATAAAGGACTGAAGTTTTTGCAGTTATTACATACAATTTGAATATATTCAGTATCAAGTACTTGAACATTCCATTTTTTTGTGAAGGTTGAATGATAAAACAAAGCACTCAATACATTATTCTCTATTAATTATAGTTTATGTCTATTCTAATTGTAGTTGTTCAACTCATAGTGATTAACAGTGTCCCTAAAAGGATCTGTGATGATGAAGAATATGTTGTCAATCAGTACCTGTTTCTCTTTTTCACTGGCAGGATGTTATTACCTGTTTCAACTATTCTGTTTTAATTTCTACTATGCTCATTTTAATTTATGTTGTGCCTTCTAATTAGGACACCCACATATTAAGATTAAAGTTATGATTTGATAATCCCCCATTAATGCTGTTGATCTTCCAATGTCACTTTACATGCTAATTGTAACAGTTTTGACATCCAAACACAAATGCCCTTTTGACTTAACTATACATTTGGCTTTAAGTATTTTTAAATGTCTTATTAAAGTTGGAGCAAATGATGGCTTTGCTCTGGGCTATACCATGGCTTCTTATTCTCTGTACAATTATGTTAATTATATTTTGTTAAAATTCCCAGAGGCCTCAGCTCTAAACTAAGGACCAATATATAGTTGGTATTAATTGTAATTAATATTGACTACCTGTGTGTGTGTGTGTCTTTCTTTTTCTTTAACAGTTACATTTCAAAGAGGAGATGGAGGACTAATGAGCAATGGGAGGTATGCTAAGGAGATTCTTTTTTATTATTATTTTTAATCAGGACTGGGGAAACTATAGTAAGAAGCTATTATTGTAATAAATGATCACTTATAAGTCTGAGAATTCTAGGAGGAATTAAATGGCTTACCACAAGGTTTAATGATCTATCTGTTGTGCACTTTAGAGGAATCAAGTCCAGATGTTTCATATCTCCCAGATGCCCCTGAAGAAATTAGTAGTAAATATCACAAGGAATGTGTTCATTTGTTAGCAGGATGTTTATTGCATTAATTAGACATTAGCAAATGAAGTTGCTGTTGTTTAAGACTCCTTATTGGCTCTCACTAAATTGCTGTGAGTGAACAATTACACATAATCGATCACAAAGTAAATGATTCATGGATGATGAATAGGCTGTAGATTGATAGGACTGGATTCCACAACTTTGGATACTCAATTGAAATTGATAAAAGCTGATAACAAACCCATATATCCTCATCTATTTTTCCCTTTGCCAATATGGAGATTGTAATTAGGCTCTGGTAATAACTTCCAATCTCCCATTTAATCAATATTTTAGCAAAAAGATTAGGTCTAATGAGAGCTAGTGCATGTAGCAAGTAAGCAGTTGGATCTTCTTATTGCAGTTTCCATAGAAACACATGTTTCTCTTAGGGATTGCACAGAAACGGTCTATCAAAAATAAAGTACAATGATTATAGATGTTGCTATTTCCTTTTAAATATGCTAATAATCTGGAGAGGATACAGATTTTCATCTTTTATATCAAAAATGGAAATTCTTTATTAAATATGATGTGAGGGAAGTTTTTCTCACAGACTATACTCACAAGCTAAATCAGATAACAGTGAATCTTTAATTACCCTAAAAAATTTTAATATACCCCTAATATCTTGCAATTCAGAGAATTTGGAAATGTGCTACTGATGGAACAATATAAATACTGTTCATTAATTTCCCTCAAGTTTGTTGCCTCTAAATTAAGCATGAGGGCTCATAACAGGGGTTACAGCTTACAGGGGACAGATAAATGTGGGGGCTGTAGGAATCAAGGAAGCAATAGCCCAAAGTCCTGGAAATGGTTGATACTGAGCAGTCACTCTGAGCAATTGTTTCTTGAGGTGCCAGTTTATCATCAAACTTTGTTTTGGGATCCTACTATGTTACAAATTCCACCAGTTTAACGGCAGACAACTGAATTCATTTGGATGCTTCTGCTTCCACTGACAGGCTATATATATAGTTTTAATGAACCGTTGAAGTTTCTTAATTCTTGAGAACCTACACATTTTAATTTGAAGTGAATTAAAATCTTCTTAAATTCCTTAATATATTTTAGTGCAGGAGACAGGTGTCCAAATTTCTCATGGAGCTCCATGGGTTGATTTCCTTCCAATTTCTGTTTTAGCCGTCCTGGTCTTCTAAATGCTGGTGATCCCAGTTACCCATGGCTTGCTGATTCATGGCCAGCCACGAGCTTACCAGTAAACAATAGCAATAGTGGCCCAAATGAGATTGGAAATTTTGGACGTGGAGGTAAGTTGTGCTATTCAAAACTTTGTTGTTCGTGAATATTCATAATACATTTTGGTTTGGGGACTATTAGCACAAGATTAGTAGAATCAGAAACTATGCTGCTAAGTAGAGCTTATGATTTGGGACTAGTCATTTCTGTTTTCTATGTGTCATTCAACACATATTTATTAAGTATACCCTGCATACCTGGCACTACGGCAGATAGTAAAAATAAAATATCAATATAAAGAGAGATGGTACTTATCCTCATAGGATGTATGTTATAGAGAGTAGACACTTAAATAAAGATGAAAACATGTTGAGAGAGAACTTAAGGGTAGTTCTACCATTGATAACTTTGTACCCCAAATGAAAGACAAAAAGGTGCTAAGTGGCTAATATACTAAGGTCTCCAAAATCTGGAGCTAGGGTCCTGTCTGTAGAAACAGAATTTGACCTTCTATAAGTAATTAATGCATTTATTATACTATATTATATTTGACCTATTATAAATAATTACAATCTCCTCACTGCCACCTTTCATCCAATCAATAGGAGAAAGATGGGGCTAGAGAAGTCTGTTGTCCCAGTTTTTAGTTTGGCAGAAATATGAGTTTTCCATTGGCAGACAGTTGTGCAGACAGTAAATGGACTGGAGCTGCCTTGCCAGTACCCAACATGAAAAGGCTACCCACAAAGAATACGAAAGTTCTATGAATGGAGTGTTACTTAGGTTGATATCTGAAGAAGAGGTAAGATTAAGCAGAGTTGTGGGGAAAAGTGTGTGGAGAAGAAATGACCGTATTTTAAGATCTAGAAAGAAGAGAGACATGACCTATTTGAGAAATGAATGAATTTTCTAATGAGTATGATGTACAACGGGAGCAGAGGTGGTAAAAAAAAATATATATATATACATATATACATATATATATACATGTATATATGTGTGTGTGTGTGTGTGTATAGTATATATATATATATATATATATATATATATACAGAGAGAGAGAGAGAGAGAGAGACAGATAATAGAGGGCCTTCTAAGCTACACAAAGACTTTAAACTTTATCCGAAGGGTAGTCAGAAGACATCAATGGGTTTGTAATAGGAGAACACTGGGATCTAAGCCGAGTGTGAAATCATCCAAGCTACTGCTGGGTGGAGAATGGAGTTTGAGTAGAAAATGGGATGATTAATTAGGAGAGTAGTGCTGTAATGCAAGAAAGAGTGGATGAATCTGCTGGAGACTTTCTACACCTCTGGATGGAATTAATGGAGGAGACCCAGGGCTAGGCTAAACTATGATAAGCACCTCAGGGATGGATTTCACAGGCATGGGTGTATAAATATACTGACTTAGAAGAGTAATCATGGATACTGACATTTTATCTTTATGAATGGAATACCAATGAATGTTTGAATGTAATTAAAATAGTATTTCAAATAATAAAGCTACTAATTATTGCATAAGTCTGCATTCTGTCAATACCAACTTGAAGAAGGGGAGCTCTCTTCCATTCTCCAAATAAAATACAGAAAATAACCATCCCCTTGTCATAGTTATGTAGTGAGGATTAAATGGATAATTTAGCACAGGTTTAGCACAAAGCTTGACATACAAGAGAGGCCAATAGGCATCAGTATAGTAAGTAAGAAAATAAAAAATACCTGTATGATTCCTCAACTTTTTGCTTGCCCTCTGTAATCACCCCATTTAGGATTCTTATTACCCCAGAACCTCTGAAGGTGGCTGCCTCCCCTAGTGACCAAACTCTGAGCCCTTAGTTTACTGGCTATCACTTTCCCATGGTAGGTTCTATCCCTGAGCATCTTCTCACCAGGAGAGCAGAACATTCCTCCCTCCCTCACACAGAATGATTTTGTCAAAAGAAATTCTGTTTGAAGGATTTGACCCATCAAGGATTAGATATCTATTTTACTTGCTATATTTGTATTTGATTAATGCACCATTCTCTTCACATCAAGAAATGAATGCCTAAAGATAAAGAAAATGTTTGGTTTTGGTTTTGGCTTTTCAGCTTTTAGCAGGCTACACTAACATCTGAAAAGTCTGTCTAATTTAGCCAAAGGGTACATTTGTAAATTTTCAAGGTTTTTCTTCCATATCCACTTCATTTTCATGACATGAAATATTTTGCAGGCAAACATCAAGGCCAAAACAAAGTTTTTGCAAGGTTTACTGTATTTCTTTGCAGTGTAATAGGCACTGTTAGCTTTTACTATGCACCAGAAATAGGTAGGGTTTTTTTTGTACATTTTATTGGCATAATAAATGTGTGACATAAGTAATAGATAATCATGTTTACTTTTTAAAGGCCAGGAAACTAAGG
This sequence comes from Nyctereutes procyonoides, assembly GCF_905146905.1. Lineage (NCBI taxonomy): Eukaryota > Metazoa > Chordata > Mammalia > Carnivora > Canidae > Nyctereutes > Nyctereutes procyonoides. The sequence continues at coordinate 2,323,684 of NW_026575158.1, read as the reverse complement.
TTTATCAAGATGAATAACTTGAGATCTAAGTATAGAAGTCAGGCCTAACACATTTTAAAGCCTCGGTTATTTTATCTACACTGTTCTGCAATCCTCAAGGCTGGATTCACGTGTACGATTATGTAACTATGTTCCCTTAAGAGAATTATTGTGGATACTGACATTTCCCTTTCAAGAATGGAATACTAATACATGTTTAAATGTAATGAAAATAGTATTTTTAGTAATAAAGTTACTAATTATTGCAGAAGTCTGCATTTCATCAATACAAAATATGAAAGATTTATTTAATAATTCAGCGAGCACTTATCCTCTGCAAAACACCAGGTGAGGAATTGTGGAATGGATCCAAGCATAAATCCCATATGTTCCTGTTCTTAAGTATCTTATGATACAGTACAGGAGACAGTCATTCGTTCAAGTATATCAGTCCAAAAGAAATAAATGCATGGATCATTCAGGTGCTGAAAACTGCAAAATGAATCATGAGTAATTCCACCTGGAGGGAAGGGTTTCTGTAATCCAGAGGCTTCAAAATCAAATGTTAACAAGTGCCAGTCAGCCCAAAGCACTAAGGAAAGGTAGGTGTGGACCATAAAAGTGGAAACTGGAAGGTCCTGCCTAAAGATGGCAACACCTATTTAGGTCCAGGCTGTCAGAGAAAGGCCAGCCCAGAGTTCCAAACTATCTGATATTATAGGATGATCTCCCACATCCAAATATTCATGCATAATCTCCCAATATTTCAGTGGTTGGATATAATTCAATTTATTTTTTGAAAATGTAGGAGCAATCAAATAATAGCTGAAGGAAATATGCAGCCCCCAAATCAATATAGATGCACTCAGACTTGAAGGCTGGCTAATTGCAACCAGCAGAGAGAACGTGATTCTATTTCTAGAACTGTTGCTTTACTTGTTGCAGGATTACATCTAGAGGAGTAGGTCCTCAGACAACTTTTTTTTTCCATTTTTAAACACTTGAATGTGCAATCACTTCAGAATCTTGCAGTTAAGTAGTTCCCCATCCAAATAAAAAGTTTTAGAGGACTTCAGGTTCAAGCTGTTGGGAAGTTGGGGCTCATGCTGGAGAAACATGTCTATCCAGTTAATATTATCAATGAAAGATGGTGGAGGTGACAGAAACAAAACTGAAATTTCCCCTGAGTGGAGGATCGGTTTTCATAATTTTGATCTATTACTAAGTACTAAAAGTTTTTGAGAATGAAAATGATAATTGACATTTGAGAATAAAGTATGCTTTTCCATTATCCAATTTTCTAATTAGTTTATAGGTAAAGGCATAAAGGGCAAAAAGTGTAATTCTGGGATTCTGAAATCAAAAAACAATCTTACTTACTATACAACTTTGTGAAATATATTTGACTATTAACAATTTCACTGATATGCCTTTAAAATATTTACTTCAATAAAGTATGTATCCACATATAAAGTAAATTGGAATTCCAGACTTCAGGAGGATCTAAATTATACAGGATGCAAAATGGATTGTAAGTGTCTTGTCGCTATTGCTAAAAAAGACATTTTTATCTCTTGTAAAATGCAAAAGCAAAATTAATATTTTTAATTAATTTGTTTTTGGTTTTGTTTTGTGGGTATCATCAAACCTAAAAGATTGGGGATATTTTGACTAAGTTTCTGCTTCCACGTTTTTCTTGTGATAAATTGTTTAGGTAACACAATAATTTAATTAATTATTTAATATTTACAGTAATATAACTAGTTGGAAATTTCCTATAATGAAGAAATCACTGATGATCTCAAGTCCTATGAAGTGTGGCTCTCAGAACATAGATTATTATGGAACATATACTATAATTAGATTCACTTTTATCTACGTGATTAAAAATATGTCATTTAGTGTTGTTGTTTTTTAAAGATTTTACTGATTTATTTCAAAGAGAGAGTGAATTGTGAGTGGGGTTGGGAAGCAGGGAGAGAGGGAAAGAGAATCTCAGGCAGACTCCCTGCTTGAGAGCCTGACATGGGGCTCAACACGGGGCTTGAACTCACTACCCTGAGAGCATGACCTGAGCTGAAATCAAGAGTCAGATGCTTAACCAACTGGCCCCCCAGTATTGTTGGTTTTTTTTTTTTTTGTTTAAATTCTAGTATCTTTTCTAAAAAAGGAAAAATAAGAGCACGGGAGAGAGGTGGCAGTTCTGAATTAAAAAGCATCATGTAAAGTTAATTCAGCACACCAAAAGATAAATGGGCTGATTGATATTCAGTGTTGTTACTAAAGTTTAATTTTACTCTTGCTGTATTATAACTTGAAACTGTAATTCTCCACTTCTGAGAGTTAGTAGCATAAATTAAACTCACTGATCACTCAGATTGCTTTTTCTATAGTTAAATCCTGCTGTATTGTGCAAATGACTTATTCATGAAAGTTTCCTTTTGTTATCTAAGAAAAAAAAAAATCCCTACCATCCGTTCCACTCCATACTGGAACTGTGAAATCAAATCAGAAATACAGTGAGCTGGAACTTCAGAAAAATGTATCTCCTAGCCTGCTTATATAGTATAATTTCGGGAAAATGTTGCATCTGTTCAGCAGTTAGATTCCATATCTTTTGGGGCAAAGTGGAAAAAGATGTTTTCAATCCATAATTTGTAGATTCACTCTTAACCGTTTCTTGCGTAAGGAGCCAACAGTTTTCGTTGGTTCTAAAAGCTGTGCGAACGACTGAAAGCATTTTTCAGTAGTGAAATATCCCAAACATCTCATTCATGGATGAAGAAGATGGGGGAAGGGATGTGCTAAGCAGTGAGACGTGAAGGACGAGCCGTAGGCCTGCCTGTCACCGAAGCTGAGAGCTTGGCGATGGTTGTACATCATCTACCCTTCATTGACTCATAAAGCCCATCTCAGCTGAAATGCAAACGTGCGGCATGACACGTTTATTTTTCATCTTCCATCCTGATAGTTTTGGGCTGCCTGTGCATCATTAAATTGTTTCATTTCCCTATGTTCACCACAGATGTGCTGCCACCAGTTCCAGGCCAAGGGGATAAAACAGCAACGATGCTCTCAGATGGAGCCATTTATAGCAGCATTGACTTCACGACCAAAACCACTTACAACAGTTCCAGCCAAATAACACAGGCTACCCCATATGCCACAACACAGATCTTGCATTCCAATAGCATACACGAACTGGCTGTCGATCTGCCGGACCCACAGTGGAAAAGCTCAATTCAGCAAAAAACGGACCTGATGGGCTTTGGATATTCTCTCCCTGATCAGAACAAGGGTAACAATGGTGAGTCAGGTCCCTACTCCCCAAGGAGTTATTTTCATACCATTTGTGCATGAGATAGAAATTAGTATTTGTTGTTCAGTTCAGTGATTCATGACCAGGTTCACTCCCTAAACTAAAAAAAACGATTCTCGGCATGTGTTCAGTACCTTGCACAATCCCTACCACCGCCACCGCCGCCACACACCAACACCAATCGGTTTCATCCTCTTAGCTCTTCTTCAGTAGAGTGATCAGTAATCCATCTCAGCTTTCATGAGGCAGGAGAGACGGAACATCCCTCCACCGTCCCACGACATCTGCTTCTGAGTCGCTAACTGCATGTTCTGCATGGGCTTGTGCTGTGAACTAATCACATGATGCCACTATGACCTCTGCCCTTTAACCCTTAGCCTTACTTTACATCCCTGACTACCGATTGGCTGAGGGATTGTCTAATAGAATGCCACACAACCAGTCACAGGATTTCAGCACCACCAGCTCTCACAACAGCTCAGAGAGGAGTGGCAGTCTCTCAGGTTGGTCTCATCACAGTAAGGAGAAATATTTGTTTGTCACCAGCATATGACCTGTGTTCCTAACAGCCGTGAAGAAGCACTGAAGCACAACTCGCTGTCAGGCATTTGTCTTTCAATTAGTTTGCCCTAATGGAATCGTCATGCTTTGGTCATGCTTTGGGAAGGGGGGAGTAAGAATCACTCTCGCTCCCTGCGTACGAAGTGTACACCCCCATGTGGTCTGAAAAGTAGTGTCATTGTCCTAAGTATTATGAGTTTGATCGTCCTTGAACCCTACCCAAGAGCCAAGAGACCTCTACGATAAAAGATCATTCAGGAAAGGCAGCTCCAGGGCATGGGCAGCAAACGGTGAATTCAGGCAAGAATGCAAATTATTTGGCACGTTTCGCATAGTATTAGGATTCCAGTGATGTGACTTTTCATTTCGGGGCAATCTTTCCACGATGTTATGTGATACGATTTATTATCGACGGAATGATATTTGGAGTCAGGTGCTGCTGCCGTGCTAACCAAGAATCTTATTAGACATTATTCTTCACACTTAACAAGTTATAACCTTTCATAAGGATGATTTTTTCTTATGCTGTGAATGTTAACATAGTTGATATATATCAGCCAAACCTACAATCTATAATGTGGGTGTTGTATAGCACACATCGGGACAGAGTTTTACTGGACAGAAATATGTGCCTATGATAACGAATAGCGGCAGTATGCTTCAGGCTCAAGGATCCTCACCTCTCAGATAAGGAGGTCGTAGTAGTCACACTCTGCCTTCCAACCAGAACATGTACATCGTGTGACTGATGACTTTGCACATTTCTAATTGATTCCATGACCTTACTTGCTTATTTTTCCATAATAATGATATTCCATTTGTTTTTACAAATTTTTTTTTTATCTACAAATTCTCAGTAAAGGATTATGGTGTATTATGACATGTCACAGGCTCCTAGACCATAAGGAGTTAACTCTTTTACATCATTAGGGTAACATTTACTAAATGACTTTTCCTCAGGAGATAGAACCCTTTCAGTCTGAAATGTTAATGCTCTCTCTTCTCTCCAAAATGAGCCATTTGCTCTTCTTACCTATTGGTAGAATTAGATACATTATAGAATCCAGAAAATTTTAAACATCTGTTATGAATTTAAATGGGCTTAATAATATAGGGGGGCATTTTGAATAACCTTATGTCATTTATACTCCAATTTATTTATAATGAGTCCCACAACTGTACTCCATAATTAAAAACTAATGTATCCTAGGCCTATTTCATTCAAGATATGTAAAGTCCCAAGCGATATACATATTTTAAAAATCTATATATTTTAAGCCATGAATTACATAAGGCCTTTTGTGAATCCTTCATTAAATATTCTGTATATGTTGATTGACACTGAGTTTTAAAAGTTACCTTTTGAGTAATTGTAAGCGGAACATGATTCACAATAGTGCTTACTGCTTTTTTAATCCATTAATCTCCTGAGTGACATTTATATATATATGTCTGTGAATTACATTAACTACTTCATCTACATTTGAATACAAAATTACTTAAATCAGAAATAGAAAGCATTCTTCAGAGATGAGAGTGAAATGATTATTCCCTGTTAGTTTAGTCCAATTGAGTTTAATATTACAGAATTTGCTTAATTCTTATAATCATAGATGCGTTTTCTAAAGCTCAAATTTAAGATCAAACTGCCCAAAGGATATCTAATCATACATTATAAGATTTTCTCAAGTTTGTGCACAGTAATGAAATCAATTTAAAATAATCACACTAACAAAGAAAGTTGGGCGTTTCTGAATAATTTCAGTGAATTTCTCATCCTCCTTGAAACACTTTTATAATCTATTCCATATATAAGTTATGAGTATTTGTGTTAAAAATTCAACCACCAAAAAAGAAAACTCAGATCTCTTAGAAACTATATCCAGTCATATTGTGTGTATATATATATATATATATATATAGCACTATATCAGTAGTGATAATGAAATATTTTTACACACTAGTATTTTTTGAAATACAGTATGTATTTAACTAAATTGAAAATTATCTATTTTTATCATTCTCTAGACATAGAAGTTATTTGTTCAGCATAAATGTCAATTTAAATATTTACATTTTGCATTGAAGAGAAATGGCTCAAATATGTTTGCCAGTCTTCAAAATATGTTCCCCTAAAACAATGCAGGCAGTTTTCCCCTCAAAAATGCTTGGGGATCTTTGGTTGCAAGTAACAATAACAGATTGTGGCTCACTTAGCTCAAGGTATAGATCTTAGATAAACATTTAGTTTCCTTAGCTTGTGTTATATGCCCACCACCATGCTAAGAGTCCCCCTCTTAGCTCAATGCTAAGAGAGGGCAAAGCATATGGATTGATGGTCCTACCAGGACACCACTCAATGACAGAGCAGAAATCTCCCAAAGAGGGAGAAGTAGGCATTGGAGTTAAGCCCTCAAAAATTCCTTCCATGGGGATCCCTGGGTGGCGCAGCGGTTTAGTGCCTGCCTTTGGCCCAGGGTGCGATCCTGGAGACCCGGGATCGAATCCCACGTCGGGCTCCCGGTGCATGGAGCCTGCTTCTCCCTCTGCCTGTGTCTCTGCCTCTCTGTCTCTGTGTGTGACTATCATAAATAAATATTTTAAAAAAAATTCCTTCTATGAATCAGCTCCATTTGCCCAATTCATTTTTAAGTCTGACATTTGGCCCTTTTTGGCCTTGGACAAGAACTTCAACAAAATTGGGTTCAGAGCTCCAGAAATAGTAGTTTCTAGTAAAGCTGTTGCATTTTAAATGTGTTTTTTTTTCTTCCTGTGTAAATATGGACCACATAACATTCAGAAAGAACCTCTATTTCCCCATCTATTAACTATTTCATCTACATTTGAATACACTATTACTTAAATTGGTGATAGAAAGCATTCTTTTGGAGGTGAGAGTGAAGCAATTATTCGCTTTTAGTCTGAGTTTAACGTAACAATTTGTTTTATGGAGATATATGAACTTTCTTCTTTGTATCACTCAGTTCTGGTGGTGATCATATGACATTTCTAAAGTGAAGAGTGAGGAAAACATTGTACACTTATAAATATATAAATAATAAAGGATGCACAACCAGGGGAAGAACTCACTAAGGACGCACAGCCTAACCCATTCCTCTTTTAATTATTCAAATAGACTTCTGAAACTGCACAAAAAAATATGATCCTAGTCTGTGATTTTGATGAGTGATCATGAAACAAAGGATTAAGTCTTATCTACCATAAACGTAAAAAAATAAGGCTTCTATTCAAGCAGGTTTATTATTTTTATTCCAAGAATCAGACTATTCCTGGGACGCTCATTGGGTTTGGAGAAGTTAGGCTTGACAAAGGCTGTAGAAGTGGGCAGAACCATGTTTGCTCTAAGATAGAGGAGTTGGGAAACAGTAACAATGACTGGCATTTTTTGAGCTCTCTGTACAATCTGAGCCCTCTCCATGCTTTCTCTCTTTTAATCCTCAAAATACCATAAAGATTTAAGCACTTTGTGTCTGGTTTACATGTGTGGAAATTGAAGTAAGTTATCAAGTAAGCGAGAAACCAGTCTTCAACCCCAGAGTAATCTCTAACCCTTGAGGTAGAAGCTCTATCGTTCTTTTAATACCTCTCCTATTGCCAAAGACAGGAAGTGAAAGGGTGAAAACATTCTGTCTGTAGGTGTGCTCTTTTAAGCACGTGTGTTTATGTACACATAACCTAGACTACAGACATGATTCCATAATTGGCAACAGTATCTATGTCCAGTTTAGCAGTTCCATCACTTTCTGGCCCTGGAATAAGTTATTACTAAATGACACAATTTTCTGAATTGGCTCATGTGGATTAGTAATTGGCAGAAGAAAGGAGATGAGACTTCTAGCAATATCTCTATTGGTAGCCCTGCTCCAAGTATTTGATGCTCACAGCTTGCAGTTTCAGAAAGATGAGATCCAAGAGATCAATACCAGGATTTTGAAAATATAACAATAGGCCATAGTGGGAGTGAAGGAAGCTGCTTGGTTTCCATCAGGACAATATCCTTTATTATGCTGTTGGAGAAGCATTCATTCTTGCCATCAACTGTGGTCCATTTAGGAAGAAACTTGATTTACTTAAATTTTGAAAGAGTGAAAAGTATGGCAGTATACAAATGATGAGTTTTATTTTTATATTTCACTAAGCTCCAGTAATTCCAGATTTGGCTCAAATGCTGCCAAGTTATTTTTTGCTTGTGTTTTGTGCATGAATTCATTTGTATTAACAATAGTACTGAAAGTGATCACTGCATTTCCATTAATTATCCCCCTCTTTTTGGAATTTTAGGAAATGTGATGCTTAAAACATCTGGGAACCACTTTCACTATAGGCAAAAATAATTATGCCATTCATTAGTTTAAAATTCTATAAAACTTGTCATTGTGAAAGATTTACAAGTATCCGGATTATAGTTGATTGATTTTTATCAGTCACTTTTGAGGGAGAACTGTACTCTCCTGGATTAATTAAATTGAGTAAATTCTAATGGAAAAGTTTAGGCTGTATCCTTAGATGCTGCATTTTCCACTGAGAGGGATTATGCAAAAGAGCATTATAAACGTACTAAAATCTGACATTTGAAAGAATTTGTTATGGCCCATTATTTCTTCTAACAATGCAAATGTAGAGGCAGCAGACGTGAATAAATCAATAAGTGTGCTTTTGCTTCAGAAGCCATGTTTTTGGTTTATTCAGCACTGTAGTTAATGCTTTGGGGGAAGAAACAATATAATTCCGAGCGATTTATAAAAACGTTTTTCTGATTATATCATCTCATTGTTTATAGCTTTTAACAAATGTAATATACTGATTGTGGTGTTTTGAAAACATAAATATGTCTTCCCATCTGATGTACTCTGTTTCTACTGATATCTGGCACAGCTGAAGAAATGCATTATTACTTTCAGGTGGGAAAGGTGGAAAAAAGAAGAAAACTAAAAACTCCTCTAAACCACAGAAAAACAATGGATCGACTTGGGCCAATGTACCCCTACCTCCTCCCCCAGTCCAGCCCCTTCCTGGTACAGAGCTGGAACACTATGCAGTGGAACCGCAAGAAAATGGGTAAAACTGTTTTTCATTCCAACAAAATGCCCAGGGCTCTCCTCTTCTCTCAATCGTGCTTTTCTGTCTTTATCTTGTGTTCTCTTACTCTTTTCCCTGCCCCCTTTCCAGCCGGTTCATCGCCCTCTCCCACTCCCGTCTCAGGCCCCACTTTGGTTGTTTGCACCATCTATGTATTTTAGATGATAAATACACCACAGCACATATTGAGAACCTAGAATCCTTGGCCGTCAAGTGCCTTAGATTGTCTGCAATCATGGTAATGCAGACTCCATTTATAATATTGCTTGTTAGTTTGAAAGCGAGTACCCACAGCTCTGTGAACTAAAGAGCCACTCCTGAGTGAGCCTGAAAAGGGAATTAAAATAATCTTCTCCATCGTCTCTCACAGTTTTCTAATGACTTGGTGTCTGGCCATAGCAGAGCTCCATCACATGGTGTAATTGCAGGGACTTTAATCATCAGCTTTGATGGGAATTTAGGGGCCAGAACAAGGAAAGAGTTGTTCAAGCCAACACACATTCTGTGACAAAAACCTCTCTAAGTTAGAAAATTTCCTTCAAGGGCATTTAAATGTGACCGGTTTCCTTATTCATTCTCAAATAGGTCTCAAGAGTTAGTGTTCCTCTGTTAAAGTGTTAATTGATTTTAAAGCAGAAAGACATTGATACTTTTTATTCTCTAATAAAAAAATAGCAAATGAGACATTTACTCAGTCTTTTTTAATAATTCTAATTGCTCTGTCTTTCTCACAATTTCCAGGTCACCACTGCTTTTGAATGAAACTGAAAAATACATAATAAAGGCAGCTTTACTTTTTTCCAAATTTCTTAAAATTCAGAAGTACTTAGATATTAAGACACCTCAATTTATTTCAATAATGGTTTTGTCTCCTGTCCTATTTTATGTAAAGATCACATGCATGAAATATTTTGGCCCAATCTCCTTTTTTTTTTTTAAATATGTGCCATCTTTGATATCTCAAGATTAATTCTTTTTTTCTTTCTTCTACTTTTTTTTTTTTTTTGAGAGAGAGAAAGTAAGAGAGAGGAGGGTCAGGGGGAGAGGGAGAGAAATCTTAAGCAGGCTCCATGCACAGCAGGGAGCCTAAAATGGGGCTCGATCTCAAAACGAAGTTGAGATTTCATTTATTTGTTCATGAGAGACACAGAAAGAAAGGCAGAGACACAGGTAGAGGGAGAAGCCCGATGTGGGACTAAATTCCAGGACTCCAGGATCACGCCCTGAACTGAAAGCAGATGCTTAACCACTGAGCCACCCAAGCACCCCTCATTTTACTTTTTTAAAAAGTTCACATTTGAAATAGGAAATTAAGAAGACATCCTTTTTTCTCTGACTTTTTTAAAAACTTAAATTTTGCACATGATCTTATATAATACATATCAATAATGTAAACGTGCCCATATCACATGAAGTCTGTCAAAGAAAAACCAGAGATGTGTATTACACAAGGAAAGATTATTACAGGGCTTAGGAATCTGCATTTTAAAGGCTATTGTCAGAAAATGAGAAAATAAAGCTTATAAACTGGGAAGAGAAAATAGTTACTATCAAATATGTTTAAGCATAAAGTAGGTAATTTGGAATCTTTCTCTTTTTCTTTTCCCACTGCATCTACTTAAGAAACAGACTACAATAGCTATTACCCACTGAAATAATACTAATTCATTCCAAACAAATTCTAAACTCCTCACTTGATTTTATTGTCCAGCAGCAGAATTGAAAATATCTTTTGATGAATGAAATAATACACATTGCTGCAGTTTTATTTTTTGATATAAATTATTTTCTAAATATTAACCTATAAAATATAAAGTTATTTTTGAATTATTTTAATATTTAGCCAGGATGTATGATATTAGAAAATCTTTCTTTCTAAAAGTTTTCTAAAAATTCATTTGAGACTTTAAATAGGTAAAGAAATACATATTTTAATATTATATATTCAAAGTCTTTGTAGCATGTAGTTTGGTTTTTAATAACCTTTATTTGCCTTAAGTAGCTCATATTTCCTAAAGCAAAAATGATCACTTTTAACAAAACTAGTAGGTAAGTCTTATCTGTTAGTAAACTGACAGCAAAATTCAGTTTTCTTGTTTTGGATTCAGTTTTTCAATGGATATTGTTTCAGCTGTTTGTAATGACAATACCTATTTAAAATCAATATGACAAGAATAAATTAAAATTATTCAATTTGTGATGACTTTGTCCATTTCTTGATAAATTCTTTATATTTTCCTTTTTTCTAACGTCAAACCCTTATAACATTGAAAAGGAGAGGCGTCTAGGTGGCTCCGTCACTTAAGTGTCTGGCTTTTGATTTCGGCTCAGAGCATGACCTCGGAGTCCTGAGATCAAGCACCATGCCCAACCCCAAGGAGTGTGTTGGAGATTTTCTCTCTTCCCCTAACTCTGTTCCTACCTACCCCATGCATGCACTTTTACTCTCTCTCTCAAATAAATAATAAATACATCTTTAAAAAAAGGAAAGACTTTTGAACACTTCCTAGATTATTTTATAATCTGCTCTTCATGATACTTACATTGACTATTTTACATATGAGTTCTTATATAGAATTGTTTCTATGCCTTGTTTTGAAACTCATGCAGGTTTAAGGTTCTCTTGAAGTGCAAACAACAAAAACTTTAGAAGTCACGGTTTGGTTTTTCATAATTTTTATTTTAACAGTCAAGGGTCATGCATCTTATGGTGATACATAGTTTTTCTTTCTGCTGCTTTTAACATATATTAGGGAACTTACTCAACACACATCTTTTTCAAGTAAATAGCAAGTGCTAATCCCAGTGTCAGGAAGAAAAGCAACAGGGATGAAAGAAACAAATACACAATTATTCAGGAAGATCTAATCTCTGATCTAGAGAGTTCACACAGTTGGTAGGTAGAGATCACAAAACACACACATACCATACACACACACATACACAATTTTATCTGATAAGTCCTAGATGAGCAATGTATACAAAATAATAATCTATATTCAGGAAAGGATAACCATGTATGCCAGGTAAGGTTAGGACAATCCTATAGAAGTTCAGTTTTGAGGTGAATCTTGAATCATTTATTCACAAATAATAGCACCAAGTATAACCGGCTGCTGGGTGCCAGCTCTGAGTTTGAAGCAGAAATGTCAAAGGACAAGCAATGGTTCCTAATCTAAAGCAGCCTAGGTGCCAGAATAAATTATTAACCAAGGACTACAACAAAATGTTACTATTGTCACCATTTGCTGTGCAGATAGATAATTTCCGTAGCCAAAAGAAAAAATATATATAAAATGAAAGATAAGAAAAAAATGAATAGCCCCATTAGTTTTCCTTTAGTACTTCCCACTCTTCCTTCAAAACCCCCTCCTATTCTAGTTAAGGTGACTTGCCTTTCCTTAATTTTTTAATTCCTTAAGTTTACTATTGTAGTACTCAGCACATTGCATTCTAATTGCTTGTGTCTATACTTCAGCAATCGGTACCTGTTGTATGACGTTTGCTGGGTTTGAAATATTCATAGGGTAGGAGGTAATCTGAACAGGTGCCTTGAGGCCAACTGTGAAGTCTTGTATGTCATTTAGGGAGTTTGATCTTTGGATATAGATGATGAATTGCAGGACATGAGGCTGGGGCAGGTAGATGACATTCGGGATACTGCAGGAGAATAGCCAGTATCATAAAAAATGATAAGGCTGTAAAATAAAGCAGTGGCAGTAGGGTGGAGGGAAAGGGATAAACTTTGGAAATATACCCCAGAATAATCTCAATCTTGAATATTTTTTATTGCAATGTTTAGTACTGTTTTTAAACCTTCAATATTATTAAATTTCTTTCTAAGTGATTCCTGGGCCATTCCCCCCCCCCCACACACACACACACAGAACTAAATAGCAAAAGTTATCAAGTCACTGTCCAGATAGAAAAGTACTTGTTAATTCAATATTATAGCAACACTGGTAAATGTCCTCTCTCATCAATAAACCTCTCTCAGCCTGATAAAAATGTATCAAAATGTATTCATCCTTAGCTATAAATTTGTTTTTATTATTATCTTATGATGCTAGGAAGAATTCAGTAGAGATTCAATAGAAATCTGATGCTTTGCTTTGTTGCTACAATTAGAGATTGGCAAGCTTTTGTGGGCATTGAACTATATTGTATTTTTATTAGTAATTCAGTATTTGAATCTGACCATTAACTAGGTAGTTCACATGCAACATTGATTTGTTGTCATCTTTCTCATTATTTACCAGGCAACAGAGTCAATATGATGCCTTGTACTTCATCAATAATATGTTAAAAAAAAAAAAAAAAAAGCTTTTCTGGGAACTATTGACCAAAAGACCTTTAGTTGGCTCAGGAGCATTTTTGCAGTCTTCTTTATGTTACTACAAGAAAAAGTAGTACCTGAGTACTACTCAGGTACTCAGGCACCTGAGGGCACCTGAGTGGCTAAGTCAGTTAAGCACCTGACTTATGTCTTCTTTATGTTACTACGAGAAAAAACTAGTACCTCAGCTCAGGCACCTGAGGGCACCTGAGTGACTAAGTCAGTTAAGCATTCAACTCTTGGCTTCAGCTCGGGTCATGATTTCAAGGTCGTGATCTAGGGTCCTAAGATCAAGCTCCGAGTTGGGCTCCTCTACTCAGCATGGAGTCTTCTTAAGATTCTCTCTCCTCTTTTTGCCCCTCTCCACACAAAGAAATAAATAAATCTAAAAAAATAAACCAGAAAAAGTTGAAATTCCATCCCTCACATAAGATATGTGTCTGTAAATGTGAAGGAAATGCTAAAAACTGAGCTACACTTTTCTTAACATTTAGAGTCATCTCTTACTTTCTTGTCCTTCTTCAGAAACTGCATGAAACCTAGTATTTGTTCTTCTGAATGGATTCAGATACGAAAACTTCAGAGATGAGGAACAGCCTTCCTCACCATACAATATGCTCTGTGTCCCAATTTATTTCATCTGTTCTCTCACAACCTTCTCCCAGTCTAACTTTTATTCACTCTCTCTCAGTTTTTCACTTCTTGCATGAACCACTGAGATGAATCCAATAGACTTCTCTCAGCTTTGCTTATGTTCTGCATAGGTGGATTTTGTTCACTCTTGTTCTACATTATCTTTGTAAAACACTCAGAAAAAGTGATGATAAACACCCATTCTAGCTAAGTGGAATAGCTACTGGAATATTTTTTTAGTCATTTAATATATTATGCAATGTGTTTGTATATTTTTTGAAATAATATTTATGCGTCTGGGCTCTCCTTTGCCTGATGATATGGAATAATAAAAAAGAGTTTGTACAACTAATTAGAATATTTTCTATGTAACCTTAACATATGATGCATATAATATTATTTCTTCTTTCTCTTATGTTCTCTACATAGTTCCATTCCTTGTACATGTTCCCTTTAGATTATTGGAAGTAAGGATAGTTTACTAGTTATGAAGTGGGGAAATTATAGAGAATAATTAATTACTTCCCTTTGAAAATTAAATATATGCATAAGTTCTTCCTTTATTCAAATGTAGGAGATCCTTTGCAATAAGCCCTGTAAGCAAAGGAGATACATGCTGTAGTTTATGGGGGAAAATGTGCTATTTTATGGAATAAATTTAATTATAACTATTGATGAAGTATAATAGCACTCACCTTCCATACTGAAAATGGGTAGGGTTTTTTGTTTTTGTTTTTTAGGATTCATTTACATATTTTTGTTTGACTTTATAATACAATATTTAAAGTCAAATAAGTAAGTTAAGAAAAGAAACCTAAGCATTCTTTTTTTTTTTTACTTTTAAATTCCAGTGTAGTTAACATACAGTATTATATTAAGTACAATATAGTAATTCAACACTTCCATACATCACCCAGTGCTCATCACAAGTGCACTCTTTAATCCCCATTACCTATCTCACCTGTCCACCCACCTACCTTCCTTCTGATAACCATGAGTTTGTTCTCTGTAATTAAGAGTGTTTCTTGGTTTCTCTCTCTCTCTCTCTCACTCTCTCTCTTTTTCCTTTGCTCATTTGTTTTGTTTCTTAAATTCCATGTATGAGTGAAAGCATTTGATATTTATCTTTCTCTGACCAACTTACTTCACTTAGCATTATACTGTCTACCTCTGTCCAAGTCATCAAATCATAAGCATCCTTATTAATGAATCAGTTTGTGTGTTTTCATTTCAAATCAATAAATAGGCTTATCATCTACCATTGTTAAAGTATTATGTCAGGTGTGGCCAAACAAGAGTAATTCAATGTCATAATTTTAATGTAGCATGAATTCACTTGAGGAAAAGATACTAGTAACATGTGAAAGGTTAAATTCTAAAATAAATCAGACAATAGCTAAAGAAACCAACATTAGAAATGGCATAACATAGTGTATAATCAATTTGCAAGTAAATGTGCAAGTTCATAAGAGTAATATATTAGTGCTATTTGGGCTCATCTGGGAAATCTTTAAAAAAGACGTGGGATATAGACTGTAGCTTGAAGGATTTGTAAGATTAAGGTAGGTGAAATTGGAGGAGTACAGTTCATTCAAAGTAAATTGAATACTTTAAAATAATAGACCATGATGGAAAAGTACAAAAAAAAAAAGATGATGATGTTGATGAAGAAGAAGAAAACAAACCAATTTATATTGAGTAGAAGATTCTTGTTGAGAAACTGGGGAAAAAAAAACATCTAAAAATGTAATTTGAGTCTTAGACATATTTAGTGGACAGAATAGAATGAATGGAAGTGAATGTTTTATTCAAACAATCATGATGTTTTCATAGATCAGTTTATAAGAGGTATTGATTAGTGGATGGGAAAAACTGGAAGCACTGAATCCAACTGGAACCATAGGTTGCAAACTTTGTACACAACAGAAATAGGTCAATTGGAGAAGGATAATCATCCCATGGTTTCACTCATATGTGGAATATAAGAAATAGTGAAATGGGCTGTAAGGGAAAGGAAGGAAACTGAGTAGGGGAAAATTAGAGAGGAAGACAAACCAGGAGACACTCCTAACTCTGGGAAACAAATGAAGGGTTGGGGAATGGGATGACGGTGGGAGGGGGGCGACGGTGATGGGCACTAAGGAGGGCATTTGGTAGGATGAGCGCTAGGTGTTATATTATATGTTGGCAAATTGAATTTAAATGAAAAAGTAACATCACTTCCAGTCCTCCTCAGGGCTGATGAGGCCCTGTGTGACCTGGCACATCCTGCCATCTATGGCCAATGCTCTTTATTTGCCATTCTTACCAGTTATGAAACTATTTGAGCTCTTCAAATACTATTATCTTTTCTCTTTCTCTGAGCCCCCACATGTGTTACAGAGAATATCCCCCTTTCCTATAGTTAGCATAGACCATAGACTTGCCCTACCCCCAAACTAGTTTAGGCTTGCCTTCTCCCTATTCCCGTAGTACCTGCTATTGTTGGTTATTTGCTTGATACCAGTCTGCCTCACTGGATCAGTCTGCATGCTCTGTAAATAGATGCCATTTCCTGACAAATGGTTCTCGAATCAATGGATGATCAACTCAAGGATTTTTTTTAAATAGATTTTATTTTTTAGATCAGTTTTAGGTTCACTAAAAAACTGAGCAAAAAGTACAGAGATTTCCCATAAACTCCCTGCCCCAACACATGCAGAGCCTCTGCCACTATCTACTTTCCCACTAAAGTGATACACAGTTAAATTGATGAACCTACATTGATACAGCAGTATCACCCAAAGTCCATGCTTTACACTAGGATTCACTCTTGGTGTTGTACATTCTGTGTGCTTGGACAAATGTATAATGACATATATCTACCATTATAATATCATGTAGAGCAGTTTGTCATAAAAATCCCCCGTGCTCTCCCTATTCATCCCTCCCTTCCTTTAACTTCTGGCAACCTCTGATCTTTGTACTGTCTCCATAGTCTTGCCTTTTTCAGAATGTCATATACTTGGAATTATATAATATGTAGCCACTGCACACTGGCCTTTTTCATTTAGTAATGTGCATTTAAGTTTCCACCAATTCCTTTCATAGCTTAATGTTTTATTTATTTTTAGCACTGAAAAATATTCCATTATCTGGAGAAGTTTAGAATTTGGCCTCTGAGTGAATTTTGTCACAGTTTATTTATCCATTCACCTACTGAAGTACTTCTTAGTTGCTTCTCGGTTTTGGCAATTATGAATAAAGCTGCTGCAAACATCTGTGTGTAGGTTTTGAAATAAATTCAGTTTTAAGCATGATAAGTAAAGATACTTGAGTAAAAATATTCAAGAATCATCTGGACATTTACAAGTTAGCATTTGTAAGGGAGATTAATATATATATATATACACACACACACACACTTGAGTGTATTATATATATACAAAAACACTTGTAATATATATTTGTAGTAGTTATTCAATTTTTAGTTTCTTTAATGAAAATCTTCTATATCCTGGGTACTACATTTGGTGCTGGAAATGCAAAGTTGAGAATACTAAGTTCTTGAGTTTAGAGAGCTCACAGGACAGTAGGAAAAACAGAAACAATACCAGTATAGTATGGGGAGTACCATAATATAAGTATTTTGGAATTGTAATCAATTCCATATGGCAGAGGCTGAGCACACCTCACAAAACTAATGGCATTTGAACTGAACCTGAGGGAAGACAAAAAGCTCACAGGCAGATGATGTGAGGATAGTAATTAGAGACCCAGAGTTTAGAAAAAACACACAGTAGGCTGATATTGGGAAAATAGTGTGTGCAGTTAAGCTAGAAAGACAGGTCAGTCAAATGGGGAAAGGTCTTTTAGGCCCTGCTAACGAATTTGAACTTTTTCTTTTATTAGTGATAATCACTGAATAATTCAAAGCACAGGTATGATGTGGATGAGGACTTTAGAATATATAATCCCATTGCCTGTATGGAAGATAGGATAGAAGAGGTGAAGATGATGTCCCAAGAGACTAGGAAAGCTAATGGGCTAGGCTAGTTCACATCAGAACAATTCTTATATGTGATTATGGAAGTAGAGATGAAGGAGGAGATTCAGTAGATACTTAAGAAGTGGAATCTATAGGACAATTACATTCAAAAATATTGTTTATCCTATTCTTAAGCCTCCTTTTAAAAGTATACTAGGATCTTTTTGATTTATGAAAATAATAGTATATAGAGAAGGTAAAAACAGAAATGCCACTGATGCGTCACAATGAAAACTTTGAATTAATTTTCCGTATTCCCTGACCAGAGTCCTTAAAAACAAACTGTTTTAATAAAATATTATTTTTCTTTTTAATATAAACTTTTTCAGGCTAGCTTTTGAACTTTTGTTTTATAGATCTTAGATGTCAAGATATAGGGAAACATAAGTCTCCACTGAGAAAATTAGAGAATTAAAAGTATCAAAGGGCCATTGAATACATTTTGTAGCACAAAATCTTAATGATTGACATGTCATATGGACTGAACGGTTGGCATAGATCTAGAATGAGAGTAAGTAAAATTCCCAGACATTTCTCTGACGATCAGTACTGGCATAGTCTGGTATACAGGGTCGAACAGCAGAGAGAGTAGTTAAATCTACAAGCACTAAATTAATTCATTAATTGTCCTTAATTGGCAATTTGGATTTTCCACTTGAGTAACTTTGTTGGGAAGTTATTGCCTTTTGTAACTATGGGGTAACAATTAGCTAATAAGATCTTCCAAGAATAAGTTGAGATATTGAGAAAGCAGATGTAATTATGATTAGAAATTAAGATAACAGCCAGAGGATGTACTGTGGTAGCACCAACAAATTGAAATCAGGACAAAATAAACAGAGAACATTTTAGGTGCTGCTGTTACTGTTGTGGTTGTTACGTATTGCCAGTGTAATTGTGCGCATGTGTATGAGTGTATGTATCAATATGCTTTTTTTCTTTCTCATTTAATTTCAGGTATGACAGTGATAGCTGGTGCCCACCATTACCGGTACAAACATACTTACACCAGGGTATGGAAGATGAACTGGAAGAAGATGATGATCGTGTCCCAACACCTCCTGTCCGAGGCGTGGCTTCTTCTCCTGCTATTTCCTTCGGACAGCAGTCCACTGCAACTCTTACTCCATCCCCACGGGAAGAGATGCAACCCATGCTGCAAGCTCACCTGGATGAGTTGACAAGAGCCTATCAGTTTGATATAGCAAAGCAAACATGGTAAATAGTTTCATTAGGTCAGAGGACCCATGCCTTCGGCACAGGGATAGGGGAAATATTCTTCTATGATAAATTCACAAGAAGTTCTTGTTGAGCCATACAGCTGAGGTTAGAAGTGCTTTTGTGCAACTCATTAATCATCCAGATAAAGAAATTGGCTAAGGACCTGTTAAATAATTTGATCAAAGTCACATAACTGGTTAAAGAGGAAACCGGAGCAAGAATTCAGATTTGCTGAATTTCAGGTTACACTGCTTTTGGCTACATCAGAATTTTTTCTAATTTACAGTTTAGCTTCAATTAGCTTATCCTTGAACTCACTTCCAATGCCATAATAAAAAACTCCTTCTAGATTCTTCAGAGTGCCTGTGATTAATCCTGTATGTGGTCGTGAATATGTAAATGTATGCTTCTGCAAATCACATATGGTCAGTGTCAGTTATTAAAAGACCTTTGAGCTGAATTAAATGAGACAGAAAAAAACCCAGCAGTATTAGTAAATGCATTAAAAAATAAAACCAAGAATAAATTAGAAATCCCAAATTCCTTTTTTCTAACCAATCCACACACTTTCCTAAGGTATAGACAGCAATCTACTTAGGTGTCCTGTGTAGGTATGGAAAAAATACAAGTGGGATGAGCTCTCACAATTTTGTCGTCATTTTTCCCCCACGTGTTCTCTCTTTTCCCAAACAGTGACGTGTAAGTCTGGCTCTTGAAAACGAAATCTCAATTGACATACCTCTGATTATCTTCTATTGATTTCCATGATGTGTTTGAAGTTAAATTTTTATGAGATAGCATTTGCTTTTTTTTTTTTTTTGATAGTTTTAGTTACTGGGATAGTTGATAATGAGGTAAATCTCATTCTCAGTGTTAACGCACTATTTATTTTAAAAATATAGCAAAATATACAAAGAGATACTAAAATCAGGCTTATTGTTTAAAGCTTATTACGAACATAGGTTCTTTTCTTGGAACCAGAGGTCTTTAAACCTTTTTTTCTCAATCATAAGTTGTCTTTTTCAAGGACCAAAGAAAATCTACTGTTAAACAGTATTATTTTGCCTCAGGCTGCTTCATAAAATACTGCTATTTGGGTCAAAGCCCACTGCTTTAAGAGCCAAAGGATTTCCTCAAAGTCAACTAACGCAGCCATGTACTTTAATCATCTAAGGCACAGTTTCCAGCTCAGGTGCCCTCAAATTTGCCTGCACTTTGGAATCACTGGGATAACTTTAAAATACATTGATACATAAGTACAACCCCCATTTGACTGAGGGCAGGTGAGGTTGGAACCACTGGTACTGGTTGTATGACAATGAGCAACTCCCTTAACATCTCTGTGCTTCCATCCCCCATTTTTTTTGTTTGTTTGTTTTTAATTTATTTATGATAGTCACACACAGAGAGAGAGAGAGGCAGAGACACAGGCAGAGGGAGAAGCAGGCTCCATGCACCGGGAGCCCGATGTGGGATTCGATCCGGGGTCTCCAGGATCGCACCCCGGGCCAAAGGCAGGCGCCAAACCGCTGCGCCACCCAGGGATCCCTCCATCCCCCATTTGTAAAACGATGATGCTGATACCAATTAGCTTATACACTCTGTGAGAACACAGTATCCAAGCCGACCACCCTTGGCTTCAAGAATTCATAGGAAAGGATCCATAGAACTCACTGGATACCATTATACTGAAAGATATGGTTTTTTTGTATTGAAAAGATAAAGATTAAAATCTGCCAAGAGAAGAGATGCACAGGCAGAGTCCAGGACGGTTCCAAAGCTAGAACTTCCAGTAGTCCTCTCCAGCAGAGTTGTGGAAAGCATCGCTTTCCCAGCAACAACATATGACAATATGCACGGAGTATTGCCAATCAGGGAAGTTCATAGGAACGTTGAGTTTCATGGTCTTTCTTGCAGCTTCGTCACATAGACAGGGTTGGCTATCTGCATGGCTGACCTCAGTCTCTCACCCTTCCTGAAGGCAAGCTGAAAGCCCCTACCACAAATCACTTTGTTAGACTTTCTGGAGACGTCTATGGTCTCCAGGTAAACAAAGACACTTCTATCAAAAGGACATTCTAGAACTTAGAGAGAGGTTACGTCCCTGGAACACATGGCAAAAGCCTAACTTCTCTTTGGGGCAAGATCAAATTCTGTTTTACACATCACAGTTTTTGTGAGAATCAAATGAGCTCTGTGTGACTCAGTTGGTAAAGCATGTGACTCCTAATCTTGAGGTTTTGAGTTCCAGCCTCATGTTACGTGTAAAGATTACTTAACATTACAATTAAAAAAAAAAAACAGTGAGATGGGTTTGCTTTTATATAGGACCTAGTCTAGTGTCTAGGTGTATTATTGCTGTTATTTATTCAGAAGGGCCTGGGTTTTCACCTGAATTGTTCACCACTGTCTTTCCACTGTTGGAAGAGCACTTCCCTTAGTGAGTGTTGCATAGATATTTGCTAAATGAGTGCACAAACAAGTTCTCTGCCTGCTCCAGGTACCCATAGGGCAAACCCTGTTTCTTTCGCTGAGTATGTTTCTGTTAAGTTGCAACAATCCTCCAGAGATTCCCTAGTGATGCCCTTTGTAAAAGTTATGAGCTTGTGTGTACTCGCACAGGATCTTGCCCTTCAACATCACTGGAGGAACATTTAAAAGATTATCATTTCCAGGCTCCACCTTCAGAGATTCTGTTCATATTGACCCATGTAGTACATAGCACAATGCTTCTCACTACAAGAGATTTATAAATGTTTTACACCCTCTTCTTATTTCAGTTTATCTCCTACTTCTGCTGAACTCAAGGAGGACATTTTATACCTGACTGTATACCTGTTCCATTCAAGAGGTGTCAGCAATGATGTAGGACTAGAATGTTGGTTTCTTAGGTGCACACCATTAGAGGAGAATGAATAATGTATATAAATATTATCTTATATTCTCTTGCTCATGACTTTAGTCCATCCTCGATTCACAAACAAAATTTGAGGCAACATTTACAGCAAGATGTCATCATCAACATTCAAGATTTTCTGTACCAATAGTTTAGAGACTTCCTGATTTTTGCATGAAGGAGCTATAATGAGTACCAGATAAAGACTTAGGAGCTCAGATTCTTGATCTGTTAAATTAAAAATGTGACATTTTAGGGTTTGGGTTTGCTTTTTTATTTTTAATTTTTATTCTTTTAGATTTTATTTATTTATTCATGAGAGACACAGACAGTGAGAGGCAGAGACACAGGCAGAGGGAGAAGCAGGCTCCATGCAGGGAGCCCGATGTGGGACTCAATCCCGGGTCTCTATGACTATGCCCTGGGTTGAATGTGGTGCTAAACCGCTGAGCCACGGGAGCTGCCCTGTTTTTTTATTTTTAACTTTGAAAAATTTAGAATGTTGTTAACATTGGAGTTGGTTGACAGTTTAAGAACGCCGTTGGGAGAGGACTGTTAAATTCTGGAAGAAGTAAATATTTTCCCCAAAAATGCAAGTATTAAAAATCATCTTGTATCTTTAATTTTAAAACCTAGGGTAAAAATGCATACTACCTGACATACATGTGCCTTAAATAGCCTATGTCTTTTAAGTACTTTGTATCAAGGCAAAAAAAAAAAAAAAAAGACAATGTTTTAAGACATGTGGTATATTCACTTCTTAATGACAACAACAGATAACAATGATTTTCATATGTATCGTGGCATTTATAATTAGAAGAAATTCTTAAGTAGTCACAAAGTGATTCAACAACCCCAGTGTCCAGGTCTGCATTTTTCTAGCCATGTCATTTGAAACAAGTCACTTAAGTTTGAACTTCACTTTAATAAAAGACAAAGGTGATGATGCAAGTTCTGTCTACTTCACAAGTTACACATGCATTGCAAACGATGTGTTTAGCACACCCAATGTTGTAAACACAGAGTGCTGAGATGAACTTTTTCTAATTTGAGGCATTTTAGACTTTGGTGGGTAAAACAGAGGCACAAATAAGTAGCTAGAACACAAAGTAGCCAATCCTACTTTAAACGGGGTTAAAGTAGAAACAACGACTTAGCCTGATTCATGGGGGATGTGTAGGAAGAATGCCTTGAAGGGCAGGCAACTTGCGCCTGGCTGTAAGAAGAGTTATTGGTATTAACCTTTCTTTTCTTCATAAGGGCCAGCAGGTTACATGGACTATACAGGCTGAGTAGAATTTTGACACTAAACTGGAAACAAAATTATTATGTTTTGGGGGGACCAAAAAAAAGCCTTAAACAGTTATATGTGGCAAATACTCACATTTGCCTTTGGATGATTTATTTATGCAAAAATGTTGGGTCTGTATTTTTTTTCTCCATATATTACCCCATAAATACCAACGGAAGAAATTTAAGAGGCTATATTGTTGTTTTGACTAGTCATGTATACATAGCCCATTATCTCTGCTGAAATGTAGAAAAGCACTGTAAGCTCCAAAATTAGTTAATAGAAAGCAAGAAGACAAAATTAGTCACCGTAACATGCTGTTTCATTCTAATTTTGTAGGATGTTAATGAATTCCCTTTTTCTCCCCATTTGAATTCTAGGCACATTCAAAGCAATAATCAACCTCCACAGCCCCCGGTTCCACCATTAGGTTACATGTCCGGAGCCTTGATTTCCGATTTGGAAACAGATGTTCCAGATGATGACGCTGATGATGAGGAGGAAGCTTTAGAAATCCCCAGACCCCTGAGAGCACTAGAGCAGACACCCGGATCCAGTATGGACAATCTAGACAGCTCTGTGACAGGTAACAGAACTGATTTAATAGGAATAACTGACCTATTTATAACATTAAAATGCATCAAAAATCAAATACTTTCTTATGTAAGATTTATTCCACTCCAGCTATTTCTATAACATTTTAAATATGTTAATATTAAACACAAAATTCAAAAAGGATTTGGAAATACTTTTGCTTTGCTGCAAAAATGATAAGAAAATTCATGAATTTTAAAAAGCTTTAAAGACATGAAAGAAAACTCAATTATATCCAAGGCTTTCATGAAAAGTTCACTCTACTGGGGAACCAAGTCTATTACATAAAAAAAAAATAAACTTGACTTTTAGAAATGATATGTTTTGTATATCAGGAGCAATATACAAAGTCAATGCAATCTTAAAACGCTTCTTGATATTTCACTCTGTAAAATCATTCACTGATGAAAGTAAGCAAGTCTTCAGAATGAGCCTCTCTGAGGTTGCACAAGGTATTATTTTTAGAGTGGAGAAAATGTATAGTGAGATAAGCCATGCATTTACACATTTCATATCATCGGATTCAATAATTGTTCGTCTTCCAAGAAATATGCTTATTTTTGCGGTTTGCTCCTTCAGCATCCTCTGGCTTTGTTCACCAACTGAAAGGTTCCAGTTGCTTCTCTCCTAGGGTGATCCCAGGACTGCAACCTATTTTCAAGGATTTAATTTATCCAGTTTTGTTGAAAAAACTTGAATCCCAATGTGTACACAATGACTTTAGAGATATGTCCAAATGTTTGTTATCTTTCTATTCAAGTAGGTATCTATTCGCTGACATACATATACAAATGTCTCCTATATGATTATAAAGACAGGACTACCACAAATGAAGGTCTTGCCTTTGCATGGCATTGAATCTTCTCAGAAAAATCACCCATTTCTGTATTTATTTTGATGATATCATCTTCATCCCAGGAGGCATTTACCACAGTCCCTTTTAATTCATTTGTACTCCAATGCTCCCAACTTGCACAGATTTTGCCCTATGTATTTGAGTTCAGCCAATCCTGATGGAAGCTTCTTTATGACAGTGATGGAGAAGGATAAGGACCTTTAGGTTTCCTCTGTATGCCTTACTGAGTAACACAATGTGTGATGCATGAGCCCACTTTCAGTTTTGCTTCTTACCTGGGGGCTGCTTGCCAGGCTAATTGAGATTTAAGAACTGCAGATATACTGCTGTGATTTGAAATCCAGATTCAACTGAAGGTGGCAGAGCAAAAGTTTAAATCTTTGAATGTAGAGATCTAACTTATTAGTGCACTATTATGTTAAGCCCCTTTGCCTGAATTTGTAGCATAATCTCCTTCAGGGTAAAATTCTGCATATTTTTGCATATCTCACTAATGATACTGAACTCTTTTCCATTAGGAATGCAGTAAGAATTGTAATAATAACACACAAAAAAGGGCAGCTATAGCCTATGTAGTTTTTTATTAAATATTATAATGTCAAAGATGATAAATATATCTATAAATCAAGAGACTGCCATTTCGCACTTTTACATGCTCACCTGTTAGTAGCATGTTATGCTATTTAATGTGAATGTGGTTAAAACCAGTCTCCCTTTCTCCTTGTAGTGAGTATACTGTTCATTCCACATGAAGCTTTTATTGCTAAGAAAACAGTCTGTTTTCCTCCTTGAATTCACTGCTTAATTACTACCATATATAAAAACCTGAGGGTGTTTGGGTATATATTACATGATGAATTTACCCTATGAATAATACATCTTCTCAGAGAAAGAAGTTGTATCCTATAAAAAGTAGCCAAAGAAAAAAACTCTTTACTCTCTTCTTTATTTTTAATTTTTTTTTTAAAAACTTTTGGCTATGCAATGACTTTGTGGGGAAAGTATGATCAAAGATTTAATTTGTTTTCTAGTACATAAGTATAATGTAAGTAAATATAAATTTTTAAAAGTAAATATATTTTCTCAAAAAAGCATGTGTGTGTAGGAAGTGTTAGTATATAGATGTGTGTGAGAGAGTATAGATAGTGTTTGTGATTATATCTGCATGTAAGTGTATGCAGAGGTTTGTATGTGTGTGTGTGTGTGTGTGTGCGCACAGGTGTGTGAGTGTAAATAGGATTTTAAGTGTATTAGAGTGTGTGTGCGCGCACACATGCATACATGTACACATACGTGGAGATGGCCCTAAGGTGAATATATGTCCAGGCCAAATGTTATATAAATGAACATACTAATGAATTTTGTCCTAACATGTGTATGTTTTATTCAGACACTTAACAAGTTTAATGGTGCTAAACGAGGTGGGCAATAAAACAGACACTGTTTCCATTGACTTTTTATGTTTTTAAGATGGCAAATACCCACAGAGAGGATTCTGATCTTACTGTAAATTACTCAGGGTTCTAAATTTGTGTGTACAAGGAAGTCAAGCATTACTTTCACCTAAATCATCTGGTAGAGATTTTCATTTTCATGAAACTAATAACCATTTTTATTAAATGGAACAAACAGTCCTATTCCATTTCCTGAAACTCTAAAACCAACCAGAATGATAGTCCAATGATAACACAGAGATGAGCTAATAAGCCTGTGTATACAATTATTCAGGATTTTACTTGGATATATTACATTCCAACACTTAACCACATTAAGTAATATCAGCAGCTAACCATAGTACAGAACCCATCTTCATAAAGAAATAATTATATTAATTCCAAATACTTTCAAAACAATCAAGTCATTTGTGATAGACATCTTCAATTTTGAAATAATGGTTCATGAATGGAAAAGCAAGAAGAGAGGGAAATATCTGTAGTTCCATATCCCATAACCTCATGCCTTAGCCTGGTTGGACTGCTATAACAAAAGGAGTAGATCGGGTGGGTTAAACAACAAGCATTTATTGCTGGCAGTTCTGGAAGCTAGGAAGTCCAAGATCAAGGTGCCAGATATGGTTCCTGGTGAGTTCCTCTTTCCTAGCTAGCAGACAGCCATCTTTGTGCTGTGTTCTCACATTGCAGAGACAGCAAGTTCTCTGGTCTCTTTTTCCTATTTAAGATTTTATTTATTTATTTGACAGGGAGAGAGAGAAAGAGAGAATGAACCAGAGAGTACAAGCAGGGGGAATAGCAGAGGGAGATGGAGAAGCAGGCTCCCCGCTGAGCAGTGAGCCTGACGTGGGGCTTGATCCCAGGACCTAGGGTTAGACCTGAGCTAAAGGCAGACGCTTAATCCACTGAGCCATCCAGGAGCCCATAGTCTCTTTCTATAAGGGCACTCATCCCTTATAGATGAACCCACATTCATGGCCCCATCTAAACCCTAATTACCTTCCAAATGCCCCACACGTAGGGATGAGGGCTTCAACACACAGATTTTAAGGAGAAATCAACATTCAGTTTCAAAAACTCAGTAATGTGAAAAATGTATTTGCAAGCCTGCTATGTTATGTTTATTCCCACAACAAACATTTATCAGATGTCAATTCCTTCCAACCTATTGACTTGGAATTTAGAAATAATAATAATGATGATAATAATAATAACAAGATGGAGAAGAATACTAGCTTGCACATATATAGCCCTTAGTAGGTGCAAGGCATCTCCTAACAAGTGGCCTGTTTTTCTTTCGTGGTTCCATGAGCTAAGAATTTCCCACATTTTTAAAGGATTCTAAGAAAACATGGAACAAACAAAAACAAAAAAAGAGACAGCAAAGTCTCAAATACAGGGTATCTGGCACTTTATAGAAAAGTTGGCTGATCTTTTTCCTAATATTTTAACATGTATGAATTCACTTAACGGTCACAACCTTATTTTTATTCTCAAGTTATAGATAAGGAAATTGGGTCACAGAGGGGTTGAAAGTCTTTTTAAGGTTACCCACCTGATGAGTGACAGAAGAATTTTCCAAATAAATTGTTCTTACTCTTAAGATGAATACCATGATCCCTTCTTCAGAGACACCCAACTTTTTTTTTCTAATCTCTGAATTTAACGTATTTAAGAAGAAAATTATTTCCTGGTCTATTACTTAACATATGAATCTCTAGTCTCTCTCTCTCTCTCTCTCTTCCTTTCTGTGTGTATGAATGTGTGTGTACACATATGAATAAGTGTATATTTGTACAAATACAGCATATAATTTTATCTCTGGAAACACTAGTCCTTATCCCCTATACACTTAATGAAGATTTTTAAAATCCTAATTTTTAGATGTAACTTGTATTTATTTCTTATATTCACTATATTCTATTATAGTGACCCATGCTACCAAAAACCAATGATATCAGCACTTTTTATAGGAAATCTCCTTTTTTATTTAATTTCTACTATATTCTAGTATATACTATATTCTAGAATATGCTATATTCTAGTATAATATACTAGAACTATATTATATTTCTACTACTATATAGTAGAAATTATATAAATGTCTACTAAACTTTAGACTTCTTTGGTTATAATAAAGTATGAATCTGTCTTGATTATAGTGCACCACACTCTGTTTTGGTTGAGAAAGTAGAACATCCAGAGTTGTTTCGGTCTCCAGGAATGTGCATGCTGTACTTCCTCCTTAAAGGCCAAGTCCACTATGGTAACAGGACAGAGCAAGGAGTTAATACTTCTTTCTCTATCTTCCATAATGGGAGTCAGGGGCAAGTGTTTCCTGAATTTAATAACTCCACCACAGGAAAAAAGAAACAGAAGGCAGTGGGAGAAGGGGCAGAAAGAAAATGTCCTGTACCTGGAGCCAAGATTCTTGCCGCTTCACTGATCACAGAAAGCACAACGGAGAGGGAGTTCCATGAAGTGAAATGAATAAAAGTTTCCTTAACTGCTGGACCCCACATAAATACTACGACTGAAAGGAAATCATGGCTTTATGTTTTCTGTGTTTTATGTCCTTGGAGGTTTTTACTGAAACTCCCAAACCAGATCGTTTTGAAAACAATAAAACCTGGCAGCCTCACCACCTTGCTGACCACACAGCTTTTCGAGAATTGGCCACTTAAAAGTGGGACCTGATGTTTTGCTTTTGTTGCAGAAGCTTAAGGAAAATGCTGCTGTAGAATGAGGGGAATTTCAGAGATAATGCTTAAAAATAATGAAAACACTTTCTTAGACAACTTCAACAGCTGGGATGTATTTAAAAAGAAATTAAACATATACTTCAGACTTTAAGAGATAAAAGGGGAGTATCATACATTCATTTTTTATCTGAGTGGAACAAATTAACAGGTGCCATATGTCCCAAGGAAGAAATTTTGTAATTACTTATTTTGCTTTCCATATATATTACACATTCTTTTCCTCTGAGGAATGTAGGTGGAATCACTGCATATTCAATGTTTTAGTGAAAGAAGGACTTCTAAAGATTAGATGTGTTTTTCTACATTTAAGCAGAGGTCAATATCTGGATTGATTTGTCCAAAGACACTTATAGCTGAAGATTTTATTTAACAGATATTTAGACTGATTGCACTTAATAGGAAGAGTTCCTGGATTAAATATTGGCTGAAAAAGTGGGGGACAGCCAGTTTTTGTATCTCATAAAAATGGTAATGCAACAATTAGCAGGGTCATATTATGAAGCACAGACTTTACTCTAGCTTAATGGATCTAAGGATAAGCATTTATCAGCAAGGAAGGATTTAGCATAAAACGACATGTAAATGAATTGATGACTGATCATAAATTAATTTTAGTGCTGAAGATGTAATAGAGACACAGCAAGATGCCACTTTATCATGGTATTTTACTGCTCAGTAACGTTTGAGCAACAACTTAATGTCCTATATGTGGTTCTTCTTTAATAGCTTGAATAAATTTGAGATTTTTTTGGCCTTTCAGCAACTTTAAACCTGAGAAATTTCCAAAGATTGAAAATGTAAACAAAAATAAATTTGGCTATGTGACATAAATTCATTTTTCATTAAATGTTTAAATACATATTGATTATGTTTGGGGTTATAACATGTCAAATTGGTATGAATTGCTTCTAATTTGTAAAGAATCTCTACCTGAACTCATTCACTTTGTATTCATTTTAATTTTTATGCTTCCATTTACATTTATGAAAGAAAACCAGTTATCCCAAAACTTGCTTACTCAATAATTCATGAATCAATGTGTTTCTTTTCTTCTTATCATTGTCTTCTTTTTTTGTAATGGCTTGTATAATTGTTCAGATCATTCTTGATGCTTAAATCTAAAGAAAGAGCAAACATGATAGACACAGAGAGGTGAAATCAGTGATTGCTATATAAATTTAACAATTTTACAATGTGGAAAAAAATTGACATATTTATGTACTTTTTTTTTCTTCATGGTGTATTGCAAATCTTCTTTTAAACTATCCCCTGCAAATGCAACCATTCCATATATCATGCTAAATAGAGATGAGGGGCTATCAAAGATGAAGACTGAGGGACAAAGAGGAAAGAAAATTTATTGCCTTCTTTTTGCTTCCTTCTTGCCCTTCATTTTGAAAGTGAAATCAACCATACTAACCCGAGGGCACTTGCCCTTCTGTAGCTTGGGGTAATGAGGCTTCCTGTTGCCCATCATGGCCAAATTTGTATAGCACATGTCTCTTCAACTTTGAAGTCATCTATCTAGTATCTTGGCTCTTACATAGAGTAGTAAAGAAAACAAAACTGATGTTCTTTCTATATTGACCAAAACCCACTTTAGCCATGTCTTTCATGTTACTCTCTCTTTCCTTGGAAAGGAAAATGGAGACTCCAAAGAAAACTTCATGAATAACTAAGATTTCTGTGGGCACAGCAAGGAGCATTAACAATCTAGATAAACTTAGAGCAAAGACACAAAGGCAGGAAAGTAGCTGATGTGACCCAATTATTTCTTGGCTGGTTATAGTGCAGAAAGGAGAATTAAACAAGAATGGGCTAAGTACATTAGAATAGGTGGTTGAGTGTGGATGGAGAACTCAGGGAAATAGGCAAACTGCCACTCTATATAATATCATTATCTTAATTTGAATAAGATATTGACAGATATCAGTATTATGTATCAAGGTATAGATAATAATATAATATAATATAATATAATATAATATTAATTAATTTTTCACTTTTCCCTTTTGGGTAATAACTCGCTTCTTTTCCTGTTGTCAAGTTGTCAACAAGAGTTGACTGACATTATATTCTTCACTTAATACATTTTCTACAAGTTCTTATAAGTACATTTTTTTCTGTAAGTAAAATAAGTTCATTGCCAGGAAATGGCACATGGGATATTATCACATATAGAATTTACGGTGGATAATGAGAATGTTGAAGACATTTAATTCAATATGCCTGATGTTTGCTCAATTTCTACTGGGCAAAACCCCTATCGAAGAAATATGAAAATGAATAAGAGTCCCTAATTTCCAGAGTTCCACTGTCTAAAAGAAGAAACATTTATATACAACAAACTGCAGTTTGTAGAGACCTGATATGCTACTGTACACATATTATTTGAAAAACACAAGAAGTAGAGAAATTGATTCTACCTAAGACAGTTAAAGGTGAGGTGGAATCAAGGTGATACAAGGGATATTGATTTGGACTTTAAAGTTTGATAGTGATCAATACAGTTAGTGACAATCCAGAGGTGTGTCAGAGGAACCAGAAATAATGCTATGTCTGTAAGGTCAGGCAGTGGGACTATACAAGGTATGAGAGAGTATAGCGCTAGAAGGGTAGGCTGGGCTAGATAGTGAAGCATCTCAAATTCTTAACTTGGTATCTGGATGTGGCATTGGCAAATTAGGTAAGGTTTTGAATGGAGGAACAAAATTACATGCTAAATGAGAAAAATAATTCAGATGACAATGAGGGAGATAGAAGGAACAAGAAGGAAATCAGGAGGTGCCTAAGAATGAAATTGGAGATGTAGAAAAGGAGATGTTTGTTTGGTGATTGAGTTTCACAGATTTATTAGCAGATGCTCAGCAGACATTTAGAAATACAGAAAACGGTACAAGGAAGGGATCAGGATTGAGCTTTCACGTATTTCAAAACTATCCTCAGTCCTAGGGTTTCATATTCTCTGGTGATCACTGACTGAATCACTTTGATTTTTTTTTTCTTATCTACTATAGCATTATATTACAGAGCCCTTGCATCATTTCTCCTTTCATTTTGGGCTGTTGATCCTTGACTTGTGATTATTAACTCAGAAGTGGTTCTCTGAGGAGGCTCTGTTGCACGTGTTATCTGGGTTTCCTTGCAGTGGCCTGTGTCAGGGGAATTTGTTTGGAAAGTAAAAAGTGTATCTCTGTGCTTTTGGCAAACAGAATCAAAACTCTATCTTTCTCTGCTATACTTACCACCCTTTTAACTTCTCAAATTCTTCTAACCCTTTTGTTTCTGTTTTCTCTTTCTTGAAAGTGCATGAACCCCTGTGATTGTATCCTGGCACTTCGACTAAAAGTACAAATGCTTCATCACAGCAACCCTCCCAACTATACTGTTGTCTCTTAAACACTGGAGAAAAGCCAGAGGGAATCTATGGCACTCTATTTTAATAATCACTCTTTTGTGAATATGTAATTGGTCGATGTAGAAAGCGTAAATTCGCTTCTTATAAAACCTTTTTTTTTTTTGCCTCTCTCTCTCTCTCTCTTTTTTTTTTAAGATTTTATTTATTTATTCATGAGAGACACACAGAGAGAGGCAGAGACATACGCAGAGGGAGAAGCAGGCTTCCCATGGTGATCCCAATGTGGGATTCAATCCCAGAACCCCGGGATCATGACCTGAGCTGAAGGCAGACACTCAACCACTGAGCCACCCAGGCATCCCTACCCTGCCTCTCTTTTAAAAAAAGTTAGGTGAAGCAACATTTGGTGCTTTATTGTATCATAAATTAATGGTATATAACTTAAATATTGTAATATTAATTGTAGTAATAGATTAAGGTTTCTGTGTGCCCTGGTTTAAGAAAAAAATAGAATTATAAATGACTTTCTGAAAAACTAAGAATAAAAGTTATTTCTTAATAATCTTCATATTTTAAAGCTCTTGACACATGAAAGTGCAGTTCTTTTCCTCTATTGCCATGGTTTCTACAAAAGTAGAAAAATCCTTATTAATTCCAGTTCTATTCTTCATAATGGTTAATTTTCTAAAACAAAGATTAGTGGTAAAGAGAAAACTGAAGTTCTTAAAATAATTAAAAAGCAACAAAAGCATCTTGAGCTTTGAAATTAAGATTTTTAAAGATATGTTTTTCCCTTTGTTCTATTTGCTCTGACACTATTTATACAATTTCTTTTTGTTTATAATGTTTGTTGTTATATTTCCTGATTATTTAAATTTGTATTTTAAAATCCTGATATGGTTCTAGCACTTCTACAGTCAGCAAGTGTATATTCCATGGTAGTTATCATTGAAGTCTGCATAAATTGAAAATACATATTTCTACTCTTCCTTCCTCTGAGTTCTTGATAAATTTACTTTACATACTCTATAATTTATTTCAATAAAAGTGTTCTTCTCTGAATTGTAGGACTTATAATATATATTCAATTCTCTTTGGGGAAATGACCATGTAGTAATTTAAACAATGTAAGAAAGAAATCATACGAACCATGTTTTGTTTATGTGTTGCACATAGAGACAGGTTTTAAGTGAGATTCATTCTTCTGCACTAGGAATGGTTAAGACATGGCTGATGCTTGCCAATGGCTACAGAGATCAAGATGAAACATCCAGTAGGAGGAGTGAGGAATTGAGGCAGCTCCCTGTCCCTTTAGTAGAGTGTGTGCAAGCAGATGGGCTATCCAATATATACAACTCACTAGACGACTACATTTGTTTTTAGGTTCAATGGTAAATGGCTGGGGCTCTGCATCTGATGAGGATCGTAACTTTTCTAGTCATAGATCTAGTGTAGGTAGCTCCTCAGATGGCTCCATCTTTGCCAGCGGCAGCTTTGCACAAGCAGTGGTGGCAGCAGCAGATAAAGCTGGTTTTAGGCTGGATGGAACCAGCCTTACAAGAACAGGTTGGTAGACTCTGAGTCAACACTATTTGCATGAGAGAATCTTGTCCTTTAAACCCTGAGCTATTTTTCTCCTGTTCTTTCTCCTCAGTGAGTCTGACTGCAGGGGTTTCTTTAATATGCATGACCACAGTTTGGAACCTGGATTACCAGAACTCTCTTCTGATGCTCCTTTTGCAGAGCTGAGAATAGGCTTCTACTCACCACCTTCCATCCTGTCTTTCCCTTTCCCTTCATGGCTCTGCTGATTAATTGGAATATGCTTCCTTTTTATATTACAACCAAGCTGCAACTGAGATTGCCATTAAATTTTCAATAACTCACACTTTGCAAAATTCTCACACAATCAATAATGTGCTCAGTAATTAAAATTATTCAGCTTTTATCTCCATTACTTTCCTTTGCCCCGTTTCTTTCTGTAAATGCATTTTCTGGGAAGGCTTTCTCAGCATGGGGTGAATGGGTCTAAGGCTGTCAGTCTAACACTCCAAATGGCTGATGGTCTTATTAATTGTTTGGCTGTTAAAATTTTAACCCAATAATTTATAATTTATTTTAAAGGATGCTAATTAAAAATAAGCCCACTGCATTTGCAACTTGAATAAAATGCTGACTGCAAGTGTATTTCTCCTTAGCATAATCTAATTTGGGCTTCTGAGAATAATTCAGTACCAATTATATAATTTTTCATGTATCTGATTCTGTCCCCAAAATAAATGTGAGATCCATTCTAATAATAGATCAGTAATTTGTAAGTTGTTTTACTGAAACAAAATAATTGGACATGATCCATGCTATTACATGACTGTACTTTTTAAATGCACATATAAGAAGGTTCTAGGATATGAATTAAGCCAAGCTACCTTACAAAACAAACGAAGCCTTAAACACAGTTTTGGAATCGTAATAGTATTCTAATAGTAAAGTGAAGAAAAACGGTTTTGACCCTTCACTAAACTCTCAGGTTATAAAAAGGAGCCCTGGAAATTTTCTTTGAATTATACCATCAGTATTTCTTTTGAGTATGCAGTAGGAATCTTCAAACGATAGAAAAAATTCCAAGCATTGCAGAGGTTTATTTTTCATATAGCATCCAAACTAAAATATGTTGTAATATAATGGTTATTTGAATTTTCTTGCTTTATAAGACGTAAGTCAAAAACTTTATGTTGCCTGAGTGCTTTTTGTGGCATAGCTATAAGCACAGCAGTGAGAAAGTGCAAGAAAACTAATAAATTAGAAGGCATAAGTGCATTTCTTGCATGTATGCTAATAGCTAATAAAGCATTAAGCAATATCATGTCACATTGACTTAAGGAAATGTAACTACATACAATAATTTTGTGTGAAATGAAAACATGCACAAGAGAATAAATACATACACATAAAACAGCACTCACTTACCATAATAAAGATTATATTAAAATCATAAGATGTTGAACATTTATTAGCTACCCTTTTCACAAAATAAATTTCCCTGCATATGTACTAAACCTCAAGAAAAGGACATAACACAATTTCATTTTTCAATGAGAATTTGGAGTCTGCTCAGATACAATAATATTCATCAGAAAATACCTATTGCACTTTGGATATGCAAGGTGATTTTAACCTGCTATCTATCGTATTCTGTAGACTAATGTTATTGAGTTTTGTAAAAGAGGTAAAATTCATCACGTATTTGTATGGGTAGTAAGGTCAGTTTTAATATATGTCTCTGAGCAGACCTTTCATGTAAATTTTCAAATGCAATTACTTCAGGACCTTTTTCTGTGCTCAAAGAGAGTTTGTAAGATTCCAAGGATAAAATTTGATTAAGCAAATAAGACAAGTACAAAATTCGTTTCAGAAATAACTTCTTTAATTTTAAGAAGTAAGAGCAGCCTGAATTTGCATATATCCATAAAAATATCACTAAGATCATCAAGGCTAAATAAAAATATAATCAAGTAATATCAAGTTTTTGGTTGGTGGATTTGTTCTATAATTCATTTGTTTGAATTTTTTCAGTGTGTTGGTTACAAAAAGTTGGATAAAATAAATTCAACAAGGAATATTTTCTTATGGAGATGTGCCAGTATTTGACATCTTCAAATGGCATCTCTAGGCAACTTTATAGGTTAGCCTAAGAGCAGAAATACAAAACAGGCAGCATCACTGCCTTATAACATTCTCTATACCCCATTCCCTTTGTTTTCTTTCTAGGCAAAGCTTTTACCTCCTCTCAAAGACCTCGACCAACCAGCCCATTTTCTACTGACAGTAATACCAGTGCAGCCCTGAGTCAAAATCAGAGGCCTCGGCCCACTAAAAAACACAAGGGAGGGCGAATGGATCAACAACCAGCATTGCCTCATCGAAGGGAAGGAATGACAGATGGTAGGTTTGTTTTCTTCTCTCATCTCCTCACTGAAGAGATGTGCTCTGTGCAAATCATTAACTTAGATTAAAGTAGCTATGGTAGATTAGGCCTTTCCTCATCATGTAACAGGCAGAAAACCTAGCAATATGCTCTTGTTTAAATAAAACACCCTCTTCTATATTACCAAGCCCCAAGAAATGTGTGCCATACCACTTATCAATATTGATCTTGCTGCCATTCTAGCATTTTCCATTAATGCTTTTTAAAAAACATTCCCGTTTGAGGTTAGGAAAGAAAATATAGGTAGCACGTGCACTTGCTATGAATTTCTGATATTAAATTTGAGACATATCAGACATCAAATTAAGATAACTTAGATGGTATTTCACTTTTGAAAAAGACCATGAAGTGATTTGTAATTTAGCTTTTTTTTTTTTTTTTTTTTTTTTTTTTTTTAGTTTCATGAATTTTAGGGCTAAAAGCATACTACAGATCATCTAGTAGATGGGTCAACAAACTTTTCTGTAAAAGTCCAGATAGTAAATATTTTTTACTTTACCTGGCCATATGGTTTCTGTGTGAGTATGGTTATAGGGGAAAAAAAAGAAAAGAAAAATAAGAATGGGTGTGACTGATTTCCAGTAAAACTTTAATGATAAACAGGTGAATTTGGCCCATGGACCATAGTTTGCTGATCTATTTCAATTCTTTTATTTACGTTTAGCATTCAGTCTTTGAGTATTTGCTTAAACACTGCTGGTTTCAGGAAGCACAATATTACTAGGAGATCTCCTTGTTCAATAAAGAGTATCTTATCTCTATAAAGCAGGATCTATATCGCATATGTTCAACTTAATTCTCACACATTTAAAAATAGAAATATAAATATTTATCCCAAAATTTTATTCTAAGGAATAGTTAAGATGATTTATGTCAAGAGCCTAGTATAATGCCTGACCCAAAGGTACATTTCTTCCCCCTTCTCAACACTATCCCTTACGGGTACACAAACTTTATCCTGAGGTAGTTCTGCTAAATACCAAAGGATGAACCTAGCCCAGCTACACATTGGAACTATCTAGGGAGCTCTTAAATTATACCCTGGAGATTGTGATTTAATTTTTCTGGGTAAAAACCAATTATGGATATTTTTAAAGCTCCACAAATGAATCTAATGTGCAGTCAGCATTGAGAATCTATGATGGAGTCTTTAGCATTCATGTCAGTGTCTTAGACTTATCATTATAGGACAGAATGAGACTTAGCTGGGAAAGAGGTACTTGTTCTTTATTGTTTTGGGAGGAAGGGTCTGTATCTGGCAGCCATCTTTGTGCTTTCTTTTGTCGTTTTGTAATGGAGGGAAGACTTTAAAAGTCAAACATAACTTGTTCTAAAGCTTTCAGGTTTACTTATCTTTCTGGTTACTTTATTTTCTTGGGAAGTGTTTCTATGGAATATGCACTCTAGATTTTAATTACTGTACAAACGAATATCCTGTGGTGAACAAAGATGCTCACCACTGCCTTTCTGCCTCAGATGATCTAAAGATTAGTTGAGTACTTAAAACAGTGAATAGTGTTGATCTTATTCTTTCTAGATAAAAACAACCACCTTCATTTATGTGGTAGTTATAAATCTCAGAATTAATAATTTTGTATAGTTTTCCTGCTATGAAAGGAAAAAGAGAACTTTTTTTTTTTCTGAAGCACTGGAAGATTATATACAGAATATATGGAAGATAACAAATATAAACCAACAAAATAGTTCTCCATTTCTTCCTAAAATACTTTTCTTGTGAATCTTTTTCAGAATGTCTGGTTAAAGCAAGCTACCTTCTAGTTTAAAACATGATCAATATATTGCTTATTTTCCTAAATAACAAATAGGTTCCTAACTTTTAAATTTTCCAGCATTTCAAAAGGGGGTATGGATTATGTGTAGTTAGTAGATATATTTTGGAAGTAGTGATACTGCAAGGGAAATATCAGCTCCCATGTCTTCCTAAGTTTATGATCCAATGATATTCTAATTATGATATGGGGACATTTACTATGAATAGCACTCTAAAGATTATCCTTAAGGATGTTATTTTTTTATAGTAAATGTATGATTTAGTATATAGTAAATATAGATTCACATGGCATGAATCCATGCATTTGTAATAATTTTATAATATCCAAATCCATGCATCTGTAATAATTTTATAATATCCATATGTAAAATTAAACTGTTCTTTTAGAGAAGGTTGCCATTTGGTAACACCTACTGTATAGACATTTTTAAACTAGAACTTTTGCTTTATACATTTTAAAATTATTTTTGGTGAGTAAATTAATCAGAATAATTATTATTAGCTGCTATACCAAACAACTTCTCTCAGTGACTTGGTACAACAAATTTGTTTCTCAGGGTCACACTAACTTATAAAGGTCAGGTGGCTCTCCTCTAAGTACTAATGTAAGGATATATGCTTTTTCAATATTGGGATACTGTTATTTTTAAAGTGAGACATTTATGGCTTCTGAGTGAAAGGGAAGACAAAATCGGGGTGATCACTTGGAAGGTTCTCTGGTCAGGCCTGCAAGTGGCACATATCACTTCTCATTTCATTGACAAGAGCACTGGCATATGACAGCAGACTAATGACTGGAGTGGGAAGGTAATATTTTCTTGTCTCTAGTAAGAGGAATTGGGAATGGTGTAAAACACGAGTTTCTGTCTCAAAGGTGATGCAAAAACCAACACACACACATCAAGGAATAAAGACTCTCCTAAGCAGACATTACTCAATGCAACTCTTCTGTTCCATTTGCATAAGATAAAGAATACTTTTTAAGACTAATTGACAAATGCTGCAGAATGAAGGCAGAGAAAGTAATTTTCTATCCATCAACCTTTTTTCCCTAGATCATCTCCTTCTGGTCTACTCTTCCCTCATTCCTAATGTCCTAGTTAGAGAAGAGACTCCTCTGCCACAAACTAGCTTGGCCGCAAACTAGCTCTGCCACAAAATAGCTTGGACCATTAAGCAAATTTCTTATTCATTAATCTATTCATTCAAATATTTAATAAGCATGTACCAAATGATGGGCAATGGAAACCAAATGGGTAAAATTCCCTTTTTTGCTCCCTCCTGGAGCTTATATTCTATTAAGGGAAGATAAAACCAACATAAATATATAAATGAAAATAAAAGTAAGATGGTGCTAAGTGTCATGGAGAAAAAAAAATAGGAAGGAATTTGAGAAATACCAAAATGGGGGGAGGTCTTTTATAAGGAGAGTCTGTCTCAGGGAAGACTTGACCAAGAAGATGAGAGTAGAGAAGACTAGAAGATTAAAAGAGAAAGAGCAGTGCTGTTACTGAGGAAAGGTCATTCCAGGACATGAGAACACCAAATGGAAGCCTGAAGCTTATTTACTAAAAAATAAAAGAAGCAGTGTGACTGAAGTAGAGAGAGCAGCAACAAAACAGAATATGAAGTTAGACAAATAAGTGAGAGCCAGCGATTGTAGGGCCTTAAGCTTCTATGAGGACATTAGCTCTTACTTTGAATAGGAAACCACTGAAGGGGTGCGTGTGTGCACACATGTGCGTGTATTTAAGGCAGAGGAGTATCATGATCTTACTTATGCTTGTCTCTTTAAAAAAAGCCACTCTAGCTGTTATGTCAAGATAGACTGTGCTTCTGTGTGGAAGCACGGAAACCTCATAAGTTGTAGAAATAATATAGGGAATAGATGTTAGAGGTTCCTGTCAAGGTTGAATCCATGGAAACAATGAGAAAGATTGAATTCTGGCTATAGCTTGGCAGAGCCCACAATTTGTTAATGAAATTAATACAGGCTATGAAGCGAGGAAGTCAAAGATTACTCCAAAGTTTTCATCAACTTGTAGAATGCAATCGCTACTAACTGAGATGATGAACCCTACAGAAGAAGCATATTTTGTAGGGGAAGGTCTAGGACTCAGTTTTGATATTCATATATGCAAACATCTAATGTGAACTCCTCAGTATGGATTTAGTCACATAAGTCTGGAGTTCATGGAAGGAGAGATCCCAGCCAGAGGTATTTGAGTTTTTGCCTTCTTCTTTTTTTTTTTTTTTAAACCTGAAAAAGAGGATAATAATGGCACATATTTCATTGGACTGTTGTGTGCCTGGCAATAGCAAATCCTCAGTAGGCCAATAAGAGACTCTTTAGTGAATCAATTTAGTTGAAATGGATCAACATGGAAATGAATAATAAATTTAAGTAAACATATTTGATTACATACTTTTATTTTTTGTCCACAGTCATTCTTAATCCCATCTTTTTTCCAGTTTGTTTATTTCATTGTGCATGCCATGTCTTTTCTTCTTAGACTACACAAACTCCAAGTATATTACTTAATTATATAGCCATATAATTTCAGGTTAAATTGAATAGTAATCAGAATTTTAGCTAGCATAAGCAGATGCCATTTTGGCCATTTAAAAATGAAGCTGCTTTGATGGAGAATAAAAACCAATGACCAGATATGTTATTTTCAAAGCAAATATAATAATTCTCCCCCTTCCCACTACTGACAGTCTTAAGTCCAAACACTCAAATGAAATAATTACTTTACATTTATAATAATACATACTGAAGGAAGTCAATATTGAATATAAAGGAAACACTAAACTCATTGGTGGATTATGCTACAAACAGATATCATAATATTGGATTAGCTTTTCATTTTGCAAGAAATGTTCCAAATGCAACTTTACTCTCCCAGATGAAAACGCTGTTCCCTTCGATAATTAGTAATTCATAATCTAACAAGAGGACATACATAAGAACTGGGAATGCTGCTTCAACATGGGAACTCCCAAAGCAGATGCAGAGGAGAGTATTATTGTCAATTCAATGAAGGACGATATCATTTTTCTCATTAAGAGAGTAGAAAGCTTCTTAACAAAGTCTTTAAAAAAAACGACCTAGTCTTCCTTAAGGAAGCTATCTTTTTTTCACAAGAAATTTATGCTTTTTTCCTTTTAAAATTCACCAACAGTATTATTAGAAATAAGGGCACACATACAACAACAGCATGGGAGACAATAGACTAATATTATATCCAATAGACCCTATTAATAATGTTAATATGTATTGCATATGACATTTGATTTTATAAACAAATAATATAATCATTGATATTCTAAAGGTGAACAGAGAAGGTCACAGTACTATGCCAGAAAAATTAGAAGATAATAATCCAAAAGAATATTTAGAATATTGAGGAGATTTCAAAATCCTCAACAAAGTAATTTTATGACTAGTATAATGGTATAAGTCATATAATAGAACTCATATATACTTAAAGATGAAAGAAGAGACTAAGATCACAGTTGAACACAATCAAAATATAATGGTGTCATGATGCAAACAGCTAATGAAAGGAAAATGAAAAGTTGGCTAAGCATCCAAACTTGATTTTTCTTGTATCTTATATTTAATTTCAAGAGCTTTTTGGCAAAGTTATCGATTCTACTACATCTCAGATTTTTGTGATGCATTGTCTAGTCTAGCAACAAGAAGCATATTCTATCTGTACTGTGAACATTGGTTATTACTTATTAAAATTAATACATTGGAAGATTATAATGTATTAGTTGTAACTCATTAGCTAACTCATGAAACGAAGAGCCAGAATTGGTTGTCAGGCAGAATGTTAATTGTGTTTAATAAATGTTAGCTTAACCCTTTGACTGTTGCTAAATGTATCACATACATGAGTAAAGGCAGTCATATGTTGCATATGATACGGCATATAGTTCTTAATTTCCCGAGGGCAACATTTCCTATGGAGAATGGCAGGACTGCTTTTACTCTTCCCAGGGCCTTTTTATTAACACAGCTGCTAGAACATCTAGTCATTTTGTGTCATGATAATTCTACTTTGGGGAGGTAGAGTTGAAAATGGATAAAATATGGAGAAAATATAAATTACCTTTTATACCTTGAACATTAGCCTCGATGTGCAACTGAAAACACTTTCCACATATAATAGTTGAAATCAGTCGATTTTATTTCAAAGACACTGTGATCAAAAGATAGCAAAGAGATCAATAATATGCATTTTAGATAGAAATAACTGAACTTTGCCCCCCATTCCCCCAGATTTCTTTTGCATGAGTGAGACCTTTAGGAGGGCAAGGGTTTTTTTCTTCATCTTGAATTAAAACCTGTATTTTTCATTAAATTTTAGTCCATTCTAAACATTATTCACAATTTTTAGATCTTCCACCACCACCAGATCCCCCTCCAGGTCAGGGTTTAAGGCAGCAAATAGGCCCGAGCCAGCATGCTGGTAACATGGAAAACTCAACAGAGAGAAAAGGAAGCTCTCTGGAGACACCACAAGCATCCAACATAGAAGACACAAAGAGCTCATTGGATTGTCCAGCTAGAACGTCCCTAGAGTGGCAGCGACAAACCCAAGAATGGATAAACTCCACAGAACGCCAAGAAGATATACGGAAAGCCCTACACAAACAAAGTGTTGGACCAGGTGTGTTCTACACAGTCCCAAGAAAGTGTGGACTTTTACCTTTTTTTTTTTTTTTTCCCCTACCAGGTATTTTAGAAATGGCAGTTGTTTAAAAGCATCTGGAAAAAAAGTTTGCCTTGAATCCCTGAAAAGTTGGGATTTCTCAGCAGAGCTCACCAACACACATCTTAAGGCTGATTCCCATGGGGATTTTCCCCTAACCTTTACATATGGGTCTTTGAGCTCAAGAGCTTACCACGCTTCACTTGTATTGTTCAGGAGACAGTTTGATTTTTTGCCATTTAATGTTTATGTGAAATGCTTTTAAGACCTCTAAATTTCATCTTAATGTCAATTTAATCTCTACTTTCAACCAGTTTCATTTTGACTGACGTAACTAGTCTTTTGAAAGAAGAACTCACTTCAGTCAAATCGTTGAATCCATTGAAATAACAAAATTGCGTGTAAATGCACACAAATATCTCAGGATAGAAAAGGTTAAACTGGGCCTGCACTTTCTCCAACTGGTTAAATTTAGTTGATTGTTAACACTTCATTGGGAAATATTCTTGTTTATAAATCAAGCTTCCTGAGCACTGTCACAAAATAAATTTCATCAGTTGTGGTTGGATTTTCTTTGGAAGGGGTAGTGGCTGTTGGGGCCTATTGCAGAAATACATTTTCTGGAACATTTCTTCTCATATCAGGATTCATTTTCGTTGAGTATTATTAGAACATGCACACTAACACACAGCAACATTTGAGTTTCTTTACACATTGATTTTTTTAAAGATTTATTTATTTATGATAGACATAGAGAGAGAGAGAGAGAGAGAGAGGCAGAGACACAGGAGAAAGGAGAAGCAGGCTCCATGCAGGGAGCCCGACGCGGGACTCGATCCCGGGACTCCAGGTTCACGCCCTAGGCCAAAGGCAGGCGCTAAACCGCTGAGCCACCCAAGGATACCCTACACATTGATTTTTTAATTTGGACTCAATCTTTTGTAGTTGTGTCCTCTACCCATGCATTTTCAATAATTATATGGTGTCACAACCTGGTGCTCAAGGTTTTAGAAAATGTAATATATTGAAGAGCCAAAATATGTCAAGTTTCTAATTTCTAGATGTAGTGAAGCATTTAGGAAGTTTACATTATTCAGACTGTGAGAGAAAAATCACGTGATCCTTGAGATTTCATAAAGACCATCTAAGAAGAGAAATAGTCATCACAGTAATAATAGCCCATACTCAGAAAGAAAGAAAAAAACTGAGGAAGTAGAGAAAAAGTAGAAGAAAGAAGGAAGGAAAAGAAAAAAAAAGTTTCAAAATATTAGGTATTTAATAATACACACCATGTTATTTGCAGAGAGTTGATACATAAAAATATGCATT
This sequence comes from Nyctereutes procyonoides, assembly GCF_905146905.1. Classification (NCBI taxonomy): domain Eukaryota; kingdom Metazoa; phylum Chordata; class Mammalia; order Carnivora; family Canidae; genus Nyctereutes; species Nyctereutes procyonoides. The sequence continues at coordinate 2,279,470 of NW_026575158.1, read as the reverse complement.
TTCATTGATTATTATTTATTTATGAAATTGTGTATTTCTCTTTTGCTTTTAAGGAAATGCACAATCTAAAATAATGTGTTCCTATCCCCAGAAACAACAAAAATTTAAGAAGCTTTTTTTAACTAATTCATAGTTTTTTTTTAGTCTAAATTGATTGAGAGAACGTTGCTATAATTTAAAGTGAAACAAAAACCATGTTTCTCCAATCTTAATTGAAAAATTTAATTGGAGCTTTACTGAACTCCAGCAATGATGCTCAGAAATGCTTTTGTTAAACAATTGGTTCATTGTATGCAGATCTCTTTTATTAATGAATTTAAGTTTTGCAAATGATACATAACATTGTATTTTTGTCCTTAAATTTATTTATTTAAGATTTTGTTTATTTATTCATTTATTTATTTATCTGAGAGAGAGCATGAACAGGGGGAGGAGCAGAGGAAGAGGGAGAAGCAGACTTCCCACTGATCAGGGAGCCCCACACAGGGCTCGATTCCAGGACCCCAGGATCATGACCAGAGCTGAAGGCAGACCTTTAACCTACTGAGCCACCCAGGCACTTTTATCCCAAATTTCTCTTAATTTAATCTTGTTTCAGTTCCTATTATAGGAAATGTCTGCACATGGAAATTCTTTTAATATCTGAGTCTTATGAAACCTCTTATTTTTAATCTTACTAAAGCGTGAAATGGTAAAGTAGCCCATCTTGAACTTAATATTTAAAGTTGTTTGTTTTGCCTCCATGTTGCTGTTCAGCTTAGCACTTTGTATATCTTTTGCAGAGGAAACATTGGTGCCATACAGCAAGCCCAGTTTCCCATCTCCGGGAGGTCACAGCTCATCAGGAACAGCATCTTCTAAAGGATCCACTGGACCCAGGAAAGCCGAAGCGTTGAGGGGAAGTCACCAACGCAATGCCAGTGACCTTCTTGACATAGGATATATGGGCTCAAATAGTCAAGGACAGTTTACAGGTGAATTATGTAAGTGCTTTAGGATAGGACATTTAAAAGGTTTTGGTGATTCAGAATGAATACTGGGTTAATAATGTAGGAGAGGAAAAAGTTTTCTTGACCCTCTTACCCTGGTTGGGTCTGAAAATTAAACTGATAAAGACAGATTAACAGGAGAAAAGCCTACAAATGTTATCGAATTTTTACATGTCTATGGAGGACTTCATAAGAGCCTGAAGACCCAAAGAAGTGACCAGAGCAGAAAGCTTTTTAGGCAAAGAAATAATAAATTTGTGAAGATTTTATGAGACAGAAGGGTTTGGGTAGAAGTAGTCAATGGTTAAAGAAGTAACTAGGAAGATAAGGGTTAGTTTAACAAGGTTTGTTTGCACAGATTTCTTGGCCCCATAACTCCCTGTCTCTGGCAATAAGAATGTCTTCCTTCCTCTGGTAGAAGGAGGATAACTTTTCATGTGAGATTTTTATGACCTATTTCAGAGAAGAAAAGGAGGGGGGAGGAAGGAGGTCAGAGTGACCTTCCTGCTTCTATTGTTTCTCCGACTTTCAGCTTTAGATATTCAGTGTGCCCAGATGTCATATTTTGGGATAGCATGTACTGAACCTCATTAATAATATTGGTACAATAAACAAATTTCAGAATAGTAGCAGAAACCTTGCTTTGCTATGATAAAAGAATCAATTATGATTTTGAGCAGGTTCAGTCATAATGTAGACCATTGCTATTTACAGCCATCCATTAAATGAATATTTCTTCTATTTCAAGTATGATTTACACTATATGAAAATAGTTATGAAAATAATATGAAAATATTTAGGCAATTAATCTTAATATTTTTAAGTTAATTAAATATACTCTGTAATTTTCTTTGCCTTTTAAAGAACCTCAGGAATTCCTCAATACCTAGTTGCTCTTCATTTATTTATTTATTTTTAATTTAGGCAGTCAACCTCATAAAGTTAATCTTTCATTTTACTTAACTTGAAATACTTTGATTGTCGTCACATATTCAATAAATAAATCTCTTTTTGAATAAAGAGGGCAACCTTGATAATATAACTTAATCTATAAAAAATAAAATACCAGGTAATAAAGATAGCATGTCATAGTATGTCATAGTAAGAAGCATTGAATTCTTTGTATTAATTTTTTTAATGAAATTTACCAATTCCGTTATCCAATGTCAGAATTATATTTTCAGCTGCTTATTTGAATTCAAGTTAAAAGCACTGCTAAAGAAACCTGGGTTCCAGTCTTCTCAACCCAGGGCAAGTAAACTACCTTCCCAATCTAATTCCTTATCTAAAAAATTGCATTACTATTACGCTTACATCACAGACTAGGGGATGCCATGAAATAAGGAAAAGTAAAAGTACTTTCAAACTGTAAAGTCTTTATTGACTAGATTTAGCATTCTTGTTGTCTATTACTAATCTGATTATTATTAAGATATGTTTGTAATATTTAATTTGATTCATGACTATTTGGATTTTTTTTTATTTTTATTTTAGAGTAATTATAAACTCACAGGAAGTGCAGAGATAGCCCTACATGGATTTTAAACATCCAAATTTTACAATGTTTCTTTCTTTCCCTTCCCATAACTACATTTTCTAACTTTACACACTCACAAAATCTATCTGATGATGTTATATTCATTTATTATCTGTTTGCTTTGGTTTTTGTTATGCTGGTCAGGATAAAAGACTACTTAATTTCAATGCAAACTTATTTCTGATTTTTTTCAATCTCTTTGTAGAGTAACTGAGAGGAGACATGCAAAGCTGCTCTGAAGGACCACCAGGTCTGAACTCATGGAAGTGATGACATTAAACAGTGCAATGAACAATTTCTTTATTTATGTACTATTAAAAGAACTGTAAATGCAATGTAAAGACACACAGCCACACATATCCCACAGATATTTTACTTGTGTTCTTCTCTTAAGTACACCACCCACCTTAACTCTTTCTTGTCAGGAGTATATAAAAAAGAAAGAAAACAAAACTCGCCCTCCAGGAAGAAAAGGATTTTCCTCTGTATATAATTTCTTTTGTGCATTGCTATGCAAGCTCACTCTTTTTAGCTCTGTTCATACTATTGTCTGTTTTTATTGGTCTGTTGTACTATATGTGAATTAATAGGCTGTGGTGCCATATATTAACTTTTAATTGTGTAACTTTTATGTTTAAATTTTGCACTGCAATTTTATTTGGTGATAAGCACAAATCTCTACTCCTCGTGACATGAAGAACAAGACTGAATGTGAAGGGAGTCTCTGTACTGTAAGCTAGGCTGGATATGCTGGTTGGAACCAATCACGTTGGATGGTTTGCAGTTGGGGTGTAGGAATAGGAAGATGCAAGGAACAGTAGAGTTGGCGAAGTCTTCTTTGAATATCAGGGACTGAGTCAATAAAAAGAAAAGCAGAAAGGTGGCTTTTACTGTTGACAAAAAGCAGGGGTCAAAGAAAGAAATTTAAGTCTTAAGGCTAAATAGGCATTGCAATAAACAGGTAGCAAAGATGTACTAAACTTGCTTTAAAAAAAAGGAAATTAAGATTATATGTAGAATCAACTTTATCTGTCATTGTAATTGACCGATCTGAGAATTATAACAAGCAAAAGGAAATTAAGGTGTTTCCAAAGAGCTGTGTTTATATTACAGTTTTTAAAAAAAACATTTTCTGAATTACCATAATTAATCTCTCCAACTCATTAAGTCAGAATATAATATGAAGTTCCCCAAGGAAACAAACAAAATGAACTGTAGAATATCTTGCAAATAGTTAAAGAGGCAATTTGTTATTAGGACATACTCGGGCTGCTTCCAAATGCAAAAACTCTATTGCAACATCTTGTTTCATCTTTCCAATACATGTACAGTACCCACTAGAGGATAGAGCTGCATCAGTTAAATTTATGACTTTTGAAAATTAATGCAGTCTATAGACAATTTTGTGTTTTATTTGATTAAGAAGTGAAGTTTATGCCACCAAATGTATAACCAAATTGTAAGTGCTTAAAAAGCAGTGCTCAGAGTATGTTCAGTTCACAGTAAGTAGATTTATTGGAATAAACATTTTATGGTACATTCTCAGAAATTGGCTGCCAACTAAAATATGTTTGACCCATTTTGAGTGAGTAAATTGGAAAGAAAATTTAAAAGGACAAAAATGCATGTTTATATACTTTTTAAATAAAACCAAACCTCATTAAGTGGACATTCATAACAGTGTCCTGCCTCATTTGTTTTCACGACTTTGAGAGCAAGAAATTCCTGAAAATCGGTCATGAATGGTCAAAATGAATATGACTTTGAAATGTATGTCAGCCACCATACATGTACAGTCAATCAAGTAGAAGAGAACTTCCCTGAAATTTCCACCTGTGACATTTTTCCATGTGCTGCCTACACAACTGTAAATTCTATTCTAGTTATACTTTCTCATGTTTTTCCTATGATGTGTTCAGTAGTTGGTACTTTGAAAAATATTCAATGTAATGATTAGAATCAGTTATAAAATATGGGACCCACTTGAATGACAATGACAATTCATACTCCATGCACGATTGACTTAGTCACCAATTCAATATCATGTTATTATAGCAAAGGAATAGTATATAATTCATGTTTTCTATCTTTTTTGTTCCCTGAGACTGCTTCAACACAGGCAAGAGAGGAGAAGTTTAATGGTCTTTATGAGCCCCAACACCTTCTTGGTGCCATAGAGTTCATTTCTTTGCAGAAGAGAAAACATAGTTGGAGACACACTAATTAAAGGCTTTATCAACTTTCTACCACCAGTGCCTGAATTTTAATGCAGTTTGATCTCTCTGGGTGAGATTTTGGAGGGAAGATAAAAAGTTCCTATGAAGAGCAAATATGTACTCTTCATAACTGCAAGATGTGAGGAATTTAATTTTTATTTATGTAGTTCTCTATTTTGCCTCTTTCTATTTAAAAGCAAACAAAGTTTTATTCATTTGTGTTCCCTCTTTATGCTTGTCTGTAACCCACTTTAGATTAAAGCTTTAATTCATTACATTTATTACACATAGATCTTGATCCCTAGTGTGACTAATAAACCAAGACTTCAATGTAGAGTATGTGTATGAAAGTGACTTCTGGAATAATACAGGACATAGCATCATACCTTCCCGATCATTTTCAGTCTATAAAACTTAACTGTTTTGGTTAGATTTTGGCAATGCTTATAGTTACTTGAAATGTGCTAAAAGAGCATTCCACATTCCCTGTTAAATCGAGTTTTATATAAATTAGTAAAATCTTGCACCCAGTGTATCATTCTCACACAGATACAGAGCAAGATACAATGCTGTAGCTATCCAAATGAATTCAGGAATCTTATCAAAAAATCAAAAGCTTTTGTCAACTTACATCAGAATGTCATTAGAAGAATACAAACATGTATAAGACCTACTGTATTTTTTTTTCCTTTTGTAAAATGAAGGTGATTAGAAATTCACTGAGCTCACTCTTCTGCAGGTCTAAATAAGATCTGTGTAACTTGTCAGAAGGCAATCTGGATGGGAGAGAATGTAAACTTATCTTGCACTCACAGGCAATGCTATTGTGCAGTCAAGCCCCAGACAACACAGCTCCATTCTCAACATGCAAAGTCTCCACTGGGGAAAAGCCAATCAGTGCCCCAACTCAGGTATGCCTCAGTGTGTGTAGGCAGAGCAGCCCCACCCCTTCCCAGATCTCTTCATGTCATATTTAAAGTGGGGTAGTACAAGGGCTTGAAAACAATTGATCCCTTCACAGGAGTTGAACCCAGTTCAAGGGAACATGTAAGAAAATCAAGACCAACATTTAAGGTGTCATATCAAAGGGAAGTGAAAACTTGCAAGTAGACTTGCTCTAAGTAACAAAACAGATAAAACGGTGTTCTATGGTCATAGTTTATTGCTCTGGGTATTTAAAGATATCTTCAATGGGATTCAAGTGGAAAGTTTGTATGATCTTGGATAGAATACCTCCAAATTTCTATTCAACAAATTTATGTAAATTGTCCATCAATAACATAATTATAATAATATCAGTGAGCTCTAAACTGCGGTTTATCTTTGCCACTGGAAAGTGATTGTGTGTCAGTATTAAAGATATGCAGAACCATGACATTCACTAATTTGTACATCTGCTTCTGTACATTGTATTTATAAAGTTACATGACGAGAATTGGTGTAAAGCAATGTCTTTCCACATTATCTTAGAGATGAAGTTACTTTTACTTTGCTTCTCTATAATGTGTACTTCAATTGAAATCCCATACCTTTTTTTCATTGAAATTCAATTTACTAATTTTTCTTATCTCATGATTTTCAAAAGCATTTATTGTGACTTTAAGGTGTTGCAAGATAAGGGATTTTGTGGCCGTGGGTAGACTTTTTATACTTTGTTTTATAGATGGACTTTTTTTTAACTAGTCTGTTTAAGTCACCAAACAGCGTCCAAAATCTTAATGTGTTTCATTTGATGTTGTTAGATCAGAAAAGAAATTGGCATAAAATTGGTTAATAGTATTGTCAAAGAATTGTGTATTGTGTACTCACTGGGAAAAAATAAAATATATTCACATTTCAAATTTGTAAAAAAGCCATTTATGTAAAACAGACTTGCCTGGGGAAAAATCAAAAACAGACCATTCTGTCACTTTTGCAACTCTACATTAATATTTTGTGACCAAATGCATAATCTTATTTTCTCAATTAATAATGGATTGGGCAGTGGGTGGTGGATAGAAATTGGCATTGACTTATAGTAGTCACTATACTAATGACACTGATGAATATAAAAAGCATTTGAAATTATAGATCCCACTCTATAAGCCTTACTTTTCATATCTGATCTTCCCCACAACATAAAGACCTTCAGATAGATAGAATACAAACTTCGCATCTACAAAACTACTTTAAAAATTATTCTCGAAGTATAGATAAGTATGAGAATTGGAAGAAAGTGTGTATTTCTTTTTTTTTTAAGATTTTATTTATTTATTCATGAGACACACACACACACACACACAGAGGGAGAGAGGGGGAGAGAGAGAGAGAGAGAGGCAGAGACACAGGCAGAGAGAGAAACAGGCTCCATGCAGGGAGCCCGACGTGGGACTCGATCCCCCACGTCCAAGTTCACACCCGGTGCTGAAGGCGGTCCTACACTGCCGGGCCACCGGGGCTGCCCGAAAGTATATATTTCTTAATTGCCTTAGGATAACTAATGATAACTTTCTAGGATGATGGATGTTGAAAAGTGATATTAAGGACAGGATAGAAAAGAGGAATTCCCTATTTTATTGTACCTCATGAATATTTCATTCTTTTTCACTAAGTACAATTACAGGATCAAATTATTGCTAAAATAAAAGAAGTTCATGTATTCTTTAAGATAATATAGTAATAGTAAAAATGAAATAAAACTGAGCTCTGAAAGATTATATTAAAAAGATTTTTAAAGCACAATGTAAGTCGAAAATAAACTTAAGAGTTTCATGTAATTTATATTAATAGGAAAATAAAATGCTATTAGAAGAATTACAAATAATGTATTAATGTAATAGAATGGCATAATATGTGTGATTAAAGACAAACATATCAGTTACCAATATGGTAAATAGTAGGAATTATAAAACAATCATTGTTTTATTGAATTTGGGTTCATTAAAGAAACACCTACAAATGAAAAAGTGCAAAATTATTGGAAAGATTTATAAAATAATACACTATGCTCTCTTGATTATTACATATTAGCTCTATAAAAGATCTATCAGTGTTGCAGGAAAGCATTTTAACAAGATATAACATTTAGTGCCCTCATGTGAAAGTGCATTTTATAATTTACAAAGAGAAGATTGCCCAAGTTCATGCTAAATTTCACTTCATAACAGAGATGTGAAATAAAACTTCAGTAACTAGCAAAGCCAGTTGCAAGAATTTACAAGAAAAGCCAGGTAGAAAAACTTACTAGGACGGGAATATAGCATGCTGTCTCAAAAAGTTCTCAAGGGCTCTTTCATTTCGATGAATTTAGTGGAGTCTTAGTTTTAGTTTTCAACCTCAGAGAGAATTTGCTTCAGGTCCAGAGAAGGAATTTGGTATAAGAGATGGTTGCAAAGCTGTCAAGAACCCTAGAGACAGATACAGGAAAATTATAAGGCTATATGTGATCTGCCTTTGTATCTTCCAGCTCTGGCAGCAGTCAAGCTACAAGACATATATTCAGTCATCTTGGCATTTAGACAGGGGAAGGCACTTGTGTTTGTGATTCAAAGACAGTGACCTTGGGTGCAGGTCCATGTCCATGATAGGGAATTTTCAGGTCACTGTAACTGCCCTCAGAACATTACAACGTAGCACCATTTGCCTATTAAATGCTTTGATGTATGCAGCTTCTATGTAGTAGACAACTTTTTTTGGACAATTTTTACACAGTGTTTCTTTAGACAACATTTCTGAATAATTTGTTTCTGACAAATGTTTTGTTTTTTGTTTTGTTTATTTATTTATTCATTCGTTTTTCAAGCAAGTACTGAAATATTGTGCTGTTATACAGAAGTTAAAAGAGAAATACCTTTTGCTTTCGTAAATAGATGAGTATCTTCTTTTAGTATGGCCCTGATCTTTGGGAAAGTCTCTTTTTGATGAATGTTTTTGAGCTAAGAGGAAAGAGGTAATGAGCAAGGCTTCCAAATACATTTGCAAGCAATAAAATCTGCATTAGTTTCATTCATACTCCCTCACCATATCATATTGTCCATATTCTAGTCTTCCTCAAAATAGTCTGGAATTTTAATGGGTATTTTGGAAATAAAAAAGAAAACAATGGGTGAACATGTAAAGAGATTTCAAATTTGCTCAAAATTTTTTTTAAAGATTTTTATTTTTTTTTTACTCATGAGAGACACAGAAAGAGAGGCAGAGACATAGGCAGAGGGAAAAGCAGCAGGCTCCCCTCTGGGAACCCAAAGCGGGACTTAATCCCAGAACCCCAGGATCATGACTTGAGCCAAAGGCAGATTCTCAACCACTGAACCACCCAGGTGCCCCAAATTTGCTCAAATTTAATATGACATAAAACCCTTTGTCCTGAGGCATCTTATGGAACTAGTACTTTGTGACACCCACTTTGAGAAACATCATTCTGTCCCTAGGCTCTATATTTGTGACCCCAAAAGACCCTTGCTGTGGTTTTGCCTTTTTCTTGCTGTAGTTTTTTAAAGTCACTATCAACTCATGAGAAAGAAATGTGCGAATCTCAGGTATTCTGTGGAAATAAAAAAGAAAAGATGTTCAGTGACAAATTGCGTGTATCCTTCCCACTTATGACAGACTTTAAGTACTTAATTGAGATCAGTGCTCACCACTTGAGCAATAGGAACGATTGCATTATGTTCTTCAGCTTTTCCACAATCCTTTTGTATACCATTAAGTCTCCAAATCATTATACTAAAACTAAAGCAGGTAAATACACTCATTGTCTCTCCCTGCCCAAATCCCAACTCTCACAAAAGTATGATTTATTCACTTTTGAGACCACTTCATGATTACTGTGAAGTTCCACTTCAAATGAAAGTTTGCTAAAAATAATAAAAAATAAGAAAATTAACAAAAAAATTGTAGCTCACACAAAATTTAGGGAGAGAAGACTTAATGATTTCTTGGTAAGAGAATATAGAACTAAGTCTTGGTGGAAGGCAAAATGCAGTGAATTAGTAATGATGAAAATCAGTGTACATAGAAGAGATAAATATAAAAATACAAAAGAGAAATTGAGGATTACCATTATATGAACTTTCACTGGCATTGAATATAAAAGAATATAAGAGAAATTAATGTGGAGTGGGGGAGTTAGAATTTAAATTCACTTAATTAATTTTGAGATGGTAGATGAATGCAATCAATAGATTAAAATGTCCCAACATAGGTGATTTGAGAATAATTGCCTATGGTAATGATTATTCTAATAAAAAGGATGGAATAGACAAATGGAAGCAGCCTTTCAAAAAAGACATAAATGGAGAGTAGCATTCAGCTTAAGAAGAAGGATTAAAAAATTTCAATAAATGTGCAAGCATTTCTTGTGCAAGTAATTATCTATTAAGGATTAAGCCTTGTTTTCATTAATGTTGATGATATTAATTTTTTCTGAATGTTTTCCTGGCATTTAAGGTATTCTACACTATACCTAAAATGTATAACACAAACACCCATATACATATGATGATAAATTTAAAGAGCTATGTGTGCTAAATATTTAATACCATATAATTCTTACTAAAATCATTTGAATAGTTATTATTTAAAAGGTTAAAATATATAATGATTATAAGAACTGTTTTCATCAATGAATCTGAAGTGGAAAGATATTTTGAATCTGTTCTAATAACAAGCCAAATAAAAAGAATCATAATGCTTAAAATATATTATATAGCTAAAAAGATTCCTACTATCTGTAGGAAATTCACATATCCATGCATGTAGACACGTATACATATACACATATGCACATGCACACATACATATATATACATATATAAATAATTTCAAATCAATAGAATCTAAGGTATGATGAATAGATTCATAGACTATGGAAAAGAGACACTAAGAATGATTATCAGGGTCAAAACAGACATTCCAGACAGAATAATGCTTCCAATAATTTCTATTTCTCTAGACATATTATGTATGTACTTATATGTATGTATTCATATAATGTACATTTATGTTTATATATGCACTTATATTTGCATATATGTGTATGCATGCTCATTTTATATATATTTATATGTATACATATACTGTACACATATACAAATATGTATTATGTACATCACATACATATAATATGTTCATATGTACATATGAATAAATGGATATTTTGTTCTTCAAATAACCAAATATTTTTAAATTAATAAATAAATATTGTATACACAGGATTTTGCTTGGCACAGTATAGCAAGGCCTGGCAGCAATAAATCGTACAATCTCATTATGAACTATTTGGAGGCAATATAAAGCATAGAGTGAACTGTATTAGAAATAGAGAGTGGGGGCACCTGGGTGGCTCAGTCAGTTCAGTGTCTGCCTTCAGCTAGGGTCATGATCATGAAGTAGTGAGACTGAGTCCCGCATTGGGCTTCTTGCTCAGCTGGAAGCCTGCTTCTCCCTCTGCTTCAGCCTACTGTGTGCTCTTGTTCTCTCTCTCTGTCAAACAAATAAAATCTTTAAAGAAAAAAAAAAACAAATAGAAAGTGAAGCAAATCATGTATGATTGTGAGTGTTTCAGAAATCAATTTCAGGAGTTGACAGGAGGGAGTACAGAGGTTTGGTGTGGGCAGATTTCAGTGATACAAAGTGTTGAGTCAAGGAAAGGATTGGTAGAAGACAGCCTGGAGGAGGGAAAGTACACATGATACAGTCTCTAGTCCACAGGAAACCTCAATCTGATCAAAGAACCAGTGAACTGAGCCAACATTTCCAATTTAGTGGAATCCAAGATATGCTAAATGCATGCAGCATGTTACTGTGACGTATGGAAGGTGGGTGCTTAATTCCGACTCTAAGAGTTAAGATAGGCATTCCAGAATGAAGAATGCCTCAAACAGTCTCTATTCCTCCCAGACAAAGAAGATAAATGTGAGGGCTTGCTTTCCCTGTGCAAAAGCATGGGGACTTGAGATGCTATAGCATAGTAAATATAGAATAATAAATGGCAAGTGCAATAGTCAATGGTACAGAATGTTTGGAAAATAACAATAGGACAAGACTGGAATGAAAAGGGGTAGAGTAAGAATGCCTAGGCTTAGTGAAGACCTGAGGGAACACAAATAGTCTTCTATGCCAACTTGACAAGCTTCCTTCTTCACTCTGGGGAGGTACCCATCTCACCCTCATAGGAGACTTATGCTTTTGTAAATGGAAAAATTCAATGCTATCTCCAGATTTTATGTATCCAAACTAGCCGGGCATGTGGTAAGTTTCCCAATAAAGAGTGCTATATATAAGCCAAAATCTACAAGCTAAATAAATATCATAATTACAATAGAGTGTGAAATATTCCCACTTAGAAAGTGTATAGTTTCATGGAAACAATAACAGGAAATACCAGACACAAGCAGAATGAGACCAATTATGATTAATACAATACAACCCCAAGTGGGGCAGAGCGACTTTCCACACATGTGCAATTGAATGCAGCAGAGCCAAACCAGACCCCAGGGCTCAAATAGGAACTTCATTAGGGAAAATTAAGAACAATACACAATGCTGATAAATCTTGCAACAATAATCTGCCTGAGGACAACCACAAAAGAAGCACAAACAAATAAAACTATATCCTGCAAAGAATACATGAATGAAAACAGGATAATAATGTGCAATAAAAATTAGTAGGGAAAAATGGATTTGAAAGCAAATCTTGGTCTTTCTCTCTTTCCTCCCTCCCATTCTGCCTTCTCCCAGGATCCTAATGAGTTGTTGGCGATCTCTTCTTAAAGACTAACTACAGAAAAGCTTAGAAACATGAAAAATAATTAGAGCATAAGACTAAGTATGGATAATTATGAAATGGTAAAATATAATTAATCATCCATTCCCTGCAAATGTCTCTTCTAAAATAACTCCATAGTTTTAAAACACACAAGAACTTTAATCTTGTAATACCCACACACATTCATAAACATACACATAGAAACATCATGTAAAGCTACATGCTGACAAAATAAACTTGCTGTAAGACTTAGGGGCAGTATTCAACGTACTCTTGAACTTGAGTTTGCTAGATTAGCTCCCCAGGCATAAACTATATACCTGCTCCACACTTTGATATCTTTCCCTAGTTATAGCTTGTCATCAGGGATTTCAATTTTTCCATGTTTGAATTTAGTGCTATTAGAGATGATTTTTTTCCCCATGAAGACATGTATATTTATTTTCCCAACCATTTGAGACTTGAGAGAGGGTTTCTAAATAACAATTGTGAAATATTTAAAAATGTACGACACTAAAACACCATGTCTTATACTCCTTTTGCAACTGCCAGTTTCTGACACAACACTGAATTGAAGGGCTGCCTAAATATTGAATTGATTTGAATATCCTGGCACCCACTGAATTATTTTTACCACATTAAGTTGAATGGCATTGTGACTTTTCTTGTAAAAGCATTCATTCCATTTGACTAAATATTCTAAGAGCTTAAAGTCTAAACATTTTGCAAAATAAGCTAATTAGTAGTGGAAACAGAATAGAAGGCAACAGAAATGTGTTTAGAAGCTAACAGGGTTCTTGAACAGTAAGTTTGGACTTTAAACCCACCTAACAGAAGCAAAACATCATATCGCATCATTTTACCTCTTTATGTCAAAGTAAATAGCATGAAATTCCTCTGAAGAGACAAACAGATTTCTTCTGCTAAAATTTCAAGCAAGCAAACATTTTGCAGGAGATTTTTTGTATACATGGTAAGTAGGCCAGTAGCACTATCTTCAGCTGCAGCTTTGCAAAAGTCAAAGGGTTCTTTTTCAAAGAGATCATTTTTTAATATAATCCCTTTCTAAAAGCTGAGGATTGAAGTCACAGTAAATATTACCTTATTCAAGGCAATTTTATTGGTGGTGTTAAACTGTAGGCAGTAGACGGATACTTTTTACCTAGAGAGGTCAATCCACTTAAGCAACATATACTTAGGGAGCAAATAGAGTCAATATTTTCCTGTGAGACGATCCTTGCATCATCTTAAGCATTTAGCAAATGGCTGCGTGTTGAATTATATGGAAGAAATTGTCCTAGAGCTAAAAATGATTCATGCACGTGCTTCCAGAAAAGAACTGCTCTCTAAAGTGACTCAGCTATGCTATGGAATATGCACTACATTAGTTGAGCCCAGCAGACATTACTCCATCTACTACTCTTAGGAAGCAAGACACCTAGCAATTGCATGAGTGAAACTATGTTTCTCCATATAGGTGTTGATGAATGGGTGGTTTCCTCGGTACAATGACTGCTCAATGGCAATTATCAGGGAAATCTAGGCAACAGGCTTCTTAACATTTCAATTCTGGTTTTCTTGTTTACGATAATAAGAGTATGTATTTTTTTTCCTAATTGTCTATCCATATTGTTAAGGTTCATATTATAAACAAGGGGTAAGGAGTGCCTGGTTGACTTAGTTGGTTAGGTGTTTGCCTTCAAGTTCAGGTCATGATCCCAGGATCCTGGGATCGAACCCCGCATCAGGCTCCCTGCTCAGCTGGGAGTCTGCTTTGCCCTCCTGCTCTGCAGCACTCCTTGTCCCCCACCCCTGCTTGTGCTCTCTGGCTCCATTTCTCTGTCAAATAAATAAATAAAATCTTTTTTTTTAAAAAGGAGTAAATTATAAGAAAAATACAATTTTTATTAAAAGCATTAGAATAATCCATGTAAAGATAATGCTTTGGGATGCAAGAAACAGAATATGCCCCAAAGAAAATGCTTTAAAAATACACAAATACAAAATAAAAAAAATTAACAAGCTCTCAATGTATAAATAGTTTCAGAATAGTCTCATGAGTGAGTTGGCAACAAAATAAATGTAATTAGTTGTGGAATAATTTTGCCCCAATCCTACCCACTCTTTTTCATTAAATAAAGGGGGGAAAATGGCACAGAATTTTAAAGCTGTGTTCGAAACTTTTTTTTTTTCATTTAGAGATATTGTCATATAGGAGACTTATCTGTGATGTTAATTATTCAAGCAATCATGTTTTATACAGATTCTTGAAAAATTCCTGCAGAAATAGGTATCTTATGACCTTTCCAGATGTATATAAATCATCAGACATTTTAGAAAAGATAGAGTTAGTGAGCTCCCAGACGGAACAGATGGGAATAATAATAGTAGTAAAATGTTTAATGTGGATAATCTAGTGGTTCTCAAAGTATCTTTCCAGTGCCTTGGGTATCCTTGAGACACTTTCAGAGAGATTGTGAGGTCAACACTATTTTTATTACAATACTAAAATATTACTTGTCTTTTTCACCAAATCTATCTTGACAATGATGGTGCCTAAGTAGAGCTGGGTCAAACTGTTACTCCTGTAATGCAAATCAAGTTAGTAGCACCAAACCATAGGAGACATTGTAATCCTCACTGTACCCACTGTATTAGTTGTTAGGACTACCATAGCGAAGTATCCCAGACTAGATCACTTAAAAACAAATTCATTTCCTCCTAGTTCTCAGGAATGGAAGTCCAAGGTCAAAATATTGGCAGAGTCAATATCTTCTGAGCCCTTTTTCCATGGCTTATGGAAAGCTGACTCCTTGTGTCTTTACATGGTCCTCCCCCTGTATCCTAATACCCTTCTTTTATAAGAACAGAAGTCATACTGGATTAAGGCCCACCATAATGTCCTCATTTTAACTTAATTACCTTTTTAAAGACCTTGTCTCCAAATACAGTCACATTTGGAGGAAGTGCTGGTTGGGAATTCAACACTTTGCATTTTGGGTGGTAGGGGATGGGTGGGGACAGAATTGAGTCCATGATAATTTGCCATCACACAGTTCCCTTTAAAAAAAAAAAAAGAATATTCAATGGAACAGTAAAAAGTATTGGTTTCTTAAATCTCAACCCCTGAGTACATGTCTTTTTTTTTTTTTCATGTCTTTCTAATATTATGTGTGAAGGGGGATCCCTTGGTGGCGCAGCGGTTTGGCGCCTGCCTTTGGCCCAGGGCACGATCCTGGAGACCCGGGATCAAATCCCACGTCAGGCTCCCAGTGCATGGAACCTGCTTCTCCCTCTGCCTGTGTCTCTGCCTCTCTCTCTCTCTGTGTGACTATCATAAAAAAAAAATTAATATTATGTGTGATGAAGTGATGGGAAGTGCCCATAAAGCACTTCTGCTTCACACCAACATATGAATGGGAGTCCCAAGATAAAACATGTGCTTTTAAAATGGAACATGTTTATTTAATATAAGTACTGACTAGTTGAACACTCAACAGACTTTTTTTTTTCAAAAATTAAAGAAGTGAGTCTAACACTTCAAGAAAATATGAGTATTATTAATGATGACATTTGAGTTTTCAGGCAAAAATTATAATTTTTGAAAATTCGCATAGACCACCGTAAACTTAATAACTTCCTAACACTTAAGGCTTTTCTAGTACTACTGAAAATGATATTTGATATTATGTAACAAAATAAGCCAATAGCTGGAAGATCTGCATAACTCAAGGAATCAATATTTTCCAAACGGCCAAAGCATGTTACTTAAAATCTTACATAGACAAAGGATCTATTCAAACTGCATGATAGATTAATGGATTTAAATGTAACAGAGGTTTGTTTTTTTAAGATTTGTTTTGTTTATCTTTTCATGAGAGACACACAGAGAGAAGTAGAGACATAGGCAGAGAGAGAAGCAGGCTCCCTGTGGGAAGCCTGATGTGGGACTTGATCCCAGGATACAAGGATCATGACCTGAGCCAAAGGCAGATGCTCAACCACTGAGCCACCCAAGTGCCTCAAATGTAACCGAGTTTTAAAAGTTCACTGATACGGTTTCAAATTTTACATTGCAACTTGATTTTAGAAAATTCCACTTATCGAGTTATATATTATCAATAAAGATTATTCATTGATATCTGATAGATTATTAAAATACCCTTCTTGTTGGGATGCCTGGGTGGCTCAGTCAGTTAAGTGTCTGCCTCCAGCTCAGGTCATGATCTCAGGGT
This sequence comes from Nyctereutes procyonoides, assembly GCF_905146905.1. Classification (NCBI taxonomy): domain Eukaryota; kingdom Metazoa; phylum Chordata; class Mammalia; order Carnivora; family Canidae; genus Nyctereutes; species Nyctereutes procyonoides. Next base: position 2,262,746 of record NW_026575158.1, on the reverse strand, counting down.
CCTGGGATCTAGCCCCATATTGCATTGGACTCCCACTCAGCAAAGAGCCTCCTTCTTCCTCTCCCTCTGCCCCTTCCCCCTCAACTGTTTTTTTTCTCTCTCTCTCTCTCTCTCTCTCTCTCAAATAAATAAATATTAAAAAAAAACAAACTCTTCCTTTTCCTTTTCCAACTAAATGTCTTCCTAAGGCAGAGTGGAAGAGCAGGTGTGCTGACTCTTGGAGGATTCTTCTACTGCTAATGCAATGGAAGAAGCATATGTTTCTGAGGCTGAAGTTATAAGATTCTGGAGATCCCATAGGCCTGGATAACTCTGAGGAGTTGGAACAGATTTTCATGATGGGAATGTGCCATTAGTGAACAGGATTGGCTACACAATTTGCCCAGTGCAAATGTGACTGTACTAAATAAATACCATTGAATTGTACATTTAAAAAGGGCAAAATTCATGTTATATATATTTTACCACAATAAAAAAAACTTATTAAAAATAGCAAGATGATTACAGCAGTTAAACCAAACACTGGCCCTTCTTGAGTATGGGGCCCTGTGTGACTGCCTACACTGCAGGCCCATGAAGTTGGCTTTGTTGGTAAGATATAAACCTTTATTGTATTAAACCATTGGGATTTTAGTATGATTATTATCACAACATCACCTGACATGTCCTTGCTAATAAAGAGCTGAAGAAGGTTTAAATAAAGAAATGACTTTCTAAACTGATATCCAGAGACTAAGTAGGAATTAGCAAAGTAAATAGAAGAGAAGGCTTGCTTACAGAGAAGGAATGGTATGCTAACATATCTCATCCTTAATGAGGAGAGATAATCACAAATACAACATAATGATGCCCCATTTGCTAGGTATTGCTATTGTCCCTCCAAAATACTCTTTACCTTCCAATTTTCTGTCCCAGGAAGCTGACCTGTATAGGCTATAAAAGTGGATTCCCTTGACTTTCAGGCACTGGAGAGCTCTAAACTTATGCTGTTGTTTGTTTTATTTTGCTTTGTTAATAAAGCTGAGGGGAGAATAAAGATGGCAGGATATTTATTTCCCTGGACCTCTCCATAGGGTTGTCTCAGATAATGCTTTAGGTAATTCCCTTCCACTAATGGCATTCAAGTCTTCTCCAAAGGGATCTTTCTTCTCAGTTTCCATAACCACTTCTATCCTACAATCCCTTCGGTCCTAAGGGTGGTAGCACTTTTTGGTTTCAACCTATATTACTCACATATTTGTAAATAGTTCCTTCCTTGAGCCCTCAGTGAATTGTTTTGTTTTAAGAAATGCCATACTGTTCCCATTTGGGCCCAATTTGGTAATGCCAGTATCAGAGAGCACAAGAATGAATATGGCTTGAGAATTAGTTAGAGAACAATGTAGAGTCCAATGTAGAGTCCATGTGGATATGTGAAGCAGTTTTGTTCCTCACTGAAATACATCTGGAGGCACATTATAAATGTAGGCACACTTGTTGAAGAAAACTATTGCTACATATTACATGTGGAGAAAAATACAACATGGATTCTGTTCCAGTAGATATATTAATCCTTGCACTTGACATGTTTAAATTCATTTTTTCTGCAAACTCAATCACAAAACTCTTGTCATTAGTCTGCAGAGAGAATTATAATATATATGAGTCAGAGAATAATGTAACCAACTCAGCTGCCTTCTCTATGGAAGAACAAAAGTGTATAATCAGTCTAGAAGGATAATCCTAGAGGTAAGAGGGCACATGTTTTTAGGTTTAATTATCTCTAAACTCTAAGTAATTACCCATAATTTCAAAGTAAATCTCAATTACATTACCTAGTTTATATTTTTCTCATTTCTGTAAAGAAATTTGCATCATACTTCTTTTATAGTTAGGAGAAGAATTATTATAGCTACCAGTTGAACTATAGGTTTACACCTCATTGTGGCTAATAATGGTACCTAATTAAAATACCCTAACTAGCTAGAATAATTGGTTACCACCTGGGATAATTTATTATAGTAAAAGGAAATCATGCTGTCTATTCATGTCAATTCGTGTCCATATATTGAACTGCAGAAATATTTGTTTCCTTTTCATCAAGTTGTATTTTAGAAAAAGTTGTATGCTATTTATAGTCCTTCTAGGAACTGAACTGTGTCCCCTTCCTCCCCAATCACATGTTGAAGCACTAACTTCCAATGTGACTGTATTTAGAGATAGAGCCTCCAAGAGGTAATTGAAGTTAAATGAGGTGGCAAGGATAGAGCCCTAATCCAGTAGAGTTGGTAGTCTTAAAAGAAGAGTAGAAAAGTAGAAAAGAGGCATGCATGCCACAGAGGAAAGGTCCTGTGAGGAAAGAGCATGAAGGAGGCTATCTGCAAGCCAAGGAGGGATCTCTCTCCAGAAACCAATCTTGCTGGACCTTAATCTGAGACTTCAGCCTCCAGAATTGTTAGAAATAAATTTCTTTCATTTAAGCCACCCCATCTCTGGTATTTGTTATAATAGCCCAAGTTGACGAATATAGACTTTGGGACTGAGAAGTGGAATGCTACTGTAACAAATACCTACACATCAGGAAATGCCTTTGGAAAGGGGTAATGGTAGAGGCTGGAAGAGTTTTGAGGTACATGCTACAAAAACTCAAGGTTGGGGAGAAGGGACTATTGATAACAATACGGATGCTAAAGGTAATTTTGATGGGGGCTCAAAAAAGCAGAGGAGAGCTTGAGAGAAAGTTTCCATCTTCTTAGAGAATACATAAATAATCATGAAAAGAATATTGGACAAAATATGGATGTCAAGACCATTCTGGTAAGATCTTAGATGGGAAGATTAGGTTAACAGAAACAGGAAGAAAGGCAATCATTGTTAGGAAATGACAAAGAATTTGGTGGAACTGTGTGCATGTCCAAGTGCTTTGTGGAAAGTAGAACTTAGCAGCAATGAAATTGGATATTTAGCTGAGGAGATTTCCAAGCAAAGTATTGAAGAAATGGTTTGGTTCATCCTGACTGCTTACAGTAAAATGCAAAAGAAGAGAGATGAAATAAAGAAGGGATTGTTGAACAAAAAGTAAGCAGAACTTGAAAATTTGGAAAATTCGGAAAATTCTTAGCCTGTTTATTTTGCAGAAAATGAGAAAGCTTATTCCAAAAAGAACACTAAGGGTATGACTGAACAACCATTTAGTAAAGAGATTAGTTAGAATGTCCAGGGAAGACCCAGTTGGGTGGAGGCCTGTGGGGCAGGCAATGAAAGAATTCACCCAAGGCAGAACTGTGATATTCCTTGCATCCAAAGGCATTGAAGGAGAATAGGCTGGGGGCACTAGAGAATCTAACTGCTATTCCCTGTGGTCTTGTGGCCATAAGGCAAATGAGTGCTTGTAAGGGTAGCTTAATAGCTGAGAAGCGGGGTCCCAAGATGAGTGGATCCATGGCATGTAAGGTGTGAAATCTGTTTGACACCGCTGTAGAAAATCTAAGGCTGTCAGGGGCATATTAGCTTTGGGAACTTCGGTTACCAAGTAGGATTTATTAATATCCTTTCTTTTTTTTTTCCTTTTCTCTCTCTCTCTCTCTCTCTCTCTTTTCAGATATAGAACACTTGGGCAGTCCCGGTGGCTCAGCGGCTTAGCGCCTACCTTCGGCCCAGGGCATGATCCTGGAGTCCCGGGATCGAGTCCCACATCAGGCTCCCTGCATGGAGCCTGCTTCTCCCTCTGCCTGTGTCTCTGCCTCTCTTTGTGTCTCTCATGAATAAATAAATAAAATCTTAAAAAAATATATGGAACACTTCATGAATTTGTGTGTCATCCTTGCACAGGGGCCATGCTAACCTTCTCTGTATCATTCTAATTTTAGTAGACATGCTGCCCAAGCAAGTACTCAGAGTCCCTTCTTTAGGAGCAGTCACATAAGTGGATCCAGTTCCCCCCCTGGAGGCATCTAAGCATAGCCAACAATTGGAAGAATAGGCTGAATTGGCTGTTTGGAGGAGGTATTGTGCTTCCATATTACCAGTGGAAAGTGACAGGAAACAATATAAGAAGGGCAGAACAGGGGTCATATTTCACAGCGGACAGGTCTTTTTGCTCTTCAGGTTTAGAGCCAATTATGTGAGCATGGAAATCCTTATGTAGGATTTGATACACACCAAAAGAAGGTAACGACGAGAAAGACAAAGATTAACCCAGAAAGGGGTGATGCTTGTATTGTGAGAGCAGGAAACACCAAGGGCAGGGACAGCTTCAGGTAAGTAGGGATTTCTCAACAAGTAAATTCAGAGAGGTCAGCCTGAAGGAAAAGGTCGAGAATGAAGTCTTGGAATTGAGAAGGAGAAATCATGAGAATTTGGGGAAGATAGTATTTAGGGAGTTCTTCTAAGACGATATAGAATGATTGAATACAAGAGAATGGGGATTGGCCAAATTCATGAGCTTCTAGACTTCTGGGTGTATATCACCTGAGTCTCATTGGAATAACATGTATAGATAGCCAATGGCTCACAGCTGTACTTGGCGGAGGGCTCCTCACCTGGGGCCTAAGCAGTCTCGATTCTAGAAAGATGGATCCACAGAGAGAAGCCATGAAGTTTTACTGCTGTTGGAGCGGTCAGGAGAACTTGATAGGGTGCAGTACAGACAGGTTCAAGTGATTTTTGTCCTGACAAAGAGTGTTAAGGTGTACCCAATCCCCGGATGTAAGTTTTGGATGTATGTTACCTGAGAAAGAAGGGTCAGGTTTTCAAATGTACTGGTTTTGGTGGTCATTCATGGCAGTGACGGTTTGCCCTAGGGATATAACATACTGTGTGAGAGTATCACTTTCAGGGTCTAATAAAAGATCTGTCTGGAGGAAGGGTCTCCCATAAATAACCTTGAATGGATTGAGATGGGTTATAGATTTGGGGGTGATATGTGACCTTAATAATGCAAGGGGAAGGAAGACCAGCCCAAACTCTTTACTTTCATGCATAAGTTTAGTGAGGAGCCTTTTTATGGTTTGGTTGGTCCTCTCTAACCTTGCAGGAGGACTGCGGATGCCATGCTGCATGCAGGTGGTATTTTCTCTAGAGGAATTTGCTAACTCCCTGTGTTATTTGAGAAACAAAAAGTAGGCCATTGTAAAGAGTGAGAAGCCCCAAACAGAAAAAGGATGTGATCAAGGAGGGGAGTGGCCTCTGAAGTTCTCTCTGATTTAATGGAAAGGGCTCTAATCCATCCCATAAAGGTGTCTACAAAGACCAGTAGATACTTGAACCCTTTGCAGTGAGGTGTGCGCTTAAAATCTATCTCCCAATCCTCCTCTGGTAGAGTCCCTCATCTCTAGGTAGGCTGAAGAACTGAGGGAGGTTTATGGGGCCCCTAGGGTTTGACAACAGGTAAAACACACCTGGGAGGTAGCCCTCAGGGTTTGGGGAATGTCTTGGGTTGCCTGATGAAAGTCATTAAGAAATTTCCATTATAGGGGGGAGGGGCAAGATGGCGGAAGAGCAGGGTCCCCAAATCGCCTGTCCCCACCAAATTACCTAGATAACCTTCAAACCATCCTGAAAATCTACGAATTCGGCCTGAGATGTAAAGAGAGACCAGCTGGAACGCTACAGTGAGAAGAGTCCGCGCTTCTATCAAGGTAGGAAGACGGGGGAAAAAGAAATAAAGGAACAAAAGGCCTCCGAGGGGGAGGGGCCCCGCGAGGAGCCGGGCTGAGGCCGGGGCGAGTGTCCCCAGGACAGGAGAGCCCCGTCCCGGAGGAGCAGGAGCTGCACCAACCTTCCCGGGCGGGCGGAAAGGGGCTCGCAGGGAGTTGGAGCAGGACCCAGGAGGGCGGGGATGCCCTCGGGCTCCCGGGGACACTAACAGACACCTGCGCCCCGGGAGAGTGCGCCGAGCTCCCTAAGGGCTGCAGCGCGCACGGCGGGACCGACCGGAGCAGCTCGGAGGGGCTCGGGCGGCGGCTCCGCGGAGGGGGCTGCGGGGCGGGAGCGCGAATCCAACAGCGCAGGCCCCGGAGCACAGGGCTCCGGGACACAGCCCAGGATCCGGCCTCCCCCGGGACAGGCAGAGGCCGGGAGGGCCCAGGACAGCGAGGACGCTCCTGCCCCGAGCTGAGCAGATCAGCGGCCCCGCCCCGGAGCCTCCAGGCCCTGCGGACGGAGAGCCGAGAGCCCCGAGCCCCGTAGTTCCTGCGGAGGCTCAATCCAGGTTTCCAGAGTTGCCATAGCCACTGGGGCTGTTCCTCCTGGGGCCCCACGGGGTAAACAACCCCCGCTGAGCCCTGCAGGAGGCAGGGGCAGAGCAGCTCCCCCAAGTGCTAACACCTGAAAATCAGCACAGCAGGCCCCTCCCCCAGAAGACCAGCTGGACGGACCAGTGATACTCCCCCGTGTTCCAATACAGCTTGTTTTTGGCCACTCTGCACTGAGCAAAATGACTAGAAGGAAAACCTCACTTCAAAAGAAAGAATCAGAAACAGCCCTCTTTCCCACAGAGTTACAAAATCTGGATTACACTTCAATGTCAGAAAGCCAATTCAGAAGCACCATTATACAGCTACTGGTGGCTCTAGAAAAAAGCATTAAGGCCTCACGAGACTTCATGACTGCAGAATTTAGATCCAATCAGGCAGAAATTAAAAATCAATTGAATGAGATGCAATCCAAACTAGAAGTCCTAACGACGAGGGTTAACGAGGTGGAAGAACGAGTGAGTGACATAGAAGATAAGTTAATGGCAAAGAGGGAAACTGAGGAAAAAAGAGACAATCAATTAAGGGACCATGAAGACAGATTAAGGCAAATAAATGACACTCTAAGGAAGAAAAACCTACGTTTAATTGGGGTTCCCGAGGGCGCCGAAAGGGACAGAGGGCCAGAATATGTATTTGAACAAATCCTAGCTGAAAACTTTCCCAATCTGGGAAGGGAAACAGGCATTCAGATCCAGGAAATAGAGAGATCCCCCCCTAAAATCAATAAAAACCGTTCAACACCTCGACATCTAATAGTGAAGCTTGCAAATTCCAAAGACAAAGAGAAGATCCTTAAAGCAGCAAGAGACAAGAAGTCCCTGACTTTCATGGGGAGGACTATTAGGGTAACAGCAGACCTCTCCACAGAGACCTGGCAGGCCAGAAAGGGCTGGCAGGATATATTCAGGGTCCTAAATGAGAAGAACATGCAACCAAGAATACTTTATCCAGCAAGGCTCTCATTCAAAATGGAAGGAGAGATAAAGAGCTTCCAAGACAGGCAGGAACTGAAAGAATATGTGACCTCCAAACCAGCTCTGCAAGAAATTTTAAGGGGGACTCTTAAAACTCCCCTTTAAGAAGAAGTTCAAGTAACTCTGAACGTGAATGGGCTTAATGACCCCATCAAAAGGCGCAGAGTTTCAGACTGGATAAAAAAACAGGACCCATCTATTTGCTGTCTACAAGAGACTCATTTTAGACAGAAGGACACCTACAACCTGAAAATAAAAGGTTGGAGAACCATTTACCATTCAAATGGGTCTCAAAATATACCCTAAAAACTACAGAACACTTCTGAAAGAAATTGAGGAAGACACAAAGAGATGGAAAAATATTCCATGCTCATGGATTGACAGAATTAATATTATGAAAATGTCAATGTTACCCAGGGCAATTTACACGTATAATGCAATCCCTATCAAAATACCATGGACTTTCTTCAGAGACTTAGAACAAATTATTTTAAGATTTGTGTGGAATCAGAAAAGACCCCAAACAGCCAGGGGAATTTTAAAAAAAGAAAACCATATCTGGGGGCATCACAATGCCAGATTTCAGGTTGTACTACAAAGCTGTGTTCATCAAGACAGTGTGGTACTGGCACAAAAACAGACATATAGATCAATGGAACAGAACAGAGAACCCAGAAGTGGACCCTGAACTTTATGCTCAACTAATATACGATAAAGGAGGAAAGACGATCCACTAGAAGAAAGACACTCTCTTCAATAAATGGTGCTGGGAAAATTGGACATCCACATGCAGAAGAATGAAACTGGACCACTCTCTTGCACCATACACAAAGATAAACTCAAAATGGATGAAAGATCTAAATGTGAGACAAGATTCCATCAAAATCCCAGAGAAGAACTCAGGCAACACCCTTTTTGAACTTGGCCACAGTAACCGGAGAAGGACAAACAGTGTATGTTCTCATTCATTTGGGGAATATGAATAATAGCGAAAGGGAATATATGGAAAGGGAGAAGAAATGTGTGAGAAATATCAGAAAGGGATACAGAACATAAAGACTTCTAACTCTGGGAAATGAACTAGGGGTGGTGGAGGGGGAGGAGGGTGGGGGGTGGGGGTGAATGGGTGACGGGCACTGAGGGGTACACTTGACGGGATGAGCACTGGGTGTTATTCTGTATGTTGGTAAATTGAACACCAATAAAAATTAATTTATAAAAAAAAATAAAATAAAAAAAAAAAAAAAAAAAGAAATTTCCATTATAACATTCCCAGGAGTAACAGTTTATTATGTGGGCTTTGCAGCCAACTTTCTGAAGTCTGGGAAAGCCCTTTTTAAACGTCCATTGGGTTCCTTCCTGAATATATCATAGGGAAAAGGGATTTAGACTGGGAAGCAAAGTGGCTTGAAGGAGCAGCCTGGGCTTGTCTGTCAGTTCTGTTGTTTCCAACAGAGACTGAGTCATTATCCTTTTGATGCGCTTTGCAATGAATAATAGCTATTTGGGCAGGAAGCATAACTGCCTCTAGCAGGGCCAAAATTTCAGAGGCATGTTTAATTGGGGTATTTTGGGTTGTAAGGAGGCTCCTCTCTCTCCAAATAGCAGCATGGGCCCGGACTGCATGGAAGGCAGAAGCTGAATCAGCGTATACGTTTAGTTTCATTTTTGTGCCCAATTGGAGGGGTTTGGGTAAGAACAATCCGTTCTGCCTTTTGTGATGAGGTAGTGGCACCTGGCAGAGGTCTTGGCTCAATAACTTCAGTTAAGCTAACAATAGCATAGCCAAGGACCCGTAGTCCTACTACGAAGCTGGTGCCATCCATGAACCACACAGCTTCCAGGTTGCCTAGAGACATATCCTGAAGATCTGGGCTGGCACTGCAAGTCAAATCTATAGTTTCTAGGCAAGAAGATTCCAAAGGGGCATTTGTTTTGAGATGTGGCAGTAAGATAGCAGGATTTAGGGGCTGACACGGCCTATTCTTTAGTTCTGGGATTTCTAATAAAAGGCGTTAGTATTTTGTAATTCTACTATTAGAGATCCAATGAAATGCCCTAGAATTTAGGGTGTTCAATACCTGATGGGGTACTATGGTTATGCCTCATCCCAAGGTTAACTTAGAGGCTTCTCCTATCAGTTAGGCCACAGACACCAGTGCTTGGAGACAGGGAGGCCATTCCTGGATCTAGATTCTTTGGTAGGTATGTGTTTAGTCATGGAGAAATTCCCAGCATTTGGATCAAGACTCCAAGGTCAATTCTCCTCCTTTCATATACATATAAGAAGATGTTCTGGAGTTTTGGCAGGGCTAAGCTGAGGTCACTGTGAGTGCCTGTTTGAGGGCCCCAAAAGCTTGTATTAGAATTCCACTCCAAAATCTCCTTCTCAGATCCCGTCAGGTCCCCTTATAAAGAGGTCTTATAAAGAATGTTGGTATTAATCCAAATTGGGGTATCCATATTCAACAGAACCCAGTCATATCCAAAAAGGAACATAGCTGCTATTCTGCAGAGGGAATTTTCATATTTAAAATGAGACCCTTACAGTGGTCAGAAAGGTTCTTAGTCCTATTAATCCTAGGAATTGAACTTTCTGAAAGGAAATTTGGGCCTTTGAAGGAGAGACCTTATAACTCCAGGAGGCCAAACTCCAAAGCACTAGGAATAGTGTTTGTGTTTGGAGGTGTTCTCATTGGGGCTGCAGATAAGTAAATCATCAACCTATTGCAGGAAGGCACCGTCTCTGGGGAGTTGAAGGGTGGACAGATCTTTGGCTAGGACCTGTCCAAATAAATGTGGACTGTTGCTAAAGCCCTGAGGGAGGACAGTTCATGCTAACTGATGGGTAACCTGAGCAGAGGGGTCCTGCCACTCAAAGGCAAAGAGGGAACTGGGAGTCCAGTAATACTGGAATGCAGAAAAAAGCATCTTTTAGATCTGACACAATGTACCAACAAGTGGCTCCCGGGGGATCCGTCCTAGGAGGGGATGAGGGTTAGGAACAATTGGGTGAATAGGGATAACAGCCTCACCGACAGCTCTGAGGTCCTATACCATTCTGTATGAGCCGTTGGACTATTTTACTGCCATGATGGGGGTATTACAAGGTGAACTACAGGAGCACAGAAGTCCTGTTGCTAAGAATTTTCATATGAATGACTGTAGCCCCTCTCTGGCCTCCGGACACAAGGGAAACTGGGCTTTTCTGGGGGAAGAAATGAGGAACTTTAAGTTGTATCCGTAAGGGGGCTGCTAATAGAGAGCATCCTGGAATGGAGGTGTGCCATATCTGAGGGGGCACCTGTTGGAACATGGAGACTTTGATGTTTGAAGGAGCAGAAGCCTCAGAGGACAAGAATTCCAGCAGTGGGCAGTCAATCTCAGAAAGGCAAAGGTTAGCTTGTCCTTTTGTCATTATGTCCCTTCCGAGTCATGGAGTGGGGCAATCTTCAGGTAAAACAAGAAAGAAGTGGGTAAAGGTATTGTTACCCAAAGAACAAATTAGTGGGGGAAGTGAAACATCCCCTCTTTGGATACCCGTCTATGCAGGTGATAAGAATTAAGGACTGGAAATGATGGCTGCATATTCGATAAGGGCAGAATCAGTGGCTTCTGAGTCTACTAGAAATTCAGTTTTGTGTTGGGCCACATCCAGTTACCTGAGGCTCTACCACAAAGATGGAGAACATGGGAGCCTGCATAGCCCCTGGGCCCTGTCGGTCAAAGTAGAGGAAATTGTCCTCTCCTGCTCCATTGGGTTCTTTATAATTGAGGTACAGAAATCAAGGAAGCTACCAGTTGCCTGGGATAGTCTTGGCTTAATGGGACGGCCTATACTTGGAGCTTTGGGGCCTGAGGTGACCCTCCTGTATGTGGGAAGGGACAATCCCTTCTCCAATGCCTTGGTTGTTTGCAGAACAGACAAGGACCTGACATGTCTAGGCCAGATGTCCCCCTGGAGAGCAGGCTTGTGGAGCTCCTGAGGCCTGGGGAGACTGAGAGGCTTGTACCTGTGATTGCTTTTGCACCTGGACGGACCAGAGAAGGGCAGGGAATTAGTGATAACTGCAGCCATCTATTGGGCTTGCCTCTCCTTTCAGCACTAGAGGCTACCTCTGGGTTACTGAAGACCATAAAGGCCATATCCAGAAATGTGAGGAAGGGGGTCCGAGGTCCCTGATCAAGCTTTTGAGGATTTTGTGTGATATCAGGGGAGGCCTAGCTGATGAAATGCATTGCTAATATTGCTGTGTCCTGTGGGTCTTCAGGATCTAGGAGGGTATACTTTCTCACAGCCTCCATTAAGTGAGAATGAAATAAAGCAGGATTTTCATTTGAGCTTTGGATTATTTCTTTAAGCTTTGTATAATTTACAGGTTTTATGACTGCTTTTTCCATGCCCTCAATTAGGCAAATTATCATGTAGTGCCGATTAATCCTGTCAGGATCTCCTGCCTGATAATTCCATCTAGGGCCTGTCTCTACCCCCTCGAGCATGGTCAGGGATGCAGGTGTGGGCCTCATCAGTTCATCTCTGAGTAAAAGACCAGACACAAGTTCTTTCTTCATGGGTGCAGCACATGATATCAATGTCCTGCCAGGTGAGATCAAAGGCAACTGTGAGGCTTTTGAATTCCTTAATGAAATGGTATGATCTTGACTAAAGGAACCAAATTTTGTTTCTATCTGAGACAGATCAGACATTGGAAAAGTAATGTGGACCCTATCAATTTCCACATCCCCATTTGCTACCTTACAGAGGAGCATTAAAGCAAATAGAAACCGCATCCTTAGACTTGTAGTGAATGCCAGACAGGTATGGGATGGGAAAAGGGGGCATTGGTGGGGTGATAGCATGGTGGTGGCAATGGCAGGGACCTATGAGGCATTAATAGGATCCAGGGGAGCCTCTGGGTCTTCAGGGGGAGGAGAAAGATGAGAAGGTGGAATAAAAGAGGGGTCATCTAGAATGTCCATGGGATCAGATGGACTGTGAAACCAAGCAAGATACATATTTTCTGAGGTCAGGGTTTTGGGACAATGCCATGAAGGCTTATAGATATGAGACCTCTGATCTTTTGGAGTTTCAGGAAAAGAGATCAAGCTGGAAAGAGTATTATAAGAAAGTATTCCATAGAAGGGTCATATCTCTTGTCCTAGGAGTTTGTACTGTACAACATTACATAAAAAGATGAGAATTTTTCCCCAGGCCCTTAGGGGTCAAATTTATTCCAGTTTTTAGGAATATACCCCAAAAGTGAATCCAAAATAATAGAGGGGTTTGTCCCATTGTGGGAAAGACAAGCTGCAAATTCTCAAAGGGGCATTGCACCAAAGGGAATGGAGCTCTTGACCATTGTTCGCAATTTCAGTCAGGGCATCCCACTGATCTGAAAAAGTACTGGACCTTATATGGGGTGATTGAATCTACTGGAGCGTCCCACCAAGGAGAGGGTCATAGCAAATGGCAACATCAATTTCTGCTGGGACCTCCTCTGCCACAGGGAAAACCAGACACCGGTTGGCTGGACCTGATCAGAAAAAGGAAGGGGAGGACTCAGAGCTCAGACTGTTTTTTGTTTTTAGCTCCAACTTGTAGGAACATATTCTCCCAGTAGATCAAGATGGCAGCTGGATCTGTAAGGACAAAGGAAAGAAAGAGGTGTCCCAAAGAAGCAAGATGACTGAGAGTCAGCTCAGGAAATAGTCTCCCCGAGTTGGTAAAGTGTGAGGATTTGCCCCAGAGAAGCCATTAGTGCCAGTTGTGCTGCACAGTGGGAGTGGAGACCCCAGAGGGATGGAGTGGGAGGGGGAGAGATGAGGGTGAGGGGAGGGGTCCTTCACCCTCACAGGCATGGGCAGCTCCATCTGTTGTCCCTCAGACCTTCAGACCACCCTGGGGAGCTTCCCTGGCCAACACCTTCAGCAGTCTGAAGAGCACTAGGGTTAGACTGCTGAAGAGCCAAAAAGAGAAATGAGAGGGAGGGATGGAGGCTTCCAGAGGGCAAGAGGGGAAATCCCTCACCCTTTTAGGGCAAGGGCACCCTGGCTAGTTTCCACAGGGACTTCATTTCCTCAGGGAAGAGTAACCTCAGCTCGAGGTCATCAGTTCCACCAGGAGTCAGCCCACTGAGGGAAAGTTCTGAGAAATTTTCGAAGAATCCAGGGACAGTCCCTGGCCAGCAGAGGGTCCCCGTATAGACGACAAATGTAGGGCAACTGATGAGGTGGAGGCCAGTGGTATGGGTGGTGAAAGAATTCACCCAAGGCGGAGCAAAGGAGTTAGAAGTTTATTGAATGCACTGCAAGGGAGCAGCGGGTAGGAGAGCAAAGGGGAGACTCTGCCCCCAAGGCAGTGGGGAGTGGAGGACTCTAGGTAAGGGGAAAGTGAGAAGGTATGGGAACGTATAGGATTTTCCTTTTATGGTATCTGTGCCTGGGTTGTAAGTAGTCCATTGGTCAGATAGGTGCTTACGGATATTTTGAGGTGGTCACCATACGAGGCTGTATTCAGCCTGGTGGTGGCAGTGGGCCCTTTATCCTCACTATGGTCTCTATTGCTCCAGCCTTCGGCTCCACAGTGGCCTCTACAAGTGTGAAGCATGATTTGAATCAGCTATCTCAGTGGAAGGCAGGATCAGAGATGGGATTATACCAGCAGAAACACCAGACCAAAGGAAACAGAGAAAATAGGAGGGGCTGAAGAAAGGCTGCGAACATGTGTTAAGCTTCAAGAAAAAAGGAAGGTTGACTCCAGAGTCAGTTCAGAGATCATGAAGGATGCCACTCCCACCGTAGTTCCGGGAGCAGGCCTACTTCCTCCTACTTTTCAGTGGACAAGGAGGCCACCGCTGATAACTGCAAGACCAAGGTCCCCACAGCGAGCTGCAGGGGTAGGGCCAGGCTGCAGAAACAAAGGAGGAAGGATGCCCTGAAGAGTTATGGGGTGACTCTTGGCAGTCCAGCAGTCTTAGAAGGCAGAGCATTAAAGCAAGGAGGATTATTTTGGGACCTTAAGATTGAATGGAATTTGCCCTCTCAGGTTTTGAACTAGCTTAGGTGTCCTTCTCTGCCTAAACCTGTCTGCCCCTAACTCGTTCCTATATCAGTTTGCTGGGATTGTTGGCTTTATAATAAGAAAAAGATCTCTCAGATCTCTCTCTCTCTCCTTTCTTTCTCTCCCCACATGCCACAGAGGGAAGACCATATGAGGAAACACCAAGAAGGCAGCTATCTGAGAGCCAGGAGGAAAGTTCTCTTTAGGAACCAAATCTGCAGGGACCCTGATCTGGAGCTTCTAGCCTCCAGAACAGTAAGAAAGTAGATTTCTGCTGTTTAAGCTACACAGTTTGTGGCATTTGGTTTTGGCAGCCTGAACTGGCTAATACAAAACTCACTTTAAAACTTTAGATAATAAAAAAGAAAAAACAAATCCTGTCTCCCTTAATACACATCCTATAAAGCTTTTGTCTTTTATTTATTTTTCACTTTAGGTCAGAAGCCTGGGTTTGGGGGATAGGATGAAGCAGAAATAAAATAATGTAATGCCCTGGCACTATTAGTCTCTCCTGTTTTTTAAGCCAGATGGTTAATGGTGCTACTGCAGGACTCTCCACGAAGACTATTGTTATTATATGAATCATTTGGCAGTAGCTTTGCTTCGCCTCCACCAGTTACCAGGGCAACTTGAGTATTGATTGCTCTCTTTTTGCTTCTGTTAGTTCCCTTTGCTCTGTCTTCTGAGTTGGCTGACATCCATCTAAAGGAGGTGGTAGGTACGTGTGGTATGTGCATGGGTGTATATGAGTATGAGGGTGAGATATTTTTTCACATGCACTAATCTGACCTGTGTTTATTTGGTTTTTCCCTGTATGACAAGTAGAACACTAACTCTATTTGGACGTTGTAAATTCTCTAACAGAGGCAGAGCTGTCTTCTACTGTGCTTTCTGGGATTAGCCATGGACTTCTAAGGCACACAGCAAGCTAGCAGTGTGAGACACCTCTATGCAACCTCTTTTTTTTTTTTTTAAGATTTTTTAATTTATTCACTCATGAAAGACAGAGAGAGAGAGAGAGAGAGACAGGCAGAGGGAGAAGCAGGCTCCTTGCAGGGAGCCTGACATGGGACTCGATCCCAGGTCTCCAGGATCACACCCTGGACTGAAGGCGGCGCCACCCGGGCTGCCCAAGAGATTTTCTTGAAGAATGAAACCTCCTGGTAACAGTGTTACCAGTTTGCCTTTTATTATGCTCCAACTTTTCACGAAGGTCAGGTAGAGGAAGGAGTGTGGGCTTAGGAGTCAAAGAAACTTCTAGTTCTAGCCCCACTACTAAATAGCCAAACAGCTTTGCATATTGTCATTTAGCCTTCCTTGGCTTCATTGATTCGTGAAATATTCTTCAAGGACCCACAGGATGGCAGATGCTGTTCAGAGCTGCCTTAGATTTCTGTACCCAGGTCAGAACCTCATTTTCCCAGGAAGAGAGAGTCTTTGTGGCAGGTAGAGCAGACAGCTGAGATACTTATTAGATTCAACAAATGTCAGGCAGAGAGAAAAGTTTACTAGGAAAGCCCTGAGGCTGTAGCGGCAGTAACCCAGGGGAAGAGAGACTCATGTTTGCATACACGCCACAGCCATGTCTACAGTACTTGGAAGTGGGTGGGTTGTCTTTGTAGGAACTTCTTGTTTTGCAGCATCATGAATGTGAGGAAACTGAAGTGAGAAATCAATATTAATGCCAATACAACCTCTATGGAGTCTATGGAACCTGAATGAGGCCATAGAGTTTATATACAAAATTTTCATTAACGTATAAGAAATAGCTAATGAATGTGAGTACAAACAGCTTTGAGGACACATAAAGGTTTGGAATTAATAACTTGTGGAGGATTTGAAGAAAGATTCAGCAGGAGATGCTGTGGTTAATAATTTTCCTAAAGATAAGATAACACATTTCATGTAGGGAAGGTGGAAACATTTTAAAAGGGTCAGTATATAAAAAGGCATGGAAAAATAATCGTGGTCCTGTGGGAAAACATATCGGTTAGGAATATTACCCATTGCAAGTAATAGAAAACTCAGTAACAGTAGTTTAAACAAATAAAGCTTGTTCTTATCACATAAAAAGAAAATCCACAGTACACCTTTGCTGGATATGGTTCAGGGAATTGGGTGTGTCTTTCCTTTATGGTGGCAAAGTGCCTGCTGGAGCTCCAAATATCACACATATACTTCAGTCAAGAGAAAGAGAAAAGACAAAATGCCCATACTAGCCACCTTATTTTACCTGGAAAGATAGAGCTTTGCAGATCCCTTCCTCCCTCCACCTATGACTTAAGCTAGAAATCACACATTCCCTTTCAGCTTCCCTGCTCTCTCTGCCACCTCCATCAGCAACAAGGCAGTCTGGGAAAGCAAATATTTAGCTGAGAACATTGCTGTATTGGAAAAACCCCAAAGAATTCTGTTAGGAAGAATAACGGATGAACCAACAGAGAATAGGAAAAAATTACATATGGTAGGAATATACATACAGTCTTTGGATGGAAGGCAGGGAGATCTTCAAAATGAAGCCTAAAAGTAAAGTTGTGATCTGATTTTAAAAGCCTCTTTTGACTATACTCACAAGTTTTTGTTCTGTGTCTTGAAATAGGGAATAGACTAATAATCTTTGAACTTCAGGATTCTGTAAGATCCCTTGTCAATAATCTCTAACATTCTATAGAGTATCCTTATTTGAACATTAGCAGTTTTTTCTTATTCATTAACTTGCTGCCCACCCCATTTTCCCTAAAACCCAATAATGTAGAACAGGAACATGTCTTCGTCCTCTTTCTCCCTCGTCACATCAATACTAGGACCTTGGCCACATTAAGGATTAACATAACCAAAAGTTACAGCAAAACAAAAGTTACTTGAAGAGCAGCTGCACGTGATATAGTTCTATTCAGCATCAAGGAGAAGTAGTAGAATGAGCAAAGGACCCAGAGGCAGAAACTGTTCAAGTCTTGACTGTCACAGATGAGCTGTGTGGCTTTGTCCAACTCCTTTTTGGGCTGATAACATGGAGGAAAAGCTAAATAATACAATTGAACTAGTAAAAATCTAGAATGCCTTCTAGTTCTACGATTATTTGGTGATTCATTTCCTTCAGCTCCTCCAAGTATGCACATACACCATAGCTATATTTTTTAAGGACTTATAGAATGAGATTTAATGGGGGAAAAAATAAGGCAAAAAAAAAGCCCTCATTAGGAGATACATGGATCTCTAACTTAGCTAGATTTATAGTTTTTGTGCAGCTGACAATTTTGCTATAAAGGAACCTATTAAACAATATCCTCTTAGTTTGGGATCTTACATTTCTATGAACTTAATTTATCTTATTTCACTGTCCTACATTTTGAAGTCTTGAGTTTTTGGGTAATTCTGTTGTTTCCTTCATAGCACATTGCTGCCCATTAAGCTTGGAGCTGCAGCCTTCATGTTTCTAGACAGTCACAAATATCTATAAATGTCTTTCAGGCATGACTGTGCTTATAAGAATGAGGAGGTTTTTCAATTGGGTTCAGGGAAATAATGACCTCTCTGTCATTTATCATCAATAAGCCCTTGACAATAGCACATGTGGGCACTCTGCTGGACGCAGATGCCAAACTAGGCTACTCAACTAGCATCCAGGCTCTGTTGTTTAATGCTCTTCTTGGAACATTTCATTTATTTAATTTTGGCAACTTACCAAAGTTAAAGAAGATATTTGCTGCTGTTGTGGCTGAGATCAGCCCACTTGTCAAACAAACTGATTGTGAGATTTTGGGGGAAACTTCTCAGTGCCAGGGACCAAAGACAACAATGTTCACTGGTGGAGAAAATCTTTATTGCTGTGAGTGTGGAGCATGCTGTTGTTGCAGGAGAGCTGTGACATTTTTCTAACTGGATTGCATCTGCACTTTTAAAAGACAGACAACTAGAGTATCACTGGAGATAATAGGATCTGGGACTGGAAAGCCTTCATATTTTATTAGGGCTACATTGATCCCATTTCTTTAAGTCACTGGAGTGTTATTTCACATTCCAGTGTCTGCATAACTGTATTGCCTTTGTTTCTCAGTTCCATTTAAAATTCCCTGGCATATCAAGGCTAGTGAATGTCAGTGAAGATCACTATCAACATGTAATAACTTCCAACTACAGGAATGTGTAGCTTGAAAACACTTAAATGAACAGGTCTTTCTGTAATAAGTGGGAGCCAAGGGAGGACAAATTAACTCCAACCACTCTGTGTATGTCGGATTTCATTTGCGTTTTGACTGTATATAGACATAGACATTCATTGCAGATGGTCAAAGAACTGGAGTGTGTTCCAGTGAATAATAAGGCTACAGAAACCAAATGAGAGACTGATAGCCTATGTCGCAGAAAACCTTTATATCAACCAGCCTCAAAATCGTGTTGAAACCAGGAAAACATATAAATCAGATTGGAACTATAAGGAAATCCTACAATAACAACTTAATTTACTAACTTACTTAGAACTCTGTTTTGGATGTCTGTTGTTGCATAAAAAAACATAACAAACTTAATGGTTTTAAGCAACAATTTATTATTCCCTTTGTTGTGTCTGTGAGTGTCCCGTGAGATTGCAGTCAGATGTTGGAAGTGTCTGGACTCTTTTGAAGCTTCAATTGAAACATTGAAGGATGGACATGCAAGAGGTCTTCTTTAATCACAAGTGTATCATCTACCTGAGGTGGGACACCTTTGGGCTGCCCAGGCATCTTTCTCTCCATGCTCCTTCCCTAGATGAGTTTCCCACTTGAGTTTCCACAGAACACAACAGTCTGGAGGAGCTGGCTTTCCCTAGAACATGCATTTTAAGAGACAAAGGTGGAAACCGCAGAATTCTTATGACCTAGCACCAGAAGTCAGACAGTATTACTTCTGTTACATATTACTTATTTACAAGTGAATCATAGGGGTCAGCCCAGATTCCAGGGAAGGGAATTATACAAGGGCATGCATATTAGAAGGCTTGGTCCTTTGAGGTCCATCTTTAGAGAATGGCTACCAGAATCTAAAAAGGTCACTATCTAAGTGAATTGTTATAGCTTACTATGGGCTAATACTAATTAAGTACATTTAAATAGTTTTTCTCTTCTAATCTTTATAAGAATACAGTGAGTTGTGTAGGATTATTATCTTCATTTTATAGATAAATTAATTGATTCCAGTATTTATCAAATACTCAAAATCACATATGACATAGTTCTTATACAGTAGATGAGCTTTACCTGATCTCACAAGCCTTTTTGAGAGCGAGAATTTTCTCCAATTGGAAACAGAAGGGAGAGTCAGAGATATGAAGTACTTGAAGGAGTCAAAGTGTCATTGATGACCTTGAAGATAAAAGAGGACAGGTACAAATCTGTAGAATAGCCTGTAGGAGCTGTGAGTGCCCCTAACTAACAGCCAACAAAGAAACAGGGACTTTAGTTCTATATTTGCAAGGATCTAAATTCTGCCAACAACCTAAATGAACTTTGAAGCAAATTCTTCCTAAGAAACTCAACTGAGGGGCTGCCCGGGTGGCTCAGTGGTTTAGCGCGGCCTTTGGCCCAGGGCGTGATCCTGGAGACCCGGGATCGAGTCCCACGTCGGGGTCCCTGCAGGGAGCCTGCTTCTTCCTCTGCCTGTGTTTCTGCCTCTCTCTCTCCTCTCTGTGTATTCTCATGAATAAATAAAATCCTTAAAAAAAAAAAAAAAAGACTCTCAACTGAGTTCTACTTGGCTGTAATTTTGATTTTTACTTTGTGAACTCCTAAGTAGAGTCCAATTGAGTCTTCCTGGGTTTCTGACCTGCAGAACTTGAGCTAATAAGTGAGCTTTTTTAAAATATAGTCATTAAGTTGTAGTAATTTGTTATATAGCAATGGAAAACTAATTTGGTAACTAGAAGAATTTTTATTAATATCATACCCTTGCTTGAACTTCCTTCTTTTCAAGTCCTATTACCCCACTTCTATATCAATTTTTTCCAGTTTTTTCTTTTTAATAACTTCATTTCATACAAACCTTATCTCAGTATATGATTCTGAGGAATCTAACACAGTTGTTAACAGAAGTGGTTTAGGAAATAGACAGCCAGAAGGGAATTCTGGAGTAAAGTCACTTACCAACTAGATAGCAACAGAGACACAATTACTGGTGAAAATTGGATGGATGATAACTCCTGGTACAAAACTGCCTTACAACTACTGAAACTTTCCTTTGTGGTAAATTGGAATAGGCTAAAGGTGGAAGATGGTGTATTGGCTTATGTAATATCTCCAGCATTCAAGTAATGTAGGAATAATGGTTATTTTTAGAATTGTAGAATTGATTGTTTTTTGTTAGGTGTCACTGATAAGCTAAAAAAAAGCATGACAAATTCAAATAAGTCAATGACCAACTCAAGACATAATATGAAAGTGAAAGTTCTTCCAGAACCAGTTTCTAACAGAACCTCTTCTCACCTGGAGCCAGAGTGGACCACACTGAGGTTCAGGCCTAGAACTCAAGTGTGATCCTAGCAGAGCCACAAAGAATGATGAATTCATAGTCTTGGCAAATCTCTACTCTAACATCTGTAAGACAGTGCAGTCCCATAATCTCTGTGAAGATATTTGGGTAGATGTGCTTAAATACATTGAACCTAAAATTACCTGGAAACTTCTATGTCTACAGAAGTGGCCACTTACCATTGCTTGAAGATAACAATGTTTACATTCCTAAAGACCATGCATAAACATCCATTTCCCTGAATCTATACTGAAATTCCCCTGAAAAGTAGTACCCGTCCTGGCTAGGACATCAATAACTAGAATCAAGTCAGGATGACCCCACTAGGAAGTACTAACTCTACTAAAGGAACATAGAAGTTATTCACTGAAGTAACAATAAGATCTGGATAGTACATCACAGCTAGAATCAAGGAAACTTAGCTAGGAATGGACTTGAGAAATTGAGTTGTATCTAAAGCTGGATTGGGAGGATTAGATGATATGGTGGCACTCTCTCATGATTCAGATTCAACACCATAACAAGGGCTTGGACTTGATACACTGGTTAAGTGGTTCCTGAAAGGACGGTCCACATTATGATGGTCCACATTAAAGTACTGGAGATGACAGAACTACGTTTGTCAGAATGTTGAGGAGGGAACAAAAATACTCAGAGAAGGAGATATGCAAGAATAGACCTATTATGATAGCCTAAACAATGTACCAAATAGCTATATATTCTAACAGGGCTCACAGGACACTTCTTTTACTAATAAAGCACTGAGTAAAAGAGGAACCAACAAATGGAACCTCAGTGGTGGAGTGAATGCTATCCACTGGAGACCAATATTAATAATAAGAAATGCTGTTGTGTAACTGCACCCACTGTTGTGGGGACAATATGATTACAGAATAGCAGAGGCTACGTGGTAGCATTTAACCATCAGACACAGAGTGAGAGTATTTACCATTATGAGTAGTAAAATTGGAATAGAGACCTGGGGGCTCTGACCCACAGGACTTATGGTTATGGGTAATTCACCATGGTATTCTCAAGAACCAGGAAAATGGGCAACCAGCAAGGTATAGCTTAATATATATAATAAAAAAATATTAAAGTCAGATGAACTAATATTAACCACCCTGGTGGAAAACCATTATTCCTCATCCAGTTTCCAAACCTGAGCTTGACTGAAGAAGATATAAGTGAGTTTGAGGAAGGACCCTGCAGTGCTACAGTCAGTTGTACAATCCTTCCCCAAAGGAATCTATGTACAGTGGGGGTGGTGGGATACTCAAAATTTTTCAAAAGTTGTTACAAGTTCAAGCTATAATGAGACCAAGGACCCCAAATCCCATTGTGGTCACACATTATAGTGAAATGCCAAGCAATAAATGGAGTTCCTGACTAATTTGAGAAAACCTGGTTCACCTTATGGTCATTTCTTAGCCCCTGAGTCTTTAATGGTATGAATATATTTGCAACTAGTGTAGACAGTAATTAACACACATTCCCGTTTTGATCAGTGATACTTTAACTTTCCTGTTCTATGTCATGGCATAGACCAAGGGGATCTTGATGGCCCTGTGCATAAGAAATCCTAGAGGACAGTGGCATGAAAACAATCTTCCCAGTGGGCAGGGTCTGTATAGTGTATCTAGTCTTCTATCTTACATGAAGAAAGAAGTGGCCTGTGATAATGACATACTCAGATTCCTGATCAGTTGGAAATGCCTTGGCTGGTTGATCAGTGGCTTGAAAGCAGCAAGATTGAAGGGGAAATCTAGATGCACTCATGGCTGTGTAGATCTTTATAGCCCACATTAATGCCAACTAGGAGGCACTAAACAAGATGGTGGACAGGATGACTCATCCAGTATGTCAACTACCTTCTGTACTTATCTGTGCCAGTGCTTATAGAGTAGACCCATAAATGGACTAGCCATGCTAAAAGAGGTGGTGGCTTTACATGAGTCTAATAGCATGAGCTTATTCTAACAAGTCTGATGTAGCTATCTTTGCTGCTAAATATCTGACTTGTCAGCAACACAGTTTGATACTGGGCCCTTGAAGTGTTACCAGTTCTCAAAATTAATCAGCCACTTGGTGGCAAGATGATTACATCAGACCTCATCCACTTTGAAATGGGCAATAATTGACAGACGTGCTGGTATGTGTTTTCCTTTCCTGCCCTTAATGTCTTGATCAGTATTTAAAGGCTTACAGTGTGTCTGATTTACTGACATTTTATGTTGTACGATAGTTCTTCAGATCAAAGGACACATTTTGCAGAAAAGTGATCATAACATTGAACATGGCTCGAAGGATCATTAGCCTTACTATTTTCTGTACCACTCAAAGCCTGACAGTTTAATATAATGCTGCAATGACCACTCAAAGGCATGCCTAAAGCTCCAACTTTCAAATAATACCTTGCTAGTTTGGAGAATTGATTTCAGCTATGGTATATACTTTTAGCTAATGGCTGTTTTGTCCTGAGTCTCTGATACTTGGAATATATGAGTCCAGAAATGATGGGATGGAAACAGAAATAACTGCTCTCACCATCACTCCCAGTGATCCATATCGAGAATATGTACCTCTTGCCCTTGCAATTTTAAATTTGGCATGTCTAGAGTTCTAAAATTATGACTTCCCCCTGGACATTTTGAGTTCCTCATGCCAGTAGACTTGCACAGAAGAATGTCACCATACTGGCAATGGTAAAGGACTCTGATCATTGTGAGGAGGCAGACTTGCCTCCATACAAAGTAGTAGAAAGTAGTATATCTGAGCCTCTGAAGATACACCATGGCATCCTTGGTGATCCCAAGCCTTGTTTTAACCAGGAATAGACCATAGCCAATCAACAGCACAGAACCAAGGGCTCAGCCACTTGAGGTATAAAGATCTAGGTCACCCCACCATTTCATTAATCCAGAACTGCAGAAATGTTGGCCAAGGGTGAGACAAAAGAGGTTAATGATGAATATTACCTAAGCCTCAGGACCAATTACAGCAGTGACTCACCATTGAAATGGGTGGACTGTAGCAGACATCAATTTCATGCACATAGCCAAAACCTGCATATCTTGTTCATGAGGCTATCCACAGGATGTTGGGTTTATTTTACTCAAACAAACAGAATGTGAAATATCTTAAAACTTATATCCCTCCAGGCACAACTCTTAAACAATTATGTCATGAGGGTATAGATTCTCAACTTTTCCACACCTTGATTTAGATAATTCTTTTCTTTTTAAAAATATTTTATTTAGGGATCCCTGGGTGGCGCAGCGGTTTGGCGCCTGTCTTTGGCCCAGGGCGCGATCCTGGAGACCCAGGATCGAATCCCATGTCGGGCTCATGGTGCATGGAGCCTGCTTCTCCCTCTGCCTATGTCTCTGCGCCTCTCTCTCTCTCTGTGACTATCATAAATAAATAAAAATTTAAAAAAATATTTTATTTATTTATTGAGAGACAGAGAGAGAGGTAGAGACATAGGCAGAGGGAGAAGCAGCTCCATGCAGAGAGTCCAATGTGGGATTTATCCTTGGATCCTTTATCATGCCCTGAGCCGAAGGCAGATGCTTAACCACTCAGCCACCCAGGCATCCCAGACTTAGACAATTCTAAGGTGTGATGTGCTCTGTCTGTAGGTTAACATTTTTAGATTGAGCTAAGATCACTGTCTGTGGAACTTTGCTTGCTACATGCATACTTAACCTCCTTCCATTCTTAGTATACTTTCCCTTGAATTTCAGACATACTTGTTCATACTTAAGTTATATAGGAGCAATTCTATCTTCTTATGATGTTCAAGGTCAAATAGTTTAGCCAATACGGTTCTGCGCAAACCTCACTAAGTATTTAGTACTTTATTCTGAGTGACACAGCATGCCATTGCAGTTTTAAGCAGAGAAATGACATGATTTCATTTTATTGGATATTTTGTGAAGTGTCCACAAGACAAAAATGGAATCAAAGAGATTAACAAGGAGACTACCAGAGGCAAAAGACGATGAGTTTGGGTGAGGGTGAAGACACTGGAGGTTGATATAAAGTGGTCAGACTCTGAATAGATTTTGAAAGTAGAGCTCATGTTTGTTGATTAAATGAATGTGCACTTGAAGAAAAGAAAGATTTCAAGAATAACCTTAAGATATTGGCCTGGATAACTGGAAGAAAAGAATTGCCAGTTAGTGAGAAGGCAGAAACAGAGGGATTTTTTATGCATAATAATGCAGCTTGAGAAGAGCAAAAAGTAGGTCAGTCTTATCAGTGTGAGAGGATCTAAGATATTTCTTCTCTCCTTTTCCTTTCATTAGAGTCAAATCAGAACTAGAACATGCAACTTCTATGCTTCTCATATCTTCAAAGGCCACTCTTATTCCTGTTTAACCCAAAATTCAGCACAACTTGTTACACAAGACCATTTTACATAAGGTCCCACATCCATACCAAACCCCCCTGGGCTATTACCGTGTTTAGAGCTGCATACTCTGGAACTAGACAGCATTCAAGATTTGACTCAATTACTAACTTGCTTAGGCAAGTCACAAAAACTTTAAAACAACTTATCTGTAAAAAAGGAATAACAACAGTACCTACATTACAAGATTGCATGATAACTACAATAAGAGGATAGGTTTAAATATTTTAGGCTCTGTATTCTGGTAGGTGTTTAATAACCAGATCATCAGGAGAAAGAAAGAAGAAAGAAAGAAGAAAGAAAGAAAGAAAGAAAGAAAGAAAGAAAGAAAGAAGGAAGGAAAGAAGAAAGAAAAGAAAGAAGAGAAAAAGGAAAAGATAGGCACCTAGGTGGCTCAGTCAGTTAAGCATCTGCCTTCGGCTTAGGTCATGATCCTGGTGTCCTGGAATCAAGCCCCCCATGTTGGACCTCCTGCTCAGCAAGGAGTCTGACTCTCTCTCTTCCTCTGTCCCACCCCACTGCTCATGCTTTCTCTCTCTCAAATAAACAGATAAAATAAAAAAGAAAAGGTAAGGGGGAAAAAAGGATCTGATTCATAGCACCATGGCATCACTAAAAATAGAGCTGAATAGATATGTGCCAGTTTGGATCTGGTGTTTAACTCAAGCGCACTGTTGAGCTTGGCACAGTGAGTCACATATAATATGTATCCATAACTGTTAGCTATTGACATTCTTATTTGTATATACATTCCACTTGGACCTGTAATACATTGTATGCTCTTGTGTCAGTCTTTCCTTCTATATTGTATTCTTCTTGAGGCCAGGATCATGGTTACATGGTTTTAAAAAAACCTACAAGAGGGATCCCTGGGTGGCGCAGCGGTTTGGCGCCTGCCTTTGGCCCAGGGCGCGATCCTGGAGACCCAGGATCGAATCCCACATCGGGCTCCCGGTGCATGGAGCCTGCTTCTCCCTCTGCCTATGTCTCTGCGTCTCTCTCTCTCTCTGTGACTATCATAAAAAAAAAAAAAAAAGTTTAAAAAAATAAATAAAAAATAAATAAAAAATAAAAAAAAAAAACCCTACAAGATACTCTGACCTCTTTCCTTAGGTCTTTCTCTTCCTATTTCAGGATTGAAAATGTGTTTATTATGACATATGGATATGGCCATCCTGTTTACCTCCATCTCTTTAAAGGCTGAACTAGCTAGATCATTTTTGCTACCCCAATTGTCTCATCTCTTGTCTTAAACTTAAGCCTCCTTTTACCTGCTGCTTTTTGAAAAATATTAACTAAATAAATGAATTATTGAACTAATGAACTAAAATGAGGGATCATAGAAGGAATATCTATCCTGAAAACTAGTGCAAACACCAGAATGTTAGTTTGAGCAATATAGATGCACTCATTAGGCTCTGGAAGATAATGCCTGGAAATAATTAATAATGATAAGAAATAAGAAGACAAATAATAAATATAGATATCACTAATAAAAATAATAAGTATAGATATACAACGAGGGTCATTTGTCTAAGCATTTTCTCTTCATTTTAAAAATTAATAATCATAAAGGCCCCATGGGATATTCAGCATTATTTCTACTTTACAGAAACTAGCAGCAAGGGACACTTGGAAGAGAAATAATGACTGGACCTTTAATGGTAAATATAGGAACATAACGATTGAAAGCCCCATTGGATTAGGTTGGAATTAAGGACAGGGCACTATGGCTGCTGTGGGAATTTATCCTGGCTCAACTGGGACTAATTCAGGAAAATTGGGTATGCTGAATCTGCATATGGGCAATCAGTGAATCTATTTATAAAAAGTTGAAGAAGATAGAGAAGAGAAAGCAAAGGACAATGGTGCATAAACAGATCACAAATCAACATAAATGTGAGGAATGGGTCTGGGATGGAGAAAGAGTTCACTTACATCTAGCACATATTTAGTGCGCTTTCTAAGACAGTTTCCTGAATTTCAATTACTTTTATTTTCACAACCCAACCCTCGCAGGTGGGTAATCTTCTCTCGTTTCTCTTACTCTGTGCTGTTGGGATTTCACTGTTACTTTCCTCCACAAGACTGAGTTCTTTCTTCATTGTTTGCTACATGGTTGCTGCTATAACAATGAATCTGAACAAAAAACAGGAGAAATATTATAGAATTTGCTCTGCAAAGGGATAAACAAATCAAATCTGTTTTTGATTTGCTACCTTTGTTTTTACTTAGTTGTCACCCAAGTTTGAACTAATTTGTATATAGAAAATCTACAGTTTTTGGTGAGTCAGGATAAAAAGAGGAGTGAGTGCACTTGGCTGGCTCAGTGGTTGAGCATCTGCCTTCAGCTCAGGGCATGATCCCAGATAGAGTCCTGCATCAGGCTCCTCTCAGGGAACCTGTTTCTCTGCCTGTGTCTCTGTCTCTCTCTGTATGTCTCTCAGTAATAAATTAAATCTTAAAAAAAAAAAAGGAGAAATGATTTTGTATCTTCTACTTGATATAATCACATTTTAATAGGATTAAAATTATGCTTGTACTAATTTGTGTAGCACTTAACTATCATAAATTCTTCAGCATTATTTAATCCTTGAAATATGGTTTATATAAGTAATTTTATTAAAAAAAAAAAAAAAACGTTTGGGAATGGGACGCCTGGGTGGCTCAGCTGTTGGGCTCCTGCCTTCCACTCAGGTCGTGATCCCAGGATCCGGGATTGAGTCCCACATCAGGCTTCCTGCGAGGAGCCTGCTTCTCCCTTTGCCTGTGTCTCTGACTCTCTCTCTCTGTGTGTGTCTCTCGTGAATAAATAAATCTTAAAAAAAAAAAAAACTTTTGGGGACACCTGGGTGGCTCAATTGGTTAAGTGTCCAACTCTTGATTTTGCCTCAGGTCATGATCTCAGGCTTGTGAGACTGAGTCTTATATCTAGCTCTGCACTCAGCAGGGAGTCTGCTTGAGATTCTCACTCTCCTTCTCTCTCTGCCCCTCCCCACCCTCTAAAATGAATAAATCAATAAATATCTTAAGAAAAAAATTTGGTCAGTTCTAGACAGAAATCTTGTACCATAATTTTTTGCATAATACACCAGAGTTAATACATAATAATCTTTCTGTCCAGCATTGGCCTTGGCAATGTTATTGGTTAGGGCTCTGAATTGCAAGTGACAAAATCCCAAGTTGGTGTGATTAGACAAAACAGGCAATATTTTAACTCAAGATATATAAGCTATAGATGAACATCCAGTGCATAAGAAAGTTGGGGATACAATTAAGGTTTAGGAACAGCTAGAAACAGGGCTTGAAGGAGTCTATGGACTAACTGGGCTGCCATTTGCCTAATTGTATCATTTTTCTCAATATATAAGAGTTATAAAAGTTTCTTCTATGGATGTGGGACTCCATCCCTGGACCAGCATCACAACCTGAGCTGCAGGCAGATGTGCAACAGCTGAGACACCCAGGCATCACTACTCTTTGGATTTATACTCTTTGGATTTACACTCTTGGACCAAAGATGGTGTCATGAAAACAGAGCCTTTATTGATAGAACCCTTAATTGAGAATAGGAATTCTAGAAGGCAGAGTATTAGACGGAGCAAACAATAGCTACCCAGTATAGGAATATAAAGACACAGTTTCCAGTTCTTATACCAATGGTTACTGGGGACACAGTAACCTCTTTAATATGTATCAGAATGGTCCTTGGCTACCAACTCTCAGACTGCAGAAGGCTCTTTTTACAGGTTGGATCTATCAGGCATAGCTCTCCTCCTGCTTATTATTCCTTCTCACAAAAGGAGCACAGTTAGTATTCACAACAATACTTGATAAAATGAAATCATGTGTTTACTCAATACCAAAGGCAGTGTTGGATATTAATTAACCCTTGTTGTTGCTATAAAAAATAATAACAACAGCCCCTTATTTTTTTTATTACTAAGATTGCAATTTAGCAGTACTTCCATTCCTGAGTCTCTTTCGTTAACAGGCAGTGACCTTTAACAAATATCTACAAACAACATTAATATTTTCCTTCTCAATCCTTGCCCTCTCCACCCGTTGTCTCTACTGTCTTTCAAATCACATTGGGTCATACAAAGGACACATGCTAGATGTTTGGATTCTAGAATTACAAGCTTCACAGCCAATTTGTATTTGCATAAAAGCAGACTCCGTTTTCAGACATTAGACACACATAGCAGCAGTCAGCCTGCCAACTTTGTTACTGTTCATTTCACCATCCTACACTAGCTTTTGCTGAAAAGAGTAGCATAAATCTCAGCAGTATAAAGGTAGTATCCCATAACCACTCATCAAAGGAATAAGATATTATCTCATTCTATGATATGCATCAATGATGAGGTATTTGTTAAACAATTTATGATTTGGAAACAAAGATAATAAAATTGATGAATATCTGAACAAGATATATTGAAGGATAAAAATAGAACTCAGGGAAATAATATAAATATTTTATTATAATGTATACATATCTTTTATTTTGTCTAAGAGTGGTATGCCCGTTAACAGTATCCAAATACTTAGGTACAAATGTGGTAGCATAATAAAAATGCGTGGATGGGGAGAGACTATCCCATATATTTTAAAATAGACAGACACAGACACTCACTCTATATACAATGTGTTCACATTCTAAGTTCCATTCTGTGATTTGCTGAACCAACTAATGAGTTACTCCATATTCAAAGATTTACACTAAGCCTTTTCTTACCAATTTTCCTTCTACTGTAGGAATTACTGATGCTGACTGAACTCAGTGGCTCAATAAACAACCTTGCTATCTCAAAAAATACACTCTCTTTGCCAGCAAGATGTTTGGAGTCATTCCAAGAAAAAGAAAAAAATATTCTGGTCAACAGACAGAAGGGACCACATTGAAACGTATGCACTCCTATTTTTACTCTGGTCATAAATCATTATCCACTCTGGCATTGATTAATTGGTCTTCCTCAAATCCTCCAGAATTCTTATGAAAATCCAGGATAAAGCACGATTACAATATTAGCAGCCAACAGGAAGGGATACATTTCAAAATGTTGTCTGGAGATAACAGTGTATAGACAAAACTGGTCACATTTGAAGCAGCTTTCTGATTATTTACATTTTTTAAGTGATTTAGTTCCTTTTGTCAAAGTCTTCATTCACCCCCTTTCTTATCTTAGGTCTACAACCAAGCCCGAGAAAGGTGAGGATGACACGCTCTACATATTCCACCTGTCACTGTTACACTAGGGCATCCTAGACCCATTGAAAATTTCCATGTTATGATGTCTAATTCTTCAGGGTTTATTGCTAATGATCAAGTTTTGCATTGGTAATGGAAGCTAGTATCTTAAATAGATTATAAATGGGCTAAGACAGCTGTCTGAATGTCACATACGGTCAGTCTCATGGAGATTAGACTTGTAATTCTAACAATAGTTTCACTTTGAGAATTAATAAGCTTTTCATTTGAAGACTGTTTGCTGATTCCTGCTTTCTATTCACCCACTTTCTTCTTGCCATACTTCACTCCTTGGTGATTTCATGTCTTTCACTTGTGCTTGTTTGCTGTTAAAGCTAAGTTTCTCATATCCTTCTATAGTTTGGTAGTTACCATTCAGAGTGACACATTATTGCTCAGTAAAGACTGGCTATTATTATAAATTTATAAAAGTAAAAATGTCTGGAAAACCACAAGAAAAATAAAATACACCACTGGATTACATTCAGGACTCCAAATATAGAGCCACAAACATATGGACACTTGCTATATGACAAAGATACGGACAAATCTTTATGTGGATGGCCTTAATATATGGCACTGGGAAACTGGCTAATTATATGGATAACAAAAAATTACATGTATATTTTATACCACACAAAAATTTAAAATTTAAGTAGATTAAAAATGAAAGAGAATATTGTAGGGGTGCCTGGGTGGCTCAGTTACTTAAACATTTGCCTTCAGCTCAGGTCATGATCTCAGGGTCCTGGGATCAAGCCCTGAGTCAGGCTCCTTGCTCAGTGGAGAGTTTGCTTCTACCTCTCCCTCTGCCCTTCTCCCCTGCTGATGCTCCTTCCCTCCCTCTCTCTCTCTGTCTCTCAAATAAATAAAATCTTTAAAAAAAAGAATGATAATACTGTAAATATAATGAAAATTTAGGAGTGTATCTCCATCCTACCCCTGAAGTGAATAAAATTTTCTTAAGATCCCTGAAGCAAAAATTCTGAGGTAAATATTAAATGTAGCTAGATTAAAATGAAATGGACAGAATAGATTAAGTTGAAATAGTTCTATGATGACAGTAAGCCATCTGAGTCCTAAAATGTTAGAGGATTTAAAAGTAAAAATATAAATCAACAGATTACTGTTATTCTTAAAATGTTAGGTAAATCTACAAAAGTGAACTTTTTAATTAAGCAGAAGAAAGAAGAGACTAGTTAAAGTATCATCACATGGCCATATTTTAAATCACAAATGCCAGGACAGCGCAAAGCATGTGGTAAAACATTGTTCTCAGTACTCTTACAAATATTAACCACATTACCCATTGTAACAATCACATGAAGTTGATACTATTATGGTCACCTCCATTTACAAGTGAAAAAAGTAGAAAGAGGTTTATAACTCATCCTAAGTAAGACATTTAAGAAATGGACTCACTGAAATATGATCCCAGGCATTTCGGTTATGTATCTGCCCTGTCAACCAGTAACCTGCATTGCTTTCCTCAAAATTTTGTATAAAAATAGCAATTAACAGGGATGCCTGGGTGGCTCAGTTGGTTAGTGTCTGCCTTCAGCTCAGGTCATGGTCCCTGAGTCCCGGGATGGAGCTCTGAGTAGGGCTCCCTGATCAGCTGGGAGCCTGCTTCTCCCTCTCCCTGCTCCCTGCTTCCTGCTTGTGCTCTCTCTCGCTCTTTCTCTCAAATAAATAAATTATTTTTTTAAAGTAACCTTAAAAAAATAGCAATTAACATTAAAATGCTTTTCCTTCTTGAAAATATTCACCTTTTGCTTTGATTTACCCCCCTTAAATACCTCATATACTTTAGCTACAATAATGGAAAAAAGAGGGCAAATATTACATTTAGTGACAGTTTAAATATTTCCAGCTTACCAATGTAGCCTTATGACAAAAATCCCTACATCTTCTTATAATTGCAATCTATTGCCATTCTACTCCTTTTGATATTTTCTACTAATTAATCTATAATTTAATAAAAACAGCAAATTATTTCTTACCCTTCTCAAACACATAAAATTAGCATGAAGAAAAATAGAACAGGTACAAAAAGTGAATTAGATGAAAATACACTTGGAAGAATTATAGTTGGATGAGATGGCATTAATATTCTTAGTGCTTTAAATGTATAAAACATAGAGCACATGCGGGCTCTTAACAAATATTAGTAGAATGAATTCGTGAGCACAGAAATACATGTTGAGACTCTGTCTCTTTGAATGATAATTAACAACTGAAATATTCAAATACCTAAAATTATAAAAAAATATATGAATTATAGAGACCAAAGAGAGGTATAAATCATATGCTTAGAAAAGACCCTTATGTCTCATAAACCTGCAAACACATGTCCTCTTTACGTCATAGAATCATAACATCTTAGGTTTGGAAAGGTCTTTGTCTATGATCTAGTC
Organism: Nyctereutes procyonoides; assembly: GCF_905146905.1. Taxonomy (NCBI): domain Eukaryota; kingdom Metazoa; phylum Chordata; class Mammalia; order Carnivora; family Canidae; genus Nyctereutes; species Nyctereutes procyonoides. The sequence continues at coordinate 2,229,890 of NW_026575158.1, read as the reverse complement.
AAAATCACATCCATCCTTGTTCTCCTTTATATTACACTCCTGACAAGTAGGAAGTCATGCTCTTTGAAGAGCTCTGGAAGTAGGAAAACCAAGACTTCCCAACAAAAATGATGTAGTCGGAAATGAAATTAATTAAGATTCAATATTCATTGTTTCTAATTCTGGCTGAGGCATTAAAGAATAGAGGAGCAAATCATTTAATCTTGCTGAGTCCACATTTCCTCCCTTGAAAAATAAAATAATTGCACATCATAGCCACAAGTGATAGAATGAGTTAGGGGCAGATGGTGGAAGGCAGGGAAAGATAAGGGAAAAGCCCCAGAGTCAGGCTCCTACCCAACCTAAGAAAACAGAAGTAAGATAGTAAAAACAGAAAAAATAAACCTTGCTCCCTAGCTCCAAAATGTTAGGGGGTATCCCCCCTTTAATGGCTGCTGAGTAATCACAAAAACTCACCAGACTACAAAGAAATATGTCATTAAGGTGTCCATAGTCTGGGCTCAAACCAAAACAGCACAAGAATCTCAAGGCCATGGGTTACCTGACTTGGCTCACAGAAACCCCAGATGTAGAGAAATATTATGCAGGAGATATTAACCTGGGAGAAGGGAACACCTTGTTTGGGTTCCTGATATTTAGAAAAGCATCTTGTTTGTTATTATGATAGTTACAAGTCCACTGGGGTTGTTCTAAATTTCCACCCTGATATTGACAAGAAACTTACCAAGTTCCCTGGTCAGTTTCCTATAAAAGACAGACCATAAAACCCCCAGTGACAACCCTATTGGGACCCCTCTCACTTCTGAGAGCTTTTTCTGTATCTCTGCTTAATAAACAGCAGAGATACACTGCTTTGTATCGCTATTGCTTTGCTCACTGTCTGTTGTCAGTGAGATTCATTCTTCAACCCCCTGCAACAAGAACCAAGCTCTCCTGTATCACAAGGTACAATTCCATCAACATTAAACATGTTTATTCTATGACTGTATTTTTTGGATAGATTTTCATTATAAAAATCTTTTGTATAGTCAACCAAAATTGGACTCCATGTAATTATCACCAAAAATTTTGTGATAACAATTCAAGAAGTAATTATTCCTTGTTTTGGATATTTCTTGCATCATAACCAGCCACCTACAAATCTTAGTGACAAGAAAACCAAAACCAAAACTGAAAACAAAGACATAAATATTCATCATAATTTACAAGTTGGCCAGAGCTTGACAGTCATCAATTTGTTTATTCCATTTGGCTTCAGCTGGAGAGGCCCAAACACTGATTGCTGAAGTGGAGGTATCCACTCAGACCTCTGCTGGTTGATTCTGACTATTCATTTAAACCTTATCCTGGGCTGGTGGCCGGAACATTTACATGTGGTCTTTCCCTGTGACCTGAGCTGCTTTCCTCACAACACACTGGCTGGGTTCCCAGGACAACTGTCTAGAGAGGTCATCAGGTAAGCTCTACCACCTTGTATGACCTGGCTGTGGAAGTTACACAGTGTCGCTTTATCCTTCATCTACTTATGAGAAGCAAGTCACTACAATTCCAGTGAATTCAATGGGAGAGGAGTCAATCTTCACCTTTGTTAAGTCTTTTACGTATTTGAATATTAATATCATGATCCTGTAAATTGTCTCTTTTCTTTGCTAAATGTACTTACTCATCAGTTTCTTTGAACTCTTCTATCAGAATACATTTTTGGTTTCCCATATCATCTTTCTGACTTCAAAAAATATCCTGTTTATCGTCTGTGTTAAAGATAGTGGTCTTCTCAGAATTTTGAAGCAGTAGCTCTCAAAATCCTTGGGGGTCTCCAAAATCTTTTGGGGATGGATCTGCAATGTTAAAACTACATTTTAATAATCTAGGGCATTATTTTTATTTTTCACTCTCATTCTCAGAGAGTGTATAGTGAAGGTTTCCAATTGTATGTAACAAGTGATTTCATTGCTAAAAGATACTTTTTTTTTTTTTTTTTTGGAAAAAGGTATAATCATGTCTCTCCTTTGGATATAAACTGATCGTGCATTTAAGATTTTACTTTGTTCATTAAATTGAGAGAACTAAGCATATGAGGGAACTGGTTTAAAAGAAGCCAAAAAGCCCAAATTTATATGGGGCAAAGGAATGGTGAAATGAATTGCAAATGGAGGCAGAACTGTTTTTTCCCCACAGAGTTCAGGGGAAGATATTTGAAACTCTACCAAAAAAGACAGGACTTATATATCTTTCAGGCACCTACAACTACCTACTGAATGGTAAATAGCTTCCACAGAATCAGAATCTGAGAAGGTGGACAGGTGTGTCAAGGACAATGCCTAGATAGATGTTCGATTGAAACACAATAGAACACTATGTGTTTTTTCTATGTCACAACAAATTGAATGCTAAAAGAGATGTGAGAATTTATTTTCCATCAAGCCAAACATTAATGAAATTTGTAAAATGTAAAAGAAGGTCTTGCCTCTCACTGTTTTTTGTTTGTTTGCTTGTTTGTTTTGGAAATGTAGTCATTTTCATAAAATATCTTAACCTATAATGGGTTTATTATGATTTAAGCGAGTTGCTTAACACTTATTTTTTTTCTCAGTGTTAACTTCTAATACAGTAAATATTGATTCATACAACCAATATGAACAAAAGTTCTTTCTGTCCTCAATAAATATTAACAATCTGGGAATCCCTGGGAGGCTCAGCAGTTTAGAGCCTGCCTTCAGCCCAGGCATGATCCTGGAGTCCCTGGATCAAGTCCTACATCAGGCTCCAGGCATGGAGCCTGCTTCTCTCTCTGCCTGTGCCTGTCTCTCTCTCTCTCTCTCTCTCTCTCTCTGTCTCTCTCTCTCCCTCCCTGTGTGTGTGTCTCATGAATAAATAAATAAAATCTTTAAAAATATATATTAACAATCTAAAGGATCCCGAGGCCAAAATTTATTTATTTATTTATTTATTTATTTATTTATTTATTTATTAAATTTTTATTTATTTATGATAGTCACACAGAGAGAGAGAGAGTGGCAGAGACACAGGCAGAGGGAGAAGCAGGCTCCACGCACCGGGAGCCCGACGTGGGATTCGATCCCGGGTCTCCAGGATCGCGCCCTGGGCCAAAGGCAGGCGCCAAACCGCTGCGCCACCCAGGGATCCCCCGAGGCCAAAATTTAGAGGATCACTACTTTAAGGTCTTTGGTTATGAAGGGCATCAGAATATGTTACCTCAAAATAAGCCATTTTGGTATAAGGATTATTTTGAACCAGAAGTAATTGAGAATCAATACATGCAGGAAGAATTCTCTGTCCTTTCCTTCTCTAATCTAAAAGCAGAGCAGGGCATAAATTTCCCTTTGTGGCCATTGTCTCTCCCCCTTCCCTCTATTCTCCACCTCCTGCATTCCTACCCACCCCCCACACCTCCTCACCCCATCTGAACCAGGTAGAAGAGAGTGAACACCAAGAAAAGTTCGTGTATATAAACTTTACTAAAATTATGCTTATCTTCCATTAGTTCCTCCATATATTTTGTCATCACTCCCCACAATTTCCTGTTCTGTGAAGCCCAAATCTCCTTTCCTTTGTTAGAATGATATATAAGCCCCAAGTCTAACCATTTCTTTGAGTTTCATTTTTCAGTGAGCACCTGTGCTGTAAAATATTAATAGAAAACACTTACCTTTTCTCTTGTCAATGTGGTTTAATTCACAGGCCTGCAGTCATTGAACCTAAGAGGGTTATTTTCCATAGTAAATTCATGGACAGTTGTCCTCCAGACATACTGTATGTCCAGTTTTCTCTGATCATCTAAACTTATCTAGTAATTCTATTAAAACTTGATAGAGTCTGACCTTTTCTTAGAAAATCGATATAGGTTTTCAATGAGTAACATGTTCTCCATTGAGTGCTTAGACATCTTTTATTCAACATTCCTTTTGGTAATCTCTCTTGATACTGACATCAAGATTCATTACTCTGTATCTGAAAGAATCCAAATTCTGGCTCTTTAAAGAAAAATGGGATTAGATTTTTGTCATCTCCAGTCTTTTGGTACCTCTTTGGTACTGCTCCTTTTGTCAAGTTACTGAGAGTAGTGCCACCAGCTTGACCCCAAAGTCTAACTTTTACCATGCATGTGCTTGCACTCAGTAACCTTTGTCCCTCATTTTTTCTTAAGTTCTTCTTTCCAGCTATCTCTTAACTCAGGCAAACACCTAACAGGCATAGCATCCCTTGATGGAAAGTCAAAGTACCCCTCAAGTAATAGCAACTACCCTGATGAAGACCTCTGGCGGCCCAGACCACCCAGACCAGTCTGAGTTAACCCTGGATTCATGCCTACATAGATGAACCATGAAATGACTCATGGAGTGAGTGACAGTTACTTTTACTTCAGGATTTATCTTCCTTTAGTGTCTGGGTTTCTTGGTCACATGGCTTCAAAGAATGAAGAGATAGACCAGACAAAAAGTGGTGGGGAGTAAAGCAAAGTTTATTGGGTGTTAGTGCAAAGCTCCTGAAGGTGGGGGGTACCTGAGAGGGTTGCCCTTGGAGTTTCTAAGTCTAGGTGTTTTTACAAGACTGTTAGTGGGCTATTTTAATGTGATTAACCCTCCAGGTGCCTATCACCCAACCAGGCTTTTACCCACACTCTTATCTGCCTATCAGGAAGTTGTTTACATGGGAAAGGCTGGAGGCTCTTCCCTGGGTGGTGTAGAATTACAGGATGGGATCCTTTTTTCTTTTAAGGGTGGTTTCCTCTTATGACTGGAGGAAGGGGGGAGGAGGCCCTTGCCCTTGCTTTCATTTCTTCTGATCATCTTCCACTGATAATACTAAAATTTCCACCCAAGGAGGAGCACAAACCTGATTTATATGAAATACAATGTATGGATAGGTATGCTTCCTCAAGGCACATGCACCACCTTATGCTCATGTCTACATACGATGACAAAACTTCCCTTTCTGAATATTCATCCTAACCCTAAGTAAAGGAACCCAGTCACCCTTGTTTGGGGAGTCATGGCTTTGGAAGTAATTCCCTGGGATATCCTTATTTACTGAAAATAAAATTTTCTGTGTGTGACAACTCTACCTGGTGTAGTTCTCATCTGCGACTCACTAAGGAGCTAACTCATGTTAGTTCAGTTACAGTTGTCCAACTATCTTCCCTGATTATAGGTAATTTCTATAATTAGAGTTCTATAATTAGGGTTAACCCCATTGTCAAAGATGAGCCTTGAGTAAATGTTTAGTTTATTTTAGGCATAGCATTTCAGTCTTATCTGTACTCTCTATGATCTACTGAGGTTGCCATCCCCATCTTTCAGATGATTTTTAGATCTGGACCATTATATTCTCTATAATCTCCTGCCTCTCATTTCTTTAGGTCTATGATCTTTCCTTGATCCTTAGAACAGTGATATTTTGACGTATGATACCATATCAGAATCCTGATATGTTTAGCTTGCTAAAAAATACACACTCCTAGACAACAACCCACTCCTACTGTATCAGGATGTCTGGTCTGGGTTGAATTTCTGTCATTTGTAATCCAAAGACTTTTAACTGACATTCTTGTAACAGTAAACCTTCCAGGAGTTTTAGCTATGGTACTCATTTAGTCCTCGTAAAACCTTATTAGCCCTATTTTATGATTGAAGACACTAAAAAACTAGCTCAAGGTCACACAGCCAGTAATTATCAGAGTTGGGAATCAAACCAGAGCCATATTTATTTGTTTTTCTCCCTCCTAATGTTGCATAAGCAGATTAAACACCTGAGGGGTACTGGGAAGGGCTTGGTGGCAAAAAATCACTCTCATTGGCCCTGCCTCAGAGTCTGAAATCCTCAGCATTCTCCACTTCTTTTTTTAAAGGCAGCTGTTTAAATGCAAATTATATCTGGGAAGGGTGTCACATTAACAGCTACTACCAGCTATTAACTCCGAAACACAAATCAATGTTCTTGTTCTCTAGACTAGACAGGACTCTTCGAGAATGTAACATTTGGAGGAAATTTTTGAACTGAGGATGAAGGGAATGGGAAAGGTTGAGAGTGTAAGGATGCCATCATGGTGGGGGCTTTGGATAAGTGACAGACCACAAGTGCTAGGCAGTGGGCAGGCTATGACAAGTGATGGCAGGAGGACGGCACATGCTGAAAAGGATGCAAAGAGATGTTAGAGTGATAATCACAAAGATCATCTAGTTTACATTTTTGCATAAAACCATTCAGAACTGTTTCAAATTCTGGCATCCATTTTGGTCACGCATCAATCTTTATGATAAAACACAGGAAATTTCCCTCTGAGTGTGTAGTCTATGTTAAATATGAAGAATTAATCCAAGACTGCCAAACCTAATACACATAAGGTCCCAGCATGAGCTCATATTCCCTGATCATTAACATCTTTAACCTATTCTTCAATTTCTATAATGAATAAATGTATCTTACTTTCTTAAGATGTAGGACAATTGGACTGTTTTTCTTCAGTGTCGTATACATATGCAATGTAAAAGATGACATTAAAAGGATTAAATCATGTAATAAACATTACCATGCTGCTTTGTTGTCAGAATCGTAACTGAAGAATGATGTTTGCAAGGTGTTGCTGAAATGGCTCTAGATTTATAATTTTTCCAATGAATTACTCATAAAAGGAGATTGCGTAAACCAATCAAGTCATTCCAAGGCTGCATAAATTACTAAATTACTTGCTAAGTTAAAATATAAGTGACAAAGCTTTTTGTGCCACAGTGGCAAATGTCAGTGGCTGATAAATTTGTTATACAATGTTGTAGGATTTTTTAAAAATGATCATCATTTCGGCTTGGATTAACAATAAAAAAAAGCAGGAGCTTCTCCTCAAGCTCTAGGTGAACAATGGCATTTGAAAATGAAACACTGGCAAATTGCCCATCTCCTGTGGGAAAAGGAGGAAGCAGGCAGCAGCATCTTTGTAAGCAATCACACTGGAGTAGGCAGTCTTCTTCCTGGGGCATTAACAACATCTCAACAGGACTCAGAGATTTTTGTCAAGAGCCACAATTTACACAATAATTACACTCATTGGAGCAAATACTGATCCCAAATTGCCTCCTACTTCTTGTCCTCTCCCCAAATCAAATGTTTTGTCCATGTACCCAAGTTGTTTCAAAGGACTAGTTAATTCATGTATTCATTTAGCAAAAACTAGCTTTTGTGAGTGTGTTTTATTTTTCTAAGCAATCAATTCATAAAGCAGACACCATTTTCCTTTCTATTAATGTACTAAGAGAAAAATAAAGAATGCGATTTGGGAAGCTTCTGGTGCATCTAAACAATGACTCTGTTATGTTCTTAAAGAAAAGAGATATTTTTTTTAAAGTGTACTTAAGCATGCTCATCATAATTTGTTAAGCAACACAAACCCAAAGGTAATTAATGAAAGGCAAGTTAGATTTATGTGGAAACTGAAAAGATTATATCGTACATTTTATAAGACAAAGGTAGTTTTTCCAGGCTAGTGGTTGCTGGTTCTTCAAGGACAGATGCAAAGTTACCAGTGTTCCAGATGAAATAGAATGAGGGAGAAAGGCACATTTGCTGTGACCTAGGCTCACATGCTCGCTGTTGTTCACAAAACATCCACCTATGACCGTCTTGACAACCTGGGAATTCACTGAGCCAGTGAACAGACTCTGCCTTCATGACATGAAAGAGAAGGGTAATTTTAGTCCACTACAGCTCCAACTATTGATGTCCAAGCTCATTATGCATTATTAACTCCTTTATGGTATTGGGACACCAAAGGGAGATCCTGTTAAGAAGCAGAGAGTGCAAAACAGGATCAGTGGGATATTGTAATCAGGTGGAGGAGTAACTAAAGTGCCTGGGAAAAGACCTCCAGATGGTGATGAAAAAAAGATGACCTCCAATGGAGATATTACACAAACTCCTGGAGGGGAGTCTTATGGCCACAAGCTGGGAAGGGGATCTAAGGAAGAAGAAAGAGCAGCCAATTTTCCCTTCTAGGTAGAGATCAGGGCCAAAGCCTCCTTGGGGATAAAGTGTAAATCCTTTGAGCCAAAGAAGTTTGTTGTTGATTATTTGTGGATTGCTATTATCCATACACACTCCTTGCTCCTGACCAGTAAGAACTAGGTGATGTATGTATGCATGAAAATATCCTTGCCTCTGAAGTTCATGAGGGTCTGTTGCCTCTACCTGGTATGGCTGGGCTTTGCTGTTTCTTCAGAGCTCTAAGGAAGCAAACCACATTCCAGGAATTCTCACTTTGAGACAAATGGAATGTTTTTACATGAGAGGTTTTTTGTTTGTTTTAAATTTCTGTTATTGCTAAAAACATCAAAGATTAAATCTCTTAATAACAATTTTGCTACCCGTAAGGTTATTAGAAATAAATTGGTATTTGTTTTAATATTTAAATGTATAAATATGAATTGTCTTTATCATCCTGTTGACACTAAAATCCATGCATTATCTATTCAACTGATGTAAGATGTCCACTATGAAATGATGAAGCAACTGCCTAATATCTAATCCTACCACTCCCCTCCAGATTTTCATCCTAGTTGACAATAGGGTCCTAGAACTATGAAATGAGATTTGCCTTTTGAGTGAAATTAAAAAGAATTGATATGTAATGGTTAAAATTGGCCATCAATAACATTACTCCAACCTAAAAAAAAATTATAAATAGAGATTTAGGAGATTTAAGGATATGATACCAATATTTTATTTGAAACTACAGGTTAACTTTTTTAAATATATATAAATTGTTTTAAGATTTTATTTATTTATTCATGAGAGAGAGAGAGAGAGAGAGAGAGGCAGAGACACAGGCAGAGGGAGAAGCAGGCTCCATGCAGGGAGCCCGACGTGGGACTCAATCCCTGGACCCGGGATCATACCTTGAGCCAAAGGCAGATGCTCAACCGCTGAGCCACCCAGGCATCCCAATATATAACTTTTTAAAATGAGCTGAAGCTCTAATGTAACTGATCTTATCCAACTAGAAAGAAATACACAATTATATGCAAATGTATTAGTAACAAATTCAGAAATAAATACATTTCACCTGGAGATAACTGTCAAATGATAAAAATAAAACAATAATGAGTTTGATGTAATGAATTTAAAGTAGAAACATCCATGGATTGGAGGAGTAGAGTGCCTAACAAGGAATGAGCATTTTTTCAGAGATTTTGGACAAGAATGGATTTTATAAGAATGTTAGAAGTGGCACCATGGAAATAAGACATGATGGGATCAGAGATTTCCTCTTAAGGTTAACAGGGATATATTCTAGGGTATGGTTAGCTAGCTAAAAGCTGAGTTGGAGGGCTGTGATTGATGTCTGTTAGATTTCCTTGAAAATGACATTTCTCTGTATGCCAGCTGATTTGTAATATGGACAACATCACCGGGGCAGCCCCCATTTCAGGGACCCTGATTGGCAAACCTTTATCACAAGTTAGAGACATAAAAATGCCAAGTTTGTTCATATCATCTCTAGACTTCCTTGTTCCCCAGACTTACCTACCCTGATCCAAATAAGAAAGAGAACTACTAGGCAACCAATCAGCTGTAATAGCCAAATAATTTTCATACTTAGCCCATAAAAATCTCTTAGTTTGTGAACAGCTCAGAACTCATTGCTCCTGTGGCCTTGAGTTTTTTGCTTACAAGTTGAAACCCTTCAGTATGTAAAGTCTGGTTTTTGACATTGTGACTTAGAGACCAGGAGCTCTAAGATAGAATGTGTTAGATAGAATGAGCTTAGATAGAATGTGTTTCTGTTAAATGTGCAATAACACAAGGAGACAATCTTTAAGTCTGGTAAAACTAACCAGTTATAGAATTTGAGATAGGCTTAAATGATCATATTCCTTACTCAAAAAAAGCCAGAATAAATCATGAGGTCAAAAACTGATCTAAATCTCTGTAAAAGAGCTACTGGGTATTATCCTCACAATGCATACATTGTGATCCCACAGAAAATGGATTGGGGGGGGGCGGCATGTGCATGTGCACACACGTGTGTGTGTGTGTCTAGAGGTGGGGGAATAGCGGAAGGCCATGTAATAGTCATTTTGTCCATTACACTATGCAATATTCTATGAAAAAATGAAAAATGTAAATAAAGAATGGGAGATGTGAAATGCCAAGGTATGTTTGGGAGAATAGCACCAGTCTGATTATGCAAAACATTGGCTGTGAGGTATTATAAGAATGCAAGAGAGGAAGGAGCCATCTTTTACCTGATTGGAGAGACAGGGGTATTGCATCATCCTACAAGCAAATCTCACCTTTCTATCCTCATAATGTCTCTTTTAATATTTATCTTATGTTACTGATACATAATTGCAACTACTTGTTAGTCTATTGGGGGCACATATTTTCTTGCTCATCTAAAAATCTCTATCCTTAGCAGGGTATCTCACAAAACCTGACACACAGTTAGTGTAGGAAGTAAGAGAGATGAGAGGAAGGAAAGAATCACAAATCTGAGACCAGCATTTGGCCCACCAGGAGAATCTGACTCTGTCTACCAGGATTCTGCTCCATTTTCACCTTCAAAGGGAGCAACTCTGTGGCAAAAGGGAGAGGCATCTGAAGATGCCTCACAGGAGCAGGTGCAGGATTAGCTGTTAACATCAGCTTACAGAGAATGTTGCATCTGAAAAATAAGGTGAGGGGAGGCCCAACTAAATGGTCCTAAGTTTCTAACATGCTGCCATCTCTGGCATTCCAAGACTATCTTCAATTGTGTATTGGTCAGATGCAGACAGCATTATCGATGTGTAATGATTTCATTAACAACAGAACTCTCATTAGAGCAAGGTTTTAAAAATGAAATGCACCATTCCTAATAACCAGTAAAAGAATCTGAAATGGGCTTAATTTAATTTAGCTCTAAGGAATTGTAGGGCTATATCGCAAGCTGTGAATAATCTGCTTTAGATCATTGCAGAAAGTGCTGTGTGTTCAAGTAGGGGAAAGAGAACATTTTGGTCCTTTCAGTGGGTATAGATTAGTGTGATCATTAGCACACTTTATAAACCCACCAGCTTAGAATTAGAGAAGGCTGGAAGGTCACAGGCTGAAATATTTTAGAGCACAACCCATCAGAGACATTTCAGAAATGGCCTTATAATTTCTCCTTGAACTCATGTGCTTTCTGCATTAGACTATTTACATTTTGACACACATCGTGTCAGTCAAGTAAGAGAAGATAGACATCAAGTGCTTGAGGGCCCTAATACACCATTTAGGAGGGAGCCACCAGCTGTGGCGATGAAAATGTGAGGGAAGAATACAATCTTTTTAAAGATCCCTTTGAAACATAAAAGAAAAATTACAGTGTGCCTTGCTGCTTGATTGTCTCCTGTACAAAGGCAACTGACACTGACTAGAATCTGTGGCCTTGCGCCCACGTGCCTTCCAGATGATCTAAATTACTCAGGCTTGAAATGAGAAAACTTGAGGCCTCGTCTTGTATATAGACTGATGCAGGCATTTGCTTGCTTTCAATCAAACTTCAATATGAAGTATCTCTCAGTCCCCTCCTTCCCTCACTCTCTTAAGACACAACAAAAACAAAATCAAAACCTGACATGAAAAATGTTATCTTGATTCTTGTTGAATATTGTCAGTTGAAAACTGCATCATTGCTTTCACAAATAAATGGGTACTAGTATATTCCTGATGATCATAATAATATTAATATTGACTCTCGACAGTGTCATTTCTCAGCTGTTAGATGGAACTTACCACCCTTTTTCAGAATGTCACCAGTTCTGAATTTGGGGCTAGATATAATCAAGTCCTGCTAGCTGAATATTTCTTGAGGATCTCACCGTTCCCAGCAGTATATAGCTTTTAGCTAGAGAAAAATATATCTACTCAATCCTCTTAAATGTGAGTCGCCAGCTTCTCTAAAAGAAGTCAAATGCAACAGTTGATTTTGACTCAGCATATATCATTTAGAGGATGAGCATTAATTTGTATTACCAGATCCTATACTCCTTGTATTTCTTCATTGACTAAATAGATTATCTCAGATAAGTCTTATATGTTATTTTTTTTTCATAAGAGGCTCACTACCAATATCTGAATTGGAGATATTTTGTACATTTTAATGGAAGTGTATGGGAAGCCGGTAATCAGCACTTATTGAATGTCTACATAGTGATACAAGGTATCATGGTGAGGGCAATGTTCTCAAATCTCAGAGTGCATCAGATCTCCTGGGTGGTGGTTGTTAAAAATGCAGATGCAAGTGCCAGATCTGCAAAATGAATCTGAGGAGGTGGGTCTGAAGCTATAGTGTGAGGAGCATCAAGGTGATGCAGGTGGACCTGGGGGTCTCTATTTTGAAAACACTGGTTTATGATTTAGATAGAATCTAGCAGCATGGAAGTGTGAAAATGGTGCTGGATTTAGAAGCTAATCACCTTGGTTTCATCTGTAGTTCTTTGGTCTGCTCTATTCTTACCCGATTAAATTAACATCACATTAGACCTTAGGTTCTTTCTCAATAAAACAAAAGAGGGGCTAAGATACCATGTTTTCATCCTTCGGGATCCATCTAGCAGTATAACTTAATTTATTTTTAAATATTGTAATACAAAGAAATTTTAATCTTTGTTTTTTCTTTTTTCTTTTCTTTTGTACTGGCTTTAGGGGAAAATAATCTAGCTTAGGGCAGTATTGAGAAAATTTTCATCTCAGTGAATATTCAATAATAATGTTCACCATTCACTGCTCTTCAAAAAAAACTGCAATTCTAAAGTAGATACCTGAAAATAAGCTCCATTTTTATTCACATAGATTTGAATAGATCATCGTTAGCAATATGGTTAGTACATGGCCAAGAATGGGTTCTGGTACTAGTAAAACGAAAACAAACAAACAAAAGAAAACAAACCATCTTAGACCTCAGAAAGTGTAGCGAGGCCAAAAAAAGAGAGCAGAACTGTGGGCTTGATAATGGCATGTAACACATTGGAAGTCTAGGTCCTGTTCCAGAACTCAGACCTTGGTAATTTGTATCATCCACCCCCAGTCTTAAAGCTAAATGTCAAAAGAGGAAGAAATTTACAAAAATGCACCCTTCCAATCCAGAACTACACTCTTTAAACTATTCTAAAGTAATATTAGCTCTGGAGTGTTAATAGTTTATTTAATTTCCTTACTGTGAAGAAATTATTGTTATGTATTTAGTGATTGCAGTTGTTGCCAGGGAAATTGTCATATATGCAAGGAGAAAGCAAAGCTTCTTGAAAATTCCCCACTTGCAGACATTCTTCACTCCCTCATCACTTAAACCAAGAGAACATTCTGATGAAAAACATAATTTGTAGACTATCTCCACTCCTGTCTATGCCTGAAGATTTAATTATATGGATGGAATGTTACATCACCGTCTTTGCAAAGGGAGTTTTACCTATGCAACTTGGTGAGGGCAGGACTAGGAGTATGGAAAGACATCAGAATAATTTATGATTGCTCAAGATTGTATTCATATTGTTGCATTTCCTTGGTTTCTATAATATTTTTCTAGTCCTTATTTATAATTAGATTTTATCAAAAGTTAATACAAATCAGAACAATGACATTGTCTTCAGGATCAGAGTACAAAACTAGGCATTTGGCAAATCATCTGTGGATTCATTTTGCACCTGCACAATTCCTTTCTGCATTATGTACTTGGAGGCCTAATGCCATGCCTCAAGGGTAAATCAAGGTGTGCCCCAGCAGCAACCTTATAATAAATTTCCCAGCACCTGCAAATATTAATTGTTAGTCGAATTTAGACAGCTGAAGTAGGCAAGTCCTTTTTTGCTTTTTTTTCTTCCCCCATGCGGCTCCAATCACAATTACAGATAACTAGATGATGTTTGACATTAATAAATGCAAATGCACTTCTAGGTCAGCTTAGTTTCTAAATACTGAAAAGGGGAAATGATATTTTCTTTAACTAGTGATTAGAATTAAAATTTATTATAATTATCAAAAAGAAAAAAATTAGTGGGTTAAATATCTATGATGACACAATGTGTAAGAAGGAATCAAATACTAAAACACATGTATAAATCTCTAGCTAACACTGATAAAACTTTCAAGGTGGGGTAGGGACTGAGGTGAGGAAGCCAGAAGTAAATTCTGTAAGAAGGAGATTAGAAACAACACTCATGTCCCAGGTGTGAATGGTAATTGGGTGCTGCCACAGGTCAGTAGATCTTGGGTGACTCTATCTGTTTAAGGGGCAGGAAGAGACCATACCTGAACCAATGCTCTTTTTTTTTTTTTTTAATCTTCAGCACTCAGCACAGTGTGTAGTGCACATTTGAAACCCCATAAATATCTGTTGAGTGAATGAATAAGTCAATAAAGCATTTCTTAACTTTCTTTTCTGAAGATGATAATAAAGAACCTGAGGATATAAAAATGAGAGATTTTTCACTACACTGTACACATATGAAAATACTCTTGACTCCTGACCAATATTTACATTGTATTGCCAAATTCATATATAATGAGCATTTTTAAAAAATAGTTTTCAACATAGGACAGAGTAGAGGAGTCCAGTAGACTTTTGGGGAACTAGGCTAGGCATGCTATATACACTCTCTCATAAGATAGATGTTATGCCTCTGATTTTACAGACTATGAAACTGAGGCCAGACTAGCTGCAAATTGACATGCTTTTTATTAAGCAGCAAAAACTACTTAATGCCTTTTAGGAAAGGTCAGAGAAGTAGCTTTGACAAACAAATGAGATAACAACAAAACAAAAAACCTTCTTCGATTGACTTTTTAAATATATTCTAGGGTGGGCTTTGTATAATTAAATAATACACATCCTTATTTTGGTTTTTGTTTGATTTCCTCCCCCCAAAATCTATGCTTTTAGATTAAAGCAGTGTTCAAAATGTAATAACAATGCACATGTAAATATATATAGATAGGAATAAAATGAAGAATAAATAGGTTTGTAAGCAAATCCTGTACTATTAGAACACTCAAATCTACATTTCAATCAAACCATTCACTGAGTAACAACTATAGGGAGTCTCAATGATTAAGATTCGCTGTTGGGCTTAAAGAAGTGAGGAAGAGAGATAATTAGAGAAAATTAGTGAACTATGTCATGAGGACTATCGTGGAAGTACGTAAATGGCCTATGTAAGCAGGAGGAGTGGACAACCTTTCCATCAAGAGAGAATTTGGGTGGAAAAAAAGCAATCAATTGAATAACCTGGGGCACGGATGCGTGCTCACTCATGTGTGCATCCTCTGTCTTGTACACACTCAATTTTGTTTAGTGAAATGTATGTCCTCCTTATTTTTTTTAAATATTTATTTATTTATTTTTAGAGAGAGAGAGACAGAACATGAGGAGGGCAGTGGGTAGGGGTAAAAGGGGAGGGGGAATATCCAGCAGACTCCCCACTGAGCACTGAGGCCAACTGGGGGCTTCATGTTACCACCCTGAGAGCAAGAGCAGGGCCTAAACTAAACAAAGAGTCCAACATTTAACCGACTGAACCACCCAGGCATCCCTATGTCTTCCTTATCAAGCTCAAATCTATTAAAAATTGAAAAGTACATTGCTCCCTAATAAAGATGCCAAATTGGACTCTTTTATAAGATAAAAGAGATAAATAAAAGTTTGTATAAAACTGGTATGCTCTTTTATGATACTAAATTACAAAATAATTTGTACACAAGATGGTAGCGACTTTTCAAAAGAGACAATGATGTGACCACTATTGTGTCCTTAAGAGATTATTCTGTTATCACTGTAAAGAACAATTTGGGAAGAAATATAATGAGTCCTAGATGTGTGGCAATAGGCAAAGGCCCCAGCAAGAGATGACGATGGTCCCTCAGAAAGCAAACAGGAAGGGAGAGTGGGAGCAGTCATAACAATGCAATTTTATAGGACACTGGATGAAAATAAACCACTAAAAGGAGCAGAGAAAAATCTTAGAAGACTATACTCAAGGTGATCAGACTCTACCACTAGATCATTCTACTTGCCATCTTAACTTTGGGAATCTTAAAAATAATAAGTTTGGAGACACAGTTTTGCAAAATATGACATCGCAGTTTGTAGAGACATCTTCCCATTTTTTACCTGCACAATGCCTATTTTCTGTTTTTCCCTTCTAGACCCACTTTGTTCTCTCCTCCTCCAACTCCTCCCTCCTCTTTGCATCCCATGAGGCTGACCTTTATGGACACTCTGGACTCTGTACCAGGCCCAGTTCATATGTCCCTAGATCTGCACCTGTACCATTACCTTGCTTGCTCTCTGAGTGGTGCAACTCTCCTAAGGGTTAATATTATTCTGAAGATCATAGAGCTGGACCTTTCCTGCCACTTTAGGCCAAGAGTGCCTAAGTTTTGGGTGGTTCACTTTCCTTTAGATTGCTTCCTGGCACAACCCCACTGAACCTTGGCTCCTGCCAGCCACCCTTTCCTTGCTCCTTGTAGCTTCCTCATTGCTGCCAAGTGGTAAACACCATGGGATCACTCATTGTACATGCATGACATGGTCCAGATTAGAGGAATTGACCCTTTGTGGAGCTATTAATAGCCAATGGGCCCCTTCAGACTTCCAAGAGAGAGCTTCATAGCACTTCTCTGGGGATGCTTTGCTTGTGAAGATGGGGCTATTTTAGTAAAGTACTTTTAAAATATTTGCTCTCCCTTTGTTACCTCATTCCTTTTCTCCTCACCTTTGCTTCCCAAAGAATATGTTAGCATAGGCTGTTTATTTTTCTACTTTTAGAGAGATAGGAGAGAGAGAGAGCATAGGAGTGGGCTCGAGGGAAGGGCAGAGGAAGAGGTAAAGAGAGAAACTCAAGCTGACTCCCCATGGACCAGAGTCTGACCTAGGGCTGGATCTCATGACCCTGAGATCATAACCTGAGCCAGAACCAAGAGTTGGACATTTAACCAACTGAGCCACCCAGGCACCCCAGCATGAGCTATGTTTAAAATATACTTTGGCTAATATATCTTCGGGCTTTCAATTAAGGACAATGGGAGGTATGGCATGATAGTAGGTAGTTCAGAAGAAAGTGAGTTTGGTGTTTTGTTTCCCTATCTTCATCCTCACTAATTACCCTCTAGATCTCTCTTATAGCTCTTTGGGTTCCAGTGTCTGTCCTGTCCCTGGCTCCTCTATGCCTCCTGGAGGTAATGACCCCAGGGCACCACACTAGTTCTCTTAACTCTGCCCACAACTTACTTGGTTCATTTATAACATATCCTCAATTACCCCGTGGATTTGTCAGCATTGTATTTGAAAAAGATTGCAACAGACTTGGAGAATATACCTCATAAGTAAACTTGGAAGTTAATATGTTGATAACCTAGAAGAGGAACAATGGGGAAGGCCTGCCAAGTGTACAAAAGGAGTAGGTGAAGAAAGGAATTGGCAAACTTGATGTAAGCATTGCGCTACATCATTGCTAACATCTGCCAGGTGTAATGTTCTGTGATCCTAGCTCAGGGAGCAACACGATCCTTGATGTGAATCAGATCTAATGATGGAAAATACAGGGTGGACAATTTGGGTAGTTTTTCCTATTTTGAGTTATGTTTGTAAAGGGTCCAAAGCAAGCAGGAAAAGTGCTCTGACATACAAAAACATAAAATAAAAAGAGCTCAGTTTAAAATCAGAACAGATAAGATAGAGCCAACAGTGAGATACTTATTAGCTCTTTGCCACTGACCAAGTCATTTCCCTTCTCTGAATCTTGGTATGTTAGTGTGTAAAATGCAGATTAAAACATCATGCTACCTGGATCCCATGGTTGTTCTAGGGACTAAATGAGATGAAGCATGAGAAAGTACATTATTTCGCCAGAGCATTAGTGATTTTGTAAACATGGATGCAAATGTCTGCCCTCCCTGGAAATAGCCTAATATGCACAAAGGATTTCAATCTAAAACTATAAAACAGAGAGCATTGGACACACCATTTTCTTTGGGAAGGGAATAAATTCTATGCTTATCCATGGTGAACTTACCATTTGATATCAATTTATAAATCTTTGTCTAAGTAATGCACACTTAGACACAGTGTACCACAGAAACGAAGAAAAAAAGATTGATTTTACATTATTTCTAACATAAATATTCATTTTTCTGGCCATTATTTTACAAAAATATTTCTCTGATATATATGCCTGGTTATTTTTTCCTGACACTCTTTAGCACTTATCCAGGGTAGTGAGAAGAAATGTCATCTTTCCAAAGCAAATAAAATGTGTGCCTTTAAGGAAGACAGCCACAAACATAGACCAAGCCCCAAGCAAGCCCTGGTCCGAGGGTAGGGCTGAGAGCCAAATCCACTGGTTTCACAGTGCTTTCCTTCATTCTGTGGATAACCAAGCTGCTCTGAACCAGCTAGTCATGGCTTCATGCACAGACTCTGTCTGAAACTGCAGCATATGTTACCACAGACCTTCGATTCACTCTTATTTCTGAGACTAATTCAGAAAGGGCATTTATCAACTGTTCCAGCTTTGTTTGGTTCACATGTTGAAGTTTTGCTGACATCCACTGTAGAATTGAAATCAAATTCAATATCCCATCAATTTTCAGCATAGAAAAGCAAGCACATTTCAGCTGTGTCACTGCATCAGCAGTAAACATATTTAATAATATCAATTACTGACTTCAACACTTCCATGATCTGGAAAAACATACAGCCTCTTCTCGATAGAGCTTTCTGCAACTGAGGGAATAATGCATTCATTACAGAGTATGATACAAACATTTTCAGCGGGTACTAATTATGCAGCTATAGGAACAGCATAATCTTTTGTGATTCTTTATTTTGGGAAATAGAAATCTAGGATGAGGCGCTAAATAAATTATCTAATTTCACCGGATATGGTTCTTTAAGCAATCATTGAATTCCTTTAAAGGAGTTATATTTACATATTCCAGAGAGGTAAATTATTTTAACTTTTTTTTTTAATTTGTAGGAAAGTCCACACTGATTCTTAGAAACTATGGTTGACTAAGTCAATGATTACTAGTTGAATTCATCATGATGATAAATAAGTGGGTTTTTGTTATTCATCATGATGATCACAATACTGTTAGTTGCTTACATATTTTCTTATTTTATTATATCAAAAGTCATATGAAGTAGAAATAAGAATACCCACTTTATAGAGGAAGAGACAAAGCCTCAGAAATGGTAAATAATTCAAGGCCAGAAGATAGTAAGAGAGAGACCGGTTTTAATTCACTTTCACTAATTTAAGACTAAGTTTTTTTTCACTGGTGTTCTGCTGCTGTTTATTCTGTACAAGGAGGCATTAGGGATTGATTTCTAGGGGTGCCTGGGTATTTCAGTCAGGTAAGTGTCTGCTTTCTGCTTGGGTCATGATCCTGGGGTCCTGGGATGGAGACCCGAATCAGGCTCCCTGCTCAGTGGGAAGTCGGCTTCTCTCTCTCTTCACCACTTGTGCTCTCTCTCACTATCTCTGTCTCTCTCTCAAATAAATAAATAAAATCTTAAAAAAATAAAATAAAATAAAATCTTGGTTTCTAAGACTAGGAACAGTATTCCTTTCTAGAAGTAAATGTTTATCCACCGCCCCCCTCATTGTGACTTGCATATACTACTACTCTATAGAAGAAATTCTCTAGATAATACTTTCTTGGAGACTGTAAGTTTAAAAAAAATACAAAAAAAAATGCCTAGCTACAGTTCTTTGAGGGATCTAATGTGCTTAGCTAAGGGTTGCACTGTGAATACCTCACCTCATGGAGGCAATAGTCATGTGAGGACCCCAAAACGTAAGAAAGAAAAAAAAATTGGAGTTTTCAGAAGAGTGGGGATGGGGTCCCGATTTAAGAAACATTCCCCCAGCTAAAGGAGATAGGATAGACAACCCAGTTCCCTCTTCCTATCATCTTCCTCTTACTACTAGGTTTATGAAAAATGTGTTGCTATTAACAAGGTAAACCAATTGGCACTGCACTAGTAGTGATGGCGACCTTAGATTTTCACGGCCAGGAACACAATGGTTCAGTTAAATATCTCCAGATGAGGAAACTGCATACACAGGACAAGTCCTTGGGGCCCCCAGAACTGAAAGAAGCTGTTTGGTTCAACTTCAGCTGGCAAAACGGTCAAACAAAGCCTCCACCTACTAGTGTCAGGAAGGGAAAACAATAAGGATTCTGAGCATGATGTGGAGATGAGAGGTGAGAGGTCAGACCTGGACTCTTGGAATCCGTCAATCTCCATCATGAGAAAAGAACCTACCCGTCTAGTATGGGAAACAAATTGGAGGCAGAGAGTCAGCCAGTTCTCCACCTTGACGTGATTGGAGAGGACTGCATCCACCTGCTAGAACTAATTCCATGTGGAATAGCAGGAAGAGCAGCTCCAGGGAGGCAGTTTATTTTGGAGCCCAGAAGAGTAGGAATTTCACCCAAACAGAAGGAGGTCTGAAGCAATGGCACCAGGACAGGATTAACACAGAGCCAGCATACCTGTTGCCCCTGGATCTCCAGAGTCGCTTATTTATCTTTCTACAGCAGAATGAGATTTGTAGTTTCTCTCACATTTTTGCTTTTCCTTTTCCCCTTGCTCTTTAGGCATATTATCAATTAATGTAATCCTCAACCCATGTTATAAGGAAAGGAAATATGTTACATGCTATCAGGGCAGTGTTTCAAACTCAGGCTATCTGGCTCCAGAATCCGTGAACTTGATCACTTTTTCTCATCATCAGACCTTGCCCATTAAATGTCTAGAGAAACTTCATGGGATAGTGTGGTGAATATTGGTGTGGAAGTATGCTAACAGAGCAAGACTTATGTTGTAGCTTCTCCATTCTGGAGACTCTGCTGGACTACAGCTTCCTTGTATGAAGAACAGTAGGGATCTATTGCCATCTTTCCAGTCTGGAGCCAGGACTCCTCAGAAAGATCCAAAAAGGTGAAAAGACCCAGAATAATGCAGGCAGAGAGAAAGCCAGGGAGAGGAGACACCTGATGGGCGCTTGAAAAGAACCCTAAAGGGACTGAACTTTTCATAGTTACAAGAAGCAAATGAAGGTTTTTGTATCACACCTTTGACTTTGTTTTGTTCACAAGTGATTACTAATAAGGTAGATTTCTTTCTATTATTGGGCAATTTTTCTGGCTTTTCCAGATTATTCAGCCACAACTAATAGGTTCCAAGTATTAATTATTGTCATTATTGTAAATGTTTGCTTTTTTTAAGATTTTATTTATTTACTCATGAGAGTGAGAGAGAGATAGAGGCAGAGACACAGGCAAAAACAGAGCAGGCCCCATGGAGGGAGCCTGATGTTGGACTCGATCTTGGGACTGCCTGATCACACCCTGAGCTGAAAGCAGATGCTCAACCACTGAGCCACCTAGGCATCCCTAAATATTTGTTTACATGACAGTCTCTTTCAATGGACTAGGAGTTCATCCAGGGCAACTCCTTGTTCATTTCATCCCTGCACCCTGCATCTAGCTTACACTGCTGTTCAATAAGCGACAGAGCAAATGTTAGAGTGGTTTGCAGACCTTCAGCTGGTGTCTCTAAGCTGTGGAATGATTTCATGTCAGTATACTATTCCACATGGCAATTCTCTGGCTATGGGAATGACTTCACACTCTAAAAGAAGTAACCTATGATCATGTTCTTTACTAGAGTTTCAAGAAAATAGAGACTGGGGTCTTCTGTGGACTGAAACCTCTTAGAACATAATCCAGTCACTATCAGTCTGATGGGAGCTTTATAACATATGTGGAAACACAGTTGGGCACATGTTTACTTCAAAATGAATGTGAAAATTGGGGAATATTACCAAGCTCAGTGATGGAGGTTGATATGACTCCTGCATCTAATACATGTGTTCACGGCTACTGAGCCTTTGTTATAATTAGAAGTTAAATAGTATGGATGTTTTTGTTGAACTTATAAAAATGAATCCTATCACTTGAATTATAAACACACTGTGATTCTCTAAAATATAAACTGCTCATTTATCATATTTTATTTTTAGAATGATGTGCAAAAATTGAGGTGAGAAAATAACTTCTGCATATTTATTTATAATTCAGACCTGTTAATGGCTTGTATGTGTATCAAGTATTATTAAGGTAGAAAGAAAAAGTTACTTTAAAAGTTGTCACCCGAAGGACCAAGCAGAACAATTTTTAAAAAGCTAAAACTATTAAATGTCAGAAGCAGATTAATTTAATTTATTGTTTGCTCTATGAAATGCAAGGAAAATGAAGGGACATTTAATATGGTTATTGGGATGATATCTTGTATTTTTTCCAATTGATCAAATAGACAACATGACAATGTTGCTAGTAGTTTTAATTTTTATTTCATTTTGTATCTGTGCATGCATGCATGGGGGGGGATGGGAAAGTAGGGGAGCTGGGGAAAATAAGCCATCCTAGCCCATCAGGAAGGCATGCCTGCTGCATGGATTGTGTTCAGAGAGCAAAAGCATTATCTAACTTAAAGGTTTCACTCCAAATTCATTATTTAATTAACCGGGAATTCTTTGCCATTATTTGATTTAGAGCTATGAGATCTCTCTGCCTAAATTACAAGCCTATTTTATCAGCTATTTCTTGCCTTCTCTGGCCACACTATGGTTCTGTACTTTCTCCCATTATTTTCATTTAGACTCCATCATTGTGCCATTTGGAGCCTCTTGTCCGCTGACAAGAAACTGCCTTCTACCTTGGTGTCTGCACTTGGTTTCCTTCATGTTGTCTTAAATCTGCTGCCCTCCCGTGGCGTTGCTTCTCTCATGGTCCATCCTCTGCAGGGGCTTCTTATTCCTCCCTGCCCTGCAAATCACTGGGACTGATGTTGAGATGGCATTGTCTGCCTCCCAACTGCAACTGCACTCAGTACACTCCTGTCATCTGACTTTTTCACCCCAATTCCTACCATCATCTCAGAGAAAGTCAACATCCATGTACATGATTCTCTAACATATCCTAGTTCCTCAGCGAGCTGTGAAGATGTTCATTAGACTTGGGTATAGTCTTGAAAGTGTTTCTGGAAGATCAAGCGTCAGTGCTTCTGAATACTGTATACCTCTAATGCTTCCATTTTGTTATTTTCATGAAATTGCTTTGCTGATTTTGATGTGGTATCAAATGTACTGATTTTTCTTTGTTCTTCAAATATCTATTCCTTGATTAATGCGTGTGAATCTCTACTTGGGTCTTATGCATTTAGGGAACACTACCTTATTATTAGTGGTGCTGTCTTTGTTCTTACTAGTATAATTAATGTCCAGAGGGGCCTGGGGCTTATCCTTTTAGCCATTGTCTTATTAGTTCTCTTAGTTCTTTGACCTTTTCTTCCTTCACTGTCCCCATCTGGCAAATTCCAACATAGTTTAATCCAAACCATTGCTTTTCTGATTTACTCTCCCATTCTCCTTAGCAATTTGCTCCTTACCCTTATTCTCCTCACATTTCCCCCTAACAACAGCTTATCCCAACCTTAGCCTTGTTTCTAGTTCACATTAGGAAAAAAAAGATATAGATGCTGACAGTGGAATAATACATAGTAATTAGAAGCAATTGACTAGCTGCTCACCCAATGGCATGGACAGATTGTGAAAACATATTGCTGACAAAAAAGAAGGAAGGAAGGAAGGAAGGAAGGAAGGAAGGAAGGAAGGAAGGAAGGACAAAAGAAAGAAAGAGAAAAGAAAGAGTAATAGTATTATAATATTTGTGCAAACTTAAAAAAATACAAAAACACAAGATGTCACCAAACTTTTTTATAAGAAGCTAAGGTTCTTCCATCATTTCTACCCTGGTTTGTTGCATGCGTTATTAACTGGTCTCCCAATTTTAGTCTTTGGCCCATTACAATCGATTTGTTAAAACTTTCCCAAGGTTTCTGAAGCCCTATAGGGGCCACAACACCCAACACAATTTGTCCACTGTCTTGCTTTCCTCTCTACATTCAGCCATTCTGACTACAGAAGCTTCTTTCCTTGAACAAACAAGAATACTTTTCCCTTGGCCCTCTGCCCTTGGGCATCTCCCACTTGCCTCCCAGATATCTCATGATTTGCTCCCTCTGCTCATGTGTTTCTCAAAAATTGCAGGGAGGAAGTGGATGGTCAGTGAATATATATGTGAATAAAAAATAAATAAATATTCCTGATCCTCTCCACCAGGAGCTCACTTTCTAGTGTGTGTGCCTGGGGGGAGGGGAGGAGGTTGCTGGGGAGCAGAGACAGATAATAAACAAAAGGAGCAATTTGTTTAGTTTTTTAGAAAGAGATACATTTTATGGAGTAAAATTAGTCAGGGGAAAAGGTTAGGGACTGAAGGCTTAGGGGTACAAGATACATTCACATTTTATTTATTTATTATTATTTTTTAGGTGCTCCTATGACTTTATTAACTTTCTCTTCCTGGGTGGTAGGAGGACCTCATAACTGGAGAGCTGGAAAGGATATCAGGCAATTGTTGTCTCAGTATGGGGCATTAAAAGGAACAGAGGGTATCCTGTATCTCTAGGTACCCTCTTCCCATCCACCATAAGAGTGGGCACATGTAACTTCAGTTTTTGTTCAAGGCATCTAGCTGCTTTATTTTAAATGCATGCTTCGGGAATGCCTTGTTGGGAAAGTGGCAGTTAAGCAAAGAGTAGAAGAAGTAAGGAGGTGAGCTGTTTGGGTGTTTGCAGGAACTGAGCCCTAACTGGAGGAGGAGCAGATGCATGTGCCGGTAGGTATTGGTGTATTCTACGAGCAACACAGAGTTTACTGTTTCTGGACCTGGGAAGTGAAAGGGAGTAGGACAAGAGTTTGTAGAAGTGAAGGGTGTGTAGGGGTACAGGACTTTGCAGGCTTTCCTAAGGATCCATGCTTTCTGCTCTGGGTGATGTGCGAAGGTTTCTGAAGGTTCTAAGCATAGAATAATCTTGATCTGGCTTCAAGTACTTGTTTCAATGTCACAATGTGACTTCAATGTCACTTTCTCCGAGATACTCCAACTGCCCCAATCAGTGCCCTTTCCTGGGCACTCCCTATTCTTATTCTCTGATTTCTTTTGTCTTGTTAGCGCTTTTGAGCATCTAAGCTATATGCTTTATTTAATTTTTCTCTCTCTTTTCTGCTTTCTCTCCTCATATTAGAAGGAAAATCCACAAAGCCAGTACATTTTTTTTCTGCTTCGTTCCCTGACATACTCCCCAAATGTATCTACACATGCGTGTGCTAAGAATAATGCACAGCCAGATAGCTAAATATCAGAGGTAAAAGATATTTGAATAAGTGCCTATAGGGGCAGAGTAGATGAATGAAAGGGGAAATAGGAATAAAACTAATGAATAAATAAAATGAGAGGAAACTTACATGGATCCGTGCCACATGTTGAGTAAAATTTACTCAACTCTTGGCAAACAAAATAAAAAATACATATATACAAATTTAAATAAAGAGAATCTCTCAAGTGCCAATTACCTTAAATTCCTGATCCTCTATGATAAATCTTACTGCTTCTGTGTCCATTTTCACATCCACCCTATGCTCAACTTAAAGATGGAAGTCTCTCTCTTATGCAAAGTGAATCCTTTTATATTTGTTCAAGATTATCTCCCTTCATTTTTCTTAGGGACATTGCTTACTAATTTATGCCCTCCATTTTCAGACTTTTAACCTTTTATTCTCCAAAAAAGGCTTTCCCTTCATTTCATTGATATGTTTATGCCTCTCCCATTTTAAAAAACAAAAATGAAAACAAGCAAATAGAAAACTTTTGACCACATATTCTTCCAAATGCTGCTCTGTTCCTTTGAGAGCAAAGCTTTGAGAAGTGACCTAAAATGGTTTCTACTGAGCAACTTTCAGTTCGCAGAATCATCTGTCAAATGGATTCTTGACCAGGGTGCCTATGTGGCTTAGTCAGTTGAGCATCTGACTCTTGATTTCAGTTCAGGTTATGATCTCAGGGTCATGGGACCAGGCCCTGCATCGGGCTCTGTGCTCAGTGTAGAGTCAGCTTGATGATTATCTCTCCTGCTCGCTCTGCTACTCCCCCCACTCCTGCATGTGCACTCTCTCTTCTCCATCTCTCTAAAAAATAAAAAAAATAAATCTTTAAAAAAGAGATAAACGATTTCCTGACTTTATTATACATCCAAATCTCTTTACTTAAAAATATTCATTTGTTAATTTTTGTGATAATTTAAGACAATTGCATATACGTACTATGTGTCCTCATTCTGCTGGACACTAGGAATGCAAATGTGGCAGCAGAGTTACCTCACCAATGTGTCTATCACTACCACCTTCTTGGGTGTAAGATGCATCACTTCTGGGTGTTAACTGAGGTAAAATAAGAAATGTAGGGTTTTAAAATAGAACTCAGAGAAAGAAAGGAAAAGGAAATTTCTCTCTGCATAAAAACACAGCAGCTATGCAGTGAAAAGTTTTCTCAAAAATGTATACGGCTGATTTTCTTATGATATTTGATCCTGAGGCTGAAACAGTTATTCTTTCCTTCAATATTTCTTCTACTCTCAGAGATCCAAAACTTCTCAATTCCACTTTAAGAAAGATTAAGCCAAAGGGAAAGCTTGTCAACCAAGAATGGAGTTTGAGAAAAAGAGGCAGGAGCATAGGGCAGGAATCAGAGAGCAAAATTCTTCAAGGAACTCCAGGGTACATGGGGAAGGAGTGAACAGAAGAATACACACACACACACACACACACACACACACACAAACCCACACACACACACACACATATATATATATTCATATTATGAATATGAATGAATATGGGATATATGAATATGAGACTCCCACGTGTACTAGGAGTTGAGAATAAGGAAGACTGAAATTCTTCCAGGTTCAGGAAGGAACTGGTAGGTGAGATGAGTAGGGCTTATAGGTGTCTTCTCACCCCCACTCACAATGGAATCCGTATGGAGAAAACTTGGGCCAGAAGCAAAGAACTTCTCTGCTCATCGATCTGAAGCTGGGCACTTGATTTATCCACTGACAGAGACAGCAGAATTGGTTCTATAGAGAACTCTACTCATGTCTCCTTCCCTTGCTAATGACATTACATAAGAAGTGAGATGCTGCCTGAACCCTATGGGAATGATAGCCCACTGCAGAGGGACACTTCAAGTAATCAGGTGGAGCTAAATAAGGCAATCACTTTAATGGTGTGTGTGTCTGTGTGTGACAAATGCAGTAGAAGAAGAAGCATCTAAATCTGCCCTGTGGGTGTCAAGCTCAACATCACAGAGAAATATAGAATTTGGGCTGAGAGTTTAAGATGTAAAAGTTACACTCTTAAGAAAAGGATACTGGCAGAGGGAACAGTACATCCAAAGGTGGAGAGGGACAAGGCTTTTTCTGAAATCTATAGGCCGTTCAGTATCTTGGAATGAAATGTAGGGGATAAGAGCTAGCGAAAGTAGAGAGGAGCTATGTGGTTGGATCAGGAACCAGGAGTTAAATGTTGAAAGGCATAAATAAAAAAAAGCGCAGGTAAAATATTATGTCTCATCAAAGAGTTTATATTTTTATAATGTAGGCCAGTGGAAAACTATTGAGTAATTTTGAGAAGGAGAGAGCCATAGTAAGATTTGCTTTCTGGCAAGCTCACTCTGTCTTTCTTATGACAAGTAGACTGGAAAAACCTAAAACAGTTCTCAAATAATCTTCCATGGAGCATGGGTTTTGTATGATTTTCTTCAGAGTAAGTATGTGGTAGTTAAATACATTCAAGGAAAAACTGCATACTTAGTCTTCTTGGAAGGCCACAATGCACATTAAATATGCTCAAGTTATCTTTAGTAGAAAACAAACAAAAATCAACAGCAACAACAAACACTGCATAATAAACTTAACCCTGTATTTCCCAAAGTTATTTGATGCATTGTTCGTTAGTGTTCTTATCATAGAAAAGAGAAGCCACTTTAGTGAGTTTAAGCAGAAAGACAGTTATTAAAAAATATTAAGCAATTAACTGATTCTCCAAGAGAGCCTAAGAGCTAGGATTGTAAGCTTTACAATGAGAAAAAGCCTCAGTGGTGCACCACAAGGGCTGCTTTCAAGGAAAAAGCATTGCTACTACTTAAATCCATTACCTCAGTTCATACCAGTGAGAATTAGGATCACATGTCAGAAATTCTTCTATAAGTGCTTTAGCAAAGCTGGCCACTTCCACTGCTAAACTCTACAAAAGGTTGATAATTATGTGTAATTTCACTCTGTTCTCTTCTAAAACTAATTATGCAAGGGCATCTGATTGGAGCAACCAAGGTAAATGCAACCATTCTGTCTGCAAGAGAGACTAAGAAATTAATATTGAAGGAATTTAAAACATAGATTCTTTCGAACATGGTGAATTACCACAACATAATTCATATCCAGAAGTGTGACTATAAAACTTTCCTACCTACTGCCTATTCACTAATAACTTCTTGGAACAAATATTTCTTGTTAACATACTTTGGGAAATGCTGAATTAGAAACAAGGACACTAGTAAGAAGGTATAATAAATAAGCCAAAATCCTTAGATCTTTGCAGTTTCTATAACTCAGTATTTCCACTTAAAAAATTTTCCATAATTGTTATGGGTAAGGATTTAGGCAAAATATGATCACTTGCAGCTATCTGTTTTATAATAAATATTCAGCAACCTCAATATTGGTTACCTAGATACGGTAAAAGTCTATGGAACAAATGATAATTTTTGGTAGAGAAGCAAGATTTTAAAATGATGCTATCTTCTTTAGCTTTTTGATTTAAAGAAATCCCTTCTCTGTTGCTGGCCACTATCTCATGTTTTCAAGGGTAGGTGAGAAGTGTGAATAGAAATTTATTTAGGGGTACATTCCAAAAGAATCTGCTTCTGTACTTGACTTGCCTCCAGTTTCACATATAAAGTATGTTTTGGAAGGAAAGGGAAAAAAAAATAATTTAGGAGGAAGCTAAAGTGCAAACAGGAAAAGTGTATTAGTTTCCTAAAGCTGCCATAACAAATGACCACAGCGTATTAGCTTAAAATAATAGCAATTTCTTCTCTCATAGTTCTGAAGGATAGAAGTCTGTCCTCAATGTGTCAGCAGCACAGCATTCCCTCGGAACCCTCTGAGTTCCCTTGGAGAATACATTCCTTTCTCCTTCCTGTTTCTAGTGACTCTGAGTATTTCTTGACTTGTGTCCTCATCCCTCCAATCTCTGCCTCCAGGATCACATTGCTGCCCTCTTTTCTGTCTCAAATTTCTCTTATAAGGACTCTTATCATTTGATTTAGAGCCCACCAGGATAATCCAGATGATTTCTTCATCTCGAAAGACTTAATTACATTTTCAAAGATCCTTTTTTTGCCAAATAATATAACATTTACAAGCTTCACACATTAGAATGTGGTCATATCTTTGGGGTCAGGAGAGGGTCACTATTTAATCCACCAGAGAAAGAAAAAGTAAAAGCCAGGTTCACTAACCTTTCTACTTCCTAGAGTCACTCCTGTAGGAAGAAGTAGAAGTGGAGATAAAGAATCTCTCTGGTTTCTGGGGTGTGGCATATTAATCAGGGTTCTATAGAGAAACAACAAACAGAATGTGTGTGTGTGTGCGTGTGTGTAGATAGAGATATCTATCATCTATCTATCTATCATCTATCTATCTATCATCTATCTATCTATCATCTATCTATCTATCTATCTATCTATCTATCATCTATCTATCCACCCATCTATCTATCAAGATATTTACTTTAAAGAATTGACTCATGAGTTTATGGAGGTACAAGTCCAAAATCCGCAGAGTTAGGGCAACAGGCTGGAGACCCAGGGAAGAATGCCAGTCTGAGTCCAAAGGCAGTCTACTGGAATAATTCCTTTTTTTGCTTGAGGGGGGTCAGTTTTCTGTTCTTTTAAGACCTTCAACATATTGGATATCACTCACCCATATTATGAAAGGTAATCCGTTTACTCAAAGTCCACTGATTTAAATGTAAATCTAATTTAAAAAACACTTCCACAGAAATATCCCTCAGAATAATGTTTGACCAAATATCTGAGCACTGTGGTCCAGCCATAGTTACATATAAAATTAACTATTAAAGATGAGGTTATTCTAAAATAAAGAAATAATGCTTTCTTGACGGGAGATTTCTGAAGTCAGGGGTTCATTGAGTTATACTTTCCACGACAGCTTGGGGAAGTGTTCAGGTAGGATTGCCTAGAAGACCTATCCCTTCCCTCCTGTTTTCCCTACCAGTTGTCCTTGGATGGTAGCGTGTAAAGATTATAACTTACTGGGCTCTTTAGAACCTGAGAAAGAAGAACCAGAGCCTGAATTCATTTAGTCAGGTGATGATGCTTAAGACCTTCTAAGGGATCAGCTCTTGATGCTGAAAGAAGTGAGTAAGAGAAAGGCTAAGGATCCTTCAAAAGGTGAGGAAATGGACATTACCCTTGCCAAAACCACAATAGCAGCAAGACTCAATGATATCAGGTCACATCAAATCTAGCTCCTAGTCATCTTCCTTCTATTCATCAGTGCCAAGTTGAAAGTGTGGGCAGCAGTGGACTCTGCCAGAACCTGGGACCAGATTCAGGGAAGATCAACATAAGGAGTCAGATGTAAAAGACCTCCTACCTAATACCCATGCATAGACATCCACCAAGCCTAACTTTCCCCCAATATACACACCCCATCTTAGAAAGGAAAAAGAATCTTGAATATGATGTAAAAATGTAAATCTCATCCAAAGGAGAGTCAGTTGCCTTTAATATGTAATATTAAGATTTTGTGCCATCATTGAAAGTTGAGGTTCCTGAGTTAAGGTTGGTTGTTGAGATGTGTTACTTTCCCAATTGCAAATATCACATGAACAATGGAGTACTAAAGCCGTATACAATTTTGTTCTATAAGTATATATTATCACATCAACAATATTTATTATATATTGTTAAATAAAAAACTACAAGTTGTCAAATAGTATATATATAATAAGGTGTACCTTTCTATTAAAACTAATATAAACTAATATAAAAGTAATAATAAAACACTATACATCAAGTATACTGAAATTGAAATAAAGAACTAAATAAACACACGCACATAAACACAAAATAATAGATAAGAATATGCATATAAAGCCTAGAAAGATATACTGCAAAGAGCTGCAGTAGTTATTTCTGGGTAGTGCACCTGTGGTTGATTTTTATTTTCGATTTTCAATTTATCTGTGCTCTCTAGACCATGCCTACATTGGTAATAAGAGAAAAATAAATACATGAAACATTGTTGCCCTCTCTACTTGCCTGGATTCCATTGACCTATTGATATAAACTTTAATATCCAGTCCCTTTTGTATTTGTTAGGTATATGTTTATCTTTGAATCCAATTTCTACTCTTGAATTGATAAAATCCATCCTCTAGATGTGATCAACTATTTTCTAAAGTCTCTACTTGTGATGGATAAAATAATGTGCCCACACGTCATAGAGACAAGTGCCAACCAGAAGAAGCAAGTTTCAAATTCTATTTTTAAAGTTCGGTTGCACATATTTTAGTGATGACACATATGCTCCCGTGTGTTGTCTGGCTTTGCCTCACGTGAAGCTGCATTTGAGACTGATGAACTTTAGTCTCTCTCTCTTTCTCTCTTTTTTAAGGTTTTTACTATCCCTAAAATTGCTTCCCACTTTTTAGCAGCACTATTTTTAAGATGTTCAAATCTTGATTTAGTGTAGCTTCTTGTTTTATTTTCATAGCTGTTTCCTATATTTCCTATATTAATGTCCTTTTTTTCTTTTTCATTTTATCTTAAGCTCCTGTTAAGGACAGGAGCCCTATGATCTATTGTTCCTAGGAATGACTTCAAATTTTCTCATTACTGCAAGACATTAAGTTGCCAAGATATGATTTACATTAGTAAGTGGCTTTTATGTCATCTACATTGGAGAGTTTTTGTGACTGTTATTTAAATTTCTTTTCCCTGGCAATTTGTCTCAGTGTTAAAAAAAAAAAAAGTAAGAGACTGGATGTTGGAATCTACCAAGACACCTAAAACGTTAGATGACCACCACTGCCTCATTAGGCAGACACCACCACAGCAGACTACACAGTGCATGAAACCAGGGCAGTCATCTAGAAATAGCCAAGGAGAGGGATACTCCTTGGCACTGCCTTTCCAAATGTGTTCCTATCAGCTGCACACATTGCAGAATATGTTGAAGCAAAGAGAAGACCACAGAAGTGGAAAATTGGAAGGCAAAAAAAATCCCCTCAGGCAAAGATTTAAAGTTAATTTTCAAGAATGTTTAGGTGGAGAGTGCTTGCCAGAGCTCGATAAAGGTAAAGAGTACAATAGAAGCCTTCTGTTCCTATGCTGAGGGACTGTGTTGAATTGGCTGATAAGAAAATGAAATTGTATAAGCAAATATAAGGTGACGATGAAGGGGTTCAGCTATGTTGAGGGCTTGCTAAGCAGGGTGCAGAAAACTGTCACCATCTCCATCTGAGAAAGTGATGTTTTACCTGTTATCACAGTGCAATATTTGGAGTAAAAAAATATATATAAGTCTGATAGAAATAGTCTAACTTAAATGATTCCTCCATTTA
Organism: Nyctereutes procyonoides; assembly: GCF_905146905.1. Taxonomy (NCBI): domain Eukaryota; kingdom Metazoa; phylum Chordata; class Mammalia; order Carnivora; family Canidae; genus Nyctereutes; species Nyctereutes procyonoides. The sequence goes on along the minus strand of NW_026575158.1, from coordinate 2,197,236 downwards.
AGGGCAAAATATTCCAATATTTTTATATTATACATTGAGCAAGAGCAAAGAATTTGAATTATTGGGCTAAAACAAATATTGAAGGGAAGCAAAATAATAACACATTACATATGAGTATTAGTTTGAACGTTGCTAAGATAATTTAGTAGTCATATGTTATTTGCTGATAATGTCTATGGCTATTATTATTATTCCTGTGATTTATAATATGCACTTTTAAAACCTCTAGGACCATGTAAATTACAAAATCCTACATGATTTAAACAATGGCATAACTAACAATGGCACTTAAGAATTTTGTTAGCCTTACAACATCACTGTTACTCACATCGGCAGACCTTAGGTGTATTATCTCAGAAATTACGTTATTGAATTATTCCCATTCTTGTCATCATATATATTCCTGTTCAATGGCACTAATCTAAAAAAATCATTTAAACATTAAGAATAAAAATTTTAAGTCGTGTTTTCCAGAAACACCTCTAACAATAATTTTATAGTTGGTCTCAATACCTTTTGACACGATTTTCAGAAATTGTCTTTATTAAAAATAATAATAATGGCAAGGCACATTGCACTGTACATATCAACAATCTTAGGAAGTAAGACTATGATTGTACTTGTTTTGAGAGGAAGCAAATCAACATGCAAAGAGGTTAAATCATTGTTTTCCAGTAGCATACTGCTGATAGCATAGGCTTAAACCCAGGCTGCCTTGGTGTGGTTTTGAAATGAAGACAAAATACTTCCCCTTTCATCATTGATTATTTCAGTTTAATTTAATGTGCTTGTTCTCCTCTTTTAAGGCAAACAACAACAATAAAACTCACTGGTATTGCCTGTACCATGAATTGTCCATTGTCAGACACTTATATATTTGGAGACATTTGTAGTTGGGACCAGATTTTTCAACTTTCTGTTGCTCTGTTTCCTCTTTCCTACTGGAGTCCAGTTGGTTGGTTGGGCGGAGGGACTGAACAAGCCGAAAATGATGAGGCAGAAAATCAGGAGAAGTTCCTAAAGCAGGCAATGAAGGAAGTGTGAGCACCTAAAATATTCTGCAGCTAAAACAGGCAGATGTCCTGGCAGCCGAGTTGCATAAAGCCATCAGCATGAGGAGGATATGTTCAAAACTATTGCAACCCCAGCCAAATGGTATTCACAGGCATGTGCCAGGTCTCTAGTAATGAAACAGAAGACTAGTGCCTTTGAGCTGAAGACCCAAACAAGTAGGATCCTGGGAACTACTGAATGAAATATGAACCCGAGATTCGTAGCACAGACTTTTTTGGATCAGGAACAAAATGTGAAAGGAAAAACATTTTCCAATGGATCAGGGACAAAGCTAACAAAAACAGCATTTCTAACAGAGTCATACCCAAGGCTGCACCACACCCACAATATTACCAATGACCAGTTCTTCAGAGTCACTGCTATTTTCTTACCAAAGACATCAACAGCCCTGTTTCATTTCTCCCATTTCTTGAATAAAGATTACTAAAATACTGAATTGTAGAACTATTCCATTTATTGAATGCATCTGACTCCACACAGGACCCCCACTTCTATGTTCCTGCTTAGAATCAACCAGTACAAGCTAAAACCCTACGAGATCCTCTTCTTTCCTCTAGCCTTTTCCAAACTGCCCCACAATAGCTCTAGTATGTGTTCTCTTTTGCTTCAGGAAATTAATTAACCCTATCCAATTCCCAGACCTAATCCAATGTTGGAGGTGGAGGGAGGTTCTTCCACACTTAACATCAGGAGGATGTCCAAGATAGTCAATCAATTCTGACACTCTCTACCTGGGGATAACTGGAAATTAAAGGTTAAAGGTTCAGTCTGTATAAGTCTGTCCCTTTGTACCACTTCAAATAACAGTCACAAGCCCTAGGCTCTTACTTATGCTTCTGATAAACAACTACAGATTGGAAGAGGTTCCAACAACCTACTCCTTAGGTTCAATTAATTTGCTAAAGCAGCTAACAGAATTCACAGAAACACTTTGTTTACCGAGTTTATTAAACGATATGCTAAAGGATACGAATCAACAGCCAGATGAAGACATACATAGGGTGAAGTCCCCCCCAAAAAGCTTCTTTCAGTGTAGAGCTTGGGGTCTGTCTCAGTGGCATTTGGAAGTGTTCTGATTCCCCTAGCATGGAAGTTCTCCAAAAAAAAAAAAAAAAAAAACACTCCAAAAAGCTATCCTCTTGGGTTTTTATGGAGGTTTCATTACATAGTCATATTTGACTAAGTCATTGTCCATTTGCTGATTAAACCTCCATCCTCTCTACCCTCCTTGGAGGTCAGGAGGTGGGGAATGAAAGTTCCAACCTTTTAATCACATGGTTGGTCCTCCTGGCAACCCCCTCCACCCCTTTGGGTGGGATCCTTAGGTTACCTTAATTAATAACAAGACATTCATTCACATTTATGGCTCTGAAGCATTTTCAGGGACTGTGGATACAGACCAAATATATCTGAAATATATATTTTGGTCATTTGAATGACCAAAATATATATTTCTTATAAATCATTTTATCTTACCTCACTTTCTTACACTGCATTTATGTTTCTGGTTGTCTTTGGTCCGTGGGCTTCAACAAATAATAGAGATCAGTTCTTAGAATCAACATGCATGAGCAAAAAGATATGCTGTTTCTGTGAGACTGCCATACAACACCTGACCAGAGTGAGACTTTGGTCCAGAATATTGAGAGGAGCTACTTTATGCAGTTAAGTGGTCCTAGCTACAAAGTTTAGAAAGGTTGAGGTCCAGGAAGTCAAGAACGTAACTATGGCCAAGGAGCAATTATACCATAGATCTCCAATTTACTTATATTTTGTATTAGAATTATAGATACTTGAGATTAAGGTGGCCTTTTAGGTAATACAGTATGGGGATCAGACACTAGTTTGCTTAAATGTTTGATCCTAATGTCAATTTTGTGATCAATATATTTTAAAAGATTTAAGATGATATCAATGGGCTTTTTAATTTGTCTCTGCTCTCTTCTATAAAAGAAAGTTCAGAGTTTGTAATCATTGTATGAGAGATTCTCTCCTTGACCCATGGGCATTTATGTTGGTATAAATTTCCTTAGCTAGGCTTTCATGGACTGTCAAGTTTGTTATGAAGACAGTAGGAACAGAAGAAATGCATTACTCTCCCCCCCCCATTTCCTTATAAAACATAAATATTCTACAACATTTAAAACATGGGATGCAATCCACTACAAGTATAATCTTGAAGATGTTTCTAGGCTTCTCTGTTTATTTACCAAAAAAGTGAAATGAAAAGAAACATAGTACCTAAACCTCATTATAAATTCCTGCATGTGCAGCAAAGGTGCAGCTGCTAGCTATTCATCACCTAAACTTTGCTTTGTTTCTATTGACAGATCATTTTAATAACCACAATTCTCTAGTTGATGTAAAGTATTCCACATTTCCATGCTTGAGCAATTTATTATCTAACTGCCTGAAATAGGAAATTTTATTTCTGCACTTCTCCCTGGTAATTCTTCTTCCCAGTACATTTTTTTTCTCTTAAAAGTGCACTGAATAACAATGTTGCCATTTCAAAAAAAATTGTCTGACAGTTTAGTCAAACTTGACAATGTGAAACTATTTAAACAGTGGGTGCTCATGTGACCTGTGGTCCTTGAAAACTATTACCTATGTTGGCTGACCATAGTAGTGATCCCTTCTGTCTGAATTTATAGAATGTGTAAATTCAGTAATTTTTTAAGTGGAAAAACTAACACATACATCTTAGGGACAATGTTCAGTTTTGCATCGAGTGGAAGGAAAGATAGATGTGTGCCTTACACATAGTTGTTCAATCTCACTCTCAAGCCTTCCAACCCTTCTGCTTAATGAGAGGTGGAAAACAGCGCTAATTCTTTTTATCATGGTTGTTCTAAGAATCAATACTGCAATGACATTCTTTTGAGTTAATGATGTGACAAGATACTAGAGAAAATGCACTACAGTTTTGTTTGTGACAACAAATAAGGCTTGGGTTGTCAACTAGTTCACTTTATATATTGAGCTATGAAGCTGAAAAAAACTTACTACACATGAAATAAGAAATCACAGTGTTTTGTAGAGATGAACTTCATCATGTCTCTTTCATGCCATTAACTAGATGAGTGCAAACTGACTTGAGAACAACCTGATAAAGTTTATATTTTTAGTCTGAGTGAAAAGCAAATGATAGCTCAAAAGGCTATTCTCTTTGCCCTTGATGATTTTTTTCTTTATTGCATTTCCTTATTTCTTGCTAAAGCTCTTTTGCTAAAGGCTACAATATACTGAGAATTAGAGCTAGTGGAGTGGAAGTAAGTCGGCTTTGAAGCTAAGTGGCCAGACTGCCTCCCTCCGGCAAAAAAAATATCTCCTTATGATAAAGCAGAATTCCTTTATAATAGGCCTGGTGAACTTCTAAGAGATTACCCAAGTGTCAGGCCCAGTTTAGAATGTACTTAGGTTGCCATTTGGAAAGAAGAAAATGCCATGTTTGTTCAAGTAAGCCTTAAAAATAACATTCAAGCTTTACTTTCTTTTTCCCTCCTGCAGGCAAGGCAGGATGAAGTTAAGGATAAGGGAAACCTATAATCAGCATCGGGGAAAGGGCTCATGACGGTACACTTTTGGAATAAGAAAGAGTTTGAGAAAAGGAGCCTAAATAACTTATATGTTTGGCTTCACCAACTTCTGGTTCAATATAAGGTTGTAGGCCTTTTAGTAGTCAAATCACTATGGCTTTGAGAGTGCGTCCCTTGAATTGAGAAAATCTTATAATTTTATTCCTCAGCTTCTCTTCCTAAGATATTCTCGAAAGCCCACTAGAGTTCATTTTGAGCAAATGTAAACCAATCTTGGTTAATGTCACTGGAAAGTCTTACAGGTCTGAGGTTGAGTCCATTGCCAATATTATCTTATTGCCAAGATCGGGGCACACTAAATTGTTTGGATCACTGTTTACTGACCATGTCTCTATAGTCCCTTCATAGTTCTTCAGGATGTAAGGTGGGGGAAGTTAAAATCATTTCATACTCTGCTGCTGGTCCTTTGCTACTATTTTTTTTTTTTTAATGTGTAGTGAGTAGTGAGGGTTCTTTTTTTTTTTTTTTTTTTTTAACAAAGCAATGCATCCATTGAGCAAGATAAACCAATAGTGCACAGGCAGTTTCCCAAATACCTCTGCCATCTCTCCCAAATGTCCTACTAGAGAGGCTATCAGCTTTCCAATTTACTTATTTTAAGAAAAAATCATTTATAAGATTGTCTGGCTAGAGATAAGCTCAACTCTCACAACTCTACACAATCCATCAATATTTCTACTCCAAATTAGAAGATTTCAAGTTTTAACCCTGAATGATGATGGGTACTTGTCTTATATGTATGCAATGGAAAGACCCTTCCTGGTCCTTTCCTAAACAGAGAAAATTTAGCTTCAAAGGTAAATTATACTTTCTAAAAATCCATGCTGTCAGGCAAAATGAAGTGCCCATCCTTTATTAAAAATCAAAATAGAATAATAACATAGATGCAAACAAAGCAATATTCCTAAATCATTTTTACTGGGAACCAACCTATGTAATATGTGCCTGTTATTTACCTTAGTGCTTGATACATGGCATCTGTGGTATCATCCCAGAAGCCCTACAGAAGTATGTCAATTCTTGCCTAATATAAATTGATCTGGTATTTTTTTAAGAAATATTTTTCTTACACCATAAACAAAAATATGCTCAACATAGATTAAAGACCTAAATGTGAGACCTGAAACCATAAGTCCTAGAAGGAAACATAAGTAGTAATCTCTTTGACATCAGTTTTAGCAATATTTTTCTAGATATGTCTCCTCAGGCAAGGGAGCACAAAAGCAAAAATAAACTATTGGGACTACATTAAAAAAAAAAAAAACTTTTATACAATGAAGGAAACCAACAACAAAACAAAAAGGCAACTTACTGAATTTTTTTTTCCAGAATAAACATGGGGGGATTTATTTTTTTGATTATGTGGACATTGCTGTACTACTTTTACGGCAAAATGAAATTCCTCATTCAAAGTCCAAAATGATAGGTAAACCCTAAAGACACAGTAGAAGAAACAAGAAAGTAGTGATTATTTATCATTTGGGTCACACTTTAGATTCTCAACAGTGATGTGCCATCATTGTTGGGTGATTGCCACAAACATTGGAGTTTCTGAATTTCTTTTTCAATCTTTTATAATATCTGATTTTCAAAGGAAATACACAGCAAAAGATGAATCTTCTCTTCATGCAAAGGTCATGATAACTAACAAATAAATAAGCTCTTTTATTTTTATAAGGAGTTGAAATAAGCACATTAGGACCTCAGGTAGAACACAAATCTAGCTTTTAGGCCCAAGCAAGAGGCAAAATGTTAATACTTAGAATCTCAGTTCTCTGGTTTTAAACAGAAAATATTCTGAAGTAAGAATCAGAGGTTTGGTAAAGGGACCAGAGAGAAGCAAAGGGTCACCTGCAGTCTTCTGTTGAATACTTAGCACTTATGTAATTGGTGGTGAGCCAGTGTGAGAGGTCTGGCTATTTGGAAACAAATAAATCGTTGATGTTTTTACAATCATCTTTTGAACTTACCAAAAGCATTGAGCATAAAACAGATATAAGTGACTCATTCTCCCGATGTTCCTTTCCTTCTCAGTGCTATCTGTACAACGTAGGTGTGATTTTTTTTTTTTTTTTGACTTCTCATTGTGAAATGTTGCTAGGACAGTCCAGAATGAATGTTAATCATATGGAGAATTCCTGATACGTGTTATATATGTTTGAGTTTTATTTTTGAGCCGTAGAGAGCAAAATATCCTTAAAACTCTTCTCAGGATAAAACATTCAAAGCATGAAAACTGTTGCATCTTCAAATACAAAAACACCAGGTTCCTAATTGCTGAATTTTTTTTGCATATTTATTGAAATGTTTAATACATGCTTGCCTTTCTCTTCTCTACAGGGTTTGACGCTTTTATCAGAAAAGCCTGTTTGTGGTTCACACTTAAGATTATAAAAACAGGTTTTCTCCCTAAAATAATAAAAATAAAAATAAATTAAAATAAAAAAAACTTCCCATTCACTACTGAATGGGAGAAGTATTTGCAAATAATACATCTGATAAGTGGTTAATATCCAAAATATATAAAGAACTCAACACCAACAACCAAATAACCCAATTTAAAAAAAGGACAGAGAACCTGAATAGGCATTTTTCCAATGAAGACCTACATTCTAATTTTAGTATACGTGGTGCCGAAGCAAGCACCAAAGAATACATACAGATGGCCAACGGACATATGAAAAGATGTTCAACATCAGTCATCATCAGGGAAATGCAAATCAAAACCACAATGAGATATCCCCTGACACCATATAACACAGTGTTCAACACTAGTTGCTGTAGCAAATAACCCCCACATCTCAGTGGTTTAACACACACACATTCACGCATGCACACATACATCACAGTCTCACAGTCTGATGCGTCTCCTGGGCAAGGTACTTCCTCAACTTTGTGATTAAAGGATTCTGGTTCTTTTCATCATGTGACTCAGTCATGTCTGAGTCTTTCGCCTTCTTTTGCCCTCGGAGCAAAAGGAAGAGGACACCCTAGCTGAATATCTCTGGGAGATTTTAGTACATAGGACAGGATGAAGCAAATATCACTTCCACTCACATTTCCTTAGCTAAATTGAATCATATGGATCTCTAAGCTAACCTCAAAAGAGGCTATGAAATTTTCTTCCGACGTGCTCAACAAGAGAAAATGGAACGGGTGAGTATCTAATTAGGGTCTGCTACAATGCTCTTGACAACAGCAAGTTTGGTTTCTGCTGTGTTATTGCGAAGTTTGTGAAGCCCTTTATAACCAACTTAGTATGAGTGGAAAGCCCGATGTACTTGCTGCTGTGATTGCAAACCCTGTCAACTCATTTTAGAAACCTAAACACGTTATGATATTTTTAACAAGGGTGATAAGTCATTTATTAAAACTATACTTGGAATGTCAAACTTCTCACTACTTTGGCCCAGGCCTGGAAATGTTGGGTATCTGTTCAGAGAGAAATAGTATGAAGTGGCAAAATTTTGACAGTCTCTTTGGAAAGTGCAAATTTTGTGCAATTTTGGCTGGCTCTGTGTGGGAACTCTGGCCTCTTTCATGAACAGAATTTAAAGATATTCTCCAGCACTCAGAAGAAATTCCTTGAAGCTCTTTGAAAAAGAATAAATGCTAAGGAAATAGAGAATGAAAACCATTTTGATTTCATTTCAGGTCATGGCATCACTGTGAATATGTGGGTGGGTGTTATATAGGTTTGGAAGTTATTCTGAGTGTGGGACAGTGCTGGTCACTCAGTTGGTGCTCTAGCCACAACTCTTGAAGATATATGCTTCATCCTAGACACGAGTGCTGAAGCAAGGACCGAGGAAAAACCAGAAGGAGAATTTCATGAATCCCAGGTAAGATGTCCAGGAAGGCCAGGCAGCCCAGCTCTGTGGCTGGAGTTCCAACTTCAGCAGGAAGGGATCAGCACTGCAGGGAATATGAGTAACTGGCAAGACTATTTTCTTAGCATATGTGTGACAGAAGGGCTGACCTCCAGGACAGACTGAGAAGAAATTTGTGAAGATGATGGAGGCAGGTTCTGTGTTTTTTCCTGAAGAGCTAAAGGGAAAGACCCAAAACTGTACCAGCCTGATTTTTTTTACCTCCAAATGTGATATAACTGGTTTAGATTGTCGTAGGTAGAATAATACCTTCCCCCTTGTCCCTCCTCCCCAAAAGAAATTCCTTGAGAGGATATGTTTTCTTTGACATGTTTGCCTGACTCACTTTAGGAATAAGATGAAGCTGCTATACTTAGTTTGTTTTATGTAGCTCTGGATTTCTTTGGTTTTCATCTCTGTCACCTAAATGGACTCCACTGTTGGTGAGAACTAAATGGGAATTTTGGAAAAATTAAATACTCTGAAGTAGACTATTAGCTCCTAGATTCAATGATCTCCTTTCAAAAATCCCCTGAGCAATGACTAATCCCCTGCTGCTCTTCTTTTCATTCATATAAAATACATAAGAAGTATGTTAACCATTACTTCTTAGATAGTTAAAAAATTGGAATTCGCTTCCTTTATTCTTTCTTGTTTCCATGGACTTTCAGAGAAATGCAAATCGAAACTACAATGAATATCACCTCACATCTGTCAGAATGGCTAAAATCAACAACTCAAAAAACAAACAGGTGTTGACAAGGATACAGAGAAAAAGGAACCCACTTACATTGTTGGGAATGCAAACTGGTGCAACCACTCTGGAAATAGTATGGAAGTTCCTCAAAAGTTTAAAAATAGAACTACCCTACCATCTAGAAATTGCACTATTAGGTATTTACCCAAAGGATACAAAAATTTTAATTCAAAGGGATACATGCACCACTATGTTCATAGCAGCATTATTTATAATAACCAAATATAGAAGTAGCCCAAATGTCTGTCAATTGATGAACAGATTAAGAAGATGTGGTGTATATATACAATAGGATGTTATTCAGCCATAAAGAAGAATGAAATCTTGCTGTTTGCAATGACATGGATGGCACAGATAGAGCTGGAGTGTACAATGTTAAGCAAAATAAGTCAGAGAAAGACAAATAGCATATGATTTCACTCATATGTGGAATTTTAAGAAACAAAGCGAAAGAGCAAAGGGAAAAAGAGAGAGAGAGAAAAAAAAAACAAGAAACAGACTCTTAATTATAGAGAACAAACTGATGGTTACCAAAAGGGGAGTGGGTGGGGGATGGGTGAACTAGTTGATGCGTATTAAGGAGGGCACTTGTGATGACCAGGTATTGTAAGCAAGTTTTGAATCACTATAGTGTACACCTGAAACTAATATCACACTGTATGTTAACTAACTGGAATTGAAATAAAAGCTTAAGAAATGAAATGAAATGAAATAAAATAAAGATAAAATGAAATAAAATAAAGCCAGTAATATATAGTACACTGAGGATGATGCATTCAAGTATTTTAACCATTGCAGAACCTCAAGTGCACAGTCTTTCATGTTCTACGTATCCCTTGTTCTTTTCTGATTTTTTGATACAGGTCAAATGTAGAACCCCTTACTTTTAGCATATGGTTACATCCAAAATAGGCTACTCTGCCTGGCCTAACACTAAGTCACAAATCATTGGTCTAGAACCTCAAAGTAACCACCAGTGAATGGTTGTCTGCTTGAGTTCTCTGGGTGGATCAACTTTCTTGCTCTAAAGATGATATAACTTTCTTCTAAAACTCTGCTAAGGATGTGGTCTTATGTGCTTCTTTTATGGAACTTACCTTTTAGCACTTCCTGGACAGTCTCTTTGGGAACGACCCCTGGTAAATTCACATAAGATGTAGTTTAATTTTTGTAGTTGTATTTTCATTCTGTGTTTTGGGGACCATGTTCCATTTCCTGTCTATCTCTTTCTCTCTGAGAGGATATTGTGACAAATGATACTCTATAAATACTTATTAGATAAATGCACAGCAAATATAAGGTATACTTATTTGTACCTTATATTAATTAACACACCAATTGTTATGTCAGTATCTTGCCAGAATTAGTTCCATGGCACATATGTGTGTGTGTGTGTGTGTGTGTGTGTGTATTTGTGTGTGTATATATATATGCGTGTGTGTATAATTTTTTTTAAAGGGGAGTAAACCAAGAGTTTAAAAACAATACATAATTATTTGTGTTTTTACCTGCTTTTATGTTTTCCTTTAAATATATGTATATAATATTATTATTATATACATAGTTCGCATTATACTTTATGAGTATGTTGAAGTGCACTGAGATATATTCTGACTAGCATCTATGATTATAAAATATTTCTAAAAATGTAAAGTTCTAATAATGTAATAATGTAATAATGTAAATAATGTAATGGAAAGTCTGCTTAGGATTTTTTTTTTAAGATTTTATTTATTTATTCATGAGAGACACAGAGAGAAAGAGAGAGAGGCAGAGACACAGGCAGAGGGAGAAGCAGGCTCCATGCAGGGAGCCCGATGTGGGACTCGATCCCGGGGCTCCAGGATCAGGCCCTGGGCCGAAGGCAGCACTAAACTCAGTTTTATCTAGCCAACTGCCTCCATAGATATTTATAATTTTTGATATAATTACTTTAAATGATATAATGCTATAATAAATGAACACAGATATTTTGTGTCTCACTATTAAAGGTACTACACTGTGGGTTAGTAAAATTTGTGGACCAGTAATTAACATTATGTAAGAAGTAAGCACAGAATAAGTGGTTAGCATATTAAGAAGTGTTTCACTGGTACTTCAAATATAGCATTTCCAAAAGGAATCTAATTTATTTTTCCTCAAATTTCTCACTTTTGGTACTGAAACACTACCATATGTCTCATATTCTGGTTCACAATATTTTTCGCCTGGAGTAGAATCAATGTACTACCCATGCTATCTCAAGAGTCATCAACTAATCAACTAGCTTCTTTTTTCCTTTCACATTTTTCTCTGACCCTTGTAATCACCAAGTCATATCAATTACTGATTATATCTCCATGATCACATTGAGTTTTTGTCCTTTTCCTCCTCTATTCTAGTTCAAGCTCCTAATGTATTATCATGTCAAAACTACCATAATATATTTATTCTTACTATCTCTAGTCCAACTTTTTTCATCCACTAACTACAGAGTGAACATCCTAATGCAGAGAGATGATGGCATTATCCTTCTTATAGAAAAACCTTAAGGGTGATCCATTGTATCAGTCAGGGTTTGTGACTGCAAACTCAGAAACCAGTCCTAGTTGCTCAGCAATGAAAATGGAATGTAATGACAGGCCTAATTGGAGGCTGACAAACCAGATTTCAGAAATATGTGTGGGGAAAAGTCAGTTGGGAGTACTTTTCTGGAAATACAATAGCTGTAGGCCAAGAAGCTGCTCTTTCTGCTGTAAGATGCCATCATCACCCGGCAAAAGAGTCATCTCTCCCATTGGCTTCTGTAATGTGAGAAGAGGTATTGCATCATATAAATACTGTATGCAGTGGGGAGGCCCCAAATCAGGAGGGAAGTTGGATGTGGAACAGTCACTCCAAACAGGCCCCCACTTAAGGGGAGAGGAAAAAAAATCACCTGAGAAACACTTGTGAAGTTCACAGTCCAGGAATATAGGCTCCCTAAATGCCCATGGTCAAACCACAGGACTGTAGAGCACTTGCCTTCCCCTTACACCTCAACACCCGCATTACTAAAGTAATGATTTAGTAATTGATGATTTACAGCAGTTCCTTTTATTCATTACAGCACGTCCAACTGTCAAAAAAAAATTACAAGGTATACTAAAAGACAAAAAGCACAATTCAAAGAACCAGAATAAGTATTAGAGCCAGACATATCAAGGACACTGGAATTATCCATCGGGGCATTTAAAGCAACTCTGATTAATATGGTAAGGGCTCTAATGGATAAAACAGACAGCCTGCAAGAACAGATGAGCAATGTAAGTAGAGCAGTGGAAATTCTAATGAAGAACCAAGAGAAAATGCTAGAGATAAAAAACACTGATAGAAATGAAGAATGCCTTTGATGAGCCTACTAGTAGGCTGGGCATGGATGAGGAAATAATCCTGAGCTATCGTGGATATATGAATAGAAACTTCAAAAGCTAAAAAGCAAAGAGAACAAAAATTGAAAGCAAGCAAACAAACCAAAAACACCAATATCCAAGGGCTGTGAGATCACTAAAACAAATAAAGCACATGCATAATGGGAGTACCAGAAGGAGAAGGAAGAGAGAAAAGAACGGAAGAAATACTTGAAATAATGAATGAGAATGTCCCCAAATTAATGTCAGACTCCAAACCACAGATCCAAGAGGTTCTGAGAACAAGTAGGATAAATGCCCCCCCTGCCCCAATCCATCATGACATATTACTTTCAAACTACAGAAAATCAAAGATAAAGAAAAAAATCCAGAAAGAAGTCAGAGAAAATTTTGGATGGGGGATGTATAGTATTTGGTTTGTTTTGTTTTTTACTATTTTTTACTTCTTTTCAAGTCTAAATTAGTTCAAAATGAAGACCTACAAAAATTCTCTGCATTGTCCTCATCAATTCCTCTAGTCCAGGATTTTTCAGTTTTTTTTTCTGCTACTGTATCTCTCTCAAGCACCCAAGAGTCTTTGAGACATTTTTCCGAATTGTCCTTCCTTTAAATTTTGCACACCACAGATAGACTGTGTAAGTTTATTTACTACATGTATAACTCTGTTTTATATATAAAAAGGATAAGTGTTCTTGCTCCCCAGCCCCCAGAACCAAGTTTTGCTCCCTTTGAGAATGCTTGCCCTAGTCAGAAGCAGTGATACTTTCCTCTGACCTTCCATAACTCTTTACTTCTGTTGTACAGTTATCAAATGTGGTCTTGTTTGTATGTATGTATTTCCTACCAGACCCATTAGCTTCTGAAATCAATGGTACCATATCACTTGTTTTATAATTCTTTCCCAATGGCTGGCACACATGTCACTTAAAACTGAATTGGCTTGAAGCAGAGATTAAGTCCAGCTGACTTGTGTATTTAATACATGTGGTGGAATTAAAATAGGCAGGAAATACAAAGGGTCATATGTAAAGATAATAAAGAGAGTATGTAAATGTTGATGATTACTATTGGAATAGAAGTTTATTTGGGCAAGTAGTGAGGAATTAGGCAGAAAGATAGGTGTGTGGATTTGTAGTAAATTCATTCATAATGTGATTTGTTAAAAAGAGCACACAATTTACAAAATAAAATAAAACAAAACAGAGTTGCTGCCTATGTGACTATGAACAGAATATTAATGTTACTGTTAGGCAGGAAGCTGGGCATGAGCAATAGGATGATGGATCTATGATGTCCTGATGAGAGCCCCAACCAAGGACCGCTCCAGGACCATCAGGGACCACCCTATTCCTCCCCCCCCACCCCATCTAGCAGTCAGTGTGTGGTGACAATATCCCTGCAAAAGAAGGGTTAAGTTTGCTGTGCTTGTTGCACTTGTGCAGAAAACAGTCCCTTGTCCTTATCTGACCCATGTCTCTAGAAGAGAAATAACATTCCAGTTTCCTACCTTGTGTAGGCATTTGGAATCTATCCTGGGAAAGGACATGTGTAGCTGGATAATTATTATTATATAATACAGGCCTGTCACTCAAAAGTTGGACCCTAAGACCCACTCAAAAGAAAAAATTGATATAAACCCACACCCCATCTTTTCCAGAGGCCCGCTCCTCCCTTGGACTATACTTCAATAAAAACTTTGCTTTATTTTAATTTTGCTGTCCTGCAATTCTTTACTATGGTAGCAAAAAGAACCAAGGCTTTTCTTTTTCCTTTCCACCTCACTCTCCACAGCATCACCTGGATCAGAGATACCATGCATTGAACCTAGTTAGTAGCATAAATTGGGCTCAGTAGGAAAACAGCATCTGCAAAACCCATTCCATTACTGTTTCCTCCTCCTATGTGAAAGTCATTCATGGCCCAACACTTTTCCAGATAATTTCAGGTGATAATGGATTTTCTCCTTCTGGCCTGGTATTCTATTAAAACTCCAAACCAAAAAAATAAATATAAAATAAAATAAAATAAAATAATAAAATAATAAAATAAAATAAATAAAAAATAAAACTCCAAACCTCACCAAAGAATTCTTTTCTCAACCAGCTGGGCCTACCTCAAGCTGGGAAACTTGCTATGAGATAAAATTTGTGCATTCTCCTCCTGTAGATTTTTTATGGGTGGCAGAAAGACCATTTGTCAAAATCCAGGCGATATACACCATAGTCTCCAGGAAGTCATCCTTACATAGCTTGAGAGGAGAGGAAGTCCTTCACCATCACTGTCCTCAAGCCTCTTGTCACTCTTGCCTGTAAAAGCTGCCGGTAGGTGACCCGGTAATGTTGGCAGGAACAAGCATTTAACAAATCTTACATAGATGATATAGGAAACACTTTAAAACTGGAAGTGTAGTGACATCTAGTATATTTTTTCTGGCCTTAGAAATATTGACTAGAAACTCTGAGATTACAGGAAATAAATCAGGTTATATTTTGAAGCATGAATACTGTATCTGGCACCCAGTTGTACTCAGGAGATATCAATTAGTCCTTTTTATTTCTCACTATGCTCTCTTTTTTCTTCAAAATCCTTCCCTGAACTACATTTCTTTCCAATCCATAATTTCAGTTCTACAAATGTCCTCTCTTATACATACATAATATTTCACATTTCTGTACATTTTTATCTATTCGTTTCCATATCATGGAAAAGAAAGGACATCGGGTTTTCAAGTAAACATCACTAAGGGATACTAAGTATAAATATGAGTAAATGTAAAGTTAAAAATTATATCTTGCATGTTTGGAAATAATTGAGAAGAAGAACGCAAAATATACTAAATATTGCCAGAGATTCTATTCGTCCCTCACTTTCCTCAACCATAATGAGAGTTTAGAACTGGATAATGTTATTAATTTATAGCTGAAAATAAAAAGATGTCACAGTGGGTAGAAGTACATCCACCCCCTCAATGCTCACCTCCACCCACTGAGGGGTCTTTTATGAAAAATCCTCCACTGTAGTAACAAAGAATATATAAGTGTTCTTTCTTCCTTTAAACATTCACATAGTTTTTAATAATTTCACAGATTCGTAGATTCCCATGGATTTAACGATTTTAATACCAGACCTCCTTGAATGTATTTACAGTTCTATAGTCTACCATTTCACAGGATAGTTTTACTATTATATAGAGAAATACTTCCCATTTTTTGAATGAAGTCATCACTCTAAGGTCCAAGGAATGCCATCCAAAAATCCTAAATCACCCATCAACAAGAGCTAAGGTGACCTGAAGGAATTTCAGAAGCTGATAAGCTGGCATGTTTGAGTAGTGGTCAGAGATCAAATCAAGAGAGCATCCATACCCGTGAGCAAAGGAGTAAAAAAATGTGTGAAGTCCAGTTATATAATGTGAAACTACTGGCAGGAAGCAAAAATAATTGAAGGGAGTCTCTTTGAAAGGAAGGGTGAAAAGGAAAGGTAATTGTGGATGGGAGCGAAGAAGAGAAGAATTTTGACCCAGAGTCAGTGCACTGTCTCGGCCTCCAGGGTCTTTAGAGTCCTCTCCCTTGGTTGAGATTCAGTCCTGACTGAACCAGGCTTGGAAGTAAACCTGGTTAACTACAAACAGCTGCTTGGCTGCCTCAGTAGCAGGCACTTCATCTATGTTTGCCAGGGTAGAGGACAGACATATTTCTCCCGCGTAGGCCGTTCCCTGACACTAATATCAGTGAACATGCTCTCTGTGCCTTTCATGATTTTGTAAACTTTGATCACTGTTGCTTCATCTTTCATGTTTGCAGGCTGAATGAGTCTTTAGCCCTTCCACATGTGGCAGGACATCTTTCCTCTCAGTGATTTAAGTTTATAGTTCTCCAGACGTTCTTCAACTCCATTATTTCTTGAGGTGGATCAAGGAGATTTTCCAGGTGTGGACTCTCCATTGTTTTGAACAAGGACAAGGCAATAATTTCTATTGTATTCCTCAATGCTTGCTTTCTTTCTTTCTTTCTTTCTTTCTTCTTTCTTTCTTTCTTTCTTTCTTTCTTTCTTTCTTTCTCTCAATGCTTTCTTAAAAAAAAAAAAAAAAAAGCCCAGCATACTTTGGGCTCCAAGTACTCTTTGGACAGTTGCATTCATGGAATAATACAGCACTTTCTTAACATGCGGTCTTGTTAAAAATACAGATGTTGATTAAGTAGATCTGAGGCGGGGTCAGAAGTTCTACATTTCTAGGACGTTCCTGGGTGATACTGCTGGTTTGTAGACTACACTGGGAGTAGTGGTGGATCAGTACAATAACTAACTTTTTTGCGTGTGGCAGAAGAAAAAAATGGGAAGAATGTGAATTATTCCCCCTATTCCACTTCCTACCCACCTCCAAATCATGACTTTCTTTTTTTCTAAATTTACATGTAATTACTGATTTCCCTATGAAAACAAATACATGGCCTCTCACTGCAATTTGTGTGAATTTAACATTACAAAATTTGGAAGTGTTTAACACTCGCTAAATACATTTCAGCTTAGTTACATGCTTCTTGTGACATCATACAACTTGTCCTCAAGGCATGTTTGTACATAGAATGGAACCGGTTGGCAAAGAACTGGAAAGATGCCCAATAAGAAGGGACAGAAACAAAAAACAAGGCTACTGACACCGCAAGTTCATCCAAAATAACATGGATAGTGATCAAAGAATTTGACTATCTCTAGTCATAACTCCAGAAAAAGTTGGTGTCTGGGGGCAAAAACCTATGCTACCTCATTTTATGATAAAGAGATGCAGAATTTGGTTTATGGTTAAAAGTCCAGTCTGGGGGTGAAGTGGGAGTGACTGGGTTATAAGAGTTATTACTATATTAGAAATTCAAAACTATGGATTAAGATAAATAAACTCAATATAAGTCTCCTTCTGCCAGGAGGAAGAAAGAGGAATCACTTAACCTAGTTCTAGTTGGAAGATAATACCATCTTATGAAAATTGTTTTAATAAGCTGCACACTTCCTTCCTTGCTTACATCAGTTTAAGAGATTGCAGGAAAAGTCAGATATGCCTCACTTTTATAGATCATTTAAAGAATTGCCCAATGGGGCCTTCAGGTCCAACATAAACAGGAGGTTGCCATAATGTCTCACTGAGATAAAACATTTATTGGGATAGTATATCCTTTCACTTTCATTAACTGATTCTTTGTATATCTTTTTGTGGCAAATATGACACTTTGTGACTTTTTAAAAGCCTTTTAGAAAATCTAAATAGTAATCACTTATAATTCTTCTCTATATGATTATTTAACATCTGTTTTTAGGATTTCTTTTCCGTTTCTGATAGTTTCTTTCATGTAGAGTGAGCTCCAGTATTTTACCACTTCTGCCCCTCTCCATCTCCTCATCTGCCTAATTGTAGTATTGGAACAAACTGGGCATGAGAAACTTAGCCTCTTCTCTCTTTTGTGGGGTCTGCTTGCCTAGGATCTTGGTTTTAGAATCACCCTACAAGCAGAGGCTCTGCCCCATGGGAAGGCTCATGGTGGTCCAGGGCTGTGAGTGAGTGAGAGGTTATGTCTTTCTGACTTTCTGGGATCAATAATAGGAAGTCTATCATTGCCACTTGTCCAAGCTACATTCTACAATTCCAAGTTTAGTAGCAATAAAGGTAATATTTTGGTTCCCACCTTTATAATCTTTTTGTCTTCTCAGTTGACTGAAAAGAGAGGTAATATTGATTTGACTGACCTTTGAGCTCAAACCTTATTCATCATCGTCATTGCTTCTGAGAATCCCAGAAGGCTAATTCTAATGGAAAATGTGTTATTTCCTCTTCACCATTAGTAAATACTGATCCTAATATTTATTAATAACCATCCCAAACTCAAGATTTCTGGAATTTGGCTTAAAAAAAAAAAAGCAATTCAAGCTACAGCTTCCATGTTACTACAGTGGAGTAGTTGGCAATGCAATCACTCTGAGTCTGTTATGTACTCTATAAAATGAGGATCAAATGTCTGCTTATCTACCTTAAAGTGTGACTATAAGGTTAAAGTTAAATGCATATGAAAATGTGTTGACAAGCATAGAGTGTAGAAAAAAATGTGTGCCATTATGTAATAATTCTTTATATGTGTAAATAGGCAAACACACAGAAAATATATATGACCTTGCTTTTGATTGTATTCACATTGCTTCTCTTTATAGAAAGCTGGTATTTAAACTTTTTGCTTTTTTCTACAAATACCGTTAACTTTTACTTATTGGGCCATATTCTTATTCCATACCGTAAGATATGCTTTCTTCTAGAGTTACTTTTTGCAATGTACATTAAAAATGGATCATTTTTATATCTAAGTACTGTGATTGGCTGAATGCATTTCTTTGTCACATAAAGATGTTTAAAGGTGAATTATGTTTATAGCATTTATGTAGTTTTTTTTAATGATGTAAATATCACCTTGTCTTATTGTTGCATATTTTTAGATTTATTACTTTTAGTTATATGAGGTGTCAAATAACATTTGTTAGCCTTATTTCAGTACAGACACTTTTAAAATGTCAACCAAACAGATGTTCTACTATAAACATGAATACAAATGAGGGCATAGTGAGACTAAATATAGTATATTTTGCTGTTAATATTAAAATTCCTTAAGAAACAGGATGATGAAATTATATATAATTAATGAAAATGATAAGAAAAAACACCCAAGTTTATAATTCTTTAAGACAAAGTATGTACTTTTAGTTACATCTTAAGGTTAAGAAGTAATTTAATAATTTTTAACTGAAGATTATAGTAGTAAAGTTAGACAGATATGATTTCTAGTGTTATTGTGTTATTCTGATTATTTCTGATTTTGGAATCTGATACTGATTTTATTTTTTATCCTCATTTTATGGTCTGATTTATGTTCTGATTATTTCTGATTCTGATTCTAATAGTGCTAAATCTCAATGCCATCTCAAGTTCAGTATCTAAGTGGACTTTATACTCTGATAATATGTGCATATTACTTAGCCCATAACAAAAAGTAGGAAAGAGAGACCCACATTACCAGAGAAAAGAAACACAATTACAATTTTTTTCCAGTTTTGTATATATCGTAGCACCTAAATAATTTAATATAAAAAAACTATAACTAGCTTAAAAAGAAAACCAAATATATCCAGTTAACTTAAAATATCACATAAAACAATTAAGTTGTTCCTTTAAAGCTTTAACTGTTTATCTGACTGGATTAGAAACTCTTATAAAGTGTGTCTGCATAGATAGGAGACTTAATCTGTGTGAATCTATGCGAAGATGTGCGTATAACATTTTGGCCTTTTTTAAACTCATTACAATAGTGATAATATAATAATGTCATATAGTTCTAATTTTTTATTTTACCATAGCTGTTACTATTTATTTTTTTCTTTTTTCTTTTTTCTTTTTTGCTCTATTTCTTAAATGTCTATTGTGTATTAGAGATTTGAATGGGTACCTTATAAGTGTTATCCTATTTGATATATTTGTTTTTAATTGAAACTAAATTGATAACATCACTTTATCTTAAAATACATTTTTCCTTAATTTAAGACAGGGAATGCATGAAAAAGTTCTTGAATTTTGAACCTTATTTGTAAAGAAAACTCACAAATATGAAAGCAAACAATTTTAAGATTATTAATAACACACATTCTTGTGAATATTCATAATGAGCTAAAAATATCCCTTATGTGCATGGAGGGACTTTGTTCTAAAGTTAAGAGAAATGTATACAAATGAACAAAAATGTTTGGTTTTTTTCTAAATAATGCCCTGTACTTTCAGCATATTTTTAAAAACAGTATATTGTAGACACTTTATATGTATATGTATGATTCTTTCCTGTTGGTGGTTATTCAAAGAAGTTAGGTGATTTCTTTCAAATAAATACTAATTCCCTAATCTGCTCTGTAAATCTAAATTGTTGTAAGCTAGATTTCCTAAAAGTAAAGAATACTTACTTAGTCTAAACTTAATTGTTCTCAGTTTATACACAAATTTAAATTCACTTAAAAATATTTCATTTATTAAAATTTGAACTGATATTGAATGAATGAAAAAACTTTGACTTTATACTTTGGAATTCTAGACATTTGAAAAATAAATCCCTAAGTAAAATAAAATACTTTTTTTTCCTTCTTTGGCCAACAGGGAATTAAACAGATATTAAAATAATAATAAAACAAGTAAGGTGAAAATAATAAAGATTAACATTGTTATTATTTTAGAATTAACAAAGGATGTCATTTAACACCCATAGTTATCCCATAAATTAGATATTATTATTTTCCTTCCTTTTGCAATCTGAGCTTCAGAGAAGTTAACTTCAGAGTTGTCAAAGGCTGCCGACCTAAGGTAATTTAGTGAGGTTAGAGTTAAAAGAGTATCTTAATTCTCATTCAAACAGGGGTGAAAATATATCATGTCAGACAGAATGTCTTTACTGACTTCCTACTAACCAATAAATTTTTCTACTTGGTTGTCAGAAAAAAAAAAATTCTGCTAGAAAGTGTTGATAACTTTTTTGACAAATTTCCATTGAAATTTTATTTATTGTTTAGAGAGGTTGCCAACCACAAATACTACAGTTTTTTAACGTTTTAAAACCAGGCTATTCGTTTTTTACTGTTGCTGTAACAAATAACAACACAAAGTTATTGGCTTAAAATAAGACATTTATTCTCTTACAGTTCTAAACTTCATACATCCAAAATGATCCCCACAGGTCCACAGATGGGAGACGATTTTGCCCCAGGGTGAATTATTTCTAGAATCTCCCTTATCCTTAATTTAGTTGATGAGGCTTGGGAATTTTCAGCTGATAAGGCTTATGTGATACTCTGAACTTGGACTGATGTAATGGGTTGAGAAATCTGAAGACCTTGGATGAGGTGAACGTATTTTGCATATGAGATGAATATGAATCTTTGAAAGTCAGAAGGTGGCTACTTCTGAAGCTGAAGGGATCCATGGGTCACATACCTATTATCTTCAAAGGCCCTTTGTGTCACTGAACAATGTACTTTTTGATCCTTCAGAGGCACTAGCAGGTTATCAACCACAAAACTGGCTTACCCTCCAGAGCATGCTTCCTGACAACGACTCCAGTGGAGCATTTTTGGGGACTCAAGATAGGCTAATCATTCTCCCAGTACTAGGTCTTTTTTGCTTAATAGTTATTACCTCAATCTATCTCTATCCACTTACATTTTACTATAATTAGCAGGAATAAATCAGGCTGCACCTCCAACATATACCTTGGAAATTTGCTCCGCTAAATTTCTAAGTTCATTACTTATAAGTTCTGTTTTCTACAAATCTATAGAATACAGTTCTGCAAAGTTTTCTGTCACTGTATAATAAAGATATCTTTTCCTCTGCTTCTGATAATTTCCTTTTCTTTTCCTTACAAGATTTCATGAGCATCACCTTTACCCTCTATATTTCTATCAGCGGTCTGTTTATGACATTTTAGGTATTCTTAAGATAGACTCTATTGTGCCCCTCACTTCCTTCTCTCCAGCAGAGACCATTAATATCTATATTTCTACAACAGTCTCTTTAAGTCAATTTACATTTTTAAAAATTTCATTTTGAAATACTCTGTTTTTAAAGATTTTATTTATTTTTTATTTGAGAGAGAGAGAGAGAGAGAGCACAAGGGGAAGGGAAGGGCAGAAGGAGAGGGAGAAGCATACTCTCACTGACCAGAGAGCCCATCATGGGACTCTGACCCAGGACACTGGGATCATGTCTTGAGCCAAAGGCAGACACTTAACCAATTGGGACTACCAGGCACCCCCATTTTGAAATATATTTTAAAAATTATTTGTTTAATCAACACATATTTCTTGACAGCCTAGTAAATGCAAGCACTGTTCAAGAAAATACGAGACAGGGATGCCTGGGGAGCTCAGTTGATTAAGTGTCTAACTCTTGATTTCGGCTCAGGGTCATGATCTCAGGGTCATGGGATCAAGTCCCACCTCTGCTCTGCAGTGGGCATGGAGCCTGCTTAAGATTCTCTCTGTCCTCTCTCTGTTCCTCCCCACCTCGAAAAAAAAAAAAAAAACTGGGGGACATAACAACCATTAATACAGAGAGGACTTTTTTCTCTTTTTTTAAAAAAAGATTTTATTTATTCATGACAGACAGGAAGAGCAGTTTCCATGCAAGCACCCTGATGTGGGCCTCCATCCTGGGACTCTGGGATCACTCCCTGAGCCGAAGGCAGACGCTCAACCACTGAGCCACCCAGGTGCCCCAAGGAAAAGCAGACTCCTTGCATGGAGCCTGATTCAGGACTCAATCCCGGGACTCTGGGATTACGACCTGAGTCAAAGGCAGGTGCTTAACCACTGAGTCACCCAGGCATCCCATGACTTTGGTTCTTAAGAAGTTTGTATTGTATTTAGAGCAGGCAAATAATTACATGATTTATAAGCAAATATCAAGTAGTTATAACGCTAGCTTGATTTGAATATTTTTCTATTGAATTTACGTTTTTTCTATCATGCTTATAATTTTTCTACCCTTTCCTGTCTACCCAATTCTAAAGCCACTTTCACATTTTTGGATATTTTTATAGCAGCATTTCCCTCCCTGCTGTCAAAATCTATATTCAGGTCCTATGGCTGTTCTAATATCTTACCACTAAATTAGTAGTTTAAAACACCACACATTCATTTTATTACAATTCTGAGGGTAAGAAGTCCAAAATGAGTCTTTCTTAGCTAAAATCAAGGAGTCAGCAGGGCTGGGTACTTCCAGAGGTTCTAGGAAAGAATCTGTTCTGTGATTCTTTCAACTTGTAGAGGCTGCTGAAACCCCCTAGCCTCCCATCTCTACTTCTGTTATCACATCACCTCCTTTTTCAGGTGTATCTTTGACTCCCACTTATAAAGTACACTTGTGATTGCATTGGCCACACTCTGATAACCCAGGATAATCTCCTCATATCAAGATCCCTTACTTAATCGTGTCTATAAAATCTTTTTAACTATATAAGGTAACATACTTGCAGGATTCAAATGTTGAGGACTTTGGGAGACATCATTAAGCCTGCCACAGCCTGATATTACCCCTCCTGTTTTTTTTTTTTTTTTTTTTTTTGTCTTCTAGTTTTAGTTGATTGTGAAATGTAATTATGTTTTAGTGATCTGGAAATGTGGTATTGGGTTTGTTACTGGCTATTTTAAGTAACTTAAGTAAATAGTAATTAGTAAATTGTAATTAATAGTTGAGCCATATATTATCTAGCTAGTCCTATCTTTGTTGAATGCCTGGAGAAATTTGGAAAAGAGCACTGTGGGTTAGAATTTATTATCCATAAAATAATTATTTGGATCCTATATGCTTGAAAGAGTTTCCAGATACAGTACAGATTCATTCTTTCTCCCAATAACTTTGCTAAAATCAGCTGTAGACAATTAACCCTGTGGTTACCTATCATACATCCTGTGTCCTATTCTAATGGTGAGCACTTTATCTAGAAGGGAATAGAAGAGGCTCATTCATGAACTTTTTGTAATAGGCTTGTCATAAGAGTAACTATAAAGGCCAGGAAATTAGAAAACACATAGAGAGAGTAATGGATTAATTAGGACGCCAACAAAGGCCTATTACAAATTAAGATCAGTTTGTCACTATTTAAGATAATCCTGGTTTACTTTCTATGCCTAATTTAGATCCATGTCTTAGAGCTAGCAACCATCCAGATGGTAGTAGTTCTTTGGGACTTGACATCATTTTAAAAGGTCACCACAGGCAAATTATAACTGGCATCTCATTCTTATCAGAGACCAAATATCTATGAACTTGCTCCAATTTTGAATCATTGCTGGAGTATTTTCCCGTGGTAGCTCATTGCTGACTTTCTTTCTGGGTGAACTATGTGAACTAATATTTTTCATATTAAAAATCGTTACATGTATAATACACGCAGGCCCATAATGTTCCCAAAATTTGTCACTGAAATTTGAGTCAAAAGATACTAGTTTTTTTTTTCACTTAGAAACATGGTATACATTCACTTATAGTAACATCAAATGTTTATGAAGTATCCCCAGTAAAAACTGTATTTTCTTTCCTGAAGTGTCACTACATCCAATAAACTTACAGCATTTATTTTGGTGCCTCAAAAACATTGTGTAAACAAGAAAACAAACAAATAGTGTGTGTTGTGTGCATGTGTGTGTGTATATATATATATAGTATATACACATGCTATATTTATAATATATAATATTTATATTACATTTCAGAAGTTCCATTCTCCTTTCACTATTAGAGAGTAAAAATGTATGGAATTATGAGTCAGCTGTACGCTCTCTCACACGTACTCTCATCCACAGATACATAGATCTCTAGGTTTTCTGTTATCTGTAGGCTTATATTACATGTATGTGTCATGGGAAGAGGCAGGCTGGGGAATGGAAATGTATCTTCTATTTCAGCATCCTGAAATATTTACTACTATGCCACACCTGTAAGAATTGATTCTCCTACTGAGGATTCACAGGATATTAATTTTGAATGAAAGCTTAAATTATGCTCAGTATAGTTTTTGAATTTAATGAATTTTACTGTTCTTTGCCTCCTTCCATACCCCTAACTGAATAATATATAAAAGCCCTAAGCATTTAGCATTAAGCCCTAAGCAGCATTAAGTTCATGTTCTGAACCCTAACCCTATACCTAAAGTCTGGCTTCTCTGCTTGGTTTGTGCTCATAAACCCTCCACTTCTGAAAAGATTCTGTGACTTTACCCCCTAGTCTTGTAAACATATTCCTTGATATAGACAACTCATCCACTTGACTTTTGAGTATAACTCAGATAATAAAGATAATTCTCTATACTTCTTTGATGACTGTCATTGTAGTTTGTTTACTAAAGGCAATCTAATAACTATCTGTAGCAAAGAAAGAGTTTTAGAAATAACCTAGGTGAGTTCTAAAAATATATGAATATCTAGAGTGGGGCCTGGGATACATTTTTATTTAAAAAGTCTGAAGGGTAGCCTTATTTGACAGACATGAACTACTCCTAGAATATAAGCTGTCTAAAAAGTACACATATGTATAACTTCTTGGTAGAATTCAATGACCATCCACTTCCCCATTTACAACTCCAGCCTCTAGGACATAAATAGGTTACAGTGATAGGTTACAGAGTTTTCAGGCTAAGAAATTAGGAGGCCTTCCACATCAAGTGGTCACTTTTCTGTTTGGAATACTTCTTTGGTTGCTCTTCTCTCTTGGAACTCTTGGAAATATGGATGGATCATCTCCCATTTTGGAAGTGATCTTCAAACCACAATGAACTCAGATGCTCGGAAGAAAGACCTGAAGACATTGTTATAGATCCAGATGGAAGGAGGCAGGAAGTAGACTGGTTAGGTTAGGTCTTTGATTTTGTGGAAAAATGCTATTTTATTCCTTTTTTTCTGTGACTGATTCTATCACTCACTAAAATGGTAACATTTTGAGGATCAAAATGATTTTGGGAATTGAAGATGTTGGTTTCTTTCTGGGATACAATCTAAGCTTACAAACTGTTAGAATAGGAGAGCATCAAGAAATTTCAGGCCCAAATCTGATCAATAACCCTGTTTTCTCTAAAGTATCTTTCATGGGATGCCTGGGTGGCTCAGCAGTTGAGTGTCTGCCTTTGGCTCAGGGTGTGATCCTGGGGTCCCGGGATCAAATCCCACATCAGGCTTCCTGCATGGAGCCTGCTTCTCCCTCTGCCTGTGTCTCTGCCTCTCTCTGTGTGTCTTTCATGAATAAATAAATAAAATCTTTAATAAAAAATAAAGTATCTTTCACTTAATGATACTCATTGGGAACTACCTGCGTCTTTACAGTTGCATGATGATTTTAAGAATCTGAGATTTAACCATCTTTGTCTTAGACATTCAGCTAATGCTTCATATACTATCTCATACTTATGCCCATTCTTTAATAAATACTTTTTGAATGAATAAAAAATAAATTTCTTTATTGACTCCTTATGTGTAATGTTCTTGAACTCTTTAAAAAAAATGACTTAATTCACTGAAAAAGTGAAATCATAATTTCCTCCCTAATTGAGCTTATCCTTTCTGTAATTTGCAGATAGGTAAGTTTCTGTATATGGATTCGGATAGTCATGCATATAATCAATCTCTTTTAATGTTTGGCATCTGCCCAAGTGGAATTTCAGATCTAATATTAAAAAAATGGATAGCTACATAGTTACATATATAATCTAACCTCCATAGCCTGGCCATAGCATTAATAAAAAAGATATCTGAAAATATTCTGACAAAGAGTTCAGATTTCCTGATTAAAAACAGACATACTTAGTGTCTGTACATTAGTAATTCTGTTATTCAAAGGGAAAAAAGGATGACTCACCATTATGCTTAACTGGTTAAACAGATGAGGAGGAATATTATGCACTGCTTTTGTTTTCTTTTTAAAGAAGAAAAGGTAATTTTCTTCTCCAACTTGAAGTGATTGAGAGCAGTGTAACAGATGTGACCAATTTCATTTTTTTGGAGTGGAAAGGGACAAAATAAAATATGTGGATGTATAGTATCCCCATTCTATGTAGATCATGGCCAGAATTTAAAATAAAATATAATTGATCTTTGAACAACATGGGTTTGAATTGTGTGGGTCTGCCTATACAGATTTTTTTTCTATATAATACAGCACTTTTAGTGTTTTTTCTCTCTTGTGATTTTAATAACATTTTATTTCCTCTAGCTCACTTTATTATAAAAATATACATACAAAATATCTGTTAATTGATTGTTTATGTTATCAGTAAGACTACTGGTCCATGGTAGTCTATAAGTAGTTAAATCTTTGGGAGGTCAAAAATTACATGCAGGTTTTTGACTACCCTGTGGGTCAGCTTCCCTAAACCCCATGTCATTCAAGGATCAACTGTATATTTTTTAAATATATTCAAAACAATAATTTGAATATATAGAATCCTGATCTCATCAAAGCAATCAAAGTTTTGCAGTGTGTTTTCTGGAAATGTTATTTTTAAAGGTATTGATAAGTATTAAGACTAAAGCTCTGTTGGCAAATATATTTGGGAAAAACTGGTTTAAATAAGTCAGAAAAATTTAGATATTTCTTCTCAGAAACTTTACAGTATCAATTTAGACTGTCATATATATGTAATATATATAAACACACATGTATAAATAATATAGACATGCACATATATAATAAATATAGAGGCAGACCAGTTTTCAAATGCATCTATTTTTTCTTCTTTTTAGAGCGTCTTATGGAGTAGGGCTCTGTAGACCATACCTAAGAAAACTTAAATAAATGCTTCCTCAATTTACCCACTAAGTCTTTAAGATGGCCATGGTGTACTGATATTCAGTAATAAATAGACTAAGTAGTACTTAATTAGTCTGAAAATGCTAAACAATCTCAGATAAATCACGTACTGGTTTCTATTTAATTCTGGTTAATTTTGTCTAACCTGTGGAAGAAGGTCATTATTAAAATGTCCTTTAATTTTAACCTAAAAATCTTTGTCTATAAGAAGGAGGGGAGAAAAAAGGCTTTATTTTTGCCCTGAAATTATATCAGACTGTGCTTCTGATTAGGTTAATAAAATACTTAGATCCCTCATGAAAGAAATCATTGAATGACAATATTTATAAACATTATTTTCATTTCTGCAGAAAGAGAATTGACTTCTGGGTATTCTTAGACTAATTCCGTTTGCCACCACCAAATTTGGACTCTGAAGCAAATGCATTAGGTATTTCCTGAATCACATCCCCAGGTAATGAAGAGCTTCATTAAATATAGAAAGCTCTATATACCCTCTGCCTCTTACTAGTTTAATATATAAAAGTTTCCACTAGATACAGAAATTATATTTCCATTATCAAATCCATAAAGTTGCAGAGCAAGTTGTATAAGAGAGACTTGAGGTCACTCTATCAGCCAACAAGAGCTAGTATTTGGATTGCCTCCCTTCTTTGCCTGATTTCAATTAAAAAAACAACAGCAACAATAGTAATGACATAAAACATTTCAAATCGAGTTTTCAAGAAATGATAGCTTGCATTTCTGCAAGAAAGCAAAGATATTCCAACTGAAAACTATGCTAACATCTGCTCTGGCGATCTTTCAAATCTATGCAAGGCAGACAAAAAACACCTATCTGAAGGAGTATAAGCTGAAAAATGAACTAGGAACCTGGGTAAATCTGCTGTGGAAAATTATTGGATTGTGTAACAATTCGTAATCTATAAATAGGATTTAAGTGAGAAAGTCAGGCCAGGCAAATGCTATTCTGATGGTCTGCAAGTCTAGTCTTCAGTTCAAGGCTCTGGTAATAAAAGCCTAGGAAAGACAGTAGATACCTGAAGAAACATCTTGACTGACAATTGACTGAAACATCTTGACAATCAATAGTCAAGAAACATCTTGACCAACTTGACTGAGTATTTCTTGTGTATCCTTTAATAAGAACTTCAAAATTACTAATTATAAACTTCCTAATAACCCATAAGATTAAAAAAAATAACCCATGAGATAGTTAAAATCTATTGTAGGAATTCGAATTATCTGAAAACAAATGAGCATTTATCATGAGTTATGTAAAAATGAAGCTTTGCCAAATTGTGTAAGAGTATATACGTCAACTTGTGTGAAATGGCCAATGGCTAGCCAGGTGCCCCAAAACTGCTTTCTTAACACAACAAAAGCCTAACCTTAACGGACATATTTTGGTAAATTTTAGTACATTAAATTAAAGTCACCTGTGTATCAAGATAAGTATAAACAAAGTTCAAAGACTTGTGATAGACCTAAAGAAGATTTTTGTAACTCAGATAAGAGAGTCTGTAACAAGGAATTACTAACCGGAATATACAAAGAGTCACAAATTAATAGGTAAACCCAGAAAACTGATAGAAAAATGGATGAAGTATAAGGACAAGTAAGCACCAAAGAATAAATACTAATGTCTAATTCTTATAATTGTCATAATAAATTACTATAAACTCAGTGGCTTAAATAACATAAATTTATTATCTCATAGTTCTTGAGGTCAGAAGTCTGACACAGTTCTCAAAGCATTAAAATCAAGTCATCAGCAGGCTGTATTTCTTTCCCATACCTTTGGGAGAGATGATTTCCCATACCTTTGGGTTTTTGGTGGAATTATGTTTCTTGAGGTCACAATAACAAGGTCCTTATTTTCTTGCAAGTGTAAACTAGGTCATTTCCAGTTTCTAGACAATGTCACATTCCTTGAAAACTGGTGCCCTTCCTCCATTCTTAAAGCCAGCAACAATAGGTAGAGTCCTCAGGTCAATTTTATTTGACTCTTCCTCTATTTTTGTGCTTTTAGGAACTCATGGGATTAAATTAGAAGAATCTAGATAACCCAAGATGATCTTCCCACATCAAAATCTTTAATTTTAATCTGCAAAGCTCCTTTTTCCATGTAAGGTAACATATTCATAGGTTCTAGAGATTGATGTATGGATATCCGGGGGACATTATTCAGCCTACCCCAGCTAATAAACATATGATGTTAGTTAAAATTCATTTATAACCAGAGAATGTAGGTTAAAACAATGAGAGATGATTGAATTGAGTCCAATAAATGGCAAAGATTAAAAATTGATTTTTTTTTATTCCTTGAATTGTCAAAAATTAGAAACATGACAATATCAAGTGTTCACTAGGATGTGGGGATATATTTATATACCACTGATATACACTGGTATAGGTAATAAACAAATGGCAGATGGTCATGCTCATATATATAAATAAAATGTATATTTTATTTATAAATATGTTCTACATATGTTTATATTCATATAAATGTTTTTTAAATCAAAAAATCCATCAAAATCATCACAATGATTTCCTAAAGAAGAAAGAGTATAAAGAGAATGTGACTTTGGGTAGTAATAAAAATAAGCTTTATTTTATCTGTAATTTACACATCTTTTATTTATTTATTTATTACACATCTTTTTTAAAAAAATCCAGAAGTATAATGTGTAAAATAAAATAATAACAGGTCTTTATTGTGGGAAATGGGATGTAGGATTTGTTTCTATCTGTGTATCTGTTTATCTATCTGTGATCTATTAATTCATTTGAATTATTTTTTATTTATAAAATAAGTATATCTGAAGACAAAAATAGAATATCTCTTTAGACTATACACATATACTCACCAAAATATATTGTAACAATTGTTTAAACCAGGTGTCAGCAAAGTTGAACTTTTGGTTCAAGTCTTGCCTTATGCCTGCTTACATAAATAATAATTTATATTGGAAAACAGCCATTGTTAACATGTTGTCTATGGCTTCTTTTCTGATACAATGGCAGAGCTGGCCATTGCAGCAGAGACCATATTACCGACAAAGCCTAAAATATATACTATCTGGCCCTTTAAAAATATTTTTTGCTTAAAAGGGACACCTCATTAGAGTTGGCTAACGATTATGTAGGACTATAGCCCATTGCCTAAATTTGGATAGTTGGGTTGCAGAATTATTTAGCATCAAGTAAATCAAAGCATACCTTAATGGCAAAGATGATTACAATGTTGGATTAAGAACAAGTGCCAATGAAATAACAATAATAACTAGAAAAAGAGTAAGTGCCAATGGAATCATTAAATGTATAAATCATATCTCAGTCACAGACTGTTCTACTTAAAGGCATGTATTGAAAGATAGAATTTTGTTTGTTTTCTGACTGGGGATAGCTCCTCAATAATAAAAAAAAAACATAATCAAATCAAATAATTATGCTTCAGTGTGAAAACGTAACTCTACTTACGTTTTCACAAATAGTTTTCATTTAATTCTTTTAGCTTATAACTCAATGATCGGACTAATTTTATCGAAGTAGATAGAAACTGAGGGTCTAAGAACTTAGATGAAAGTATTTGTATAGTTTATGACATGAGGACTAGAGCTCTTACTACTTGTTACCCAGTGTACATTTTTTTCTATATGTTTTCTTCTCTCTTGAATGAGGATAAGGAAAGTGAATATTTGATGGGTATATATTGCTGCTTTTTTAAAAGACAGGATATGACTTTGTTCTAGAAATAGAAAACTTGGAAATCATGTACATATTCCTTGTAAACCAAATGTTCCCAGCCTTCCCTAATCAGTAGGTGCAGTTAAAGTCATCTTTGGGTTATTACTGTCCTAGCATCTTCAAGTTCCTAGCTGCTTACACAGTTCTTATCTCTGTTACAGTTCCCCACTAGTATTGCTGGTATTCTTCATGTTGATTGTAAACCATTCTAGGCTTCTACTCGCCATGGTATTCCAGACTCACAATCTCTCCCTGGACTTTTGGGCACCAATGCAGGCTTTAATTGTTCTGTTATCTTCCTTTATTTAGAGCCCAGCTAATGTTGTCAGCTTTCAGCTTCCTCCTCCAAGTCCAATACAGCATGGCAGTCTCTTGGAAAAAGGCAATAATACATCTTGTTTTCTTTTGATGTTCTTGCAGTAGGATTTCTGGAGCACAAAAATTAAAGGGCTTCCTATTCGCTCACCTCAGGTATTTTTCTCTTCAGGGTCTGCAATGCCACCAGATGGTCATATTGCAATAGATTACTGTGTCTGCCTCCTCATTGCATCTGAATCCACCATTCTTTTCTAGACAGGCCTTAGAGGTAAGATAGTTGACAGTATAGGTTCTTATTTCTCTTTCAACTTAAACTGAATCACTGGCTCTCTTCTCTTTTCTAGGTCTCTAGCCTGGTAGCCTTTGGACTTGACCTTACAACATTGGCTCTTGTGTGGGTCTCTAGCCAGTTGACCCATCTTTCAGACTTTTGAGTTGCCAGCCTCTATAATCTTGTAAGTCGATTCCTTAAAATAAATTTCTCTCTTTTTCTTTTTCTTTCTTTCTTTACTTCTTTCTTTCTTTCTTTCTCTCTCTCTCTCTCTCTCTCTCTCTCTCTCTCTCTATCTATACACACACACACACACACACACACATACACACAGACCATGCTCATACTCACAAAATATCCTATCAGTTCTATCTCCCTGGAGAATTTTAATACATATAACTTATAAAATATGTTATTAATTAAATATATTTACATTTAAAGATTCATGATGTGTAGGTACTCAATAAACTCTTAGGTTACACCATTTAACAAGAAAAACATGACACATTATCTAGGACTCTTTCAGTCACTAGGATAGCCAGATTCTAAGATGGATTCCAATGATCCCAGCTTTCTAACGATATTCATACTTCTGTGTAGTATCTTCCCACACTGTATCAGGATTAGTCTGTATAATTAGTAGAACACAGGAGAAGCAATAGTATGTTATTTCTGAGATTAGGTTATAGAAGTCTTCCTGACTGCTTCTCATCTCTATCCTAGGTCATTTTGTCTGAGAGTTTGAGAGTTGTGAATAAACCTTGTGGGGATACCCTTATAGAGAGGAATGGAGGCCTCTGTCCAATAGCCAGTGAGAAACTTTGAGTTCCTGCCAATATCCATGATAGAAACTTTGGGAGTGTATTCTCTAGCCCCACTCAAGGTTTCAAATGACTTCATCCCAGATGAACTTCTTGACTACAACAGTATGAGAGGTTCTGAGACAGAATCATCCAGTTAAGCTGCTCCTGAATTCCAGATCCTCTGAAAATTTGTGAGTTGATAAATATGTGGGTTTTAAGCTGCTGACCTTTTTTGGGTAAATTGTTACACCATAGTAGATAACTAATACGGATTTTGCTACCAGGTGCGTGATGCTATATAACAAATACCTATAAATGCAGAAGTGGCTTGGCAACTGGGGATAGAGGATAGAAGCTGGAAAGATTTTGAAGAGAACATTATTGAAGTTTTAATGCATCTCATGGCTTTCGAAGAGGCTGACAAGGAATGTCTAGAGGAGGGATGACTAGTATAAAGTAGAATGTGGACCTACCCAACAGCATAATTTAGATCAGGAGAATTCCAGCCAGAGTGTTGAAGATGCTGCCTGGTATGTTCTTGAGCTTATCATAAAATGCAGGAAGACAAAGATAAGCTAAAGAAA
Organism: Nyctereutes procyonoides; assembly: GCF_905146905.1. NCBI lineage: Eukaryota > Metazoa > Chordata > Mammalia > Carnivora > Canidae > Nyctereutes > Nyctereutes procyonoides. Next base: position 2,163,446 of record NW_026575158.1, on the reverse strand, counting down.
AAGTACTGAACATGAAGGAACTGAAACTTACTTGATTGGTGGTCTGGAGTGCTCATGGGCTTTCCAGGCTACAAACAATACTAAAATTAAGATATGGCTTCCTAGCAAAGAGCAAATTCAGTCACCATCAGGGAAAAAAAAAAAAAAAAGGTCTTATGATAGAGTAGACAACATACCTGTCAAATCCATGGTTAAAAGCTTAGAAAAACCAGAAGTTGAAATTTCAGAGCACTACTGAGTCAGATAAAGGGTTTTCTAAAGATGTTAAGGCCTTGACTCACAAATCCCCTTGAACAATAGGCCTCTGAAGAAGTTTTAAGGTAGTTTCCCTCAGCTATTTTAGCAGCTCTTCAGGTCCTTCTTGACCTTCAGGTCGAGAAGGACAGGCCTTTGGATTTTCAAACTTCCACAAGCGGGAAGCAGCTGCAAATACACATTTCCTTCCATGAAACATAAAGGGTAACTTCACTCAGAATGAAGATCCCAGAGGGTGGACCCCAGAACCACAATAGTAAGTCATTTACTACAAGCAGGAGTTGAACTGAGTCTTAGTCAAGAAATATTCATTGCTTGCCTGGATGGTTTTTAGAACAGCTGTGGATCAGTGGGTATGCCTCTCTTTTCTCCAATTTTTGAACAGGAGTTCTTACAGAATTTCTCTTGTGTTTGCCCCACCAATGTATACTGTGTGTGTGGGGGGTGCGGTTTGGGGAACAGGATCATGTGTCTCTTTTTTCACAGGATTCTAAATTGAAAGGATCCGGACTCAATAAGCTTTTCTTAAGGAATTATATACAAGTAGACATCCCTGCACCTGAACCTGATTTTAGATGGTAAGATTCTGGATATCACACTGAAGCTATAATGGAATGACACTTCGGGGTCTTGGAGAAGAGTGAGAATATTTTGCATGTAGGACAGCATGAATTCTTGGTGGAAGGGGCAGATTGCCTCCAAGATATCCCCCACCATCTGACATACAGACTTTTGTAGTCCCATCCTACACTGTAACAAGTTTGGGTTATGTGAGAAATTTTTACAAGTAATGGTGCCTAACTTATTTTCTAAAACTATTTATTTATTTATTTTCTAGAGAGAGAGAGAGCAAGTGGAGGGAAGGGCAGAGGGAGAGAGAGAGAGAATGCTGAAGCAGGCTCCATGCACGCACGGGGCTGGGTCCCAGGGGCTGGATCCCAGGACCCTGAGATCATGACCTGTGCCAAAATCAAGAACCTGCTGCTTAACTGACTGAGCCACCCAGGCACCCCAATGGTGCTTTACTTCTATCATACATTACATTAGATATAATGCCTTTCATTTTGCTGGTCTCTCCCTCTCTCCTTCTCTCTCTCTCTTTTCCTATTCCCCCTTCCCTCAGATCACTTGTTCTGAGAAGTTAGCTGTCATGTCATGAGCAGCATAACAGAGGGTCCCTGTGTTATGGGAACCAGGGCCTCTGATCAACCCCCAATGAGAAAGTGAGAGCTATCAACAGCCACATAAATGTGCTTAGAAATGTATCCTCTGGTCTCAGCCAAGCTTTCTGCTGATGTCAGGCTAACTATTGACTACAACCTTCTGAGAAATGTCGGTAACCATCCAATTAAACCACTCCCTGCTGCCTGGATTCCCTTTTCAGAAACTATGTGATAAAAATAAATGTTGTTTTCGTATTAACTGTTATGTTTTGGGTGTAATTTATTATATAGCAACAAATGGCTAATACAATAATCTGAGTGTTTATTGATATCTTAGTAGATCTCCTACTTTGTATAAGAAGCTGTCAGAGATAATGAGACAGCATATCTGACCGCTATATCAATCAAGACTCAATGCTCAAAATAGAAATCACCATAGGAATTATCAACTATAAGAGTTTTAACAGAAGGAAATAGGTACTAGAAATACTTTGGAGAACTTCAAGTGCATGGTCAAGGCAAGGCCTACAAGGAGCTACTGATTTTGATTTGATTTTTTTTTTTTTTTTTTTTGCTGGTGCCAAGAGTTAAACAAAACAAAACAAAACAAACAAAAAACATACTCCTGTTGCTAAATAAGGCAGATGGAGTTAAAAAATAAAACAAAACACCATACCTCCTGATGCTGCTACTGAGGCATGTCTGTCTGATAAGATGGGAAATGGACACAATGTTTCTGCAGAAAACAGCACATGGCTAATAACATTGCACATGAGTATAAGCAATGAAGTGCAAAAAATGTGGCTTCTGCCTCATTCTTATCCTTTAGTTTTTCTCCAAGGAAATCCAACTAGTGGAACTTCATTCTCTTCTGAAATCTTAGTTGCCAGGAAGTTTAGAAACGTTTTTAGCTTTCTGATTTCTTCAGCTTGAAAAGAAGTAGACCAGAAGATGAGAGAACCAATTCTCACTCTTCCTCATTGTCTGTGCTCACAAGGGCTTTACAGGCTTAATGGAATGACGAGATTAGCATAATGTGACAAAATTAGAGATGGGGCATGTGCTAAATGGAGTGTTATAGCTGAAGTTCAAGAGAAGAACAGAAAAAAAGGAGATTAGAGTATCATGGAGAATTTAGAGAAAGTTTCATGTAAGAACTTAGCCTTTAAGTTGGAGCTTAAAAAGATGATAGGAATTGAACAGAAAAAAAAAAAAAAGGAATTCAGTGAAGGTAGATGTCAGAGTAAAGGCATGAATTAATGCATTTGGCAGCAGGTAGTTAGCCTGACTCTAGAAAAGAATAAATAATTCTAGGTGGTGATTATAATGGACTTTGAAATAAAAAAAGCTCTAAAATTGGAAGTAAAAGTTCAAATATATTGCCTCTGAGTATGCATGTTCTAAATGTCCATGACACATATCTATATGATGATGTAAAATTATGGATACCATTGTCATTCAGTAAATTTGTTTCTTTGCTGGATGATGATGACATCTAGACTGAACTACAGAAAGAGACATGCCCACAGATATCTCAACATTTTCTTCCCCTTAATCCCAGTTACACGTGTGTAGTGACTGTAAGTCTTAAGCCTTATTTTGATTCTCCTATTACAAAAAGTTTTCCTTGAACACCCTAGTCTTGCCACTTCTTTCCCTATTAAAAGGCTATACTTTTCTTCATATTTTCCTACCTCATGCCTGTGGTCCTGTTTCTCAATAGATAGTTTTGGCAATGTCACATGAATTTGTCTGAGTAGTGCATATACCTAGAAATGGCCTGCTACTATGCCTCCTCATTAGATCAGCTCTTCGTCCATTTTATTATATTAATAATAATACTACTCATCACTTTTGAGCCTGTGCTGTATTTCAGGAAAGATATTAGATGCTTTCCAAAAGCCTTAAATCCAAATGTTTTTTCTTTACATTTCATAGATGAAAGAATCAATGGGAATTCTTTAACACCAAAGCCTGTATGGTCGTCTTTCCACAATATAACAAATATTAGAACACAAAATATTTCCTTGATGTCATAGTATCACAGATCTCACAGCTTACAAAGTATTGCTATTGTTCATTATCTCATTTAATTTTCAGAATTAGCCTGAGAAATTAGAAAGATAAAGACTTACTCTTCCTTTTTTTATAGATTGGAAGCACAACTAACTTCCAAGTCACCTGCCCTAGCAAGTTGAGTGTTGAATAATCATTATTACGTTTTGATCAAATCATAGATGAAGAAGATTTTTGTTCACATTCAATAGATAGATATGTAAATTGACAGCTAAATAGATTAATTTAAGGACTTGAAGCTTAGAGAATTGAAAGTTTGGAAACTTCCTAATATCACAAAGAATATATATATTCTTTTTCAATAGAAACCAATAAAATATAGTTATAAAACTGTTTTTCTTATATAACTGATTCAGGGTTGGTAACAGTTATTCATAATCCTCACCTGAATGTCACATGTCACACTGTGGACAAAGGAAACAAATCAAACATCTCTCTGAGTTTCTAACCAATCACTATTATCTTCTGTTGATTAATGCATTATTTTTAATGGTGCAAGAGTCAAAAGAAACTTTCCCAGCCCCCAGTGGCCTCTACTGCTATAGACTTCAGACGAGTATTCTTTAGCCAACTTATACATGTATGTTGACATTTATGTTGGAAGATGAGTTTTCTACTGGGGTTCACTATACGCTAGTTGTCTTTGAAAGTGTTAATGTATAAGGCACTAAGAAAATAAAATTTAACCTCAAATTTTTAAAAATGGAAGTTTGGTTATTTTTCAGTATGTGGGAAAGAATTATAACTTCAGAATGACCTCTAGTTCTCAAATTTAATCTTTTCAGCAATTAGATTCCACAACCAGCCTGTCCTCTTTCGATCAAGAAACAAAAATTTATGCCTATGTAGCATCAAAAATTCCTTGGTTATAATCAAGAGGAACATAAAGGTGAACATTTTCATTAGTGCATGTCATGAACATTGTAGAAAAAAGAATTATAACCCATCCCAGTCCAATCCATCTTCCCTGAGGAGCCGCTTAAAGGAGTCAATGGGGGTGGGGGCAGAAATCCTTGGTATTTTAGTTATTCTAACTCCTTGAAATAAGTTTTAAAGTTGTACAAGAAGGTTCTTAAGGAATACCTAGGCTGCTTGATCTCAGTTGGAGCCATGTGAAAAAAATTCTAACTTAGAGACTAATGATTTTACATTAGGAATAATGTATTCTATTCTTAAAATCAGTGCTATTGATTGAAATCCAAGAGATAGATGTCAGACTTAAGCCTGGAGAAAGACAATTAATACATTTTTCCATATGTTTAATTAATCATGGTGATTACAGGATAAAGAATTAAAGATAATATATCATTTGTCTAGGCCTTATTGAACACTTTATAATTACATGAAATTTATATGAGAATTCAAATATTTTGCTTTCAAAACACAGAGAAGGAACTTTGTGGCTTAATCCTGAAAATTAAAAGTTGTTGGGAAACAATCAGTAGTTGGCTTAATAATAATATATTACTACTTCTGTAAAGAGCATAGAATCACCTTCTAAACTAATAGAACTACTAATAGATACCCAAGTTGTTATTATGTACGTGTATCTTTCTCAAAGGAGTATATTTTTGGGTTGTCAACTCAAACCATGTTGAAGAAAATTAGATTTTCTTAACTTGTGGATTTAATTATTATAAATTTGATGTTACACAAGGCAGAGCATTCTATATCACTGTTTGCTTATCCATGTTGATATCTATAGTCTTCATTATACTGGAATAATTTTTATTTTTTTAATTTTTTAAAAAGATTTTATTTATCTATTCATGAGAGACACACAGAGAGAGGCAGAGACATGGGCAGAGGGAGAAACAGGCTCCCTGCAGGGAGCCTAATGTAGGACTTGATCCCAGGACCCCAGGATCATGACTTGAGCCAAAGTCAGATGCTCAACTACTGAGCCACCCAGGCACCACATCATTGTACTAGAATAATTTTCAAAATCTGAGAAAGGATCTGCTCTAGAGCCTACAATTTTTTTAAAAGATTTATTTATTTATTTATTTATTTATTTATTTATTTATTTATTTATGATAGACACAGAGATTGAGAGAGAGGCAGAGACACAGGAGGAGGGAGAAGCAGGCTCCATGCTGGGAGCCCGACGTGGGACTCGATCCCGGAACTCCAGGATCGCTCCCTGGGCCAAAGGTAGGCGCCAAACCGCTGAGCCACCCAGGGATCCCCTAGAGCCTACAATTTTGTAGAAGAATTCAGAACATTTACAGATCAACTTTGTATGAGACACTTCACATATTTCACAATCACACAAACAATTGTATATGGCAGATATCACTTTCCTTGCCTTACAGCTAAAAAAACTAAACTCAAGATCATGTAGCTTGAATTTGACTGACTGCTAGTTACAACTAAACTTTGCCTAATTTCTAGTCTTTGGAATATTGCATATCTGAATTAAAATCCTCATACCTTCCTGAATCTAGTCCCTTCATAGATCCTCTTAACAATTGTTTGGTGGCCTGAGTTTATCCAGGCCACCAGGGACTTGCTTTGATAAACGAAATTTCAGCAGTCATGATACTAGCAAGGCTTAAATTGAGTGTACACAATGGAACATGATCTTTTGGATCTCTGTCATTGCCATAAGAATAATATATCTTGCTCACTCTTTTGGTTCCAGGAAGAAGAGAGACATAAGGAGTATAACCTCCCTGTTTAAGCTGCCCAAAGTAAGCAGGTAAAGAACAGAATTCTCTTGGACTAGCAAATTGCAATGAGTAAGTCTGGTATACCTGGGTAAGTTTAGCTTAGACCAACTGTGTCTAAAGGAGATTCAAATAAATAAAATCAGAAATTAAAGAGGAAACATTATGGCTGAAAACACAAGAATACTAATGGAGGAATGTGAGACTATTATGAACAATTATATGCCCACAAATTGGACAACGTGGAAGAAATGGATAAATTCCTAGAAAAATATAACCTACCAAGACTAGATCATGAAGAAATAGTAAATCTAAATAGACCAATTATAACCTACCAAGACTAGATCATGAAGAAATAGTAAATCTAAATAGACCAATTACTGATAAGGCTACTGAATCCGTAATAAAAAATGTCCCAGTAAAGAGAAGTCCAGGACCAGCTGGCTTCACTGGTCAATTTTACCAAACATTTAATGAAGAATTAATGCCAATTTTTCTTGTACTTTAAAAAAAAAAAAGAAGGAACAATTCCAAAGTCATTTTATGAGCCAGATAAGGATGCAATAGGAAAAGAAAACTACAGGCTAACATCTCAGATTATATAGATGTAAAAATCCTCAAAAAAAGATTATCAAACAAAATTCAACATTCATTAAAAAAATCAAACACCATAATCAAGTGGGACTTATCTCTGGGACGCAAAGATGATTCAGCACATGGAAATCAATCAGCATGATGCATGACATTAACAAAATGAAGGATAACAAAATCATATGATAATCTAAATGTAGAAAAAGCATTTGGCAAAATTCAGTAGCTTTTTATGATAAAAACTTTCAACAAGCTCGGTGTAGAAAGAACATTTCTCAACATAATAAAAGCCATATATAACAAGACCACTGTTAACACCAAACACAATAGTAAAAAGCTAAAAACTTTTCCTTTAAGATCAGGAATAAGACATGGCTGCCCACTCTTGTCAGTTCTATTCAACATAGTACTGGAAGTCCTATCAGAGGAATTAGTTAGAAAAATAAATAAAAGGCATACAAACTGGAAAAGGAAGAAGTTAAACTGCCATTATTTGCAGATGACATGATATTATATAGAGAGAAACCTTAAGACTACCTCATAAAACTATTAGAACTAATAAATTCAGTAAGGTTGGAGGATACAAAAATCAGATGTATTTTTATATACTAGCAATGAACTATCCGAAAGAGAAATTAAGACAATCCTATATAAGCAAAATAGTGTCAAAAGAATAAATATTTTGAAATAAATTTTAATCAAAAAGGTGAAATTTCTGTACACTGGAAATCTATAATAAGTCATTAGTGAAAGAAATTGAAGAAGACACAAATACATGTAAAGATATTCCATGTTTATAAAGTGGAAGAATTGATACTGTCAAAATGTCCATACTTCCCAATACATCCTACATATGCAATGTAATCCCTATCAAAGTTGCACTTCCATTTTTTACAGATATAAAAATATCCTAAAATTTGTAGGGACCCATAAAGGACCCCAAATAGTCAAAGGTATCTTGAAAAAAGAAAGCCACAGACATCAGAATTCCTGATTTCAAACTATACATTACAAACTATAGTAATTAAAACAAAATGGCTTAAAAACAGTCACATCAATTAATGGAACAGAAAAGAGTTCTGAAATAAACCCATATGTGGTCAATCAATTTATGACAAAGAAGCCAAGAATGGGTAATGCGGAAAAGATAGTCTCTTCAATAATATTGTTGGGAGAGTGGATAACCACATGCACAATAATGAAACTGGACGATACTTATTTAGATATCTCTTATTTGAGATATCATCTCAAATAATTTAAACCATTGAACATAAGACCTGAAATGATCAAACTCTTAGGGAAAAAAAACGTGGGTGGTAAGCCTTTTGACATTGATCTTGGTAAAAAAATTTTTGGACTTGATACCAGGAGCAAAGGCAAAAAAGCAAAACAAAATAAAAAAAAATAAACAAGTGGGTCTACATCATAGTAAAAAGCTTCTGCACAGGAAAGAAAATGAAAAATGAAAAGACAATCTATGGAATGGGAAAAAAATTGCAAATCACATATCTGAAAAGCAGTTAATATCCAAAATATATAAGGAACTCCTACAACTTAAGAGCAAAAAAACAAAATAAAAAAACAAAACCAAATCAAAAACAGGCAAAGGATTTGATTAGACATTTTTTTTCAAAGAACACATAAAAATAGTCAAAATATACATAAAAGGGTGCTCAATATCACCAATTATAAGGGAAATAGACATCAAAACTAAAATTAGATAGCATCTTACTCTGGTTAGGATGTCTATCATCAAAAAGACAAGAGATAAGAAATGTCAGGAAGAATGTGAAGAGAGGGATTCTTTGCACACTCTTGGTGGGAATATAGTTGGTACAGCCATTATGGAAAATGGTATAGAGGTTCCTCAAGCAATTAAAAACAGAGCAACCATAAAATGAAAAAAAAAAAAAAAACCACTTCTGGGTATATATCCAAAAGAAACAAAAATCACTATCTGGAAGAGATCTCTATACTCCTATATTCATTGCAGCACTACTTAAAATAGCCAAGGCATGGAAGCAATCTAAGTGTTCATCAATGGGTGAATAGTTCCAGAAAAAACATATATATATATATATATATATATATATATATATATATAGTTCAACCTTAAAAAAGAAGGAAACTCTACCTTTTACAACAACATGGATAACATGGATGAAACTGGAGGATGTTATGCTAAGTGAAATAAGCCAGACAAAGACAAATACTATGTAATGTCATTTATATGTGGACTCTAAAAAAAAAAGTCAAATGCATAGAAATAGTATAACGGTAGATATCATGGGGCTGGGGCATGGGGAGAAATAGGAAGAGGATGGTAAAAGGATACAAATTTCAGTTATAAGATGAATAATTTCTTAGTATCTACTGGATAACAGGTGACTATAGTTGATAATACCATATGTATAATGGAAATTTGCTAAGACGTTACAACTTAAAGGTTCTCATCCAAAAAAGAAAGAAAGAAAGAAAGAAGAAAGAAAGAAAGAAAGAAAAGAAAGAAAGAAAGAAGAAAGAAAAGGAGAAAGAAAGAAAAGGAGAAAGAAAAAGAAAGAGAGAAAGAAAGATATGTGAAGTGATGGATGTGTTAATTAACTCAATGGTAGTAATCCTTCCACGGTGTATAACAAATCATTACATATACTTTAAATATCTTGTAATTTTATTTGTCAATTATACCTCAAGAAAGATTTTTTAAAAGGCAGAAAGGCCTGGGTGCAGGTGACGGATTAATTTTTTTCAACTGGAAATGGTTCTTGGTGACCTCTATTAGTCTAGGGCAAAAGTGCAGAAACAGAAGGAAGAGAAGGATACTATCCCACAGTGTAACTCAGTGATTTTCCAGTACACGCCTGAGTTTACACACACACATTAAGAGGAAATATCTGCAACCGACTTTTACACTATTTTGTAAACTCTGCTCGGAGAGGTATAATTACTGTCCAGACTCCTCTTTGTACTTTAAAGTAACCACAGACAGTTTGAATGTTCCATCAGGGATTGGCAAACTGTTGAGCTCACTGACTGTTTTTATAGGTAAAATTTCATTGGAATGCAGTTACATCCATTCATTTCCTATTACCTGATGTTGCTTCTGTTCTGTAATAGCATATTTGAGTAGCTGAGACAGATCTTATGGCTCCCACAATTGAAAATGTTTACTCTCTGGCCTGTTTCAGAAAAAGTTTGCCAAGCCTTTATCCTAACGTGCTGTAGAAGGGCAAGGCTGGGAGCTATAGACCAAGGTAGGAAAGTAGTGCTAAGGATGTTGAGAGATGGCAGCATGTATGTGTGGTTGTGGCTGTGATTGTGGCTGTAGTGATTGTAGTTTTTTTTTTTTTTTTTTTTAAGGGAAATGAGAAGTGATTTCAGGGAATTCTGAGCGGGTCTCTTGTCAGATTTAAGGTCAATTCTTCTGTCATTTGCTTGTTACAGAAAATTATTTCCTGGCTCACTCTCTTGAATAAAGCCTTATTTTGTTGCAACATGCTTATTATGTTGGTGTCATCTGAAAGATTTTATTTGATATTTGATATCCAGCTGGAAATTTGAGCCAAGACTAAGGAGACCTTCTTAAAAGGTAACCCGTCTCAGATTGTATTCTCTTTAAAGTATCATGTGTGTATATGTGTGTGTTTAAAAGATATGTTTCAGAGACTGTCCTAGCAGTAGGTGTATAATATTTGGATTTAGATGCAAGTGTGTAATTTGTTACAAGGTATATGCTGTTTGGCCATATTTAGGGGCACTTTGTTATATGCATCCATTAGCCCTGACAAATCCTAAAGGACCAAATACCATCATTTCATCCACTTCAAAGTTCCTCTGAGTTCTTACTGTTCAGATTGCCATAGTGGCTAAATCCCCCTTTCCATTTGCTTGTCCTTTGTCTGTTTTCACAGTCCTCCTGGCTGTGTAATCACGTATTCTCTCTCATTTATCACAGCCTTTCCTGGTCCTGACTACACTATCTCCCCATTTTTGTCATGGTGCACTGGTACATTACAAATACAATTAAACCTCTTATGATACTGCAGCTTTTGGCCAACACATCCCAGCTTCAAGGTTGAAAGATTTCTGATATTACCTCTGATATCACTTCTTTCCCATTTATCGGCAGTGTCCGGACTAATGCAGTAGTGTTGCATTAATTAAAGGAAGCATCTAGTAATACTGCTGTTTTTGCCAGTCTGACACTGAATCGGGAGCCTGATGCCTGCTCATGTTTTAAGAACCATTTATCACCCATGTCATCCCAAAGCAGCCAGCTGTCTGAGCCAAGCCTCATTTGCATTTCATCAACCACAGGCTCTCTTTCCCCCATTTCATTCTCAAGTCTTTGTATAGCAGCTCCAATTTTTTTTTAAAGCACATTTTTCAAAGAAGGAGCTTAGCTAAAATTAGTATGCTACGTAGAAAGATGATTTGAATACCAGACACAAGTCTCCACACTCATTGTGGCCAAAATAAGTAACAGAGATTGTGTATTAGATTTGTTCTTTCTTTTGGTGAGGTGGCACAAGTTGTAACTACCACCCCACTCCCCAACATTACCACATGAATCTCATCAATATTCATACTCGATAGCAAACATAAAGATTCAATTTCATTTCAGATTATGAAAACAATTTTTACAGTAACAAATGAAGTGTATTTGATCCAATTTCATCCTTCATTTTGTATATGGCCCACTGTTCTCTTCACTCTTTCCAATCACGCATTATACAACCTTTTTTTCTACCCACCAAAGCTTCTTAAAGATATATCTTAAAAATGGCTCAAAATGTCCCAAACCAGAAAAAAATCAACTTATGAAACTGCATTTTGAAACAATTTGGTAGTAAGTTTTGTGCTTGTCTTCATAATTCCAAAATCTATGTAATTAATATTTTCCTTTTTCATAGGTAAGACTTTATATCATTTTTTTCTATTTATTTATGCACTTTTAAAACCTCTTGAGAAAATTTAGGGTTTTTTTTTTTCCTCCATTCCAGGCAAAATAATACTTCCTCATTTCCCTGAATCATCTTCTTAATAAATATGTTTTCACTAACTGTATGCAGAATCTGTTTACATATGTGTGTGAGTGTATGTGTATCTGTGTGTGGAGAGAGAGAGAGATTATTTTAACTCACTGTGCATAGACTTGCCCACTCTCAATGTTTGGCCCAAACCAAATCTCTGTTGATCATTTTAAGGGGTAATCATACCCTTTTATGTTCTTGCTTCTTAACCCAGATGGTCAACAACAGTGGACACCTGTCTCTCACTGAGACCATATGATAAAGGTCATTTAACAGCCTTTCCTGGTAATGCTCTTTAGTCCCTGTGGGTTTGGTTTCAGATTCCATTCAGTGGCCTAGAAACTTGAAAGCTCTGTATCCATAACTAATCCTTTGGGATTTTTAGTCCTCAATAGGTAATTATTTCAACAAGTTTCTCTCTGAAAAGAAAGTGGTCTTTTGGAATTTCTATTAAATTGAATAGGAAAATAAAAACTTTGTATGTATTAATTTTAGTTTACATCCATATTTTAAAATTAACATCATTTAAATTTTAGTCAGCCACACATTCCATTTAGAGCAAGAGAACAAATACTCTTTAATAAACTCTGTAATAGGTTTTAATTTGATTTTAGGATGTTTGTGATTTATTAATATGTATTTGATAATCTTTCAATCTGTTCTCAAAGCACCTTGCAATCTTAAAAAGCAGCAAAATGTGTTTCAGTAGGGAAAATTATCTTCTAGAATTCCTTTTAATTTAACCAGGATACTATACTTTATTGCATAAACAATATGAGTTTATTTTCCATTTACTTGAAAATTCCATGTTGATAACACCAAACTCAAATTCATTATTTAAATAGTAAACTGGTTTTCTGTAGCTTATGTGTTGCCATATATTCACAAAGATTCATGAAAAAGACATTTATTCTTCTACATTTTTCCTATCTTCTTCTAATGCTTTTATTTTCTACCTATTTCCCTTCAGATTTATGAACTAAGACCTTAATGCTTGAAGTTGAAACTTTCTCCCTCAGCTTTTGCGCTTGTAAATCTCTTTTTACCTTACAACACTTCCTGCCATATCCAAGGATATTAAAATATGTTCACATTTGTGCAGATGGATTGTTTCATTAATAACATTTTTGTAAACACTTTTCCTTTGACTAATTTGCTCTTGTATTTTTTCATGATGCATGCAATATCGTGGATTTTGAGACATGGAATAAAGGCTTCTAACATCAAGAAGAATGGATTTCATGAAACCAGCTTTTTCCATTTCTGAGTAGATTATCATGTCCCTCTTTAGCAAGGATATAATAAAAGTGTAATGGAGATGTCTGTTGGTCAATGGATTGTTTTTAAACACTAATTGGGTATGTATATGGAGACACTTTTTCAAAAACTAAATTTTTGTTTTAAAATTGTTTGGGAATGACAAAAATGTTATAAATATAGCTTAGAGAACTCCCATATAGCCCATACCCAGTTTCCTCTCCTGTAAGCATCTGACATTTGATAGGGTATGGTTGCCACAACTAAGGAGTCGATATTGATACATTATACTGACTTAAGTCTGTACTTTATTGAAACAGATTTTCTTAGTTTTGTTTTTTTTTTTTTTAATTGAATGTCACAGGACCGTTCCTACAAGAGAAAAATTTTACGGTGTATATCCATAGGTTGGCCACCTCCAAGAAACTGGGACGTGTGGTGGATAAGAGTCCCTTTGAGTTAGAATTTTGAAGTTCATGGTTTTAATCCAAATTCATTAGCCATCTGATCTTAGTCAAGTTACTTTGTCTCTCTTTTAATCCCTTTATGTAAATATGAGTAAAACAATAATGCCTCTCTCATAGAGTGATGTTGAGCATTCAAATAAATGTTGCAGATAAAGTTCTTAATTGAGAATCTGGAAAATATTATGTTCTCAATAAATGTGCTCAAGAAACGTTGGATATTTTTCACTTTATTGCTGAATTTGAAGGCTGGGGGAAAAGCAGTAGCTTGAGAGTGTTCAGAATGACAGAATGTTTGTGTTGCTTCAGACTAATCAGTATCTTCACACAACGAATATTCACATCATTTTCAGGTATAGGTCATCAGAGGAGATATCTGATCTACCAGATGGCCCATCAGGTATCCAGCAGTGAAAACTAAGAAAGAGAAAATCCTGCCCCCAGAATACTTCTATTCAATCAATATCCATAAACCTCAGATAGAGATACAGAATGTTAAATTAGTATTATTGGAAGCCAATGTGAGTTATTCAACATCAGAAAGAATTTCAGGAGCAGTGTGCATCACACAGATCTGATTCATATTTGTAAGGCATTTAAAAAGTCAGATTTTACCAATTCATAAATTCATGAATATTTTGTTAATGGATATGAACAACTTAAAGTATCACTTTGACTTACACTTCTTTGGGAAAACTAAAGAATGAAATGATATTATAGTAACAAGCACATGGTCATGTGTAATTCATACTTCATGATTTTCAAAGCACTTGTCTATTTATTATTATTATTGTTTTATTCATTATTTCATGTGAATTTGCAGTAGCCCAGTGGTTAGGACTTCAGATGTCACCTAGAGTGGAGACTACATTACCATTAGTTTAAATGTACTTAACTCTTCATTTCCCCTTCCCCTTCCTTCACTACCTAAAATTCCAATCTTGGATTCTACAATAGTCATAGTGTTTCCACATGCAGTTGTACCTGCAAAAGAACTGTACTACACAAATCCATCTATTAAAGTTGTGGAGGGATAGACAAAGAACCATTAACATTGATTATCTTAGTGCAGGAGGAATTTGAAGAGGCAGATGATAGGGAAAATGAGATGATTTTACTCTTTATACGATCTTACCATATTTGTGCAGATACAAAGCTCATGCATTATTTGTAATGAAACACCAGAATACTAAAATGCTCATATATTTAATGTACTGTAAAGAAAATATAAGGTCACAAATCAAACATTTATTCTTCAGGTGATTGATCCTGGTAAAGGTCAAGTCATTCAAAACTTGGAGATTGAGATATTTATGGAGATATTCAAACAAAAAACTATAGAGAAAGGAAAAAAACATTGAAGGCATTTTTCTTTATTATGTAATCACTGTTGATAGATTGAAAGCATCTAATTTATAGCTCCTGAATTAAATCTGAGCTTTCCTTGGAGAGTAGTGAGGAGTGGTGAGAATGGATAGGGAACAGAGTATGTTTTGAAAGAGAAAATTTAGAGAAGCTTAATTTAAAAGCTCCTTATGTGTCAAATAGCTATTAAACATAATTTTCATGATTTTAATATAAGTGGATCTGAACTAGCATATGGACAAAGTTTCTTTTAAGTTGCACATGGGTTTAAAATGTAGGGGAGAAAGATCACTTGGCAAATATGGTTTTGGTTTTGAAAAACTTCCAAATGTTTAAAAAGTAGTTTTCAAATCAACCATATCCATATGCACCCAGGTTTTCTCATCCTCACTATTGAAGGATAAAAAGAACTAGAATTGGGGCAAAATGGTTGGAGATGAGATACATATGCTGTAAAACTAAAAATCAGTTGATACTCCAAGGAATTGGTTAAAAAAATAAATTTGGTCCTTATGGCAACTTTACCGAAAGAATCTAACACTTTTATTCTTAGCGATTTAGGATCATGGATGATATTAATCTGTCACAAAATGATCCTATGACCATTTCCAGAAATGGAAAAATGCAGAAATAGAAAATGTGTATAATATTGCTATTTTATTTTGTTCCAAGTCCTGTTACTATCTGTGGAAAGCAATGTTCCAAGGGAATGAACATTTAGATGAATTATGACATGGAATATCATTTCCAATGCCGTATGCATAGATAAATTAATAATAACTGAACATTGTTGGCATATGGCTTCCAGACACAGAAAAGTTTCCCTCATAACATCTAAAAGTTAAAAATATGTGTATGCCTACTTTTTTTTGTATGCCTACTTTTAAAAAATATAAAGACATTAAGTTTTGTCAAACATTTATTTGAAATTTATTTAAAAAATAAGAAGTTATAGGCTTAATTAAATTTTTTGAATGAGAAGCTGTGTTTGGGGGATTAGTTACCAATTGTTTCTCCCAAATAATGTATAAAGTATATTTTATTTTTACTTTTGTTTTAGATGAATTTGAGTATATTGATGCAAAACATCAATTGGTTACAAATAAAATATGGGTAGTGTTAGTAATCCCCAAATATCAAATAACATTCAATGAACTTCCTTATATGCATTTGGTAATTCATTATTAAATTAAGAAATAAACACATTTTCGTATTATTTTTGTCTTTGTTGATTTCTTTCATTTTCACTACCTATACCAAGTAATATGTGTGACCAAAGACATTTGATGGGTTCCCCAATTCATTTAGCACATTTCTTTTTGTGTCATTTTAATTTTATAGAATTTTCAGAAGCCAGTGAATATAGATCCTATAGTAATACTCACATGTATATTTGGGAAACACAAAATACTTTTTAGTCATTCAACATCAAATGTACTGACAGGTAAATTTGATGAAGAAAGTAATATTTTAGCTTAAGAAGAGAATTATATTAGAAAATAAATTGTATAGTCCCAGGTATGTGACCCTTCTATACACTCCCATTTTGGCTATTGTTGTACTTTTTTTGTACTTTTTCTCTTCGAAGTGTGTAAATAAAAGTTTCTTCATATTTATTCATCATAATTTCTTCTGTAGAACCACCTACAAATACATTTTCTGGAATATATTAAAGGAAAAAAAGCAAAGAAACTACACGGCATCAAAATACAGGTAAGTGGCTGGGAGGGAGAGATATTACATGTAGTTCAGATAATCCTATATGTATACAAGGAGCCCAAAGCAGTGCTCATCAATAAACTCACTTGGGACAGAGACATGGTCAATAATATGACCATGCAAGGTGATGCATCCTTTTTATCTTTTTTTTTAAAGCAATACATAGATCTTTGGGAGAGAGACATGGAGTGCAGAAGAGAAGCATGGAGTGGTCTAAATAGTAAGTCTGATTTCAGTGTTGCCTTCTCCAGCTGAACACAAATATTGCCATTACCTTCATTGTCCTGAAGCATGACTCTCCACTTGGGAAAAGTTCCATAGTTTATATTTACATCCAAAAATTCTTATACTACATTTTAAGGCCCCCTACATTTTCAATAGCACTATATATAAACTTATTTTTGTCAACTCTCGTTCACCATATCCCACCCTCCTTCATACCTACACCCCAGCCGCACTGCTCCAGATTGTCAGCTTCATGAACACAGGACTTATATTTGTCAGTTTCTCTCCGATGTAATGGTGGCCTTGGTACAGTTCTAGTATGTAGGCAGTTGTTCCTCTTATCTACTAATCTTGCAGCTTGTTACCCTAAATCTTAGTGGCTTAAAACAAAAGCACTATTTCACTCCTGAATATGCATTATGGGCAGATTAAGAGTTTGTGAGATTGGTTTGTCTCTGCTTCATATGCACCAACTGGTGCAATTTGACTAGGGCATGAGGATACATGTCAAACATGGGTTATTCATATGGTTTATGAGTGGATACTGGTCATCAGCTTGGAGCTAAGTTGGGATTGTTGTGATTTCTCTTCACATCTGTCTCTCCACATTGCTGCTTAGAGTTCTTTACATTATGGGAACCGAGTTTCAGAAGCAGGTATTTCGAAAGACAGAAAGTAGAAGCCTCTTAAGGGCTAGACCCAGAAACTAATACAGTATAATTTTTACTATATTCTATTAATCAAAGGAGAGCCGTCTTAGAGTCAAGAGAAGAATCATCTTGAGAATTATTGAGTGAATAATTATTTAACATTTCCAAATTTTTTTGTTTGTTTGTTTTTGCATTTCCCACATCCTTTGTGGCTGGGCTTCTCCATTCATTCTTTGAGGGATGACTTTACATCTCTTAATCCTTCAAGGAATGCCTTTCTACCAACTCTACATGCCAATGTCTTAAACATTACCACCATGAAATTGGTCATATTCTCTTTCTTTTATTTTCTTGTTTTGTCTGTGTGTATGTGAATGTTTAATTACTTCATTATCACTGATCACAATCTGCTTTGCTAAATTATTACGTATGTGCCTACCTTTCTCATTAGACTTTGGACTTCCTAAAACTAGTTTAACTATGTTCCAGTCTGTAGATATACTTAAATCAATGGGAAAATGGGGCTTTTCCAATAAGGATATAAATGATAGAATATATAACACATTCAGTTACACAGGCAGCTGGAAATAGAACTTCTGTTTAAAAGGTGATCTGGTTAAGCAAATTCTGAGGACTCTTCCATTTTTTCTAAATTAAAAACTGAATTGCTAGTGACTTTATGAAATGTGAGGTAAGAATAAGCTTTTTAGAAAATATACTAAATGGTTTTGAATACCTTTGATTAAAATCTTAACTTTTTCTAATTTTTATGAAATAGTGCTAAGTATTAAGACTTTGAAGAATCTTATGCTTTCTTTCTCTTCATTCTTGTAATGTTTAAAAAATTATTTCTGGGGAATGGACTATCTCAAGCCATGTATTCAGCTTCTTTCCTAGAACAGTTGATCAAATTCCATTTTTCTCAGGTGAAGGAAGATACATCAAATGGTAAATGGCCAAGATGAATCTTTAACCTCTAAGACAGCAATTTTCAAGAGTTACCTGCACAATCAACCACTTGTATGCCATCATTCCCTCACTTTTATTATACAAGTTACTGGAATCGGAAAATCTAAATCTTGCAACTGAGAGGGACTATGGATAAGAGGTGGAGATGAGGTGAGATCATGGTGGGCACAGGGATGGAGACCAAAGAGAAACACAGACACAATTAATTATTCTTTCCCTATTTTAAATTGGAAGGTATTTTAATTGTAGAATTGTGGGATTCTTGCTGAAAATGAAATATTTTAGTTGCAGGTGAAATGCATCAAGAAAAAAAAAACAGTGAAAACTAGCAGTCATCCTTTTCAATCATATCTACTTGTATCTATCATTTATCTACCTATGTCTATATTTACCTTAAAAATAGAAAAGAAAAAAGATGAGAGCACTGTTATTCATTTCTTAAAATCTGCTGACTTAGTGGAAATACTGCAACAAATGGTCTATGAAATGAGAGCCGTTGCACAAGTCAGTGAGCTTTACAGGCACTGACGATATCCCACTCTGCAATGCTATACTATGTGAGGATTCTGCATTTCATTATAACCAGAAAAAATTTAATTGTATTATTCTATTTCTAATGTTGTAGATAAAATGTATGGTATCTCAAATCCATTAATCTAGAATCTGAAAAATTGTCCTTGACCTTCCTCTGGATGTTTTGGATGCAGTACAAACAATGTGTAAAAACACCTGGGCTCAACCTGGCAAATGAAACCATGAGGTAATTGGTTAATTGCAGGTGAAATTGACCACTCACCTCTTTTATTGGAAGACTAAGTGACTAATTGCACTTGTGAATACTCTAAAAGAACAAATTGTTACCTAATTATGGAGTAACATAGGTTTGGTGGGCATGCAGAGGCCCATATAGGAAAGAAAGCCATAGATCTGTCCTAGATCTGTCTATTGAAAGGAACTGGCAATGATAATAATCCAATGGAAATGATAGAAATGTGGAAATGGGCAGTGGAGGGAAAGTATAAGATGAACCTAAAATATACAATTATGCCAGAAAGCAATGACACTCAAAGAATGATGAGAACATCAAAAAAATACAAAAGCCAACAAGAAGTCCTCCCTCTGGACACATAGGAGACACATTGAATATCAAAACAGGGACTCCTGAGTGGCTCAGCAGTTAAGCACCTGCCTTTGGCCAAGGGTGTGATCCTGGAGTCCCAAGATCGAGTCCCACATCGGGATCCCTGTATGGAGCCTGCTTTTCCCTCTGCCTATCTCTCTCTCTCTCTCTCTCTCTCTCTCTGTGTCTCTCATGAATAAATAAATAAGATCTTTAAAAAAAGAAATAAATAATGATAATAATAACTTGTGGTCCAATGAATACATTAGGAAACACAAATCCATATTGATAGACTAAATAAATGAATCAATTGAAACGTTGATGAGAAATGTGGATATATTAACTTACATAGTTTCACAGTACCTATACTTCTCACCTCTATTTTTACCATTATCAGTCAGAAAAGGATGATGTGCAATTTTACACTGGAGAAGCTGAGAGATGTCATCTTAAATAAGTGATCAAAGTTTATCAACAACAGTGGGAAAAATAGAAATCACATGACACGTGATGTAATGCAGTGAGTTAATAGCATTATTTCTATGATATCCCTGCCAGAAATACATAACCTTATTCTCTAATCATGAAAAAACATTTTACAAAGCCAAAAGAGACATTCTACAAAATAACTGGTCTGCAAACTTCAAAGATATTAAGGTCAAGAAACCAGTGAAAAGTTGAGGAGCTATTCCAAACTGAAGGAAACAGGACATGACAATCAAATTCAATGCATGATTCTGAAATGGATCTTTGTGCTATAAAGACATTTTTTAGAGCCATTTGATTAAGAAAAATATTGTTCTTTCTACTGTACTTTTGATTTCTCTGAAAGTTTGAGATTATACAACTTTAAGTTTCTCTTCTCACCCATTAAGAGTTGCTTTCACTACTTCTTGTCATCTAAAATGGCTCAAAAGATTTTAAAGCATTGTCTTTTCACCTAAACCATTAAATATTTTAAGATATAGTAAAACAACTCAGTAGTTTTTACTCTGCCCTTTTTTACTAGAGAAAATGGAAATATAATTTCAGTTAGAAGATTTAGCTCTCCTTCCAGCCAAATTCTCACAATTTAGTTTTTCAGTTTGGGAAATGACTTTTCTTTACTCAAATTAAAAAAATTATGGCTTTAATTTTGGCCAAGCAGTTAAGGTTGTTGTCTCATTAAGATTTTGTATATGTGTATAAAAGCCCAAGATACTTTCTTTCATTCATTCAAGAAATACTGATTGACTCCTTATTTTGTTCTAGGCACTGAGGGTGTGTCAGTAAACAAAACTGATGCAAATCTCTCTGACCTCATGAAGTTCACACTCTAGTGGGGAATATAACAAGTAAATTATGTTGTGTTTCAGATTCATGCTCAATGGAGAAAATGAAAACAGGGAAGGATAAATGGAATTTGGGGGGTGGGGGAGGCCCGGGGAAGCTTTAAATGGAGTAGACAGGGAGGACATTGATGAGAGGGAAATATTCAAAGACCTGAAGAAAATAAATAACTATACTATGCATAGGCTTGGGGTCCGGGTGCAAATCTAAGTAGTAGTGTTTTAGTTAACAATGGAGTGGTTTCATATGTTTATGGTTTAGAAGATTTATGCAATTGTTGAAAAGAGACTGCTGATTGGATCTCTCTCTCTCTCTCTCTCTCTCTCTCTCTCTCTATATATATATATATATATATATATATATATAACAAAGAATTGAACTTCTCCTTATGGGGCTAAGTGTCCATTTGGAAAAAAATTAAAAAATCTTTATTTGGGTATAATATATGCAAATATTTCTGTGTAGGACATAAACATATGCAAAAGTCAAAAAAATGGAGAGGGCATAGGTAACACAAAAGAAAGATTTGAGAGATACAAAAGAAAGAAATAAGGAAAGGAAGGAAAAAAGAGAAAGAAAAAGGGGAAAAAGAGAAATTGAGAACGAGAGAAAAAGAAAGGGAAGGATGAATAGACCATGAATCAAGAGAAGAAAAAAAACCTAGGGCAGTGTAAGGAAACATTTTCTCTAGAGGGCCAGGTGGAAAATATTTCAGGCTTTTTGGGCCACAATGGAGCTCTGTCACAACTCCTCAACTCTGCATTTATAATGTAAACTCAGTCACAGGAAATACCTAAGTGAAAGGGTGTGGCTGTTTTCCAATTTAATGTTACACACGCTAACATTTAAATTTTGTATGTCCAAAGACACATCACAAAACATTTTTCCCTTTTTTATTTCATTGTTTTCAACCTTCTGAACATGAAAAGAAATGTTTTTATACTGGGCTCTAAAGGCAGTGCATGGGTCTTGATTGACCCTTAGGCTATAGTTTGCTGTTCCCTTGATCTAGAGTCACAGAAGCAAGTCACGTGAATCAATATGGTGCAATGGGAGGTGGAAAGGAATCAGATTAAGTACCTGGGTTTTTGTCCTGGCTGGACAGCTTGTTAGTCCTCTGGCTTTGAGTAAGTGTCCACCTCACAATGCTTTACTGTTTCAACCAATGAAATGAAGGTGTTGAAAGAAATGAACATCAAATTCTCTTCTTGCAATAAATTTTGTTTTATTACCTTTCAAAACTAAGAATGGATAACTATAAAGGAGGAAAAAAAAACATTTGATTTCAATTAGAGTTCATGATTTCAGTTCTATTCTTTGCGAAAATCTCTTCTTAAGACAAAAATATTTTTACACCCCTTGTGTGTAGAAGTTAATGCTTTATGCCCTTTAGGAAATTGGTGTCACCATGATTTCAATGATGCCTTGCCGGAAAAGCCCTGAAATGATCAATCTCAACTGCCATGAGCAAGGCTACAATATGGCCCGACAAGATGTTAGTAGTTTATTCTAAATAAAAGCCATTCTTAAGTGATGGGTGAAAATTCTTATGCATAACAGTCAATCTCATTTGTTCCAGTTTAGATTTCTTTGAGGGCCAGGTGTGTTGAGGGTTAGCTTTGTAATGAAGCATGGGCTTCTTGTTGAAACAGCTCTCTCTGCAATGCTCTAGGGCAACCATGATGCAGATTCTGACTTATTTAACTATTCTTCAGGATGATTTCAATTTTATATATTTAGCAAGGAACTTTTCCCAAGGTATTTCTCTCCTCTCTTCCAGAGACAATGTCTGTAAGGTTTATCATTACCTTAAAATGTTAATTCTATAAAACATATGA
Source organism: Nyctereutes procyonoides (assembly GCF_905146905.1). Lineage (NCBI taxonomy): Eukaryota > Metazoa > Chordata > Mammalia > Carnivora > Canidae > Nyctereutes > Nyctereutes procyonoides. Next base: position 2,140,726 of record NW_026575158.1, on the reverse strand, counting down.
CATTTTTAAATAGCAAACCAAAAAATATTAAACTGATTTAAATTGTGTTTCTGAAGGTGGTTGCAATAATATCGCCCCTTCTACTCCCACGTGAAGCTTTGGAATCTATTTTGCCCTCCCCTTGAATCTACTCTAGTAAATTGGTGTTGACCAATAGAATTAAGTGAAACTGTAACTTTTGAGGTCAAGCCTTTTCTGCAGCTTTCAATTTCTCTCTTTAGGAGTCCTTATCTGACAGGGGAAAAGGTACAGCTACTTTATTGAGATGACATTGAGAAAGAAAGAGATGCCCAGGTGGCCTCCAACTGTTCTAACCATTGAACCAGAGACACCATGCAGGTGAATAAATTCATCCTGGGCATTTCAGTTCCTGCTAGCCCAGTGCCCCAAATTAACCCAATTTCTAGCTGATAATATTTCTAAATGCAGTCAAATGAGTAACCTCAGGAAATGTCATAAGAAATGCCCAGTCAGGGGATCCCTGGGTGGCTCAGAGATTTAGCTCCTGCCTTCAGTCCAGGGTGTGATCCTGGGGACCAGGGACTGAGTCCCACGTCGGGCTCCCTGTATGGAGCCCGCTTCTCTCACTGCCTGTGTCTCTGCCTCTCTCTCTCTGTCTCTCTCTCTCTGTGTCTCTCGTGAATAAATAAAATCTTAAAAAAAAAAAAAGAAAGAAATGCCCAGTCAAGTACACCTGGCCTGTGAATTCCCGACTCACAGAATCTTGAGCAAATACAATGATTCTGATTTTAAGCCACTAAGTATTAGGACAGTTTGTTGAGCAACAATGGATAACTTAAACGAACTTTATTCCAATTAAATTTCATAATGATCAATTATATCACCAATTACACTTCAGGTAACTGTACACAACTTATCAGTAGGTAGCTGCTCTATGGTAAAACATGCTGAAATCAGTAATCTCACTATATGTTTTCTGCATTTTAAATAGTCATTGTTCTTTAGGCAATATTTCTTGCTGGCTAAAATAATAAAAAAATGCAATGCAACTCACAATGAAGTAGCATATATAAAATTTAAAATTGAATTTAAAATTCTTAAATTTAAAATTATCTACAATAAATTTAACATGAATTAATTCTGGTTTATTATTATCAGAATTAGCTATTTTATCATAATGCCAATAAAAATGGAGTTATATTGTTCTGCAGCATGTGTTTATTCTATATGAACATAAATATATTTTAAAACTATTTTTAAAGTATAAATATATTTATTTTTAAAATAACTGGAAATAAATATATTTTTTAAAAAATGGTAAATCACAAAAAGATGGAGATTTATTTAATTCATATGTCATTATAATTAAAAGATTTTTTCTTAATGTTGTGGTAAAGTTGCACTATATAAAACTATGGATGATGGCATGATACACATGAGTTTCATTATGATCATACAGCTTATTTGAAATTGGCCTAATGTTTTCTTGATGCTCCTTCTTCATGACAAAAAAAAAAAGAGTAACTACTTAAATGGTGACACAAATTGATGTTAATAAGTTAGTACATTCATATAAGAACTCCCAATTTTACTGCTAAAAGCACACCATTATATGCAGCATTATGTAGTTTAAAAGGCACACAGATAAGTGCCTGTATTCAAATCCATTTCTGTGCCCTTTGTATTCTTATCTTTCCCAGGCCAGCAGACAATCCTGCTTTTCACTAACCTTTGGCACTCCACCATCAGCAATAAACTGTGCTCCTTCCTAATCCCTGAGCTTCCCTAATTAGCATCACCTGTGGTATGTTCCATTTGAGCCCCCCCCATCAGCAGCATACACCTGCTTTGGTGCCTGCAGGTAGAACAAGGCTCAGTGTTTCAGGGCTCTGGGGAGTCCATCTGCATGCCCTAAAACCCTAACTAAACGAACCTATCATCTTCAACGAGTTTACTGTAGTCTCTAATCCTGGCAATTGTGCTTCAATGATGTAGAAGTAAAGTGATAAACAAGAACCTGAGTGGATCCACAATACGGTGGCCCAACAAATTAAGTAGAACATTTTCCCTTTGTTTTCAAAATGAAAAATCCTTGTTTTTACCCAGCAAATTATGTAAAATATTTTCTATTATCTTCAAGAGGAAATATTGCTTATTTTTGCATTTATGTTTTCTCTAAGCCTTCTTTCATAAGTCATGTAAGTTGTAACTTAAATGTAATCATTTAAATCTTTTTTTTTGATCACAATATATTTTTAAGCATACATTTTGAAGCACAGCTTCCAAAATATTCAAGGTCCTGTTTTCCCTTAAAATATTTTAATGATAAAAAGCATCTCACATGAATGTTAGTTAGATGGGTAAAATTGACACATTTAAAACATTTAAAATAAAAAATATATAGGAATGAATCATAAAAAATTTAATGAATATCTTTCACTGAACAATGGATGAAATGTAGGTTGTTAAACCAAAGGAATTTTAAAAGGCTTAATTTGTGTTCTTCTCACGAACTCACACTTTTCTTTCTTCATACCTTTTTTCTTTGCCAAGGAGAATTGGCTGTGACACTTAATGGGTATATTTTGTTAAAGCTAAGTTCTTTTAATGTCAAGCTATTATATCTTCTACATACAGGAGAGAAATGGTGCCAAGATTTCTAACAAGTAGGTACACATTCGTCTTTAAACAGAAAGGCACTAAAAAAGCTTTGTGTTGGTAGATTGATGTGTTGAAAGATATGCAAGTCAATTCTGAATCTATTATACTAAAGGCTGTTTTTGAGAAAAAGAAAAAGCCTATAGATTAATACTCATGCTAAAAACAAGTGTCTGATCTCCTTGCCCAATTCGTAACAAATAACACATATCTTTACCTATAATACTTGGACTAGAAAAGTAGGGTAGAAATTTGCCTTGTTGTACAAAGTTTTACTAAAGAATCAGAATATCATAGTCTATTTTGGTTTATAAATTTTTAAGTAAAAGTAAAAAAGAAAAAGTAAATACAATTTTAGTCTTCAATGAATTCCATTTGCAATGACCTACATGTGTAAGAAAGGAATAGCCATCATAGCTTAATACTTACCTAGTTTTGATTTCCCATTTCATGCTCAGAATGAAAGATTGTAATATATGAATCACACACTCTTTATCTTACATATGAGAAACTGAGACCCCGAAAATGACTTGTCTGGGATTGCACCATGATTAGTGATTAAACTCCAGGGTCTTGATCCTTAGCATAGTCCTGTTTCCACTGCAATATTCCACATTTCTTCACTGATTTTGAGTCTCTGAATGTCAAATGAAAAAGAGGTGAATTTTAATAAATAAGTCTAAATTAAAGTGATCAACTATATAACTTTGCAGTCTCTCTTACAAAGTGGGCTGGAAACGTCTCAGAGTTCTAGATTATGAAGCCATGCCACCATAGTTATAAAGGTGGTAGTTCCTGTAACGTAGGTCATTTTCATCACCAATGGTCATCCACCTATTTAGAAGTATTTCAGATAAAGAAATAGACTACTTAGACAAGGCTCTAGGTCTATAAAGCAGCAGAAGGAAAAGAAAATAGAATACATAAACAGAGAAGTTTGCACAGGTTGTAGCACTACATTTGAATCAGAATGCTGACAATAATAAGGTCAACCAAAGTTCTCCCTTGTATCTATGAATGCAGCATTGAGTACCACTTTTCAAAATATGCTTTGCGGAATGTAAGTTTCTTAGAATATGAATAGGTTTTAAGTGAAAACAAAGGTTTTCAAATTCAAATATACTAGAGAAAAATTGCATACAATATCCCTTTCTTGGTATTTACAATGCATGTGAGGATACGAAAAGCTCTGCAAAGTTGTATACTACAGATACCTATTTAACTATCTTGCCAAGTAGTTCTCAAACTTACCTTACTACAGAACTTTTTTTTCAAATGATAACATTTTATAGAACACAACGGGAAACACTGATTCAGCGTATACTTATGTCCCAAAAAGCCAAAGCAAGGAATTTCTATTGTCCATTCTCAAGCAGAAGAAATGTTATTTTGAATCTTTCCTGAGAAAATGAGATACACAAAATATCATTTCATGATCAACATCTTTCCTTTCCATCTGCTTTCCTTTTCCAAGCCCCCTCAAAATTAAAAACCCACAAGAGATTAAAAAACAAACAAACCCCATAACGTTTAATGTGGCTACTTCAGTAGGTGAAAAATGAGAGATACGTCTTTTCATTTGCTTACAAAGGTCACTGCATCTGTCATGAGGGCCAATCACTTTAGGTAAGATTATGGATTACTCCCTATACCTAACACGTACACACACACACACACACACACACACACACACACAGGAAATCTATTTTATGGCTATATATAACAAGTATGTCAGGGCTATATGGAGCTGAGTGCCGAGAATTCTGTATGGCTACTTTTTATGAGTTCGACTTCATTTTTTTGCCCTTATCCCCTTTAGCAACAGAAGTAGAAAAGCAGGCTTCCTGCATAAAAGTTATGAATAAGCAAACCCGCAGAGTCCCCTGTGGAGCAGAATTTTTTAAATGTAAAAGATAAAGAAGAACTTGGCAAAAGCAATCTGTGAATTGACTTTAAGAACCCTCCAAGGAGTTTTTCTGGGTAGTTGCTAGTAATTCAGAGGAACTGCTAATAACCACTCTTATTCCCTGCTGATATGAGGTCTTAGCTGCTAAGGTCCTATCAGGACAGCAGCATTTAGCCTTATTCTGTACAGAGCGGATTTCCTTTAGATTATGTAAGAATGTGTAAAATATGGTGAGTTAGGATTTTTCTTTCCTATGCAAGCTGCACAGGACAAGGATGGGAGTGAATATGTCCGCTCATGTAGTCTGGAGATTCAAGGCTCCTTTTGTGAACTGATGATGGCAGAATGAGGAGAAGAGCTAAAATTTGCTGGGTTTTGTTTTACTTGCTAACTTTGTCAGTTCAAATTTAACATTGACTTCTAAACGGATGGGGATGTTCTTAGAAAGGTGATTTAACCAAGTATTGCTGAACAATTTAGCATTGCGTTAGTATTGACTTACAAGCTTTAGAGTAAATCAAATCTCAGTGATAAAACTGTAAATGGCTTCCGTCTTCAAATATGTATATATATATTTACATTCTCAACAATTCACTGAGCATAGACCTACAGCTTTGTTTAATGCAAAGTCTGGCCGTGTGGAAAATATGGGCACTGAAGTGGAGAATATTTTCTCATTCTTCTATGCTAGTGTTGCCCTTTCCTGTCAAGATACACATGCACGTGTCCACAATAGGAGCGATATTTACAAGCTGTATTTTACATAATTCCAGGGAATGACTTTCTAACTCCTCCACCGAAGAGAATTCCCTTGGCACTCCTGCTTGCCATTCTAGCCTGCTGGTTCGTTTGTTCTATTGTATATCCTGCAGAGTGATGCATTGCAGCATCTTTGCCGGTTGTAGCTGAAGTGGAGTCATCCATCATCCCAATCACTGGAACTGAGGACCTTATGGACTGGGAGTAAATTATGAAGCTATGAGGAAGGTGATCATTTTTGCAGAAACAGCTATTTTATGTTCCTGTTCTCTCTACCATCCTTTCTTTCCTGTGTGGGATAATGAAAGAGCAAAAGCCACAGGACCGGTTTGTGTCCTATGGATTCATACTGAAAGAAGAAAATACAATCAATAAAAATGCACTTAACAAGCCTAAGATTGACTGGTCTTTTTCTTGTTTATTTTGAATTTCAGATGTGATTTTCTGTTGACCTGCTGTTAATGCCATATAGCTGTAGATTTCCCAGATTTAAGTGTGTTATAAATGGATAAACTTCACCACATGGGATGATTTAAACTGATTTGAGATCCAGTCTGGGCACTACAAAGGGAAAGTTGTCAATTATCCTAGTAAATTTCAGCCATGTGGAGTCAAACTAGATAAGTTATTCTTCTCCTACACTCTCTCCCCTACTTCCGCAGGTGGAAGCATCAATTAATGGCTGAAAATTTGCCATTTTGCTTCAGGTAATTTACAAAGGTCTTTATTTTATTCTAGTAAATTTAGAATCAGTTTAACCTTCAAAATATGGAAGAAATGTTTAAATTACTTCAAGAAAATTGAATAACTTCCCAAATATTATTAAGGGAAATTGAAGATAATTATTATATCTTAAAATTGAAGTAGTTCTAATACATGACTAATTTTACTGAACATTTGTTTTCCTCCAATTATTCTGCAGTTATATAGTTTTATCTTATAAAACCCACCAGTATTGATCTGCTTTGATTTATTTTTGTTGCATATGTATTGACTATTTTCTAATGGAAGAGTGTTATATTGCTCTTATGGATACTAATTCTTTCATAAAAACTTTTAAATCTAAGAAGTGATTATTAAAGAGAGCTAAATAGCCTCACTTGGAAGGTGGATTTTAACGTAAATAATATGATAACACTTCAATGTAGTTGCTTTAAAATGGCTTAACTAGTAGAACATGTCATATTTAAATCTAAATTAATATTTTATTTTGGAAGGTGCACTTTTTATGGATAATAAGACATTAAAGGAAAAACATGCTAACTAAAAATTAAATACTGGGAAGAAACTAAACCTCAGTTACATCTGGTTGCTATATGAGAGATAAATATTTAAAACAAATTATACTATGTGTGGTATTTTTGAAACAAATATTTACCTTTTATTTAGGATGACCCCATACATACTTTTTGTACCATAGCTACTGAATGTTTATGCAAAATGCCAACAGATGCAGTAGCAATCAAGTCTAATGGAAATGAAAGTTAGAAAAGAAATTAAACTTTCTTTGAGGGGGGGTTGTTTTTCATATGAAGTGTAGCAAAGCAAGCTAATTTTACCATGTTTAAATGCAAATTTTATTGAGACAAATCAAAGGCAATGAAAGGCAGACATAATGGTTTCATTCTATTTTAAACTACCTTATTGGCTTCAGCTGCTCTTTTTGAATGACACCAGTCTCTTACACTTTATTGATAATAGTTTATACCCAATCTTTCACCAAGGAAGAGAAAGTTAATTAACCTGAAGAACCAACCCTTCCATAATTTTTTTTTTTTTTGCCAGGTAGTAAAATAATGAAAGAGAGACTCTGTTAAAAAAGTCTTTTTTCTATAGTTTTAGTTTTAAAAATGGAAAATTTGAGAGTTTTACAGGAATTACAGAAGCACCAACTAAACATAGTTCGTGAGATACTCTTAAGCGTTACATCCATAATTTTCAGTTGGGTGTGGAGCGCTGTCCATCTAAGGGTAATTCAGATGGGGTGCTTTTAAAATTTGCACAATAAGCCAAAATCAGGCCCTAGATGGACAAGGTTCTAGAATTTCACATGTCCTTGTAATAAAATATTGTGACTCTTATTTCAAAGAGATTTATAGGGTTGTGTGTAACTTAGGTTGCTCAAATTTCACATGAACATCCAAAACCAGATTAAATTCATATGGTTTTCTGTATGGGATGAAAAACAGCTTTGGATGTACCACCTTCTTGTATCTGATTTTACTAAAAGCTAAGTCACATAATCCATAGTTAGTGGCCTCTGACGCTTAGGAAGCTTCTTTACTGTTCTTTGTAAGACAGTTTCCAGGTCCATGGTATAATTTAAAACAATTTATGTAATTGACAGAGAAAGAAATTCCCATTTCATATCTTAGACAACGATTTGGCTGACAAGCACTCTAACATGACTAAATTCTACAATTTGTTGTTGAGGTAGTTCGAACTAAGGAGGCAAGTATGTCTAATCCTTGGCATACATATATTTCAAAAATATGGTATTACAAAGTACTGCACCTTAATTAAACAATGTAATATTATTAAATATTACTAGTTTTGAGCCCTATCTTTAACTTAGAAAGTAATTCCCACATATAAACTAAAATAACTAATTAAAAAAGTTATAGAAACATGACAATATATACATCATGCTTACCTCAGAAGCAAGCAAACAAAAAAATACCATTGCTCTGTGTTGTTTGACTTACCATTTCCTGCTTAAAATTCAGAAGTTTCACTTAGTAGGTTTCTGTGCTCAGTACTTTTATAATGCAACACAACTGTTTTGATATAAATCACAAAAGCATACATGGCTCTTCTTTCATCAATCCACTTGAAAATGTCTTCACCAAAATAGCCTTTAACTGTTCCAAAACTTGATTTCATATACCCAAGAGGAACCCCATTTTCTATCTGAAGAACATCGGGATTATTATTTCATAGGAAAGCAATCATTACGGTGCCTGTAGCACCTGTGACTGATTTTCTCCGTTTACATGTTCCTACACATCGTTAATCCTTCCCTTGTGTACTGCAAGGCATATGGCATTAGTCAGTACTGAATTAAAGATCTTCTGTTTGCTTCAAAGATAACTTTAAGGCCCTATATTCATGATGTAAGTGCATGATTATTCATTTTTAAAGCCTGCTGTGTAATTTACCTAAGGTTATTTTTTAAATTAAAACATTAAAATACATAGAACAAAAGATAGAAAATAAAGTTAACTCTTACACAGCTGTACAATAACAAATGATTTCCACCTTCTGTTTTTGAAATGATGCCATCCAAATAACAGAAAAACAATGTCAGAAATCTAAGAATACCTTTAGAACGGCTATGGATAATTCAGAAGTTTTCAAATACTCTGTTCAGTAGTATGCAAAAAATTCTCATTCTGATCCCAGTAATACACAGTGCTATGGAATCCCAAGCTAAGCTTTTCTCTGGATATTTCTTGATCTTTTTATGTGGTCGTTTAGCTCTCTTACTTTTTAGATAAAAAGCCTCAACTCTGGTGAAACGTAGAATAAATCTGTCTGGAGTATCAGGCAAATGACTTTTTGGTACTTTTTTATTTTCATTTCGGTGCAGTGATTTTTATAGCTCATGGGCTGGAACCGATGTCAAGACATGGTCAGCTGTTTTCATCTGCTTGTAGCAGGAAGGGCCAGAAGGCATATTGAGGATAGCCAAAGAATGCAACGTTTAAGAGTTCAGGGGAGAAAATCAGATTAGCAACTATAAAAAGATCAAGAGACCAGCGTTCTTGTGTGTTAAAATACAGGTGGAGAAACCATTAGAATTTAAGGTCTATGAAGGCAGGGATTTCTGTCCTGTTCACTGCCATATAACCAGAATAGAACATAGTAGGCGGCACCCAATGGATATTTGTTTAATGAATCAATAAAATGCACAACACAAAAGCAAACAAAAGATATAGCAGATAGTACCATAGAAAATGAGGTAAGAGAAGAAAGGCCACTCAGTAGAAATAAAACTGATATATAAGTATATATATATATATATATATATATATATATAAAATATATAGGAAGCAGGTATACAGACAGGAATCTGGAAAATGCCAACAGGTGAGAGCAAGGCAAGCAAAAAAAAAAAAAAACCCTTTATAATGATGATGACTTTTTGAGCACTTGCTATTGCTCTATGTGGTTTTTGTTTTTTAAAGATTCTATTTATTTGACAGAGAGAGAGAGAGAAAAAGAGAAAACAAGCAGGGAGGGTGGCAGGCAAAGGGAGAAGTAAGCTCCCCACTGAGCAGGGAGCCCAACTCCCGGATTGATCCCAGGGTTCTGGGATCATGACCTGAGCCGAAGGCAGACAATTAACTGACTGAGCCCCCCAGGCGCACCACTGGTGTTTTACATAGATCACCTCTCTTTGTCCCTGATAGTACAGACAGGAAAATATGTCACGAGGTCTCAATTTTAGAAGATGGTAAACATCACATCAGAATCCAGGGTTTCTGCACCTGAACACTGCTGTACTGCCTCCTTTTGGATTCTCTAAAGATCATGAATATTAAATAGGCCCTGGAAGAGCAAGCAGAACAATGGATGCACAAAACTAGAAAGAGAACTTGATTTTGAGCCAAACATCTAGGCTGGCCAGGAAAATCAATAAATTGGATTACTGTTTGGAGTTAAGCTGACCCAGGACTTGATGTTAGGATGACATGGAAGCACATCACAAGGTATGAGCAGATTAGGATAAGGGTTTGTTTTTGCCTTTTATGGCATGCATCATCCATTTCAATTTTCTTAGTCGAAGGATTTCCAATATATTTTTTAGCATCAGAACATCTTATGGATTACCAAAGATCAGTATTTATATTTTAGTACTTGACCTGCTGATTGGTGAAATGCATATATAAACTCTTCTAAAAATAGTGTTTTCCTGTGCATTTGAATTTTAATCTTTCTAAGAGAGCATCTGCATAATTTGAAAAATGGAAAGCCATCCATTTAAAACATATTCTTTATACAATTCACAGGTATACTGTTGAAGCATTTGGATTGTCAAACTATTGGATGAAATAAGATGGCCACTGAAATTTATCTAAAGAGTAGATTCTAAGCTATTAGGTTTACTACAATTTATTAAGATCTTAATTGTTATTTACTTGTATTAATTAGAGCAGGTTTTCTCAACCTTGACACTACAGATATTTTGAGCAGGACAATTCTATGCTTTGGGAGATTGCATTATAGGATATTTAACAGCATTCCTGGCCTCTACCTATTAAATGCCATGAGCAACCACCCTTAAAAATAAGGTGCTTGGGATCCCTGGGTGGCGCAGCGGTTTGGCGCCTGCCTTTGGCCCAGGGCGTGATCCTGGAGACCCGGGATTGAATCCCACGTCGGGCTCCCAGTGCATGGAGCCTGCTTCTCCCTCTGCCTGTGTCTCTGCCTCTCTCTCTCTCTCTCTGTGTGACTATCATAAATAAATTTAAAAAAAATCTATAAAAAAAATAAGGTGCTTACTTTGAGGATTTACCCCAAAGACACAGATGCAGTGAAACAGCAGGACACCTGCATCTCAATGTTTATAGCAGCAATGTCCACAATAGCCAAACTGTGGAAGGAGCTTCAGTGTCCACTGAAAAATGAATGGATAAAGAAGATGTGGTATATGTAGACAATGGAATCTTATTCAGCCATTAGAAACAACAAATACCCACCATTTGCTTTAATGTGAGTAGAACTGGAGGGTATTATACTGAGTGAAGTAAGTCCATCAGAGAAGTAAAAATATTATATGGTCTCATTTATTTGGGGAATATAAAAAATAGTGAAAGGGAATAAAAGGGAAAAGGAGAGAAAATGAATAGGAAATATCAGTGAGGGTGACAAAACATGAGAGACTCCTAACTCTGGGAAATGAACAAGGAGTAATGGAAAGGGAGGTGGGCAGGGGAATGGGGTGACTAGGTGATAGGCACTGAGGGGGGCACTTGACGGGATGAGCCCTGGGTTACATAGCATTATGCTATATGTTGGCAAATCAAACTCCATTAAAAACATATACAAAAAAAAATAAGGTGCTTAGCATGTAAAATTAATGCCCTCTCAGGTCACATACTACCTTACTCTGGTCTGAGACCTGGTACATGTTGTCAAATGTCTTCTTGGAGACATGGTGGGAAAATTCTACTCAATGAAATACCAAGTTAGAGAACTACCAATGGTTTTAACAAGTCCATTACAAAATGTATAAAAGGGCTCAATAATAAATAAGATCATTCTCATTCAAATAATAGGTTAAATATGTAGAGGTTTTTTCCTACTTGACCATTCAGGGACTGTTGGAAGAGGTCATCCAAAGGACACGACTGCCTGTTGACCAGTGAGCTGGACTCAGGCAATTGGAGTGGCTACTTGTTTTCTCCTCTGTCCTAGGAACATCCGTTCCACACACCATTTCCACAGTAGGAGCCATTTCAAAGATGCCTCCTTGAGAAAGTAATATGTTACTGAGGCCACCTGATCCGAATGTCACTGAACCCTGTTAAGGTCTCTATAAAAACTCTGAAGATGTGGGCAGGCATGTGGGAAGATGGACTCATCTTGCCATGCCCAAGGCAAGCCTCATATATAAGTAACTTCCCTTGCTTACTGAAATTGCCACCCACCAGTCGGGAGTGGCCTGCCTCTTCTTTGGTCTCTCCTAATGCTCCATGTGTGAGAGACAGTTTCATATTTCATCTGGGAAACTCCCAAGGTGGTGAACTCACAGGGACCCAGGTTCTTTCTACACTGAGCCTTCACCATCTTCTAAAGCCTCTTATTTTCTGTGACCAGTGGTAGCAGGGGAAGAGAATGTGGAAAAGGTGAACACACTTCTTAAAAGCTGCATCCCATATGTACGATACTTTGTCTCATACCCCATTGGCTAGAACTCAGTCACATGCCTATGCCAAAGAAATCTGAGAAATGTCATCTGTGTGTCCCGTATAAACAGGAAACATATAGTTAATGAGCAGCTTGTACATACACCCTAGAGAACAGAGAGGCAATGTTTTTGACGGAAAAAAAGAGAGAGAAAAAAAGAAGGACATACCCCTCCAAAACTTGTACTAATTCAAATCACATTGACAAAAAAGTGAATAAATAAACTGGGACAAATTCACACAATTGGATACAATGCAATCATAAAAAGAAAGAAACTACAGCTAGTCATGACTGCAGGAATGAACCTTTGGAAATATATCAGGGCAACATAACAAGTCCTGGAAGATGACACATACTATTACAGATAACTATAGAACTTCAAAACAAACAAAACACAACAATAAAACATATGTCAGGCACATGATAAAACTAGAAAACCTAGAAAGTGGTAAAACGGGATGAAAAATATTGGACACAATGAGAGTGGAATAAGAGAATGGCACAAAAGTAGATGCAAGTTATTGGAAATGGCCTAGTTTGGGGGTTGGGTGGTAGGTTCAATGCTACTGTTCATATTTTTATTCTTTATAACTTACATATAATATTGTTAACGTATTTAATAATGTATTACACTATAAAAAATATATATATATTTTTAATTTTTATTTACTTAGGATAGTCACAGAGAGAGAGAGAGGCAGAGACACAGGCAGAGGGAGAAGCAGGCTCCATGCAGGGAGCCCGACGTGGGATTCCATCCCGGGTCTCCAGGATCGCGCCCAGGGTCAAAGGCAGGCGCCAAACCGCAGCGCCACCCAGGGATCCCTACACTATAAAATATTGAAGCAAAAAAAAGATCAAACTAGAACAAGCACATTAGAATTTGTTTATTATTGAATATTATGTACTTACTGAGCATTTGCTATTGGCAAATTTAACCAAATTGTTAAAGCTTTAGGACTTACCCTGCTAGTTATTTTAGAAATCTTGAAACAGGATGAAGCAGCTAATTAGACTGCTGTGAAATTCTGGTATTATATTTCATTTTTGCTTTAATTACTGTTATTATGTGATTTATTTTGATTACAACACATTAGTTTTAGTATTAAGATTTATTAGTACACTATTTTGAATAACTTGGAAGAAACTGTTTTTCATTCTATTATGCATTTGGAAATGTAATTTTATTATTTCAAGGAAGAGGTTTCTTTTCAATATTTTAAATGTTTAATGGAATTGAAGAGCAAGTAAGAGAAAAAAATACAGAAATATGTTTTTTTTTAAAAGATTTATGTATTTATTTATTTATTTATTTATTTATTTATTTATTTATTTATTTATTTATTTATGAGAGAGAGAGGCAGAGACACAGGAGGAGGGAGAAGCAGGCTCCATGCCGGGAGCCCGACGAGGGACTCGATCCCAGGACTCCAGGATCGTGCCCTAGGCCAAAGGCAGGCACCAAATTGCTGAGCCACCCAGGGATCCCCAGAAATATGTTTATAGTAAACTATTAATATATTTCTTTAGATGGATAATATTTAAAAGAAAATTTTAAAAAACCTCTTTGGAACATATTAATAAAAAGTTTGTCTGTGCACTGTAGAGTTAATTCATATTGGAATAGAAATACCTAGAAATAATGTTTGGAATCATAGAGAAAGGCAGCAATTTACCAAAATCAATGTTGTTGGCCTGTGAGCCAGTTAGTGGAGAGATCTTTATTTATTTATTTTAAAGATTTCATTTATTCATGAGAGAGAGAGAGAGAGAGCGAGAGAGGCAGAGACACAGGCAGAGGGAGAAGCAGGCTCCATGCAGGGATCCTGATGTGGAACTCGATCCAGGGACTTCAGGATCAGGCCCTGGGCTAAAGGCACGCACTAAACTGCTGAGCCACCCGGACGTCCCTGGACAGATCTTTATTATATTCAAATACCCTCCTGTGTACTCAACTTAGAGCCACAAAATCAGATGTCTAAACTTAGGACTCCTGCTACCACCTCAGAGTCCCCCCCCCCCCATCTATGTAGTTTTTAGCCTTCTGTCTGAGACAATCTAATTGAGGATCACAGAAACTGAGAAAATGATGGGGACAGGCAGAAAGGAAAAAAAAGAAATTCATTTAAACTTCTTTTTCCCTTTTCTAATATCATAGAAATGTGTCTAGTTACCCATTTAAAGTGCAATATCAAAGAAAAAGTTCATACTCTAGTTAGTAATGGGTGATTGATGAGACTATATTGGAGAACTACTATTTTTAAAGATTTCTTTATTTATTTGAGAGAGAGAGACAGAGACAGAGACAGAGACAGAGCCAGTAAAGGGAAGGGCAGAGGAAGAGAATCTTTAAGCAGACTCCCCACTGGAACATAGAACCTGTCCTGGCGCCCAACATAGGGCTTGATCTCCACCCATGAGATCATGACCTGAGCGAGAAACCAAGAGTGGGACACTCAGTGGACTGAGGCACCCAGGCACCTCAATGAGAAGTATTCTTTAAAAAGATTTAACATGCTCATTTATACTCCCATTTATATTTAGTTATCATTTAGATGTGAGCATTCATAGAGATGCATATTGTTTAAACATCTTGTTTTGGCAAAAGTACATAAAAAAATCTCAAGCAAATAAATTTGCTTGGGGATGGTCATGATATTTTGACAAGTTTAGGATGAATAAATATAAAACTGACGCAAAAACTATGATAGACATTGGTGTTTGCTTCATTATTGTCATGGAAATTTTGTATAAAAATACATTTGACAAGCTTTGTTATGTTTGGTGCAATTGAAAAAGTTGTTTGTGTAATTCCTTTGATGATTAACTGACTGGAGTTTTAATGATGCCATTGAAGAGGAAAACAATGAGGCGTCATTCCTAACAACTGGTACCCGCAGCATAGAAAATGATTTTCACATTTGGCAAATTTACCTTGAATACAGCTGTTGGATGAACATAAAATTTGAGTAGTTGGAAGAAAAACGAGATATGGAGCCTGGCACTTATAATGAATTATCAAATGTGAGTAATTGTACTCAGTTGAACCAAAACACTGAACTTTTTGAAGCTGACTCATCACTTTAATAATTTCTTTTTTAAAGCTATTTTATGCCTAATAAATCCATAAAACATCAAAGTGCTCTGAAATATGATCAGTGCTAGTTCTTTCATTATATGGGGAAGGAGTGAGCTTTAAAGTAAATTTTCCCAGAAAAAAATTTTCTTCATAACAGGGTGATTACCACACTCTTGATTCTCTCTGCCTGTTCATGATTTGGCTCTATGAGGTAGCAACCGTGTAACTATACAGCAGTTTTTCAAGCAAAATTTCATTCCTAGAAACATGAAATGTTTCAACAGGATGAAGGGTGGATGGAGAAGGAAAATCTTGATCTTTACCTTTTCACACATGCTAGTTGTTCAGGGCCAGTTATCCAGAGCCCAAGATCTGCGAACTTAAACTCAGTTGGCATGACTTTATCAGGGATTATCATGGTGCCATGCTCTATCATAGCTAGATGGGAAAAATATCACCAATGCTTCCTATCATGTCAAAGGAATTTGCAATATTATTACCCTTTTCCAGAAATTAAAAGAAGGCCAACGAGTCTCGTTTGATGTGGGTTTCTAACTTTTATTTCCCCCTTATACCTAGTGTTTATTGTAATAAATATGCTCCATTAAGTTGCAAGAAGGAAAATACAGACTTAGGCCATCCAAACCTTTATAACTTGCTTTCTTGATCAGGAACATTACGAAACAGTCTGGCACTTAGGGACGAAAATAATGCATAGAAATTGCGATCACTTTGGGTGAATTTAAGATTTAGGGCATCAGTAAACCAGGCTATGAAGCATTTGAGTTTTCAGGGTCCTAAATTAGAAAGTTGTAGTTGATACTAGGAGACGGGAGACCACTTGTTGGTAGGCAAAGGTCCAAGAAAATACAAGCCTGTTGAGCCTTATAAAATTCGTGTTGCATTTTAAGTTTTATTGCAACTGTTTTCTATTTAATTAATTAGTTTTTAAAATATTCTGCATGTTTTAATGCATATTAATTAAATAATACTATAAATATTCTTCAGAAACATGAATTTTTAAGTTCATTGTCCCTAGGATATAGCCAGGTTGGTCCTTTTAGCTGTGATTAATGGTTCTCTCTGCTGCATAATATCTCATTACCTGGATATACCACCATTTATTTACCATTCTTCTGTTTATAGATGTTTTAATGTGTTTGGTTGTTTTTCTAATGTGAACAATGTTATTTGAACATTCTCATACTTTTTCCCTGGTTATATTCAGGAGTTTTCCTGGTGCAGTGGCTTTCAATAATGTTTAATCCTGGCACAGAACATGAAATTTATTTTACATAGTAACTAAGTAAACAAAAATTTCCCCAAACAACAAAAATAATTCTTATTTGATTCAGTCTCATATTTTCTACTCTATTCTATTAAATTTATCATTTCTCCTACTTTTTTTTAGTTTTTAAACTTCTTGGTCACCTTCTGAGAATCATGACCATAAGATCATGAAGATTAAAGCTCAAGTTCACCTGATTTGGCAAACGAACCCAAGTGAAGACTGGAGTACTATTAAATTAATCTCTTTGAGATTCCTCGTTCACTGAGTCTGGGTCTTAGAGGACTATCTGATTTGTCTGTATGAACCCTTGGTATATCAAAAGCTCTCTTCTCTGCCTTGCCTACTGTCAAGCAGAATGAATTCTTTTCTTGTTCCTCTTCCAGAGTAATACATATCTGGGGGATCTATCCTTCCCTACAATGAAATGGAGAGTTGAGGAAGAAGCTGATGCTCTGAGATTTTAACTGCAACTAGTTATGCAAATTCAAACAGGAGGAAGAAGTAGCATATCTCTGCATTTTTGTCAATCCAGTTTTACCAGTAATACATACTACGATCCTCATTTAGCTTCTCGTGTCTGCTTTCAGTTGGTTGGATTTAAAATAATTACAAATTCCTTGACCTTCCTTTCATGGAAAGTTGGTTCTATATCTATGTATATATATCCAATCTCCTAGGAACTGAGTGGAGAAGTGATGCTGTAAGATTCTGAGGCTACAGCATAACAATGCCACATTCCTTCTGCATTGTTCTCTTTGAACACTTACTCTCCAGATGCTTCCTGGGGATCTCAGAACTCTGTTGTCATGATGAGAGAAAACCAAATCACCGAGGAAGGTCATATGAGAATATATAGTTGACAGTACAGCTAAGTCCGGGATTAAGTTCTCTTATCCCAGGCACTAAACATGGGGGTGAAGAAAGCTCCAGAATAATCCAGCACCAGAGTATTTGAGTGACTCCCATCCATTTGAGTCTGCTCAGCTGAGGCTCTCTCCAGAATTGTGAGAGACCAGACATATTTGCTGGAACCCATCTTAATTCCTGACCCACAGAACTTGTGAACATATTCGATGGTGGTTGTTTTAGGCCACTTAGTTAGGGATGGCTTGTTTTCCAGCAATAATGACTGCAACAATTGGAGCAAGGAAAGTGTGGATGAGGGAAAATAAGAAAGTTTTCCTCCAGTCTCCAACAATATGCTCAGGCAACAGATGAGCCATACAAAGGAAAAGGACAATTCTTGGGAAAGGGAACTGTCAGATATGTATATCATTTTTAGAAGGTCTTCAAGGTCTATCTGAATCTAACCAGTCAGGATAAATTATTAACAAGTAAGCCCCTAATATTTATAAACAGTTATTGGAGTTTGAAATGGCTTTAGGACTTTAATTTTGATAACTAAGTCCAGGTTGTAATAAATATCACCCACCTGGCCAGTTCCATGTCCATGGCTTGGAATGCAAATATATGTATAACAAAAATTATAAATACGTACAAAATACACACCCACACATACATACATACATACACATACACACATTTATTTAGAGAAAAAGGCAAATCATCCCATGCACTCCTCACCCAAATTTATATCACGGTTTGGATTTAGTAATAGAGAATCATCTTCAGATAATCCTAGATTTAGCACAAGCCACATACCATCTCTTACATTGTCTACATTTATACCTATATTTCTAAACAATGAGAATTAGTATCTATTTGAAGATCAAAGATAATTATTTATTTTTTTATTATATGCTACCAAGAACATAGGTTACAACCTAAACATTTAAATAATAAGGACAAAACAAAAAAAGGTAAGGTGAGAAGCTAAGGTCATAGAAACCATATTATTCCCATAACTTTATTTTTTTCCCATAACTTTAAAATTAAAGCTTCCTCCCTTTTATGACAGCAGATTGGTTGCAAAATTTATTTTGGAATTTTTATATAAAATCTATGCCAGTATAGTGCCTAATAATGTCCTTGGAAAAAAATAACTTTCTTTATCTGGTTACTAGGACTCTTTAGTTTCAAATTATAGATATTCACAGGTACTAGCTTAAGCAAGAATGGTTTTATTATGGTGCAGGAATATCTCACAGAACTCAAAAGTAAGGTATAAATTTAGCTCTTAGGAACTGCCTGGGAATGGGAACTGAAAGGTTTGTGCCACTTCAAATTTTCTTTCTCTCAAAGATAAGCTTCTTCTTATTTTCCTAACCATGTAGTATATCAAAACAAAATTTAAAAAGAAGAAAACAAAACAAAACCAAATACTGATGAATCCTGAGTTGACATGTTGCATCCTGCAGCAGATTTTTCTTTCTCGATCAATTTTACATTCCGAGGGAGTGAGCTGTGAATATCTTAACTAAATGATCATCTTTAGGGAATAGAATCTGATGGTCTTGCCTGGCGTGGTGAGAGGATAAGGTTATGTTGTACAAAATATCTGTCCAGACTGACCCTGGCCAGGCTGTGGAAGGATAAGAAAGGCAGTCCCCAAGCAAAGATGGCATGCAAAGATGGGGCCACATTCCTTCCCCAGAAGAAGCCATCATGAATATAAAGAGTTTATTTTAAAATTTTAAAATGATTTACTAGAGAAACCAACAAGTTAAATCAGAGTCTTGTTGTTCCTCTACACAACTCATCTACCAGTTACACTGACCCATTTGAGAAGCCTCCGGATAAAAGACCTGTCTGTATTATCTTGACACATCCTGTTGCCTTTCCACTGGCTACATAGTTAACAAAGAAGTGCTGCCTGGCAGTCTATGTAGTGACCCGGGGAGAACCCCACATATGAAGGACACACCATCCTAGACTGTGGTGGCCAACCTTCAAGTACTCCTTCAAGACAAGCTCGAATTGAAATTGTTCACACTGACATTAGAACAATTAGACATCATTCACATTGACATTCAGTTCAGGTTAGCAGGCTCAGCAGAAGCAGCTGGGTACCCAAGAGGCAGAACTATTTTCCTAGAGTCCAGGCAGTACCTGTTTCTACAGAAATGAAGAGTAGAGGTGCTTCTGAATCACTACAGCTATAGCCAAACCAACAGAGCCAGTGTTGCATGAGGAACAGTAAGAAGTTATATTTTAGGTCTGGCATAGCTTTGAAGACCACCTCCTATTTTTCCAAACATCCTTGTATATTATAAAAATAAGCTCTGATTATCTGAGGATAAGTAATTAAGGTTATCTAATGTGATTCTGTGCCATGGAACTTTAAAAAGCCTAATTGATAGACTTCTCAGGATACAAATAGTAATACTGACACTTGAGTGAGGCACAAATGATTTCAAAGTTTTTGTCTTGTTTTTTTTTTTGTTACTTGTTTTTTTTAGAAAGAAAGAGAAAGTGGAGCGGCAGGGAGGAAGAGACAG
Organism: Nyctereutes procyonoides; assembly: GCF_905146905.1. Taxonomy (NCBI): domain Eukaryota; kingdom Metazoa; phylum Chordata; class Mammalia; order Carnivora; family Canidae; genus Nyctereutes; species Nyctereutes procyonoides. The sequence continues at coordinate 2,120,762 of NW_026575158.1, read as the reverse complement.
AGGGTTTCTTAAGCAGGCTCCAGCCCAGCATAGAGGCCAGTCTATGCGAGGCTCCATCTCATGACTCTGAGATCATGATGTGAGCCAAAATCAAGAGTCAGATGCTTAACTAACTGGGCCATCTAGGTGCCCTGAGACTGAAATGGTTTAACAGTAAATAATTTTGCAAAATGTTTTCTTAGTAGTAACAACAACAACAACAAAAGTAATAGTAGTAACAATGACAATGGTACCAGCTACTTTTTATTGAATGGTATGTTCCAGTGAGAAGCATTTTACAGGTATTATTGTAATCTTAACAACACAATTTTCCTATGAGGTAAGTTTAACTATTTTCATTTGCATCTTGCAAATCATGAATCAGGCTTGGAGAGGTTAAATTTCCCAAGATCCTCTAGCCAGAAAATGATAAAGCCAAAAATGTGACTACAGAATCTGAGCACTTAACCACTTTGCTTAACTGCTTCCCCCAAGGGATTTAAGAAATACATACAGTATTGAGAACAGATTGCAATTTTATTTTGAGAAACAGAGTAAAGTTCAATATAAAGACACTCGCATAGAAGACTCCCAGTAGCAAATGTGTGGTAACCTTTCCACATATTTTCTGAAATATTTGTCCTTAGATACTAATCCTAAAGTTTTTCAACATCTGGTTCAAATTATGCATTTTGCTTTATCTATAAAACTGTAAAATGTTATGTCATTAGCACCAAGCAAACATGTGTTCTTCATTATGTTTTATTCTATTCATATTGAAATAGTTATTAAAATAACATGACACAGTTTCTCTATTCTCTTTATTTGTACTATTTTAGTAGCAAATAAAGTGTTTTGTTGTTAGCATAAAAAGCCACATTGAAAATTTTGGAAAACTTTCTTTTTCTTTTATTTTGTTTTTGCAAATTATCAACTGTGATAAAATATTAAAATGTTGTAACCCAGAGTTATTAAAAACAATCCCCACTCTAGTAATGCTATACTTCCAAATGTATTGAATTATTGTCTAAGAAAAATTGGAAAGCTTTTTAAGAAATAGCTTGTGTCTGTTACCATTTTAGAAATCTTAACACTGTGGATCACCTCTTCTTTTTCTTCCCTGAAAAAAATTTTCCTTTTTTGGTTTTTTTTTTTTTTTGGATGTTCTGTTCTGGTCCATTTACATCTCTGACTGCTCCTCTCACTCCCTCTATCTTAACACAGTTGTCTTTCAAAGCACAGTCTGTTATATTAGATTTTTGGTATTTTTCTATTCATCCAGGAAAACAAAAGGTGTCACTGTGATTTAATGATTGCATGTAGTCCTAAGGAATATGGTCCTGAACTGATATTTCCTTCATTCAATTATCTCTCCAGCTACTATATATGTGACCTTGGGTGGGAAATCTAGCATCTTCATACTTCAGTTTCTTTATCTTGTAAAATTTGAAGAATCATAATACTTTGTCTGGGTCATCCAGACAAAGGGGGGGTCATCCATGTGAGCAAAATGCATATGGTGCATTTTAAGCACTTAATCAACATGAACTGTTTACTTGAGCCCTGACATCTCAACTATACTCCAATTCTGCATTTCAATCCCTCAACCCCCACTCCAGACAAAATACTTAGTAGTTGGGAATGAAGACTCAGATGGGAATAAAGATGAATAAGGGTCAATAAAATACTTCAAGAAGAGTAGTGAAGTGATGTTTGGGGCCTGTAGGCAGGAATACCTGACAAATGGCTGCTGTGGTAATTCAACCATGAGGTGGGGTGGGTCTGAAATAAGGGAATGTTAATCCATATGGGTGGAATGATCTTTTGGAAATGGAGCTTTTATGACTTTAAGACTGACTGCATGTGTAGGATAAGGAGAGAATAAATAAGTAGAATTATTTCAGTGTTTGGAATACTGAATAAATTGTTTAACAATTCCTTAGTACAGAGAAGAGAAATTGTTAAGAGAGGAAATGAGAGCAGAAATAGAAGTGGGTGGTAAATGTAGTTCTGGACATCCTAAGGGTGAGCCTCTATAGGAAATCCAGTTATAGTACTCAATGCACACACAGACACATTTACACACACACACACATATACATATATGTGCATTTATATGCATATACATAAATACTATATGTGAATATATATAATATGCAAGTTCTAAGATACATAGATATATAAATATATAGGTACACACACACACAATTCCAAAACTTTTTCTTGTGTGGGGCATAAACATACATTTATCATTTACTAGTACATGGATATGCATAAGATCACTTAGGAGAGAATTTGGAAAGTGAAAAGAAAACCAAACCAAGGAAAGAATGCTATGTGACACCAACTATAAATAATATGTAGATGAAGAAGAGCTCACAAAAGTAATTGAGAAGGAATGTCTAGAAATATTGAGGAAAAATTTTGTGACACTATTTCACAAGACGCTAGTTTCATGGGAGTCAGGGATGAGTGTATTTTTTTTAAGATTTATTTATTTATTTGAGAGAGAGAGTGTACGAGGAGGGGCAGAGGGAGAAGGAGAAGGAGAATCTCTTTTTTTTTAATAAATTAATTTTTTATTGGTGTTCAATTTACCAACATACAGAATAACACCTAGTGCTCATCCCGTCAAGTGTCCCCCTCAGTGCCGTCACCCACTCACCCCCACCCCCGCCCTCCTCCCCTTCCACCACTCCTAGTTCATTTCCCAGAGTTAGGAGTCTTTATGTTCTGTCTCCCTTTCTGATATTTCCCACACATTTCTTCTCCCTTCCCTTATATTCCCTTTCACTATTATTTATATTCCCCAAATGAATGAGAACATACACTGTTTGTCCTTCTCGATTGACTTACTTCACTCAGCATAATACCCTCCAGTTCCATCCACGTTGAAGCAAATGGTGGGTATTTGTCGTTTCTAATGGCTGAGTAATATTCCATTGTATACATAAACCACATCTTCTTTATCCATTCATCTTTCGATGGGCACCGAGGCTCCTTCCACAGTTTGGCTATTGTGGACATGGCTGCTAGAAACATCGGGGTGCAGGTGTCCCGGCGTTTCATTGCATCTGTATCTTTGGGGTAAATCCCCAACAGTGCAATTGCTGGGTCGTAGGGCAGGTCTATTTTTAACTCTTTGAGGAACCTCCACACAGTTTTCCAGAGTGGCTGCACCAGTTCACATTCCCACCAACAGTGTAAGAGGGTTCCCTTTTCTCTGCATCCTCTCCAACATTTGTAGTTTCCTGCCATGTTAATTTTCCCCATTCTCACTGGTGTGAGGTGGTATCTCATTGTGGTTTTGATTTGTATTTCCCTGATGGCAAGTGATGCAGAGCATTTTCTCATGTGCATGTTGGCCATGTCTGTGTCTTCCTCTGTGAGATTTCTGTTCATGTCTTTTGCCCATTTCATGATTGGATTGTTTGTTTCTTTGGTGTTGAGTTTAAGAAGTTCTTTATAGATCTTGGAAACTAGCCCTTTATCTGATACGTCATTTGCAAATATCTTCTCCCATTCTGTAGGTTGTCTTTGAGTTTTGTTGACTGTATCCTTTGCTGTGCAAAAGCTTCTTATCTTGATGAAGTCCCAATAGTTCATTTTTGCTTTTGTTTCTTTTGCCTTCGTGGATGTATCTTGCAAGAAGTTACTGTGGCCAAGTTCAAAAAGGGTGTTGCCTGTGTTCTCCTCTAGGATTTTGATGGAATCTTGTCTCACATTTAGATCTTTCATCCATTTTGAGTTTATCTTTGTGTATGGTGAAAGAGAGTGGTCTAGTTTCATTCTTCTGCATGTGGATGTCCAATTTTCCCAGCACCATTTATTGAAGAGACTGTCTTTCTTCCAATGGATAGTCTTTCCTCCTTTTTTTAAAATTTATTTATGATAGGCACATAGTGAGAGAGAGAGAGAGAGAGAGGCAGAGACATAGGCAGAGGGTGAAGCAGGCTCCATGCACCAGGAGCCCGACGTGGGATTCGATCCCGGGTCTCCAGGATCGCACCCTGGGCCAAAGGCAGGTGCCAAACCGCTGCGCCACCCGGGGATCCCCTTTCCTCCTTTATCGAATATTAGTTGACCATAAAGTTCAGGGTCCACTTCTGGGTTCTCTATTCTGTTCCATTGATCTATGTGTCTGTTTTTGTGCCAGTACCACACTGTCTTGATGACCACAGCTTTGTAGTACAACCTGAAATCTGGCATTGTGATGCCCCCAGATATGGTTTTCTTTTTTAAAATTCCCCTGGCTATTCGGGGTCTTTTCTGATTCCACACAAATCTTAAAATAATTTGTTCTAACTCTCTGAAGAAAGTCCATGGTATTTTGATAGGGATTGCATTAAACGTGTAAATTGCCCTGGGTAACATTGACATTTTCACAATATTAATTCTGCCAATCCATGAGCATGGAATATTTTTCCATCTCTTTGTGTCTTCCTCAATTTCTTTCAGAAGTGTTCTATAGTTTTTAGGGTATAGATCCTTTACCTCTTTGGTTAGGTTTATTCCTAGGTATCTTATGCTTTTGGGTGCAATTGTAAATGGGATTGACTCCTTAATTTCTCTTTCTTCAGTCTCATTGTTAGTGTATAGGAATGCCATTGATTTCTGGGCATTGATTTTGTATCCTGCCACGCTACTAAATTGCTGTATGAGTTCTAGCAATCTTGGGGTGGAGGCTTTTGGGTTTTCTATGTAGAGTATCATGTCATCGGTGAAGAGGGAGAGTTTGACTTCTTCTTTGCCAATTTGAATGCCTTTAATGTCTTTTTGTTGTCTGATTGCTGAGGCTAGGACTTCTAGTACTATGTTGAATAGCAGTGGTGAGAGTGGACATCCCTGTCTTGTTCCTGATCTTAGGGGAAAGGCTCCCAGTGCTTCCCCATTGAGAATGATATTTGCTGTGGGCTTTTCGTAGATGGCTTTTAAGATGTCGAGGAAAGTTCCCTCTATCCCTACACTCTGAAGAGTTTTGATCAGGAATGGATGCTGTATTTTGTCAAATGCTTTCTCTGCATCTAATGAGAGGATCATATGGTTCTTGGTTTTTCTCTTGCTGATATGATGAATCACATTGATTGTTTTACGAGTGTTGAACCAGCCTTGGTAGTACTCCATCTCTTTCTATCTTTCCAAACAGCTTTAGTAGAATAGGTATGATTTCTTCTTTAAACGTTTGATAGAATTCCCCTGGGAAGCCATCTGGCCCTGGACTCTTGTGTCTTGGGAGGTTTTTGATGACTGCTTCAATTTCCTCCTTGGTTATTGGCCTGTTCAGGTTTTCTATTTCTTCCTGTTCCAGTTTTGGTAGTTTGTGGCTTTCCAGGAATGCGTCCATTTCTTCTAGATTGCCTAATTTATTGGCGTATAGCTGTTCATAATATGTTTTTAAAATCGTTTGTATTTCCTTGGTGTTGGTAGTGATCTCTCCTTTCTCATTCATGATTTTATTAATTTGAGTCTTCTCTCTCTTCTTTTTAATAAGGTTGGCTAATGGTTTATCTATCTTATTAATTCTTTCAAAGAACCAACTCCTGGTTCTGTTGATCTGTTCCACAGTTCTTCTGGTCTCGATTTCGTTGAGTTCTGCTCGAATTTTAATTAACTCTCTTCTTCTGCTGGGCGTAGGGTCCATCTGCTGTTTTTTCTCTAGCTCCTTTATGTGTAAGGTTAGCTTTTGTATTTGAGTTCTTTCCAGTTTTTGAATGGATGCTTGTATTGCGATGTATTTCCCCCTTAGGACTGCTTTTGCTGCATCCCAAAGATTTCTGAACGGTTGTATCTTCATTCTCATTAGTTTCCATGAATCTTTTTAATTCTTCCTTAATTTCCTGGTTGACCCTTTCATCTTTTAGCAGGATGGTCCTTAACCTCCACGTGTTTGAGGTCCTTCCAAACTTCTTGTTGTGATTTAGTTCTAATTTCAAGGCGTTATGGTCTGAGAATATGCAGGGGACGATCCCAATCTTTTGGTATCGGTTCAGACCTGATTTGTGACCCAGTATGTGGTCTATTCTGGAGAAAGTTCCATGTGCACTTGAGAAGAATGTGTATTCAGTTGAGTTTGGATGTAAAGTTCTGTAGATATCTGTGAAATCCATCTGGTCCAGTGTATCATTTAAAGCTCTCGTTTCTTTGGAGATGTTGTGCTTAGAAGACCTATCGAGGGTAGAAAGAACTAGATTGAAGTCACCAAGTATAAGTGTATTATTATCTAAGTATTTCTTCACTTTGGTTATTAATTGGTTTAAATATTTGGCAGCTCCCACATTCGGGGCATATATATTGAGGATTGTTACGTCCTCTTGTTGGATAGATCCTTTAAGTATGATATAGTGTCCCTCTTCATCTCTCACTACAGTCTTCGGGGTAAATTTTAGTTTATCTGATATAAGGTGGCTACCCCTGCTTTCTTTTGAGGACCATTTGAATGGTAAATGGTTCTCCAACCTTTTATTTTCAGGTTGTAGGTGTCCTTCTGTCTAAAATGAGTCTCTTGTAGACAGCAAATAGATGGGTCCTGCTTTTTTATCCAGTCTGAAACCCTGCGCCTTTTGATGGGGTCATTAAGCCCATTCACGTTCAGAGTTACTATTGACAGATATGAGTTTAGTGTCATCATGATATCTATTCAGTCCTTGTTTTTGTGGATTGTTCCACTGAACTTCTTCTTAAAGGGGAATTTTAAGAGTCCCCCTTAAAATTTTTGCAGAGCTGGTTTGGAGGTCACATATTCTTTCAGTTCCTGCCTGTCTTGGAAGCTCTTTATCTCTCCTTCCATTTTGAATGAGAGCCTTGCTGGATAAAGTATTCTTGGTTGCATGTTCTTCTCATTTAGGACCCTGAATACATCCTGCCAGCCCTTTCTGGACTGCCAGGTCTCTGTGGAGAGGTCTGCTGTTACCCTAATATTCCTCCCCATAAAAGTCAGGGATTTCTTGTCTCTTGCTGCTTTAAGGATCTTCTCTTTATCTTTGGAATTTGCAAGCTTCACTATTAAATGTCGAGGTGTTGAACGGTTTTTATTGATTTTAGGGGGGGATCTCTCTATTTCCTGGATCTGAATGCCTGTTTCCCTTCCCAGATTAGGAAAGTTTTCAGCTAGGATTTGTTCAAATACATATTCTGGCCCTCTGGCCCTTTCGGCGCCCTCGGGAACCCCAATTAAACGTAGGTTTTTCTTCCTCAGGCTGTCGTTTATTTCCCTTAATCTGTCTTCATGGTCTTTAATTGTCTGTCTCTTTTTTCCTCAGTTTCCCTCTTTGCCATAACTTGTCTTCTATGTCACTCACTGTTCTTCCACCTCGTTAACCCTCGTCGTTAGGACTTCTAGTTTGGATTGCATCTCATTCAATTGATTTTTAATTTCTGCCTGATTGGATCTAAATTCTGCAGTCATGAAGTCTCATGAGTCCTTTATGCTTTTTTCTAGAGCCACCAGTAGCTGTATAATAGTGCTTCTGAATTGGCTTTCTGACATTGAATTGTAATCCAGATTTTGTAACTCTGTGGGAGAGAGGGCTGTTTCTGATTCTTTCTTTTGAGGTGAAGTTTTCCTTCTAGTCATTTTGCTCAGTGCAGAGTGGCCAAAAACAAGTTGTATTGGGAAAAGGAGAAAAGAGAGGAGAGAAGAAGGAAAGAAAAGAGAAAAAGAAAAAAAAAAGAAGGAAAAAAGAAAAGAAAAAGAGAAAGACAAAGAAAGAAAGGTGAAAAAAAAGGGTGGGGGAAGCAATCAGAAATCAAAAGAAAAAAGAAAAAAGAAAAGAAAAAAACACGGGGGAGTATCCTCTGATTCTGTAGACTTTAAGTCCCTTGACTTCCCCTGGAACTGGTCCGTCTAGCTGGTCTTCTGGGGGGGGCCTGCTGTGCTGATTTTCAGGTGTTAGCACTTGGGGGATCTGCTCTGCCCCTGCCTGGTGCAGGGCTCAGTGGGGGTTGTTTACCCCGTGAGGCCCCAGGAGGAACAACCGCAGTGGCTGGGCAGCTCTGGAAGCCTGGATTCAGCTCCCGCAGTAACTCCGGAGCTCTCCGTCTGCAGGGCCTGGAGGCTCCGGGGCGGGGCCGCTGATATGCTCAGCTCCGGGCAGGAGCGTCCTTGCTGTCCTGGGCCCTCCCGGCCTCTGCCTGTCCCGGGGGAGGCCGGATCCTGGGCTGTGTCCCGGCGCCCTGTGCTCCGGGCCTGCGCTGGTGGATTCGCGCTCCCGCCCCGCAGCCCCCTCCGCGGAGCCGCGCGCCCGAGCCCCTCCGAGCTGCTCCGGGCCCAGCGTGCGCGCTGCAGCCCTTAGGGAGCTCGGCGCACTCTCCGGCGCGCAGGTGTCTGTTAGTGTCCCAGGGAGCCCGAGGGCATCCCCGCCCTCCTGGGTCCTGCTCCAACTCCCTGCGAGCCCCTTTCCGCCCGGGAAGGTTGGTGCAGCTCCTGCTTCTCCGGGACGGGGCTCTCCTGTCCTGGGGACACTCGCCCCGGCCTCAGCCCGGCTCCTCGCGGGGCGCCTCCCCCTGGAGGCCTTTTGTTTCTTTATTTCTTTTTCCCCGTCTTCCTACCTTGATAGAAGCGCGAACTCTTCTCACTGTAGCGTTCCAGCTGGTCTCTCTTTAAATCTCAGGCCGAATTCGTAGATTTTCAGGATGATTTGAAGGTTATCTAGGTACTTTGGTGGGGACAGGTGACTTGGGGACCTACTCTTCCGCCCTTTTGCCCCTCCTTGATAGAATCTCCAATAGATTGTAAGTGCAGAGCCTGACACAGTGGCTCAATGCCAGGCTCCTCAGGACCTTGAGATCATGATCTGAGCCAAAATCAAGAGTTGGATGCTTAACCGACTGAGCCACCCAGACATCCAGGAATGAGTACATTCTAAGAGTTGAGATATGATACAATTCTACAACACTACATACCATCAGAAAGAGAGAAGGCCCCAGACTTAAAAAAGTGTGCCTAAGATTTGGCAATTTGGGGAAACTTGTAATTTTCTAAGGACATTTTCCACCTGAATTATTGAATTGGAAGCCACACTGTAGTGAGTTGAAAAAACAAATGGGAATTGGAATGTGGAAAATACAAGAGGAAAATATTGCTTCTAGAACCTTGGTTATGAAAGAGAAAGATGGTATAGCTCTAGCAGATTACAAGTATATAAAAATCAAGTAAAAATTGTTTGTGGATTTTTCTTTTGAAAATGATGGAAATGTTTACTTTCTGAAAGAAAAGAAACAATAGAGTGAGAGATTTGGAGCCATAGATGAGTTAGAGGATGACCCATAAAGCAAGATTCATAATTATGGAGAAGATGGGAAGTGATCCCCTCACCAAAAAAGTCAAACATTAGATTTGAGAATAATGTGACACATTGCTGCAAATGAAAAAGGGCAGAAGGTAACCATCGATGCAAATATCGGTTAAGTATGTAGAGATGAAGAGTGAGAAGTGAAGACTTGCATTCTGATATGTTACTGGGGCTACTATTCTTTCCCTCCTGTTTCTTCTTCATGATCTTTCTCCTGTAATTCTTGGTATCATCCCTCTTCCTCCACTTTCTTCTGTCCTCCTCCCCCACCTCTTCCTCTCTGCCCTCCTGCTTTTCCTTCTCCTCATCCACTTCTCCACCCCTTCCTTTCCTTTTTCTTCTCTTATTTTTCCTGTTGAGCACAAGGAGAGTTTACGGAGTGAAAAAGCTTGAGAGCCTGTATATATATATATATATATATATATATATATATATATATAGAGAGAGAGAGAGAGAGAGAGAGAGAGACAGAGACAGAGAGAGAGAGAGAGAGAGAGAGAGACATGTACACACATACAGAGAGAGAGGAAGAAAATTAGGAAGCTTTTTTTGTTTGTTTGCTTCTATAATATTTTCTTCAATTATATGAAAATAAACTCAATTTGGTCCACGAGCTTATACTCCAGTGCATAATCAATGATCTGAGACCAGGATTCTTGGGTGAAACAGATGTCTATAGCTACTTATTCTTTCTTTCTGGACTTTATTTTGAATATCCTTTTTTTTTTTTACTTTTTATTTTACTGAAATTCAGTTAATTAAAATATACTGCATTATTAGTTTCAGAGGTAGAGTTCAGCGATGAATATCCCTTTCTTAATGAGAACTTGAAACTTTAATTTGTGTCGAACATTCAGCAATTATTTCTACCTTTTGTTGGAACTCTGTTGTTTTGGGGTTTACTTTGAAAATAAGTGGCCTAGCATGTTTCCATTTTACTTTGAGTAGAAAAAGCAAACACCATGGTGAAAAGGTTCTTTGAGATTCTAAATCATTTAATGTTCATGCCCCTGTGCTCTGAAGCCTGTAAAAGTAAAACACTGATGAAAAAAAATGGCAATATTTTGCAAACTATGGGTAAAAGTAAAGAAATCACTTTAGGGCTCATAAATATCTTCAAAATTTTGTTTTAGCTGAATGTTTCAGGTCAAATCCCTTTATTAACATTGTTGTCTTTAATTCTACTTTAAAGAGATTTACGTTGAACTTTTTCATATTTGTTTTTCTCCACTATTTTTTTAAAGATTTATTTATTTACTTACTTATTTTTAAAAGAGGAAGGGAGAGAAATCATGCACACAGAGTGAGGGGCAGAGAGAGAGAATCTTCAAGCAGACTCTATGCTGAGCATGGAGCCCCACATGGGCTTGAGACCATGACCCACAAAATCATGACCTGAGCTGAAACCAAGAGTTAGAGGCTCAACTGATTGAGCCACTCAGGAGTCCCCTTCTTCACTCTTTATTAATGTTCCTTTATCTTTGGTAGCTCCTGTACCCTGAACAGGTCCAGAAAGAAAATAATTGAAGACAAACAAGCACTATGTGTCTTCCAGGACACTTTTCTCAGAAGTATGATTAATAGCCCTTGTTGTTATTGTTAAACCCCTATTTATGCAATTGTGAACAGGAAAATGAAATGTATTTTAATATTCTGAATAATGCTAGATTTGAACAATTTGATTACATACATTTGTGAAGTTCTCTATATTTAATTCATTTAAAAAGAAGTATGTATTTCATACATAATGTATCTATATACACACATATGGTTCATCAAATTGTTTTTTTTTTTTGCTTTTTGGGAATCATTTTAATATTTCTTCATATAACTTTTTTAAAGATTTCTTAGGGTTAAATAATAGCTTCAAACAACTTAAGTGAGATGTTTTAAGAGTACTAGAGTTGAGTCAACAATAATTCAACCCCTTCCTAATGAAATCTCCCATAATGAATAAGCTAGTAAACTAAAAGTAAATAAATAAATTAGATAGATGATAGATAGACAGATACTATTTTCAGATTCCCTTTAAACTATGTTTCTTCCAAGTAGCTATAACCGGTGGCCTCAGAAGGAGGACTGAAACAATGCAAGGAAGCAAGTATCTCAGGAATGAACATCAACTCTTTTTGAAAGCGTGGTGGCAGATTCTGCACTGATGTCTTCAGCTTTAGTACAAGTTCTAATGTACAGTTCCTATCATCCTAAGTGGCTAGTACTATAATGAGCAGAGTTAGATCTTACATTAGAAGAGGCAAATATGACTGAGCTTTTAATAATTTCTATTATTGCTGGACATTCTTCTAGTTCTCTAATAAACTTTTTTCCACTTAAAGTACTTGTGAAAGAAAACAAAGGACAGAGACCAATAATGAAAGAGGAATTTAGTTAGGCTAAAAACTACATTTGGATAAAAATAGTAGCCCTAGTTGGTCCCTAGAGACATGAGAGTAGAGGGGAGGAGGGAAGGAAGGTCAAGGCTTAAAAGGAAAGAGAAGAAGAGATAGAAGAAGAGAAATGAAGGCTTTGGGGAAGCAATGGGGAGTGCATGCATTGCAACAGCCTCAGAAATGTCCAGGAAACATTTACAGACGATTCATATTTACTGATGCTGTTGATAAAAGCAGGCCACCTTTAAATTTGGTGTCACATGCTATTAAACCTTAGTTATAGCATCCAGATACCAATTGGATCACTTCTATGCTCCATTCATTACTTCCTATGATGTCAAATGTCTAGACACCTTACCCGATTCACTTCTACCCAGCCTCAGTATCCCAGGACTCCCGAAGAAGGCCTACTTTTATTTGAACAACAGCAGTTCAAATGTAGTGAGATCCCTATCTGGGATAGTGTATCCTTTGAGTTTTATCCACTTCATATTTGTCCTCTAAACACAGACATCTTTGAGTTTAATCTATAGGTCCTTAGCTCATCATACTTTCTTTTTCCTTAGGGAAATACTCTGCATTCATTATCTATGTCATCCTATACAGGGTTTGTTCTGAATCTTTAGCAGGTCTTTCTCTTCCTCTCAATTATTTTAAATACCTGTCCTTTACAGGATCACCTCTGCATCTCCTCCATGAAGCCTTTCCAAATTTCTCCTGCTGAGATTCTCTGTATTTATTGTGTGTGTATACGTGTATACATATATGTGTATACATACATATATATATGCTGCTATATGCTGCTTGAGCATAAACATATATGCTGCCTTTTATTTTTTTACTGCTTCATTTTTTGATGTATCATCTCACTCAGTAGACTCTAAGACCCTGAAGGGCAGAGAAAAACAATATTTTTGATTTTCTTTTATATACTAGCTTTACAAATAATGAATGAAATGCAGTGACAATGAGAAAATAATCAAGCCACATGGACATTGGTCATGATAATTGGAAACAAATAGACCAGAAGCATATTAAATTTTAGGCAACTTTATCGCCCAAGAAATCCCAAATGTTCCTCTCAAAGAAGTCTGATAATTTACAAATAAATCTCTGGGCCTTTAAAATTGCAACAGTAGGAAGCAAGCTATGTGTTCTATACAGCACCCCAGAGGGGCACACTGTTCAATACTCACATCAGATACAGTCGGGAGATCTTGGGCAAGAAAGATGCTCTCAGAGGTCAAAGTCAGGGCCTTGGAATAACCTGTGCAAGAGATGAATCAGGGCCTATCAGATTGGCCAATCAGGAAACAAATTCCACCGCCAGAGCCAGGCCTCAGGGCTGTTTTTATTAGGTAGCTCTTGACTACTGTGTATTTCTTATTTTCCTCTTACAGCATTTTAATCTACAGGTCGCAAGAGCCACACCCAACATAATGTGCATGGATCTTCATGTTACTTGGAGATCTTGGGCCTTGAGGGCGGAAATTCTATAAGACATTGGGTTTTTTTCCTTTGAGAGAAGGTTGTGTTTCTTCCATTTATGGGGAAAAAAAGGTGCGTGTTGATGTTTGGATGGGCAAATATGCAGCTGGTTCCCTGCCCGATATTCATTCTCCTTTTCTTGCCAACAGAACCCTGGGCATTATGCCCAGATGAAGATAAAGATAGGGGAGCAAACTGAGATTTAAACAGATGTTGTGTGAAGATTCAAAATAAGGATTCTTTTTTCCTTTCCCTGTACATCTTTCTTTCTAATGCCTCCCATGAGGATATATACTGTGTTAAGAGTTCCCAAACCACTGTCAGAGTTGTTGATTTGCTAGAGGGGCTCACAGGATCCAGGAGTTCTGATTTTCATAGTTATAGTTTATTATAGAAAAATGACATAACACAGAATTCACAAAGGAAAAGTTTCAAGGGACAAAGTCTAGAGAAAATCAGTCTGAAATGTCCAAGATTCTGCTTTCTATAGGGTTGCATAGCATGTGCTCAATTTCTTCAGCAACAATATGTGAAAATATGTGTGAAGTTTTTTACTATTCAGAGAATTTCACCTGTGTCTGAACCTAGGCATCCCAGGCTCTCAATGGGGATCGGCCACATGGGCACACACAGGATCTGCAGTCCCCCCACATCTCCAAAGCAGGTGTTCACTATGAATCACACTTGCACAATTTATCTAGAAAAACTGGTACAGCACGATTAAAGGCTCCAAGCCTACAAAACACATTTACCAGAATATTCAAAGACCTCAATTGATGAGAGTGGCCAAGGGTCAATTCATTCACAGAGAGGCCCAGTGTTGGGCTTGCTGTGCAAGGTTTGAGCAATTCAGGCCTGCTTTGTTAACTCTTTCTTGCATAGATGGCTCGGTGCACTAGCAGCCATATTGTGATTTGGGGAGTGGATCCAAGGGCAAACTTAGATGTCTTTCTGGGTCTACCAATCTAATCCTAGCCTGCTTAACTCTTCATTGTGTGTGTATGTGTGTGTGTGTGTGTGTGTGTGTGTGTGTGTGTAGTGTATAGTGTGTAAGAAAGAGAGTAACCTAGCTTGTATTCTCAAGCTACTATTAATGGTCATCTCTATTACCATTGACCAAATCCAATTTTCAATTCTTAACTGAAGCTGAAGTGAATGTTTATGGACTTCATTTCCTCAGTTAAAAATGACAACTATAACATGGTCTTTGAATAAGATTTTATTCATTGATAATTATCACTGAGCTATAAATTAAAGACATATTTTAATTTTCTGTGAAACATTTAGTCTGTAAAATTTCTAATGCTCATTACCACTTGCTATGAGTTTTAAGAAAACAGAACAAAAATATCAGGAGTTAGTCTACTGGGAATCTTGAAAACCACAATTTTACTATATGGATCAACATCACCTTATGATAACTTCATATAAAAAGGAATAAAAAATGACATTTATATGATTCTGAATGCCCACATAGCCAGTGTTATCCACTTTACATCCTTTATCTCTCCCTCTCTACCTCTCACTCTTCTCCATTACATACTTCGAGTCCTTAGGTTCTGAGGTATCTTGATAAAACTCAGAGGTTGCAAGTTACTTTAAACAATTTTCAAAATGAAGTTTATAAGAGTAAATACATAATTAAAATAAAATAAATTTGAATTAAAATAAAATACTGTGGGTTGTCATACCTATAACACAATTCATTATATATAGGTATATTGAATAATATATGTAATAACACAATATATACAATATATAATCATAATATATAATATGTATATTACAAATAATATAAATATTTTATCTTAATGATGCTGTTATATTTATGTCTACTCTTAAATATATTTTTTAAATGTTGATGGAGATTTTCTTTCTGAAAAATTGTATGATTTTGATTAACTTTTCTAATTCTCTTTAATTCAAATGTGCTTTTCGAACATAATCAAGTTTGATTTTAAAAAAGAGAAATTTTAGAAAATTTCCAGAAAATGATAAAACAGTAAAAAAAGAGCTTTACACTATTAGTTAAATATTATCCATAAAGTACTCTTTCTATCAATTCTTTTATTTTAAAACTCTACTGTGATGAAATAGAAAGAACACAATCTATAAGTTTCAGAAATATTTTATTATTACCAAAAATCTAAAAACAAAAAACTGCCTGTGTTTAAAAGTATAAAAATTCCCCAAATATAAACAAATAATAATGTAAAGAAACAAGCTGAGTCTAGCAAATAAAAGGTGCTCAATGTATATTTTTAAAAGAATGAAGAGCCAAGGTGACTGAGTCATTATACCCCTTGGCCCTTGTTATAAGCAAGTTTTATTTATTTATTATTTAAGTTTTAAAAATTTATTTTAGTGAGAGAGAGCAGAGGGAGAGGGATGAGCAGACTGAGCAAGGAGCCCTACACAGGGCTCAATCCCACAACCCTGAGATCATGACCTAAGCTGGAATCAACAGTCGGTCGCCCACCAAATGAGACACAAGGTGCACCTAAATTTCTGAAAATTTTTAAATAAAATCATGTCAGTGTCTCTCTGAATTAGTAACAGTTTGAGGGTCCTTTTTTTTTCTTTTCTACATTTCAAGTGTCTTCCTGAATTTTATTCAACTCATGATACAATTTTTGCCTTCCACCTATGCTTTTCTTTTAAATCAATGTACTTGGTTTAACCATATTCGAAAAAATGGTTTAGCCACGCTTCAAAAATATAAAATCTGTATTTAAACTACATGTGTTCAATCATAACATTCAAAGAAAGTTTTATGCAGGATCCATGACTTACTTTGTGAAGAGGTCTATAAAAGCTGAAAATTAATGGAATAAAATGAAGTGCAGAATATAGCTTTCGGTCCTGAAACAGCCTGGTTCCTCAGTCTTAAGATCTAAAGGTCAAATTGTAATGCCATGCCAATATATTTCGTAAAGTATACTGAGGGTACTGCATTTAGAGAAGCTAATTTGCATGACAAAAATTGTGACAAGAACAGAGGTTGGCACAAAAATCAATACATTCATGTGACAAGCACTGCAATAAATAATAGAAACGAACAACTGAGTGAATTTAGCCCAATTTTATTATAAATTAAAGTCAGAATAATACCTCATGCTATTGGCTAAGAGCAGCATATGCAGGAAAATGCAGAAAATTATAAGCTGTCCATTAGATAATTTAAGTCTTTACTCATTCTCAAAAATAACAATTGAAAAACGTTTCTGACCTTTACTTTTATATATGAGGTATGATACCTGTATGAATCTATAAATTGGCCAGTTTTTATATAACATGAACATAATCGGGCCATAATGTGTAAAACGAGAATTCACTCAGCATGTACATCACACTTCATCATGTAAACCCAGAAACACCTCTTCCCCCTGGGATCAGCTTTATTTTCATACTACATTTCACAAATAAGGAAACTGAGGCATGAAAATCATTAACCTATTTTCTGTAGGTCACATGCAAAAAATCTGTGCCAGTTATCAAATTACGGTTTTTAGCTGCTGGAAGCAGGATTCAAGACCACTCAGCCTTTAATCTCCTGAATTTTTATTTCTTGGGTCATGTCACCATGGCTATAATTGCTGATGTACATAAGCTAAGGGATTTTCTGTCAGGATGATTTTCCCAATTACTCAAAGAGTCACAGCTATGAAAAACTAGCTTCAGTTCCAAGAATAGCATTTCAATGGCTAAGGGACAAACAGGGATGTCCACACATATATGCATGTGCATTTTTAAAGTTAAAGGAAGTTAAGTATGTGAGAGAGAAAGCTCACATATAAATGTAAAGTACTAAAGTTTCTTTGTGTAGAAATACAGTCACTATGACCTTGTCCATGGCCATTCTTAAAACTGAAACATTTAATCAACCATAGACATGACTATTGAATGTTTTGAATTATCTAGAACAATCTTAATTTAATTACATTCTTTAAAAAAGATAGTTCATTGCCTATATAAATATATGTGATTTATTAAAATGTAAATGCCTTTTCAAGATTTTCCATTTGCAGAAATCTATAAATGTTAAAATGTCTTTGAGAGACTTTATATCCAAATTTTAAATTTATTATCAATGGAGAGTAATGAAGCCAAGGAAATAATATATTACATTTTCCAAACTCCCAAATACATTTTAATTGCTTTGGGTAAAATCAAGACAGCTTCAAAAAGAAAGTGTGGCCATGTGAAAGGCAATTGAAAGGAGATATAGGTGGTAGGGCAAAAGAATTGCTTTGGTAATCCTTTTGGGAGATACTGCGATAATTTTATTTAGCAGTTGCTGTCTCTTAAAATATGATATGATGTCAGAAATAATGAGTCCCTTAAATTCCCAAGTGACAACACTCACTGCGACACATTACCAAAAGTGGTTCTATCCTGAATTTGAAAAAAAAAAAAAAAGTGTTCAGGGACACCGCCTTACTTATTACTGGAAACAAATTGAAATTCAGAAAAATATTCATATATTTCTAAAATTTATCCATGTACACGATTTTTCCCAGGAATGCCTATATGTAGATGAGTATGGATAAATATGATTAACAATATAAACTTTGCATATATATTTGTATTACATATATATTATATATATAAAATCTTAACTCTATCTGGCATATAGTGCCTAGTAATTACCCTTCAAAGTTTTTTGTCCTATCATTAGGGACATTTAACAAAATAATAGTGATGCTGATGCTGCTGGTAAATGTTACTTGAGCTGATTTAAGAATATAAAGAGTGAAAGAAATAGGATCATTGGCAAG
The DNA here is from genome assembly GCF_905146905.1 of Nyctereutes procyonoides. Taxonomy (NCBI): domain Eukaryota; kingdom Metazoa; phylum Chordata; class Mammalia; order Carnivora; family Canidae; genus Nyctereutes; species Nyctereutes procyonoides. The sequence continues at coordinate 2,102,837 of NW_026575158.1, read as the reverse complement.
AATCACTGTTTTCTAACAAGGACTTATTGTGTTTAACTCCTAACAAGTTCATCTAATCATCAGTAAATGTGAAGTCTTAACTGTTTTGAAAGTCAGGAACAGGTACCAGGGTGGCTCAGTGGTTGAGCGTCTGCCTTTGGCTCAAGGGGCTGATCCCAGGACGCTGGGATGGAGTCCCATATGGGGCTTCCCGCAGAGAGCCTGCTTATCCCTTTGCCTCTCTCGGTGTGTCTTTCATAAATAAAGAATTTTTTTTTAATTAAAAAAAAAAAAAGAAAAAGTCAGGAACAGATTACAACCTCAGCAAGGGACCCAGTTACACTCCTCTTCCAGATTCGACAATGGCATCTTCCTGTTTCAGTCAGTTTTATTAATAAATAGAAAACATTCTAATCGACACAAAGTCAACCTGATGAAAGTTCCCTTCCCTCTCTTCTCTTGTTCTCCTCTACCTCCTCTTTCCCTACCTTTCAGTGATGCCTTGAGGCCCAGAGAGTCCAAGAGGCAGAGTCCTGTTAACAAGTGACAAGGTGGTCAGGCAGAAGCAGATCACGTTCCAGAGAGAGGCTGCTGTTCATCCTGACATCTGTTTTCCTGTCCCTGTTTCCCACACTTGGGCTGTGCAGCCCCTCTTCTCTAGGGTCCTCTTCAAAGGTCGTATTTCTTCTAACGAAATTTCACCTTTGTAAGCACATAGAATCACCTATTTCCTTGAAATTTTGCCCTCATTCAAAACTTCCTTCCTATTCCCCCTTCTCTCTATTCCTGTTTTTCATCTTGCCCTCTTACAGATTTGGAAGCAAGCATCCCCACTAACCAATATGCATCAACTAATCATGTCATAACTTCTGAAGTCCATGAATATTGGGCCTATGTAAAATTGTATTATTTTGTGCTAGTTAATACTTTGTACTAATTTCTCAGAAGAAGACATGAAAATTTGTTAAAAAAAAAACTAGTATGCAACCATACCATGTTTAGAAAGCATTGGATAGTTTTGTGACTTTGCAACCTTTAGAAAAAAATGAATATACAAAATTATGATTAAGAAAATATTTGAATCTTCTTATAAAGCTTTGGACTTTATATTCTCACATTTGAAAATTTTGTTCCAGACTATTTAGATATTGCCTCCAATCAATAAATCTGGATTGTCATTTTGTGGTCACCAAAGATTTTCAGCTTTCCCACTTTTTTTTCATAGTCCCATTGTATTTTTTTCTTTTTTCTTTTTCTTTTTCTTTTTAATTTTAACATTAGATTTGGTCATGGGACTTGCTTCTAAATGTGAGCTACAGTGATATATGAAGAACCAGGGCTTAATTTGCCAAATTGCCTTCTAACAGATGATTTTGAAAGCTTCCTTCAGTCTGGCTCTTCATAGAAACACAGTGTGTAAAGTCTCCTAATAACCTAAATTGATTATGTGAGAGAGAGATAATCTTTTGTAGCATTAAAATACTGATAATTTTTGAAGACCAAAATAAGTATCCTGTCTGTAAATATTTAGTACATGGGAGCCATGAAACAAATGCTCAATAAATGTATTTTCTTAATCATAACCCAAATAATATATTTCACTTCAAAGCAAGAAGAAACTTTAGATATCAATTCTGAATACTTAAAAAAAAAGATTTATATATTTATTTGAGAAAAAGAGAGAAACAGAGAGAGGGGGCACAAGCAGGAGGGGCAGGAAGAGGGAGAGACTCTCAAGCAGACCCTGGGCGGAGCGTGGAGACCGAGGTGGGGCTCCATCTCAGGACCCTTAGATCACTACCTGAGCTGAAACCAAGAGCTGGAGGCTCAACCCACTGCACCACCCAGGCACTTCAGGTCCTAAATACTTTCCATCCCCCCACCAAATAAATAGCAAAGACTTCTTAAAAAAAAAAAAGAGCTATAATTGAGGTTCTTTCATCAGTTTCTAATAGTTTTCAGTATGTAGTTCTTTCACCTCCTTGACTAAATTTATTCCCAAGCGTTTGTTATTTTCTCATGCTTTTACAATTGTAACTTCTTTCCAAATTTCTTTTTCAGATTGTTTATTGTTAGCATATGGAAATGAACCGATTTTTACTAGTTAATTTTATATTCTGCAAATGTACTAAATTCATTTATTAATTCTAACACTTATTTTAGTGGAGTCTTTGGGGATTTCTATTTATAAGGAACATGTCATCTGCAGACAGAGACAATTTTACTTCTTCCTTTCCAATTAGGCTGTATCTTATTTCTTTCTTACTTAATTGCTCTAGCTAAAACTTCCAGTACTATGTTAAATATAAATGGTGAGAATGGGCATATTTGTTTTTTTTTTTTTTCTTGATCTTAGAGGAAAAGCTTTTAGCTTTTTATCATTGAGTGTAATGTCAGCTGTGGGCCTGATATAATTGGCCTTATTATATTGAAGTATGCTTCTTCTATATCCAATTTGTTGAGAGTTTTTATGGTGAAAGAAGTTGAATTTTATCAAATGATTTTTTCTGCATCTATTAAGATAATCATATAATTTTTCTTCTTCATTTTGTTAATGTGGTGTATCAAATTGGTTTGTTTGTTGAACCATCCTTGTATCCGAGAATTAATCTGACTTGATCACAGTGCACAATCCTTTTAATGTGCTGCTGACTATGGTTTCTAGTACTATGTTGAGAATTTTTGCATCTATGTTCATCAGGGATGCTGGTCTCTAATTTTTTTTTTTTTTTTTTTTTGGTAGTATCCCTGTTTGGCTCTGGTAGCAGCATGATGCTGGCTTCATAAAATGAGTTTGGAAGTATCTTTTCAATTCATTTGTTTGAGGATTGGCACTATTTTTTTTTGTAAATATTTGGTAGAATTCATCAATGCAGCCATCTGGTTCTGGGCTTTTTGTTCTCAGGAGAATTTTGATTACTGATTTGATCTCCTTATAAGTTATAGATCCTCTCATATTTATTATTTCTTCATGATTCAACCTTGGTAAGTTGTAGGTTTCTAGGAATTTATTCCTTTTCCTAGTTCTTTTCAGTTTTCAGTAATGAGAATGAGAAAACTTGGACTTGTGGATCTGATTGATTTGAAAACTACTTTTTAGACATTTGGAAGTTTTTCAAAACCAATAATATATTTGTCAAGTGATCCTTTCCTCTACATTTTAAATCCTTGTGCAACTTAAAATGAACTTTGTCCATATGCTAGTTCAGGTTCACTTATATTAAAATTATGAAATTAATGTTTAATAGTTATTTGACACAGAAAAAGCTTTTTTAAAAAATTATTTATTTATTCATGACACACACACACACACACACAGAGGCAGAGGCATAGGCAGAGGGAGAAGCAGGCTCCATGCAGGGAGCCCGATGTGGGACTTGATCCCAGGACTACAGTATCACACCCTGAACTGAAGGCAGTTGCTTAACTGCTGAGCCACTCAGGTATCCCCAGAAAGAGCTTTTAAATTAAGCTTCTTTAAATTTTATACCATTAAAAACCCTGGTTTCTATCCATCTTCACCACTCATCACTATACTCCTAAGAAAAGATCAGATTTAATTCAAATATCTTTAATTCAAAAACATATCCCCTTAATGAACTGACCCCTTTATCATTACATAATGACCTTGTTTGTCTCTTGCTACAATTTTTTATTTAACATCTATTTTGTCTGGGATGAGTATAGCTATTCCTCCTCTCTCTTGGTTTCCATTTGTATGGAATATGTTTTCCCATCTCTTCACTTTCAGTCTATGTATGTCCTTAAAGCCATAAAAAATTTTCTTGTAGGCAGCATATAGTTGGGTCTTGTTTTTGTTTTTCTTTTCAATTTATTCATTCATTCCATATCTTTTGATTAGAGAATATAGTCTATTTATATTTAAGTTAATTATTGATATGTAGAGATGTATTACTGATAACTTTTTAACTGTTTTCTGGCTGTTTTATACTTTCTTTGTTCCTCTCTTTCTCTCTTGCTGTCTTCTTTTGTGATCTGATGATTTTCTGCAGTGTTATGTTTTTATTTTTTCCTTTTCATCTACCTTTTGTCTACCTTTTCTGTAGTGACATGCTTTGATTCCTTTCACTGTTGTATTTTACTATATGTCTTTCTTTGTGGTTACTATGAGGCTTGCATAAAATGTATTATAGTGATAACAGTTTATTTTAAACCAGGATGCTCGGATCCCTGGGTGGCGCAGTGGTTTGGCGCCTGCCTTTGGCCCAGGGCGCGATCCTGGAGACCCGGGATCGGAATCCCACATCGGGCTCCCGGTGCATGGAGCCTGCTTCTCCCTCTGCCTGTGTCTCTGCCTCTCTCTCTCTCTCTCTGTGACTATCATAAATAAATAAAAATTAAAAAAAATTTTAAACCAGGATGCTGGCTTTCCCACAGTGGTAATTGTTCTGGCGCCCGAAACACAGTTGTACACAGAGCAGCCACAGGGATGAGTCTGGGAGTATGGGCATGTGCAGAGTGACCTCAGGACTCAGATCTGGAGCACAGAAGTAGTCTTGGAGCTGAGATCTGAAGTGATCTCATGCAAAAGCAGCTGCAGCTTTGGGGGGCTGAGATATGTGCAGGGCTGGAAAGGGCTGGTAGCCTTGGTTTCCAGCAGCACAACAGCCTTGGGGGCAGGGGGGGGGCACAGCAGCTCTGGGTGTTGGTTACTTCAGTTGCAAAGGTTGTGTGTGTCCTTTGTAGAGCAGGCCTCTGGGGTCTGTGCTGGCAAACACTGTGATAAAGGCTGTAGGGAGTCCATGGCTGTTGTGGGGGTTGTTGAGGCTCTCAATGGCAAACCTGCCAGAGACCTCCAGAGAGTAGGCCACTGGGGACCCCAATGGCACCTACTGTGTGACTAATACTGTTGGTCCTGCTTTTCTTTTTTGCTTCTACCTATCTCAATATTTCTACTAAGCCAATTTCCTTAGTTATCTTTTGTGTGAAGTTATTCTCCATTTTTGAATCCATGGTTTTGTTGTAGATTCTTAGTTGGACTCTTGAGCCTTCTCAGGGTCATTTTCACTTGTGTATAGCTATCTATTTATTGTCTTTCATTGGGGGAAACAAAGGCTGGTATCTCTTACTCTTCTATTGGCTAAAGTCTCAAGATAAGTTTTTTTAAATTTCATTTTTAATAACCTCTAGAAAAACTGTTAACATTCGGTGAACGTTTCATTCTAATGTTAAAACACTGGCAGAAATCCTTATGCCTAAGTTAAATTCCATTTTATTTTATTTAAGTCATCTTGCCTCTAGCATTTTGTTTTCTAAAGAGAGAAGGGATTGTCTGTAAATGCCCTAGCAAACTCTTTAAATGTCTTCACCAATTTTGTTTCCTCCTTTCCCTCAACACACACACATATACACATGCACATACACTCATGAGTGTGCACACACATATACACCATAGTGAAGAATACTTACCCTTGAAAATTCAGTTCAAATATTAATCATTCAAATTTGCCTTAGAGCTCTGTAGTTTTTTATTGTTTTCCTCTAATGTCCTAACTTGCACTTATAATTTTTGTCACATATAATTGAATATAATGACTCTTCCTTCCTTCCTTCCTTCCTTCCTTCCTTCCTTCCTTCCTTCCTTCCTTCCTTCCTTCCTTCTTCCTCATTTTTCCTGCTCTCTGTCCCTTCTGAGCAGGTTCAATGACTCACTCATTACTATATTCTCAGTGCCCAACACATCACTGGAAAATAGTAAAAACACAAAAAATGCCACTTAAATGAATAAATTAATAGAAATGAATGAATTTTACTTTAATTGTTATCTGTTGCATCTAAAATTTCTTTTTTCAAGTCATTAACTCATTCAACCAATATTGCTTGAATGCTTACTATCTGCAAAACATGGAGTAAGAGGATGCAGCAAACTTACTTAGAATAAAAACACCTGACATTAATTTTCATATTCTAATAATTAACATTTACTGAGTATCTTGTTTGTGGCATCCTTTTTAAAATTAGAGAGAGAGAGAGAGAGAAGCAGTACTCCAATTAGGACATAGAAGGCATTGTGGATATTCTTAATAATTTGGACTTGTGGACAAAAAAGAACTTCTACTGCCTTTAGTTATTATATCCTAGAGCTATGCTAGGGTATTAATGCTTATACTCAAAGAGCTAGTGTTCAGTCCCTAAATTTAGAGGGTGTATCCCTATGTTTTAAGTCACACTTTTGACGGACCAGTTCCCAATTAATCCAAGGGATACTCGGATTATATTTTTGTGTCTTGTAGTGTTGGCAGCCTTCCAAGATGATAATGGGCAATGTGCTCATTAGGCTGGTGGATGAGGCCATCTCCCAATCATTGATTAAATGTTTGAAAAATACTGGGCCTTAGAACAGATCACAGTGGGACAGCTCTCAATTTGTGACCCTAGTTTTTCACATAACCATTGATCACCACTTATGGGTATAAGATTTCCTGCAATTATACATTGACCTTACAAAATATTCTAAATTTCTTGGTGAAAATGGCATACAAATCAGTATCAGGCCTTGCTGAAACCTAGGTATATTAAATGTCTTGCTAGCCACCACTGTCCTGGAGAAATTAAGTTGTTTCATGGTGATTGACTTTCATAAAATCATATTAAGTTATGGTTGAATACCCATGCTTTTCTAGGTATTTGCTAGTAAATAATTTTATGATTATATCTGTAGCTGTCCAAAATCAAAATTAGTCTGACTCATCTTTACTTAAGATTTTTTTATTATATTATTTAAATTCTACACTTTCATTTTCTATTTCAACATATCCATCTCATCTGATCATACATCTTAAATACCTGGTTCCTCTTCCTTCCCTTGCTTATTGCCCATTCCCAAATTGCCTCCCTACTTGATCACAACTAGCTCAGTCCTACTTTCATCAAACTCATTAGGTTTGTATTCATTCCTTTGTTTAATTGTCCCCTTCCAATGCTTATTTTTTTGATAATAAAAACATTTCTGCATCCATAGGATCCTGCAAAGACTGCATAGTGCACACGATCAGTAAATGAAGGAATTCATTCTCAGAGTTTTCCTTAAATATCATTTTCACTTTACTTACCTTTCCATCAAAACAGATTCTATCTGGCTGTCTAATGTGTTTCCCCAAGAACCCACAGCGACAGAAAACATTTGCACATTCCTTGCTCCCTGCAAATGTCCATTCTACTCTTGTCTTTTCTTCAGCTCATATTAACAAGGTTTGCTTTCTGTTCCTTAATATAGTCACTTGCCAACTTACCCAGACATTCTTTCTCTTTCTGCAGTGATTTCAGCATCTAGGCTGCATCTTCACTCTCTGCCTTGTCTCTTGCAAAGTTTCTGACTAAATGGAATAATTCAATCACTTCACAGTTCCTCAGTCTCTTTGACTCTAGTTTCTTAATTTCTACTAGCCACAGCACAGCCAGACAGCCCTTCAAATTCAGAACACTGACATTTTGTAATTTCTTGTGCATGACATGTTCTTACTCTGCATCTAAGCATGCAGATCTAAATATTACTACATTTAGAAAATATTTTTGGAGATTTCCTTAACATGAAGAGGGTTCAAAGAGAGTTTGAATACTCATCTTGCAATTAGGAAGCTATAGTGAGTAGGAGATTTGACAAGAAGGAATATACTTACTGATTGACACCAATAAAATTTCCTTCAAATAACTTCTGAATCTTTTCCTGACTCACATCCTAACCCCCACACCTAATAAATGCTAACTTATTTCTGTGAGATATAATTCAATGTCTCACATGTTTATTGAACAATTTTTATTTACATGATAGAGTTCTGGGAACTTGGCATTCATCTGTGAACAAAGCAGGTAAAGCTGCCTGCCATTTTGGCATTAAAATACTTTGCTTTGTTCAAAACCAGAAATGTCACCAAACCAATACTTAATTATAGTTTCAGGTATCCCAGAGATGGGATCTTAAACTAGTCAATCAAGAATTGCCTAATCACCACTAGTTAGGTAATCTGCCTGATAGAACCCTGCCATCCCCTACAGAAAAATGAACTTACCAAGCCAATCCACTTTTTTTTATCTAGTATAACTTCTTTGATCCTACTCCCTTCTGCCTATAAAAGTCTTTCATTTTTATAGCTTCTTGGAGTTCCTTTCTATCTGTTAGATTGGATGTTGCTCAATTCATGAGTCATTGAATAAAACCAATAAGATTTCTAAAATTTACTCAGTTGAATTTGCTTAACAGCTTGAATTCTCCTGCATAATGTATCATATTTCGTCTTGTATTGTGCAGCTTGTTTATAATTTTGTGAGTTGCAATGTTCAATAGAATCTTGGAACCAGAAAAATCTTGCCATTTGCTAGTTTAAGTAACATCTCTAAGTCTCAATTTTCTCTTCCATGATAAAAGCATATAATCTCAAAGACTTGTGGACAGGTTAAACAAGATAATGTTTAGGGTGTCTTCAATAATGCCTAGGGTATAAAGCATTCTGAAACATTAAAAACAATTATTAGTATTAATATTTTAGTAATAGTAATGGTACTAAACATTTTAAATATATAATAAATTTTAGCTTTTTATATTATCAATATTTTTGCATAGCATCTCTACAAATACAGTAAGCCCCCTAATTTCTTTTTTTTAATTTTTATTTATTTATGATAGTCACACAGAGAGAGAGAGGGCGAGAGAGAGGCAGAGACACAGGCAGAGGGAGAAGCAGGCTCCATGCACCGGGAGCCCGACGTGGGATTCGATCCGGGGTCCCCAGGATCGCGCCCTGGGCCAAAGGCAGGCGCTAAACCGCTGCGCCACCCAGGGATCCCCAGTAAGCCCCCTAAAACCAAGGATTCTCCCCCTCAACATTGTGAACTTCCATGTGGTTGGCAAATTGTTGATATTCAAAATTTTCTGCTGTATTGAATTTATAATTTCATGTTAACAATTGCCATATTTTTATTTTTTCTCAAATTTTTCCAAAGTTTCCTGTTTTTAATTCCTATCTGTTCCTTAAAAAATACCTGGAAAGCAAATTATAAGATTTTAAGGATCCTAACAGCATTAAGTTTAGAAAGGAATTTCAAATTTCACTTTCCCATCAAGAGATTTGTAATTGATTTTCTGATTGTAATTGAGATATACTTAAGAGATAGACAAATTATGATACATATGAAAGTTTCAGCACTGCTCATTGAAATGGAATGTAGACTATCTTAATGTCTAAACCTAGACAGGCATTTATGGAGAAGCAAATCTGAGAAATATATACATTGGAGGTTATCATAAATACATTTTTTAAAGGTACATATCATCCAGCTTGAGGCCAGTGAAATCTAGCCTCCAACCTTTCCAAAGCCTGGATATTCCATATTTGGTATGCTAATGACTAATCAAATCACAATCAGTGTGCATTTTAAGCCACAATGCAAATACGGATCTTCATTTGGTGATGTAAATACACGATAATAATTATGGAAATTTCTTTAGGTCAAGGGTGGCAAATATTAATACAACTAATGTACTTATTCTATTAAGTACTAACTGCCTCAATCTCCCAAATGCTGCTAAGGAAACTGCCACCTACCTGTCTTATTCTTTCCATTCTCCTTGCTGAAAAATTAGAAAAGAACAACATTCATTGTAAATGAACCAGCCAACTTTGACATAGTCCTTAATGGTTTAGCTATGCTCTTCTAGATAACTTTATGATAATTACATAACTAGTATGGCTCAGGCTGTCTTGCTTCACTACTCTAGCTTGTCAATATAAATATTTGGAAGTGACTTACATATGCATAATAATATATTTGCATGAACAAAGAATCAAATGACCATTGCTGCCTGGGACTATTCTTTAGATTTTCCAGCAACATAGTAAATGAACCTTTTAGAAACTGTGAGATTTCTTTTGCAATACCGACTGATAACAATAGCCTGTCTCTGAAGGAGTTAAGTCTGACTACTACAGGAGGTGGCGTCTTATCTCTGTAAGAGCCATTTACTGCACTGTCTTCCACCTGGAATTAGAGGTGGGCAAGATAATCTTATCAATAGTTCAAAGCAAATTCTTCTTCAGATTATAAATTATGAGATAGCACTACACATTACAGAGCAGTCTCCCCTGAATTACTTCAAATTACTCGCACAATTCTTTAAAGTAGATTAGACATTTGTCAGATGAGAAAACTGAGAAATAGAGCTGAATTATCTTGATATTTGCCTTTATGCACAAGCTCCCAAATTATTTTATTTATTTTTAGTCATAAAATTATATTTTTTCTTGTAGGATATTAACTTATATTAAAATATACTATATAAAACAAAGTTCAAACACTAGAGAAACATAATGTAGGAAGGGAAGGTCCCTCATAATCCTACCTTGCCACACCAAAAGCTGTTTTCAATTTCTATTTTTTCTGTACATTTTTTCTGCATGTATTTTCATTCTTTTACTATTAACAAAATGCAGCAATAAATCAATTCTATTTTGTACATACTGTGAAAGAAACATGTTTTCCCTCCTTTCTAATAATCTTTATACCTTCTTTTTTGTGACTGCATGTGTATGTGTACTTGGATCAATTACAATTTTTCACTATTAAGCAAAACACCATAATAAGCATCCTTGAGCACTTTTTTTTCCTTCTTGGGTAGGTTTAATTTTTTTTGTTTAATTTAAATAACATGAACATGTATCAGTAAGTAGTATTATATATGTTGCATATGCTACTTTGTTTTAATATTACATATACTATTTTTACCTTATACAGTTCCTGACAATATGCATTAATTATTGACTAAATATTGGGAGCTGATCTGGAGAATTAAGATCATATTTTTAAAACTTATTTTCTGAAAATGCCTTCATAACCTATTTGAAGTAAATTGGTCAATTTGTATACATTTAACTAAGAAGGTGAATAAACTGACAAACAAACCTAAGTTTACAAACTTTGCTAGTGATATAGCTGAGATTTGAATCAAAATCTCTGACACTAAGGTTACATTCTCATTATGCCATACTGTACAAGATGTGAGGCAAAAACATTCAGTATTTTCTGAATATATGGTCTATTATCTACTTGTTTGCTTATAAATGATATATCTATACAGAGATATAGATATGATATATGGTGGCTTATAAGACAATGGGGATCTCATGAATTTAATAATACATTTTTTTGTGTAAAGAGAAATATAACTTAGCTGATTGTTTTTTTTCCATGGGATAGATTAGATAAAGGTGTAAATGTCGCAAATTTAGATGGAGATATCTTCTTAGAATCCAAATATTAAGTTTCTATGAAAAGCTAAAAGTGGAAATGTAATCTCATTAATAAGCCTAGGTCTCTACAAGCAATGTGGAGAATGTTAAAAGGGACATTAATAAAACACTTTGCAGAGCAAAACAATCAAGGAGGATTTGCCAGGAATTAGAGCAACATGATGAAGCATAACACAGACAAAAATTACTTGAGTTTATTTATTACAAATAGCTCAGAGTGGTTAATGAGGACTGCTATCATGTTCTGATAAATTTTAAATAATCAGTTCAGCTTCCAGGACCTTTTTCTTGTAAGCATATCTATACGTATAATCACAGCTGCTGGTTTTTCTTCCATACTTTGAAATTGGCAATAAAATTCAAGAATTTATATTTGCCATAGAAAGATCTATGAAACATGGTAAGTATTTATTTCACTTGAAGGAATAGTGTAACTCTTATGGATGGTCATATGGTGTATCATCTCCTCTATGATAGTAAGCTGTATGTCCATGTTAAATGAAGTAATATATCCCAGATGTCAGAAACCCACAGGGAAGTTTCTTGTGTAAGCAAGCACTCATTGCAAAGATGTGGAAAGCTTATTCCCCAGGAAGTATTTTCTTACCGCAACATCAGGCTTACTTTACCACCTGCACATTTATTAGAATAAAATCCTATATAGAGGGTATGTATCCAAACAACATAAGGTAGAAGCAGTTAACCATAAGTATCCTCTAAAACGATGTGTTGAATTCCATTAAAATAAGGCAGACTCACATGTATGTGATTATGACTACATTATGTGATTTTAATTTTTTTTTAATTTTTATTTATTTATGATAGTCACAGAGAGAGAGAGAGGCAGAGACACAGGCAGAGGGAGAAGCAGGCTCCATGCACCGGAAGCCCGATGTGGGATTCAATCCCGGGTCTCCAGGATCGTGCCCTGGGCCAAAGGCAGGCGCCAAACCACTACGCCACCCAGGGATCCCCCATTATGTGATTTTAAATAATCTTTCCCTCCCACAGTTGTTGGAAAATGCCATTATACATCGAAAGCAAAGAGATCAAAGCCTCAGTAAAGTTTACCTGGATCTTCCTTCCTTGTTTTTATTTCTCTTTAACAGTTTACAACATTAGGCCAGATTGTACATATTTTACAAATGAGTTCATCCTGGTCACCTGTGAGCATCTTGTGCATATTGGCAAAGCCACAACCTACACTTGGATTTCAATAGAAAGTCCTCACTCACTGAGTTTTCTGGATTCTGCAAGATGTCAGAGTGTGATAGAGCTTTAGGGACCTTCCAACACTCTGGAATGGGGCAGAATTTGCTTTAGTTTGTTATGGAAACTGAGCAAGGAAGAAATGGATACTGTTTGCATAGAAATAATCTCATTTGCCTTTCCTTCATTCCTTGCATTTTCTCACTTAAAAAATATACCAACCATAGGGTTTGCAGCTCATGAAAATGGAAGACAATGGGCAAGGGTAAGAGAAGAGATTTTGCAGTAAAAAATCTGGACTCTTCCTCTGATCAACTTGAGGAGCAATTGAGCAAATCCTAAACCTCTAGAAGTACAGTATACCACCACTGGGGGATTATTCAAGTCAATTTGTATAAAGCATCTAGGACACAGTTACCTGGTTCTGCTAGATACTTAATTTCAAGAAATTATAAAACGATTCCAGTAAACTGATTTCATCTTACACTGTAGCAGAGGACATAGAATATGAGCTTAGATGATATGTTACTAAAGGACATGTTAGAAAATCTTTGATGACAAATTTGTCCTTGGGTGGTGGGGGGGGGACAAAAAGGCCTTGCAGTGCTTTTTAGGAGGTCATTATGTTAGGCCTGAGGATTGTAAAACAAGTTGCTTAGAATTATGATGTAAATTATGTATTACAAGAATCGAATATTCAAGTGTTATTAAATTAATTTATTTCAAGAGAGTGTTTCTTTGACTCGATGCCATAACTCTGTTAGTTTTGATCCTTAGGAAGAATATCAGCCAGAAAGATATGAATACACAGAGTAGATTGAGACAGTTGCTAAAGATACCATTAAAATTAAGGGACAGCAACCTGACTGCTTTGCAGCCTTTGGTCTGGCATCAGGCTCTCTCTGAGAATGTGCAGTTAAAGACTACATGTGCATCACAAAGTGTCTAGACTCTAAGGAAACTGACAGCCACTTTGACAGAATTTTGCATTAAGGTTTTGAGTCTTTTCTCGGTATTATTCTTCCTTTAAACTATAGTGACCAGCCTGCTAATGCCTGAGATCTCAAGAACCCAAAACAATTTATCCAAGTTTACCACCTGATGATTGACATCCAAAGATAAGTGTGTAAGGAGGTGTGCTCTGATACGTCCTATTATTGGTGTTAACTTTGATCTCTGGATTATAGTGGTGTGGGCTGGGTTTCTCCACATGAAATTACTATTTTTCACTTTGTAATTAATAAGGTGTACTACTTTAAGACTATGCAAATATTTTTTTCTTCAAATTTTTGCCTACTGGGGACGCCCTGGGTGGCTCAGCAGTTGAGCATCTGCCTTCAGCTCAGGGCATGATCCTGGATCTAGGATCGAATCCCACATTGGGCTCTCTGTGAGGAGCCCGCTTCTCCCTCTGCTTATGTCTCTGCTGCTCTCTGTGCATCTGTCTCTCATGAATAAGTAAATAAATCTGTAAAAAAAATTTTTGCCTACTGATTTTAGCATTCATCAACAGATTTTTTCTGCAATAATTATTACTATAATGTTTTATTTCTATTTCCTTAGTTCAATCTACATTTTTCAAAATTTGAAGCCATCTCTAACAAAGAGCTGCCCTTTTCCCCATTTATGTATTTATTTTAATTGCTTACATTGATATGGACTCATGAATATTGTGAAAAACAGCCCTTCAAAAGATATCCACATCCTAGTCCCTGGAACCTATGGGCGTTTTTTTATACAGCCAAAAATGTGATTATAGGAAGGATTTTAAGAAAAGAGGACTACTTTAGATCATTGGTTACATTCTCAATTCAATCATAGGTATCTTTCAGAGAGAAACATTCCTGCTTTCTGCCCATTTCTCAGCCAGCCCCATAGGTAACAAACTACTTGAGCTTCTTTTTGTTCTTTCTGTATTTATTTTCCACAAACAAGAAGATAGGTGTATTTCATTTAATCTCTCTATTTCTTGCAAGAAGCACAGGATACTATCAATGTTCTTTTGCAATTTACTTTTTTTCGCTTAACAGTATATCATGGAAATCACCTCCACATCATTTCACAAAGAACATTTATATAGTACTGCAGAATTGTATAAAAAGACACTTAAAAATATCAGTCGAGGGGATCCCTGGATGGCTCAGTGGTTTAGCGCCTGCCTTCGTCCCAAGGTGTGATCCTGGAGTCCCAGGATCCAGTCCCACATCAGGCTCCCTGCATGGAGCCTGCTTCTCCCTCTGCCCATGTCTCTGCCTCTCTCCTCTCTCTCTCTCTCTGTCTCTCATGAATAAATAAAATCCTTAAAAAATCAATTTTCATATTTGTAACAATTATTTAATAATGGCGTGCTACATCGTTCAGTGTGTGATGATGATATAATTCACCAGCTTGTGAAAATTTTGTTGAGTGAATTCTTTGTGAACTTACATATTTAAAGCAGACTGGTGTAGGAATGAAAATAGTGAATCATCTTACTGATAGTAGTTTCAATGGTACTTGTTGGCTTAAATATTTAGGAAGTTAAAAATTCAAAGTATTGAATTGCAGTTCTGTTAATATAAAGAATATATCCAATTTCTCTGCCATTATCATATAAGACAACAATAAAACCAAGAAAATGCATTCAGAAAATGTCTGGGGCTAGGTCAAGACTTTTCAAATATTTATCTCCTTTATAGTTAAAAATGTCTAAGTTTGGGAATGATTGATTAATCAGATCAGGAGAGGACCTGTATGAAATAGATAAATATCTGTCACTCCATTAAATAATTGCATCATAATTGGGGAATAAAGCCCTTGGGTTCCTCTAATCATGTTTCTTTTGTAACACAAGGAACTAACACCCCTGTGTGTAGAGGCAGAAAACAGCCACCATTCAGGAGACCAAAGACAGCATATGAGCAACCTGGGATTAAAAGAAACACAAATCAAATGGGAAGCCCAGTGTGAAGGAAATGTAGCATGATACTGAGAAGTCAGCAGGCTATGTTCAGCAGGATGAAACATTCCACTTGGTGCTTTCAAAACTTATCATGAAAAATGTTAAGTGATCCGAGGGCATTTTTACTGTGGATAGTAGAAATGCTTATTATTAGGCTGTTATGGAAGAAATGTAAACAATATAACCTGTAGAAAAAAGTTATAATACTTTACTTGAATGGTTAAAGCAGAAATCAAGGAGAATTCTGAGCATATGGCCAACTATTAACTGCTAGTAACTAAGATTTAGCTGCTGTGATAGCATGTACCACAACATAATTTCAAAGTTTCCCTGAAATATCCCTCAGGCTTAAAACAAATATAAATATATAATTTGGGCCTCTACATACAACAAAAATGCTTAGCAATATATTTATTTGATTTTTAAATTTCTGTTAAAATTAATCTCTAAAAATATTCTATTGACTCTCCTTCACTGCTGGTGATCATGTATATTTGTGTAATCGATTTGGTTATATTTGGGAATATTGAAAATAGACATAACCTGACAGAGTAATTCCATTTTGGGATATAGTCTAAATATATCACAGATATGGTGTAAGGAGGTCTCTCCAAAAATGTTCATTTTGGCATTTCTAAAATGGTGAAAAATGGAAACCGTTTAAATGTCCAACAACAGGAGAATGGATGAATATGGGTTGTGATAGGGATCCCTGGGTGGCGCAGCGGTTTAACGCCTGCCTTTGGCCCAGGGCGCGATTCTGGAGACCCGGGATCGAATCCCACGTCGGGCTTCCGGTGCATGGAGCCTGCTTCTCCCTCTGCCTGTGTCTCTGCTTCTCTCTCTCTGTGTGTGACTATCATAAATAAATAAAAATTTTTAAAAAAATTAAAAAAAATATGGGTTGTGATATACTCATATAGTTAGAATATTAAATAGAAATTAAATTAATAAATATGAACTATACAAGTCATTTCAATTAAGTGATTTTTAAATCTATTTAAGAAAAAAGTTGTAAAATTATGAACATAGTATGACACTATTTATAGAAATTTTAAAGTATGCCCCAGAGAATACAGACCTATTTATGGACATTTGTATATATTGTTCAATATTTGAAAAAATCTCCATAGGGAATTATAAATAATAAATTAAGGGGGTGCTTACTTCTAGGGAAGTGGAGAGGAAAGTGAATGGAGTTCTTTGGGCTACATAAAGGACTTCAGTTTGTTTCAGAGTTTTGTTCATTTAAACACCTGATATGAGAATGAAAAAATATTGAAAGAATTAATAGATGATATTTATTAGGATGATAGTAATGTTTAAAACTTCCTCTAGTTAAAATATTTTAAAATAAAAAGAATTCTTTAAAAATTCCCTTCCCTCAGGGGTTTCTAGGTGGCTCAGTTGGTTAGGTCTCCAACTCTTCGTCTCAGCTCAGGTCATGATTTCAGGGTTATGAGATCAAGCCCTGTTTCAGGGTCCATCCTCAGCAGGGAGTCTGCTTAAGATTCTTCTCTCTCTCCTTCTGCTCCCCTCCCCCCAAATAAATATATAAATCTTTTAAAAATCATTTAAAAAATCAATTCCCTCACTGAACATTTTTGGTCGTCTCCCACACATGCAGTTCATTTCCCATAAAATTACAGAATCTAGGTAAGATACAAGGATACTTGTATCTTAGGTATAGGATGTATAGGAAATTTTAGGTCATAGAGAACTTGCTTTTTTTCCCAACAGTTAAATTTCTTTCTATGAAAACTACATTAATTTCTATTTCAGTTTTTTGTCTGAAATTAGAATTAATTAGGTGCAATTACCTGTTTTTATATATCACATTCTTTTCATTGATCATAGATAGTATATAATCCACAATAGATAATTTTTGTAGTAATAAGTATATTCAGTAAAATTTGGGGATGAGGGATCCCTGGGTGGCGCAGCGGTTTAGCGCCTGCCTTTGGCCCGGGGCGCGATCCTGGAGACCCGGGATCGAGTCCCACATCGGGTTCCCAGTGCATGGAGCCTGCTTCTCCCTCTGCCTGTGTCTCTGCCTCTTTCTCTCTCTGTGTCTATCATACATAAATAAATAAAAATTTAAAAAAAAAATTTGGGGATGATTTCATAGGTTGAAATAAAAATAATGATTGTTATCTATTTATGTATATCTATAAATACTTATGAATGTATACATGCACACACACCCACTATATATGTGTGTATGTAACATGTACCTGTATGTGTGTATGTGTATATGTACTGCCAACCAGTGTTTTTTTTTTTTTTCAAATTATTTTCAGTTATCACAGCAACATCTTTATTTATTTATTTATAATATTTTTATTTACTTATTCATGAGAGACAGAGAGAGAGGCAGAGACACAGGCAGAGGGAGAAGCAGGTTCCATGCAGGGAGCCCGACGTGGGACTCGATCTCCGGTCTCCAGGATCAGGCCCTGGGTTGCAGGCGGCACTAAGCCGCTGAGCCACCAGTGCTGCCCCAACCAGTGGTTTTTGTGTGAAGTATTCTAGGAATCAGTTTCAGGATGGAAAGAAACCGATTGCTACTATTTAAAAATGTTATAGTACAGAAAGATGATAATTAAGAAGGTAGAATATCAATATAGATGATGAAGATGAACAAAAACAAAATTAGTAAAGTTTCTAACATTTAGGGAATCATTCATTAAGAACTTTTATTGTAATTAGAAAAAACCTGGAGTGCCCAGCTGGCTCATTTGGTAGAGTGTGTGACTCTTGATCTCAGGGTTGTGAGTTCAAGCCCCACATTGAGTTTGGAGCCTACTAAAGAAAGAAAGAAAGAAAGAAAGAAAGAAAGAAAGAAAGAAGAAAAAAAACTAAATAATGCTTAAGGTGCAAATTTGAAAAAATCTTTAGAATAAATTCACTAGCTCAGTTAAAAATAATTTAAAAATACAAACATACTGCTACGCTTGAGTGAAATTTGATATATCCAATTACAGTGATGTAACACATTTTTGCTATAAATTATATGTGATTTTATTACTCCTTTTAATGAGATTGCAACCACTGATTCTTTTTAAAGATTTAGTTATTTATTTTAGAGAGAGAGAGAGAGAGATAGAGCACAAGCAGGGACAAGGGCAGAAGGAGAGGGAGAGAGAATCTCAAGCTGAGCATGGAGTGCAACCCAGGGCTAGATCTTGCCACCTTTAGATCATGAGCTGAGCCAAAACCAAGAGTTGTACACTCAACTGACTGACCTATCCAGGCACCCTTATAAACCACAAGATTTTTAATATAATGTCCATGTAAATCTTTATATAAATGAGACTTTATTCTGTGTATCTGAACATCATATATGAAAAGAAATTATTTTTTGATATTATGTGTATGCTTAATCAATATTGTATTCCATTTGGGAATTGGTTGCTAGCAATTTTTAATAATCAACTTATATGGCTACAGACACATGAAAAGATCAACATCACTTATCATCAGGGAAAATACAAATCAAAACCACAAGACCTCCTCACACCTGTCAATATGGCTAAAATTAACAATACAAGAAACAACAGGGTTGGTGAGGATGTGGAGAGGGGGGGCCCTCTTACACTGTGGTGGGAATGCAAAGTGGTGC
Organism: Nyctereutes procyonoides; assembly: GCF_905146905.1. Taxonomy (NCBI): domain Eukaryota; kingdom Metazoa; phylum Chordata; class Mammalia; order Carnivora; family Canidae; genus Nyctereutes; species Nyctereutes procyonoides. The sequence continues at coordinate 2,083,822 of NW_026575158.1, read as the reverse complement.
AGCCACTGTAGAGAACAGTATGCAGGTTTCTCAAAAAAGTTAAAAATAGAACTACCCTATGATTCAACAATTGCACCCCTAGGTATTTACTCAAAGGGTACAAAAATACAGATTTGAAGGGGTACATGCATCCTGGAATTTATAACAGCATTATCAACAATAACCAAATTATGGAAAGAGTCCAAGTGCCCATTGACTGATAAAGGGGTAAAGAAGATGTGGTATATATATCCAATGGAATACTACTCATCTATCAAAAAGAATGAAATTTTGCCATTTGCAATGATGTGAATGGAGCTAGAGTGTACTATGCTAAGTGAAATAAGCTTGTCATAAAAAGACAAATACCTATGGTTTCAATCATATGTGGAATTTAGGAAATAGATGAGCATGTGGGAAGGGGAAAAAAGACGAGGGGGGGGAAGCCAATTATAAGGAACTCGGTGATATAGAACAAACAGGTTTGATAAAGGAAAGTAGGTGGGATGGGCTAAAGGAGTGATGGGTATTAAGAAGGGCATTTGTTATGATGAGCACTGGGTGTTATATGTGAGTGATGAATCACTGAATTCTACTCCTGAAACCAATATTATACATATGTTAACTAACTAGAATTTAAATAAAAATTTGGAAAAAAATCATCAACTTAAAATTCAATGTTGGAGGTATCTACTATTACATTTAAGAAATGCTGGTACACAAAGTTTGCCAGTATTTCAAGTTTGAAGAAGCTTAGATTTTTATCCATATTGTGGCTCTAATTTGAAGTATGTAAATAGATATGTATTTTAGTTCCTAGAAGTTTTTAGAAATACATCTTGATGATAAATGTTTATATATAGGCAATACTCATTTCTTTTAAAATCATAAAACTGAATACATTGTGTAAAGGGATATTACCAAGAGATAATAAAAAGTATTATGTCTGGAAGTAGAGTAGTAGTTAACATGAAGGTGACAATGTGTAAAACTTAATTCCATATACACAACATTTAGAAGACATTCAGCCATGAGGGAATAATGGTACCAGATATATTGTCCAATGTTGATAAATATAAAGCTGGGAAAAATGTATAAAAAAGCTGTTTTCAGATATTGGAAAACAACACACAATTGTATTCCCTAGGGAAAGGAAAAAATGGAACTGTAAATACAAACACACAATAAGTTAATCATAAAGGATAAAAAAAAAAAACTATACCATGAAAACACTAAACATAAGAGGGCTGAACTGAATATATTAATATCAGTCAAAGTCAACTTCAGGAAAAGGAACATAGCCAGGAATGAAGAGAGACATTTTATAAAGATAAAAGAATTAATTCATCAAGAAGACATAACAATCTTAAATAATATGCATGGAAAAACAGCTTCCAAATACATGAAGCAAAACTTGACAGACCCAAAAGGAGAAACAGACATCTCTACAATTAGAGTCAGAGACTATAGCACTCTTCTCTCTGTAATTGACAGAACAAGTAGAAGAAAAAAAAAAAAAACCCACAGAATAATCTAGATGATGTGAACAACATTATTACCTAACATGACCTAATGACATATAGAGACTATCCCATCCAACAAAGACAAAATACATGTCCTTTTCAAATGTACATGTAATATTTAGGGGATATATATATATATATATATATATATATATATATATATATATTTATATATATAATCTCCATGAAACAGTATGTTGAAAAGAGTGAAAATTACACCAAATGGGTTCTATGACATATATATATATATATATATATATGATCTACAAATTAGAAAAATGAAGTAAAACTGTCTTTATTTTCAGAAAACTTAATGTGAACACAGAAAATCTTGATCGAGGGAAAAGGCCACTAGAACAAACATTTGAATTTAGCAAAAAAGATAAATATATAAAATTTAACTGAATCTTCATATTCTAGCAATGAAAATGTGGAAAACAATGTTACTTACAACATCATCTAAAAATTTACTTAGATACAAATAAAAAAATCTGGAAATTCCCCAAATATTTAGAAATTAAACATTGCAGTTCTATAAAATCTATGGATAAAAAGATTACTCAAGGCAGATTAGAAAATATTTTACAATTAGAAAATATTTTACAATGAAAAATATTGCAAATACAGTGTATCAAATTTGTGGGATACAGTAAAGGTAGTGCTCAGGGAGAAATTTATGTATTTAAGTGCTTAGTTAATTAAGAAAAAATGCCTAAAATCAATGTTCTAAGCTTCTACAGAGGAAGAAAGGAAACAAGGAAGGAAGGAAGGTAGGAAGGAAGGAAAGCAGACAGGGAGGGAGTAAGGGAGGGAGGGAGGAAGGAAGGGAGAAAAGTAAATAAAAATATGAAAATTACATTGATGCATGGAAAAATGAACTTGAGTAAACAATAGAGAAAATTAATGAAATCAAAAGCTAGCTCTATACCAAGAAAAGTGTTTTACTGTATGTAAATTTAAAATGAATGCAAATTTCTAATGCTTGAATCAGTACCTTGACAAAGCATTTTATAATACTGTTATAGTTCACAAACTACTACATATCATATATTGGATTTTCCATTTCTTTGGATATGACATGTTTATAGAGGGACTCTGCCTAGCTAGATCATTACCACCACCTGCCCAGTTGGATTCAGGCACAAATTTGGCAGAAAATTGACAGACAAGGATTTTGTTTCTTTTAAGATTTGAGTCTTAAAAGTCAGTGTTTCACTTAATAATAATATATGTGTAAAGAATTTGTACAATTACTGATGATGAGCTTTTACATGTTTTTGTTGGATTCCCATTATTTCTCTGACCAGAGTAAGGCAAATAATATAATCCCAGTTTATGGAGAAAAGTGAGGCTTAGAGAAATTAAATGACTTATCTAAAGAGAGTGATAATAACTAGAGGAGACTCAATTTTGATCTTTAATGCCAAGCCTTCTTTTTTTCCCACTTCATTCTGGGTAACATTCACTTTGGAGAAATATTGACTGGTAGATGTTAAGAGAGAGTCTTCTAGTTATGGATAATATCTTATATCTTAACAAGATATAGTAGCTATATGAGGGTATTCATTTGTAAAAAAGTTCATGAGGGATCTATCTAAGATTTGTGTATTTACTATATGTTTAATTTTTAAAAAGCTTACAAAGACCAATTTTTTGAAGTAGATCTGAAAATCCTTGAGGTAGACTAAGAAAATAATGTATACAAAGTAATCAATATCAGGAATAAAAAAGGGAACATTACATAGTTCCGAAAGTCATTCAAAATAGTAAGGAAATGAATAATTCTTATCAATAACTTTGGTGAATTAGATGAAATGACAAATTTCTGGAGAGAAATAAATTTACTATCACCATAAGTGACACAAAAAGATATAGAAATCTTTGCCTTACATTTATTAAAGAAACTGATTTTATAATTAAAAGTCTCCCTTACAGATATAACTTTATGGTCCCAATGACAAATTCCATCCAACACTTAAGAAATAAAAGATGTAAAAAAAAAAAAAAAAAAGAAATAAAAGATGTCAATGTATAGGCACACCTTGGAGATAGTGTGGATTCAGCTCCAGACCACCAAAATAAAACAAACATCACCATAAGGCAAGTCAAATAAATTTTTTTGGGTTCCTGATGCATATACAAGTTATGTTTATATCATATTGTAGCCTATTAAGTATGAAATAGCATTATGTCTAAAAAAACAATGTATACACCTTAAATCAAAAAATATTTTATTGCTAAAAAATGGAAACTAGAATCTAAGCTTTCAGTGACATAATCTTTTTGCTGGTGGAGGTCTTGCCTTAATGTTGTTGGCTGCTGACTGATGAGGGTAATGATTGCTGAAGGTCAAAGGTGATTGTGATAATTTCTTAAAATAAGACAACAATGACGTTTGCCACATTGATTGACTCTTCTTCCTTTTACAGTTTCCCTGTAGCATGTGATCCTGTTTGACAGCATGTTATCCACAGTAGAATTTCTTCCAGAATTGGAGTCTCTGTTATATCACCTAAATTTATGTCATATTCTAAATCCTTCACTGTCATTCATCTTCATGGCATCTTCACCAGGAGTAGATTCCAACTCAACAAACAACTTTCTTTACTCATGCATAGGAAGCAATTCCACATCCACTCAAGTTTTGTCTTGAGATGGCAGCAAGTAAGTCACATGTCCACGCTCCAATTCTAATTTTGGTTCTCTCTCTGTTTCCATCACTTCTATAGTTACTTCCTCCACTCAAGTTTTGAACCCCTTAAAATCGTCCATGAGGGTGGGAACCAACATCTTCCAAACTCCTGTTAATGTTGATTTGTGATCTCTTCCTATGAATCACTGATGTTCTTAATGGCCTCTAGAATGGTGAATCCTTTCCAGAAAGTTTTCAATTTACTTTTGCCCAGATCTATCAGAGGAATCACCATTTATGTCAGCTAAAACTTTGCAGAATGTACCTTTTTTAATTTTAAGGATTTTATTTTTAAAAATAAAATTTGAAATATTTGTAATATTGTGAGAATTACCAAAATGTGGCCTAAAGTCATGAAGAACAAAGGCTGTTGGCAAAATGTTGCCAAAAGGTTTGCTCAATGTAGGGCGACCACAAAAACCTTCCATTTGTAAAAAAAATGCAGTGTTTTCAAAGCACAACAGAGCAAAGCACAATAAGACAAGATATGCTTCATTTTTAATATACAAGTCAAATGAATTAAATTTTTTGTTTCTGAACTTACTGTATTTTATTATTTTTTAGTAGTGGTACTTGTATTATATCTCACAAGATAATTGACTTGTGATAATTGATTGACTACTTGTGATTATAACTTTATTAAAGGGCATCAATAAACAAGTTACCTTTGATCTGTGTTTTAATCACACATCTGAACATAATGCTGTGATCAAAAAGTTTTGGAATGTTTTACCTTTGGTAATTTTTAATAGATTGCTAAGATATGAACTTGGTATATGAATAGGAATTATAGAGATCACTATCTTATGAAAAATATATCCTACCACCTGAAAAATGAATCTAGCATTTCCTAAAACAGGTGAAAAAAGGCATTATGCTTAAGTCTTTCTATGTTTTTTTCTCTGTTTGTAATCTGCATAGAATTGAGCAGCCTTGTGCACTCATGGTAATTTCTTAGAAATGGAAGTTGGACTGTCACGTAATGTAATTCTGTTCATTGCTGTAGTTTTGTTCTGAAACACAGTTAACTTCAGAATAGTTCAAGAAGCATATGGCTTTCAAAATGTCTTGGAACTTGGGAGAAAATCAGAATGGCCAAAAGATATTTAGCTGTGTCAGGTTAGGTAAGTAATTGATTTAAGAAGTTAAGTAATGAAACCAAATACAGTATATTTCAAACTAAAGGCAACTCTAACCATGGGCATAGAAAAAGAAGTGTTCATTTGAATGTGAATCTTTATACTTATGATAACTATGCATTAAATATACATTGGTTGCTTTGCTTGAGAAAAAGATGGAAATATATGCCTCTGTATCACAAATCTTACAATAGAGTTCTTACAAAGAATGGAAAAGAGTAACAGAAAATCAAGAATTTTAAGAAATAGAGTTCAGGGCAATGAAGAGATAGCATAGAGAATGTAGATGAAAACATAGCATTGAGGATGTATAGATGAAAAATAACCACCTCTATCATGAGTCTCCTGATGATAACCAGCATTGCTTTATTTTTTTTAAAGACTTTATTTATTTATTCATGAGAGACACACAGAGAGAGAGAGAGAGGCAGAGACAAGGCAGAGAGAGAAGCAGGCTCCATGGAGGGAGCCTGACATGAGACTCGATCCCAGAACTCCAGGATCACACGCAGAGCCGAAAGCAGACCCTGAACTGCTGAGCTACCCAGGCATCCCTACAGCATTGCTTTAAAGTGAAAACTATGTGTCACTCATATGTGTTTTCTGTAACTGAATAATCATCACAAACACTCTGTGTGATAGGAACTTTTATTGTCATCACCTCTATGGGAGAGAAAATGTGAAGGTCTTGCCCAACATCATATAAAAGTAAGTTGTGAAGATGGGATATGAATCTTGACATTACAGATCCAAAATCCATATAGGCCTTCTCTTCTTACATCTCCCTACTCTTAAGCTACTTGTGCAATGAGTGAGGGGCTCTCTCAAAGGCCTCTCAGAACAACATACTCTAAACATCCCGAATCTAGCTGAGACCATGGATTGGAGAATGGGGGAGGGAATTCTGCACCAGTGGTGAGAGTCAGAAGGCTCTTCTGATGAATGATGTGTATCTCTTCTGGGCATCAGGATCCAGTTGGGAGGTATGGATTTAATCTGCTACTATAGTCAAGTGAAAAAAGTATTAATGATTTGCTATGAGGACAGTATAGAGGATTATAGTTCTAAACTGACATGATCAAGTAGGTAGATATTATCTAAGGCGAATATGTATCCAAAATGGAAAGAAAGCATAGCCCTTCCCTACAGTCTTTTCACTATGTACTAACCATTTACACTTGTATGGAACAAGTACAATGTTAGAAGAGGTCAAGGATGCATCTCTAGAGATTTTGAAGGCAAACAAGGAAATAAACTCCTTAAATTCTGGAATGAATTTGTAATGTTATAAGAACTGATTTCTGTATAATGTTTTATACAGATTTTATTTATTTATTCATGAGAGACACAGAGAGAGACGGGCAGAGACACAGGCAGAAGGAGAAGCAGGCTCCATGAAGGGAGCCCGATGTCGATCCTGGGACTCTGGGGTCACGCTCAGGGCCAAAGGCAGGCGCTATACCACTGAGCCACCCAGGCATCCCTCTGTTTAATGGTTTATAAAAATAGATTCATGACTAGCAAAAAAAGCACATCTTCATGAATATGACTGTTTTTTGTGCTTGGTAGCAAATCATTAAAACAATAAAGTAGACTTATTCATTATTTATTCCCAGGGTTAAGTACAATGCATGATATAAAGTACATATTCTAGTCTGTATGGCTTAGAAACTCATGGAAATAGAGAGTAAAATGGTGGTAGCCAGGGACTAGTGGGGAAAGATAGGAAGATGTTGGTCAAAGGGTACAGATATCCACTTAGAATATGAATAAATTCTGGGCATCTAATGTATACTATAGTAACTATAGTTAACAATATTATATATTTCAAAGTCGCTAAGAGAGTAGATCTTAAATGTCCTCACCACACACACATACAAAAATGGTAATTATATAAGGTGATAGAGGTATTAACTAACCTTATTGTGGTAATCATTTAGCAATATATATATATGTATCAAATCATCATGATAAATATATATATATATATATATACTCTAACTTTATTCAAATTAAAATGTTATATACTCTAAATTTATTTAAATTAAAATGTTAATTATATTTCAATAAATCTAGAAAAAATAAAGTAGGAAAAATATAAATCTGGTTTAAATAATTAACAGAGTAAGAGATGAAAAAATAATGTAATATACAGTTTAAAGCCAGGAATTCTTGGAGAGCAGCTTTAAAACAAAACAAACCACAAAGAAAATTCATCTTTTTAGAAGAGTAGAGGTGAGTCATATTTCCTTCATATTAAATAGAGAAAATATTTGATTAATATATATGTTATAATCCATACTAGGTTATGAAATCCATCGGCTAAATTGAATATATCTTATAAGACTACTGAAGCTGTGGAGAGAGTTGGGGAAGAAAGAAATGCATGAAAGATATGTAACAGAAAGAGAAGTAAAGAAATCTATATAGAAGAGGATTTGGTAGACTGAATATTATTGCTGGCAGGCCTGCTGTAAATTCCTGCATGAGTTTGTCAGAAATGCAGAATCCCAGGCACCAATTTAGACCTACTGAATCAGGAACCTCACTTCAGCAAGATTCCAGAGTGATTTATATGCCCATTTACTTTTGATAAGCACTGAGCTAAAGACATCAAGCCTTTCCTCAAAGGATCCTGTAAGAATCCTATAGCCATTGCTTAACTCCCAACTGAGGAAGCAAAAGTACAACCCTGTTTATTTATCTTACTAAGTCACATTAATCCAGAGAGGAGAATGACAAAATGTCTAAATCTAATTTACCCTGGGTTATTGGCTTTTAATGGCTAAGTGGAAAAATCAAATAAATTTGAGGGACTTGAAAAAATTTCTCTGTAATCAGTATCCCACATGGCTGTAGTTGTGTCAGACTACAGAGTTTTTCAGACTCCAAAGATTGAGTTGTGGATTTTGATCAATTTCTGGGTTAGGGCTGTGTAGTTAATGCATCTGGTGAAGCAATCTGAAAGGCCTTTCTTTATTAGGAAAAGTTACCTGCATAAAAAGCTAGAGAGAGGTTTCAAGGTGTTATTTGCAATGGGCAAAGAACAAGGATTGTGGCCTGTTGCTTTTTGCCTGAAGACAGAAGTTGCTAGGAGGGAAATTTCCCAGCTATAAGTGAATGCCTCCATAATATCCTTCAAGTCATTTAGTTTTCAAAATTTGTGACAGATCTTATTTCTTTTTATTATGCTTATGAATCACATCACTGTTAATGAAGATTATTTTGAATATTGAAAGGACAGTCTTATGTTTCTTGAAGAACAGCTAAAATTTATTTTTCATTCCACTTAGAAATAAAGTGATTGACTTTTAATTTATCCTTTGTTAAAGTGTCAAATATATAAACTAAATAGATTTCCTTTTTCCCCAAGGCTTGCTTAAGTCAAGGTCAAAAAAAAAAAAAAAAAGTAAGGAAAAAGCTATATTCATCTCCTCCTTTTGATCTGGTGAAAGTCCCAAAATGGAATTAATATTGATTTATACTAAGAAAGGACAGATGTTTTAGGTGGGTATATATGTTTATAATAAGCCTGTTATTGATGGGTGGTAAATACAGGCACATCACTAGAACATGGAATTATGATTCAGTCACAAAAAGAAGAAAGCAGAAATGTAATTTGTAAGGCTCCAGGCTATTGCTAAATCAAATTGTTTTCCTCAAGAAAAATTCAGACAACATAAACAATCAGTATGACTACTGGAATCACATATATGACATTGTATGTGGACAATCTAGGCATTGTCCTCATCTATAGCCAACTATGGTAGGCAGAGTACTGGTCCCTTGGGATGTCTGTGTCCTAATCCTTGGAAGCTGTAAAATGTTAAGTTACATGGCAAAGGGTAACTAAGGTTGCAGCTGGAATGAAGATTGCTAATAAATTGACACTAAATAGAGAGATTATCCTACATTACATGGATGGGAATAATAAAATCAGGATGATACTTAAATGGGAGGCAAAAGTGAAAGCCAGAGAGACAGTAGCATGGAGGGGATTAAGCTGACATGCTGGCTTTGAGGATGAAGGAAGAGAGCCATGAACCAAGGAATGTGGGCATCCATAGAAGCTGGAAAAAGGAAGAGAATGGATCCCCTCATCGAGCCTCTAGAAAGGAACACTCTGATAATACTTAGATCTTAGCCCCGTGAAATCTGTGTTGAGCTTGTGATATTCAAAAATAGAAGATTAAAAAGAATGTGTTTAAGCTGCTAAAAGTATGATATTGTCACAGCAACAATATAAAATGAATACACCCTCTTACCATGGCGTCTACTTCCACACTGCAACTACAAAATAATAATAGCTACCATGTAGTATATATTGAGCACATTCACTGTGTGTAGAACCTAAAATTCATCATTTTAGTTCTCACAAATCTCTCCAAAAAATGCCTAATTTTATGAATGAAGAAATTAAGCCTATGTAAATTAAATTGCCACCGAGTAACAGTTGAGCAAAGATTTTAAACATTATATTTCTAACTTCTTTCAAAGTCTGAAAACTTCCCACTACATTCACTCTCTTAATCTTACTTTAGTTGAATTACTCAGACAACTGTGTGAATCATCACTAGATAAGAACTAAAATCAGGAACTATGTAACTATATGTTATTAACTAGAAACAATCCATAAGTTCCATTAATCAATGTTTATTTTTATAGGATACAGTGACAAAAATCTGTGTAGATTGAAATCGAACAAACGTGTAACTGTTCTTTCAAGGCTTACTTAGGCTTTAGATTCACAAATTATTATTCGTGTTGAACCAGAATAATTATTTCAAGTTTTTAACAAATGACCAGAAAGGTCATATTTATGGCCCAAATGCTATTTTACAATGTCACATGTTCTTTTACGAGAAAGAGAAATATTCTTTCCTAGCTGATATAGTATGAATATATCTCCTCGGGAGACAAGTACTACTATGATTACATTAGAATAATAATAATCCACTATTTTCTTTTTTTGTCAACAAGGTATCTCTCATGTATTATTTTATCTGCAATACTCCAGAAGTATTTCCTAGTACTCTTCTGTCTTCTGCCCTGATGCAAAGCTTGCTTTATAATCTGTGATGCTGCTCTGTATTTTCCTTTTACACTTTCTTGTTCCTTTGCTGGGGCTGAGGTAGGGATCCGGCCAAGGGAGAGATACTAGTGCAGTCTTTATTTTTGCTGAAAGCAGTACAGATAGCTACGATTAAAAGTCAGGCACTCATGTTTCCAACAACATCACTGTTTTCCGACAGCTGACTCAAATAGCTCAGCAGGCACTTTCAGTGCCATCTTGCCAGGTATGCGATTTTCACTCGATATGTAATTCAGATCTTGGCCTCTCACTTCCTTAGCTGTCAAAATGCAGGCCGCCGAGCACAGCAGATTGTTCAGATCCTGGAGGGAAAGGACTGCCGCCCATTCTCCAACAGACCATTAAAGCGAGTCCCATCTGGTAGACTCTGTAGCTTTCTATGTTCCTGTATGAAGCAGGATAGGAGGACATTAGAGTGGTGGCAAAACTAACGAGGCTTTAGTGAGGAGAAAAAGCTTTTGATGATAATTCAGAACTAACTAGAAATGTTTACTTCTGCCCCATACATAAATTTTAGAATGAATTGAAATTTAAATTAAAACAAATTCTTATTATTGAACACATGCACTTAAAGAATATGTTTATGGTGACTAAATCTATTCTACTAGTGTTTAGGCCAAAAGAAACATGTATTATACGTTATTTTTTTAAATATCTTTGATTCAAAGTCTCTGTTTTTACTTGACTCTAGAAGATTAAAATTTATTATTCAAATGCAAATGTTTTATAACTGGTATATATTTAGAAATAGAAATAATTTTTTTAAGTCTGGTTTTGAGACTCGGGGAAGGGCTGACATTTTTTAGCATTAATATGGAGTCCAAGAGACTCTTTCTTCCATGTAAAGACAAAAGTGATTATTATGTTTCATGATGTGTCTATACCAATATGAGAATATCCAAATCCTTCTTTTCACATGAACTTAGCTATGTTTGAAAATTATCAAGCATTTTGGAAGATATACAAATTTCAAAACTCCACTGCTCAAATTTAGTTTTGAATATGAACAACCAAAATTTGCAATATTTTCAAGGTTACATAATACACACATATCTTGAATTTATCAATAGTAATTTATAAGAAAGGAGCAGCTAAATCATACTTTAATATTGACTTATCATATTTCAAAAATATATTTTTTCAACTGTCTTTCCATATCAGATTTTGAATTCTCAAGGTAAAGGTCTCAACCTGGTATCTTCCTAATCAAATGGCTTCCTTGTAAGGAGTCAAAGGAAAAAGGAAACTGCAACAACGTCTGTTCTGTTGCTCATGCATAAACACTTCTAGATCTCCAGGGCCCAAATACTTTTGAATCAGATAACAAGCTCCCAGCTGTGTGCTATTTTGTCCACATTCTTCTTGGAAATCACCAGCTCATCACCACTGTCTTCTTGGAAATTCTCCATCATTAAGTCCTCATGGTGTTTATCTTGCTTGTCTTCAACCCAGGAACCATCGTTTTTGCCTACCCTGGTTTGCACTATGGATTTAAAATCTGATCATCTACCTGCTGCCAATCTGGCATCCTCTGGCATGTTGCATTGACATTTGTTTCTCAGAGTTTCATGATGCATAAATCCAACTTTTGATGTCACTACACTGCCCAAGTCCCTAAGGACACTCTACATCCAGAATCTTCATGTCTGGTGAGAAGAAACAATGTACTGAAAACTCATGTTGATGTTTTCATTTGCCTTAATGGCTTTGCGGGTGTGTAAATTGAAAAATAATGCTCCTAATGTACTGCTGCTAGGAAGGTGTTCAATAGGGTAACACAGGAAATATCTCAAGAGAGAGTCTATGTTCAGGTTAGGCCCCAAAGTGTAAGTGACTCTTTTTGCCAAAGACACCAGAGTAAAATACCATCATTCCTAAGGGCAAATGACGGCAGATTGTTGTCAGGATACTTACAGACAGAGAGGGCTCAAATTTGAAAATGAAAAGACTATTTTTGTACTATTGAGGCAGGCAGACAGTAGATGATTTTTTACATGTAAAAGCAAGACATTGTAGGGGCCAAGGGCAGACTGCCCCAAGATGGTCCACTTTCACATGAGCATCATTGTGAGTTAAAAGCAGTCAAAACCCAGAAGATTCAGGAAAGCTCTTTACCTCCCTTTCAACTTTTTGCTTGTATGAGGAAGAGAGCTATTAACAGATTCCTCATTACCTAAGAAACATCTGCATATTAGGGCAACCTATGGTTTTTAAACATCTCCTTTCACCTTTTTCCTAATGGTCTTTCCTTCCTTTGTATCCTCAGACCCCTACATCTTTCCTTAGCTTAGCATCAAGTTGCCTGCATGTCTTTGGAATTTCCATGTCTGTATGGATTCCCTATACATACACTATTAAATTTTATTTTCTCCTGTTGATCTGTCTCATATCAATTTAATTCTTAGTCCAGCTAGAAGGATCCTAAGGGGTGGAGGAAGTTTTTCCTCCCCAACAACATAATAAGTGAGATTTACTTTCTTGAAATGCAGACCAAGAACCAATAATGAAAACTAATCAAGGAATGGAAGGTTTGAGGCAATAAAGAGGAATATATAGTTCCTGGAAGAAGAAAATATTGGATGCAGAATCTTTTATCTATATTGGTTAAAGTTCTCTAATAAAAGATCACCAGGGTGCTGTGTGGATCAATCGGTTAAGCGTCTGACTCTTGATCTTGGCTCAGGTCATGATCTCATGGTCATGAAACTGATCCCAGCATTGGGCTCTACACTCAGCAGGGAATCTGCTTGAGATTCTCTCTCCCCCTCTGCCTCTGCCCCTCCCCCTTCTCTCTCTCTCTCTTGCTCTAAATAAATAAATAAATAAATAAATAAATAAATAAATAAATATATTTTTAAAAAGGTCACCATTGGGCACCTGGGTGGGTCAGTGGTTGAGCGTCTGCCTTTGGCTCACATCATGATCCCAGGGTCCTGGGATTGAGTCCTGTATCAGGCTCCCTGCAGAGAACCTGCTTCTCCCTCTGCCTGTGGCTGTCTCTCTCTCTGTGTCTCTTAGGAATAAATAAATAAAGTATTTAAAAAAGGTCACTATAATTTTATAACCAGCAGAATTCCATATATATCCTTTATGGGTTTTGTATATAATTATGTTCAAATTGTCTGCATAGCAAAATATAGAATTCATGCTCTAAATTGTTGGGTTTGGTCACTTTCAACCGATTCTTTTCTCATCATCAAGTAAATTGTACTTTCTTCTGATACTATATAATAGTATGTGCCTCCAGAGTTCCTTCTAGAGTATCACAGATCTGATTCCAATACTCACTATTGGAGATGGGGGAGGAGAACAAAAATGAACAAACAAACAGAGATAAGTGACAATCCTAAGGGAATGCTGCCTTTAAAAAGCTTAGTTTTCTTTGTGTCTAGAATATACCAAAAAGCGAATAATCCCTTTTCTGCTCCCAAAATAGCATTATCATTACACAATGATAACCATAGAAACCCATGAAGATGAAAACGCTAGGATGGTAGCTTCACATAGATTTTGTAGCATAGTGTTGTTGGTAAGAGCTTGGGCTCTAGGGTGAAGCTGCCTGGGTTGGAATCCTGGCATTGCTTGTTTTTATTTTTGTCATTAGTGAGGATAACCTACATCTAGTTTTGTTGTAGATGCCGTCCATCTGTTTATTTTTACAGGGCTATTAGATTCGAAAATTACCTCTCCACAGCTGCCATCTTCTCAGAATCCCTTTGTTTATTTTTGAAAAAGAGAAATTATCCTTCTTAGATGCATTCTTTCTTATCTAAATAAACATAACATTTTGACTATTTTAAGAAAAATTGTAGGGGTGGTAAAATTTATTAACCAGAAATTTTTAATGATATTTAGATTTTTATGTCATAAACTTGTGCCTGTGTATGTCTATGGGTGTGTACATGCCCTGTCTAGTTGCTTTTGAAAGGTAGGAGTCTGGAGGCATCAACAGACTGGACCACAGGACCTGTGGGACAGCAGCCTTTTGTCTGGGGCTCAGGACAACTTCTTCAGGTGGCAGTAACTGTACACCTTGCTGCAAGCTGCCTTGCTGCTGGACCATGTGGTACTCAGGGTCAGGTTTAGGCACACATACACCATGGCACAGTCTCACCTACATATTGAGGCAAGAGATTATGTCATAATTTTTTGAATTTGTTCTCTTTCATCTTGGAAGGAATTTAAAATATTTGCACAGGAGAGAATTTGTTTATAAAACTATTATTCATATTATTATGTTTACATTTCTTTGCAAATATATTATAATGGCTGTATTATAACAGATATATGGTTAACCCTTATATGAGGATTAGGGGCACTGACCTCACACAGAATTGAAAATCCACATACAACTTTTTTTTTAATTTATTTATTTTCTTGAGATAAAGAGAACATGAATGAGAGGGCAGAAGGGGAGGGAGGAGAATCTCAAGCAGGTTCCATGCTCAGACTGGAGTCTGAAGGAGGGCTTTACCTCAAGACATTGAAATCAGAACCTGAGTGGAAACCAAGAGTCAGCTGCTTAATTGACTGCAGCCCCCAAGCACCCACACATATGACTTTTGACTCCTCTAAATTTAACTACTAATACTTATTGTTGACTGAAAGAATTACCAATAACAGCCAATTAGCACGTATTTTGTGTGTATATATATATATATTAATACTGTATTCTTATATAAAGTAAGCTAGAGAAAAAACATTAGTAAGAAAATCATACAGAAGAGAAAATACACTTACAGAACCAGACTTTATTATTGAAAACCATATATGTATAAGTGGACCAACACAGTTCAAACCTGTGTTGTTCAAGGGTCAATCATATTAAAATCTGTAAACATGTATTATTTGGATAAAAATGCCACTGACATACTCAGTTATCTTTGTAATAAAAACATCAAATAGAAGGCAACAAAAAAAAGTTCCAACAAGGAAATAAGGATTATGAATTTATAATAACAAAGACCCAAGACTGATACTACTGAGTCTTTGTTATACTATTGAAATCTTGTAAAACAGATACACAGTGACATAAATCTCTCATAAATGATCAGGTATTAGCAACAGTATGGAGTTTTAAATTAGTCCTTTCTTAGTTTTGTGTGCCCTTACAGTAGTAACAGAAGTAATTTTGTACTAAATTAAAATAAGCTGGAGGCACTTCTTCACGGATCATAGTCCACTTTAATAATAAGGTCTATTATTGTTAACGGGGGAGAATGATTCTACCACATGACAAACTTGATGCATCCCTTGGTGCTCATTTATAGTGGTTAAATGGGATTTAGTGAATTGTTAACAAACTGGTATCATTTGTATAAATGTATTTTATTGCCACTTTTTAGATAAAAATATTTCTATAAATTGAATTTCTAATATTTAATCTCCTCTAATTCAAATATTACTTTCTCAGTAATTAACTCAAAAATAAATGGGCAAGGTTGAAATGAGATAGCTTTTGATGCATAATAGAGAAGGACCAACTCATAATTAGAGCTAAATAAGAAAGAATGCAATCCTTACAAACACTGAGCTTTCTCTTATCAGAGGCATTTAAACAGGGCTAAAAAATGATAAAAATGTAGAAATGATTCGCGTATCTGATAGAATCTTGGGCGAGATGCCTTAGTATTACATGTGAATGTAATAGCCATGTTTGAATCCATATCAAGACTGGGTGTCTAGCGTACCTGCGTGGCTCAGTGGTTGAACTTCTGCCTTTGGCTCAGGTCATGATCCTGGGGTCCTGGGATCAAGTCCCGCATCAGGCTCCCCATGGGGAGCCTGCTTCTCCCTCTGCCCACATCTCTGCCTCCCTTTCTGTGTCTCTCATGAATAAATAAAATGTTTTTAAAAAAAAGATTGTGTGTTTAGGACAGTTTGTATACTTCACCAATGGTGTTATAATTGCAGCCACTTTTGCTATAAATGTAATACACGTAAAGACATTCACATGGTAAAAAGAAATCAAGTAATACAAATTATTATGCAAAAATGAAATTGTCCTTTATCCTCATTCCCATCTCCTCAATGTCAGATCTCATCACCGTTTAATATTTTTAATCAAAATCAGAATAATATGCTTATGGCTATAATCTTTATTATATTTAGACATATTGTTTTCTTTCCAATAAAAATAATGAATTGATAACCATTACTTATCTCCTCTCCCAATCTTCCATTTAAGTTGTTATAATTTAATTCTATTTGCTACCTTTCGTTCCAGTTCTAATCTGTAGTTAGTGTTAATTTTAAACAAACTTTACTTTCCACCTTCAATTTTAAACAAACTTTACTCTCAGCCTTCACACTTGAATAAATAAACACCTTAACGTCCTTCTTTTTACTTGTACACCATCAAAGTTTATAGTATTTATATTCTATTCTGTTACTGTAATGAATTCTCCTGTGCTTTGTCTACAGATTGTAAGAATTGAAATTCAACAAATTGCTTTCAATTTGGTGGTTTTTTACACATCGTATACTAGAACTACATAAAATGATTGGGCCAGAAGAAAAAATATGCTATTCTATGCACCATTCAAAGGAGAATGTTGCAACTTTCAATGTCAGGTAGAATAACTTATTTTTACAATTGCTCAAAATTATGCTGACTTGGGAGATTAGGTTCCCTAACACTCACTATAACCAATAATATTTTTCATGAGAAGCAAATTAGATTGGAACTGAAAACTATATATTTTTAATATGTCTACGTAAAATCTGTTTGCCTTACTTCCAGAAGAAACATTGTACATTTTGTAATGAGGGGCCAATAAGATAAAACGATGTGGAATTCATGTAAAACATCTTATTTTATCCAAATGTTATGTTTGTGGTTTTTTTTAACTTCTTATTAAAGAATAGAGAGGGATCTGCACAGTAACACTGTCTCAAATGTGACCGTAGGTCTGTGATTGGATATCATGGCTCATAATTTATGCCCCAAGGAGTAATAAAAGATTAAAGTAATTTGTCTGTTTTAAAGAGTTCCCTGTAGACCACGCAAAGCTTTGTGACAGGTTAAGAACAAACTCTTTGGTGTTCCCTTAAAACTAACTGAGTCTGGCCATTTGGTACTTTTTCCTTAGATAACAAGATATCAGACAATACAGATAATATAATGTTGCCTCACATTTGTGGCTGAAACTAATCACATTCACTTATATCTATGTGCTCCTACAGTTCGGTTGGCCATGGAACTGAATGAAAGATGGGTAGAAGTGATAGATACCACTTCTAGGACAGGCCCCTAATGTCCTGCACATTCTATTTCTCATGTTGATCATTAAAAATCAAGAACTCTGAAACTGCAGAATCTACAAAATGGAAGGAAGGTGGTTCTCAGAGTCACCATTTGCAGGAAGGTACACAGAAGGGCAACTTGACCAGCATCCATCTGTGATAAAACTATACATAAATGTTTATTGTGCTAAAAGTTAGAAGACTGCAGGGCTTATTACAGTGGCATATGCTAGCCTATTCTGACTTGTATATCATTGTTTTATGGAGAAACAATGGTACACTAGACTGGTCTCTGTTTCTTGGTGTCTTGAAACTTCTATCATATTTATTTTTAAAGAACCAAAATAAAATGTAGCTCAGCAAAGTTAGTTATACCCGATTTTAATGCCAATTAAATTGCTTCATATTTAGATCAAGTCTTCTTACAGAGATACTTATCTGGAGTTTGTATAATTTTTCATCTTTTATTAATAAAAATATATTATGATTTCTTTATTATATTGTTCAGATATTCCATCTTCTTAATTACAAGGTCTATTTAATAGAATTTACCTCCTTCCTGAAGGCATACTTCTTTGAACTCTTTCACTATAATTTGCAGAATTTCACTCTAATTTCAGACCAATTGAAATTTAGCTTTTCAATGTCTGCTGAATAGCTGTCATTATAGGTTCTTTTTTTTTTTTAAAGGTTAGATCCTGTTTCCATACATACTATGCTTTTCTCTTTTGGTATTCCTTTTGCATTTTCTAGATAATATCCTTGATAATTCTTAAGAAATTATTCACAGTATATAAACTTTTTTTACTCCTCGTATTTCTAAAATTATTGTCAATTTACAAATTATGAAAGGCTTGCATAGGTTCAGAATTTTAGATTCAAAATCATTTCCCTCAAATTTTTGACAGCACTGTTCTGCTGACTTCTAGAATCCACTGTCACTAATCACTGGCTTATTATATTTCAAATATCATTGTTTTGGGGGTAATCTCTCCTTGTTCTCTGGAAGCTTTTTAGAGCCTCTCTCTAGCATAAATATTCTTTAATTTCATAATGATGTACTTAATATTAGGCAACTAAAGTTTATTTTGCTTAGCACTTGGTAGGTTCAAAAGAACCTGCTTTTGTTTGAACCTTCCATTCTTTACCTCTGTGAAACAGTCTTCCATTTTTCTTGGTTCATTTCCCACATATGCCCCCCCCCATCCAGAATATCTCCTAGATACACATTTAATATCTTGATTTTTTTTAAGACTTCATTTATTTGTGAGAGACACAGAGAGACAGAGACGCAGAGACATAGGCAGAGGGAGAAGCAGGCTCCCTGTGGGGACCCCGAAGCAGAACTCATCCCAGGACAC
Organism: Nyctereutes procyonoides; assembly: GCF_905146905.1. Classification (NCBI taxonomy): domain Eukaryota; kingdom Metazoa; phylum Chordata; class Mammalia; order Carnivora; family Canidae; genus Nyctereutes; species Nyctereutes procyonoides. The sequence continues at coordinate 2,064,791 of NW_026575158.1, read as the reverse complement.
CAGGATCACAACCTGAGCCAAAGGCAGATGCTCAATCATTGAGCCACCCAGGTGCCCTAATGTCGTGATTTGATGTTTCACGTCTTCTTTTTCCATAAATCCATGCTATTAAATATGATATAATACTACCTTTGCCATTTTTTTTCTTTTTTAAAGTAAGCTCAAAGCTCAATATGAGGCTTGAACTCATGACCCCAAGATCAAGAATTGCATGCTCGACTGTTTGAGCCAGTTGGGCACCCTAAATGTATTTTTTTCTTAAAATAAATATGGACATTCTGGCATTATCTTCTCCAAACAGTTCAGAGTTCCTGAGATTTTATCCTGTCTTTTAAAGCATGCTTTAAAATACATAAAATCACTACCTTCATAGCTTTTTAACATACATTTAAAAATACTTTATAAATAACATTTTGAAATAGATCAAACTAAATTGATTTTAAATTTTACCCTTTCATCTATTTTTACTACATTTTAATTTTTTCCTCTAATACTCAAACCTCAAATTCTGAGAAAAACTCATGAGGGACATATACACACGTGGAAAAGTGTTCTCACACCATTGGATCATGAATCAGAACTTTTAGAAACTACACAAACTCTCCTAATCAGTTGATACTACGGAATGTATCATATAGTAAAACTCTGGAAGAAAATTAACCCTTAGATCATGTCTTTCTTCCTGGAATCTCCCATTGATACTAAATGCTCAATATACAATCAATATTCAGAGATTTCTATGTGAAACCTTTTTCTACATCCATCATTATTGCCTCTGAGATGAAAGTATTTCCCAGGTAACATTGTTCAATTTGGCATATACCCACATATGTTTTTGCATTTGTATCTTAGAACTAACTAGTAAGTTTCTATGGCACTAAGAACATAACTTATTACCTTTTTTATTTCTGCATTTTCCTACAGAGTCTAGTTTCAGATATGTCTATACTAACACACAGAGGCATATATTTATTTATTTATAAATACTTTGGTGGCTATGGAAGAAGAAACTATTTGATGGTCATCAATGCTAACATGTCCTAAGGGAATTCTTGCATATGCTCTATAAATGCTGGCTCAGTTTTTAACTACATAGTGTAGGTCAGGCTTATACTATGCTACTAGGCTCTATGATTCACAAACTGCTGTTTCTTTTTTATTGATTTCTATGGTATAGTTCTCTCCATTCTTTCTTGCTTCTTGCAACGTCTCTGGATTTGGAGAGCATTTTCTGCCATCTGGTCTCAGTTGAGCCAGCTTCTTGGCTTGCTCTCACTGATGACTGTTAACCTCCAACTTTGTTCTTATTTATCCCACCACATACACATTTCCACAGTAGGTTTCATTAAAGCAAAAAGTCCTAAAATTTCACATTTATATTAGGTACAATCATAAAAAATAATCACTCTTATATCCTCACTGGGCAAGGTGAATTCTATTTATAAAAGAAAAAAAATTCCAAGGATCTCTTTGGCATTGACATTGCACATGGCTAGTAATCAGTAGTCAGTATTGTGGTATAAGCAAGAAATTTACACAGAAACAGAGAAACAGACAAACACTAGTATCTCAGGCCTTTGTTCTTTGGGATGTATGTGTGTATGTGTATGTGTGTATGTGTGTGTGTGGCCTTCAAATATCTTCCTTTTCTGATTAAAGAGGGCTTATGATGATGGGTATATGGAACTTCAATAAATGTTTGAAACTGATTACCCAAGAACGTAATTTATGTTATTTTCAAGTCCATATTACATACAGTAAGTTCCAAATTAAAGTTCATTTATGATGAGTTTCTAGTTTATACTTCTGTGAGATAAAATATAGAATCATTAAGTAGAAAATAAAAGATGACATCATTTTAATCAGTTCATACTTAAATAGAAATTCTGTCCAGGTTAAGTTTCTCAGGTTCAGCGATTATAGAAGCACCTATTTCTTTACAATACTGCAAACGATATAGAAAATTTAAAGAGAAGACCTACTATAAATCATTCATAATTTGAAATATTATTTTTACTAACAGCTGATACTTAAAAAATAAAACAAGTCTGTAGTTTTATAAAGCAAGTACTATTTAATACTTATTAGCTACATACATAATAATCCTAGAAAAAAGAAACTCAAAGAGTCTTATTTACATGCATTATAAATGAGAATGTAAAATCTGTCTATAAATCAGGTTTTGAATTTTACTATAATAGTGATTTTCAAAGTAGATAATTAAATTGCTATGTCTTTGGGAAAAGGTCAGCTTGTTGGGATAGCACAGATTAATCTCTCTAGGGCATTTGCTCTTAATAACCATGAATTGTAGTTTCATAAGCTTGAAGGCTTGGCAAGATTCCATCCAGCCTAAAATACTTTGAAAATGACAGAAATTCACTAAGAAACACTCTAATAGTTTTATTTAATCACCAATTAACCGCATAAGCACCCTTGTGTTATCATCTACCAGTTAACCTACACTATGATCAGATATTTGGGAAAATGAGAACATGAAGCCTCCTGGGTTTCTTTGTTCATTTCTATGTTTGGTTTGGTGTTGGTGCCCTGAGCTAGACAGACGTAGAGGGCAAAAGATATGAACTCAGGTTCAAACAGAATAAAACCTCTAATTCTATAAATTAGTATTAAGTACCTGTAATTCGATTTTACATTTCTATTATAATGTTTCCATTCTGTATCTTTGTAAAAATTACTAAATAATTTCTAGGACAACTTGTAAAAGAGTCCCAAAAGAACCTTTCTAAAATGTAATGACAAAATATATGTCTATGCAAGTAAAACTAAAGTTTTTTTATTGAGAAAATATTAGTCTCAAGCCCTCCTAATGAGAGGAAAGAAAAAGATAGCTAATTTGATTCTGACCTATCCAACATTAATATTCTCATGTTAATGGGATTATCCAGCATCCCATTCACATAATCTAAAAGAAAAAGAACAAAATGATGATAAACTATAGATGAAATAAATATGCCATTTTTTAAAGTACAACTGATTATGTTAGAGACATAAGTGCAATATGCATTGTTTTAAAGTTGTGAGCCTAAACTTTGCTAAATTCTATCTATATATTCTTAAAGTACCAGAATATTGAATCTCAGTAGGAAAAAAACTTTTTAATGTAGTTGTTACTAGTGTATGATTGATTATTTTTTTCCCCTTAAGCTTATTTAGTGGAACTGGGATCTCCATTCCTTAAAATAAGGACTCTTGTTCTAAAATGAACACCTGTTTCTAGACTGCCCTTCCTCGGTATTAAGTAGATTGTGCTTTCTGGTAACATTCTCTGAGTTCTCTGGGGATATTAAAGGATTGTCCTTTCCTTGATATTTGAAGAGCGGTGTGCTCCCCTTATCCTAATGCCTTCCACTTATGTGGTGGCATCAACAATTTGGAATGCTCAGGAAAATGTCTTTAATGCCTTGGCACAGCAGCATTTAAAGGAAAGGGGCAAAAACGGACACTATTTTCTAAGAGAAAAATCACACTTTTTTTTTTTAATTATTTATTTATTTATTTATTTTATTTACTTATGATAGTCAGAGAGAGAGAGAGAGAGGCAGAGACACAGGCAGACGGAGAAGCAGGCTCCATGCACCGGGAGCCCGACGTGGGATTCGATCCCGGATCTCCGGGATTGCGCCCTGGGCCAAAGGCAGGCGCCAAACCGCTGCGCCACCCAGGGATCCCCACACTTTCTTTTTAAAGGAATCTTAATTATCAAGTTTCATAACAGCAACAACAAAAAATATACTTGTAGTCGCTTTCTTCTCTGAGTTAGTAAGGAAAGGTCTCTTCCTGGCTCATTTAAATTACAATTTAATTGTAAATGATTTTGCTAATTGGCTTTTATTTAATCACCCTGCTTTGTGAGCAATGGTTGTTGAATGTTGTGTTATAAAAGTTCAAAAATTAAGGAATGATTATTGTTACATGATTATATCAACTTGAAAACATTTATCATTTAGTAAATTATTGCATAGCAGAACATCTGTTCTAAACTAAAATATCCACAGTACAAAGTATAGAATAGTATTTTTCTCATCAGTAATACTTCATCGCCATTAATATTTACTATGTTTTATTGCTATTATTAATAAGCCTTTCTTTTTATCAAGTGCTGACAGAAGGACTTTTTTGGGTTGACATTTATTACTTTTTAAAGCTAATTTTCTTGGTCAAGTGCCAGCTTTTTGCAAAATATTCTAAATAAATGTGAGAGCAATTTCTGTTTAAATATACGAAGCTAATGGATAGAAGTTGTACCTATAAATAAACTGCTGAATTATATTTTTTACCTATTTAATGGAATCCTAAGCAGGGCTGGCTAAGCTTTTCAGTCTTCTCTTAGTATGCCTGTTCTTTTACAATTATAAAAGACATTTATTCTGCATTTCACATTTAGTAACACTTCCCAAAATTTATCTGTGCATCAAAAGAAGTGTTTCTAAAATAAAGTGGTCTTGATTTTCACCAGGCTGACAAATCACAGCTGTCATAACGTAATATAAATATAACATATGTATTGTTAAAACATACAAAAGGACTCTAGTTTTTGAGAAGCTTTTGTACTTTTTTTATGATCATCTCTATAAATGTGTGTGATTTTAATGTTAAGAGTAATTTTAAGAATTCTTACCTTTGTTCACTGTTTGTTTATGTAGTGAACTGAACTGTTACATTCATTCTTGTCTATAATTTCTAACAAAATGGTAAAAAGTTATTATATCTCTAGGCTGTTTGGATCTGAAATTAATTTTATTTCTCTGCTCGATCATTTAATACCAATTCCTTTAGATCTCCCCACCATATTTCAGGTCATTTGTTTCATTTACCATTAATAAACTCATTAGCCTAAAGAGTTATTGTTTAAACTGTGTTTTCATGTGATGATAGCAATCCAGAAAATCATTTATTCATTGTTATGTCCAAGATTCAGTTATTACTATTGAGGTAATCACTCTACCTTTAATTATGTTGCCTACGAAGGCATACAATAGCTTCTATTCTGAACAGAACATCCCTTAAAGCAATTCACCTCAAACTATTAAACTAAGAAATTAATGGCTCTGTCTACTCTGACTATTTCTGGCAGATTACTTGAATAAGATAAAGCTTTGTGCAAAGCACATTCTTTTTCCTTTTTCCTTGGCTTGCAATCTATCATGAAGTTTGATGACCTTCCTCCAACTCATCATTCTGATCAAACTTTGCCACTTATGCTAGCCATTACCTGTGGTGCATTTTAGTCATTGAGTGTGTGCATGTAGGTGTGTATTTGTATAGGGCAGAGAGATTGCTACATTAAGAATACTGTCCTAATACTGTCATACTGTCATATGACAACACTAATGAGCATAGACATTAGTAAAAGAAAAATAAACCAGTTTTTCCCCCCTGCCTTTTAACTTTGCCTTTCTGACACACACCAAACACTTACCTAGGGATCCTTGGGTGGCTTAGCGGTTTAGCACCTGCTTTAGCCCAGGGTGTGATCCTAGAGTCCCAGGATCGAGTCCCACGTCGGGCTCCCTGCATGGAGCCTGCCTGCTTCTCCCTCTGTCTGTGTCTCTGCCTCTCTTTCTCTCTCTGTGTGTGTGTCTCTCTCATGAATAAATAAACAAAATCTTAAAAAAAAGAAACTTACCTAATCCTCTGTCTGATCTACTCCAGAAGAACTTGCTTTTAGAAAGGAATTTGATTAATTCATTCAAACTGAGATGTAAAATGATGGATTCCAATAATGTTAAGGGATTTTATAATGTTTTTAAAGAAATTTCCTATAAGTGTATACATTTATGCTTAGTTAAGTAGATTAGTATTGCTTTTCAAAAATAGTAACAATGATGGTCATAATATATTCTTTATATTAACTGCATGGGCAAGACACAGTTCTATGGGTTTTGTTTAATAATGGCTCTTTGAGGTTTATACTATTATTATTCATATATATATATATATATATATATATATATATATATATATATATATTTAAAGAAGCTCCCTGAAATTTCTGAAATCACAATGCTGGGGCAATTCGTATAATCTTTTACATCACCTAATCATTTGGGGATATGGTTTTTACCTTCATAGTTCATACTAAGTATTTAAAAAGAAAAATATTCCATGGAGAATACATATATATTATCACTTACTTACTTACATTTTAAAGTATAATGATACTTAAAAACTCGAGGAAAAAATAAAAGCTACTGGAAAGCACTGCAGAACAACCAAAAGTATTTGGAAATTGGATAGTATCCTAATCTTGAAGGGAGGCATAGGGTGAGTATAGTAGATGTGTAGTTGACATCCCAAAAGGAAAGAAGATAAACACTGAGGGAAAAAAAAAAAAAAAGAAAGAAAGAAAATTAAGAAGTGATGGCAAAAAAGTTTCCCCAAAGTTGGTGAAAGTCAAGTTGCTGAAAACTAATCATAAAGAGAAAAATGTTAAATAACCAAAGAAAAACATGACACATTAAAAATCGGGGGCCCAAAATACAAATTACTGGCAACTCTTCATGAAAAGTCATGAAAGAAGATAATGGAAAGATACGTACAGTGCTGAGAGCAAAAGTGGTCAACTCAGAAATCTATACCTGTTGAAAATAATGTTCAAGAAGGAAAGTGGGATACAGAAATTTGTAGGTAAAGTATAAGATACAATAATTCATCATTAGAATGACTACACTACAAAAATGCTATAGGGCATTTTTTAGTGTGTAGGGAAATGATACTATTTTGAAACCCAGGTCTTCAGGACAGAATGAAATAATTAGAAATGGTAACGTGAATAGTAGGGTAAATAGAAGGTAAATATTAAATATAATATATGTTTCTTGTTAATTTATTTAATATATGGATATAATTTTGTTAACAAGTATAAATTTGAGTTATGTGATTTATATAATAGTAACACATAGGGCTATGTAACAGAAAGAATAAAGAGGTTAAGGTAAGTGAGGCTATATGGCTGTGAGTTTCTTAAATTTTACACAAAGTGGTATACTTTAAACACTGAGCAAACTGTGAAATGTTACAGATATGTATTGCAATACATAGACTCATCACTGAGAAATATTGCAAAAAGATATAGTAAAAGTCAAATAGTTAGATAAAAAAAAAGGAATGCTGAAAAAATACAATTAGCACAAATTGTGGCAGAAAATCTTCAATAAAATTGACATCTTCCTTGGAAATTATCACATCAAAGCTTATACAAGATTAGTAGAAAACTTTAAAGTCCTTATATATACTGAGGAAACTAAGTTAATTATTAGAAGTTTTTTACAGGAAAGGCAGCAGCCCTAGATGGATTCACTGGTGAATTCTATCAAACATTTAAGGAAAACATAATACAAATCATGAACAGACTGTTTCAGAAACTTAAATAGGAAACATTTCCAATTTGTTTAATAAAACAATAATTTCACTGATAACAAAATCAGAGAGTCATTACAAGGAAAGAAAACTACAGACCAATATTGCTTGTGAAATACAAGCAAATCAAATTCAGCAATACATGTTAAAGCAACATAATGACTAAGAGGGTAACCATACCAGGAATGCAAAGTTGGCTTAACATTTTAAACAGCCAATGGAGAACTGAAACTCATGTGTCTCTTACTACTTTCAACTTTCATGTCATGTGGGAGAAGCTGGTATCTTTCACCCAAAACTGCATATGCACTTGGCCCTGAATTCAGAAAAGCTGAAGGAGGAAATCACTTGAGAACTAGAGGAGCTACAGGTCTCATTACCACCCCACATCCACAAAGTGAGGTAGGCGAAGAAAAAGAAGCTATCAACATAACTTATCATATTAACAGAGTAAGAGAAAAATCATACCATTTTAATAGGTGAAGAAGAAGCCTTTGGAACTATTCAACTGTCCATTCATCATGAGAGTTCTCAGCAAATAAGAATAAAACAGAACATCTTCAATATAGGAATATACTGAATACCTTCAATATGATATTTAAAGGTAAAAGATTAACCACTTCTCCCATAAGATCAGAAATGACAAACAGGATGCCTGGATGGCTCAGATATTGAGCATCTAACTTCAGCTCAGGGCATGATCACTGCCTGGGGATCGAGTTCTGCATCGGGCTCCCTGGAAGGAGCCTGCTTCTCTCTTTGCCTGTGTCTCTGCCTCTCTCTCTGTGTCTCTGCCACGTATCTGTCTACACCACTTATATTAAATACTGTATTGAAATTACTTCCTAATGCAACAAGGCAAGACAAAGAAATACAAGAAAAATGGATCAGAAACGTAGTAAGATGCTTGACATGAGTGACATGATTTTTTATGTCAAAATTTTTTATGATTTTTTTATGTAAAATATATTAAAACATCTACAAAACATATACTAAAACTGAGTGAATTTAGCAAAGTCATTGGATGCAAGGCCAGTGTAAATATTAATTTTTTGTGTATATATATATATGTGTGTGTAATAAACAATAGGAAAATAAAGCTAATTTTTAAAAATGCATTTATGGTGGAATACTAAAAGCCAAAGTATGACGAGTAAATTAACAAAAGAAGTGTAACAGTTTTACACTAAATACTACAAAATATTGCTGACAAAAATTAAAACAGGAAGATATACACAATGTTCATGGATCAGAAGACTCAATATTGGTAAGGTGTTACTTCTTTCCAGGTTAAACTATAGATTCAATGTAATCTCAGTCCTGGTTCCATCAAACTTTTATTTAAATAGAAATTTACAAGCTAATCCAAAACTTACATAAAAATAAAAAGTATGTAAAACACCTTTAACATTCTCATGAAAGAAGAACAAAGTTGGATGACTTATACCAGCTGACTTTAAGACTTGCTATAAATCTGCAATAGTCAGTTAAGTGTAGTACTGGCTTAAAGATAAGCAAGATCAATTGAACAAAAAAAAAGCACCCAGAAATGGTCCTTTCTTCAATAAATTTTTAGTTCATTCAATTAATTTTTGACAGAGGGGCTAAAATAATCTAATGAGAAAAGTATATTCATAATGAAAATAAAACAAAAACAACTCTAACTCCAACTTATACCATAGAAAATAAGATGAATCATAGACTTGAATGGAAAGTGAAAACTTTATGGCTAAATCTATGTAACATAAGAAAATCTTTGTGACTTAGATGTAGGCTAAGTTTTATTACAGAGGGCACAGAAAACAATAATCACAGAGAAAAACTATAAATTAAGCAAAATGTAAAATTCTATCCATTAAAAGTTTCTCTTAAGAAAAGCAATAGAAAAACTATAGACTAAGCGCAAATATTCACATACTCTCTGTCAAAGGACTGGTATCCAGAATTCTTAATGAAATCATACAATTCAATAATAACATATCAAACAATTTGATAAAAGTGGGCAAAATGTTTTTTTAAGATTTTGTTTATTTATTCATGAGAGACTCAGAGAGAGAGAGGCAGAGACATAGGCAGAGGGGAAGCAGACTCCCTGTGGGAGCCCAATGCAGGACTTGATCCTAGGATTCCTGGATCACACCCTGAGCCAAAGGCAGATGCTCAACCACTGAACCACCCAGGGGTCCCTAGTGGGCAAAATATTTGAACAGAAATTTTTTCATAAAGTTACATAAATGGCTATAAGCACATGATAAAGTACACAAAATCATCAGTCATTAGGGAAAGGCAAATTAAAAATACAGTGAGGTAGCATCACATAGCCACTGGAATAATTAAAATTCAGAAGAATAGAAACACCAATATTGATGAAGCTGATAAACAACTAGAATTCTGTGTTATTTGTGGTGTTATAAAAGGATACAACTACCTTTGGCAATTTCTTATAAAGTGAAATACACATCTTCTCTCTGACCCCTCTGAATTACTAGACTAGGAGGAAGGATCAATATAACTCTTATTTTTTTATTGCTATTTAGAACACTGTTTCATTACTGCTGTTCTCCAAAAGCCTTCTCTTCTGAAGTCCCTAATGTCTTCCATTTTCCTTCATCTCTAAATCCAGTTGCTATTCTTTACTGCTATCCAGATGGACCTTGATTTCATTGAAGTTTTCTTCCCCGGATTATTTTACTTCTTTATACTTAGTGCATTTATCAACTACTTTGATGACCTATTTGGCATCCTGGCACCGCAGTTCCTAGATCTTTTAAATTGTAATGACTTATAGAGTGGTCATCTGGCAAACTTCCCTTTCAGAGCTTTCCTACAGTCGGAACTGGAATTATTTTTCTATGACTTACAGTTCTTAATTCTCTCCATGTTCCACTTTCACTCTGCTGTAAGGCTTTTTGACTCTTTGCTCTTGTTGTGACCTCTGATCCTTCAGCACCTGCTCATTTTCCTGGTCTTTTTCTTTCCTCACTTATTGGGATCTAGCACTGGCCTTGAAACTGGAGACCTTCCTTACATATTTGTTAAACTGAATTGAATCCACTCACTTCTCTGGCTTGGTTGCATGTTGTGATCTGTCCTCTCAAGGTCCCCTTTAAGGTACCCTAGAATCACTCATCCCCTTGGCCTGTACTGCATTCCTAAACCTTATTCACATGTACCTGTAGTATCCTGTTCTCTCTTCCACTTTGTTGACAGTTGGTGTATAAAGTCCATACACACACATGACTGATGACATATAATAATTACTATAGCTACGCTCAGAGAGCCCTAGATGTAGCTTAACACCCCTTATATTCATCTTGTGTCCTATTCCTATTCTATGCTCCAAGTTAGCTATTCTAATATATATTTTTTTAATTTCTTCAAACCTCTTTTCCCCATCCTCTTGCTTTTTTTGAGGAAAATAATGACTCTCCCGTTTTCCAGTATTAATATTTCAATGCTTAATCCCTTTCATCTTGGCTTCTACAAAACAGCAAGTTTATCAAAAATTATCCCTTCATTAAATTAAATTGTTTGCATTAGCTCCTTTCTGTCTTTCTATAAGGTTACTCTGATTTCCTCTCTAAAAAACAAATACCCCTTCACTCCTCACAAATATTTTCTTATGGTCCCCACATACTGTTATCTCTAGTGAGTTAAAATGCAAGTCTGCAGTCACTACTTCTATTTCTTCAACAATTATAAATTCTTAGCCCCTGCTCCTTAACTAAGTTTCATCATTTGTGGAAACTGCTTTGAGGAAGGCCATTGGTGATCTTTTCACCAAAATCAATGTCTTCCTCCACCTTCCACCTTGATTTTCATTCTCTTTGGACTGCCAGTGTGTATGATACTCTTTTTTTCAAAACTTTATGCTTTACCTGGCCTCTGTACTTGGAATCCATTTTACCTTGTATTTTATTCTTAAATATCTTTTTCACTGATATTTTTTCCTTCTCCACTTTTTTCTCAAACTTCTATTTCATCTTGCTTTTCTTTTCAAAAGAATTAATGACTAACCACAGCAGTTGGGCTCACCTAGTTCAAATACCTCTTCCAAAAAAATATTTTAATGAAGAACTTATTTAAAATGCAAGAGGAAAACCATTCAAATTAAAATATGCTATATCCTGTTTATCAATGGTTAATTTAATCAATATCTCTTTGTCTTTACCACCATTCCTTCCTCTCTTCCTGCCTCTCCTCCCATTTGAGACACACACACACACACACACACACACACACACACACACACGATAAATTGAACCAATTACATTTGACCATAACAACCAAGTAGTTCAATTGGTAACAATATATTTGTGCCACATCCGTACTGGAGAGGTCCTTCATTACTAGTATCTGGGTCCTACTTCTTCTATATCTCCAAATTCCTGTACCAAGTTTCCTATATCTGTTCCACATTGTCCACTTCTGGGACCCATATGTTCTAACTCATTTGGAGCTGTCTGAAATATGTAGAAACTCAGTACATAAAATAAAGGCTTTTTGTCTGTGCTTTGCAAAGCCTGAAAACAATGCCTCTAGTATAACTGTTTATAATTGCTATTGTACAAGTCCAAGGAATTTCTTCACTGTGGTTTAGCATCTCTCACTTCCAAATCTTCCCTGGAAGTAGAAGCTAAAATTAAAGCTGTCTACTCTAAGCAAATGCTGTCTCACATCTTATTTGCCAACAATATGAGAATTAAACTATCGTCAGATTGCTTTCTGCTTAGTGAATCACATTTGCTTCTGTCAATTCACCATATTAATTCTGAATTCTCCAGAGTTTTCAAATTCTCCATAAATTTGACCAAACTGAATCACTCTTATTTTTTGACAAATGCATCAATCTTATTTTTATTCTAACACGCAGGGCTCCTTTCATTACATAGATGCACCGCCTCTGACACAGCACAATGACTCTGGTCAGCATACCATCTTTAGTGGAGTTTACTTCACCATGATGGCTCTCCCCTCTTGCCTGGAAATTATTAAATCTATGTGTTATTCATAGCCAAACTCAAGTCTCAATTCATTAAAGAACCATTCCCCAATTATTATCTTTTTCTTGTCTTCCCTTTCTCTGGGAACGTTTCCTTTGCACCACCACTGGGTATTTCATCACAAACACTATTGTGTGTTTTTTTAAACTACATTGTAAAATTCCTGCTGTCAGGTGCTTTATTCAATAGAAATATCTATTGATAGAGGGATGTAGACATACATTTCAGTTGCATATATACAGCACCTGAAATATTGCATATTCAGAGTTTGCTGGGTGCCAGATGCTCCCCTAAATTCACTGAATCCTCATAATCACACTCCGCAGTTGTTGTTGTTAAATCTATTTAATAAATAAGAACTGAGGTTCAGAGAGGTTAAATCTCCAGTCAGATAGCTAATCAAAACCAGCCACGTTTGATTATCAAAACCTATAATCCTTTTTATTATACATGGGAGCTCCAAATTCTTGTGAAATGATTGTTTTTTAATAAAAAGATTGAATTGGTTTAATATGATGTCAAGTATTTAGATGTAAATATTATGCCTAACTTTCAGTCTATATTCTGAAAAGGATCCTCATTTTTAAAAAATTTTTTCATTGGCAGTGAATATCTTTTCTGTCCTATGCTACTCCTGCCCAAAAGTGTCATTTCAACATGTGAAGTTCCATATAACTGAAGTTTCTGGTGTGTATTATTTGGTAAAGAAACTTAAAGATCAAATGATTAGTGATAAGAGACAGTCAAGAAGTACTGGAAAAATACCATGTCTTAATGACAAGCAACAGAGCAATAAGAGCAGAACATCTTGCAAATCTGCTAGTATTGTTCAGATAGGTGTATAAATTATGAATATTTTAGTAATAAGGTCTTTTTAAAGAGAACATTACACTATTTGCCTCATAGAAAACATGAAATATAGCCAATGGTAATAAGGTGAAGTCATATACAAATTTCTCATTGTATTTTGCTCAAATAGAATATGTTCTCATCCTTAGAGTGAAAAAAAAATGAGAGAACTTAGGAAGACAAAAAATTGTCATGTAAGAAAAAAAAAGTTCTGGGTTAGGGAAATAGTATTCGTTTTACTGCATCAGCTATGAATATTCCTGAGAAATATACATGAAAGAAAAGCCCTGTAGAATAGAAAGAGTTTGGCCATGAAGTTATTAGATGGAAAACCTTCAAAGAGAATCAGATTATGTCAGTGTATGTAAATGGCATTTCAACTCCAGAATGTTAAAGGGAAATGCAATGGATGAACAAAGAAATTGAGAACTTTTTGGAGGCTACATTCAGCTGAGAAAGTCCAGGAGCCTGTCGTTTTTCTAAGAAAGGTTGATATCATCATGCAGTGCCATCAGAGCTTTTAAAGAGAATGAGCTCAGTTTCTCTTTCCTGTTACCCACTTATCTCTTGTGTGATTAGTGAATCAGAATGAATTTTCTTTTCCTTGCCCTGGTTAAGGATCTTCAGGGACCGGTATGAATGCTACTTGCTTAGTTTGGAAATATCCCGGATTTGAGGGCCTATGGGGTCTTCCAATGCCTGAAACATTTGCCACAGTCTAAGGCACCAGGGCACATCAACAGATCCCCTACTGTGCTTTGTTTCCAATGACTCTTGCACCCATCCAGACATCAGACATTGTCCTTTCTTATCTACATCATTCTGTTAGCTGCAGAAGACTTTAGAAAGAAAGAAAAGAGAGTGTCAAGTTAGAAAAAACGAAAAAGAAAAGCAACTTAGCTGATATCAAGGGACTGTGAGGCAAATAAGAACCTTCAATATGAGAATAAGGCAAGGAATATGACAGAGATGACAAAGAGACATATCCTTCTGTCAACAGTTTTCAGTTCCGCTGAGATCCATTAGCAGCTGTGAAGTGTGAAAATTAGGAGCTAAAGCACAGAGGATATTTTAAGGCTGAGAATGCAGCAAGCTTTCACATTTCCTTATCACGTCGCCTTTTATTCCATCAAGCATGTTATTCATACTATTTTTTTTTAATGATTTCTCAACAGATTCCAATATTGCCTCAGAAGTCTGATGAGGGTAATGACCTGGTTCGGAGTGAGAGCATCAGGGGCCTCTTTCCCAAGAGAATTTTTCAAGGGGCTAGGGAAGGAAGCAGATGTTTTTCATCAGCAACCGATGCCGGAGAAGTACCATTACTCCCTCCCTAACCACATGCTCTAGGCCGTCATCATGTACTCCCTTCTTCTGCTTTCATAGACACAGCAGCATGGCATAATTCACATCCTGTCTTGTTGACACAGCTTGCTTCAGCTGTTCACGTAGCAAATTGTTTGTTCACTGAAACCGAAGACACAGCAGCTCTTTGTGGAGTGACTAAATGGGGCTGCAGATTTCTGGATGTGTGCAATCAAGTACACTGCCGGGTTAGGCGGCCAGAAGCAGTACACAAATATGTTTACACTCTCTGTCCCAGCTACATGTGGGGGTTTCCATTGCTGTGGTCCCCAGAACACACATCACATACAACAAAGCCGTCATTTGGATAGCCTTACACCACTACCAAAGCAACTTGATCGCCGAAATGTAGCCTGTTTAAATGAGGGAACAAATGTGAAAGGGCAATGACAACAGTGACTATTATGTAAGTGGTAAGATTAATCTCTTTTAAAGCAGTGTCAATTACAACATATCATTGACATCACCTTTGAGGAAACCGAACACTTCCTGTATTATATATATTCACTCATTAGCAGAGACAACCTATTCAGGTTATTTATTACTAATATAGTATTTTGTGTATTTGTCCCTGAAAATGTGGTTGGCATTAGTGAGTTCAGGCAGCAAGTCTTAGTGGACAGAAAATTGATAGAGAAATTTATATGCTCTGTCCTGTCCCAGCGCACACAAGTTACGTAACCTGAACCAATCCGCTTGAAGACTTAGTTTCCTTATCTGTAAAGTGAGATCTAAAGTATCTCAAAGACTCATTTAAGTTCTTAAATTCTATTTTCTCTAAATTAATGCTTGGTAATCAAAGCTGCAAATCAGGACAATTGCAATCTAATCATCTTTCCAAATGATTACAAATACTTTTCAAAGACAAAGCAAAGTTCATATGCCTAATTGCTCTTCTAAAGGTTACACATTTGCAGAGAAAAAATTCCCATGGAGAGTGGACAGTTCTGCATAATTAGCTCACTCTTTCTTCCATCCCACTCTAACTGTTCAAATCCAGGGCTCTACCCATTTTTTGGTTGGTATTTCTGATCTTTAATCTCCCTGCCCCTACCCACTGTCCTCCCTGACCACCTCCTTTACATCATGGTCAGAACTATCTTGAAAAAGCTATTTCATTACATTCCCCTTTTCCAGGGTGTTAGAGACTTCTCTGTTACCTGACAAATCAAGTTGAAATTATTTGGTCTAGCTTTCAAGACCTTTGGGTTTCTATGAGCAAATCTTATAAATGCCCCTGAATTATCCATCAGGGCCAGGTCAGCTTCCTCACTGCCTGAGCTTTATCACTGTCCTTGCTCTGTGGTCCTTTTTTTCCTCATGCCATATATTTGCCTTAGACTCCTTTTCTGTTCCACTTGACCTAACTGGGTTCTGTTCACCCTTCATTGCCCAAGGCAAGCTCCTTCAGGCTGTCACCTGCCAGGACCTCAGGAGGGCTCTCCAGTTTCTCTTGCTTCTCTGAGCATCAAGAATCCAAAATGGCATTTGAGGGTGATAAACATGAGTGTTTCTCCCTTTAACCCAAGTTTGGAAACAAATGAAATAAAGGGGGCTTGAAATATCATTTCTATTATGAGGAAAACCTGAATTGGAAGCTGTGACCTACCTGGAGCTAAGGCTGCAGGGAGTTTGACATTTATTTCAGCCCAGAATTGGACAACCATACCTTAGAGTCTGGTAGATTGTTGCCCAGAGTATGCTCTTCCTGTCAGTAGGCAGATTGGACAAGCAGGCCAGAGTGGAGGAGGCTGAGCTCCTTCTAAATGTCCTAATCTTTGGGCCTATCCTCTTCCCCCAGGATTAGAGAGAAGCCATAAGTATAACCCATGTGAAGTAACTCCCACATAGGAACTTGCTGCATCTACTTCTTGGTCAATCTGAAAGATCACACGTATATTGACCCTGTTAGTGTCACATATTAAACATGTCTCCCCAGTGAAATTCCAAGCCTTAAGAGGACATGATCCATGATCTGTATTTCTTTTTCATTACTCACAGTGCTAGGCCCATAATGTTGGTCAAAAATTAAATATTTCCCAATTGCTTAACAAATTCAGCTATTCTTAATTATTTTTACAATTGAAATGTATATTATAGATTTGTGTGCATGTTGAATGTGAACAAAAATATTTGCAGATGACAGTAACCTTGAGAACAGTTATGTGCATATCTAAAACAAATACATATAAAGGGGAAAAAGTCATATATATATATAAAGAATATCTTTGTTGAAGTACATGGTTTTTATTAAAAAATATTTTTCTTTCTTTTTTAAAAATATTTATTTATACATTAAAAAGAGGGAAAGAGCACAGGGGGCAGGGGCAGAGGGAAAGAGAGAATCTCAAGTGGACTCCCTGCTGACCACAGAGCCTGAAGTGGGACTCAATCCGAAGACCCCAAAATCATGATCTGAACCAAAAGCAAGAGCTGGACACTCAACCAACTGAGCCACCCAAGCACCCCACCACTGAAGCTTGTTTTATTTCTAACATATTATAAAAGAGCACAGCCAACAGTGAAAACAATAATAATCAAACAAATCTTACCATACTTTGTTAGCTCTTTGTGTTAAAGAGGGAAATCAGGGCACCCGGGGACTCAATCTGTCAAGCATCTGCTTTCCACTCAGGTCATGATCTTAGGATCCTGGGATCAAGTCCCTGCTCAGTGGAGAGTCAGCTTCTCCCTTTCCCTCTGCCCCTCCCCCTGATCATGCTTTTTTCTCTCTCAAATAAATATTTTTTTTTAAAGGAGGGAAGTCAAAGTGTTTATCATCTACCATAATGGGACACTGTTAGTCACACATTTTATTAATATTATTGGGAGAACCAGGGCAGCCCCGGGGGGGCTGAGCGGTTTAGTGCTGTCTTTAGCCCAGGGCCAGATCCTGGAGACCCAGAATCGAGTCCCACGTTGGGCTCCCTGCATGGAGCCTACTTCTCCCTCTGCCTGTGTCTCTGCCTCTCTCTCTCTCTCTCGAATAAATAAATAAAATCTTTAAAAAGAGAGAGGGAGAGAGAGAGAGAGAGAACCAGGATGCCTTGGTGGCTCAGTGGTTGAACATCTGCCTTTGGCTGGGTGCATGATCCTGGGGTCCCTGCGGGAAGCCTGCTTCCTCCCTCTGCCTGTTTTTCTGCCTCTCTCTCTGTCTCTTGTGAATAAATAAATAAAATCTTAAAAATTATATTATTGAGAGAACCAAATTTTTTAACCATAACATGGTGGACTTTCCTGGTGCCACAAACTTGGGATGAACTCGAGGAGAGAATAGAAGTGTTTAAACTATTACACCAATTTTTTTAAAAAATTGTAGAATGGGTAATGCCTCTCTAAGATAATAATCACGGTCAGCCTATCTTCAAATAGTAGAGCTAGATGTCTTCAAGAACTAATTCCTCTTGGCTATTTTTATAATGTTATAAGGTTATTCTAAAATTTCTTAAATTACAAAATTTCTTATATTTTCTTTCCACTTGTATCTTGCTGAATTTTTTTCCTGATATATGTGGAATACCTAATGGCGAGACAGAGAAACTATAAAAAATGTTCATATATAAAAGTATATTTTATATATATAATGTATATATTGTAATAAAATATATATTGCATATTTTTTCTGATTCTTTTTTCTTTGGAAAAACATAGAATTGTGTTTTGCTTTCAAAGTTGTTTTTGTCTATTTGCTGAGGGACATTATAATCAGCTTAAAGCCTGAGCTGCCTATTGATAAGACATACATGCGGTGGCTGGATATTGTATTCTAATAGGCAATTCTCTAGAGGAAACTTAGGTCTCTTATGTCCTCAATCCTTTCTCTCATACATAATAAGGGGGTCTCTAGTGTGTTGATTCTCTGGCAAACATAACTCAGTTATAGGTTGTCCAGTTTAAGAAGACATTATGAAGTTCATGATTTACTACTAATTGAGCATAAATTGAGTAAAGTATTGTACAGCTAGACAGAGCAATGGATAAATGTGTGTGTGTGTGTGTGTGTGTGTGCGCGCGGGCGCGTGCCAAGGGGGTTCAGTGCTGGCTGTGATAGACTGACAAATCCTACCACCACCCACCTCACCCTGGCCAATGATGCCTGTATGCTAATACTGAGCCTGTTAATGTATTACCTTACATAGCAAAAGGGATGTGAGATATGATTACATTAATGATATTGAGGTGGAAGATTATTCTGGATTATCTGTGTGGGTCCAATGTAATCACAAAGGTTTTTATAAGAGGGAAGCAGCATGGTCAGAATCAGAAGATGTGACAAGCAGATGGTCAGAGTCAAAGAGTAATCTGAAAATGGTATGAAGCTGACTTTGAAGACGAAGGAAGAGACAACCAGGCAAGGAATGCAGGTCGACTCTAGAAGCTGAAAAAGGCAAGGTGACAGATTCTTTACTAGAGCCTGTGGGGGAACATAGCCCTGCCAATATCCTCATCTTGGCCCAAGAGAACCCATTTCAGATTTCTGATCCCCAAAACAATAAGATAACAAATGTTATGTTTAAGCCACTAAAAGTTTGTAATGATTTGTTAAAGCAGCAATAGAAAGCAATATATTGAAACCTGTTTAGAAAAAGGGGAAAAGACAAGTGTAAATTGACTTCATATTTATTAAAACATTTGTTTTATTAAAGAAACGTATTTATCTTCACAAAAGATTTAAGCCATTTTGAAACAAATGTTATAGCATCAGAAAACTTTCCTAGAAAAGCAAAAAAGACTAAAAAAAGAGAAAAAGAAATGAAAACTTTCCCAGTACTTCTGTTTTTACTTTTTAGAAGGTCCAAAAAATTTTCCAAAGCCAACTTGAATGTATATCCTTGGTTTCAATGATACATTTAGGTCTAAGCCAAAGAAGCCTTGAAACCTTGACTCAGAATACTTCTCAATACTAGTCAATAGGATTTATCTGTGTTTTGTACTTGGAATCACTTGCAATCTCTCCGGTACTCAATTTAATTTAACTTTCACCAGGTTTTGTAATGTATGTTTCTAAGCACTGCAGATTTTCTAAAAATTTACTTCTTAACTTATCTAAACAAGTCTACTCTTTCTGGTTCTGTGAGTTTTAAGAAGTGTCCATCTTTCTGCACCCACCACCAGTATCAAGACATAGAATATTTCCACCAATGCACAAATCCCTTATGTTATGCTGTAGTAGTCAAGCCCCATTTGGGGCTGGGGACAGCCCCAAAACTCAATGACTTCTCTGTCTTCCACTACTATAGCTTTATGTTTTCCATGATGCTTTACAAGTGGAATTTGTATAATTGTCTTTTGGATCTGACTTCTTTTACTTATAAAATGCACTTAGATTTAAACATGTAGTAGAGTCCATCAATGGCTCATTCATTTTTACTGTTGAGTTTTCCATTGTATGGCTATAACACAGTTTGTTTCCTCATTCCTAGTTAAGGGAGGTTGGAGTTGTTTCCAATTATTGGTTATTATAAATAAGGCTACTATAAACATTGTGTGTAGGTTGTTTTATTTAATACACTATTGATTTGATTTCAATTTCCCTAGTGAATAATTATGTTGAGCATATTTTAACATTCTTATTTACACCTATATAGCTTTTATGATAAAATATCTCTTCAAATCTTTTGCCCATTTATAAAAATTGCTTTTTTATTTGCTCATTGAGTGAGAAAAGTCATTACATATTCTAGGTATAATTCCTTCCAGATAAATCATCCGCAAATGTTTCTCACAGTCTGGTTTGTGTTTTATTCTTTTAATATTGTTACTCACAGAACAAAAGTTTTTAATTTAATTCTGATAAAGCTCATTTTTTATCAGTTGTTTCTTTTATAAATCATGCTTTCGGGGGGATTGTATTTAAAAAAATATCTTTGCCTAGCTTAAGGCTACAAAGATAATTTATTTTTTATTAAGTTTTTAATTTTAATTCCAGTATAGTTAAACAGTGTTATATACAATATATAATCATAATACAAAAGTAATATCATATATTAGTTTCAGGTGTACAATATAGTGATTCAACAATACATCACTACTCAGTGCTCATAATGGTAAATGTACTCATTATCCTCTTAACCCATTTCACCCATTCCCCCACTTATCTCCCCTTTGATATGCTTTATTTTAAACAATTACCCTCACTTAAAGTTATTTTTATTTGCAAGAAGAGATATTTTCATATGGGTAGAAGAATTTTTATACTTTATATTTATATTTAATTCAATGATACATTTAGATTTAAATTTTGCATAAGTTGTGAACAATGGGTCAACTTTTTATTCTGTTTATTTGCACTTAAATGTTGACTGTTCCAGCATAAATTCATGAAAAGACTATTCTTTCTCCATTCACCAGCCTTTGCAACTTTGTCAAATCAGATTATTTTATTGGTGTGAGTCTACTTCCTAACCCTATTGCATTCAGTTGATATGTATTTCTTTTTCTCAGTACCAGGCTATCTTAAAAAAAAAAAACTTTTGTAGATTTAAAACAGAACTTGAAGTCAAGTAATATGAATTGTCCAATTTTCCATTATAAAACTGTTTCAGCTATCCTAATGCCTTTGCCTTTCCACATGAATTTTAGAATCAGCTTGTCAATTTCTATAGAACTCACTTGAGGATTTCTATTGAAATGACATTAAATTCAAGTTCGAGAAAAATTATGAATACTATTGAGTCTTCTAATTCATAATAATTGCACAAGTTTCTATTAATTTTGGTTTTCTTTAATTTCTTTTTCTGTAGTTTTCAGCACAGTGATTCTGCAAATATATTGTTAAACTTAATCTAAATATTTCATTTTTCATTGGTGCTGTTGTAAATTGTATTCTATCTTACATTTAGAATTCCAGTTGTTCTTTGCTACTCTAGAGAAATACAATTGATTTTTTTACTATATTAACATTACGTATTTCAACTTGGTTTTACTGCTAAACTCACTTAACTCTAGGACTTTTTTGAAGACTTTTTCATATTACATACATATATAATCATATTGTCTGTGAACAGAGAAAGTTTTGGTTGTTCTTTACATGTAGATGCCTTTCTTTTCTTTTGTTTTTTATTGCATTGTCTATGACTTTTAGCATGAGGATGGCTAGGAATTATGATAGCAGACATCCTTGCCTTGTTCCCCATCTTTCCAGGGAGAAATAAGTCATAAGTGTGATATGGGTACTTTTGTAGAAGCCCTTATCAAATTTATATTCCTAGTTGGTTGAGGGTTTTAATTAGTAATAGAAAGTGGAATTTGGTTAAATGCTTTTTCTGCATTTATTGAAATACTCATGATTTCTCCTATTAATTTACTAATATGATGAAGTGCATTGACTGGTCTCAAGTATTAAACCAGTCTTACATTCACAGAATAAACTCTGCTTGTTTGTGATATATTATGCTTTAGTCACACGCTGGTGGAATTTTTTTTGAAGATTTTTATATCCACACTTATGAATACTATTGGCTTGTGATTTTCTTTTCCTCTAATGCCTTTGGTTCTGATATATAAATAATTATGACCTCATAAAATACCTTGGGAAGAGTTCCCTATTTTCTTTTAAAAAATTGTATAGGATATGAATTATTTCTTCCTTGAATGTTTGCTAGACTTCACTAGTGAAACTATATCTTGATTTTCTTTTTTATCATTGGGAGATTTATACTACTAATTGAAATTTTTAGTCATTGTAAGAATATTCAAATTGTGTATTTCTTCTTGATTAAAGTCTGGTAGTTCTTATCTTTTAAAGAATTGATCTATTTCATCTAAGCGTTTTTCATGCTGTTCTTTTATTATAACTTTGTGGTCCATGAACTCTGCAGTGATGACTTCTTTTTAATCCTTAATATATTGTCATTTTTCACTTTTTCTTTTTTTGGTGAATCAATCTAGAGGTTTATTAATGTTAGTGATCCATTCAAAGAAGAAGATTTTGGTTTGGTTAGCTTTTCCTATTGTTTTATGTTTCAATTTCTTTGATTCTATCTTTATTATTTCTATTCTTCATTTGCTTTAGGTGTTCTTTGCTTTTGTGTTGCTTTTCCTAGTTTCTTGTGGAAGACATTTATTTAGCTTGCTGATTTGAGACCATCATCTTTTCTATTGTAAGCATTCAATACCATAAATTTCTCTTTGTACATTGCTGTAATTGGATCCCATATATTTTGATATTGTATTTTTATTTTCATGTGTTCATAATACTTAAGTTTACTTAAATTTATTTAAATTTTTTTAGACATTCTCTGTGATCCACAGAATTGTGAATTTTCTCTATCCCAAATATTTTGGAATTTTCCAATAGTTTTCTGTTATTGATGTCTAATTTCACACTTTAATGGTCAGGTTAGTTCCATTTAGCCTGAAAACAAACTTTTCATATCTATATTTTTAATATTTATCAGAATATGTTTTATGGCATGTAATACATGGATTTAAATGAATATTCCAAGTACCTGAAAATATGTGTATTTTGCTGTTGTTGGGTAAAATATTCTATAAATGTTAAGGCAATGGATATTTCAGTTCAAATCTCCTATAAACATGATAATTTACATCTACTTATTCTAACAATTATTGAAAGAAGAGTAAGTCATCAACTATATTCATACATTCAGTAAGTTCCCCTTTCAGTTTTATTAAGTTTTATGTATTTTGAAACTATGTTGTAAGATGAATACACATTTAGGATTGTTATGTATTTTTGGAAGATTGGCCTCTTTGTCATAATATATCACTTTTTGTCTCTCTTTTTTCTTATTTCTATAGTTTACGTTGTCTGGTATTAACATAGTCATTCCAGCTTTGTGTTTGCATGGTGTATCTTTCCCCATATTTTTACTTTTAAGCTTTTAAGCTAGCTATATGTTTAAAGTGTGTTTACTGTAGATAGCATATATATTTTCCTTTTAATCCAATCTGACAACCACTTACATTTAATATAATTGTAGATGTAGTTAGAAAAAAATCTTTTTGCTAGCTAATTTCTATTGTTTAATCTTTTTTTTTCTTCATTTTTTCTCTTTTCTGCATTCCTTGGGGGTAAATAAGCAGTTTTTATTATTTCATTTTACCCCCTCTCTATTACTGGCATATAATTTATACTACTTCTTTAAAAAATGTAGTAGTTCTAGTATATATGGTGTTATTAATTACATAATCTACTCTCAGAATTTTACAATAGTATTTTCTCTTTTTTAAAAAAGTAAATTTTCTTTTCTTTTTTTGAGGGGTGGGGGGGAGGAGAGAGTGTAGAAGAGAAAGAGTCTTAAGCAGACTCCACAGACGGCAGAGCCTGATGGGAGGCTCTATCTCACAACCCTGAGATCAAGACCTGAGCCAAAATCAAGAGTCAGAAACTTAACCAACTGAGCCACCTAAGTACCCCTACAAAGGTATTTTCTAATTCCTCTATCCTACTTTTGCACTACTCTTTTAGTACACTTAAATTTTACATATGATGTAGGGTCATATTGTTTTAGACAGTTTACTCTTACTGTATTACTTTTAGACAGTTATCTCTCAGAGCAAAGAAAAGTAAAATAAATTGTATTTGACTTTATTTATTTCAGTTCCAGTCCTGTTTATTTTTTGTGTAGATTCAAGTTATTGTCTGATGTCACATGCCTTCTGCTTGAAAATTTCTTTTAACTTTTTTTTTTTTTAAGTGTAGGACTACCAGCAATAACTTTTCTCAGTTTTGGTTTGCCTCAGAAAGTCTTTATTTCCCTTTCACTTATGAAAAATATTCTTGCTGTGTAACGATTTTTTTGTTGTTGCTCAGTTTTTTCTTTCATCCCTTAAAAGATGTCAGTTATGATGTTCTGGCTTCAAAGGTTTTGGAACAAATCTTAAATTCTTTGTTCATTTGTAAGTAATGTGTCATTCCCCCCCCCCCCGGCTGCCTTCAAGAATCAATCTTTATCTTTGATTTTCAGTAGTTTAAATATGGTATGCCTACAAGTGTGAGTTTATGCATTTCTTCATCCTATTGTTGCTCTATCTTCTTAAATATACAATTTGATATTTACTATTAATGTTGTACAATTCTTAGCTCTTGTTTCTTCACAGATTTCTTCTGCTCTATCCTTTCTCTTCAGCTTCTGAAAGTCCAAATACATGTATTTGGTCATGTGACATTGCCTCACAATTATTGGTTGTTCTATTCTGCCTGATTTGTGTCTTTTTTCCTGTATTTTCCCCTTCTGCTTCAGTTTGGTTGATTTCTACAGACTTACCATTGACCTATTCCCTAGCAGTCTTGAGTGTACCAAGGAACTTATTGATGGCATTTCTCATTTTTACTTTAGTTTTTATTTATGTTATTTCTACTGTTTCTTCTAGTTTTTAGCACTCTACTGAAAATGCCCATCCAGCTTTGCATGGTTTCCATCTTTTCCATTGGAACATTTCTATGACATGAATATAGTTGTTTTAAATTTGCTGTCTGATATTTCCAACCTCTCTGTCATATCCGAATATGGTCCATTGATTAATTTTCCCTAGCAGTACATTTTCTTTTTTGCTTTTTTAGAGTACTCTGCAACTTCAGCTTTCTGATGGGCTCAGGAAAAATTCTGAATTTGAAATCTGTCAGCTTTATTGTTGTTATTATTAAGGGTGGGAGTGTTACATTTTCCTGCTTTCTATATCCCAAGTGAAAACCAAAACTAGGAGTGTATACTTTTAAAAAATAAGTAAAGGGCAGTCCCTGTGGCTCAGCGGTTTAGCGCCGCCTTCAGCCCAAGGGGTGATCCTGGAGTCCTGGGGTTGAGTCCCATGTCGGGCTCCCTACATGGAGCCTGCTTCTCCCTCTGCCTGTGTCTCTGCCTCTCTGTGTGTCTTTCATGAATGAGTAAATAAAATCTTTTAAAAAATAAAAAATAAAAAGTAAGTAAACCTATCTCTGCCTTGAGGCAGCATATAGGTTACTGTGTATATATGCAACAGGAGTAGATAGGGGAATCATAGAGGAACAGATACCCAAACACTATAATATAATTTTGTTCACAGTATATTTCTCACGTGTATATATACTA
Organism: Nyctereutes procyonoides; assembly: GCF_905146905.1. NCBI lineage: Eukaryota > Metazoa > Chordata > Mammalia > Carnivora > Canidae > Nyctereutes > Nyctereutes procyonoides. Next base: position 2,039,158 of record NW_026575158.1, on the reverse strand, counting down.
CCAGACCCAGGGAAAATTTAAGCAAAATAATCTGTGTGAAATCAGAGGCTTGTTATAATTATTAGTTTTATATATTATAATAGCTTATAATATAGGTTAGTATTTATGTCAATATTGAGAATATAATGGAATAAATAATTTCTTCAATGTTGTAACTACTGAGGCCGAGATTCAGACCCATATCTAATGTGCCAAAGTTCATGAGCACCCATCAAATTTTAAAACAAACTGGAGGTTAGAGGCAGAATGAGAGAAAGTCCTATTAAAAACACACTGCTAGGGACACCTGGGTGGCTCACTGAAGGTGTCTGCCTTCAGGTCAGGGCGTGAACCTGGAGTCCCGGATCGAATCCCACATCGGGCTCCCTGTATGGAGCCGGCTTCTCGCTCTGCCTGTGTCTCTGCCTCTCTCTCTCTGTGTTTCTATCATGAATAAATAAATAAAATCTTAAAACACACAGACACTACTAGAGCATTTGTAATGACCACTGGGTGATGAATCACTAAATTCTACTCCTGAAACTAATATTACACTGTGTGTTAACTAGCTGGAATTTAAATAAAAACTAAACAAACAAAACAAATAAAATAAAACAGAAATAAAAATATAATTTTAAACAAGAAAAAATATACTATTTAATACTTAAAGATTAATTAGGGATATGGATATGTACTTAAAAGAGACAAAGTAATGTTAGAATTGTATGGAAATCAAATCTACTGGGCCAGGGTAGAGAGTTAAATAGAACTCAGCTGGTGACTGGGAATGCTCAGGTAGATATTTGGAACAAGGGGAGGATTTAAAAAGAGGTAGAAGTGGGAGGTGACAAAATTGGCTCAAATATAATATCTTGAATTGCCAGAAGTGTATATATGGCCTCATGCCTAGTAGATACTTCAGCAGAATTAATCTGGGAGAAGAATGTAATAGAGAAATAGGCTTGATATATATCTATAAAGAGAAAGTAATTGAGCCTATGTAAGAAAGTTATACTCTAGAATTATTAGGGTGCTGATAGGAATAAAAACAATGTTGAAAACAAGTCTTGATAAACATCTGTATTGAAAGAATAGGAATAGAATGGGAATGTTCAAAGGAGATAGTCAAAGAATGGGGAAATAATCAGAAGAAATGTTATAAATGTGAAAGGAGGAGAGATCTAAAAAGATCTAAAAAATGAAAAAAAAGAAAGAAAAAATAAGCTTATGTCAGATACTCATGTGGTTTTGAGTGAGGGGAAAGTATGTAAAAAAGTCTTTAGGACTTCTTGATAAAGACATTGTTAGCAATAGTTCAGGTAGTTCTATGGGGCAGAAGCCATAGGGCAGGCAAATATATTATTATATCTGATTTTTATTAAAATACTTATGTTCAATTTATAAGAATTTATCCAAACATCCTTTAATTCAACAACATATGCATTGCTTTGGAAAAGGTTTACATTATATACAAACAGAATAATTTGAAAATTGATACACATTGCTAAAATACATTTTATTTTTGTTTTCCTCAATTTTAAATACCACTTATGCAAAAATAGAATTTGCTTCAAAAAATTTTTTTCAGATCATATTATCTTTCTTCTTATTATTGTTTGCCTGGAATTCATCAAAATATGGGCATGATTATAGTACCCATTTTTTCACTTTTCCTACACATGAGATAAATATCTCTAAAAATTCTGAGTTCAGGTTGACTTGCTTGATGTTTTATTTGCACAGGCCCATTTTGCTTTTTTTGTTTAGGCAGGCACAACACTAATTTCAATTAGAATATTAGCCACGCAGGATCACACTGTTTCAGTGTCATTTGTATCAATTCTTTTTGTTACAGGATTGTTTATACTAAATTTACTGGAAGCAGAGAAATATTCAGCAATGCAGAGCCTGAAAGAGTTAATTTTCAAGGCTAAACTGTTCCCATAGTTCCCACTGTAATTGCTGCTGATTATTTTTATGTTGTAATGAAGCAATAATGATCAAAGCACAGGGCATTTCTTAGGGATTCATGACTGGCTGGCTTTGCCTCGGGCCATTAACCTCAGTCATTAATTCCCCTGGAAATGCATTGTGTTTAGGTCATTATTGTCAGTAACAGAGCTGTATGAAAACATTTGCACACATTCTGGAGCAAAATGTTGATTATTTTCTGTATATACAAGTTTTGTGATTGAAAAACTTAAGAGTGATGAAGTTTGGCCAAGAGAGAAAAATAAATTATTTTTCAGCAGAGAGAATTAAGGTATCTATTTAACATACATGTAGTATGATATCATCAATACACACACACATCTATCTAAATGCTTTATGTGAATACTTGAATCAACATTATATCTTTATTTTTTATCTTTGGACTGGATAAACTCTTGAATATGTTACCTATCAGTTGAAGATTTTAAAAACCACCATTTCTAATTATAATTACATTCTTAATTATGAAAAATAGATACTGAGCAAATGGACATTTTTATCTCCTACTATATACTTGTTCCTCCTCAATACCACTGGGAGAGTGAATGTGAATGAAAATTTCTCTGAAAATTAATTTTCTATTCAGTAACAAAAATCTACCTTTGTTCTCTCCCAGGTACAATTCCTTAAAATAGTGACAGTGGTGGCACTGTAATTATCACACTCAAAATGTTTTTTTTTTTTTTGTGTGTGTGTGTGTGTGTGTTTTAATATTCTGTATATGCATTGCTAAAATTCTCACTGAAAGAATTGTCATAATGTGAGCTACAAGATTGCTTAAGAAAACTGGGGCATCTGGGTGGCTCAGTTGGTTAAGTATCTGCTTTCAGCTCAGGTCATGATCCCAAGGTTCTGGGATCCAGCCTGGAGTGGGGCTCCCTGCTCAGTGGGGAGTCCGCTTCTCTCTCTCCCCCACCCTTTGCTTGTGCACTTTCTCTCTCTGTCAAATAAATAAATAAAATCTTTAAAAAAAAGACTGCTTGGGAAAATCAAATAGCAAAACAACTTAACCTTTGTCTTGAAGTTCAAGGACTACCCTCCTAATTAAAGAACTATAATTGCAACTTCACTTTACTTAAGCTTCCCTAAGGGCAACCAGTTGAACTCAGAAAGAGGTGAGAGGCAAGAAGACACCAAATGGTCAAAGTGGAATCGAGCAAAACTCAAGAAATCCTGTCTTCCTTTACTCCCTTGTAAATGAAGTTGTTTCTGTAATAGACCTCAGTCACTATTGAAGTTTAACTTACTGAGAACAGCAAATTTCCAATTTTCATTAAAGTTTAAATTTGTACTTTTAAGATAATTGTAAGTAATTGCTACTTAATTTTTGTCTTTTATATTCTTCCATATTTAGAACTTATTAGTGAGGAAAATGAGCAAACAGAAAGAAAAGAGATATGTCTAAGAGAAAATTTCAGATATTGTCCCTATAAAAATTTGCCCTATCTAATAGAATTGAAAAAATATAATATAACTGAAAATGCTAGGGACTGTGCAAATGTACAATTTTTAAAAATATCTAGCAAAAAACAACTTAGATAAAATGTTAGCCTTGAAGATAGCAGAAAACTAGTGATTCAGTCTTTATTTCTCAAATAGGTGCAAACCAATGAAATGTGAGTTAGAACTGTCCTCATTTTACAGATGAAAAAAGCATGCCTCGAGTAGCTAATTTAATTTAGGCAAATTATCTACAGAGCAACAGAATTAAGATTTGGACTAATCAAGGGCATTTTTTCTCCCTTATTCTACTTGGTTTTATTACAGAGAAACATTCACTATTGTGTCTTTTTAAAATACTTTCTATAGACCCAGATGATAATATCAACACAACTATTTCCAATAGATGATGAGATGGTTAATCTTATATGTTAACTTAACTGGGTCATGAGGCCCAGAAATTTAGTAAACTATTATTCTGGTTATTTCTGTGAAGGTGTTATGTTGTTGTTGTCGTTGTTTTAGATTAGGTTAATAATTAAATCAGAGGACATTGAATAAAGCAGATTTCTCTCCACAGTGTGAGTGGGCCTCATCCAATCAGGTGAAGGTACTAATAGAACAAAGACTGACTTCCCTTGGCCAAGAAGAAATGGCAGATTGTGTGTGTGTAGATACACATCTTATTGGTTCTGTTTCTCTGGATAATCTCAACTAATACACATGGGGGGAAAAGAAGACTAGAAAATGGTGTGAAGAATTACAAGTATGTGGGGGAAAAATACAGATTAGGAGGACATAATAGGAGCCTGGGAATATCATTGAGTATGGGTCCAAAGAAATCCCTACTCCTACCTCCAGAAACAAATAATCAAGTAAAACACCACCAAAATCTCTGAGTTGAGTGTAGGGTTGATATGAAGGCCTCGTGATGTCTTATTGATGCTTCCTTGCACAGTGAAATACTAAAATTCTTTATGTTTGATGTACCTAAAATCTGCTTTCCTTCTTTAAAAATATAGATTCACATATACTTTAAGATTTAAATACTCAGGGAATGCTTTTTCTAGAATAATTTTTGAGCAGGGTATGTATGAATGAATTTGTATGTATGGGTATATATGGAAACAATAATTAACTAAATAGTGTGGAGGTTGTGAAAAATGTATGCTTTGTGATACACATTTTACAAAGCCTTCTATTTTCTGTAAAATTAATCTGCCTTAGAAAAAGTACCTGAAAGCCCTTTTAACAACACATCATCTCTCCTGGAGGGCCCGTATCATTCCAATTACATCTAATTATATACACAGGTATGTGTATGTGTGCATGTGTGTGTATTCATGTCAGTATGCAGGGTGGTCCATTTCCAAAGAGCTTCATTTTATACTTTATTGTTTTAGTAACAGACCACCCACATACACTTCAGAAATAATTATGCCTATGTAGCTTAGTGGTTCTGTCTTGTATAACACTCTGATGGGGGAGGTTTCCTTGAGAGCAGAGCATCATGGGTTAGGGGGCTCGTTTGGGTTGGCAGCATCTTGAAGAGACAGGGTTCTTTCTTTATTCCAGACTCAGCAATGAGTGAAGAGCCCCCCCCCTTTTTTTTTTAGGTAAGTTATACTTGTTATTCCTATGTAGCTAGCTAATCTACTGCTCTATTGCTCACCTGTATCTTTAAAATACCATTTCTGGTGGTGGCAAAGAGGGTAAAAATGAGTATAAATGAAAAAGAAGACAAAAAACCAGGAGGAATAATTGGGGTTTCTTTTTTCCATAGATGCTGCCCTCTAATTTTGCCTGTACAGAAAGTGTTTGACAGATGTAATGAGCGATACCCTCACAGCCACATCTTTAAAAATCTGCAGGGCACAGGTTCTGGAAATTGTCCCCAGTTTTAGACAGCCCCTGTGGATGGTGCCACCTCGCCTGCCTTCTCTGAAGTCACCTCTGTGCTACATGTAACATTTTCAGGATGAAAGGGAAGAAAGACCTCCCTCCTTAGGAATAAATACACATGGCCAGTAAAAGTCTGCAGAGAAATGATGCTTCCATAGTTACTTCACAGAATAGAAATGCGGCAGGTTCCTCTGCATTATTTCATTTGCTGTGGCTCCTGTCATGAAAAGAACTCAATTTCATAATTTGATGATGAGTTACATGATGATCAATGAAAAATGAGGTATTAGTCATGATAATTAAGGGATTAAAATTAAAAGTTTTTATTTTGGAATTTGCCCAAAGCAAAATTTTATGTAACGGCATTACCTATCCTTGTTTAAAATGTAGGCATTCTTCCCTAAGAGAACAATTTTTAGATAATACTTGTTAAATGTTTTCCCATTCATAAACGTAACAAAGACTTCCACAATCCTACCACCCCAAAATAGTGTTTTTTCTTTTCATAGTAATATATAATAAAAATGATACTATGAAAACAATTATATTAAGCATTATTTAGTGTAAGAATGCCATTCAGTACAGAATACCGGAACACATTTACTGATATTGAAAAAGATGTCATGGAGCTTCCAATGGTGATTCAGTTATACTATAAATACCTAACTTGTTATATAAAATATAGTCTCTGGCATATATGTAACTTATTTCTTTAAAGAAATCTCTACCACTCTTTATCTAGTTCCCTAGGACCACATTTCTGAGAAATTCTTGCTGAAATTATAAAATTATCTTATATTTGTACATTTTTATGCTGTTAAAAGTAATTTCACATTCATTATCTCATTTTTTCTGTGTTTTATGAAGATAATCATAGACAATTGTCTCTTATTTTTTCAGATATATAAATGAAGCCTCATCAGACTTGTCTTAGCTTTCACAAATAAATTGATGATAGTTGAGCCTAGACTAAAACCTAGATTTCTGGTTCACAAAAGAAGTCATATATTAACTCACAGATTCCTAAACTTATTCATATGAATCATCATCAGCAATTGCTTAAAAATTGGAGAATTTCAAACCCACTATTTTATCATGTCTCTCTGATTCATCTGTTTCACTGGCCATTATGGAACTTTCTTGGGTTCCAGGACTCTTGATCCATGCTGCCATATATGTTTCATCATTTTAGTACCCACAAATAAGTTCTGCAATAAGGTCGACTTTGTTCCTCAAAAATAAACGCAGTAATTTCTTCTCTTATATATTCCTTAGTTCCAATCTAAACTGAGTAGCCACTGGAAATCCAAACAAATCAGTGAATAGTCTAAGCTTACAGAAAGTGAAGGGGCACCAAGAGTAAGAAGGGGAGAGGAAAAAGTAAATGTTGGAAAGAGGAACTGAATTTTCACATTAGTCCCAAACCACCTCCCCTGACTCCTTGGGACAATGGTTGGATGTGAATTCCCAAACCAATGAATCAAATCTTGCTGTTATATTCAGTTATCCTCAATTGTCTTCTAGCCCATATCTTTCTTAGGATAACACCAGAACCTTGGGGGTAGAGACTATAATCAAATTAAATAAAATCCTTCATCATTAGTATTCTTGTATAAAATTAAGGTCACAATTTTGGGTCCAGGCAAAAGAGTATAATCCAGGAAAGAAAGTTGTTTCTCATCACCAACTTAGCATCAATATTTCAGGAAATGAAGGCAATTGGGGATAAATTAAGCACAACAGTCAACAAAATGTCCCACCAGCAACTCTGGACAAAGAAATTTTAATAGCATATCTGCCCTCTGGGTTGTGGCTACTGAGCTAAAAGTAAATTCATCCTTGAGAGTAATTGAGGAAGAACACTGTGGCTCATCTAAAAGGGAGAAATTTATGTTTAAAAGCAAAGGTAAGTTATGGGAGTAAAGTGATTTTACTCATAGTCTCCATTTTAGTATGGCCTGAGAATTTTCTGTTATGTGGGAATTAGGTGTTTATATATGCTCAAGGCCCTGTGCCAAGCTGTGGGTGAATATCAATAGGAAAAAGACAAATTCCTTGAATTTAAATATAGATGTTTAGATACAAATTAAATGTCAAAAAGAAGAATAAATGTCAAATAGAATAAAAACAAAAATATGTATAGAGAACTAAGGGGACAATGAACATAGAAATGGTCATCTTTAAGCTGGTCATTAAAGGGCATGACAAATTTTAGCACCTAGCAAAATAATTAGGCATCTTGGTTAAGTCATATTGACCCATGATTATTATTTTCACTGTACTGAGAATTGCATAAAACCTTCAAGTTATATGGAAGATAATTATTTTTAAAATACCTATGAAATATGATGTTGAAACTATTAGAGAGTATGGTCAATTATTTTGTTCTTTATAACATAGAGTCCCAAGAAAAATTGCCAGAAGTAGTTCTGCTTAATTATTGGTTTTATTGTTTGAACTCTCTAAATTTAGTAATTGATCAGGTTTCAATTTTAACACAGGCTGTTAAAAAGAAAATGTGTGGCCCAGCCGTAGTTCTGGCTTTGTTTGATAATCTCATTCTTGTTCTCTTTTATTCTTTTGCCCTACTCTAAAATCTGCTTATTAAATTTTATGTATCTTGCCTTTAATCCTTTCTGGATGATGTATAGTAAATTCGGCATTAAAAAAAAACAAAAAATAAAACAGGGAAAATATTAGATTTAACAATAGAAATAAGCAGATTCTAAATGCAGATGTTATTGGGAGAAGTCTGTAATAGCCTATAATAACACTTCTCCTTGCTTCTGAAGAAGCACTGTCCTTATTGTAATTGTAATGGTTCCGGAAAGTAGTGGCATCAGATTTGGGGTTTGAGGGACACTATCAAACCAAAGAAATGTTGAAGCACTTGAGGATTTTCAGTCCACTGCTTGGATGCAGAATTGAAAAAAGTTATTCCTCAGCTTCTTGGGTTGTGGCAAGAGAGCCAAGATGACAGGAGTAACGTACTAGTTTCCTAGGGTTTCTGTCACAAAGTATGACAAACCGGGTAACTTAAGACAACAGAAATGTATTGGCTTGTAGTTCTGGAGGCTAGAGGTCTGAAATGAAGTTGTCTACAGACCCAGGTTCCTATTGAAGGCTCTAGGGAGGCTCTGACCCTGACTCTTCATAGCTTCTGGTGGTTGGCATTCCTTGGTGTGTGGACACATCACTCAAATAGTTGTCTCTGTCATCACATAGCACTCTTCCCTATGTGTGTGTCCAAATTTCCCTCTGCTTTCTAAGATCCACTACCATATACACAGCAGTTCCTTAGAAGTAAGCAAAAATTTTATGCTCTAAAGGTTATTTACAGACTCTTACAAACAACATAAATTCAGAATTCTGGTTATCCCTATGCTAAATCTTCAATGACTATACATTCTCCATTTTTTTTCAGTCCCTATATAATACAATATGATCTTATCTTAGTTTGATTGTATCTACAAATAGTCTCTTTCCAAATAAGATCAAATTTAAGTACTCACAGTTAGGAATTGAATTTGAACTTACCTTTTTGGAGGTATATATAACTCAACCCATGACAAGTAGTAACAATAGTAAGAAATACAGTACTAATTACACTACAAGCCAGGCTTTGGCTTCCTCCCCCAATAAGTAAACTATCACTCATTTCAAATAGTTGTGCAAATTTATACTTGCTATACTCATTTCCCAACCTTTTCATTTGCAGTGACACCTGGTCTCTGTCTCTACATGTTTCTGGATTATTTCTCACTGTATAGTCCCTTCAGATGAATGATTCATTGGCTGGGACAACCATATGATTATTTCAGCTGCTAATTAGATTCCTCCTCTCATTTAACCAACCTTGGACTCCAGGGAACAAGAGATAATGCTCTTTGTAGAGCAGGAGCAAAGACCATGTACACTCAGGCTTCTGGAATATTAAGACAGGGGATCCCATGCAAGCCACCTGGCTTAACCAGAGTAAGCAGTCTTTGTTGACTCTTGTTATAGTAGAAACATTTGTCACCTTAACATGCATGGAATTTGGAGTGAGACAGAAATGAGTCCAAACTCTGATTTTATGAACACAGATGTTGTCCAGACTGTTCTGTGAGTCACCTGGGCTTAGGGAGGCACAACCATGTGTAAAACTGAGTCCCAGTTTCTCTGACACATCATAGCCTAAAGCAAAACAACAGTGAGTTCTGTGATTCTCCTAGGAAACATGCCAGTTCATCAAGAGAGATAAATCTTGTTCACATACAACTCTACAGTAATTGAACAAAACACATTCTGGTTTTGCCACTTTTAAGGTGTGTGGATTCATATATTAATTCAACACCTAAAAAACTTTTTCATGTATACAATGAAAGAAAAAATAGCTTATAATTTGGTTATGAGAAATCAAGAAAACAATATTGAAATTTTCATCACCATTCTGGCACACAATTGATGTTTAACAACCATTGGTTCCCACACATCCTCTGTAAACATCATTAGCTCACAATGTCATTAGTGATCATTCTATTATGCTCAGCTTTGGCATAGGTTTTATGGCATATTTAAATGAATTTTTTTGAATATTTGTATTCATAATGTTCCAAGAAATTTCCTTTCTTTCAATAATATATATTTATTTACACACTTCTTTTTTTTCTCCACTACTCAAAGTGTCACTTACATTTGCACAGACCTCTGAGATCACCCCCTTGCAGCCTACCCAAACCGATAGTTTTCAAATTAACAGAATGAAACACTGCCTAGAATTAAAGTAGGCATGTTTTCCATCTTTTAATTTTCAAGTCTCCAAAGGCTCCATTAACACGTAGTGTGAAACAACTTGGAGACAGAATATCATCATTTGAAACATGCAAAATCCTTCTAGTTGTTGGCCAAATCTCTCTTGTCAAGACACAAGACAAAAGCAGCAAGGCCATAGCAAAATATAAGAAAATTTAAATGAAAACTTTAATGAAAGAAATACTAGTTCTTCAGACATTGCTATCAAAAGGCTATGTAATTCACAGATTACATATAATTTCAAAAAGCATCACAGGTAAGTGATGATCAATATGGTTCATTTGTAATTTATAAATAATGATAACATAATTGCAATTAAGTAGGTTTTGGCTTTGTTGTTGTTGTTGTTGTTGTTTTAGATAAGAGTCTAAGTACCTACTGATTCGATTTAAAAGCAGATAATCTACCAGAACTCCTTTTCCAGGTGGGGAAAGGGAAGTGGGAAGAAGAAAGAAAACTTTTTAAAATGAGGACCACTTAAACATTGATACATTATTGGGATAAACAATTTAACAGATAATGTAAGGTTCATGACATACCGGTGAATGTTTATTTATTCATAAAATTCCCTCCTAATGATATTGTCTTCAACTACCCATAAGTTGAACTTAATACCCAATAAGAATGCTACCCCCACACTCTCTATATTAACACAAGTGTGATTATAGAATTTATGTCTTCTTGAAGTTTATAGTGTTTCCTGCTTTGTGAAATTGGGATAAAATCTGCTCTCATTGGTAAATTTATTATCGTAGGGTCAAGGCAAGTAAAGACTCAGAGTGACAGCTTCTGAAGAGTTAAACATGGATTTCACACTTTAAAATAACTAATCTATGAATATGTGCTTGGGAAGCATTGGAAAATGTCATAGTGATATTGATGTATGCTTCCTTAACTCATAGTATAATTTTAGTAACCTCCTCAAAATAGTTTCCTCTCTGTAATTGACATTATTTCTGTTTTCTGTCTTGTCTTTGATCTAAATGAGTATCAGTCTGGTTTCTTGGTCTTTCATAAAGCATGTTGTTCTTTGACCATGTGGAGAACTTACATTAACAAAAATATAGAAATAGCACTACTATCAGTACAATATGTACTTTTTAAACTCATTCATTCATATGTTCACTTCACAAATGTTTGGATGTCTAAAGTATCTGAAATGTATGAAAATGTGATGCTATACTTCTTCCTGTTTACTTGGAAATAATTTTAGAGATACAGAAAAGTTGCAATACAGTACAAAGAACTTCTGTATACCCTTTTCTCAGATTCATCAATTGTTAACATTTTTGCCTTGGTTTACCATTGTGTATATCTACATGTCTGTATATCTACACTGGTTGTTCTTACCCCTTTACTATTAAATGTTTCTGGGGTGTATATTCCTAAGAATAAGAATATTCATTTGTGACCACTGTATAGTTCAAAATTTTAGGTAGTTTAATATAGATTCACTTTATAGGTTTTCTACTCTACGTTTTCTGGTTTTGTCATTAATGTTCCTTCTAGCATTTTTTTCTCCTGAATCCACAATCACATACTGCATTTGCTTATTATGCTTCCTCTTTCCTTTAATCTAGAATATTCCCTCAGCCATTCTTCATCTTTCTTAACAATACATTTTTTTGAATACTCCAGATCCTCTTTTCTCTTTAATAGCATATTTTAATGAGTTTGTTAAAACTTTCTTCATATTTAGATTCAGCTTATGTATTCCAGATCTAAATTCTACATAGCAGATATTATTGGGTCCTACTCCAGGTGTCGTATCAGGAAGTTCACTGTTGTCTGTCTGTCCCTCAATAGTGATATCACTTTGGATCAAGAAGTCACCGAACTGCCTGAGTTTTCCATTGTAGAGCTATCTTGTTTCCCTTTGCACCTTATAAGCAATTTGTAGAGAAATATTTTAAAACCATGAAAAATTCTGCTTTATTAAAATTTCCCTCCATCTTTAATCAGAAAAAATATTTTTTATGATTAATGCAAAATAATTTTATAACTCCTATACTTTCTCTACCTTTATTGACCAGCATTTCCTTTTAAGAAAGATTTCTTCCTTCTTTCCTTTATTTACTTACTGATTGATTATCAATATGGATATATGTGTTTCTACTCTTTCCCCACTGGTTTATAATTTATTATTCAGTTCTTAATTATCTTCTTCTGGACTTGGGAGTGGAAGCACCTTCAAGCTGACAAAGGTGTCCTTTTAATAGCTCTTCATTTTCTTCTGCATATTTTTACTTTCGGGCATAATAAATTATTCCAAACTCAATTTACCCTGTTCTAGACCATGAGTTGATAAGTGAGGATTCCTGCTTATTGTTTCACAGTAGCTGTTACAGAGGTGTGTGGATTCTACATATGCCCATTGCCACTGGAATGTCTTTACTTCTTGGTCTTTGCAACAGACAAAGCTAGTATTTCTAACATAAATTCACACAGGTACTTCTAACTGCCATCCATCTCAACATGGTTCTTCCTACCCTATCTGCTCCTGCCATATTTACATTTTTCTTCATTCATAGTAAGGATCCTGGCTCCCAGCAATATCAATATACTCACTCATGTGCTCAAACCTATGAATTATCTGTAATAATTTCAGTATTGCTTCATCTATACTACTACTACAAAAAAGAATTTATTAAAAGAGCTCAAGATTTACTTGCATTTCTACCCCAAATCCCAATATCCTATTCCTCCACTGAGTAGGATATAATATAGTCATATACTGTGTTCAAAAGTTATACTTTGGTTCAACTTTGTTTTCCTTTGGTTTGTTTTTTAATCTTTTTGGTGTAATATTCTACTTTTGATAAAGAGCTGAGTTAATTTGTTTGTTTTTGTTCTTTTTTCCTTCTCATTGTTGTCCACTTATTTTTAATTTTTGAATATGTGAAGCATTAACATTCTTCTAATAGTCAAAACTATGTAAAAAGGTATACTCAGAGAAGCATAACTCCCTCTCTTTTCTCTTCTCCTCCTGAATATACCTTGTCAATAATAATTTCATAGCTTTCTAGTTAATTCTTTTTTGTATTTTTTTCTTATAAAAACACATATACTCATGCTTACTTATTAACCTTTCTTTCCATATATATACATATAAAATAATATAAATATATGTACATATATTTGCCCTTTGCCTTTTTTAATTGAACAATATATCCTTAGCTGGAAGAGTGATCATTTTTCAAGATGATATTGGCTACATAGAATGAATAATATAACAAAAGAAGAGTGGTGTACAGAGAACAAGTATTGTATTCTCACGTTGACAAGAGTAAAGTAACTTCTATCATTCCATCAAGCACATCTTGTGCCAGGACACATTGAACTATATGCTTCTCTCAACTTTCCATTTATAAAAGCAAAAATCACCTTTTCAATTTTGCCTCCTCTCTGGTGAAAGGATTGTCCTTTCTTCTCTCAAAGGCTACTCTTTAATTTCTTTTAAGATGCTGTTTCTTCCATTTAGTGTTGGCTTTCCTATTTTATTAACATTATGGTTCTCTCTCTAGTATTTGCCTTGTAACACAAGCATTTCCCACCATATCCCATGTCTCCCGTGACCTCATGCTCTTATATCTACTCTGGATATCCCAGTATTTCACTCTCACTCTTCATTATAAAACTTCCAAAAGGGTTTATAGTTCACTGACACTTCCTCACCTTCTTTTCACTTTGTAATCCATTTCAGTATTAATTCTTCCTACCATTCCAAATTTCCCTTTCTGAAGTCATTCATGATGATAACAATGACTGTTATATCCTTGCCACTCAAAGTGCGAAGAGCCAGAATAATCAGCATTACTTAAGGAGTGTATTAGAATGTAGCATAGACAGAAGGGAAGGGGAAATAGAGTCTCTTGTTGGAAGAACTGTACATGGATTTGGCATTTTTAATCTGTCACGGACCAAGTTAGAAGGAGAGGAACAAGAGAATCAGAAGAGCACATTCCTTTTATGGTCCCCAGTCCTGAACCTCCCACTTATGCTTGTAACATAAGTTACATGGCCACATTTACAGAGTTCAAAAAATGCAGTAGTTTTTTTCCTTCCAAGAGGCCACATGCATAACTAAAGAGTAAGGTTTTATTAATTTAGGGGAAAAAAGAGTAGAATAAAAATTTTTGGACACCCAGCATACTCTAAGTCCTAAGTGTCCAAAATGGAATGCTTCAATATTATTTCCTCACTCATTTCAAAATAAAATTTTTTTCCAATCCTAAATTATTCCCTTTCAGAAATTTGCATTGATACCCAAGCCCATTACTCATCATTTATTATTTTCTTTCTCACTTGTCCCAATTTATCAGAAAGCCTTACACATATCTTATTTATGTCTATATCAGTCCATTTCCAGAGCTACCTTCCCCCCAAGCCTGTGTCATTTATTTTTGGTTCTCTCTAATTCTCCTCTGTCTGGTCTCACTGCCTACTTTTTTGTTCATTGAGTGTCCATTATCCAAAGAGGGGTCAGTGACCCTTTAAAAATGGAAATCATATTATGTCATTCTTTCATTTAGAAGTGTAATAATTGCTGGCAGCATACAGTCCAAAAACCTCTGATTTGAGTTTTCTGAGCTGCTTCCTTTCCCACTCATTTTTTTTAAAGATTTTATTTATTTATTCATGAGAGACACACAGAGGCAGAGACACAGGCAGAGGGAGAAGCAGGCTCCTGACAGGAAGCCTGATCTGGGACTCGATCTTGGAACTCCAGGATCACAACCTAAGCCAAAGGCAGACGCTCAACCACTGAGCCACCCAGGCGTCCCTCACTCATTTTGTATCATTGTCCTTCAGTCACTTGGGCCTTTTGTTGTTGTTGTTTCATTCCTCAAAGGTACATGGCCCTTGAAGCTTATTATTCTCTCTACATGACAAATTGATTTTTGTTTCTTTTTAATTTTGCCTCCTTAGCACTCTGCATGGTGGGATATTTCTCATCTTATCAGTATTACATCTCAAAAGACCTGAAATCACCTCCTCAGAAAAGACTTTCCAGACCAATATCTCTAGAATGGTTCACTCTAGAATTACTCTACATCACATCAGCCTTTAGATATTCTTTGGATATTTATCTCATCTATACTTATTCTACATAAGTCTATTTATTTACTGTTTATCTCATCTTATCATAAGGCAGAGTCCTAATCTTTTTTTTACAGCTTTCTCTAAAACATTTAGCTGAGTGCCTAGCATATAGAGATATTCAATAAATAGTTTCTGAGTGAATGAATAAATGATTGAATGGCTGTCCCTCTAAAAGAATTCTCAGTTAAGAGAACTATTATGTGCACCTCAGTCAAAACTACCTCTGTAGCAGCTGGATATGTTCAAGGTAAGGGAGAAAGGCCTCAGTACCCCACTATCCCTTTCCTTAAACAATGAACTCAAGATTATCAAAGATAAACATGAGATTAATATTAACATTAATAATTATAATTAATATTAATATTATTTTAACATGAAGTCTGGAGGCAGATGTCAAAAATTCTGTCAGCTGATAGCATCTCTTGCTGTTTTTTTAAAGTTTTAAAATCACTGTTTTAATCCTTTCCTTCTCTTACAATTGTAATCTCTCTCTACCTTAGTCTCTTCATCATCAGTATGCTTTTCCTCTTCATCATACATATCTTTTCTATCATTCCTTGGATTTCTATGATTATAAACAAAATTTAATATTCTATTTCAATCTATGAGCATATCAAAGTTTATTTGAACAGCTTAGGAACTTTTTTCCCCCCAGTACAAAAAGGTGCTTTTATTATAGTACATGGACAGGACTCATGGGCAGAAAGAGCTGCCATGGGATTGTGAAGAGTAACTGATTAATACCTTTTAGTTAGTGGGGATTAGTGACAGTGTAAATCTCCAAGGAATCTGTGCATGTTAAAAGCAAGGTCTCCAGGACCTTGCTAGATAAGGTTGCTTTTAGTCTTTAATGAAACATCAACAGTATGGCAGCCTTCAAAGAGAGACCAAAGGATCTTGAGGAGGTTAGGTCTTGAAACACACATTCAGAACTCAATCAATGTCTGCATTGCTATCATTTTAGAAGTGACAAATTTGCCTTTTGTATAGAAGCTTTTAAAGTGTGGTTTTGGCAGTCTTGTGAAAACATAAACTAATAAATACTTTTTGTTATTATTTCTACTCCTACTTGGATTCTCTAGTGGATTCTGCTTTTTAGATTATATAATTGTTATATGAATAGACAATGCAGTAAATCATTGTTCTTAAATACTTATTTTCAGGGCCATGTATTTAGGAACAATTCCTTAACTCTGAAAAACGAATCATTCTTATGGCTACAATCTGAATTGTAGGGATCCCTGGGTGGCGCGGCGGTTTGGCGCCTGCCTTTGGCCCAGGGCGCGATCCTGGAGACCCAGGATCGAATCCCACATCGGGCTTCCGGTGCATGGAGCCTGCTTCTCCCTCTGCCTGTGTCTCTGCCTCTCTCTCTCTCTGTGACTATCATAAATAAATAAAAAAATTAAAAAAAATTTGAATTGTATTCTAAGAAGAACAACATGCCACTCAGGAAACACATTTTTACTTAACACTAGTATCAGCATATGACCATTTTAAGAGTCAGTGATAACTTGTTTCTAGACAGCATTATGATTTGAAACAAATATAACAAATCTCATCCATATTCTGCTGAATTTCCCCACTTTCTGATCACTCAGTCATAAACACTGATTTTTTAAAATGATTTATTTATTTACTGATTTTTGAAAAATATATTTGTTTATTTGAGAGAGAGAAAGGGAGTGCATGAGCAGGGAGATAGGGGTGGATGGAGAGAGACTATTTCAAGCAGACTCCCTACTGAGCTGGGAGCTTGGGAATAGGGTTGGATCCCAGTTTCCTGGGATCATGCATCACCTGAGCTGAAGGCAGAAGCTTAACTGACTGAGTCACCCAGGTGCCCCTAGACAGGATGATTTTAAATGTTAAAAAATCTTATGAAAAAAATAAAACAGGTAATGTGAAAGAAAGTCAACATGGGATTCATTTTAGATTGGGTAACCAAGGAAAACATACATAAAGAGATAGCATTTAGACTGATTAATGAGAAAAAAATCAATCAGAGCCATAGCAAAAACATTCCAAGCAGGAGAGCAAATAGAAACTGACTTGTTTGGTAAGAGGAAAGAGAGGCATTGTGGCTGATGCTAAAGGGTGTTGGAGATGGTGCTGGGCATTAACGTTGGAGAGGTGGAGTCAGATCATATATGCCTGTATAAGCCATGATAGAGATTTAGACTTTATTTTACAAGAAATGAGAAAATTTTATAGGGACATGATATTCCATTGTCACTACTTCTGCTACATTTCTTCCTACTAATATGTTAATAACACAGTGCCCTATGACTGGACAAATCCTTCCTTATTGATTATTCTCTTTCAAATTGAAACTGAATATAAGTCCTACTCATCTACTCTACTCAACACACACACACACACACACATACACACACACACACGTGTGTGCATACACCACATATTAGAATATATTCACTTGGAATTCTCAAATTTTTATTGGTCCTTATTATAGATATGGAAAATCTAGTTACTAAAAATATCAATGTTCAGCCACTTCATCATACTTTGAAATTAGCCCTAGATATGTAATCAAGCATGTCAGATCACAAATCAAATTTCAGAAGTGTGTCTTCATGTCATCCCAATTCTGTTGCTTTAAAAATGAAACAAAAGTATAAAAAACACAAAAACTACAAATATGTCTAGCAATCTCTGAAAACATTTTTAAGAACTCCAAAGATGCAGAAATATCAAAAGTAGAAATTAGAAGTACCTTCACCCTCACTCCCCGTATTTGAAATCTCTCCCTAAAGACATGACTAATATCAGTTTGTATATCATTCCAGACCTCATTTTATGCATTTATAAGGAATATTTTTTCTAAAGAAATGTTTTATGTTCTATATGCAAATTTCATGTATATATTTATAGCTTGCTTAATTTAATTTGAAATGTGGCTTGATGATTGTTTGAAAATCCTTGAATATATGGAGACATATTCTTTCTTTCTAATGGCTGCATAGTACCTATTGTATGAGTTCCCGTTTTCTAAATTTTTAAATTGCTGAGCATTTAATTATTCCTTTTTTTAGGGCTTTTTTTTAAGGATTTATTTATCTGAGAGAAAAATAGAGAATGCATACACATGTGAGTGGGGGGAGGGACAGAGGGAAAGGGAGAATGACTCTTTAGCAGACTCCCCAATAAGCATGGAGCTCAACACAGGGCTCAATCCCAGGATCCTGATACCCTGACCTGAGCCAAAATCAAGAGTTGGACGTTTAACCAACTGAACCAGGTACCTGCTCCCATGTTTTTTTTTTTTTTCTATTACTAACCATATCCAGTGAACAAAAACAAAGAGATAAGTAATTGGTAGAAAATATTTGCAATATAAGAAGTTAGCATCCAAAATACATAAATAAAATTCATAAGCAATCAGGAAAAGTACATACTACAAATGTGCAAATGATATGAATAAATAATTTATAGAATTTTAAAAATGTACAAATGGGTAATAAAATATAAAAGATACTCAACTTCATGTGGATAAGGAAAATGTATTATAGATAAACACATGGACTATTATTCAATAATATAAAAGAATAAAGTCCTGCCATCTGTGACAACATGGGTGGAACTTGAGGGCATTATGCTAAGTGATATAAGTCAGATGGAAAGACAAATATAATAAGGTCTCACTTATTAAATGTGGAATTAAAACAAAAACAAAAACAACAAAAATGATGTCATAGAAAATAGAAAATACAGATTGGTGGTTGCCAGAGGCAGGCTTGGGGGCGGTGAGTGAATGAGTGAAGGGAGTCAAAAGGTACAAATTTCCAATTATAAAGCAAATAAATTGTGGGGATATAATGTGCAGTATGGCAGTTAGAGTAAATAATACAACACTGCATATTACAAAGTTGCTAAGGGAAGTAGATCTTAACAGTCCTCACAAGAGGAAAAAAAATGTAACTATATAGATTGAGGCTGTTATCTAGACTTTTGTGATGATCATTTTGCAATACATATATAAATATCATGTAATTATGTATACCTGAAATGAACATACGTCAACTATACCTAAAAAAAATAAAAAAATAGAAAAGGAAGAGGCTAATTTTCCTTATAAGAATAAGGGAAGAAGAAAAAAAAAAGAATAAGGGAAGAGACATCCCCTCTCCCTATTCTTTTTTTTTTTTTAAAGAAAGGTTTTTTTTTTTAAATTTTTTTTATTTATTTATGATAGTCACACAGAGAGAGAGAGCAGGCAGAGACACAGGCAGAGGGAGAAGCAGGCTCCATGCACCGGGAGCCCGATGTGGGATTCGATCCCGGGTCTCCAGGATCGCGCCCTGGGCCAAAGGCAGGCGCCAAACCGCTGCGCCACCCAGGGATCCCCCCTCTCCCTATTCTTAAAGCATTTTCTTTCATAAACTATACTTGTAAATTCTTTCTCTGTCCCTTTGCATTGTAAAAGAGAGAAGAAGAAAGAAAAAGAAGAAAGAAAGAAAGAAAGAAAGAAAGAAAGAAAGAAAAAAAGAAAGAAGAAAAAGAAAGAAGAAAAGAAAGAAAGAAAGAAAGAAAGAAAGAAAGAAAGAAGAAAGAAAGAAAAAAGAATGTCCAAAGGGACCAGTTCTTATACCTCACTTCCCTTACACTAAAAGGTTACTTTCTAAGTATGCAGTCATTTTTAAAAGCATTCATTCTAAAGTGTGAAAAAATGATACACCTTAAATGATATTTAAAAAGATTGTAAAATAGGATTTATGGCAAATTATTGGGATTATATAGAATAAAACAACATAAAATGAACTTCAGATGTTATTGTGAAATGTTTTCAAGCAGGAGTCTTGAAGAGAAATGGGAGATAAGAAAAGCCTATATTGTCTTTTTTAAAAAAGTTTTCTTCTGTGATGAATGAGGAGGAAAAGAAGAGATACATTCTTTTGCCTAAAAATTTTTTTTTAATTAGACTTATAGGTTTTATGGTTCTGTTAAGGCCAAAATTATTACATACTTTATATACAAATTAAATAAAGTATCACAGATCTTTTCTTTCCATGTACTCGGGTTGTAAGAATTTTCCTACCTTATATGACCTATTCTATTTAGATTGAAATCATTCTATGGCTTATTTCCCTAAGCAAACATCACTTTTTTCCTGTCTTTTTTTTTTTTTTTTGATGTTTCAAGTTGATTGATGTGTCAATTATAGCAAGTATAAATATCATGACAGAAAGGGTTATCAGGATCTAAGTAAACTTTAATGATTAATAAAGGGATCAAGCTAACTGGTTAAGAAATGGTGTTTCTGGATGAACTGCGAAAATGTTGCAACATCTTCTAGATTATCTCAATTTTATAAAAAGAAGACTGATTGGGACACCGGGGTGGCTTGGCAGTTGGGCATCTGCCTTTGGCTCAGGGCATGATCCTGGGGATCTGGGATTGAGTTCAGCATTGGGCTCCCCATGGGGAGCCTGCTTCTCCCTCTGCCTATGTCTCTGCCTCTCTCTCTCTCTGTGTGTCTTTCATGAATAAATAAAAATTTTAAAAAAGGAGTGATTTTTAAAAAGCTGTTGCAATATATTTTCCTTGATGTTTCCTGATTCTTATCACCTAAAATGTTCTGACAAAAATTATAAATGGAAAATGTCATTCTTTGAGAATATATGACATTAAGTAATGAAAACATTTATATAGTTCATATTTAATAAAACCAGGACTTTTATAATTAAAGACATGAGACTACAAATACATATTTTCCCTTCTGAAGAAAACAAATACATTCAAGTTTTCGAGGGTTGCTTCTCTCTTTAAAGATACTTGGATGCTACTTGATTTAGACTATTTAGCAAGGTTATTTGAAACCCTATAATTCAAGTTAAAGAAATTTGCTGAGCAGAATATGGTTTAACAGAAGTTAAATTAGAGAAAATTCAATTCACAAATTGAGTTTTCTTTCACTTCAGCTTTCAGACATAGCTAAACAACATTCAATCCTGACAGTTCAGAATATGGGATTTTCTTATCAACATCCCTGCTTTATATAGTGTGCTTTGTAATATTTGTTTTAAAAAGAAGGTAAAGACAATGTTCTATCATCAAAATTTCCTGTTCTATATGAAAAACAAAGTCAAACATTTTCTTTCTCTCCTTTTGAGGAAAATAATATATTTTTGCAGGGTCATTTCAAGTTCTGTATCAGTTTTGGATATAGATACACTTTTAATTACATTATATTAATGATAGTCAATCTCAGCTCTAAAAAACTTCATCAGGGTTTGATCAAGACCTAATATTACTTCATTAATTAACCTCCTGTGATAAGCTTACAAATGGAGATATTCCTCTGTGACATGCTGATTCCACATAATAGGCCATTTTCCATCAAAATTGTACAACTATTAACAAACTTGCCATGTTCCTTGAGGTTCTGGTATTTAAGGGTTTAATCAAGCCATGAATAATATTGACAACACATATTCTAATTCTGATGAGGATCAAGTTATGGTTCTCTTTCTAAATAGTAAGCAGAATGATTATGAAATCTTCAGTCATTAAATAAGAATTAAATGATAGAGATCATGTCTACCATTAAAAATACTTTAATTGCTTTTTAAAGTAATGGAATAAAATGCTGCTATATACTTGAATGAGAAACGGGTGAACCAAAATCAATAAAAGAATATTTACCTCACATCATGGAAGTGAAATTGACCAGGTGGTTTGTTCTGAACACCTTCTCATTTTTCAATGTTATATATATATATATATACAACATACTTTTGTAAAACTAAAGCCAGGAGTGGGGATCATTTTGTACTAGTCTCATGCCTCAATTTTCTATGCTGTAACATTTCATGTCAAATATGAAACATTTTAAAGAAAATTGAAGGCTGCCAGAAATAGTTTCTGATTGCCTATTCCAGATAATAGTTCCTGTGGATAGATTGAGAAGAAAAATCTTTCAATATGAACATGCATGCCAATACTGAACTATACATTCAGCAAATTAAGCTTCTCATTTCTTTGAGAATATGCATAATGTTAATTACAGAGTATAGCTCTAAAGAAACATGAGCATTAATATTATTGTTTATCATGAGGCTATGTAATGGGAAATATACAATATAATCTTTTTAATTGTAATAAAATTTTGAAAAATCTGTATAACTAATTATATCATCATTAATAAGCAAGAATGTTTGGATTTAAAGATCTTAAGTATATGCAAGTTTATTTTAGAAAAATGTAGTGCTTCCACTTTCTCATCCAGCATGTAAGCTTGGAGGTTGTCACTTCATCCTAATAACAAGTTAAATGCTAACCAAACTAAAAAATGTAAAAATATCCTTAGATCCATCAGAAAAGTGACATTACAGAACAAACCACTGCTCCAAAAATTGGAGGGACAGCAAATACAGAGAATAAGAACTTACCAAAATAAACATTTATGAGCAGACACCTTTGCAGGAATTAACATAGTAGGAAAACCTGAACTGTAATTGACAGAATCTTGAAGGCTTTATGTGTATAAGTCTAAGAATTGGAAACTCCAGGGGAAACCTGTCATACTAGGGGACTCTGTGGTAGCGGGTGCCCTCATAAGTTTGAGAATTTTACCTCCAGGAATTCTACAGGTTCTTACAATTAATATTAGAACAAAATTACATTGTGCTTCCAGCACGGGAAAGGGGAAAATTAGTCACTTTTGGTACATGTCAGAGCCCTTTGTTTTTACCAAGGCCAATTCTTAAGGGGAGCTAGTTTTTTATTTTGTTTTGTTTTGTTTTGTTTTACCAAAATTTAATCTACTTAGGGGAAAAGAAATACTCAACTTCATCCAGCTCTAATGCATCATGTGAAGGAAGGAAAATGCTCAACTTCAGCTCACTCAGACACAAAGGGGAAGAGAAATAGCCAGTTCCAGTCCCCTTTAGCCACCCTGTCCCACCTAAAATGTGTGTGAGATGGGCAGAGGATTTTCTTCACATTTGTGAAGTTCATAGTCCAGAAGCCACAGGCTCACAAAAACCTGAGATTTCATCACAGGACTATAGGACACTTCCCTTCTTCCCACACCTCAACACTACATTACTAAAGATTTATTTACCTCATTATTCTTACCCAATACATCATGTTTACCTTGCAACAAAAAAAAATTATAAGGTATACAAAAAGATAGAGAATGAACAAGTATGAGAACATGAATTGACATGGCATGGATGTTGGAATTATCAGGCTAGATTTTTTTAAACGATGGTTATTATACTAAAGGTTATAATATAAAAAAGTAGGCAACATACAAAAACAGATGTTAATAATGTAAGAGAGATGGAAGTTCAAAGAAAGAATAAAAAAGAAATTCTATAGATCATAAACACTGCAATGGAAATTTTTAAAAATGCTTCTGGTGGCTCTTGGGTGAGTAGATTGGCCTTTGTTGAGGAAGAATCTCAGAGTTTGAGAATATGATAGTAGAAACTTTTGTAACTAAAAAGAAAAAAAAATGATGAAAACAGAATATCCAAAATTGTGAGACTGCAAAAGTTATAACAAATACTTAACAGGAATACTTGAAGAAGAAAGAAAGAAAAAAGGAATAGAAGCAATATTTGAAGCATTAATAACTGAGAATTTCTCCAATTTAATATCAAACACCAAACCACACAATCAAGAAGCTCAGAGAACACGTAACAAATAAAAGCACACACACACACAAAAAAAAAACACACTATATTTTGGCATGTTATATCCAAACTGCAGAAAAATCAAAGATAAATTAAAAAACTTGAAAGAAGGAGGAGGAGGAGGAGGAGGAGAGGGGGTAGATGAATGAGTGGATAAATCTTGACTATAAAGCAACAAAGATAAGAATTACATCAGATTTACAGGAAGTAAGCTCACGTGATTAAGGTGGCTGAGAAGTCAGAAGATCTGCAGTTGGTAAGCTAAAGACTCAGGAGAGTCAATGGCATATAGTTCCAGTCCAAGTATGAGTCTGAGTTCAAGGTAGAAGAAAAAAGTCCTATTTGAAGATAGTATGGCAGAAAGAAAGCAAAATTCTTCACTCAGTCTTTGTGTTCTATTCATGCCTTCAATAGTTGTATGAGGCCCACCTATATTGGGTGGGGCAATCTGCTTTACTCAGTTTGCTGATCTGCATGTTAATCTCTTCAAGAAACACTCTCATAGACATACCCAGAATAATGTTTAACCAAATACCTGGGCATCCTGTGTTCTGGTCAAGTTACATATAAAATTAACTAGTATGAGTCAACCCTTGTCAACCTAGCACCTATGTGCATCCCACTAAACAATATTTAATCTCAAAGATAGAAATGGTCATAATTTCACCTAATGTAATATAGCTATCACACGTACAATTGAAAACACATTAACCCCTTCCCCAGAAGAGGAGGTCTTTGAGTGATGTTTACCATTTTATGTGATATCCCTTAAATAAAATATTATGATGTGGGATGCTTGGGTGGTTAAGTGGTTGAGCATCTGCCTTTAGCTCAATTCATGATCCCAGGGTCCCAGGATCAAGTCCCACATTGGGCTCTCTGCAGGGAGCCTGACTCTCCCTCTGCCTGTATCTCTGCTTCTGTCTCTATGTCTCTCATGAATAAATAAATAAAATCCTTAAAAAAGAAATAAATAAAATATTATGATGTAAAATTAACAATGCTTAAATATTATGATATAAAGTCAATATATCTTATGTGACATGATAATGGAGTAAGTGAAGAAAAAAATATTTGCTCAGTATACATATATATGTATATATACTAAATATATATATATTCATATTCATAACAAAAGAAAGAAGAAATGCTCATAAGAATTACATTTTCTTATTTCTATAACTATTCACATGGTCAATCTGGTGTTTATAACTACCTTCTTCCAGTAACCAGTGTATTCCTTTTGTATTCAGCAAGCAACTCTGCTGGTTCTGGTTTTGTACCTGGTGGAGTGATCTAAAACTTCCATCCTGAAGGGTCCTGGCCATTAGTAATCCCATTTGGATAGGCTAGCAGAGTGTACATCAGGTCAATGAAGCAAAAATTCTGCTAGTGCTAAGTAGGGGTAACAGTGAGTAATATCACTCCATTTCCACTCCCTGATTCCTGGATCATTGAACCTGGCTATATGAAATACAGGATTATGTATTGGATTGGTTGCTAATTCAGAATATATGCAGCCTTGTGGAAAACCTTGCCCAAGATGTGCAAAGTATTATCACCTAACTGATGTTGTAACTGTGTTTTCAAAAGAGCATTCCATGGTCAATCAAGCCAGTTTCTTCAGGATGATGGGAAGCATGATAAGACCAGTAAAATTCATTGAATGTCAACCCACTGCCACAGTTTCTGCTGTCAGTTCCTTGAGGAGAAGTATATGTTGTGTGCAATACTATACCAGTGAATAAGGCATTCTGTAATCCCACAGAAAATAGTTTGGGCAAACACATCAAGTATAGGAAAGATAAATCCATATCCAGAGTGTCTATTTCAGTAAAAACAAATAGCTGCCTCTTCCATGATGAAAGGGTGCCAGTGTAATCAACATACCACGAGGCAGCTGGGTGATCACCTCAGGGGATGGTTCCATATTGGCAACTCAGTGTTCACTTCTGTTGCTGGCTGACTAGGTACTCAACAACAGCTATATTCAGGTCAGCTTCAGTGAGTGACAGTCCAAGTTGCTGAGCCCATGAATAACTTTCATCTTTGAAACCATTGCCACTTTGTTTGTAAACCCATTGGCAATGACAAGGGTTACTAGAAAGAGAGCTTAACTAGTATCCACAGAATAAGTTATTCTATCCACTTGATTATTAAAATATCCCTTTGTGGAGGTCATCATTTGATGAACATTCACATGGGTGCAGCTATATCCATGTGTTTTGGCTTTTTTGTTTGTTTGTTTGTTTTCCCATATAGAGATGTCTATCCATATACCTCTTCCCTAAATTTCACTGTCACCAATTTTCCATTCAAAATCCTTCCAAGTCTCTGACCATCCAGCCAAACTACTGGCCACAGCCCATTAATCAGTATATAATTGCCTATCTAGACAATTCTCTTTTCAAGCAAAGTGAGAAAGCAGGTGCATTGCTCAAATTTCAGCCCAGTTGGAGGATTACCCTTCACCACTGTCCTTCAGTGATATTTCAGGAAAGGACTGTAGTGCTACAGCTATGGGACCATGGGCATCTATGTCTTCTCTTCATATGACTTACTTGTGCCTTCAGGACATGCTCAGCCTAATCATGTATATACCACTTCCATTTGTTGATGGAATGTAGCTGTGTATGGACAACTTTATGTAGTTTGGTGGGTAAGATAACTCCTAGTTGTGCTGGGCATTCTGTATCACACAGTAACTTGGTGAGTCATGGTTAAGTTGTTTATTCTCTACTAAGGCTCGGGTAGAGCTTTTCTTTTAAGAAAGCCAAGAGCTGTTTCTTCAAAGGGAGAAACACAGAGATGGCAGGATTTTGCTCTGAAATCCTAAGGGCCTGTACTGTGATTCACACATAGAGGTTTACCAAAGGCTCTAAATAGCATCCTTATCTGATACCAATACTTCAAGAAACACCGGATCTGCTGGATCACATGGACTAAGTGTCAGAGCTGTTTGCATAGCCATCTGGACCCCTTGCAGAACCCTCTTTTATTCTGAGCCCCACACAAAACAAGCAGCTTTTGGGGTCTTTTGATAAATGGTTGGAGTAATACATGCAGATGAAGAATATGTAGCTTCCAGAATCCAAAGAAGCTCACTAGGCATTGGGATTCTCCTTTTGTTGTGGGAAGTGCTAACTGCAACAACTTATCCTTCAACTTAAAAGTATATATTGGCATGTCCCACACTAACTGGATCCCTAGAAACTTAACTGAGGCTGAAGATCCATGAATATATGTGGTATTTATTTCCTACTCTCTTGATAATGCAAATTTCTCACCAGTTAATCTAAAGTAGTTGCTACTTCTTCTCATTAGGTATGATAAGCATTATGTCATCAATTCAATGAACCAATGTGATAAGGAAAAGGAGATCAAGACCGTTATGAACTAAATTACAACCAGAGCTGTAGAGTTGATATATCCTTGAAATAGGATAATAAAATTTAATTGCCAGCCTTGTCAGCTGATAACAAACTGATTCTGATGAGTCTCAGGGATAAAGAAAAGCACATTTTTGGATTCATGGTACCTGGCAGTGTACCACTGGACAAGATTTTCACTATTAGCTCATGCTTCTGAAAATATTCAGAACTTTGCTCTGAAGGCAAAGAAAAAGGAATATAACAGAGAAGTTCTCTTTGAGGGAATAGGTATGGGTCTAC
The DNA here is from genome assembly GCF_905146905.1 of Nyctereutes procyonoides. Lineage (NCBI taxonomy): Eukaryota > Metazoa > Chordata > Mammalia > Carnivora > Canidae > Nyctereutes > Nyctereutes procyonoides. The sequence continues at coordinate 2,011,617 of NW_026575158.1, read as the reverse complement.
CCCCAAAAAAAGGGAAAAAGGTAAATGTGTCCCTTTTGTCCTTTTGTAGACTATTCCTCCCTCTTCTACTCAAATTTGTAGAGAACGTTGTTTAAGAACATTCATTTAAAATAAAGGAACAATAATGAGAAGCAATTACATGCTAGGTAATAAAGTAAAGGTAGAAGCCAGACAGCCATGGCTTGAGAATTTAACTTTTTTTTTTTTTTTTTTTCAAAACTAAACCACAAGAGAGACTGTGAGCAACTGAAGTTTGAAAGACATTCCTTTGTGGGCAGCCCGAGTGGCTCAGCGGTTTAGCGCCGCCTTCAGCCCAGGGTGTGATCCCGGAGACTCTGGATCGAGCTCCACATCAGGCTCCCTGCATGGAGCCTGCTTCTTCCTCTGCCTGTGTCTGTGCCTCTCTCTCTCTCTCTCTCTCTCTGTCTTTCATGAATAAATAAATTAAATATTTTTTAAAAAATGCATTCCTTTGTGATATGTTGACACTCATACAGTTAGAAGTTGGCAGGGATTTCACAATTCCATTCTAGAGAACTTTCCATTGCACTACCTGCCTTGACTCAGCCTCAGCTTTGGCCTATACAAGGAAAATATTTTCTTTGAAAGAGGGGGGAAACCGTGAATTATGGAATGATTTCTTTTACAACCAAATACTTCTATGATCAGAGGCTATCAGTAAGAATGCTACTTAATATGAATTCATGTTTGTTGATCGGATCATCTTAAGGTCAACCTTTTTTTTTTTTTTTTTTATCATCCATGTAAATAATTCCCTTCCTGTCTGGTGGCTTTTTGTAACCAACCTTTAGGCAGACTGCCATTGCCTCTAATTGCTGGAAAAAAATACCCATGCTGTTGTGTTTTATTATTCTTACTTATGTTTCTCCTCACAGCATCTTCTCATTTCTTCAGTTAGCAATTTTTTAAATGACCTCTGTGATAATTATTCTGGCTTTTTGAAAATAGTCCCATATTCTTCTCTGTCTAGGCATGATAGAATTACTGTATCCTGAGCATTTTGAAGTTTAAGTGGGGCCATGTGACTTGCCCTTGTTAGTTACATGTAGGCAAAGTGATTCATATCATTTCCAGGAAGACACACAGCAAGTTCCCATGTTCTCCTTCCTGCCACAATGATAATGGAAGCATATGCAAAAACACAGCCTAATTCTGCCTAAGTCCTTAAGTGAGACCTGCATTGGATTTGTGGTCTGAGTAAGCAATAAGCCTGAGACTCTGGGGCTATTTGCTACTAAAAATACTAAATTTTGTATTTTGAGGAGTGTTGTTCATGTAAACAAAAACCTAAAATGTATGTCTTTGTTTATAGAGGTACAATAGTAAGAAACAGGGAAAAAATAGTGGAGAGTAAAAAACAGAAGATTAATGTTTTGAAATAATAAAAGATTTGATAAAACTATCTCTTGCTATAAGTGAGAAAGAAGAGCAAAAGGCTAATGAGCTTATAGCTCTAGAAGAGGTCTGAAAAGAGAATATTATGCATTGCACATGTTGGAAGAGAAACTCAGAAAAGATTTGACCAGCTTGAAGATTTAAAGTAATAGGGAGAGTACATAAAATTAGGGCCTTTCAAGGTTGAAAGAGGCAATTGCTTCTCATCCCAATAAAGATGAGAAGAATATTGACCAACAAGGTCTATTAAAATTCAGCATTGCAGCAGAATTAAATCAAGGAAAAAGCCAATATACTTACTAATAAATCTTCTGATTTGGTAATGGTAACCCAGAAAAAGAATGCAGGATGTGATCTTGAGCAAGTACTTTCAATTAGAAAAGAAAAACTGCTCTAGAAAAATCGAGAAAATATTTGGCTTTTCCTCTGAAAAATGCTGGGCTTAAGGTTCCCATCTCTAAATCTAAAAAGAGAAGATAGGGTTAAGAAAGCAAAAAGACATCACAAAATAAGAACAATGTCTAGAAAAGAATGCTGTTTAGAAAAAAAAAAAAAACATGGATTTTGATATAGGGAGGTCACTGGAACCAGCTAGATAAGAATAGTGAAAAGTCTTTTTTTAAGAGTTGTTTTTCCAAAAAACCAGCAGCCTGAACAAAAAGACTGTTGTTGTTTATAAGTTAAAGTGAGCTGTGGGATCCCATCCAACTACAGGCAGGGAGGGGGCTGAGAAATACCTCAAGGCCCAGGATGAGCACATTCTTCAGTGCCTATTTCAGTTATGACTAGGAAATGAGTTTCCTAGAAGGCAGAGCAAAGAGATGTAGAGAATATAAGACAAAGGGAGTACTACCAGGAAGTGACTCAGATACTCTCCATCCAGAGGGTGGAGTCCCTCACAATGTCCGCCCTTCACCCTATCACAATTGCGACTGCCATGGCCTGCAGCATGTCTCCCTTTCTTCCCCCCTAAATGGGAATGCTTACATTGGTTATTTTTTCTTTTATCATATGTGTCCATCAAGTACAATCTTTATTAGTCTATTAAATCTGCCTACTCCATGTCTCTACCTAAACAGTTACTATCAGTGGGAATGAAAACGAAAAATAAACAAATTTGCTGATTGATCTAACTGTAAGTTCAAGATTACAAATTTCAATGGGACTCAACAATGCCTGAGAGGTATATTCTTGTTTTTTAGTATGCTCAACTCTGCACTTTATTCAAATCATTCTTTCTCCATTCACTTTAACCATTATCATCGTCCACCCTTGTGAGCTGATGAGAAAAGAAACATAAATAGAAAGGAACTCCTTTTAGTTTTGTTGATTGTTTCCTTCACTGTGCAGAAGCTTTTTATCTTCCACTAGTTTATTTTTGCTTTCATTTCCCTTGCCTTCATAGATGTGTCTAGTAAAAAGTTGTCACAACTGAGGTCAAAGAGTTTTTTGCCTGTGTTTTCCTCTAGGATTTCTCCTTCTAGGATGGTTTCCTGTCTCACATTTAGGTCTTTCATCCATTTTGAATTTATTTTTGTGTATGGTGTAAGAAAATGGTCCAGGTTCACTTTTTCTGCAGGTTGCTATCCACTTTTCCCAACACCATTTGTTGAAGAGATTATCTTTGTCCCATTGGATAGTCTTTCCTGCTTTGTTGCAGATTAGTTGACCATTTGGTTGTGGTTCCATTTCTGGGTTTTCTATTCTATTCCATTGATCTATCTACAGAATGGGAGAAAATATTTACAAATGACATATCTGATAAAGGGTTAGTGTCCAAAATCTATCTATACAGAACTTATCAGAGGCTAAGAGGGCACTTGGTGGGATGAGCACTGTGTATTATACTATATGTTGGCAAATTGAATTTAAATTTTTTAAAAAATTTAAAAATTAAAAAAAAAGAAGAAGAACTTATCAGGGACACCTGGGTGGCTCAGTGGCTGACCATCTGCCTTCGGCTCAGGTCATGATCCTGGGGTCCTGGGATTAAGTCGCACATCAGGTTCCTGCAGTGAGCCTGCTTCTCCCTCTGCCTATGCCTCTGCCTCAATCCCTCTCTCTCTGTGTGTGTCTCCCATGAATAAATAAATAAAATCTTTTTTTTTTTTAAAAAGAACTTATCAAACTTAACATCCCAAAAACAAAGAATCCAGTTTAGAAATGGACAAAAGACATGAATAGACACTTTTAAAAAAATTATTTATTTATGTAAGTGATGAATCACTGAATTCTACTCCAGAAACTAATATTACACTGTATGTTGACTAACTAGAATTTTAATTAAAAAAAAAGGAACTATCTTCCCATCATAAAAACTAGCTGACACAGCATTTTTCTAACTTTTTCTTTCCTCCATTCTGTTATTACTCATGAATTGTCCTTCCTTCTATTGAAAGCCTATACTTCACTACACACATACCTCCTCTTTCATTCATTAGAAATCTCTCTCCTTTTAACTGAATCATTCTTATAAGCCTTAAAATATCCAAAATCCTCTAGTATTTCCCTTCTACACATTTTTCAATTACTGTTGATAGTAAACATTTGGGAGAGTTGTCTGTAATTTCTCTACTTCTGCATTTCACACATTCTCCCCAATCCAGTCCACACAGGCCTTCATTTCTTGACCCTACAGAGACTGCCCATGTTAAGGTAACTAAGGAGTATCATGGTGAAAAGTCCAGTGGTCACTCTTTTGCTTTTTCTTAGTTGAAATCTCAGTATCACTCAACCCAGCTTACCATTACCTCTTCCTTACAACTTGTCTTTTCTTTGGCCTGTCACATCACACCTCTCAGACTTCCTCCTACCTCATGGCACTGCTTCTAAGTTTCTTCTTGCTCAGTTCTCCTTCTCTGCTTGATCACTCTAGTGCAGGAGAACCTCTGACCTCAGTCTTAGACCTCCTTTTTGTGTGTTTTCATTCTCCTACAGGACAATTTCATCTAATCCCATAGTTTTAAATAATACTGAGATGCTGATAGCTCCCAAATCCTACTTCTTCACCCGGGCCCTTCCCATCATCTCTTAGTCCAATACATTCACCTACCTGTTTGATTTTTCTATATGTATTTCTAATAAGTATTGGAAACTTTAGACCAACAAATTAAAACCTCATTTTCTTTCCCAACAAAACCTGATCTTCCATGAGCTTTCCTAACTGGGTAAATAGTATCATCATCTAGATAGTGCTAGGGACAAAAGTTAAGAGTTTATCTTGAGTCTTTGCTTTTTCTCACAGTGAACATCCATTCATCAGCAAGATCTATTGACCACCTATGCACTATAAATATATTTAAACACATCTACATCTCCTTCTCTCTACCACTATCATCCTAATTCAAGCCACCATCATCTTTTTCCAGGTCAAAGGTAATAGTTTTCTAACCGTGCCTCATTTTTCCTTTCATTGGCTTCTGATACACTTAGTATCAGAACTAAATCCCTTCCTTTGGCTTTTATAGCCCTCCATAAAATTGTCCTTCCTTTGCAATCCCATCTCTTTCCCAGCCCACTGGGCTTTACCTCTACTCTTTCTTTTTTTTTTTTAAGATTTATTTATTTATTTATGATAGACAGAGAGAGAGAAAGAGAGAGGCAGAGACACAGAGGGAGAAGCAGGCTCCATGCCGGGAGCCCGACGTGAGACTCGATCCCGGGTCTCCAGGATGGCGCCCTGGGCCAAAGGCAGGCGCCAAACCGCTGAGCCACCCAGGGATCCCCATTTTTTTCTTTTTTGATACACCAAGTTGGATTCCTCCACTGGGCGTCTATACTCGCTGTTCCTTCTGCAGGAAATGATTTCTGACCTTTCTTTTTTAAAAAGATTTTATTTATTTATTTATTTATTTATTTATTTATTTATTTATTTATTTATGAGAGACACACAGAGAGAGGCAGGGACACAGGAAGAGGGAAAAGCAGGCTTCCTCTGGGGAGCCCAATGCAGGACTCAATTCCAGGACTCTGCGACCGTGACCTGAGCCAAAGGCAGATGCTCAGCCACTGAGCCACCCAGGTGTCCCTGATTTCTCACCTTCCTTCTCATCATTACTCAACTCTGAAATATCAGTTCCTCAGAGAGCACTTTTCTGAAGACCTTAACAGAACCCTAACATGATCATCTCTAACATATAAATGTATTATATTTGACCTACTTCTTTCACCATCTAAAATTATCTTTTCCATTTATTTCCTAATGTTTATTCATACTCTGCATTTGAATGTCAGTTCCACAAGGGCAAAGTCTTCAATTTTTTTCACCAAATTTCTTTATTGTCTATGGAGTTTGGATTTTATTTTAGGTGTATATTTCCTAATATTTACATGGTTTTTAGACATTTGAATATCTGTTCTGTCTCAGTCCTTAAACTTCTCACAATTGCAGGCCTTTCTCTATGTCACTGACCCTCTCCCAGACTCTCACATTGCTCTTTGGGCTTCTAGTTCTTCCTCAGCTAACTGCCTGCTCATCCCTGCATGAAAGTGTTTTTCATTGAGTATAACATAAAACCGTCACAAGAATCATTCCTGTCATTTAAAACTAGAGAGCAAAATATGTTCTGATTCTCAGGCATTTTAAAGCATTAGCCTTAATTTTCACTCATGCAGCAAATGAGCAAGAAATGCAAGAAGGGAATGGGAGGATTGAGTTTATGGAAAAGGGAAATTAGAAAGGAAGTCAAGGGTATAGAAAAATTATTTAAATGATTTTGTTTTCAGATATCGTGTTTTATTTATAGTGCTTTCCTATCAATGTTTTTGTATTTCTACATCATATTCTCTTTTAAATCCATAAAATCAAGAATCTTTAAAAATGTTTTAAAATGTTTTCATGATTAAATGATATAAGTATATGAAAATGTAAAAGCCCAAAAGCTCATAAAGAAATTATTTTAACATGACTATCTAAAAACTATTACATACACACACACACACACACACACACAAAATTATTACATCTACAAGATAACTGCATTCATATCATATACTTTTAAATTCCAAACATGCATATTTAGCCAGGCCTCTGTTGACAATAGGAACATGTTTGAATAGTAGAGTTAATCTTATTTTAAAGCCTAAATATTTTTCCATCTATTTAGTAAACATGATAATATAGTAAATGTACATGTAGTTCTACTATAAATATATCATTTTCTAAAAGTAACTTTAGGATACATGTTTTTAATTAAACTGGTCTCTCTGTTTTTTAGTCTTGAAGCAAACTGCTTCCATATTAACCTTATAAGCAATATAATGACTCCAATACAACTGTTAGCCTCGGGAATACTTAGGAAACAAAAAATTCATTAGATGCTCTATTTTTGCCAGCAAATGTGCTCACTTCCTTATGAAGCATCTCTCCTTTTTAAATCTCTTTTGGTTCCTTGATCAAACCAAGGACATCTTGGTCTAGAGGAGCAGGTCACAGCTGCTTTTATAGGTGTTGTTGACAAGAGAAAAATGCATCATGCATTGGGGCAGAAGCAAAGTTGTCATATAGAAAAAATAGGACATGTGATGAATTTCTGTACTAAGGAATTTCATTTAATGATTCTACACTTCAGTTTTTCTCTTTTCTGAGAAAATAAAAAAGAAGTAGCCTTGCCATACTAAAGGCAATTACTTAGAAAGAACTTTTCAAATAGGTTTTTAAAAAATTTGTGTTCATGGTACTGGCACAAAAACAGACACATAGATCAATGGAACAGAATAGAGAATCCAGAAATGGGCCCTCAACACTATGATCAACTAATATTCAACAAAGCAGGAAAGACTGTCCACTGGCAAAAAGATAGTCTCTTCAATAAATGGTGCTGGGAAAATTGGACAGTCACATGCAGAAGAACGAAGCTAGGCCATTCTCTTGCACCATACACAAAGATAAACTCAAAATGGATGAAAGATCTAAATGTGAGAGAAGAATCCATCAAAATCCTAGAGGAGAACACAGGTAACACCCTTTTTGAACTTGGCCACAGCAACTTCTTGCAAGATACATCTATGAAGGCAAGGGAAACAAAAGCAAAAATGAACTATTGGGACTTCATCAAGATAAGAAGCTTTTGCACAGCAAAGGATACAGTCAACAAAACTCAAAGACAACCTACAGAATGGGAGAGATATTTGCAAATGACATATCAAATAAAGGGCTAGTATCCAAGATCTATAAAGAACTTCTTAAACTCAACAGCAAAGAAACAAACAATCCAATCATGAAATGAGCAAAAGACAGGAACAGAAATTTCAAAGAGGAAGACACAGGCATGGCCAACATGCACATGAGAAAATGCTCTGCATCACTTGCCATCAGGGAAATACAAATCAAAACCACAGTGAGATCCCACCTCACACCAGTGAGAATGGGGAAAATTAACAAGGCAGGAAACCACAAATGTTGGGGAGGATGTGGAGAAAGGGGAACCCTCCTGCACCGTTGGTGGGAATGTGAACTGGTGCAGCCACTCTGGGAAACTGTGTGGAGGTTCCTCAAAGAGTTAAAAATAGACCTGCCCTACGACCCAGCAATTGCACTGTTGGGGATTTACCCCAAAGATACAGATGCAATGAAACACCGGGACACCTGCACCCCGATGTTTATAGCAGCAATGTCCACAATAGCCAAACTGTGGAAGGAGCCTCGGTGTCCATCGAAAGATGAATGGATAAAGAAGATGTGGTCTATGCATACAATGGAATATTACTCAGTCATTAGAAACGACAAATACCCACCATTTGCTTCGACGTGGATGGAACTGGAGGGTATTATGCTGAGTGAAATAAGTCAATCAGAGAAGGACAAACATTATATGGTTTCATTTACTTGGGGAATATAAAAAATAGTGAAAGGGAATAAAGGGTAAAGGAGAAAAATTGAGTGGGAAATATCAGACAGGGAGGCAGAACATGAGAGACTCCTAACTGGGAAACAAACAAGGGGTGGTAGAAAGGGAGGTGCGCTGGGAGTGGGGGTGACCGGGTGATGGGCACTGAGGGGGATATTTGATGGGATGAGCACTGGGTATTATGCTATATGTTGGCAAATTGAACTCCAATAATAACTAACTAAATAAATAAATAAAATCTTTGAATAAATAAAATTTGTGCTCATGTAAAGTTTTTATATAACTAATTATACCAGATAGATATAATAAGGAAATGAAGTTACAGGTTAGACTACCATATTTTCCCCTAAAGGATTAGTAACAATTTTCCTAGATTTAAGAACAATAAACTAAACATAAGCAAAAGAAAAAGGAAGGGGTGCCTGGGTGGCTCAGTCAGTTAGGTGTCTGCCTTTGGTCAGGTCATGATCCCGGAGTCCCAGGATTGAGCCCCCACATGGTCTCTACTCAGCAGTGAGACTATTTCTCCCTCTGGCTCTCCTCCTCCTCATGTTCTCTTTCAAATAAATTAAAAAAAATCTTTTTAAAAAATTGGAAAAAGGAACATAAAACTTATGGCTTGACTTAAAAATGGAAATTAAAATGATAGAATTCTGAGCATAGTTGTTCAACTGAATTGAGATTGAGGAGTGAAGGAGAGCAGGCTGAGATTAATAGAAATTAAAGTGGGATTTAAAAATGTTCTTTAAAGAAAGTTATTTTGATATATGGTTGATGAAGAACCGGTATTTTTTTTGGAGGATATTTTGGCAATAGGTATATAAAGATACAGAGTTGAAGATTTTTCTGCTTTGCAAAAAGGAAAATGATCTGAAATATTTTCATAAAGTAATTTTCTTCCTAATACAATATTTCCATCTTGGAGATGACACGTATGAGAGCAGTGGTGATTCATCTATAGTATTAAAAAGATCACCAAACTCCCTAAGTGCCCAAAAGGGTTGCAGAGAAAAATAAATCTTCCTTTAAAATTTTCCCTTTTTACTACAATGCATCTTTAAAAAAAAACTATAGAAAACCATTATCACACAGAATGAACTTTGTCTTTCACATACAAAAGAGAGTTAAATGAAGGACCAATTTGCTACAGGCGACTAAGAATGAATAAAAGGCCATGGCTCCATTTCTCTTCCTTAATTAACTGTTTTTCCTTTTAACTACATTTTACTCCAGCCTCTTCTGAATTGGCTAGCCCAAATCTAAATTGGACTGAATTGCTATGGTACAAAAGTATGTTCAGTGAATAGTCCAGATATAAGATATCTCCCATGCTTTCTCTGCTCTGTCCACAGATAAATACTAAACTAGTACACCTGCCACTATCTCCCTGGATTAAAAAAAAAAAAAATGACAAGATAGAATCCAAAAAGGAATACATTCCTAAATGTCAATGCCACATTTTCAGAATTTGGTCCTTGCTTTGTATTTTACTTCTTCCCTCTCCTCTATCAAAACCATGATATCATCTAGAAACTAGCAAACATTCTCAATTTATCATATCTCAATTATCCCTACTAAAATATATTTCTCAGCATAAAGCAGGAATATTATGGAAAAGTTGTTAAGGATGATTTAGAAGAAGCAATATTTAAATTAAGAAAACAGAAAGTAAGGAAGCATATTAAAGAAAAGTTTTCTAAAGCAGAGAGCATATACTTCTTATTTTTTAATTAATCACAGATTTTAAAAACATGCAAATATTTATTAGTAACAACTAGTTACTAAGGACTACAATGAGAAGATAAGTATTTGGTTGTTGAAGAGTTGTGGAAGGCCAACTTACAGAGTACCTGGAGGCTAGTAGTAGAAATAACTTAAATACAAAAGCAAAATGAAACATTTAAAGTTTCTTGAGAAAGGGGGAAATAACAAAGTGCATGTTTGTCATTATAATTGAGCTCTATAAATTACTGCTGGTCGTTCTAATCTAGGCCTCTCAAGCTAGGAACTTTGTATACATTTTTAAGTATTTAAAAGAATAGTAATGTGAAAATATTACGCAATTCAAATTTCACTGTCTAAAAATAGTTTTTTTTAGAACATAGTCACAATTATTCAATTATGTGATTTTTATGGCTGGTCACATGCTGTAATGGCTAACTTGAGTAGGTAAGTAGTTGTGGTTGAAGGCAGTTTCCAATAAGTAGGACCAATTTTTTACTCCACTCAAGTTCTAGGCAAGTTTATTCATTTATTTTTTTAAGATTTTATTTATTTATTCATAAGAGACACCGAGAGAAGCAGAGAGAGAGACACAGGCAGAGGGAGGAAAAGCAGGCTCCATGCTGGAGCCCGATGTGAGACTCGATCCCAGAACTCCGAGATCACATCCTGAGCTGAAGGCAGACACTCAACTGCTGAGCTACCCAGGCGTCCCTACACAAGTTTAAAAGAGAAAAGAATGAGTAAAGTAAATGATATTATAAAACATAAGACTCTGTTAACTAATAAAGCTAATATTGGAAAATAAGTTTTATATCTGTAGGCTAGTGGGCATTCTAATAGTGAATCTCCTTTTAGGTTAGATTCATCTATTAAGTCAAAAGAAGTACTGAGTGACTATAGGCACCTGTATAGGGGGCAGGCCCTCTTTACCATATAACATAGAACAGAAGAGGACACATATTCTCTACAGGCAGTTAGTTATCTCCTACAGAGCAAGACTGGACAAGTAGAGGAGTTTCTTAATGACAAACTCACCAATCAGATAAGTAAATCTACCTCTCCAGAGAATAATCACAAAGGTAGAAGAGCCATTAGTATTTTATTCTCATGGAAACTAAAGGACGGAGAAATGCATGTTCCACCAACTATCCCTAGCTTTTTTGGTTTCTTAACCCTCTGGTCTTAAACAGTAAGTCAACCAGAGCTAGGACTATCCCCTTCAGGAAAGGAAGGCATCACCACATGGACAGTCTTCCCCCTACCTTCCCTGAATATAAACCACTGATCTTTTGTGGTTCCTCTTGGGATCACTGGTATGGAACATAGATTTTGCATCTAGAGGGCCCTAAAGTACCTTAGAACAGTGCATTAATAAAATTAATGCCAAATCCAGTCTGTAACCAAAGGTTTATATTCAATTCTCACATTACTTCCCACTCAAAAACTTTCTAACCAAGTTGCCCACCATACCCTACCTGAACTTCTATAAAAAAGAAACTGAAGGGATGCCTGGGTGGCTCAGCAGTTGAGTGTCTACCTTCAGCTCAGGGCGTGGTCCTGGGATCTGGGATTGAGTCCACATCAGGCTCTCTGTGGATAGCCTGTTTCTCCCTCTACCTATGTCTCTGCCTCTCTCTGTGTGTCTCTCATGAATAAGTAAATGAATCTTATTTAAAAAAAAGAAACTGAAGATACTATTATAATATTTACACAGGAAAATGAATAACAAAACTTCAATGGTAAATTGCCAATAATAAAAAAATGTACGCCACATGTCAGTACCAATATCCTCTTCCCATTATCAAATTCCCAGAGTTCAGGGAGAATCTGAATTCTGAACTTATAATTACTCAAAACCGAAGACTAAAGAAATCAAAGTGCCTGTTATTCAAATTCCTCAAATCAATATCCCTTCTGCCTTCTGCCTGCTTTTCTTCCTGGGTTCCATATTTCAGTGATTATTGCTATGCACACTCTGGTCTGTCTCTCATACTAGAAACCTGGGATTGATCTCCACCATGCACTACACATCCCACAGATGTGTGGTTGTCAACTCCTAGCAGTGTCAACTGCTAAATCACTTACATGTGTCCAGTTCTCCTGCTTCAGTTGACATTCACTCAGGGCAAACTTTTGTTATCCCTCAGCCAGAGTATTGATAACTTGTTTCAAGTCTCCTGCCACTAGTCACCTTCTCCTTCCCCCATCATCCACACTACACAGAAATTAAACCTAATTCAACTATATCTACTGATGCAGAAGGCTAAGCAAACCAGGAAGTCATATTTACATAAAAAGAACGGTATCACCCCCATCTATAAGTAACAAGAAACGAACAATCAATACATATGCATGTGTGCATATAAATGGTGGGCTACGTTTGAGATGATGACAAGACAATCAGGTAGAGATGTTTGTGAATGTAGCCAGAGCTGCAGCTTTAACAACAAAGTTAAGATGAGAGATTTTCTTGTTTCATGTGGCAATGGAATAGAACCAGAGAGGACCGAAAGGCTCAACACAAGCCTTAAAGAGTCATGAAGGAACTAGAAGCTAACGATGAGAATAAAAAGTGTGGAATGCACAAAGGACCCAAAGGAAATTAACATTTCAGACAAAGCAGAGAGACCAACAAACTCAGATTTTAGAGTGAGATCTAGGATGAGAAAAGTTTGAATTTGACAAAAATAGTTCTTAGTGACCTTGGAAATAAAAGATTCTGTAAATATAATTTGCCCTTTTAGGAAAAAAGGTTATAGATTAAAATAGGCAACACTGTATGAGTGAATATACTGTAGCATGTTAAACATATTCTGTGAGAAGAAGCTAATGTGGGCAAATGATATGAACATGATAAACAGACAGTAAACCACAAATAACTATCAACTATATGAAGAGATCCTTAAGCTCATTTGTAATCAGAGAAATGCAAATTAAAGTAAAATAATTTACCACTTTACAACCATCTGATTGGCAGAAACTAGAAACTTGAATAGTGGTAATTATTAGTGGGGATGTGGAGAAACCAGACAAGCTTAATCTTACTCAAGAGCACTCTAGCAATATTTATTCAGATTTAAACTGCTTACATTCTATGTCCCAGTATTCCTATCCCTGGTTACATAGCCCAAAAATATTCTCACAGAGGACGAGGAAGGGGCATCTCTGATGATTATATTAATCAGGAGAGATCAGCTTATGCAGTGGTAACCTCCAAATCTTTTCCTTGCAATAACATAGTTTAGGTTTTTTTCACACTTCAAGTTCATCATAATTTGGCAGGGCGACCCTGCTCATTGTATTCACTCAGTCTAAGGGTGTAGCTACCCATCTTGAACTTATCAGCCATGTTGAAGAGAGAAAGGTGAACTTTGGAGGGTTTCAAATTGATAATACCATGCTCCAGGACAGAAGTGATGCATGTCACATCTGCCCACACACATCGGTTATAATTCTATATAAGAAGTGGTCAGACAGTACAAATATCCTGATAAGTATTCACATACTGTGATAACCAGAAATATCTGAGAACAATACCAATGTCTTTCAAAAGCAATCGATGCACCACTATAGTAGCAGATACGTAGTCAATTAAGGTTTCCATCCCAAAGGGAATTTCAGTGAAATGAATTATCATGGGTTTTCTGTGGAGTATTATGCTGCTATTAGAAGCAAAGAATGAGAATATATGCCAAAAAGAGTAGGTAATAAAAATAAATGCTGAGTGGAAAAAAGATTAAGATAACAAGGTTTTAACATAGTAACATATATGTAAATTAAACGTATATATGTATACCAGACAACCAGGGTATATACAGATTTGAGAATACATATCCAACACATTTAAGTTAGTTGACTATGAAGTAGAAGAAAAAAAAAAAACAAGAGCAAGAAAAGGGGGCCGAAAGTTGGGCATTAAATAAGTAAAGCGAAAGGGCATCCCATACTTACTATCAATGATAGGTGCCATGATTGGAGGAATAGGACTCTTTTGGTGCCTCCCGTGAGGTTATATACAAGGGGTAACCAGCTTATTTATGATATAGGTCATGGTAAAGCTAGGCAGTGTATCTAAAAGAGCCTGGGCAAATTCAGAACTCAGTGGGGAAGCTGAAAATCATTCTACAAAGTGTTACTTGCCTATTCGACAACATTTCGAGAATTAAAGGGAAAATGTGAAATATTGTAGAGATAAAGAGAGGCAAGGATGGTTGTGGTACAACAGACCCAGCAAGTATGGTTGAGGAGAGAAAGAAAAAATATGGAGTTGAAAAAGGAACAAATCAGTGGTTGAGGAAATATATGCCTTTAGTTACTTTTTGTGGAGGCTAATGAGAATTATAAGTGAAGAAAAAGAAAATGCTAAGAATGAGAGCTCAGGATCAGGCAAACTATTATTAGCAACTGCTTATTAGAAATTTTAAATTAATAAAGAATACTGGATTGCTACTCTTAAAGAAACTACACTTGCCAATGTACACAGACATGAAAACTCAACACATACCATGTGTGTTCCCTGCCACCCAGCATCCGAGGCAGTCTTCCTTGTGCTGTGACCATAACTTCTGCCATCCGATTCAATTTTTGTTCACTGCTGAACTCCTTTCCCTTCTTGGACTTATGGTGATTCTCCTCAAATTAGTCACCCTATCTATAATTTGACTCATGTCAGTATGGCCCATCAGTTTTTTTTCACTTTGCAGAAATTAATAATTAAATGGTGTTTCTGATGACTTTCAGCCTGACCTTAGACTAGAAATGCCCATCTTGTAAGCACTTGATGCCAACCTATCAACCTTCCCTATCCCACTACCTATTCAATATCCACAAAGGTACCATACAAACCGCCTAGGGATCATGTTTCACCTCTTACTCTTATTACATGTCCAGATTGGAAGCTGTGATGACACGGATGTCAGGACTGCCAAAAATCTATAACCACATCTTTAGAGAACATACTTTAAAGATCATGCCTTGTTTTTATGTAATACTGAGCCATTTTCTAAAAAGTGCTTTTGCATTTACATGTAGGATCTTCCTGAATTTCCTGGCTAAATGAAAAAAAAAAAAAAAGGTGGAAATTAGTGAGTAGACAAAATTGTGGCATTGAACCAGCTGGAAGTGATGCTTGTGGTTAGTCAAAGTTTCACAGTTCTCTTTTGGGGAAAACATGACCTCTATTTTATAGATCCAGAACTTGATCCCACCCTGAAAATATATTCAGACAAAGAAGAGAAATAGTAATGAGAGGAGGAAGGGCAAAAGGACAGAGTTAATACTCTGGGCTTCTTGTAAAATCACTTACTATTTACTTGAATTTTTAATTATTCCACATTGTACTAAGGATTTGAAATAAAACAGGAGCATTAGTTCTAATATTCATACAACCTTAATGATAATTTATTAACAATCACTTTTATGTAGACTCAAAATAATATTGACATCAGAAAACATGTTATTAGCTGGAGATGCATATGGCTTACAGAGATTATAATAAACAAACATTGATTTTTGCTGAGGTGAAGATCAAGGTAAAAATCAATCAATATTTTTCCATTTCAACAAAATCTTAAAATTACCAGCATCACAATCCAATGAGTCTGATTCCTTACTCTCTCCACTGGAGAACTTATGGGAAATTGCAGGATCTCCTGGAGAAGAGAGAAAATTGTTTCTCTGGAAACTTCTTGTATACATCTTTCACTATCTTCCTGCCTCCACATTTAACAGTCCAGATTCTTTGGCAAGAGTTAAATGACTAGACACCAAGGGAGGGTTGCCTTTTCTTTAAATGCTCCTTACTACAAAGTAGGAATGAATACCTACCGCTTCAATAATTTATTTATTTATTTATTTATTTTTAATTTTTATTTATTTATGATAGTCACACACAGAGAGAGAGAGAGAGGAGAGAGAGAGAGGCAGAGACACAGGCAGAGGGAGAAGCAGGCTCCATGCACTGGGAGCCCGACGTGGGATTCGATCCCGGGTCTCCAGGATCACGCCCTGGGCCAAAGGCAGGCGCTAAACCGCTGCGCCACCCAGGGATCCCCAATAATTTTTTTAAAGGAAAGAATGAAACAAAGCAAAATGGAAAGAGAGTACTATCAGATGAATAGTAGAGAATAAGTCTGTTGTGTTTCCACACACTTTATTCAAATCCTACAGCATATTTAACAAACTCTTCAAATACCCTGTTGTCTCAAAAGCTTTTAAGAATCAACTATATATAAGTTGATGAATGGCATTTCCACTATCATTATGACAATAACATTTAATTTTTGAAACTTTAATTTTTTAGAAGATTTTATTTATTTATGAGAGAGAGGGTTAGCATGTGAGAGAGTGCGAGTGGGGGGAAAGGCAGAGGGAAAAGAAGAAGCAGGGTCCTCACTGAGCAGGGAGCCCACAGTGAAGCTCATCCCAGGACCCTGGGTTCATGACCTGAGCCAAAGGCAGATGTTTAACCAACTGATACACCCAAGTGCCTTGAAACTTTAATTTTTTACTTTGATTTTGCATGTATCTTTGATATATAGACTATTTCCTCCATATTAGATGACCTCAATAATCAAAACAATTTTTACCCATTCTTTAACTTTTCCCCTTATAATTTACATCTATAAAATCACTCAATGTTCTTCAAAAAAAACCTGTCAGAGTAGAAAATATGTAAGATGCACACACATACACACTCACAGCCCAGACAATGTACATCCCAATGAAAACACAACAACGTTCACCCCAACACTGTGAAATGCCTTTTTCCTTCCTCTCCCTCCCCTTCTCACCTATTTGAAAGAAAAGATCAAACAACTGGCTATGAAAGCATATGCTGTGAGCAGGTGGTACCTGCTTTATGAACATAAACGATGAAACAAATCACAAAATACTAGAGCCGGAAGTTTTCATTATATGCCAGTCCCACCTGCTCACTTTATAGGTAAGGAAATTATTCAAAAAGATTGCTACAACTACAGAGAAGAGGGCAGAGCTGGGAATAGAAAGGAGGCCTCTGGTATGCAGCTTTATAAAAATAAGGTCTCCAGGGAAGCCTAGGTGGCTCAGCAATTGAGCGTCTGCCTTTGGCCCAGGGTGTGATCCTGGAGTACCAGGATCGAGTCCCACATCGGGCTCCGTGCATGGAGCCTGCTTCTCCCTCTGCTTGTGTCTCTGCCTCTGTGTGTGTGTGTCTCTAATGAATAAATAAGTAAAATGTTAAAAAAAAATAATAAGGTCTCCAGCTTAGAGTTTGAATACTTTTCCAAACATGAAATTGAATTTTGAGAAGGTTCTTGGTTTCTATTAAAGGGAGGTTTGAGAAAGTCGAGAAACTTTAAGGAGAAGTAAAAAAAAAAAAAAAAAAATGGGAAACAGTTGCTAAATTCTGATTGGAGTTAAACCTTCTAAAACAGAAAACCTTGTTGGCAGTTTACTATACATTGGCCCTATCGCTGAGTCCCTGTTGCGACGTTTTCTCCAGATTGTTACTGAATGCTCCTTTTTCTGAAACTTACCTTTCCTTTACTCTTTTTATTTTCTTTTGCTGACTTGACCCAAGAATTTGAAGTGGCTGCTACAACTGAGTTGCCATTAAAGTCTGGCAGCCTTTGTAAATAAGTAGGACACTGGAAATTCCCTTCTCAGTATTTACTTTGACTCAAGGAAGCTGTAACACGGAACTGCTGAGAGAGAACCAAGTTCAAACCACACCCTTTCCTGAACCCTCATCAAGCTGGATCTAGTTCTATTAAGAAACAATGTCCAAAAATCAAACATTAAGATTGACTCACGTTGAAACTAACATGCACATGTCTTTATTGGCAGGATGTGTGGCCACACCAGGTGCTGATTCAGAAGAGTTAGTCTTAACTTTCTACTTACAGAGTTCCGTTCTTTGAAATATGGCACATTTCCCCTCCTTCAGATGGCTCATTTTGCTATGTTCTCTTCTCACTCACATCTATTTGCACTCTAAAGAAGTCACCGGATACATGAAGCAGTCATTCATATTAAGGTGCCATTTAATTTATATGTTTTCTATATGTCATTTTCCAGATATTTAAGTATTAATAACAACCACTGTTACCATTTTATAGAAGATGGAATCAAGACAGGGTAGTTCTTACGTGCTTTCTAAAGTTACATCACTGGTAAATGCATTTGCTGAAATATGAAGCTAAGTTTAGTCAACAGTATCTTTGTGTTGCTGCCTTTCTCATTGTGTTCTCCAACCTGAGCTCTGCCCTGACCTTCTGTCTCATGCACTCACTGCCCACCTGGCATCATTGTCTGGATGCCTGGTGGGAATCTGAAGCTTAATATATCTATACAAATGAGACTTGTAATATCACACTCTTTTTCCAACCCTTATTCTACTTTATTAGCAAATGATACCACCATCTACTTAGCTGCTCAAACTAGAACCCTAGAGATCTACCTATGAATCTTCCCTTTGATCCCATCATGCACACCCAATGAACTAGGAAATCTGGTCACTTTTAACCTCCACTATATGTATATAAATATTTATATTTATATATTTGTATTTATGTTTATACATCCTACCTAATTCTCTCCATTTCCACACTTCTCCCTAGTTAACAAGTTAACAAGAAACCATGGTGCTTGTTCAGAACTATTGGATCCTAACTGGTCTCCCAGCTTTTACTTTATCCTTAAATAAGCAACTTTTCACAAAACAGTTAAAATATACAAATCAATTGATACCACTTTTTTGCCTCAAGTGTTTTTACCACCCCTCTTAAAAATATAAATTCTTTAATTTTCCTTTAAGTCTGCATGATCTAGGGACACCTGGGTGGCTCAGTGGTTGAACATCTGCCTTCAGCTCAGACGTGATCCCGGGATTTGAGATGGAGTCCGGCATCAGGCTCCTTGAAGGGAGCCTGCTTCTCCCTCTGCCTGTGTCTCTGCCTCTCTCTGTCTCTGTGTTCTCATGAATAAATAAAATCTTAAAAAAAAAAAAGTCTGCATGATCTAGTTCCTGTCTTCACCATAAACACTCTTCTCTTTTACTGTGCTGTATTTATGTAGACATCCTTTCAATTCTTTTAATACCTAAAATCTTTTTTCAACTCTGAGTCTGTACACACCTCTTCAGGGATCTATCTCCTCAAAGCCATTGGGAACCCCAATTATTCTCATTTCTTGAGACCGAGTACCAAAACCACCTTCTCAAAGAGGCCTTCCCTGAACATCCTACATAAAGTAGCACATATTGTTGTACTTTATCATAATTACTTGTTTTATTTATTTCCATAACCTTTCTCACAGTCTGTTATTATTATTTATTACATGTTTGCTAGTTCCCTCCACTGAAACATAAATTTCATATAGCCAAAAGTTTTTCAGTAATGCTTAGCATAGGAGCTGGAACATATTTATGAGATTTTCTTTAAGAATACAAACTTTACGAATATAAAATTAAATACCTTTTGAGAATGAGAAAAATATGTAAAATCAGAAACTTTAAATACTGCAAATATCACAAAATCAAAAAAATTAAAATAATGTTATTTAGTTAACTGGTTGGTGGCTCTTTGTTTTTGCATCATCATCATTGTGGATATATCAACACAGTTATAGGAAGGACATTTCTGAAAGTCATTCCACATTAGGAATTATTCCAAAATTGACTGCAAACCACATAAACATATACAGATTTTGTGTTTATGGACAAACATATTTCCATATAACATAAATTCAAACTATCCTCAACTTCCTCTCACCAGATTCAAAACTGGCAATGACTACTAGAAAGCCACCTGATTACAGGGAAAGTCTAACAGAGTGAAACTTAGAGTGCAAAGAAACTGTAATATTAACCAACTATGGTTGAAATATCCCACTTCCACACATTTTATACACATTCCATCATGTGACCACATTGACAAGGTCCTTTGCAGTAGCATGAAAGAAGTAGTGCAAATGGTAGGTGCTCAAACTTAACCTTCATTGGTTTCATGGTAATCTATCTTGGATTTGTCCACAGTCATACAATTAATGGCAGGACCTGGACTAAAATCACATCTTATTGATATTCAGTCTCATGTGCACACAACATTCCTAGTAATAGAGTAAAAAAGCTAATGGTAGAGACACGTGTTAATGCACATGTGTATTTTGCTACACAATGAAGGATCTATTGACAGAGCTTAACTAATGGTTTTCAACTCTAAAAAAATGTGGAAGTTAGCTAACATGCAAAGGTAGATCGTATTCATTAGAAAAAAGTGCTCTATGGGCTATGAACAAATAAAGCTATAATTGGATGTTATATTAAGAATATTAAGAAAGTAGGTTGGAACTTGTTTTCTGTAAATTAATTTGGCAGGGACATGCTCCTTGGGAAACCAGGCATATTTTGGAACAGGGCTGAGGCTATGAATCATAGTCTCCTTTGACAAAATAACCAAAATGTGGAATCAATTCATTAATAAAGTCATGTACAGACAAGTATGGACAGTCCCTTCCTCTCTATCTCCCCTTCTCCCAAATGCTTTCACCCCTGCTGTCTTCAAGGAAAGAATATCTCATTATAGACAATTGGTTATGTGGTAAAGATATGAATCCATAAACAGAAGCTAGAGAAGAACTAGGGGACATAGGTTAGATCCTGAAATTGAGGCAAGAATAGGCAACCAGGGAGGAGAATAAACCCTTTTGCCATATTCAATGGTCTGGAAAGGCTAAGTCAGAATCTTCAATGTTCTGAGGAACAGGAATGGAAAGAACAGGATTAACATGGATAATCCTCTAACACAAAAGCTTCCACCTAAAATCATATAAGTACACAAAGAGAGGCTCTCTTCCTGGACTGGATGGGGAGAATTATAGAAATGGAAACTAGTGAATTTGCTTCAAAATTGTGATAGTATCTGAAAGAATTTAGGTGCTCCATATCACTAGATTTAGGAATTTTATTATAAATGAAGATACAATTTTCCAACATTTCTGAGAATTTTAATATTGCTACAATCAGTTTCATTCTGAGTTTTTATAATGTTAAATTAATATCTGGAAAACACTCAAATGGAACAGCAGGAGGGTGACTTGGATATCTGAGTTTTATTAAGAATGGAAATTCTATTTTTATTTTAAAGGATAATCAGCATATATTGATTGTTCTATTTTTTAATTTATTCTTTCTTGACAATATTCAGAGATGTATTTTTTTTTATGCCACTACAAACCTGCAATCAATTCTTGGCAAATCCAAAAAGCTCTAAGAGTTTGGCATATTTCCCATGTCTTAAATGATGTTTCTTTTTCTTCCTGTTACCTGCATATAGATAGTTTTTCAGTTAAAAAATGTAAAGCATTCAATACAAATAAATTATATTAGTGATTGTTAATTCCCATGCCTTAAAAGACAGAGACTAATCTGTAGATTTTATCTTTTAAAATTTGTCACCCAACAAAACAGATTGTGTAGATTTGTTTCCATAGGAATTATAATACCTTCTGTATTACTAATTTCCATATTGCTTATTTTAAAATGAGATACAATGAAATTGGTATATAATTTATAACTAGGTAAATTAGCTATAATAAAGACATTCTTTTGCCTAGTATTTTATATCAATAAATTAAATCAGAATTGGATCTTTGTTCCTTATTCTCTGGAAATTTTAAAACAAAAAGAAAAGAGAACATTTAAATTTGACTTGTAGGCAATAGGCAGGTTATTGCAGGGAGAAAAATCTTTGGTTTGGATGTCAGTCAGATGTGGGTGTTGTTTGACAAACAAGCGTTGTGGTTTTTGTTGTTGTTGTTTAAGATTTATTGATTGATTGATTTGAAAGAGAGAGAGAGAGAGAGAGAGAGCACCAGAGCAGGGGGGGAGGAGGAGAGAAAGAGGGAGAAGCAGTCTCCTTATTTAGCAGGTAGCCTGAGGTGAGACTTGATCCAGGATTTTGAGATTAGGACCCAAAGTGAAGACAGATGCTTAACTGACTGAGTCACCCAGGTGCTCCAGCAAAAAGGTTTAGAAGTGGACTTCACATTTTCTTATTTGCTTTTAGTGCATTTTGAGAATTGATATTTAAATGACCATATTGTTTATCTTCAGGGCTTCTAAGTATGCAAAAGAGGAGGTGATAAGGGCATGAATCCATAACAGTGTCAAAGGTAGGCAAGTGCTAGGGCCCCTGGGTGGCTCAGTTAATTAAATGTCTGACTCTTGATTTCAGTTCAGGTTATGATCTTGGGGTCTTGAGACTGAGCCCCCATCAGGCTGCATGCTCAGTGCGGAGTCTGCTTAAGATTCTCTCTCACCTTCTGCCTCTCTCCCACCCCCACTTGTATGTGCTCTCGCTAAGAAAAAAAATAGTAGGCACATGCTTAAAAGTTTCAACTATGAATGGTTAGATTCATGACCCAAAGTACATAGGCAGTAAGTAAGTGCTTGCAGAGCAACCTGGTCAGATGGTGTGCCAGCAAACACAAGTGACCAAGAAAGTATCGAAGGTGCCACATTTTGTATTCTTGGTATGAACTCTAGTCAGATATGTCCTAGAGTAAGAAATAAAGATGGTCTTATCATATCTGAAAAGAAATCTGGCCAAAATAATCAAAATGAGCAATAATTTGTACAAATGGAACCTCTCCCTGACTAGCTGTTATCTCCCTAAATCTCTAGAGACATGTAAAGATCAGAGCCTAGAGGACTTTTCCTAATTCTGCTTAACAAGGGTGACTTTCCTTGCAGGGACATAAATGCAGCAGGTAAAAAGACAGACATAGGGAGAAAGAAGTTCTGTGATGATGTTTCCTGTGTGGTCTGAGTTTATGATCATGTCAAAATGGCTAAAGTTACGTGAGATATTGATCGTGATGGATGCAAAAGCTGGATCAAATCTACAGAATGAGAGGTAAAGTTTGGGTTATTGGCTAATAGATTCATAATTAAGGTTCAGAAAAAATATCCATATAAATATCACCTTTGCCATCTATGCACAAGACATTTTGATGGTTGACAGGGAGTTAAGATAATGAAATCCTGGGAAACTGTCCAAGGATAGGTTGAGACCTCAAAGGATGAAATAATTTTATAATCAGTGATGAACTATGGAAAAGTGCAGTCCAGTTATCTGGGAAGTCAGGAACGTCAATTGAGATTCTCGTTTTGGAACAGTCACAGCTAGGGACTATATACAGAGTGCAGAGGGTACACTGGAAGAATTGGTACTGACTGGTGTTTGGGTATAGGTAGTTCCTGTTCACTGGTTTTTCTTATTGGTAAAGAACTTTGGCCTTTTTGGAGTTAAACTGTAGTATCATAATCTTTTTTTTTAATTTTTTTTATTTACTTATGATAGTCACAGAGAGAGAGAGAGAGAGAGAGAGAGAGAGAGGGAGAGGGAGGCTCCATGCACCGGGAGCCCGATGTGGGATTCGATCCCGGGTCTCCAGGATCGCTCCCTGGGCCAAAGGCAGGCGCCAAACCGCTGCGCCACCCAGGGATCCCATAGTATCATAATCTATTTTTTAACCCCGAATTTAAAAATAATTTTCTTTGTTT
Source organism: Nyctereutes procyonoides (assembly GCF_905146905.1). Classification (NCBI taxonomy): domain Eukaryota; kingdom Metazoa; phylum Chordata; class Mammalia; order Carnivora; family Canidae; genus Nyctereutes; species Nyctereutes procyonoides. Next base: position 1,988,082 of record NW_026575158.1, on the reverse strand, counting down.
CATTTCCTGCTTTTTCCCAACCCCAATAAATTAATTATTTGACTATTTGATGAAAATGGAGGAATCTTAGCTAGTATTTAAAACTATATTATTCTCCATGCTTCCTGTGGTTTCACGTTATTTGAGAAAATACATAATTTCTCATGTTATCAGTCTCATGCACTCTTAAAATTTTAAGTAAAGCTCCATGATTATTGTTTTGAGATTTGAATTAAGGCTATAATTTTTTGGCAATTATGTTTTTTTGTTTTCATTTTGTAAAAATGTGTCAGCTCTGCTGAATAGAAGTAGTTTGTGAAGCTTGCATCCTCTAGTCTTCTATTTTTATTCATGCTTCCTGCCTCCAATTTCTCTGATTTATAAAAGCAATGATTACAAAATCCAGAAGAGAATAATTCAGTGAAGTCTCAAAAAAATGTCCACGTCCCCAAACATCCTGGTAAATCTGAACCATTTTGTGTTTCATGTTATATCGATAGGTTTCCCTAATTCTAAAATCACTTGAAACATTTGTTTAAAAAAAAGATTTCAGAGCCCAACATAGATCAATTCCCCATGTAATTCTCAGATGAGCCAAATTTGGGAAACATTACATCATATGTCATTGTCTTACTCTGTACACAGAGACAAAATAAATTAGGAGGATACCTTTTACATATGCAGAGAGTCTTTGCAGAATCCTTTTCATCAATAATGGCATTTGGGGACTTGATTTATTTAGAAAATTTACTTCAGTGAGACCTTATTGAGAATTAGTTTCCATAGAATCTATGATATTACTCTACAATCCACTGGGAACACTTTAATTTAAAATCTTTAGTAACTAGTAGTCTCCAATACGGTAAGTGATTACAGCTGTGAATTATAGTTGCAACAGCTAAGACAAGCACTGCATGACAATATTCAGAAAAAACTTGACAACTTTCATTCAAAAAGCTTAATTAGAAAATGTTGTTGAAAACTGTTCTGGTGTCTTTTGGCTTAAGTTAGATGAAGAGATTCAGAAGTGACATATTTTTAACTCAACAGGTTTAAGGTACAAGAAGAAGGCATGGCATCCTAATTTATGTGTGTATCTCAAGGTTTGGGAGAAAAATATTTCTTCTGAAATTAAAGTATGTATTATGGATTGCTTCTTGAGTTGGATTCAGATTATATCATTGCTCTTGTCTGCCCACACCTGTCAAATAATTGAGACAATATCCAAGATTATCTTAACTGGATCAGAATTTGGCAAATTATGGGTACTGATAAATTCCCCCAAACCCATTTTCCTCTTACTAGTTTCTTTTCTTTCTCTAGCACTTGCCTGCACTTAATTGTAAACACTCCTCTAGCCCTAACAAGCTGAACTACCATATTTACAAATGCACACACAAGCAGTGGTGTTTCACATGTCTCTGTAACAGTTGTTCTAGTGGCCAGTGTCACAACTGACGTAGCAACTGGGGCCACCTTTCCTTCTCATCTAAACCAAAACTTTACTGCAGCAGAGAGCAGAGAGGCTTAAAATACTTAATGGAGGACAGTTGTATGGGGCAATCAAATCAATAGAAAATAAGACTCCTAGCTCTGCCACCTATAGATAGGGTAACACTCTACTAGGACCTAGTGTCCTTCTATAAGCCCAAGGCATCATCAGGATATCAGGTCACTAGGTACAATATGTATTACACCACTTCCATCTCCTCTATGCAAAGTGGAAGCCACATGGACTGCTTCCAATATCAGAAAGATCCCCCATTCTCTTCATGACTTTTTTCCATAAATTATTTTTGAAAAAAATCATATGCTGAAAGAAAATACTTTCCAAATCACAAATCAACCAGCTAACCTTTAAGGAAGCTGTCATAATAGAGAGTTTATGGCTGCTTGGAACATATTGAAAGATGACTGACTGTAATCAGTCTTGCAGGGTTTTGAATGAAAACTAGAGCAGGAGCTGACCAATAGTTACCTATTTCCAAGTAGAGGAAACTGCCACCTCCACTTGTCATTTGGCTCCTTCCTATAGATTTAAATCGACTTGACACCCTTGAGAAAGGGGTTTCTTACCATTTTACAGTCATGATCCCATTTGAGAAACAGCTAAAAAGTGTAGATCCTCTCTCCAGAAAGATGCATAGATAGACATACTGAGCAAAACGTGTCTACAGCATTTATAGGCTCCACCCCCACTGGTTTGCTATGCCCCAAAATGGAACCCCTGAGGGTCATGAACTTGTAGTAAAACATTTCAACTCCAGAGAAACTGGGGAATGTCCCTTTAAGTTATGATTGCAATGTGAAGACTCATTCTTTTTTGATAACCCTGACTTCTTTCATAATGTGGTCACCGATCACTGCTCACTCTAGTGAAAAACTCTTAACATATAGTTAGTTGTTTCACACTTTCTCAGGAGGATTAAAATAATTACTCTCTCATATATAGATACATATATATATAGAGAGAGATAGATACACACACATATATATACACATAACAATCTATATCTCCACTTGATGATTTATATGAAGTGATAGAATACTGCATATAAAAAGAAAATTACTTATTTAGCATTGAGTGCAAAATGGCAAAACAATTAAGTCTCCAAGTTGCTGTACTCAGAGAGGATAATTATAATGCTTTAAAAATAGTTGTCAAGGAGCATATGGGTTTGCCCAATTGGATATAAATTTTAAACTCGAACTCAAAATGAAAGACCCTTTTTTCTAAAAAAAAAAAAAAAATCAGAAGTAAAATACATGTCCAATTACTGAATGCAGAGAACATTGAAAACAAATTGGAAATAGGACAGAGAAAATTCAGATCAAACCATTCCATAAATGAAAAAATAATTTATTGAGCACTTAAACCACGTGCATACAAGAGCTTCAATACCATACAAAAAGAAAATAGCCACAAGGTTGGATAATTTGCTCCTATTATGTATTTTCAAGGAAACATATACTTGGTCTGTAATAATATTTATTAACTTTTATTGGTTATGTTGTTTAATTGTCTGACCTGCCTGCTACACAAGTTTCATGGAAGATAAGGATTACATATATCTGTCTTATCCTGTTTATAGTTCTTATTGGGAATTACATACTTTTCATTGTCATAATAAAGGTAGTAGAATTCTAAGTATGTGCTAAGTTCTGTACTGAGTACATTCTTGTTTATATTTCCTTGAATTGCAATCCCTATGAATATAGGAATATGAATATTCATATTTGAATCCCTTTAAATATAGTAGTATATATAGGATCTATGTATTAATATGTATTTTTACTGGATATATTAATACATTTTTTTCAGAATTTATAACAATTTTGCTTAGTGAAGTTATAGTAATTTAGATTAATTTTAAGCGATTTTTTTTTGTAATTAGCAATTGGTAATATATGGATACCACATAATTATTGCTATTGCAGAAGACAAACATGAAGGATATACTAAGTCAAATAGAATGCAAGAAAATAAATTCAGATGTGATTAAACTAAGCAGAGATGATTTCCTTAGTCATATCTTGCTAAGTATTTTCACCATTTTCTTGGTGAGGAGAAATTGAAAGATTACACCAAATCTCCAGATTGAGAGTTTACATATCATTTACAGTTTAGAGAAATAATTTTTGCTTTGGTTAACTATCACAAACCATGCCACTTCTTAATCTAAATGCAGGTCTCTCTATAATCAGTACTCTAGCTGTATTCATGAAATCTCAAGTTAAGAAATTGTTCCTTGGATCATTGTAAGTGGATATTGGAATGGAATGGACTTCTTAATTATCACTTTGAATTTCTGGGCCTCAAATGAATAGAGGTGAGTACCCGTTCCATGAAGACTGTTTTAGGTATGCTTCTTTCAGCCTACTTGTGCCATATATTACAAAACCAAAAGGATATACAGAATGTCCTTACATCTAATAGCTTCTTCATCATGAAGATACATGTGTGTTAACCTACTTTACCTCCTCTTCTCATATCAGAAGCTATTGGGAGGCCTATTTTGTTCAGCTAATGTCTTTCTCTTGCAGATCAACCACTTCTTTGCTTTGGAATTTGAAAGCCTAAATACAAAATAAATCTCTCAAGTATCCTTCAGGTAACTCTGTTAATAATCATGTGAATATGCAAGTATCAAGGTGAGGACTTCCTTCTTTAGAATTCAATTCTAACTCAAATTAAACTCTCTCTATTACAATTGCTCCACCAGTTGCTTCACTTGCCCTGTGCCTCTGCTCTGCTGATTACTTTTTTTTAAGAATTTTTAAAAATGTATTTATTCATGAAAGACACACAGAGGCAGAGACATAGGCAGAGGGAGAAGCAAGCTCCCTGGGGGAGCCTGATGCAGGACTGGATCCCAGGACCTCGGGAACATGACCTGAGCCAAAGGCAGATGCTCAACCACTGAGCCGACCAGGTAGCCCTCTGATTACTTTTCTTTTATCTTTTAAAAGGCTAAAAATGTGAGTGAAGGATAGCATCCTCTTTATCCACTAAGAACAAGGCATCGCAATTTTAAAACCCCACCATGATGTTGAGGTAGGAAAGAGAATGGAGAAAGCCATCCATATAACAGGGACAAAATTGACTTCTGAAATCAATGGAAATTATAATTGAGCTGTGGATATTTATCCCTCCTAAAGCCTTCCATTTCTCAAATATTTAAATGATGACTTTGCAATACGACTTTCACTTCATCAGCGTCTCTGCGGAAATTGGAAATTACAGTATGTGATACAATTAAAATGTATATCCACAACTACTCAGAATAATCATGGCTAATTAGAAATTATGAATCATTAAAATGACATGGTTTTCTGTCAGTATGTGTGCACAGCACATTCATGTCTTCTAACTTCCCAATCCAATCTCAGTAAATCTAAGGAGGTACATTTGTTTCAATATTTCTATTAAGCCCCTCCATTAAGTAAATTACCATTACAGCCAAAGTTTAAAGGTTATCTGGGCTAGCAAACTACTCAACATGGCTAATACATATAATTAGCTGTGGTGAGATTCCACATTAAACTTTTCCACTGCTTTTCTGCAGACTTCCAAAAACAAATAATTTATGCAGGCTTCTCAAGAATACTATCATGCTCCTGATGGAATTCAAAATATTTTTTTCACAATAAAATTCTATTTTTTTGTATCCATCATTAATTTTAAGGTTGACTAAAGAAAAGCAGCCAAACACTTCAATTCAGTATTTCTGAAACAGTAGGATGTTCTATGAGGGAAGTGGAAGTATATATATACTAAAAAAAGAAAAAGAAAAGAAAAACAAGTAGAAGTGAATTAAAATTATGAAATTGCTATTTAAAAATTCAATTTAGGGATCCCTGGGTGGCGCAGTGGTTTAGCGCCTGCCTTTGGCCCAGGGCGCGATCCTGGAGACCCGGGATCGAATCCCACGTCGGGCTCCCGGTGCATGGAGCCTGCTTCTCCCTCTGCCTGTGTCTCTGCCTCTCTCTCTCTCTCTTTGTGTGTGTGACTATCATAAATAAATAAAAATTAAAAAAATATATTTAAAAAAATTCAATTTATCTTTAACAAAAAGTTCAGAATTTAAAGAAAAATATTAAATGGTTTCTATTCGATAGGCTAGATTTAAGCAATATTCTCAGAGAACTTCAACCGTCCAGTTTTCATATTAAATTCTTTATATATGAGAGATATTTTGGTGAGGAATTTCAAGAAAGATAGCCATGGAAAAGGTCTTCTTTCCAATTGCTGAGAGAGTCTACATATCTTATCTCTGCTAAGCCAGAGTACAGACAGCCCATGATGGTGCAGCTCCTTTTCTTTGTGTGTGTGTGTGTGTGTGTGTGTGTGTGTGTGTGTGTGAGAGAGAGAGAGAGAGAGAGAGAGAGAGAGAGAGCAGGAGTAGGGTAGGGAATAAAGCAGAGAGGAAGGAAGAGAGAGAGAGAGAGAGAGAAATCCCAAGCAGACTGCAATGCTGAGCAAAAAGCCTGACACAGGGCTCAATCCCATGGCACAGAGATCATGACCTGAGCCAAAACCAAGAGTTGGATACCCAACCAGCTGAGCCACCCAAGCACCCCACTGGTGCAGCTCCTTTTTAAGCTAAAACCACTGAGACAGAGGGTAAAATTAAGATGAGGAAAATGGTGAACACAGACTCGTTCTCTCATAAGAGACTGCTGTTCTGAATTCACAATTCAAAGAAAAGTTTCAGACACTTCCTTCTCTGAAAGGGTGATAAACATGCTCCAAGGACTATATAGAATATGATCTCAGAAATCTCCAAGTAGAAAGAACTTGATGTGAGACTCCAATGTTTTAAGAAACTAGTGGGGAGTGAGGTGGGATTGAGTGTAAATGGCTGGTGGTAATTTGCATGTAGATGGATATGCTTCTATTATCGCATCTGTAGGTACAGACAAAAACCCACTGTCAATGCATAAAATATTCTCCAGCTGGTGCAGGACTGTGCTGCCACCATCACCATGCTGGTTATTAAGCAAGCTGTTGTCTCTCAGCTTCAGATCCACACTTCTAGTCTTTTCTTTGCAATGTTAAGGTTGGGGCTCTATAAATTTCATTTCTACTGTGAAGGCTGGAAACTCATTAGGCTCTGCTAGTAGGGACCTCTGAAAGGAGACTGGATGGGTAAGAGGAGGAAGAAAAGAGAGGAGGAAGAAAGAACTTACTGATCCTTGCTTTTGCATTCTTTCCCTTCCTTGGTTACTAATGCAAATGTTCTTTGACTTTGGAGTGGCATCTGGCACCTGTTTCCAGTTGTATTTCCACATCTCAAGAATGAGTCTCATCAGGCTCCTCACAGAAACCAGCACTGGTTAACCAACACTCTTTCCTCAGAGATCTGGCTCCCAGCACTTCAGGGTTCCCCTCTCTTCTTCCAGGTCCTGAAAAAGTCCCAAACTTTTTTGGGGAGTGAAGTGTTCTCCTAGACAAAAGAAGCTAGCTGTTTTTTGCAGTTACTACTTCTGAGATACCTCAGTGTTTCCTTTGTCTTTATAGTCCATCAAGTACCCATTCTACTAATTATCTACATTAAATTCTCTGTTAAAATAACTGATGTCATTTTCTGACGAACCCTAATATGTAAGTAAAAACCATTTTAATACTGGTGGATGCAGACTTGCTCTGCAATTGATAGTCTGACTTGGTGTTCATCATGATGGACATATCATTTCCAGTATCCTTTCCTTTGATGACCATCTCATCCTTTGGTCCTCATGGAGGATGCCGTGGTGCTGTCAAAGATGGTATCCCATCATTATGACAGCAACGGACTAGGGCCAGGTTGAACAATCAGTTCTCCCCAGTCTTATGCTACAAAGACTGGTTTAAGGCTAAGCATGAGTTGTAGCTGGGCTAGTCACAGTCTTCCTTGGGACTTTGCTATTAGAGATGGTGATGAGAGAGATCAAAGTGGTAGAAACTAGCTCTTAACTTATCTTCTTACCTGGAATTTTCATCTATAGTAGAAGGAAATAAGAGAAGCAACAGAGAGAGAGAGAGAGAGAGAGAGAACAAACTTTATCTGAATACTTAGATACAGTGACTAAGCCACTGGTGACTCCTCATGCATTTCTATAACTTGAAACAAAAAGTTGTCTAATTAATGTGTATCAGTAAGAGTCATGTGAGGAACTAAAACATTAGTACTGAACAGAAAAGAAGAAGGTTTCACTGAAATAACCAGAAAATATACACTTCAGGTTTACAGAATCTATAATTAAGCTACTTTCACTTTTTGTTACTTAAAAGGCAAACAAAATGCATTATCAATGTTTGGGAGATGGTATAGTCTTTTTGCTCACAACTGACAGCGGAAAACACTATGTTGGCTATTCTGCATGTTTTAGAGACGTATTATTAATTAGCACAGGTATACTTTGTTTATTGTGCCTCTCAGATATTATGCTTACAAATTGAAGGTTTTTGGCAACCCTGCACTGAGCAAACCTATCAGCATCATTTTTCCAAGAGCATTAGCTCACTTCATATCTCTGTGTCACACTTTGTTAATTCTCATAATATTTCAAACTTTTTAATTATCATTCTATTTCTTATGGTGATCTGTCACCAGTGATTATGACTTGCTGAAAGCTCAGATGATGGTTAGCAATTTTTTTAGCAATAAAGTATTTTTTAATTAAGGTATATAATTAAGGTATATACACTGGTTTTTAGACATAATACTATCACACATTTAATAGACTAAGTACAGTGTAAACATAACTTTTATATGCACTAGGAAACCAAAACATTACTTTGACTTATTTATTGTGATGTTTGCTTTATTGTGGTGGTCTGGAACGGAACACCAGCAATATCTTTAAAGTATGTCTGTATACACAAAACTAATTATAATTCAAAATTCAATCTTGTTTACGAGCACATCTAAAAGTAATAAATCCTTGGTATCTAAGAGTAATAACTCCTTAGTTTTACATGTCTCGTATGACCCACTGCAAACCATTAGAGAATCACATCTTTTCATGTGGTGGTGTTATGTGAAATAATAAACAAATTAGAACAGCTAAACCAAATTTTTAAAGCACCAAGCTTTAGAAGTCTCCCCAATATTTGAATTTTCACTACACGCGCTATCAAGTAAATAGGTTATTTTTTATATGCCACTCTTCCTAAAAGCTGATGTCTTCTTCCTTTTATTTGATGCAGAGCATCACAGAGATTGAAAAAAGTTCAGGGTGACTTGTGATTTCTCTCCTGGGATAGAGATTTTTTTTTTAGTCTCAGAAAGGAAACTGCTCCAGCCATGAGAGGGGATTCCCCTTCTTCAGAGTATGCAGCTTCACAGATTTCTACATCATCTCAAAAGGAAAGAGTCCAAGAAGTTAGACCTCAATTCTGACTGCTCTTTTCACCACTGGAAACAGAGTATCTGCCAAATGATTTTTCATCTTGCTCTAGTGGAATCTGACTGCAACTGACAGCATTTGACAGCTGCACCTCAGAGATCTTCAAAGCCAGCAGGGGTTCTAGTGACCCACACACTTTGTGTGACTTATGATATCAAAAGCCCATTCCAATTCGATCTTCTTACCATTGTTGCCATGCTTATATACACAAAACTTGCAGCCCAATAGGCAAGTGATGACACATTCCTCGATTCTGGCTTAGAAATGTGAGAATCAGATCTCCCTCTTTGAATTAAATGTTCCAGTCCCCCTCCCCTCACTCCATACACATTGGAACTCTCAGATGCTTTTGCTCTTTGAGCATATGCTAAATGCCAGTTCTGCAATTTTTTTTTTAAATCTTTAACTTCACAAATATTTACATGTGAAATTATGCATCTGTTTGCATCCACACAACTGGCAGAATCAGAAAGACTTGAAAGATGCAATCCTGTGCTTACATGTTTCATCCCAGATGCCCATGCCTTCACTCTTTATTCCTCTCCTCCAATGCCTATAGACCGTAAACAAAACAAAGATGACTGCATTGAGCTAGCGTGATTGAATCTCATATTTTCCGGTTCTGCCATGGTCATAAAAAATAGGATTTCTCTCTAATCTTGAAGGTATTCATGCCAATTTTCTGTTCTTTAACTGGGCCATGAATATATTAAGTTATCAGCTCTTTGATTTTAATTTTCATTCTCTTTCAATTTTTTTTCTATCATTGCAGGAGAGTTGCATCATAGCTTGAACTTACCCTCCTATTATAACAAAAAGCATTTTCTAATGATTTTGAACTGGGTGCTTACATTTTGTTTTTCAGTCAAATAGTGTTAATAACCCCCAATACAAAAGACTTTACCATCTATATATGCACAATCAATTAAACAGAGCATATATTATAGTTACATACATTTTTTGACTACTCAAAAATAAATTTGTGAGTCACCTTTTTGTGCCTTAGGATTTTTTAATCATTGTTGTTAGGTAGATACAACTATAATCAATCAGTGAAATTGAACAGTCCATACAATGTGCTTATTGGTGCTTTGCATATAGTGTCTATCAATGTCATCTATTAGTATCACTATTATTAACTAGTCTGTATTTAGGCTACCTTTGGAATGATTAAAAATACAAACTTTTACCAACAATAACAAGAAGTGATTTCTTTTCATAATGAAAATATTTATGTAAACTGTGGTTTAATTTTCGAACAATGTCTTCATAAAGTTAACACTAACCTTCTTAGCATTATACCAACACAACTCATTCCATACAAAATATAGGAGGCATATTTCAAATAACCCTTCAAGTTTTATCGAATTAATTTTCCATTTTCAAAAGAAGAATTTCTGCTAAGCATTCTGCAGTATTTGTCTCTTTAGTGTTGAAAATTTGCCTTTTTAACATCCATGCTTCATTAAACATTTACTTTAATGATTAAATAAGTTTATGTTCTATGCGAGCAAATCATAATATCCACTTAAAAACTTCGTGCACAAAGTTATAGCACTATTATGAAATTTACTTAATAGTAATGATACTTGATACACACCTCTGGGCATCATCTCCGATGCATTAGAAATACTAGACTTAATACATAAAATTTTATAGAAAAGAATTTATTTCATTTGCATATGACCTCATTATAAAATATGGTGAATGATAGAGGGGATATGTATATATTAAAAATTGAAGTCATATTGATTTTGCCAATGATATTAAACATTGATCAAGCCTACATATAATGGTTATATACATTTGAATAAAGAAAGGAGAGTAAATTCAGTGAGATAGCACCAGTAACAATTTATATTAAATATCATGTAGTGAAAACATAAGTGAGTGCTGAATATTGTCCTATAAGAAGTGAAAACTATATACCTGACAGTTAAAAGTGCATGGAGATAAGTCATATCAAAGATGAAAATCATTTTTATAAATTATATTCACAGGTTTACTCTGCAGTTGGTAAGATACATTGAGTTTCAAATATGTAATATTTTAAAATGTCATACTTTATAAGACCTGTACTTCATTTATACCATAATATTTTATTTTATAATAGAAAAGACATTTTATAATTAGTGTTGATTTCTCCTAAAAATATTAATCTCAGAAAATAAGAATGTTCTGATGAAATCTTATATTTCTGTTTTTTAACCTATTATATATTGATGAGTTTATTTAAACTATATCTGATCATATTTTTATTTGAAATAATTCCTGTTTTACCACACTGTATTTTAGTCACATTTAATTACAACATTCATAAACTATATGAGTGAACACTTTTCTCAGGATATTATTTGAAAAACAGATGGGATTTTTGGTTATCTGTAGTACTAATATGCATTAATTTTCCTTTATATTCTGTGTAACTGTCCATCTTAACCTGAGATAGCTGTTTCCTCACAAGATAATTGAATTTGACTTGGGATTATATTTTAAAAAATAATCCATAAAAGAAAAAAATCTATTTATATAGAATATATAATTCAGTATTTGGAAGTCAAAGAAATCTTTGGGCACATATAAACAGATGCCTTTGCTTTTTATTTACTCAAAACTATAGAGATTAAGAGAGAAAACGGAGCAATTCATCTAATTAATGGAGTATTTTCAAATTCAAAATGATAATAAATTCTGTGGCTTCAAATATTCTTTAAAACTTCACATATTCCATAAGAAAGAAAAAAGTTAGGATAATTATATGTACTGTTTACATTTGAATTATTTTGTCATCATATTTATGAACAGAATTAACAGTATTTTTGTAGAAAACCACTTTTATCTTTGGTTGCAGCTTGCATGTGTGGACAATAAAAATAAATAACTAATAACTACAAAAACACTGACTTAGAAATATTTTAGAATCTCAGAAAGAGCATTTTGAATCACTGCTTTAAAATACAACTTTTTTATAAAGGGCAAACTAATTAATACTAGAGGGAACAAAGACACTGGATATAAAACTATAGCCAGTCACCCCAAAGTGACAAAAAAGGGAAAACACTAAATAAACTATTACTCAAAAAATGATGTAATTTTAATCTATTTTCTTGAATCCTCAAGTAGTCCAGAAAGGCATTAGACCAACATTTAGGATGAAAAGAAATTATAATTGGGGTCTACAAGTATTCCTACCCTTAGGACAACTGACAGCAAAACTTGATTCTTGGAATATAGGAAGAAAGGGTAAAAATGGATAAGAAATATTATTGTAAATACTTCTATCTTTATAGTACAGTATCAGTAATATTACCATAAATGCAAATATTTTCATAAAATGATGTAAAGACTCTGTAGAGTGTATAAAATAACTGTCCTTACCAAATGTTTTGTGCTAAAAATAAAAGAATCACAAAGCTAAAAGCCCCCAATTAATTATTATGGCAATGACCAAACCAAACCAAACCAAACCAAACAAAAACACTAATCTAGGGAAGTAAATCATTTCACACTCACGATGGCTAACATTTTACATATACCCATCAGTAAATATCTCAATAAAAATTATAGAATTTGGGGCAGCCCGGGTGGCTCAGTGGTTTAGCACCACCTTCAGCCCAGGGCCTGATCCTGGAGACCCGGGATAGAGTCCCATGTCTGGCTCCCTCCATGGAGCCTGCTTCTGTCTCTGCCTGTGTCATTGCCTCTCTCTCTCTCTCTCTCTCTCATGAATAAACAAAATCTTTTAAAATTATAGAATATGCATAAATATATTTATCTTATATTATTTCAAAAATGGACTATATTTTTGTAGAATCTCTAGACACTTTTAAATGTTAGTTATCCTTCAGGATTCTTATAGAGACAAATATTTTTTCACACTTAGGCTGTTTCTACTGATATTTCCATAGATACTGATAACTGAAATGTTTTTATTGCTTTTTCTTATTTTTTCACCCAAATTTATTGACTCCCCAATACAGATGATAACATGGTATTTAGTTCTTATTTGTGGTCATTTTATGCACAAGCACACATGAACAAGTATGCAGACACACAGAAGCACATAAAATCATCCCAAGACCATATTATACCAAATGTATTGCATTAATTTTTGAATAATTGAGATTGATAACATTTCATTTTTTTAATGTTATTTGCAGGGTAACCTAAATAGTGTAATATAATATTTCCTTTATTTAATAATTTTATTGTTGGGGTTTGTTTATAATTAATGTTTTGTTGTTGGAGTTACCAACTCCATTTACATTTTCATATAGTTTATCTTACTTATCCTCAAAATCTTGTCAGAAGTATAACTCCTCTAATTCCCCTCCACTTTTTTTTTTCCTCCATTGAGTAAGTATTCCTTAATTCCTTCATTTTTCTCCAACTTCAACTGCTTTCCTCTCACACTGCATGAGTGTGTTACTGCTATGTCCTTTTTCTAGTTTCCTGGGAACTCCATTCATGCTTTGGGTTGGACCATCTATTTCTTGGACCTCATGTCTTTCTTTTTCTTAGAAGAAAATCCAACTAGAGTATATTGGAAAAACAAATGAATCATTAACCCAAATTCTAAATATAGTCTAGAAGATAGGAAAAAGGGGATGTCATGATGGAAATAAACATAGTGGCAATTTAATATACTGACAATGTCCTATTTTTTAAATAAAATTGGTAAGAATTTCAGGATTATTTAATTATTGACTGTTAGTACACATTCATGTATATATTTAGCTCACCTTTTATATGTATAGTATATTTTACAAGTTTTAAACAAAATTTGCCAAGCATTTTATCCCAATTATGTCAGAGAACCTGAAACATAAGAATTGGGTAACATGTACAGTTTTTTTTTTCTAGAAATGGAGGGATATAATATCTTCTCAAATCCTTATCACGTATCCAGAGATCACATCTTTTGGAAATTTATTCATACTACTTGAATAAGACAATGTTAAATTTTTAAAAATCTAAACATAAAGTTACTTACTTTGAAAATAATTTCCCAGTTTAAATAAGCACCAATATTTTTGAAAATTGAAGTATAGATTGATAGAAAAAACAATATGGAGATCAATATTTTTAAAAGCCTTCAAACTTCTAGGTAAGATAGCAAAGTAGGAGGGTCCTAAATTTACTGCTTTTAGAATGGATTCAAACTTAAGTGACCATCAAGTTAATACAGACTGCTCTATGCATAAGATGTTATATATAAACCCAAGGGTAACCACAAATCAAAAACCAGTAATAGATATGCAAAAAATAAGGAGAAAGGAATCCAAGTACATCAATAAAGAAATATAGCAAGCCATGAAAGAAGACAGAGAAGAACAGAGAAAGACTACAAAAACAACCATTAAACAGGTAACAAAATGACAATGAATACAAATCTATCAATAATTACTTTAAATGTAAATGGACAAAATACCCCAATCAAAAGACAGGGTGATAGAATGAGAAAAGTATAAGGCTAGATTCATTTATATGCTGCATACAATAGACATATTTCAGTTCTAAAGACACACAGATTTGTCAGTTTAGTGTCCAACTCTTGATTTTGGCTTAGGTCATGACCTCAGTGTTGTGAGACTGAGCTCCTCTTTAGTCTCTGTGCTCAGCAGGAAGTCTTCTTGAAATTCTCTTTCTCCCTCTCCTATGACCTTCCCTTCCACATGCTCTCTTTGTTTATATATAATAATAAATAAACAAATCTTGAAAGAAAGAAAGAAAGAAAGAAAGAAAGAAAGAAAGAAAGAAAGAAAGATGGAAAAGCACTTATCATGCAAATTAAGGTGAAAAAGCCCAGATAGCAATACTTATATTGAACAATATGCTTTAAAACAGAGACTGTAATAAGAGACAAAGTAGGGCATTATATAATCATAAAGCTTATAATGAACAAAAGATATAATATAAATATTTATGCACCCAACACAGGAACACCCAAATCCATAGTCACTATTAATATACGTAAAGGAAATAATCATTAGTAATACAATAGTAGTAGAGGATTTTAACACCACACATACATCAATGGGAAGATCATTTAAACATAAAATCAACAAGGAGATAGTAGCTTTGAATGTCACATTGGCCAGATGGATCTGCAAGATATATTCAGAACATTTCATTTTAAAACAGTGGAATATGCATTCAAGTGCACATGAATCATTCTCCAGAACAAACCACATCTTAAGCCATAAAACAAGTCTCAACAAATTCAAAAAGACTGAAGTCATGCCATGCATTTTCTCCAACCATAAAATTATGAAACTAGAAATCAACCACAAGAAAAAAATCTAAACAGAACACAAATACATGGAAGTTAAATAACATGCAACTAAATAATGTATAGGTCAAACAAGAAATCATAAAGGCAATAAAAAATACATGGAGATGGAATTGAAAACACGTGGTCAAAATGTTTTGGGGTACAGCAAAAGGTGTTCTAAGAGGGAAGTTTATAGCAATAGAGGGTTACCTAAAAAGCAAGAAAAAAAATCTCAAATAAGCATCCTAATCCTTATACCTAAAGGAGCAAGAAAAAGGGCAAACAAAACCCAAAGCCAGTAAAGAAAGGAAATAGTAAATCTTAGAGCAGAAATGAATGAAATAGAAAACAAAACAAAGCAATAGAACAGATCAATGAAACCAAGAGTGGGTTCTTTAAAAAGATCAACAAAATTGTTAAAACTTTAGCCAGACTCATAAGGGGGGGGGGGGGAGAGAGGACTCAAACAAAATCAGATATGAAAGGGAAGAAACAGCAGCTGATGCTACAGAAATACAAAGGATAAGAGAATATTATGAAAAATTATAACTAACAAATTGGACAATAAAGAAAAAAATGGATAAATTCCTAGAAACATAACATCCAAAAACTGAATCAGGAAGAAGCAGAAAATTTGAACAGATTATCAGCAATAAAGTTGAATCAGTAAACAAAAACTTCCAATAAGCAAAAGTCCATGACCAGATGGCCTCAACAGCAGAATTCTACCAAACATTTAAAGAATAGTTAATATCTATTTTTCTTAAACTATTCCAAAAAATAGAAGAGGAAGAAATGCTTCCAAATTCATTCTATGAGGCCAGCATTACCTTGATACCAAAACCAGATAAAGATATAAAAATAAAGAGAAAAACTACAGGTCAATATCTCTGAGGAACATAGATGCAAATATCCTTAACAAAATTTTAGCAAACAAATCCAACAATACATTAAAAAAATCATTTCACCGTGATCCAGTGGATTTATTCCCAGGGTGCAAGGGTGATTCAGTATTTGCAAATCAATCAACATGATACATTACATCAAGAGAAAAGATAAAAAGCATACATCACATCAACAAGAGAAAAGATAAAAATGCCTTATCAAAACATTTGATAAAATCCAATATTCATTCACAATAAAAAAAAAGCTTCAACAAAATAGGTTTAGAGGGAACATACTTCAACATAATAAAGTCCATATATGAAAAACCCATAGTGAATATTATACTCAGTATTGAAAATGGAGAAGTTTTTCCCTAAGATCAGAAATAAGACAAGGATGTCCACTCTCACCATTTTTATTCTACATAGCATTGGAAGTCCTAAGCAAAGTAATCAAATCACAAAAAGAAATAAAAGACATCTAAATTGGTAAGGAAGAAGTAAAACTCATTATTTGCTGATGACATGATACTGTACAAATAGAAAACCCTAAACACTTCACAAAAAAAGCTACTAGAACTGCTAAATGAATTCAGGAAGGCCACACAATATAAAAACAATATATAGAAATCTGTTGCATTACTATACACTAGTAATGAAGAAGCAGAAAGAGAAATTAAAATCTCATTTACAATGTTACCAAAAAATAATAAAATGCCTAGGAATAAACTTAATCAAGGAAATGAAAGGCCTGCATTCTGAAAACTATAAAACAGTGGTGAAAGAAATAGCACAAATAAATGGAACAATATTCCATGCTCATGGATTGGAAGAACAAATACTGCTAACATGTCCATACTACCCAAAACTATCTATAGATTTAATTAAAACCCTATCAAAGTACCAACAATATTTTTGCAAAACTAGAAGAAATAATCCTAAAATTTGTATGGAACCACAAAAGACCCAAATAGCCAAAGCAATCTTGATAAAGAAGACTGAAGGTATCACAATCCTAGATTTCTAACTATACAGCAAAGCTCTAATAAAACAGTATGGTAATGGCACAAATTAGATGCATAGATCAATAGAACAGAATAGAGCCCAGAAATAAACCCATGCTTACATGGTCAGTTAATCTTTGACAAAGGAGTCCAGAACATGCAATGAGTAAAAGACAGTCTCTTCAACAAATGATGTTGGGAAAACTGGACAGGTACATGCAAAAGAATGAAACTAGACTACTGTCTTACACGGTACACAGAAATAAACTCAAAATGGATTAAAGACCTAAAGGTGAGACCTGAAACTATAAAGTTTTTAGAAGAGAGCACAGGCAATTGTTTTTCTCACATTGGCAAGAGAAATATTTTTCTAGATATGTCTCCTCAGGCAAGGGAAACAAAAGCAAAAATACTACATCAAAATAAAAAGCTTTTACACAGCAGAGGAATAAATTGACAAAACTAAAAGACAACCAACTGAATAAGAGAAAATATTTGCAATGATATATCCAATATAGGATTAGTATTCCGAATATATAAAGAACTTATACAATTCATCTTCCAATTTAAAAATAGGTAAAGAAATGAAAAGATATTTCTCTAAGACATACAGATGGCCAATAGACACATGAAAAAATACTCAACATCACTAATCATCAGAGCAATGCAAATCAAAACAACTTTGCGTTATCACCTGACAATCGTCAGAATGGCTAAAATAAAAAACACAAGGAACAACAAAAGTCATCAGCGGATGCAGTGAAAGGGAAACCATCCATCACTGTTGGTGGGAATGCAAATTGGTGCAGCCACTGTGGAAAACAGTATGAAGCTTCCTCAGAAAATTAAAAATAGATCTGTCCTATAACACAGGAATCACACTATTGGGTATTTACCAAAAAAATATAAGAATACAAATTCAAAAAATACACACTCCCCCATGTTTATTGCGGCATTATTTACAATAGCCAAATTATGGAAGCAGCCCGTGTCTATGGTTAGATTTGATAAAGGAGATGTGGAGTATATATACCATGGAGAATTAGTCATAAAAAGAGATGAAATCTTGCCATTTGCAACAATGTAGTTGGATCTAGAATATACAATGCTAAGTGAAATAAGTCAGAGAAGGATAAATACCACGTTATTTCACTTGAACGTGGAATTTAAGATACAAAACAAATGAACAAAGAAAAAAGAGACAAATTAAAAAAAAGACTCTTAAATATAGAGAACAAACTGGAGATTACCAAAAGGGAGAGGGAAGGAAGAATGAGTGAAATAGATGAAGGGGATTAACAGTACAGTGTAGTGATGAACTCTGAGTAAAAATGAATGAATGAATGGATGAATGAATGAATGAATACACAAATACCTTTTAAAATGCCTTTCAAAAAAAAATAAAATAAAATGCCTTTCATCATTGGTTTACAGAGATTTACACATTTGTAATATTTTATATGCTTTTTAAATTAGTTTGGTATATAAATAGAAAGTAAAAGAAACTAGGGCAATACTGTTTGGAATATGTAAACCATAAAAATAGTTAGATTCAAGAATATGAATACTACCCCATACTAATATAATAAAATCAAACAGCATAATTTTGCAGTTAAGATAAATCTCCACGATTTTAAGAAAAATATAATTTTACAAATAATAAAGGTTAAATATGAAGTATTGCCAGTCTCCTTATTCAGCATAACAAATGGTAGTCTGTTTTAAAACTTTTAATTTATAACATGTCTAATAAACATTTTTTTCTAAAACCTCATTTTTAAATTGAAAATAAAGGAAATAATTGTGTTGCATATAATTGAGATAGTATTGGCTTATAGAAATTATAAAAGGGTCATTAAGAGAAAAATGACAAAGTTACTTGAAATTATAAATAGCTCCCTGTATATATTAATCTATACATGAATTTTATTATACTCTAACACTTGGAAACATCAGATTATAGAGAAATTATAAATTAATACAATTAGCAAAATAATTTGTCCATTTTTTTAAAGATTTTATTTATTTATTCATGAGAGACACAGAGAGAGAGAGAGAGAGAGAGAGAGAGAGAGAGAGAGAGAGAGGCAGGCTCCACGCAGGGAGCCCAGTGTGGGACTCAATCCCAGGACTCCAGGATCACGCCCTGGGCCAAAGGCAGGTGCTAAACCACTGAGCCACCCAGGGATCTCTTGTCAGTTCTTTTATACAAACATTTATCGAGTTCATATTATGGGCAAGTATTAAGGTCGTATCATTCAAATTTCAATGATTTCATGGAAGCTACAGGAGGCAACTCAAGCTGAAAATAGCCAACAGTGTCAGGTGCAATAGAAGAACAACAAAAGAGGATTTTAAAATGACGGATGAATTTGGCAAATAGAACACTGATGACATTTGCGCTAAAGTGTCATCAGAGGAGTCAGACAGGAACCCTGATTTCAGTCTCCTCCAGCAGATGGGAGCAGAAGAAATGAAGGTGTTGCAAGGCAAATATAATGTCAAGTAGCTTAGCCATGAGGGGACATAGACATTAAGAGCCATGAGGAAGTTTGGATGTTTTGTGTGCACATGAATAATATGTTTTTCAAGCTAGCAAAGATTTAATCATGTGCTATGGACTGAATTGAGCCCCCTCCAAATTTATATGTTGAAGCCCTAACACCCACTGTGACTGTGTATAGAGATAGGGTCTCTAGGAAGGTTAAATGAGATCATAGGGTGGGGCCCTAATCTAATAGAACTGTGGCCTCATAAGAGAGAAAGTTAGGGCCTTCACCTCATACCATGTGAGGACACATGCGAGGCAGTATAGTCTGCAACCCAAGCAGAGTGCTCTCACCAGATACAACCTGGCTGGCTCACTGAGGGACTTCTAATTTCCAATACTGTGAGAAAATAAGTATATTTTATGTAAGCCATCAATTCTATGGTATTTTCCTATGGCAGCCCAAACCCAAAAAGATCAATATAAGATTTTTTTTTCTGAATCTGAATCATAATAGAAATAGTAATATGGATTTTTAAAGGTATTTCTTTTTGTAGAGTTAATAATGTTTGATGCTGTTTTTTTTTATCTGTAAAAATGTTAATATATATTTCTAGCTGAAACATTTCTAATTTCAAATCTATTTACTAGTGAGGGGTAATAATTTTAATTTAGGCACTGGATCTCCCTAATCTGTATCCCAACCCTTTACACTACTTAGATTCACATATATTAGAAGCCACGTGTTTAATTATGAATTGGATTGAGTTTAATGATAAAACTAAAACTGTGGCCACTCTCCAGTGCCTCTCAGGAAACCTAATAGAAGTGATTTGGTGAGATGTCAGAAGGTGGTAGTTAATTAAATAAAATGGTGCAGGTTATAGACAAACATGCATGTCAGGTGACTGAGAATAAGAGTCCATGCTAAATATTTTCTTTTTCTTCAGTGTCCTGTGGTGTGTGTGTGTGTGTGTGTGTGTGTTTATAATCCCAGAATTTTTTCTCTAGGTCTTGGGATGATTTAATTTTACCTACACATTTTTTTAAAGTACATTATGAAAAGATATTGTTCCCTCCTTATAAAACAATTAATGTGGCAACTCAAGCTTTTCTAATTATGTTTAGTACCAAGATCATTTATTTTGGTTATTCAGCAATCAAATTCAAAAATTAAAGTTGAGAATGGGCATAAAAAGTCATGCTTCCCTGCTCCCAAGCAAGCTCCCCACAATGTATTCCCACTTCCAAGTCAAAGCCAGAAAGGGAGGAGAGAGCAGAAAAGGTGTGTTAAGAAATTATCACAAAGCCAGTGGCTTAAAATGACAGGAATTTGTTTTTATACAGTTCTAGAGGCTCAAAAGGGCTGTGATCCCTCACAGGGCTCTATGGGAAAACAGGCTTCATGCCTCTCCATGGTTGCTGACTCCAGGCATTCCTGGGCTGAAGCCACATCACTTCATCTTTGTTCTATGATTATCTTGCCTCCTCTGCTTCCCTTAATCTCTCAAAGCACCCTTTGCCTTTCTCTCATAAGGTCTCTGCAATTGTATTTAGGCTTCAGCTAATATGAGGGAATCTTCTGACCTAAAAATCCTTATGTAATTACATTTGAAAGATCTTTTTCCCAAAGAACATTTATAAGTTCCATGGATTAAGACTCTATGTCCGACCATTATTCAACCTATCAAAGGGTTTTTTTTAATCTTAAAAAGTGAGCTCTCTCAAAGAATACATAATACACATAAAAGTTTATAGCAGTAACAACAAACTGAAAGAAACTGGAAACAACACCAATGCCCATTAAGAGGAGAATGAATAAACTAATTATGGTATTAATGGAACACTATTCAGCAATAAAAAGTGAAGCACCGATGGACGGATGCATATGCTACCTCAACAGGTCTTGTTGAGCAAAAGATGCAAACATAATAAGTACACATTGTATAAATTCCATGGATATGAAGTTTTGGAAAAGATAAAACACATTATTAGATACAGAAATCAGAACAGTAATTTGGAGTAAAGGAGCAGAGGAGGTTGTTCAGAAGTGAGTTTGGGGGAACATTCTAGAATGGTATACATGTCCTGTATTTTGATGAAGTGTGGATTAAATGGAAATAGACATTTGTCAGAACTGTACATTTAAGATCTGGGCATTTATTATCCATAATTATACATCAATTAAAAGGAGGCAAGGGCTGAACCGAGAAATAGATATATGGAGAGAAACAGTGCCCATCGCCCTACTTCCACTGTAAAATGAATCTTGGGCTCTGTGCCTCTGTGGCTATTCCCCAGACTGCAGTCTCTGAAATATGTTCTCTGGCATATGATCAAAAACAAGGTCACTCTGACCATCAAAAATACATCTGAATTTCTCTTTCTTTACTCAACATTTCACTTGCTTGCTTGCCTTTATAATTGTTAAATCCCAAAAATATTCCAAGAACACATATTCTATCATTTTTATTGCTGGTAGTTTATAACACTACTGGTTAGCCAGTGTATGCCTAGAGTTTATATGGTCTGTTCACAATTGATTTGAGGCAAACCATGACCTCACTCCTGCATAATACCCTGGTAAATTGAGAGTCGACTGCAGTTGTCTCATTTCATCCTTCTCCTCATATATCCAACAGAATTTACATAAAAATCCTATAGATTTCCACTTCATAAAATTATGCTTTCACTTCTTTGTACACAAATTTATACCTCCACTCCCTTCCAGGTCACCTTAATCCAATGACCCAGAATATGTCTTTCATTTTCTTTCATTTATTTTCATCATATGATTTTCAATTTGGATTTAACATGTTGTCAAGTGACCTTTATTTTTTCTTTCCCTGGTACTAGTTAAATCAGATTCCTTTGTGTGTACAGTATCATTCTACTTGGTCTCACTGCAATTGTTATGGTTTTTATTTATATTGCATAAATTATAGCCTGCATTTTCTTTTTAAGAAAAAAAATTAAAAGAAAGCTATACTGTTTCATAAGGAAAAGAGGTAAAACCACCAATAACAAAATAATATTAAGAAATGTAGAGTATATTGGGTTTAAAATTATATACACAATGACTAAGATCCAGATAAATACCAGGAAATACCTCTAGAAACAGCAAGAGTATGAAAATAATTCTCTAAATTTGTGTGGAGGGAGGGATATTAGGATTGAGTAGCTGATAGAAATTTGGTTTGAATTGCTCACAATAAATGTTTTAGAGAGGATTTGGAGACCCACCTCCCTATTAATTGTAGCAACATAAATTCTAGGTGAGCTGAATTATACACTGAGGAGGATCTACAGGGATTTAGTTGGGTTAGTAAGTGTCAACTTCCTGGGACTATGAAATAAGCTGGAAATAATTGGCTAAGAAGTTTCTTGAATATGAAGTGGCTTTAATAAGATAGTTTGATGAGTAAATGAACCAGAAAATTGAGGGCTAAATTTTCCTTACATTTCAGACATATTTGCAGTGATGGTAAGGTCAAAACATTTGGATTATAATTTGAGAACCATCACCTCTTGAGGTAAAGAATATTTAACCAAGTCATTGTCAGGGACTAAAATAAAATCATGAATCCCACTAATTCAAACACAATTCATGAGTCTACAGTTCACGTTTGAAAAAAGAAAACTGAACCACATTGCTGCACATATTATTCAAATGCATAGATCAGCAGCAACATTTTGAGACTGAGCTGTACAGAAAATCATGTCTACTACTAATCAAGGATATAAATCATTTTTAAGTAAAATTGAATGAATTTAAAGTTCTTTTTACAAAACATCATATACATTTTTATGAAATAGTTCCAAGTACCACAGATACTTAACAGACAATCGGAAAACTCTCTCATCGCTGCCAAGATTGTGTGTTGTTAATAATTGCTGTGATCATGTCATTATAGTGTTTTGCTTTCTTGAATATTTGTAATGACAATATAAGTTTACATCCAGAGCAAAGAATTGCCCTTGTGAATGTCATCCATATACTAAATATATAGAGACATAATGTGTATTATATATATTTTATATATTACATATACTACATATACAGTATTTGAAAAATGACAGCTAAGCCATGAGCCCTGACTCTACCACATGAAATGATCTACTTTCTTCTCCACAAAAATGTACCAAATACATGAAATACTGGTTTTCATGAGGATGTGGAAAAAGTTCAAACAATATGCTGCCTCCTACTTATTTATCTACTTATTTACCTCTGATAATACTGTGTTGATTTTGCCAATCGCCCAGACTAGATATGTTATATTCATCTTCGATTGCTCATTGTATTGTAATACAGAAATAGAGTCTTTGTTGGCAACATAAATCTGCATATTACCATCTTCTGTTTTCCTTCCAGTTGACCCTTTGATTGTATAAAACTAATCTTTTCATCATTTGTGTCTCTTCCATGTTCTAACAGAGCAAAGAGTAAGATTTAGAGGCTGCTCACCTAAAATCTAAGTTTAATATCAAGTAACCCTAAGAAGTCCTTGTCCTTTAAACATAATCCCTACTCTAATATAGAAAATCTTGCCTCTCCTCTGGCCCATTTGCCTTCATTCCCAAATTTAAATCTCTACTGGAGAAGTGTAAAGGTGAATATTTTCTGGGTGGAAACACAAGGTCATGAAAAGAAAGTATATGCCTTATATATTAATTTTATATATTTGAAGATTTTATTTGGCTCTCTGCACAATTTATCTGCTTCAAAAAAGGAAGAACTGAGAAAAAGAGTGTTTTACATTTTGTAAAATAAAACGTGCGGGCCAAGGCATTTTGTAATTTTGAATTTTATTTTGCAAAATATAAACATTTATTCAGTCTTTATTGGTGACTTACCATGTTAACCTTATCAGAGTTCTTTTTTCATGTATTTCTAGTAAAAACTAACAATAAAGGATATTGAGAAGTCTGATAATATTTTAATTATGGATTATACTACTAACCTAAATTAAAAATACAAACAGGTACTTTCAAACCTTTAGCTCTTATAAATTCAAAAACAGCAAATTACACATACATTGGAATAAATTTTTATACCACATTTACTATTAAAATTCATTAATATGTTGTATAATATTAGAGTATTTTAATTAACTGAATTAATATTATAATTGTTTCATTAAGATGGAAGACAGTAATATTTCAAATCTGCTCACATAAACATTTTGGCCATATTTTACTTTCAAACCATAATATGTAAGTGAAGAAAAAGGAAGAGAAGGAGATACTGGTTGGCTTGCAAGAAAAGTATCTGTTACTAGTAATACAAAGAAAATGTATTGGGAAGAAAACGAATACTTTCCTTTGCACTAAAAATAACAATAGACCAGAAAGTACATGTCTACATAGCTGTAAATAAAGGCTCCAGGTGAAAATACTGGAATAATTATCCAAAAATTATCATAATTATCAAAAATTATTAATTATTATATTAATCAGGATGCTTTCAACTGTTATTAACACACTCCAGCCAGAAATGTTTTAAAAATTATTAGTTTCTATAATAGGAAATCATGAGGAAGACAGATATCATGGATTATTAATTCAATAGTTTAATGATATCAAAGACTTCAGTTGCTTCCTTCACTTTGCTCCGTTGTTCACATTGTTGGCTTTTTCTTAAGGCTAGTTACCCTTGGGCCCATATAAAGGCTCTTAGCCCATGAGAATATGCCTACTAACTAAAACCAAGGGATATGATGCTTTCTCTAAGTCTGAACAGCCAGAATTGCAATATCATTGCAAGTCTGAACCACCATTATAACTGAAGATGAAGCCAGCTTCTCCAAAATGAAGTGGCTGACTAGTTTGTTATCAACATCTGAACAAATCTAGGTTTGGTTACAAAGAATAGAGTAGGGAATAGACATGAGCTAGGCAAACAGCCATGCTTTCTACAATCGTGAATCTCTTTTTGTCAAGTGATCTTAAATACATTCTTCATTATCCCCTCATGATAGCACCAGAATGAGAGTTCACACTTGGTTGGTACTCAACAGATACTTCCTTGTCCTGACTGATGGGCGAATTTGAAGGAAGCATCTCTACTATAGATAAGAACTGAAGAAGAACTGAGTAGTGAAAAATAAATATTAAAATGCTGGCAAAAGTTGACTTGTTATCTTGGATTTAATAATGGCCATGTTGGACACAATCAAAATATGTATGAGAAGCTTTAGAAAAATTATTTGGTTCAGTCTCACAGAAATGCTATGGACCATAAAACATAACCTATGCAATTCAAAAATAATTTCAACATACATCAAATCCTTTTCTTACACTTGTACACCCTCATGATCTTGTGGCTGACTGGGAGCTGTGGCTCACTGCCATTGCTCAGCATCACAAGAGAATATCGTATTGCATATCGCTAGCCTGGGAAAAGATTCAAATTCAAAATTCAAAGTAAAATGTGTACTGAATGTGTATCACTTCTGAACTCTCATAGTGTCAAAAAATCAAGTCAAAGAATTGTAAATCATGGACCATCTGTAGTTCAACCCTTCTATTCAGTTTAGGAGGTGGGAAGAACTACCCATACTTTTACATTAATTTTTTTATGTTTTTATATCATAGTAAATAAAGGGGAACTGAATTGTAAGAATGAGAATCACCAAAAAATTAGTTCAATGCTCTCTGTTCACCAAAACAATTTATCCCTAAATAATAATGAAAGCAGGTGAAATTTCTGAACCACCATAAATACTATAGGATAGGTTATGCAGAATGGACATGATGTCATATTAGTGGAAAATATTTAATTAGCATTATATATATGTATTCTCATAATCACAGGTTTTGTTTTGTTCTCTTTTTAAATAACATTCTAAATAAATAAATAAATGAATAAATGAATAAATAAATAAATAAAATATTCAATGTGGGTAACAGGGATAAGATAGCGCACTTTAGGATAGACACTCATACACAGCCGTGGAGATATGAGACTGTTTCTAGGTTAGAGCCTTAAATTGCTTTTATCTTTTGATCTGTACTGCCACTTCTCTAACTTAAATAAAAAAATATTCAGTGCAGGAAAAAAAAAACTCTACATTTTTCTTAATGACATTCAAAGGTGTAAATTATTTGAATAATTAAAATAAGATGACTTCAAATATATTTCAAAGCTAATGATTAAATTGTAGTTCATCCATCCAACAGAATAGAATTTAGCTATTAAAAATGATATATACAATCACATTGAGGATGGTACAGATGAAAATAACCTGAGTCCTTCATATTATTGAGCTCTGAACTCACCCAAATATTAGCATGTCCTACTTGGACTACTTGTTTTGTGAGCTAATACGTTTTCCTCTTTGCCTGAATTAATTTGAATTAGGATTTGTAGGTGCCATCAGCTTAAGTTATTTTAACTAATTCACAGACCAAATTCAACAGTGTATTAGAAAAATAGTACATTGTGACCAATGGGTTTAACCAAGAACTTAAGAAATTTTCATCATTTAAAATATAAGTATTTATTAATTCTCTAGATTAAGTGAGTAAATATATATGTACATATATATATTCAATCATCTTCCAATATATTAATTTTTTAAGGTTTTACTTATTTATTCATGGGAGACACAGAGAGAGAGAGAGAGGCAGAGACACAGGCAGAGAGAGAGAAGCAGGCTCCATGCAAGGAGCCTGATGTGGGACTCGATCCTGAGACTCCAGGACCATGTCCTGGGCTGAAGGCAGGCACTAAACTGCTGAGCCATCCAGGGATCCCCAACATATTAAATTTTTAAATTATTTTTCAAGGCTCATTTCTGAATACAAATTTATCACAGTAAGCTACAAAGAGAAGAAAATTTCCTTAATGTGATAAAGATGCCTACAACAAATATTAGAACTCTTTTCTTATATTTTAATAGTTTCTTATTTTCTAATAGTTTCAAGTCTAATATTTGGTAATTTGGAATAAAACAAAGATCTGCTATCACTTCTACTTTTCAACATTGTTTTTTACCACCACCATTTAATCAATAATGTAAGAAAAATAAAGAGTTCTAAAATTTGTAAAGACTGAGATAAAACTATTGTCTTTATGTGATATGATTTTAAAGTTAAACAAGAAATGAAAGCAACATGAGTTAGGAAGTAGAGGTAGGTGGATAGATAGTAATACTTAAAGCAAATACAACAAAGAAAGTCAATGAATTAATTCAGGAAATGCATGTGGGGTGGGGGCAGAGTTTGGTACATCTCCAATAACAATAAAACTGTAATATTTTTGATCTACAAAAAGATGTGTTTAAGGCCTAAATAAAAAGTAATTATTGCTCTTGACATATGTTCCTAAAAAAAAAATCTGAGGAAAAAATGGGAAGATACATCATGTCCTAGAAAGGAAAGAACCAATAGTGTAAGATATCATCTCTTGCCAAATTAACTTTTCAACTAATGTCTTCCCAATCAAAATCTTTGTAGATGGAACTGGTGAATTGCTGTATCGTACACCTGAAACTAATACAATACTGTAGGTTAGCTAACTGAAATTAAAAATATACACTTAAAAATCTCTCCGTGGGAAACTGAAACACTGTTTCTAAAGTTCATCTACTGCAAAGATACTTATTTTTTAAGTAAATATTAATTATGTTGAATATAAAAAGTAATAGGAGAAAAATATATCACCACATTAAAAATAATAACCACTGGATAGCAGGAGAATAAATCTCATTTTTCTTCTTTAAATTTAGATGATCTGTGGTAGATAAATAATTTCTATTTTCAATCAAAATATTATTAAATATTTATTTTCCTGAAACAAAAAGATACAGATTCAATAAATTAACAAAAATAAGTTTAATGTAATCACAATTTTATGATGAATTGTTATTGTAAAATATTGTGAAGCATTAAAATTAGCCACCATATATAGAGTAACTACTCTGTCAGATATGCCTTAATTGATAGCATATTGCACTAAATGCAATTCTGAGATTTTCTCACATAGAAGAAAATTATAGATTTTCCTATTTAAGAATTATTTCAAGTTTATAAGAAGTTATATCAAAACACATTCATGTTAATGCATAATTAGTACTTTCTTTGAAGGTGCAGCTTTTCAGAACAAATTATTCAGAGTTTATTCACATCTGAAACTCTACAAATATTTCATGTGTGGACAATTTGTATAAATCTAAATAAATCAGGAAATTAATTCAGAATGTGGTCATATATAATGAGAAAGCTTATTCATATTATTTAAATACTTCTTCTGTTTTCTATTACAGATAAACTTTTGTTTATTAAACACTTTTGGACCACATTTTATGACTAAGAATTTCAAAATAAATTGTTGTGTTACATAAATATAAACAAAAATGAGATATCCCTTTCTGTCATCTTTAGCACAAAAGTAATAGCCTTATAGAAAAAAAATAGGTGAAGAAAATCTCATTATATGAAAATAAGAAAGAAAGATAGATATGTATTTTTAAGGGAGCGAAGCTAAAAATCACACAGTTATAAATCTGCAGTTTTTAAGGATGTAGATTAACAGAATAAACCTAAGACCAAAGCTGAAATGAGCAGGGATGGTGGGCTGTGAATAATAGGTAAGGGGCATTGCACGATTCAGATAATTAAGGGTCATCTATTTTTTCCTAATTATATCTCAATCTGACCTTAGGGTCTGGTCAGGTTCCCTTGACAAGTTATTAGATTTGTTTTCAGATATTCCAAGGGGCATTAGGGATTTCTGAAAGCATCAGAGGACAATGACAATATCAAGAACCAATAAAATCTATCATAGCTGAATCATGTTACAGGATCTAGGAAACAGGATACTTACAAGAGTAAGTGAAATAGTCAGGAAGTGAGATTACACACTTGGACTGAATAATCCCTAGATTTTACCAAAACACCCCAGAAGAAGATGAGCATATGATAGACAGAACCAGCAATCTCCTGAAGACAAATCCTAAACCTAAGTTGTGTAAGGCAGAAACTTCAAATATATTTATCTCAGATAGATATGAAATTAAATAGCAGAAACATAAGCCAGGAGCCAGGAAATCCCATGTGCTTATTTTTTTCATACCTTGGCAGATTGTAATTTGGACCCATGATAAAATATACACACACACACACACACACACACACACACACACACACTTTTGCTTCTATCTCCATGGATTCATTAGGGAAAAAATTAAAGCCAGTGAGAACTCACATCTGTTTAAGCCACCAACCATGAGATGCTTGTCTAAGAAACTGAATAAATCATTTATTGTGACTATATAGTTCCCAAGTGACAAAGTTTTGATTGAATACTGTTGTGGAGGAAGATACACAAAACACTTTTATCTGTTCATTTATTCAAACATTCAGTCTTCACTCTCATTAACTCAACAAGTATTTTTCAAGCACCTACTGTGGAACTTGGCTCTAAAAATAAAACTGAGAACAAGAAAGTAATATTATTCCTTACAGAAAATCTAGAGGTATTTTGCAAAAGTAAGCAAGAAATTGAATTAAATAATGACAACTGCAATGACAGTAGACCACCAATCCTGGACTGGTAAATCTTTCTAGAAGAGTTGATGGGTGATGGAAAATCTGTGATGTGAATGTTGGAGACCCTGAGCCAGGCAAAATGTGTTTTCATGTGTAATGGGGGTAAGAGGGTGAGAGAGTTTGTCATCAGAGGTGTTGAATGTAGACTGAAGATCACATATAATGTCTCAGACATAAAAGTGTGTGTGGCTTCTCTGTAGGAATGAAATTCATCCTGGCTGCATCCCAGTTTGATATGAGTAGATTAAATTTAATTGACAGGAAAATAAAAGCTAGATGCAAATGGGCTTGTACGCCCCTTTTGTGGCACCTTAAGAGTACGGGCTTTTGACATCAGTGGGGAGCCCTGGAAAGGTTTACTGTCAGGGAATGCTATCCAATTCACATTCTAGAGTAATCACTCTGGCTGCAACAGCATGTACTGGCTTCAAACAGGCAAGGCTAAAGTCAGACCAATTTGAGGGCAGTAGTAATGTAGTAACTGTAGGAGTAATGTAGGGAATGTAGTGATGTAGAGGACAGTTGCAGTTCAGTCACTATGACAGTGGCTAAAATTGACTGTCGATGTGTCCAACAATAAGAAATAAGTACTGTACTTACTTCTTCCAGTGCTTAAAAAATGGATTATTTCCCTGCTTCACTAACTGTCAGCTGTTTAGTGGTCTTCTAACTCGTTTTTACTGGCCACTCTGTCCACACTGAAAACAAAGTTTGGTTTTCACTGGCCACTTCGTCCACACTGAAAAAAAGTCACATTTAAAAATATAAACAGTGAATTGTTTTCCCATAACTATATGGTCAATTAATTTTTGACAAAGAAGAAAAGAATATCTAATGGGAAAAAGACAGTCTTCAATAAATGGTGTTGAGAAAACTGGACAGCAACTAAAAAGAATGAAACTGGACCGCTTTCTTACACCAGACACAAAAATGAATTCGAAATGGATTAAAGACCTAAATGTGAGAATTGAAACCATAAAACTCCTCAAAGAAACCATAGGCAGTAATTTATTTTGATATTGGCAGAAATATTTTTCTAGATATGTCTCCTCAGGAAAGGAAAACAAAAGCAAAAATAAACTATTGGGATTACACCAAAATAAAAAGCTTTGTACAGTGAAGGAAAACATCAGCAAATGACAAGGCAACCTACTGCATAGGAGAAGATTTTTGCAAATTATATATACAATAAGGGGTTAATATCCAAAATACGTAAAGAACTTATATAATACACACACACACACTATCTATCTATCTATCTATCTATCTATCTATCTATCTATCTATCATCTATCTATCTAAAACAAGTAGAGAACTGATAATTAAAAAACAAGCAGAAGACCTGAATAGATATTTTCCCAAAGAAGACATACAAATGGCCCACAGACACATGAAAATATGATCAACATTACTATCAGGGAAATGCAAATCAAAACCACAATGAGATATCCCTTGACAACTGTCAGAATATGTAGAATCAAAAAGATAAGAAATAATAGGGTTGGCCAGAACATGGACAGAATGGAACCCTCATACACTGTGGGTGGAAATGCAAATTGGTTCAGCCACTGTAGAAAACAATATGGAAGTTCCTTAAAAACTTAAAAATAGAATTACCTTATGATTCAGTAATTCTACTACTGGGTATTTGCCCAAAGAAAATAAAAACACTAACTCAAAAATATATGAACTCATATTTTATTGTATCATTGTTTATAAAAGCCAAGATATGGAAGCAATCCAAGTGTCCATCCATAGATGAATGGATAAAGATGTGAGATACACATACACATACACATGCATGCACATAGACACACTGGAATACTACTCAGCCATAAAAAAGAATGAGATCTTCCCATTTACAACAGCTTGGATGGACATAGAGGGTATAACACTATGTGAAATAAGTCAGACGGAGAAAGAAAAATACCATATGATTTAATTATGTGGAATTTAGGAAAAAATTAATAAGGAAAAAAAGAGAGATTAACAAAAAACAGACTCCTAAACTCAGAGAACAAACTGATGCTTGCCAGATGGGAGGTAGGTTGGAGATGGGTGAAATAGATAAAGGAGATTTTAAAAAAATAGTAATAATAAAGCATAATTTCTAATTAATAATTCACTAGGACAATATTATATTTCTGAACATGTATATACCTAACATTGCCAACATGTATAGGTATTTATATATAGTCCAAATACATATTCTATGTTTGTATATAATATAAATTTATATCTATTATACATAATACAAATATAATTTATGTTATACATAATATAAATATATGACATAAAAATATATATACACACAGAGATATATGAACTTACATGTACATAAGGTTTCAGTTAAGACACATATATAGAATATTCAATGTAAGAACTCATAAGCAATCTTTAAAAATATGCCTGAAATATGTATAAATTTCATGTGTACAACACAGCCCCTTGGAAGAGAGCAGTTGTTAGTTGTTACCATGGTTATACCAGAAGCTACATGACAGGCGAGAAAAAGAAGGTATTAGTGAACCAGAGGACCCTGTGCTGGAGGCAGAAGACCCTCATGGGAAGCAGTAGACCAGAAGACAGGATAACTCTTTTTATCTGTTAGAATTTGGTTACTTATTTAGAATTCACATTAATATAAATATAAGAAAATGAATTGTGTAAATTATCAAGGAACTATATTGTTATTATCAAAATTAGTTTACTTTTAAGTGAGTTGCAGAAATAGTAAGGAAATTTGTACAAGCACATCCTGTTATGAATACTTTCTGAGGAACAATGTACAAAGACACCAAAGTATCTCAGTATGTTTTTTAAAGGTTAGAATTGTATCTGAGAAAACAAACAAGAATAAGTTGTCACTCTAAAATAGAATATTTGAATGTTTCTAATAATACTGTGAATTGATTTGTAATGTCAAGGAATTTTTATTGGTAATGCATCTTTGTAAATGTAATCACATGCACATGTTATAGAATAGTCATATAACACAGGCTAAATCACCCAGATGCATTCAACTTATTACCTGTTCTTATTAGAATATACACGTTTCTCGCCCGCCCTTTTAGAAACCTTGATGATATATCAATAAATAGAAAAATATGGAACAAATTAAGATAATCATCTGAACCATCCTAGTAAAAAAAAAAAGTCACTTTTTTTTACTTGGTATACTGAGTGGGTCAATAAAATATCATTAACTTCTATAACTTGTGATGATTGGGAAAGCTATGTTGAAGTTTACTTTTGCAGAGTCAATTAGGTAAATGAGCCTTTACACGATTTAATACTCTAAATAAGTGAATTGTGGCCTGCATGAGTTAAGGGCAGATAATTGTTGTCATATACCTATAAACCCAATTGGGAAAGAATAATTTTGTAGATTTAAGGAATGTACTATCATAAAAATATATTATTATGTTAATATATTACTTATACAAATTATGTAATATTTGTATAAGCAATTGTATAATATTTGTATAATGTATTATAATATATAATTTTATAATATATTATTAAAGAATTAAATTTACTAAAGAATATCTCATTCTATTGCCCTATCTTTACTACTTTATTGTATTTGAATGTACTAGTATTATACTGAATCTAATGAAATGTCAGCGACCTGAAAATAAATGGTAGTCATTACTGCTCATCTTTTAATTTTCAAGGTCAGAGATTCCTTGTCAAATTGGTAACCTAATAAACATAAATTAATTTCTCTAAATTTAATTAATTTAAATAATTGCTTCATGTGTAGTACTAATCATATAAGCAAAGTTGAATTTTACATGCCTCTCTATGAAGTTCTAAATCCTGATTTCTACCCCTACCCTCTTATCCTTCTGTGTACCTGTCCATCTTTCATCTATGTACCCATTTCCTGATCCAACTGTGTAGCCATAGCTCCCCTAACTATAAATCATTTCTATCATTAGTACCATTCCACTGAGAGAAAATTCGAACAAAGGTGTTAAGTGACTTGATTAATAGCACACAGCAAATAGTAGGAAAGCTGAGAGTGGAGCTTAAAAATGTCTACCTTCAAATCCGTTGTCTCAGTTCCTGGACTGGACCACTACCACATGCTCTCTGACCTAGAAGTCACAAAATCATGCCCAGATTTGCTGGCAAACTTTGGCCCTCCATTCTCACTCAGCTTGTTCCACATGCCCACTCGTCTTGTTCCACATCAATCACATAAGACTTTTGAATTTTACAAATTCTTCATATCTTCTTAAAATGAGATAACATTCACCATGCCTTTTCTAATTCTTCTCAATATTAATCTTTGTGTATAATTCTCAACCATTAGATCTATTCCCCTATATGTCATTTGTCATTATCTGCCTTTTCTCCTCATAAGTAGTCTCTCCCTGACTAACCTATGAATTCTTTGACAAGAGCCAACCTGCTACTTTTTTAAATCCACCAAAATCTGTTTGTTGAAGAATTGAAAACAAAGAATAAGCTATCGATTTTATTCAGTTTGAAGACTAATTTTCACTATATATATATTTTTCAAGATTAATGCTTTCTTTCCCAATTTTTCATGAAAAAAACGTACTGACATCTACATTATAAATGTTTCCATAATTGTATTTATTTTTTATATTTTTTAATATTTTTGTTTATTTTTATTTTTTATTGGAGTTCAATTTGCCAACATATAGCATAACACCCAGTGCTCATCCCGTCAAGTGCCCCCCTCAGTGTCCATCACCCAGTCACCCCAACCCCCTGCCCACCTCCCCTTCCACTACCCCTTGTTCATTTCCCAGAGTTGAGTCTCTCTTGTTCTGTCTCCCTCTCTGATATCTCCCACTCATTTTTCCTCCTTTCCCCTTTATTTCCTTTCACTATTTTTTATATTCCCCGTATGAGTGAAACCATATGATGATTGTCCTTCTCCGATTGACTTACTTCACTCAGCATAATACCCTCCAGTTCCATCCATGCCGAAGCTAATGGTGGGTATTTGTCATTTCTAATGGCTGAGTAATATTCCATTGTATACATAGACCACATTTTTATCCATTCATCTTTCGATGGACACCGAGGCTCCTTCCACAGTTTGGCTACTGTG
Organism: Nyctereutes procyonoides; assembly: GCF_905146905.1. Lineage (NCBI taxonomy): Eukaryota > Metazoa > Chordata > Mammalia > Carnivora > Canidae > Nyctereutes > Nyctereutes procyonoides. The sequence goes on along the minus strand of NW_026575158.1, from coordinate 1,952,915 downwards.
GACATTGCTGCTATAAACATCCGGGTGCAGGTGTCCCGAATAGTTCTATAATTTAAACAGCAGATTATATAGTATCTATATTAAAATGAGAATATCTTTAATAAAGTCTAGTCCTGGAAGGCAGCAGAGGAGGAAGACACACATAAACATTCTGAAAACTGGCAAAGTAGAGCAAAGGCAAGGGTTACGTTCGCAAAAAAGTCTAGAAGATCTCCAGAGGGAAGATGGGAAAGAGAGATTTAGATTTGATTCTCAGGCCCCAGGATGCCAGGTTTAGACTATCCTGAGGGGGTGGGAATGGAAGCTCTTTTATTATTATGGGTAAAAAGTGAATTCACTAGAGTAGAAAAGACTTAGTGGACATGAGTTGATTTGGAGAGAAGAATAACTTTAAGTTAAACTTATTTTATCTTTCTATCCAAGTCTAAGACAACTGAACGTAAGTTTCTCAAAAATAAGACCTTTAGGGAACTGGAAAAAATTAATAGATATAAATGCTATAACATTAAGAATACTGTTTTAAAAATCAAAAACTTTGGGGCACCTGGTGGTTCAAAGGTTGATCATCTGCCTTTGGCTCAGGTGGTGATCTCAGGATCCTGGGATCGAGTCCTGCATCAAGCTCCCTGCATGGAATCTGCTTCTCCCTCTGCCTATGTCTCTGCCTCTCTCTCTCTCTCTCTCTCTCTCTCTCTCTGTCTCTCCCTGTCTGTCTCTGATGAATCAGTAAATAAAATCTTAAAAAAAAACAAAACAAGAACTTCCACTTCCATTATAGGGAGCCCAAGTATGTACTAGCAAGCACAGAAATGAAACCTGTTTGTTTTAGTGAGAGAAAAGTGATTGATGACAAAGGTAGGAAGATCACTACCAGAAATTGTGAAAGAGGTCCTAACCCTCTGAGAACAAAACAGCCCGCAATTGGGGCCACATAACGGAACAGGCAGCAGAGCTTGGCAGTGACCTGCTGAAAGAAACTGATGCCAGGTTTGGTTACAGAGGCTAATATCAAAACATGCTAAGGAGAACCTATCAGAAACCCAGTTCTCTGCCAGGAAATGGGAGAAGCCATGAGAAGCTGGAATCCCAATCATTCTGTTTGGCACAACTTGGACAAAATTAGACAAAGAGGATGTCTGCAATTGTTATTCTTGCTGTAATCATACCTTTCTCATGGCTCTTTGGCTAATGTAAAAGCACGTGCTACACAACATAAAATAAACATGCAAAGTGAAAGATTTTGATGTCATTATTAAGTTATTAATTTTTAAAGTATTCCTTCAGTTATTAAAAACAAACTGTTGGGCAGCCCGAGTGGCTCAGCAGTTTAGCGCCGCCTTCAGCCCAGGCTGTGACCCTGGAGTCCCGGGATCAAGTCCCATGTCGGGCTCCCAGTATGGAGCCTGCTTCTCCCTCTGCCTCTCTCTCTCTCTCTCTCTCTCTCATGAATAAATAAATTAAATATTTTTAAAAAAATAAAATAAAATAAAAACAGTTGATCTAAGTCACAAATCTGGTTTTAAAAAAAAAATCAGCAGGAGGGTTCTCTGTTATGCTGTGACTTCTGAGAACTTCATGCATAAACTCCCAGCCCAAACGTCCTTTGAAAACAAGCTTCTCCCCAGGAATGCCCCAGTGTGTCCACAATGTGATGAACTGACATTGACCAAAACTCACCATCTTTTCAACTTGGACCCGAACTTGTTATACCAACTCTTCTCTTACCCCTTCCTAGCCTCCATAGATTTAAGGTCACTACCCAGCCTTAAAAAAAAATAGTAACACATACAAAATAGTGCCACCTATCTCTTTTTCTAGAGCTCACCTCATTGGGCAGGGAGAGTCAAAACTTTCATCTCGGGTGAACATTGTGCCCAAATGCCAGCAGACAAGTCTAATGCGATTATAAAGATCCTAAAGTTCATGTATGAAGTTTTAGATGAGCTGATTCATTTCCTACTGCACACTAGTACCCAGCCCTTTCCTGTGTACCTGTTTGGTTAATTATTTCTCCCGGTTACACTATAAATTCCACAAAGAAACCCTGCAGCATTTTCTTTGTAAAATAAATCATTATGTTTTGTCGAAAGAGTGCTTAATTGCAACAAAATAACAGTTCAAAACTGCTTACAATTGGCTTTTTACATTTGACGTCTGCAGAAGAGAATAATTGCCTAAAGACAATGTATAAGCTTGATTTAAATGACTTATTATGCACACTTCCCACAGATGCAGGGAAAATAATCTTCACTCAAAACAGTTTCCCCTGCTGACAAATGATTTTGTTTAGGCTTAAAACAGTATACATTTATAATCCCCTTGTTGGGTTTATAACTTTGTGTATTTTACGGCCACTCCCTTTCACCTTGCTGTCCTACTTTGCAATCCAAGAGATTGTTTTTATCTTTGTTAACTTTTAAAAATAAAACTCAGTGCTAGTCTGAGGAAAATAAAGAAGCAAATCATACAAATAGGACACAGAAAACGAAGGCAAGAGAAGTAATCCTGTTCTTTCCCTCCCTCTTAATGGACATACCATAAATGCTATAGGACAGCTACATAGAACGGTAGGCAATAGCATAAGCTGCTACCAAAAATCACTTCAGGTCCTATATACTATCAGATGACATCATCCAATTAAGAGAACCCTAGTTTACCTCCATTTCTTTCATAACAGACAATAATATTTCTCTGAATGTTGAAGGTTTTGTAGGGCATTTTGGGGAGTTACCAGTAATCTGGAGGGGTAGATTCCTCATATACTTTCAAGTCTCCTATCTTAAATGCTGTCAGATTACTGATCAAAATGAATTGGAAACCGAATAGAATGTTACAAGAGGAATGTCGTACTCCTCTTGAATAAGAACACCGTTAAAACAGGAAAAGGAAATGGTAATAAGAGGACAGACCAAAAAGACTTCAGAGTGTGCGAGAACGTCTATCATGCTCTTTTGATATTACTAGCTGCCTTTCTTTTAGTAAAACGCAGACTCCAACCATCATTAGTTTATATTTAAAGCTTAGCAGATGGTGGTCAATATTAATAGATGCTTACTTGTATCAAGCTGTTGCAAAGTCAAAGTAAAAACTGCTCAATGATGGGATATAAGTAGAGAGGACGGTTCCAAATGGTTTGCAACGTTGACTTACGGAAAAGAAAAGCCAAAGGACTAAGGATCAGCAATAGAGGGCAAAACAGCTGGTCCACAGGCAGTGCATCTGGGCCCTTTTTTAGAAAAGATATACTGATATTAATATCAGCTGAGTCTTCTAGCATTGGAGGAAGTGGCTGTGCCTGATCAGAGGATTCCTGCCAGAGCAGAGGTTTTATTTTTAAATAAGACTCAGGGAGTGCCTGGCTATTTCCACAGGGTTCTATAAGGTTGTATGAGAGGTTTTTAAAAAATATATTAAATAGGTAAGACATGCATATTCGGGATGATTTAATAATTTTATCATAAAATGAAGTACAACGAGGTACTTCAAAGCTGGCATTTCAATGTCATTTGATACAACTGGATGTAAATGTCCATCATTCATTTATTCCATCAGATAAATGTACACGTCTATATGTATGTGTATATATACATACATGTACACGTAGTGTCTGTTATGTGCCAGATACTAATTGAAGACTGAGTATATAGGAGTAATAGACAAAATTTTTGTTTCCATAGCCCTTCTATATCCTATGATAATATATGGGATTATCCAGAAAATTAAACAGGGTGGTGTGATAATAGAGCATTCCTGAGTACTGACTCCTGATAAGTTTGAAAAGCCTCCTATCAGGAGATGTCATTTAAAATGAAACATGCATAATGAAAAGGAGAACGCCGAATAAAAACCCAGGCAGACAGGTTAGCATGAGGACCATCAACACCAATAGCGAGCAACCAAGAAAGCACGCAGTGGCTAACTTAGTGAGTGTTGATATTAAGTCAGTGAACAGGGACCAGGTTATGCAGGGCTCTCAGCCTAGGACAGAGTTTCTGAATTCTTCAAATTGCAATGAAAAGAAATGTGCATTTTTAAGCTCCAATATTGCTATTTAAAAGAGTTCTGACTCATAATGGATTATGGCAAGGTTAACAAAGATTCAGTTAAGGGGCTGGTAGGAATCCATTCAAGAGAGAAGTAAAGCTTACACTATGATGCCAATAGTAAATATGAAAGAAGTACATGGATTCATTGGTCAATGTGCAAGATGAGAGAACGAAACAGTAGAGGAAAAGCAATGAGTCCCTGTAATTCTCTGATCACACGGAAAGACAACGGCCTATTTTCTCAGTGGTAAAGACTCAGAGGAAAGCAGTTTGATGGAAGAAAGGGTACTGGCAATAAAGAGTTACGATTTGGGCACTTAAATTTTGAATTGCTTATTGGTCATCTAGCAGGCAATGAAAAAAGGGCCTGACATTTCAGGGAGAAAACTCAGGGCAAATCAATGACAGAGGAAAAATGATAATGCTGTGGATGTTTTAGAATTGTTCAAAAGATTGAGAGATGCTCTTAGAAAAGTAAATGATCCACTTTATGATCATATTGCTAATGTCCAATGTAAAGTGAAGGGTACAGTGTCATCCTTTTAAATAGCTTGCTTCAGAATCAAACATAAAAAGCCCCAAATCAAAAAGGCCACACTGGAATAATTTCTTATTCAATTTTATAATTTGCACATCATTGCATTTATAATCTAAATGTTATTAAATACAATAAACATACAATTTATTTTTTAAGGTAATTCTAGTCAATACTTTTCAAAATGATGTCTTTTGACATTTTATTACCCACGTATACAGATTCACTTTAATTGTTCAAATCCCACTTCCAAATTTCTTAGTATAATTAGGAATCTTCTGTACCATAATTAGTTACAGACCCCTTCGTGTTGAAAATTCACCTTTCCTTTCCAAATTTGGCTACTTTGACAGGATGTGTTAGATGTTCCTGACATTTAAATAAATGACTAGCTTTGGGTAAAACTATACCAGAAAAATTGGCCTACTTTTATTAAGTACTTTTTTGTTCTATGATTGTTTTGCATCAAACTATCTTTCATTTCCCCACTCTTCTCCCCTTTCTACAAAAAAATTGTACTTTTGCCAGCTACTTCACAGTTAAATGGTTTCTTGCAACTTATAAATGGATTGGATTTATAGTGATCTTATTTCAATAAATTCTTTGTACTTTTTTCCTTTTCAATGTAAAATATGGTTTTAGTTATTAGCTTTTAAATAAAAATGTTTGAAATATAATTTACTTTTAAGAGTTGAATGCTTTGAACAAGTCACAGTGTATTATATTCTTGTTCACAGAATATAGGGAAAAATGAAAGAGACTTTTTGCTACTATTTTTAAAGTGTGATTTTTAAAAAGCTCAAATGTAGAGATGAATCTGGGGAAATAAATATTTTAAGATGAAAAATATGACATTATTTATGCATTTTCTGTGATGATGCTAAAGATGATTTAATGATAGCTTCCAGAACAAAAAACATCCCTTTTATTAAATTACACATTTCTCTGATTAATATTAAGCCACGTTTTCTAACCTGTTCTTGCCAATCACCTTCCTGCCTCACTCAGCATGTCTTCTTGGCAGAAAGTCATTCTGTAAGTTGGTAGAAGATGGTACCCTCTACCCTCACCATTGTCCTGTCACTCCGAGTCTCCATAGAGAATCCAGAATGACTTTTATCAGATATTAATCACATCACCTTATTTTTCTGCTTTAAATTTTCCAGGTTTGTTTTTTCATTGTATTTAACATAAAATCCAACTCTTGCCCAGGGCCTATAAAGTCTTATAAATATTGTCCCCACTTCCTTCCCAGTCCTAAGTCCTACCAGCCTTCTCCCAATACTGACCCTTTTTTAAGTTAATTGAAAATAAATAGGCTTCCTGACTTCAACTTGCTTTCCTTTCTGCTTAAAACATTTGACTTATTTAAGTTTCCATTAACTGTCACCTGTTCAGAGACATATTCCCTGCCCATCATATCCAAAGTAAACCCATTAACTTCCATTGCTTTTAAAATCATATCAAGATAGATATTCCCAGTTTTGCATCATACTCATGACTACCTAAAATCATTTTAAGTATAAATATAAAATTCAAAACAAAATAATTTTATAAATTGTCAAAACATACTTTTTTGGTGACTGGTGCCCAAAATGGTATGTGTCACACAGAAGAGAATTAGGACATATTGATTAAATTAATCGTTGACAGCTTGAGGGACATTAAAAAATTTTGAATCTAGAAAATCTAGTAAAATGAGCTTCCATCACCTTCAGCTCACAAAGGCTAATGAAATTCTTACGTGACACCCTTTTTTTAAAACTGTCATTAAAATGCTTATTCATTGCTATGTTGATTTACTGCTATGAGGTAAATGACATTTTCTGATCCCCTCAGTTATTAAGAAAACTGGGATAATTGTAAGAAAGGAGGAGAAAACTAGAATGGATCTAAAATTACATTATGTTCTGGAATTTTGAGAAGTTTATCAATTATACAACTGCACTAAATAGATGTGACTACTCTACAAGCTGCATACAGCTCCTCCTGGCTTCCATCCTTTAGGATCCCTTGGGATGGTTTGACATGTGGTCAATGCCTTGAGCAAAAACAAAACAAAACAAATTTTTCTCCTCCTACAAAAGGAAGCAAACTACGCTAGAGGACTCCACTTGGGAATGAAGCATGTCTCTAAGGTAAATATTACTTCCTTTTCAGATAAAGCAATTGAGATTCAGAGGAGGCAATAACTTCCCTAGGGTTCAAGAGTGTGATTGTGAGAATTCAACACTCTTCAAATATTTTTCCCTCACTGTGCCAGGTTTTGAAACACCTCCTCAGGATCTTGTCTGGGATGTTCTACAGACAAATCTAAATAAATATGGCTAAAAACAAATTCATTGTCAGTGTTCCTCTTCATATTTTCTCTATTTCAGAAAAGGAAACTTATTTACCCAGGGAATTATTCCACATCTAAATATGCAACAGCTACCAAATTTTATGTACCTTTCTTCCTAAATATCCCATTTCTGCATAGTTTTGCCTATTGGTCCAGCCTTCATTCCCTTTATAACTGCCATAGCTAAATCTTTCATTCCAGGTTCCCAACACAAAATTAGAAATGTTGCACCCTCCAAATTCTACTCTCAGGACCAACAATGACCTTGCTAAGGGAAATATTAATATTCATTCTTCCTTAAAATACTACCAAGACTTTCCAGTGATCGCTAGAATAAATTCCAAATACTTTGGCTTATTTTTAAAAGTCTTTTATTTTTAGGGAGCAACTTTTTGCGTAAATACCACACAACCATCGTTGTCTCTAGGCATGTTGCATCACTCTCAGTTCCTCAAATGTTTAATACCTTTCAAGTCTCTCTTCTTCCACACTTGTTACCCCCTCAGTCGAGATATCCCATCTTTCCAACAAAGTTTTACTCTTCTTTCAGCTCCCAACTCAATTGTCCTATCTTCTGGAAATGTCCACTAAACCTCTACATTTTAATTAGAGATCTCTTTTCTGTTTCCCTTTACCTTTGGATATCTATTTCTCAGCATTTACATACTGTATTAAACAGTTGATAAAACTATGAACTCTTGAGGGCAGTGAGTGATTCTCTTTCAGTTGAGTGTCCTAGGATCCCAAGTGCTTACCACAATGCCTAGCCTGGAGGCTCTTAGCACATGTTATTTGAAGGCATAAATTTAAAATATACATATATGAAAAATATATTTTTCCATAATTTACAATTTTGCCACTACCAGCCTTAGTAGGCATTTAAGAAAAGTAAAGCCACTGAATAAGGCAATCATTCTATTCCTGCTAATTCAGTTATCTTTGTAGTTACTACCTGGTTTAAAATCAATTGGCATGTGGGTGGTCTATCAGCCCCTTCATGTTAGTTCCTGCTATGTTCTTCCTTAGAAATGAAAGTTCCTAAGCTTCATGTCTACATCATCACAGAATTTCAGGCAAGTTTGAAGGCATAATGAGGTTACCTAGTCCAACTTCAAAGGAGCCCAAATCATCTGTTTTGACAGGCATAGTATTCAATGATAATGTATTACCTATCTGTAATTGTGCTGTGACAAATTTTATGGAAGTAATGAAATTTTAGTAATCCAAGACAGCTCCACTATGATCTCTGTGATTGAATATGTTTTCTTGGTGACAAGAAACCCAGGGAGAAGTGATTAAAACTACTATTTCAATGAAGTTGAATGGGAGGGGTGTTCAAATTTATGATATGATAATAAATGGGCTGCAAGTAAAAAAAAAAAGGAGAGTATATAAAATTGGTTGTTATAAAGCAGAACCATAGTGAAATATTTGCTAATGGTTTTCTGATTGAGGTTTTATATCAAGGACTTTATTTTCACTTAGAGATTGTTACACTAAAAAGAAATAAAAGTGTGGCTATTCATGCAAGAGGAGAAAAAAGGCAAATAACAAATTTATATAATTGAACTAATTGAAAGTTCTTAGGAAAGAGTAAGGGGAGCAAAGTTTATAATCTCTTAATGTGTTTCTTTCTTCAGTTCAAGACCTAGATAGATAAATGTGATAATTTTATCCAATTACAGGAACATATCCTAAACTTTCCTCACCTTTACTATTCTTCTTTGTTATTCTTAACTTACCAAATTTTCCTTCTTTCTAAATCCCACATAAAAGCCATTAAATAGCTTTGTTAATATACCTTTGCAATATCTTTTATTTTAGTGAATAGTGAGTTAGAAATAAAGGTTATCCCCAACACATTAAAAAGGGCATTATGAGTTCTATAATTAAAGGGCTTAAAAAAACAGTAAAAATATTTTCATTTTTATTGTAAAATAAAGGCAATTCCATAGCCTTATACCCTGTAACTTATAATTGAATAAAGTGGAAAATCAGAGTAATTCTGAAAGTCAATACGAAAAAAATTCCTATTATCTAATTTTCTCATAATCTTCCAATTTTATTGCCATTGTTAAAGCTCAAACTCATCTATCATCTTTTATCTATACAAATACAGTGTAATATCTCACATTCAGTGCAATGATATATATATATATAGATCAATGATGGATACTGAATAGCAAATGGTAAATGAAATTTTGGGAGGATTCAAAGAAAATCAAGCTTGCAAAAATGTACAGTTTGGTCCCGATCCTGGGATGGTTTCCCCCTCAAATCACATCTGATTATTTTACTTGATTGTGGGTTTTAGACAACTTTTTCATATGGAGACATCTTAGGTGGATTTGATGCTTCTTCTATCTTGAAAACAAGGATATCACTTTCATTCATTCTTTTCTTTCACATAGCCCAGCATGAATACATGATTTGGTTATCAAAATGACATAAAATTGTACATGTGAAATAGGAAATGATGAAGGAAAGCAGTCCTTAAGTTAAAGGAGAAGTGTATTATTACTAGTTACTCATCTCAAGATGAAATATGAAAAGGTAGAGGAAGGATAGCAGAGATGAGGGGGATCTACCCAGGATAAATTTCACTAAGGGCTCTACACCTCATGCTAAGTAATCAATTTCATTTACCTTATTTATTCTTCTGTTTTAGATCTCCTGAATAATGTAATTTTTGTTTAACAGATACTAAAAATATCTCTGGTTTTATCATGGGATAAATTTCTTTGCTGTCTCTACTGTGCTATAAACCAAAAGGAAAAATAAGAATCAATTATGAAATACTATAGAAGAAACAGAAATTGTTTCTTGTTCATATTTCTTTCTTTTTATTTATCAAGTGAAGGAACCAGTGAGAAATGATGTCAGATGTTTCTGTGACAATATGTTTTTAAAAGCCAAAGACCTGAGCATACACTGGTGACTCAGAAAAATCTTTCCAGAAATGCCTGGTCATGCCGAGAGACTATTCAGTTGTTCTTGTTTTTCTCATTAAAACTTTCAAGGTGAATTAATGTGTGCTCCTAAAATATCAGCATTTTAAATCCTGCTTGTTTGGAACATTTCACAGTCAGCCCATTGATAGCATCTTAAGGGATACACAGCTGGAACTTTTCCCATATGAGTCTAATGACTTTTTCCTTGAATACTCTACCTCCTTCAGTTCCGCCTTTCTAGACAGCACAACACACTGAGTGTTGATTTATACCAGGATACAGGCTGTTCTTGCCTTTCCTTTGTCCAGATTGTATGAAGGTCACAGTGAACAACAATGTCTCTCATGTACTTGTGCAATATTACAGAAGCCTAGGGCTTCGCTTGGCTTCAGGTTATTATTTGGAGATTTGAATCCTGACTTCTTTAGCTGCTTGATTTATTTTTCGCCTTCTCCTAAATTAAAAATACTACTGGTGCCTTATATATTTCACTGTGTGCTTTCATCAGGTTTTCAAGTTTTATTTGCTTTTTCACATTGCCTCTCCCATGATATCAAGATGAATGTAAATTTCAGTGAGTTTTTTTTAATCATAGTAAATAAATATATTTATATGAAACACAGTTCCTTGTCCATCAGTTTTACTCCTGCCCCTCTCTTTAAGAAATATGGAAGCTCAGGATTAAAAGGGAACTAGAAATCATCAACCACAGGCCCCAATTAATGCTTGAACATCTGGAGTTCTGCTCAACCACGTCCTGTTCTGTGGAACTCAATTCCTCACTAAGCAACACATTCCATTTTCCAAAGTCTCTTATTGTGAAAAGGTCCACCCTTTTATCAAAACTAAAACTGTTACATTCATCCACTGTTTTTTTTTATACATTTTGAATAAACAGAACTTTCTAAATTCTTTTTGCTAGGATATTCCTCAAACACAATTCTTATGCTTCTTTCTTCTATCTGCTCCAAATACTTCTCATGCTCACTGCAAGATCATCATGCAGACCTGCCAGTGGTACAAACTTCCTAATTTGCTCTAGGTTGTCAGCCTTCCTAACACACAAAATCAACAAATGGTACTGCTATGTGCAGAGTAGAATACAATCATATCATCATACAATCATCAGTGTAAATATAGCTTAAAACTAACTTTTTGTTTTGGAAGCCATCTCGTGTTGTAATTTCTTGGCAATTAAAATCTCCAAAGTCAAATTGCTTAACTTTTGTCTTATAGACTCTAAGTATGGTTGTGTACCCCAAAACTAGACCATTACATCTATTTTTATTACTTTTCATTTCATTAGGCTTGGCCTGATCTTTCCTAGAGACTCTCACCAAAGTACCCAATCAAGGCTCAGTGGGAGCTTCGGAAAGACAGCTAAATCAAATTGTGGTGCAGACTGAGAGGACTTTACAAAGGAGCAACTTGTGAAGAAACTGGTCTTTTACTTGTCAAGGGAAAATCTGAGAAAGGAATGAAATGAAAGAAGGAAGAAAATTCTTCCTCAGACTTTAGAGAATGTGTGTTCCTTTGCATATGGCAGAAATAGATCACTATAAGATGCTACAATTTAATTAACTATGTGTTAATTATTGTATAAATCTAATAAACAAATTACATCCTGGTCCTCATAATAGAGATATTTATCAGTCAGCTGAATAATTATTAAATATAAAATCTAAATATTTAGCCATGGAATTTATTATTTCTATCTGTTAAGTAGAAGATATCCCAGGGAATACAAGTTATATAATGTATGTACCATTTAGATAACCCTGCCTGTATGCAAATTTAAGTCTTTGTGTATGCCTAATAACAGTAAAGCAAAAGTAGCATGACCATGTTGCAAATAAAAGAATGAAAATTCTATTTTTATGAGAAGTAGGACAAGGTGGGCATAAACCCAATTATTTTCCTGAGGAAAAAAAAGGAAATTTTATTTAGAATCATTTTCTTGAGTAACATATTATAGAATGTACCAGCCATTCTTCTAGTCATGAGGCAAACAGAATAGACAGTAACTCCTCAGAGGAGAGACACAGAAAAATTAAAGGTAGCTAATGTTGAAAGTGAGAGGGCAAAAATAAACCAGGGAATTTGGACCAAGAAAGCCAGATAGAGGGGATATTAAATAGGATTATAAAATAAATACGTAAATAAATAAATAAATAAATAAATTCATAATATAGGAGTGAGAAGAAATATGTTGGTATTATTTGAAAGAGATGATAGAACAAGTCAAGAAAATATTACAATAGCATTCCAAGGAGAACGAGTTACCAATACAAAAGCTGGAGTGTTCCTGGGGTGTTCAGGAAACCACAAAAAAAGCAATTGTGTATAGAACATGATGAGCAAGAAGCAAAATAAGGATGTCAGAGCTACAATGGTGGTCCCAATCATAGGGCTTTATATGTCTTTGAAAGGACTTTGGCTTTCACTTTGAGTGAGGTGAGAAGGCACTGAAGGGTTTTGACAGAATTGATAGAATTTTACTTATATTTTGAAGAGGTTACTCTAGCAGCTCTATTGAGCTTAGATGGTAGGGGGGATAATGTAAGAATAGAACCAGCAAGAAAAATGAGAATGAGATTGCAAAAATCTATACAAGTAGTAGTGGTCTCTTAAAACAAGGTTAGAGCAATAGAGCTTGTGAGGAGTTGCCAATTCTGAAGCTATTTGGAAGGTAAACATATATTAATACAAATTACACTGGAAAGCTTTTCAGAAAGAGAATAAAATCCATGCAGGTCTTTACTCCCTTAATCTTATCCCAGGTAAAACCCAAAGAAATCAATATATGAAATAGTAGGAACTCAAAAAATATTAGAGTCAGAAATTCAGCTGTATTTTTCTATCAGTGAAGCAATCTTTGATCAAGCTAAGAGAAAACAGTTTGTCTCTACTCTTGTCATATGCATTATTCATAATATGCTAAGTACTATACTAGCGTTATAATTATGTGATGGGCTAAACTAAAGAAACCCCCAAATCTCAAGTAACATAAAAAGAAAGAGAGAAAACAACTTAATGCTTATAAAGTTGCATACACAATTCGTAAATATAAAATTTCAGTGTTGCTCTTCTAGGAGAATCATAACGCTTAAAAACAACCTCTAGGGCAATCCACGTGGCTCAGTGGTTTAGTGGCTCAGTGGTTTAGCACCGCCTTTGGCCCAGGGCGTGATCCTGGAGACCTGGGATCAGTCCTGCGTTGGGCTCCCTGCATGGAGCCTGCTTCCTCCTCTGCCTGTGTCTCTGCCTCTCTCTCTCTCTCTCTCTCTCTGTCTCTCATGAATAAAAAAATAAAATCTTTTTTAAAATAAATAAATAATAAAAACGATCACTGTTTGTTTTTTTTTCTTTCCCTCTTGTTTTTGGTGTAATAAAACATGTCTATGGGAAGTAGAGAAACACTTGCTTTTTGTTGAATGTTGACTGACATGATAAGCTTTATTTATAGGCTAAAATTAAGAGAAAAAAAAAGAAGAGCTTTTTATTGGGACTTTATCAAGATGGAAAGTTTCTGTAAAGCAAAGGAAATAGTCAACAAAACTAAAAGACAACTTACAGAATGGGAGAAGATATTTGCAAATGACATATCAGATAAAGGGCTAATATCCAAGATCTACAAAGAACCTATCGGGACGCCTGGGTAACTCAGCGGCTGAGCATCTGCCTTCGGCTCAGGGCGTGATCCCGTGGTCCCAGGGTTGGAGTCCCGCATATGGCCTCCCTGCATGGAGCCTGCTTCTCCCTCTGCTTCTGTCTCTGCCTCTCTCTGTGTATCTCTCATGAATAAGTAAAATCTTTAAAAAAGAAAGAAAGAAAGAAAGAAAGAAAGAAAGAAAGAAAGAAAGAAAGAAAGAAAGAGGATTTCCCATCTTAAAAAAGAAAAAAAAAGAACCTATCACACTCAACACCCAAAAAACAAATAATCTAGTCAAGAAACGGACAGAAGACAGGAATTAGACATTTCTCCACAGTAGACATATAAAAGGCCAAGAGACACATGAAAAAACGTTCCATGTCACTTGGCATCAGGGAAACACAAATCAAAACCACAATGAGATACCACCTCATAACAGTCAAAGTGACTAAAATTGACAAAACAGAAAACAACAAATGTTGGCAAGGATGCAGAGAAAGGGGAACCCTCTTATACTATTAGTGGAAATGTAAGCTGGTACAGTCACTCTGGAAAACAGTATAGAGATTCCTTAAGAAGTTAAAAATAGAATTACCTCATGATTCAGCAATTGCACTGCCAGGTATTTATCCCAAAGATACAGATGTAGTGATCCGAAGGAGCACCTGCACATAAATGCTCACAGCACTATGTCCACAATAGCCAAACTGTGGAAAGAGCAGAGATGTCCATCAACAGATGAATGGATAAAGAAGTATATATATATATATACATAGAATGGAATATTAGCCATCAGAAAGAATGAATACTTATCACTTACATCAATGTGGATGGAACTTGAGGGGATTATGCTGAGTGAAATAAATCAATCAGAGAAAGATAATTATCATAGGTTTCACTGATATGTGGAATATAAAAAACAGCACAGAGGATCATAGGGGAAGGGAGGGAAAACTGAATGGGAAATCATTAGAGAGGGAGACAAACTATGAGAGACTTAACTATAGGAAACAAACTGAGGATTGCTGGAGGGGAGGTGGGTGGGGGAATGGTGTACTTGGATGGTGGGCATTAAAGAGAGCACTGTGTGTTATAAACAACTGATAAATTATTGAACACTAGATCTGAAACTAATGAGGTACTATATGTTGGCTAATTGAATTTCAATTATTTAAAAAAATTTAAAAAGCAAGAGGAGGTAAACTGAAAAACAATGACATCAAGTTCTGTTTTCCTAGATGTTACAAACATATAGCTTCTGGTAGGCAGCCTTCTCAAATGGCTCCAAGTGATCTTCAGCCATTCAATAGTATGCACATTCTTGTGTAATGCATTCACCTTGAGTGTAAGCTGACCCTAGTGACTTGCTTATAATAAATAGAATATGGCAAAATTGATGTGATGTTACTTCTGTGATTATGTTACAAAAGATTGTGACTTCCGTTTTGTTAGCATTCCTTCTTGATGATGCTTTTCCTTCTCCTCTCACTAACTGCTGGTATGGTATAAGATGCTATATGGCAAAGCCCACATCATAAGAACTGGGGTAGGCATCTAGCCAAGAGTTCATGAGAAACCGAGGCCTCAGCCCAACAGCCATGAAAGACTGAATGCTCCAATGCCCATTGACTAAGATCCTTCACAGAAAAGCCTCAAGATGACTATATCCTTATGATATTTTCAGAGCCAGAAGACCCAGTCAAAAAGTATGTCAATTCCTGATCCAAGAATCTGTGAGATAATTGTGAGGTAAAGAATGAGTATATTTTAAGATGCTGAGTTTAAAGCTCAGCGTGATAGACAACTAATACATACTTATTTTAGTCTATGAGTTTAATTAGGAGAACTTTCAACACAATAGTAAAGAAATATTTTTAAGTAGATCACCTATGAATTTACTGTCCTGGCTCTAAGTGTTATTCTTTTTTTTTTTTTTTTTTTTTTACATCTAGATGTTATTCATAAGAGATAATGGTCAACTATAAAGGGTGTAGTGGCGAAAATAGGCTTTTGAGAATAATAAAGTTGAGGTAATGGTTCTGCCCTAACAGGAGCGTATTCAATAACTGAAATGTCAGTCACAGTCTTCTGTCTTGCTTGATACCTGTAACTTGTAGTAAGTATGGCAAGTATGAATTTATTAAGATTCTGCACTGTTAATATGTTTCATGATCCCAAGACTCATTAAAGTCAGAGAAGTATCTTATACTTTCTTGAATTCAAGGGATGGAAAGAAGTTTTTTTGTTTGATATTCCTTTTACCACCTCAATTTTCAACTGTCAACTGCTAAAATTCAACTGGTCATTTGCTTAAATTTACTTGAAGAGTATCATTCTAAGAGATACTTTGTTTATGGCAGCTAAAATATCTTTTCTGTATTATATCTTAAAGTAAGCCAAGGGATATATCATAAGGGAAATTTAATATAAGTACTAAGTAAACATATTAATAACATACACTAAGAGGAGCCTGCCCATCCTTAGTTGTACCCAATGTCAGAATTATAAAGATTAGTTTCTCTGAAGGATTTGCTACTATATTCAGTGAAATAATCTTGCTTTATACACAATTCCTTTAAACAGTAAGTTCTTGTATTCATCTAAAATAGAAAGCTTTCTCAACACAACCGGCTAGCACCCATTAACAGTGGAAAATGGGAAAACTACTAGTTCTTTCCCATGCTTGTTTTTCAAAGTCTTTCATGAAACATTATTCGGTTGAAATTCATTCTCCAACATTCGCCCTCACAGCTACAATTTTTCAAAATGTAGAAGACTTTATGCTACAGATCATAGATTATTTAGAAAACTGCTGCTGCCACTTATTAGCAATGTGATCTTAGGGGAGTAAACTGATACTTCTGAACTTTAATTTTCTTATCTCTAAAATAGGGGTCATAAACTATAGCACATATGGTTTAATTTTTTTCATAATCATGTAAGATAAGAAAAATAAGATTGAAACTCAAATTTTAACTTAAAAGCATGAAAGTATTAGTGTTAGATAGTGTATCACACTACCGTGTAGGGAGAATGGAGATATCAATATTTTCTTTCAAACTTGTATGCTCTTCATATGAAAAAAGATATTATTGGGATGCCTGAGTGGCTTAGAGGTTGAGCGCCTGCCTTCAGCCCAGGGTGTGTTCCTGGAGTCCTGAGATCGAGTCCCACAACAGGCTCCCTGCATGGAACCTGTTTCTCTCTCTGCCTATGTCTCTGCCTCTCTCTCTGTGTCTCTCATGAATAAAAATAAATTTAAAAAAATTTTTTAAAGATATTATAATCAGTCTGCATTAGAGTTAGTAGTAATGATTATAAAATTTACCTTCTGCTCATATGCTATTAAAACACAACATAGAAAAAAAAATAAAATAAAACACAACATAGAAATAAAACTAGCAATATCAAGGACTATAAGTTTATGTCCCCTACAAATGAAGAGTTAACAGTAAGTAGTCCAGATAAGTTGAAATAAAATAGCATCTTGTGTTCTTTGTATTCATGCCTTTAAATTCAATCTCAAAAGAAATCACATGAAATAGAAATATTTGCAGCTTTCTCATGAAGGTCACTACTAAACCCTGAGCCCTGGGTTAGCTCTTGCCATACACCTTACAGAGAAGTTTTCTCTGCATTTTATCACCTTTCACTAGACACAAAAAGACCAGTCAAGCATATTCATATTAGGGAGGAAAGACCTCTAAGATTCTTATATTCTGCTTTTTAGATCATCAAGAAGAGGTAGACATGATTAAAGATTGAATTTGCTTAAGAATAGTAGCTAAGTAAAAATGACTCCAAAATGAATCAATCAAGGGTCAGTTTCTGTCACTGTAGGCTCACTGGAAATATTAAACCCATCATTTACTGCAAATAGTGTAAATCAGGGCCTTCCAGATTGTATACTAGTCTTCTCAAAAATATTTTCTAAAATGTAGTGTCCTTTATTTTCTCAGTAAGAGGGCCATAAAGATTAAAAAAAAAATTTGAAAAGAGACACCTTAGGTACAATATTTTGCCTTCAAATATTTAGATTTTATTTTTTATATATGTACAAGAAACTTATGGTTAGAGCTGCCAGAGTCAAGGCATTTCTATTTCACTCTCCTCTGAAATCTATCCAAACTAGAAAATGCATGAAGCTCAAGGAGGATTTCTCTATCTTCAGTGAAAGTATGAAAAGCCAACTCAACTTCAAACTGTAATCTATAAATAAGCTACCAAGAACAACTGATATTGGGACCAATTTGTGGCATGATGCCTAGACTTGAAGTCTCTGTGTCTGTGTCTTTATCTATATCTGCATTTGCATTTCTATATGTTAATATACTGAAACCAGATAGCACAGATATGCTATTACCTAAACAGCTGATGATCAATTACTGTTTTGAGATATTAAGTTTAAGGAGTTAGATGGCTTATGGGAACCATGTGGGCCTTATTCCACACTGTAGAGTGGCAGAGACTAAGGCCAAACAAGGAACAGACAAAATCACAAGTACAGGTCTATAAATGGGAGGTAGTGAAAGGAACAATTTGTCACAACAGCCAATCATGATCCACCAAAGAAACTTGTAAAAATATAAGACCATCAAAAGCAAAAATTTGTGAGAGAATGACTCAGTCTGGCCTAAGTTTACTTCCTTTTCACCCCAAATACTCAGAGCACTGAGTGGATTATGGTACATACATATGTTCAGCAAAATGGGGTAAGAAAATTTCCTGAGAAATATTTCTTTCCCATCTTATTTTTCAGGAAAGAGCTGATCCTGACAGTATGGACCTCACTAAAAAGTAATCAAAACCAGCAGAAATTTGCACACACAATGGTTAAAGATAGCATAATGTAAAATGCACAAAGTAATAGAGCAAATGAAAAGCAAGCAAAAGTCACTATTAGATAGGGAGAAAATTTCAAAAAATCTTTGTGTAAATACTATCAAAAAATATTTTTAAAACATGGCCCAAGACAAAACATCAAAGAGCAAACAATTAAAAATTAATAAGACAAAAGAAAATAAAAAGTAAGCTAAGGCAAGGCAAGGAAACATAATAAAAAATAGAATTAAAAAACAAGCATGGAAGTAAACTGCAAGAATTAGAACACTAAAAACAGAAGCTTAGGAAAAACACATAGAAAAAAGAGTTGAGAAAGTTGAGCCAGGTAAACGTGGATTCACAAATCCAATGAGAAGCCAGGACCTTTCACACATCTTGGCCTTAAGTAAGACCCCTGGGACAGCCCAGGTTCTGACAAAGTTTCAAGTGTGGCTGAGAATGAGATTACGAACGACAGTGCAAGGTCGAAGCTCTAAGTGAAAGGTGATATAATGAGATTTAAGGATGCTACATCCAAAAACTAAATCATATAAAGTTCCTCAATTCTTAGAGCTGATACAATTTTTTCATTTGTTTCCCAAGCTGTTGGGCAAGGAAGAACCTTCAACTTGTACCAATTTATTTTCTCATCATCTCTTCTGATGTAGATTTTTCTTTTCTCAGTTTTAAACAGTCTCTATCAGTAAAATGCTGACCCTTTCACTTTGCTCTTAATGCCATCATGCTCATACAAGATGCTATTTTGCTATATGACAGAGCTTGCCGTATATCTTCATGGAGGCAGAACAGAGAGCCTCACACTCACATAGGAATCCCTTTACTGCTCTCTGAGTCTTGGTTCTCTTCAGTGATAGCTGTGCTGTCTTTCTGGTTAATTCTTGCCCTAAAGCAGTGATATCGCACACAGCCCAACTGTGACGTGGTCAAAATTGTGGCCAATACCAATTACAGACTCAAGAAAGAAGGTCTCTGCCTTTGGGTTCTACAATTTTAAAAGTTCCATGCTAGCCTTATTCTAACAGTGTCTCTTACCTCTGAGCCGACTGAGAATGACAACCTGGAGTACATGAGCTCATCTTCTATAAGACAGACCAAGCTCTTTTTATCCAGATATTTCTTGTCCAAATGGTTCCTCAGGCCATTTCTAAGCTGGGCATGAGCCATTCTCCTGGTCCATTCTTCTAAGAGTAGTCTATACCACTTGTGTATGGACCTGAGACAGACTTTAAAGTGACCCCATGACCAATGTAATTTTTGTAATTCTCAACCTTCTCCCCTTGAGTGTAAGCAGAACCTGTGAGTGCTTCTAAAAAAAAAAAATTGTATGTAACAAAGGTGATGGGATGTCACTCCAGTGATTACATATTATATGGCAAAAGCAATGGTATGTTATACTGCATAGGTATACACCTAATATAGGATCATGTTATATAAGACTCGATCTTGGTAGGCATCTCATGATAAAGTCTTTCCTTCTTGTTGCCTTTGAAGAAGCAAACCACGAATGCTACCTCTTTAGCGAAATGAATTCTGCTGATATGCTAAAGGAACATGTAATCAGATCCTTCTCAAGTTAAGTCTCCAAATGAGAATGTTGCTATGCTGTCACCTTAAATGCAACCATGTATGATCTATGCAGAATAGCTAGTTAAGCTATGCCTTGACTCCTAATCCAAAGAAACTATAATATGATAAGTATGAGTATTTTGAGCCACAAAGTTTGTGCTACATAGAAAACTAATACAGTACTCCAAGGATGGTCTTAAAGGAGGGTGGTTAGGAGGACTGAATATAATTTGAGTATGTGGGCTGAATGCCCTCAAGCATTATAGGAGGCCCTGGGCAGAATATGAAGGAGTTAGGATGATGGACAGGAGAGAGGCAGGGTGGGCTGGCCTCTACACTGCTTTGGTCTGATATAGAACTCCAAGGAGTGCTACAATTGTAAACCTAAATATTACCTTCTTGGTTGTGGTGAAAGTAGAACAATAGAACACATTTCATCTAATGATATGTTAACATTAGTTATAGCTTTTAAATATGGGGACTATGATATGTGGATCTCTATTTGTACTTGTGTGCTGGGCCATCCCTGCTAACTCAGCCCTATTTTAGCAATGAAAGGCTTAGATTTCTTAGGTCCAATTGTAGCATCTTTATATTATACATGAAGTAATCTGCCCTGCTGCCTTTGGCCAAAGTCCTTCCAAATGGTAGGGAGACCTAGCCAATCTGCCTACCCATGCATAGCTTGATAAAATCACATGCTGCAGATAAGGTAGGAATTTCTGAGTACCTTAAACATCCAAGGGGAGACAACAAAATTAAATGAAGATTTTTTTCTCTCTTTTTAACAGGAATAATTAGTATTTTACTGTCATGCTACGTCTACAATTTGGTATGGAAAATGGGAGGAGGTAGGTTTTCTTCTAAGAGCCTTCAAAAGTCTGTTAGGCAAAAAGTCCCCCTTTGCTTTAGGTTTTCTCGTCAACCAAACTAACCTGGTTTCTCCCCCTATATTTTAGTTCAGAAAGTGGAGGTTAGCACATATTGATATGCGCACGCACACACACACACACACACGCACACTCAACTCCATTCCTTTTTACACATTATCTCTAGGGAGAAGAGTTGGGCTTTCCAATATCTGTATATGATGTTATATGTCATTCAAGCCTATAGTAAAGTAGTATGTCCTTGCTTGATAGGATTGATTTTTGAATGGTACATCTATTATGATCAAAAAGTCACCTGTAAGACAAAGTTGAAAAATGACCTCTTTGTTGTAGGAGGGATTTTCCAATCCTGGAGCTATAAAACTTATAGCTAAACTTTGAAGATAAAAAGCTAGAAGGGTACACAAAAGAAAAACTGACTTAATATCACCCAAATAAAACAATATAATCAAAATATTTTCCTGTTAGTTTAACAGAAAACTATTGTAAATGTAAGTTTATATGCTGAGTGTAGTATTGCAAGATACAATCATTATAACTCACAATCTTAGCTAGCATTCCACCAAAATGTTACAGTTTTGAAAGTGAACAGATAAATAACTTTAGAAATGCCACACTAAATTGCCAAGGAAGCAAAGACATCCTGGGGCTATGTGCACAACAGTAACAATAAAACATGTCTAGCTATTGCAAAAAGAAAAGTGTGTGTGTGTATATATATATATATATATATATATATATATATATACAGTGTATAAAAAAGTGTATATATTATATATATATATATATATATATATATATTACACTGAGTGGTCTAAATGGTAACAAAAGAAACACCTGGCAATGCCATGAGATTTAACTGAAGGTGGGAGGTGAGGTGGTGAGGAGCATCCAAAACTATTGTGGATTATTCTCTTCTTCACCTTTTACCAATAGTGTCAGGCAAGATAGTGGGGGAAGAAAAAGAAAAAGGCTGAGACATAGGTGAGTGGAAGGAGGTCATTTGTATCTGCAGCTAGAAATCTGGTTTTGAACCTAAAGTGTGTTTACTTCAAAGACCAAAGAAATCTAGCCATACATAAAGGCCTGAGGCAATGCCTATTTGTTAACAGAGCTTGCCTGTGGGAGAGTCTATATGCCTCCTTGGACAGAACTTCTTTTAAGGTGGAAGAGAATCAAACACATAGGCTGTATCAAACAATGCTCAAGATATGTAGGACTCTCTGTATTTGCCAATTACAAAAAGAAACCCCAAGTGCTCTTGCCAAGTGATTTCTGGAGGGAATTTGGGTAGTTGCCAAAGAGAGACTATAAGAACCAAAAGAAGAATCAGTATCTTCTCAGTTCTACAGAGAATACTGTGTGCATAGCTTTGCTATGCTAAGGGCTCCAGAGAAACGGCCGTACTCCAAGAGAAGAGGAATGTCCCAGAGTTGTGTCTGGGAGCAACTGAGGTTCTTACCAGAAAGGGAGAGTAGGGAAGTCGAGTGACCTAATTGTGAGCAATGGAGGAAATGTCCAAATGCCTCATTCAGCTTTTCTGGGAGCACATTTAATGGCTGCAGGCTCCAGGTTTATAGAGGATAGTGGCTTACTTCCTTGTGGACACAACTAAGAAGTCATATATGGACCTCAAAAGATATGTAGAAGAGATGTAAAGAGAACCAAAAGCTGAAAGTCAGGCTGAAGCAAAACTCCATAAAATAAGGAACATGAATTGTAATGCATCCATCCGTATTTGTACACCCAAGATTAATTTGTCCCAGGAGCATGGGCTAAAAAATCCTTCAGATCTCCCATTTGTTAGAATTTCATGTATAGCACAATACCATGTGCATAAAGAGATTGCATATGTATATGTTTGTCTATGCATAAAATATCTCTGGAAAAAGACACAAGTACTGATAACAGGGACTTCCTCTGGGGAACTGGGAGGTGATGTGAGAAGGGGAAGTAGACTTATTTTTAACTTTTCACGTATGACTTTTGAACATTTTTAACATGCACTTATTTCTTTTTCATAAAACTCCATACAATCTAATTATAAATAGAACAAAACAAGTTTTAGTGTTTTAAAACCCCCTTTTTTTTCAACAGATAAAAAGACCCAAAATATAATGTCAATAAATGAGAGCAGCCAATTCCAAGTTTTTAAATAGTATAGAGGCCAGCATGTGGGTAAATCTATAGTTCAGAACAGACAACAATAAGATTGTAAAGATTCCAAAAGTCTTATAGGTCAAAATCCATTTTTCCCATTAGGTTTCAGGAATCACCATTTAAAAAATGTTTTGATTTGGCCATGAGAAAATTTCTTAATGCCTTATTTTTCTTTTCTTCTACCTGCCAGGAAACTCATATGGACAATGCTAAATTATAGTTTCTGGCAGTTATTTCTCATTTCCTTTCTACCAGTTCCTATCTGTATTTATCTTTATGTTTGTACAGCTATTTTACATAGTGGTTTTTATTAACAACCCAAATACGTCTTGGCAGTAGAAGTGCTTAAAAAATCAAGCCTCCCCCCCAAAACATGAGAAGAAAAACCAAGTAAAATAATGAATTGAACAACCAATACTTAGACAATATATTAAAAAATTCTCAGGTACAATTATGTGTGTGAAACTTTCTGGCGTGCAATATAGCAATGCATATCAATTCTCTTTTTAAAAAGATATATACTCATCTGAAATTCAACTTCAGTCACTAGAGAAAACTTGCTGTGAAAGGCATTATTGATCAGTCTTTCTGGGCAGGATAAACAACAGGCATATCTAGAACACAAATTCATAGCTGGATTACCTTAGAAGTTTGTTTACCCTGGAAGTTCTAAATCAGCCTTCAAGAATTCTTGAGAGACACTGAACCAGGCTCAATATTCGAGCAGCATGAGACTAGGATGCTCATACTGGGGCTGTCCACGGCCCAACCTTCCCGGTTTCATGTGATCTTATGTGGTTCACAGATGAGAGTGCTTTTGACTCCTCCTTTTCCTCCAGGGACATTTGGTAATTCTAGATACATTTTTGGTTATCACAACTGGGGAGGAGGGTGCTATTGACAATTTATTGGGAAGAGGTGAGGATTGCCACTGATCAACCTATAATTCACAGGACGATCTCCCACAACAAAGGATGATCTGTTCCAAATTCCCAGTAGTACCCAGACTGAGAAATTCTAGTCTAAATGTACTTCTTTCTTCAGTTTTGCTGCTTTTCTTGAGGCAGTGCCAGACAGTTGGGCACAACTTCTCTTTGCCTCACTTGAAAATAAAGAAAAAGCAGTAGGTCAAGAAGGGAAAAGATTCTTTTATTTTCTATGTTCTTGGCCACAATGCCACTATATCTATACTCAGAGATATTTTCATACCTGAGGAGAAGGTATTAAAATGGGGGGGGGGGGGAGTTGGGTTTTTGTTTAGTTTGTTTTTTGTTTTGTTTTTTTTTTACATTTCATCCCTCTGAATTCCTCCTTTAGGGCAAGAATCAACAAATCATTTGCTTGAGTAAAATGCAGGGAGATAAGGAAATAGATTAATAATTATTGTTAAGCAAAATGTTTTATCACCCCTCTTATATTTTAGAAGTGCTAAAAGCATTTGAGTGAGAGAAAGTATGGAGCATCTGATTTCATCTGGCATATGAAGAGGTTAAAAATGTAAAAACAGAATAAATGTAGGACAAAGATATTAGCCTGGGGACAGGTGGAGGTGACCATGAAGTCTTTCAATAGAATTTAGAAAACCCAAAATCTGGATAATTAAACCCATGGATTTTTTGCAAACCAAAGTTTTGCTTTAGTTAATCATCCTTATTCAGATGTTTTTTTTTTTCTTAATTAGAGGAGGGCTAGTATTGAAAGTAATGTTTTTTCCTGCTTTATACTTTCCTAGAGTTAAGGATGGAATTATGTTAGGAATAATAAAAAAGTAAATATATGGTCTAAGGCAAATCCCATATTTTTAAAGCAGTCTCTAAATAATTGGACATTAGAAATATACATTATCTGTTTCCAAAGACCAGGTAAAAATAGATATGAAACAGAACATGAACAGATGTTGAAATTCTAAAATATTAGCAGTACACATTCATCTAATTCATCTCTTTTAAAATTTAACTTAAAATGATAGACAAATATTTAAGAGCACTTTGACATTTGCTTTTTCATATAATATACATTTTATTACAGGTAATGATAATCTTTTATGCTACTTGATGTAATTGATGAATTGATGTAATGCTGTCGTTGATATAATGAAGGATAAATTCTTGAAGGGTAGCAGAATATGCCACCCTAAATATGCTTTTTTGACATAGGACTATTTTGAGCTGATTATTTTGAGAAACAGCAGAAATCAGAGAAGCTCTGAAAACAGAAGCTATTAAGCTGGTGACTTAGAGCAGCCCAAAGGATTACTCATTTTTCTCTGGATACCTCCCAAGTATACATGAGGTATATATGTTAATAAATATATGTTTTTCTTTTGTTAATCTTTTACAAGAATCTTAGCTAAGAAGTCAGAAGAGTAGAGGGAAAACAAAAATAAGGAAACAACACACTGCAATTGATTGATTTTAACATTTTCTGCTCCTAAGGAAGACTGTAAAAAAAAAAAAAATATATATATATATATATATATATATATATATATATTCTAGATACAGATACAGAGATGGTCATTAATGTAAAAAGACAAAGGAAAGAATAATTATAGTATTTATAAATATCTTATTGTAACTTCCTTTATCTCAATTACATAGATAGTAGATTTGCAAAGTGGGTTAATCAGTTGGACCTAGAATCATTGCTTCCCAGAAAATCATGACTACTACAATTATGTATTCAAGTTCTTCCTCTTCTATGTCCTAATCCCCTCACAACCCAAAAAGGGGTGAAGGGGTTTGCTTTCTTTTAAGAGAAGACTTTCAAGGCAACTGTGTAGAGATAAGTTTCCTATATTCACATATTTTTTTCTGATACCATAGTATGGGAATATAATAAAAATCTAATCTCAATTTTCATTTTGGGAGTAGTGTTTTACTCCTGTTTTTTGCCATAGACTCGTAAATGCCCTTTTAAATCTTTCTACTTATTAGAAAGTACTTACTACTTCTGTCTACTTCTTCTTACTACTTTTTCAATGGAGTTTCTCAGAGATGGATCCTAAACTCTCATCCCTTTTTAAGTACCATATTTTCTCTAGAAGAGCTCTATACTTATTAACATCCAAATGTGCACAGCTTTCAAATTAGATATCAATTTCATTAAGATGTATATTTCCAACTACATAGTTCCTAATACTTGTGCTTGCAATTCATCAGATTACTTCCAGATGGTAGTGAGGCTGTTGGTTTGCATAGATTGTGGGTAGAGTATTCCCTCTCCATAATGAAATGCGTCAGCAATTTAAACAAAATTCAGGAAATACATTTTTATAATTCTAATAACCTTTAGTTTCTATAAGAAGTAATAAAAGAAATACTCATAGAAGAAAGACTAGAGAAGTTGAACCATGTAGGAACTTTTAACAACGCTTACCCCTAACTAACTTAATGACTTCAAAGGTAAGTAGTAGACATTTCTTTCTGCTATCAGTAAATTTAGTGACTTGCAAGAAGCTTTAGGTATTAAATTCAACACAAAGCTAGAAGCAAAATATTTTTCCAGCTCTTATATTTGCCAGTTTAGTTTTCCTAAGGACTTTTCATTTCTATATTGAAAAGAAAAAAATGTCTTGTGCTATTGTTGCATGCCACTTCTAAATAGCACAGATCTAACAGAATAATGATGGATTTGCTCCGTAAAGAATTCTAAAACATTGATAGTAAGGAGAATCCAATAGGCCAAAATGGAACTGATTCTCTCCCATCTCCATGCTTTTGGCTACATCTTCCCTTCTTCCTACTTGAATTTAGGTTTGTAGTATTATTGAGACACATGACATAATGAAAAAAACTATCTGAATCAGAAGCACTAGGTTTTCTTCAAAGCCAGAAAAACATTGTCCCAATTTTTGCACTAGGTTTTCTTCAAAGCCAGAAAAACATTGTCCCAATTTTTGCTACATATACCATGAGATCTGATATTAGGCCTGTCTGATTTACTGGTGACTGTTCACAGCATTATGACCACATCCCCTAGCATCTAGTACAGTAAATAACAGCGAGTGTGTGCTTATAAATATTGCTTACTAATTAAATGATTAAACTTTATAAAATTTACTTGTCATCCCTATGCAACAGTTTCTTCAGTTGTAAAGAGGGGGAAAAATCTAACTCGAGTTAATATGAAGATCAAAGGAGATAATGCATGTTTTTATGGTTTTGGTTTGTTTCAGAGAAAGTATGCATAAGAGCCAGTTGGGGGTGGGGTGGCCAGAGGGAGACAGAGAGAGAATCTTAAGCAGGCTCCACACCCAGTGCAGAGCCCATCATGGGGCTTGATCTCATGACCCTGAGATCAGAACCTAAGCCGAAATCAAGAATGAGATGATTAGCCAACTGAGCCACCCAGGCACCCATGTTTTAATGGTTTTTAAACTCTCAAGTATTATGCCAAATTAGTTGAAGTTATTCTTACTATTTATGAAAGCAGCTAGATTCAACATCATCATCATCATGCTAGAGCTAAATGCTTTGTAACTAATTACACTTTGTTTTCTGTCCTCCATCCTTCCCTGGCACATCCTAAGCATGAATAAATTCAGCCACCAAGGGCTGTGTCTGCTGCTGCAAACAAAGAAAATTAGACAACTCAGTTGATGAGTGTCCTGGTTTCTGACCATATCTGATATACCACATAGGATAGGCTAGGTCAGACTACAGTAAGAAACAGCCACAAAAGTTTATAAGTTTATATAGCTTAAAGCAAAGAGTATACTACTCCTTCACACTACAGTTTATGGTGTGTGTAAACTGGGGATTCTCCTCCATGACAAACTTGTGACCCAGCATGACAAAGCAGCCACTGTTTGAATTATTTGTTAATTATTGTGACAGAGGAAAAGAGTTCTGGAAGATTTTCCACTGGCAACTAAATCTTCCTTCTAGCAGTAACACTTGGCCCTTATGTTAATCAATTCATTGGCTGGAAATGGTTATATGGGGGACAAAAGATGAAAGGTGGCTATGAGCTCAGAGGCTGAAGAGCTGGAAACATAAGATGAACCATTAATGGCTACAACACCTGGATCCTCAAAGAGTGCCCCAAATCCTACCTGTCCCAATCTTTTCCCTTTTTACTTTTTGCAACAGCCATCTGCAACCTTCTTTTTCCTTCAAATTTCCTACTAATCATTCTCTAGTCTCTAAAGGTGTTCTTTCCACCTACATCATGGAGAAATGGAAGTTATGAGCCACTCTGGCATGGTAAGCTCTGTGAGTACAGGGATGACCATGGTATCCTTTGTAGTTACATTCTTTCTGCCTAACATAGTGCCAACACATAAAAGTAACCATTACACAAATTGTTCCCTACATCAAGTGTTTCCTACTGATATATGTAGTATGCTAAAAAATAGCCCCACTATAATGTCTGGAATTTGCGTTACCACATATGAGGGCCAAAAAAAAAAAAAAAAAAGAATGTGACTCAAAATCTTGACTTAGGAAGATTATCCTGAGTTATTTGGCTGGTCCCTAAATGCAATATAGGTAACTTTATATTAAGGAGGCAAAATGAGATTTCACCCACAGAGAAGACCATGTGAAATGGAGCCTGAGAGACCTGAAGAGCCTGGCCTTGAAAATTGGAGCATGGTAGCCAGGAGCCACCAGAAGCCAGAAAAAGCAGGGATGGATCATTCTCTAGAGCCTCTGAAATAATTATGGCTATTCTGATACCTTGATTTTGGCCTAGTGACACTTTGGCATCTAAAAGTGAGAAGAAATATCATTAAGTTTGTGGTCATTTGTCATAAGACACTAATATGTATCAGAATTATGTAGGGTTTTATTTTTCTAGAATGTGTGCATTGGGC
The DNA here is from genome assembly GCF_905146905.1 of Nyctereutes procyonoides. Taxonomy (NCBI): domain Eukaryota; kingdom Metazoa; phylum Chordata; class Mammalia; order Carnivora; family Canidae; genus Nyctereutes; species Nyctereutes procyonoides. The sequence goes on along the minus strand of NW_026575158.1, from coordinate 1,924,114 downwards.
AAAATATATTGCTATATTTAAAAATGCTTAATATAGAAACTAAAAAATTACTTGTGATTTTTATTAACATGTATTTGCTACATTTCATGAAGTTATAGTACTTGCAGTATTGTTTTACTTCCTTGAAATGAGTTGTGTTAGGGTGGAGTTTTCAAAACATTGAAATTATATTCAGCATATAGCTGTCTCTCAGATTTGGATAGTTTAAAACATATTCATTATACTTGCTACAGTTTGTGGAGGTAAAATCCCATATGGTTAAATTTTAGTAGTTGCGGTAGCAATGAGGCTTACCAAAATTATGTGTTTGTTTATTGGGTTTGCTGCCATCTCTCCATTCTTTTCTTCTCTTTTTACACATTAATAATGTGCTATATTTATTTTGCTTCTCCATCAGTTCCTAATTCACTTTTCTTCAAAATATCTAAAATCTAATAGCCCTTACCTATAAATATTGGCATTGCTGCTATAGAAATTCAATCCCTTGAAAATATAAGGAATGAAGGCAGCTCTACAAAAATCTTTGAGTTGCTCTTTAGAACTCAGGCTAAAGTATAGAACTATCTATTCCAGATATGAAAGCAAATGGGGCTTTCACTTGAAAATGACAAACTGCAAAGTCCTTTTTTTTTTTTTTTTATTTATTTGAGAGAGAGAGAGAGAGAGCACAGAGCTGGGGAGGGGGGTGGGCAGAGGGACAGGAAGAAGCAGACTCCCCACTGAACAGGGAGCCCATTACAGGGCTCTATTATAGGACCTTGGAAACATGACTTGACCCAAGGACAGACACTTTAACTGATTGAGCCACCCAGGTGCCCCCAAAGTATGAAGTCTACATAAAAGCTAGAACACCTAATTACAATTTAGAGAACTGTTGAAATGGGCCCTGTGAGGGAATTCAAACTCTTTCTTATACATTTGCATACTTGCCCAGTTATCTAAGCATGGATTTTAAATGCTCAAGGCATGTATATCTATAATTTTCCATTAACACATAGTAATATTTATTTCTTAGGCAAATTACTTAATGTATAATTCTAGTATATGTCCATTTATGCCTTATTTCTATTTGATTTTTAGAAAATAAACCCTACCATGATAGATTTCTGAAAAGAAAATTAACGCACAGCCTTTTGTAATAATTGGGTGCAATTGCAAGCTACTTCATAAATTAATAAGAAAATAATGCTCTGTGATATTTTGTTGGTCCAAAAGAGTTATATTGCCACTTCGGTAATGGTTTTGCTTGTACTCCAAGGGTTATCAACACAAAGGGAGATTATAGTTCACTCTCCTCTTTCTGGGTGTGCCCCAAACCAGCAGCACAGAGATAATGCTTTTGCTTCTATTTAGATTGTAAATCCCTTGTGCATTCCAAATACTAATCAGTGCTTATTTCACTTCTGGATCCTCCCTTTTCTTCCCCATCTTGCCCTCTATAGTTTTCACTGGCTATATAACGAGACACAGCTGATGCTGTTTATTCCTGCTGGGATATTTTTAACATCAGACTTTTTATCTGTACATTCAGCTTTGCCCACTGTCATTTGAATCCAAGCCCTGTTTCTCTTTGTTGCCCCTCAGGAAGTCTCATCTATGCACAAAACACCCTTTGAAGTGAAAGGGAGCTTCCCTCTTCAATGGTCTTCCTTATCCAGGATGCCAAGAAAGAATAGGTTCCTCCCAAACAACTGAATGTAGGGGTTGTGTCTTCTGTGTTTGACAGGATCCCCATGTACTCAGTTCTTCCAGAATGTAAAGTGGTGCCAGCTGGCTCCACCACCCACATGGGTGTTTCTTAAATGCTAAGTGAATGGATGAATGAAACCTAATGTGAGCATATAAGAAAAAGAAAAAAAAAACCCACAAAACTAAAAGTTAATTCACATTTTCCAGTTGTATCAAAAGCAGTCTGTCTCTGATAATATATGGAGGCATTTAGCAAAAAGAAGTAATTGCAGATGGAATCAGTAAGTGATCCCATAAGAGTAACAGACTTCAAACAAAAGGGATCCATTGCATTCTTCTTGTGTCTGTATTTCCCAAAAGAGCAAGACCCTTGCTTTATTCGGAAACATGTTTAATTCTACTAGAATCTTTAATGTGCTATAAGTTAACAAAAATTTGTAGCACAGAAAAGCTATAGTGAACCAAGAAAAATAAAAAGTGAGAGTGGGTGGTTGGTAAAATGCTGAAGGACTATTTAGCACAAATTGGTAACTACTACTCAGGGTTTTTTTCCCACATTTCTATTATCACAGTATTGCAACACTCTTTAAATGTTTATGAAGCAAGTATTATTTCTTTTATGAAGCAAGTATTACTAAGGAAAATATTCTAGACATCATAATACCTCAAAAAGTTTTGATAAAATAATATGTTAAAAATATGACATGGCATAGAAATGAAGGAAGAAACAAAGAAACAATATATGTGAATCTATCACTTGAGTAACAGAGGCTTTATTGCTCCAAACTGAAAAACACTGAAAGGAAAGATAGAAACTCACTTAAGACATTCATCTATACCTTTTCGTGAATGCATGGAGAAACCAGAAAAATGGAGACAACCAAATACTGGATATAGTTACAAAGAACGTGATCAGAAGTCAAAATGCTCAACTTTTACCATAATAACATTGATATAAAAAGAGGTTTACCCAAACCACAGCAAATCTATGAGTAAAGCAGGAGGACAAAATCTAGAGGTGGTGGTTCACACAAGAAATGAACACAAAAAGCAATCAGATTCTAGAATCCTCCTTTCCCAACTATCTTTGTCACAGTAACTAATTGATATTATCATGAGAACTTTAGAGGCAAAAGGGCAGTTTGCCTAAAGGTTCATGTTAGAAATGTCAGACACTTCTTTCCCAAGGTGAATAACGAGATAAGGTGACAGATGCTTTAACAGAAGAGAACTATAAAACATGCCAACGCTATCTCTGCCTGTCTGCACTTTTCACTTCTTAGAATGTCCAAGGCCTGAGAGAAGTAGTGAGTCATTTCCATGACCAACAGTTGGACAGGTAGACAAAACATCCATAGTTTTGTAAGCCTCTAAGCTTTTTTTTAGATTTTATATATTTATTCATGAGAGACACAGAGAGGCAGAGACACAGGCAGAGGGAGAAGCAGGCCCCCTAGGGGGAGCTCTATGCAAGACTCGATCCCAGGACCCCAGGATCATGACCTGAGCCAAAGGCAGACCTCAACCACTAAGCCACCCAGGAGCTCCCTGAGCTTTTTGATTGTAACAAAGCAACTTCCTATTTCCAGATAGGAATCTCATTTGGCTGGATTCTCATGGTTCTCTCAGGAGCATTCTAATTTCTGCAACTCTACCACATATATGTTTTCCTATGTCTTTCCCGAGTGATGATCTCCATCTTTTAGGAGTAATCCCTACTTTTTGCCATTTTTCAAGGAACTCTCAAATCTGGAACCCATTTGATAGCCCTCCTGTCCCATAATAGCTAGCTATTATGAGCCAGAGTGTAAAGCCATTTTTTGTCACCCAAATATCTTAGTATTACCAATCCTTTAAGGCCTAATTCAACTAACACCTCCTCCAGAGTTCTATCCATACCTTCCAACTGCCACTGCCATCACCACTACTGAGCTTCCCAGGTTTGGCAACTTTCCTTGTCCCCATTTATAACTTTTAACTTAGGACACAGATATGTGCATAAGAATTATTCCCCCCCAAACCATAAGGTTCTTAAAAGAGGATCAATGAGTAATTCACTTTTATACAAAACGTATCAAAAAATGAATAAATGAATGGAGAAATACTTATTCCTTTTGCTGTATGTGCAGGGACATTGTACCAATCCACAGTACTTAATACTAGGTCTATTAAAGATACAACTGTCTTCAACTCAGCTTAGTTGCTTCAGGAGTTAACAAATGTTTCATTAGTGGAAGATCCGATTCCCTTTATATGAAAATACCTAAATATCTGCAAGTTCAGCTGCAAATTTACTTTCTCTCTTTTTGCATCTTTTGACTTTTCCCCTCTACCCTCTGACCTATATTCAGTGGATTTTTTATCCCCCAAAACATGAAAGAGTTCTTGCAAAATGCTATTCCTTCTTCCTGAAAATACCCATTTTGAGTTCGTTTTTCATCTGTAATTCTTATTATCCTTCTGATGACAACTATTACTACCTCAGGAAAGCCTTCCCTGACCCTTTGATCTCAATTCCTTTTAGAACATACACAAAATTCATTCCTTCAGAGTACTTTTTATATTAATGGCATATTACATAAAGTCAATATCATGATTATCTGATATCTATACCATCGGTTCCCAGATAAGAAGGCCCATTTCTGGATTTGCTTACCAATTCTATCTCTAGTATCTTACAGACACTTATTAGACAAATGACATACAATAAATATTTGTTGAAAAATATGGATACATATACACTTTGTACCATAAATGTTGACCAATACCTTTAGGGTGATACATTTCAGTATTATAGTTTTTGGTTCTTCAGACTTATCTTGGTTTGAATTCATGCTCTTCTACTTACCAACTTTGTTAAATTGAAAAACCAATTACTCTCTCAATTGGCTCAACTAAAAAAATGATAATGTCATTTGATGTATATACAAAAGTGTCTGATATTTATTGAGAATAGATGTTTAATAAAAGCCAATTCCCTTTTCCTTTCCTCAGTGAATTCTGAGCTCAGTGAGGATAGCTTATTTGACTCCATATAATCAATTACCACAACTGATAAAGAACATCTTTAAGTATATAGACTTCATAGACAAAAGACCATGTCTTTATTTGCTTTCATTCATTTAACAGAGTAACTGTGAGAGTTAGACTATGGAAGACTTTGTAAATAATGAAAACAAGTTTCAGTTTTATTCTGAGCACAATTGGAAGATACTATAGAACTCTCTTAAGAGATGCAAGAAAGCTTTCTACTACTAGACTTAGTTTTATAACATGGGAAAGGAAATGAGATGCACCAAGATTTTTGAGCATTAGACTTCTTAGGACAGAAACAAGGAACCTAGAACGTATACTCAGTTCAACCATTGTTAGATTAAATCTTTAAGAGAAAAGAATAGGAAAGTTTATCTTTAAAGATACCCGTCATAAAAATTTCCTTAAAGTTCCCTAAATAGTTGCGACAAGACTAGGTCATTGATGTAAACAGTTAAACATTTCCAATTTCCCAGTTATGAAAGGGAAAGCATACATATTTATTTAATAGAAGTTTTCTGTGACACAGGAGGTTTCATAAGGAAATAAAGACCCAAAGAAACAATTAGACCTATGTATTTTTATGCTAGGTTTGATGAAAAGTACACAGTGATGGAGGAATATGAGAGGTTCAGAAGTATAAGGTATTTTAACATACTAAGGGAAACTGAGCGAGGCCTATTAGGCTGCTTCTTGGCATCCTTTTGTCTTCAGAGATAAGATAGTTCCCTTGCTCTGGGTACAGGAATGGCATTTTTTCATATGAATCTTTTAATGGCCTATGTTAGGGAAGAAGAGTGAAGAGAGAAGAAGGCCAGAGTTACCATCTGCTCCTGCCACTTTCTTGGACTTCTTTAGTTCAAATATTCAATATATCAAAGTCCTATGTTTTGGGGTTAGCATGTCCTGAATCCCATCAATCTTGGTTGTTGAAACTAAAATGAGCAAGGTATATATCTATTACATATTCTTTAATCATCTCTAAAATCAATTGAATGACTCCTTTCTCTGCAAAGTCTAATGTTTCCCTAAGCTCATATTTGAATAACATTAATTTCCATAAACTCTCAAATTGCTAGTTCATATTCAAACACTTTTCCCATTGAAATAAAATTAAGGTTAATTTGTAAGGGAAAACTAAAGGTATTAAATATTTAAAGTAGAGCTAAGTACCAAACAAGGCATGAGATAATGATTGTCTACAAGTATCTGAGGGTGTAAACATCACAGAGACTAAAAAACATTTAACACAGAACAAGGTTTTGGTAAAATTAAGAAACTAGCATGATATTGACAGGATCTGGACTATGAATAAGACTACATGAAGCAGAACTTCTTTTGGAAATCAAATTGTAAATTCTCCTTCCCTAGTTAAGATAGGACACAGAAATGCTTTTTACATGTAGAAGGCCCTGAGAAAACTAAGGTCAATAAGTATTCATTAATAGTTCCCCATGATTTGGCAAAAGGCCATTCCTTTCCCTTATGATCAGGGATTCTGCTCACTACTGTTGTTCTCAAAGACTCATGAATCCTTTTAATAGCCTTTGAGGTAGAAGATCACATCAAATAAAACAGCCCTGTACTCTGTATTTGTCTCACTGGTAAAGCACTTGGATACCAATTTTCTGTCATGAACAGAGGAGGCAGGTTAACCACACCAAAAATGTTTGGCCTTCTCCTAACTCCATATTTTTATTAAAATCAGTCAAGAATGGGACTTGGTAAGTCTCCATGTCTAAATACCTAATGTATAAAAGAGCAATTACATTTCTTAAGACTATATAATGTCAAAATACTTAGTGATCCTATAGTAGTTGCACTTCATTTATATACAAAGCCCTTTATATCCAAAGCCCTTCTAACAACAAATGAGTGATAAAATATTAATTTGAAACAAAATCAGTTTTTTTCCATAATATTTTATGGATTTGTGCATCTTACCATTCTTCTTATAGACTACATATACACGATGTCATTCTCACATATGATATTGATCAAAAATCTGATAGGATTACATCAAATACAAAAGCTTCTGCACAGCAAAGGAAATTACCAATAAAATGAAAAGGCAACCTATAGAATGGGAAAAAATATTTGCAAATCATATATCTGATAAGGAAGGGGTTAATATCCAAAATATAAAGAACTCATACAATTCAATAGCGAAAACAAAACAAAATCTGATTAAGAAATGAGCAGAGGCTCTAAATAGATATTTTTCCAAAAAAGACATAGAGAGGGCCAACAGGTATAATAAAAAGGTTCAACATCACTAATCATCAGGAAAATGCAAATCAAAACAACGAGATACCACCACGCCTGTTAGAATAGCCATCATCAAAAATATAAGAAATGGCAAATGTTGGCAAGATTGTGAAGAAAAGGAAACCTTTGTGCACTGTTGATGGGAATATAAATTGGTGCAGCTATTATGTAAAGCAGTAGGAATGATCCTTAAAAATTTTAAAATAGAATTATCGTATGATCCAACAATTCCACTTCTAGATATTTATCCGAAGGAAATAAAAACACTAACTCTAAAAGATACATCCACCCCCACCCCCGTGTTCACTGTGGCATTATTTACAATATCCAAGACATGAAAACAATCTAAGTTTCCACTGATGGATAAATAAATAAATGTGTGTGTGTGGGGGTGTGCACATGTACTATCATTCAGCCATAAAAGAGGAGGAAATTTTACCAATTTAAACAATATGGATGGACCTTGATTAAATTAAGCCAAGTTAAACAAATCAGAGAAAGACAGATATTATATAGTTTCACTTATATGTAGGATCTGGAGAAAGAGAAGAGAAGAGGAGAGGGGAGATGAGAAGAGACAAGATGAGAAGGAAGGGATACAGAGAACAGATTTGAGTTGTCAGAGGTTAGGGATGGTGAGGGTGGGCAAAAATGGGTGAAGTTGGTTAAAAGGCACAGGCTTCTAGTTACCAAATAAGTAAGTCCTAGGGATAGAATGTACAGCATTGTGAATATAGTTAATAATACTATATTGTATATTTGAAAGTTGATAAGAGTTCTCATCACAAGAAAAAATTTGTAACTATATGTGGCGATAGATGTTAAATAGGCTTGTAATAATTTCACAATACACACGTGTATCAAATCATTATGTTGTTCATCTAAACTAATGTCAATTATATCGCAAACCAAAAAAAAAATCTGGCTTGTAAAAATTTGTATTCAAGCATGACTTGTTTTAAGTGATGCCATCCCCAGTGTTCCTCTGCTTCTGCTTCTCAGAGATCAAAAATAATCTGAGATAAAATTTACTCATACTTACCATATAAGTAAAGATCAGAGAGATAGATAAATGAACTTGTCTTAGAGCTCTAGGGTCTTCCCTCATAACACGAAAATATTGTAAAATTCTCCCTATTCCTGAATAAATATGAAAATAAAGATATATTGCCAGAAGAGGTTTCCAAAAGCCTAAATTAGATACCCATATTCCTGAGGAACAACAGGGCAGGACTGAATACTCTATCAAATCTCTATAGAAATAAAGGCGAATTGACAATCAGAGCACATTCCTAGATTAACAAACTGCCGTCCTCAACCACATACAATAGCCTAATTCCCACAGCAGAAAATTCTCTGTAGCTCTGTAATTGTTTCAATGTAGGTAGCAATGAATAAAATTAGAGTGCCCTTGGAAATTTTTGAACATGTTGAAAAGAAATCTCAAAAATTGGAGCAAGTTATTTTTTTATCTTTGAAAACTAATATGTATAATTGTCTCATTTATCCATTTCACTTTAGATATGCATATATAGCTTTCAAAAAACTTTTCCAACCATGAGAAAAATCTCAATTCTATTACTCTTGAATTTTCCATATAGGCTTCAATTGCATAAGGCTAGAGGTTTGTAAGTTTTCTGAAGTAAAAAAGCAAATTTTAAATCTAAGTTTTTATTGTTTCCCCTTCTTAAGGAAATAAATGTGATGTTCATTCCACTGAGAAGTTAACAAGCATTCTAAGAGGCCAGCTAAGGGACACCTGGGTGGCTCAGCAGTTGAGCATCTGCCTTCGGCTTGGAGCATGATCCTAGGGTCCAGGGATCGAGTCCCACATCGGGCTCCTTGCATGGAGCCTGCTTCTCCCTCTCCCTATATCTCTGCCTGTCTTGCTTTCTCTATTTCTCTCATGAATAAATAGATAAAATCTTAAAAAAATAAAATTAAAAAAATAAGAGGCCACCTAAAACCAACCAACAACAACAACAAAAAAAAAAAAAAACAATATGCAGCTGTAATGGTTTTGAAAACTTTGTTGAATGTCAGGGGGAAAAAAAGTGATTATTTTGGAGTACCCACAGTATTTTTCAGGAGCATTCTTGACCAATTTGAAAGGTAAAAATCTACCTAAAAGAATTGATATAAAAACATGTTGGTCCTCATTTGATAATAATATTTATAAAATAGCCACCGATTCTGAGAGGAGGGTTATATACTATTAAGATCATCTCAAAAATTTAGTGGAAAACTTTTGATAAACACTGGGATGTACTCTCAAATGTCTAAAGTTTTTCAGCATTTCAATCAGTGATTCTTTTCTGAAAGTTCTTCCAAGTCCACATGAGTTTAAAGACATCAAGGTCATAGTTGAAAAGTTGTCAATATCTAATCTGGGTTCAATTGTTTTCTCTTAGAATTCTACAACTTTGGGGGGTATGTTTTGTAAGAATATATAGCTTACACCTCACTACTGAGCACATGATCCTTTTCAGCTGCATAGAGTACAGCCTCATGACCTATTATCTTCAGTAGACAGGCCTTTTCTCTGTCGTGTGTGTCTTTTTTTCCTTTTTCAATTATTATTCTCAAAAGTAAACACAATTTCTGAGTCACAGTTTTTTTTAAAAGATTTTATTTATTCATGGGAGACACACAGAGAGAGGCAGAGACACAGGCAGAGGGATAAGCAGGCTCCATGCAGGGAGCCCAATGCGGGACTGGATCCTGGGACTCTGGGATCATGCTGAGTCAAAGGCAGAAGCTCAACCACTGAGCCATCCAAGCATCCTCACAGTAGTTTCTGTTTCGTACATTTGGACAATATTTTTAAGTTATTTGTTTTCTTAGATAATATCGTATGTGCTCATTTAATTGTGCTCTGTTTGTAAAAATAAACCTTCTTGCAAAAGGCCAAGAGAATTCAAGCGCTTATAATTCTAATAAGGATGGAACTCACATGCCTTCTGTGATTAAGAGACTTTTTCCAGCTCACATAGGTCTGCTGGATCAGATACTCTTTCTTTCCCTTCGTCTTCTCCCCTACCTCCACCTGCCCTACTACAAGATGGAGAAAGATGCATGTTCTTGGCTCTAAGGGCACATACAAATGGTTCTTAAGCACTGACAATTTTATACCGAGATACCTTTATTAAAGGGTTGTTATGAGCTGTCCTTTTACTTATAAAGCTACAACTACTCATTTTAAAACCTCTGTCTCTGGGGTCAAGAGCCCTAAGTAGAAATATATTGGCCTTAAGACTTATACTCTAGAAATAATTCCACGTAAGCAAAAGGGAGCCAAATTAAAGACCAGGAGTTTCCTTAAGAGTAGAGTAAAAAGAATTGGCAATGCATGAGAGAAGGAGGAGGAGCAGAACATTAAGAATAGGTGGAGTATGGTTAGGAAATAAAAAGGCCACACCAACTTCAGGGACAACTGAGGGCAGTATTGGTACATTTTGAATATATTTGAATTTCAGGTATTGCTAGAACCCTAGAAATAAGCATTTTTCCCAGAAGGGGAAACTAGTAGTTTACATAAACTAGCAAAATAGCAAAAGAGTAGTTAATGTATCACCGACAGTCTGACAGACTAACAGACTGTGTGCTGCAGGATTCTAAAAATAACAGTATCTAAATGTATTAGGTATTATTTTTAGACTTCAATAAATTGAAGCAGTAAAGAAACCAACTGCTCTTTGGTAGTATTTAACTAGAACCAAAAGAGAAAAGCAGGGTGAGTACTCTCAGACTAGAGGGTCAGATCAATAAATGAATCACGTATTCTCCTGAGTGGGGACAGAGAGGAGTGAATAGTTTTGGTACCTCTTTAGAAACAAATGTTAATGAACTCCGTGTGTCCAGGAATCCATGATGACTTCTAGGTGTTTTGGCTTGAACTACTATGTGGATGCTATTACCATTTGCTGATACAGGGATAAGGCAGTAAAATCAAGAGCTCCATTGTGAAAATTCTGAACTTCAAATGTCAGATATTTATTGGAGATGTCAAGTAACACAACATCTATTGCTCTAAGGAAGGGTAAGGATGACAGAGATTCCAGAGTAATCAACAAATAGAAAAATTTAAACAATCAGAATGAATGAGATACCAGAGGATGAGTTTAAAGAGATGGGACATTGTCCTTTCAGCATTTGAATAAAAAGCCATTGAAGAGGAGGTCGGCAGAAAAAGGAGACCATGGTGGAATCAAAGCAAATAATAAGGAGGATTTTTTTTTTTATTTCCAGGAGGAAATGATCAATTGTATCAAACACTGCTGAGAGACTGACTATGATGAAGACAAGACATAGACAAGATTATTGCTGACCTAGAGGCTTCAGTGGAGTTTCAGAGAGGAAGGAAATCGAGACCAGAACGATGTGAAAAATAAATGACTGGTTATAAAGTGGGGTAATAAGGGTAAAAATCTTATTTAGGGAGTTTGTGAAGGCTGCAAAATAAATGCATCAGCAGTCAGAGACGATAGAAAGTAAAGAAAAATTTTAAGATGGGAGATATTAAAACATAGTATGGGACTATAGTGTGAAAATATGAAGGAATTACTCTATCTTCAAATTTTTTTATGAAGATTCCACATGAGACAGTGTGAATTCAGCTGTAACTGATTGAAAAAGAAATAAACATTTTCCAAGCTAGGCTCATCGAATTCCCACTTGGAAAAGCTGGAAGTAGGTTACTAAAATACCTAAATGGGAATCCATGAGGCTGGAGTGTGCTTCCTATCCTCATATTGCAGTATTGTAGTCTTCTTCCAAATCCCTCTGTTTTGTTTGAATGAATTGAACTCCTGGTAAAATCCAAAGATCACTAGGAACATGGAGCTAAACTTTACTGACATTTTTCAAAATCTATAATATGTTATTTTACATTGTGAATCTGCAATGAAAAGACAAAATGAGTGTTTCCCAATATATTTGTCCATATAATAATTCTTGAAGAATATTTCAGGGGACTGACTAGTGATCATATGAAAACAACTTGCATTATCTAGTGTTTATTTTTTTCCAAATTACTTGGAGGTTCATCTCTATACTTCTGGGCTTGCTTCATTCTGTTCATACTTTACTCTTTCCTTCACCTTGCACCGGTTTCACCCAAATTTCATATTCAAACCTTTACTTTTTCACTAATTGTTTCCCTGATCCCCTCTGAATCTTTAGGAGACTGAAAAATCACTCAGCTTTACTCATGAGGTAAAAACTTCATGGTCTTCCACAAGCCTTCTCATTTATGTTCTGGAAAGTGTTGCCTCAAAATACTCATACTAATATTTGAAAATATAAGCAGTAAAAATGTATTTTCTTTAATATATAATGGAAGAAATTATAACAGAAAATAGTAACCTTCTAAATCAATACTACTATTTCCAGTTTTCTTGAATCAGAGACTATATATCCCCTTTTCAGAACCTCAAAATGTTTTATTTTCATAGCTTCTAGAAGCTTGGAATGCTATAAATACAGTGTGTGCCAAACGCTAATTTCTTTTAACTGTGAGGTGGTATTTGGCTTTGTACTTCATAGCGGCATGTTTCCATTTTAATGATGTTTGAATTTAGCATAGGGATTGGATTCTCTTTCAAATCCACTACATTGAAATTCCACCTGCTTACCCACATCTCTTACTAAAAATTAAACTCAATGCTCATAGTTAGGAAAAAACTGTTAAGAACTTCCTAAGCGTACTTTTCGGGACTTGTATTTATATCAAACACTTGTGGCAATGACACATGCTTTGCATTTCAAATCAGAAAGCCTAACTAATACACACTTTCATGCATTTATAGCTTTAATCAAGACAGGAACCACTTGCTTTTCACATGGCAATTAAAGTACAGAAACAATTCAAGATTTTGCTAAACAGCTCCCTATAGTTTATTAAAATTTACTCCTCCCCCCCCCCTTTTTTTTGTGAGGAGGAGTTATTTTCCCTGCTCCAAGCTCTATGATCTCCCCAGGGAGTGGAAATGAGCATCTGTTGAGGAACAGAACTGAAGGTGAAGCCCCTGGGAATGGGAATGTGAGACAAGGTAAATGGAAAACCAACTCTGGGAATAGCAGAAAAGCTTTCATGCAGAAAGCTCAGCCCCATCATCAGCTACAGCTACCACAGAAGGTTTTGAAAGCTCACTGAACTGATTAGGAGGTAGTACATTCAATCCCTACTGGAAAGGGAAAAGTGTTGAGCAAGGGACAGGAAACATACAGAATTTAAAAGGGTGGAGGATGAAGTAGGAAACAGAAGAGTGAGAAAAGAGGAGAAAGTGAAGAAGAAATTAAGAGAATGAGGAGATTTCTTAGCCAATCTCACTATGGGATAATTGGGAAAAATGGGTTATCTGATAATAATCCTAATGGAGATTTTGGATTCTACATGGCTAATTTGACTACACTGTATCCAGATGGTTAATTGTCTACATTAGATTTAATGATTTTAGGAGTATCACCAGTCCATCTAGGTGTATACTAGGATGACAATTTACTTATTTTAGGAATGGGAAATATTTTCAGTTGTTTTACAGAACTATGAAGGTGAAAGAGCAATATGTATTTTACAATTACATATATACACACATTTATACATAAACATATGTATGTATGCACATACACACACACGAGGGTCTCTTAACAGAGAAGACCATATGCATGCAAGATTCTTTCCCCTTCAAAAAGTGGTGGCTATGTTAAAAAAATATTGACAAATATCCTGACACTTGGATTTTCAATCATGCAATTCTTAAATGAAGCCTTTGAAGTTGATATTTGCTCTCTTCTTATCTAAAACAGACTGTTTTTACAATAGCTATATCTGCCCTCCTTCATTAATATCTAATTCACTAGGGAAAAAGGCCGACTTTGATTTATAGAAGACAATTTTAAATGTATTTTAAAAGTTTCAAAACTAAAATGCTTTCTGATTTTTTTAAATTATGCTTTATTGGAAAAATAAAGGATTAAAATCAAAAGATAAGACTGACTTTGATCTTCAAAGCCAAACTACATGCTTGCTGTGTGAGGCTTGCAGGAAAATGTGAGCACCTTCTCAAATCTTCCTGGAACATAACTAGTCCTTAATAGCCCTGAAGACTAATGCTTATAACACAAATAAGGCTTTTGGATAAATTGACTGATTGGAATTAAAATGTTTGGCTTATGTGTGGTTGTTTCAGAAGCAAGGCAAATAAACAGATATAGAAAATATGGTAAAATCCAAAGATTAAATTTGGAAAAGAGAACATTGCTTTTACTAGGTGTGTTTATACCCTTTGTGTGATCTGTCTTCACACACACGTATACCCACATATGCACACATGTAATATAATCATAATATTTCAGATTGCTTTTTGCTCCTCAAATATGAGATTCACCCAACATTTCCCAATAGGCCTCATCTTTTCTAATTCCTCATTGGCATAGCTAGGACTCAATTTCAATAGGTGAAAACTCAATACAAGCAGTTTAAAGTGAAATAGATTTAGGTTTTGGCTCAGGCAGTTGGGGAAGTCAAGAGTAAAGCTGGATTAAAAATATCTGGAGCCACTGACTTGATAAATATCAGGAGTCTTTCTCTTTCTCTCTCATAAACACACAACACAACACTCTCACATCTTTGATTTTTCTCTACACATAGCTGTATTCTCTCTTGCTGCTGATGGGCTTTTTCTAATGAGTAGCTTCCAGAGGCTGATTATTTGCACATTGTTATAATGATTTTCTCCATGCCTAGCCACCCCCCACCTAAAATCCATAGTTAGTGTTTTTACTGGGCCACCTGGTTCACCGGCATGTGGCTATTTCTGGAACAATCATTGTGGTCATAAGCATGAGATCCTCTTGCCATAGCATGAACGATACTGAGTCAAGTACTTATTCTTGTAACCAGAGGATGATCTTACCTGCAGAAAGATGAAAAATGAAAGTGATAAAGAGAACACACATACGTTCATGACCACTGTCATTAGTACTCCTTTCATGAAACTATGTGGTTCTCCAATATAATGCCCATGTGATCAATTCAGAAAGATAATTGATTACTAGTTATGAATCACTGTAATCACTACCATCACATGCACACAATAATGGTTATTTCTTATTTTAGGAAAATTGTACAGATGTTTTTCACATTATCTCATGTGATTCTCTTCAAAATATTGTGAAAGAGTCTTTGTGTTTCATATATTTGAAATTATGAGTGAACACTCAAACACTATAATCAAAATGCATTCAACTTTGGACTATGTGTAGATTGAAAACCTCAGATATAATAGGAGACATGGTGATTGTACAGTACAGATTTTAGGCCTTTGAGAAACTTAATACTAGAAATGTTAGTGGCACATAAGACAACACCAAAAATCAGCAATAATTCTAATGCAATTATCATCACATATAAGATGAGGTCCAATTGAATGTTACCAAATCTGAAATAGTGACTACGACACAACCTTACTTTTTTCTCCTACACAAAAAGTCTGGGGGAGAAGGCACAGTCCATTCTGAAACAATGACATCATAATCATCAGTAATCCACCCATACTGTTGTGCTTCCTGTTCCAACAGGACTATTCCAGAGACAGCTGCAACATTCCAGTTATCAGAAAGATCTACATAGAGGGTACAAGATAGGTGTGTCCTTCTCCCTTTAAGAACATTTCCCAGATGTTGCACATAACACTTTTAGCCAGCTCTTTACCACATGGCCACACCTAGCTATAAGGGAGAGCTTGTAAATAGCATCTTTATTCTATTCAGTCATGTGCCACTCAAAGTCTAGATTCTCTAGAAGGGGAAAGTGGATATTGGAGCAGGTGGCTAGAAGGTTCTGCCAAGAACTCTCATATTCTTTTTTCTGCAATGTGTCACTGATACCACTCTTGGAGCACAATTATTATTGCCCTGGCCATGTTTCTTTATATGGTCAAAGTGAACCTATTGATCATATTATATTAAATACCTATATTAAACATGAATTTTTTTCCTTGTGACTTACTAGAGTTATGCTATGCTTATCTCTAAATTTGAGCAAATTTTATCCTGAATGCTTTGCAAAAAAAATCACTAAGCTCTACATAGTCTTTCAAATCTTACTGTAATATATTCAACTATAGTAAAAATAGATTTATGTTATAGTAAATTGTATTTTAAATGGCTGCAAGAATATTTCTTATCCTGTGTATGCTTCCAGAAATTTGCCATTCCTTTATCAAGGAAGAGTCATTTCCCATCCCTTTGAAGTTGGGAAGGTCTTTTTGACTGTTTTGATGAATAGAATGCAATGGAAGTAATGCAGCTTATCTCCAGACACTAGGTCACAAATTACAGAAGAGCCTCCACTTGATTCCTTCTCTTTTGGAATGCTTGACCTTGGAACTCAGCAGCCATGCTGTGAGGAAGTCAAGCAGCCATATGGAAAGACCGCATATAAGTGTCTGGCCATAGCCTTAGCTATTTGAATCAGCCAACAATCATCATCAATTAGAACAGCAAGTGAGGGAGGCTTCTAATGGTTACTAACTCCAGTCTCTGAGCCATCTCAACTAATATACAGTGAATCAGAGCAAAGCTGTCCCACTAAGCCCTGGCCAAAGTGCACATTAGTGAGCAAAATATGTTGCCATTATTTTAAGTCACTAAATTTTGTTGTGATTAGTTATAAACACTAGATAACTGGAGCATATATACTGATAAAAATTTAGCAACATACCTGTAAAAATATACAAGAACTGATATAATAAAATATATGAAGAATTACATTAACCAACCATCTCGTTTTAAAGATGAGCAGATCCAGGGTGAGTTCACTCAAGCAAAGTGCTTAAGGCCATAAAATCATTTAGCACAGTATACCCAGAGGTCACTCCCCAAAATTCTAATTCTTCCCATGCATAATTTTTTCCCATTACCTTGTCATATCTGAAATATTATTTTAAATTTTGCCATCAGATTTATACTGCTAAATCAGAAACAGAGCTCAAAGATTTTCGATCCCCTCTGTAATACAATCACCTATAGTTCCTCTGGAATCATAGAGTCCTCTGCACTATTACAAGGCTACTGAATGAGAATCTCTAGGGTGTGTGTGTGTGCGCATATGCACATATACCCATATACCAATTCTATATGCAATTCTAATAAGCAGACACTGTTGAGACTTACTGGTATGGTTCATGTTCCCTGGAGGTATGTTCCTTTATAATAGAAAATTGCAGGTAAGAAATATTTGATACATTCAACTCTGGATCTTCCCTCAGACTCTATTGCTTTTATTTATGTAAAACAAAATGGAATATCAACAGACTGTTTTTAACAAAAAAATAACAATAGCAGACCATATTATATAAAAAATAAGAGTAAAATTGTTCTATCACATAATTCTTTTCTATATTATATTTTCCTAAGAATCTTCTGTTTATTAGTTCTTACCTGGTTCAATTCAACTTGATACACTAGTCAGAAACTATGCTATGGGATTTTCAAAAAGGAAAAAGGAAAAAAGACCTGCTGGTTTAATGAGGTAGGTTTTTGGAAAGTTGGCAAGTTCAAGTTCATGTGATAAAGTCATAATAGTACTTATAGACTGCCATGCTGTTACAAAACAAAGGCTCTTATTTCAACCTAGAAGCACTTGGAAAAATTCATAAAGGAGACAGTACCTGAGAGGACTCTTAAAGGATCAATAATAAATGTTATCTGGGAAAAGTAAGTGGGATATGTTATTTGAGAAGAGGATAGTATAGTGCAGGGGCCAATAAACTATGGTCCATGGACCATATCTGGCCTACCACCTATGTTTGTAAATAAAGTCTTATTTGAACACAGTCCTTCCTCATTGTTACAGTAGAGTTTAGTAGTCATGACAGACCATAAGGCCTATGAAGCCAAAGACATTTACCCTCGTAGGAAAAGGTATGGGGGCACCTGGGTGGCTCAGTCGTTGAACATCTGCCTTTGGCTCAGATCATGATCCTGGGGTCCTGGGTTCAAGTCCCACATCGGGCTCCCTGCATGGAGCCTGCTTCTCCCTCTACCTAGGTCTTTGCCTCTCTATGTATCTCTCATGAATAAATGAATAAAATCTTTTTAAAAAAGAAAAAAATAAAATAAAAAGGTACAGAGACACTTTTGGTGTAGAGAGAATGGTATCCAAAGTACCAGTATATGTTTGAGAAATTACAGTAGTTCAGTATAACAAAATATAAAATTTAAAGCAAAGATAGGAATTGCTTTGAATGAAGTCATAAGTAGGAGACATGAAGGACTGTCTGCGTTAGGATGCTTGTGTTTTATACTTTGTGTCATGGAGAACAAATTATGAATTTTAAGGAGTAGATTCACATGGTCAAATTTTAGCAAGATTGCTCCGGTTGTTTTGTGTTAAGGAATGCAAGATAGCAAATGAGAGAGGTTAGAAAGGGAGATTTCCTGAGAACTTGAAGTCAGACAAAGGAAATGGGTGAGTAGAAGGGGATTTATAGAAGCTTTTTAGTAAGTAAAACTAGCAAAATTTGCTGAAACTCCTCTGTCCTGGTTTTAAAATAGGTCTGCAAATTTTTGACACTCCTCCATTCAAAAGGTGGGGCCTAATTATACTTCTCTTGAATGTAGGCCAGACCTTAGGACTCCTTTTAACAAACGAAATGTGACAGAAGTGATGGTATGTGACTTCCCAGGCAAGGTCATAAAGAACATAACTTCCACCTGACTCTCTCTTTGCTCTAGAGGAAGTCAGATACCATGCCATAAGAATCCTCAAGCAGTTTTAGGTCAGTTCTATGGGAAGAGGATGAGGCCTCCTGCAAACATCAACACCAATTTGCCAGCAATGTGAGTGAGATTCCTTGGAACCAAATCTGACAGCACCGTTTAAGCCTTCCGTTGACTGTATGTCAGACTAACATTTTGACTACACCCTCATGAGTGACCCTGGAACAGAATTCCTCAGCCAAGTTGCTTTCATATTCTTGACTCCATGCAACTGTGAGCAATAAATGTTTACTGTTGCTTTCAGCCACTGATTACAGCAATAATTTATTATGCAGCAATAGATAATCAATATATCATAATGTCTAAAGTGGAAATACATGAGAAGAAAAAACTGGGGGAGGTGGGGTAGTGCTATGTATAGTATTGTCCATGCTGATTTAGGAAGATCCAAATGAACAAGTTGAGAAGAACTCAGATATTCTCTCCTACTTGGACACTTTAGAGACTGGCCAGAGATCAAACCAGTATTTCCTGAAATAACCTAACTGTTCTAAAGTACAATTTCTAAACTCTCTTCAATTCCATTTTTATTTTAATGAGGATTTTCATTTACAGAAAGCTGTTTGCCCTTACGCTTTGATGTCCATTGGTATGTAACATCTTCTAGTTCAGCAAACAACTTATTAAAATGAAACATTTCTAAAAAGAAGAGAACTTAAGAAGATAAGGCTTCTGGTTTTCTGGTTTATATTCAAATATCCTGATAAAGAAACAAGGCTCTCAACTAAAAACAAACATGCCTGGTAGCTAGAAGAGGTTTCTATTGAGAGCCAAGTTATAGACACTAGACACTATCAGTGAGTCATTGGAATTCAAATCCCAGGGTTTGATAGTATTTTTCTTAGATCCTCTAAACATATTCAAGTGAAATGTCCCCAAGCTGTAATTTGCTTGGATATGTTCAATAGATAGGACCAATGAGGTTGGTGAAATGTCCAAATATATGCATAGCAAAGATAAGAAATGACTCTGCTGAATTCCTGGGCTCAGTTTCCAGCTTTTAGCACAAACATGTCCCTAGAACCATTCTTTGAATATCATCAGAAATGCTCTCTGCATCAGTTGAGAGCTCTGGAATAAAAATATATAGTTAAATATTTATCAGTAAGGAATATCTACAGAAAACATACTATAGTTCAAAGAGATTAAATTTGGAAATCATAGAAAAATATATATCACAAATACCAAAGGACTAAAAAATTATAAATATCACAAAAGAAACAATTTTTGAATCAATACTTATTATTTAAAGTCTTTAAAATATGTACATGTTAAGCTCTTTGCATTCTTTCATTTAACAAACGTTTAATAAGTCACCACCATTCCTGAAGCACCATGGTGGGGACTGAAAACATGAGGTTGATAACACAAAATACTTCTCCTGAGTAGCACGTGATCTCAACAAATTGAAATGTGTTACCTTTTTCTATTATTCAGTAAACTAAATTGTTCATGTTTACAAAATTAAGCACACACACACAATTTCAAAGAAAAACAGAATCACTCTTGTCTGTGTCAGACATGAATTCTGGTGCTCCATTTAACGTCCACAAACTGTTCTGCCAAGTTTAAAATAATAACCATATGCAGCTTTACATGTCTTTAAACTTTCTTATTTGCCATTCTCTCCCTCCACCAGTGTAATTCCTTTTTTTCTTCAGTCTCATTTCCTCTTCTAAAAAATCCAAGAAAATAATTAACGAATTATTATGAAAGAAACTTTCATCCTGGAAAAAAAGGTCAAGTTTATTCTGTTCCTTTCAAGAGTGTGGGTGGCGAGCAGGATTTCAGTTACTGGGAAAACCTGAAAGTTAGTGTCTTTTTAATATTGAATACAGAATGGAAAGTAATTTCTCACCATAGTGGGTGATAGATGTGATCAACAAGAGGAACAATGGCTTGACTTCAATAAGCTGTAGTGAAAAAAGAACACAGAAATTTTACTATCCAAAATCAGATGATGCTAATAGAGTCTACTTTATCCTAAAAACTGCCATGGAATTACAACAGGATCATCCCATCTGACTTAAATTTTCCTGTTAAAAACAACAGCAAAATGTTCCTGAGGTCCTTGTGTAGCTTTGAAGGATTGTACCCCAGGCAGCTAAGTGGGGGTCCTGCAGGGTTTCCAAGGAGGTGGAATTGACAGTTCCCTAATCTGTTCAGACAGACTCCTAGAGAGTGAACCATAAAAAGGACACAGTACCCACAGTTCATACTCACTCACCCCTAACAACTCACCATCCTTCCCCCCGAAAAAAATGCACATAGCACTACATAGAATTTTGGTTGGATTGCAAAATGGTTTAAAGTCCAAATCCATAGACAGCAAATAGTAAAGGCAATCATCCCTAATTGCCCTCAAACATTCCAAATGGGAAGTTCTTTCAGAGAGACCTATACAAGAATGATTTAAAAAAAAAAAAAAAAAACATTTGTGTTTTGACAGAATTGGTTTTATGATTGTAAACCCAATTTCCTCTAAAAGACTCTCTTGAGGTACTTTTTGAAGACTAGAGGAAAATGAACAAAGGGTTCTCATAGTTCTATTAGAGAAAAACATATTTAAAGGATCTCAAAGACACAGTTTTCCCATTAGAAGGATAATAAGGATTTAAAAACAAAACCTCTATGATATTCATAGATGGTCCCAAGATTTTGTCTTATTCCCAGGAAAAAAGCAAAATTTGAGCTACATAATCAAGATTTTCTTGGGCATTATTAAAAAATGAAGTTTATTATAATTCCTATTTTGTCTTCACTTTTCATATTTGCATTACAAATATGCATCTTACGTATATACCTATTTTCAGAGAACAGAAGCTATGCTTGTGCAACTGGTTATTTTTAAAAGTGCTTCATGTTCCAGAGAGGTGTTACGACTTGTCCTCAATCCATGTGAGGAAAGAGTAAGTGTGTGAAAAAGTGTTTGCTCTCTTTTCGTAAATAAGTTGTTAGGCATTACATGTTGAAACTCCTGACAGGGACAAAGGACTGAAGGAGACTTGCAAGGACTTAGCTCATAATTCAAGTAGGTGCCATTGCTTTATGCTAGGAGACTGGAAGGTTGCAGCAGAATTGCATGAGCAATCGTATTTGTTGTCATAAATCAGAGGATAATGCTTTTATTAATTATTTGTTGAGTCCTGCTTTTGGTTTTGCACAGAACTTTAGCTTTGGAATGATTTTAAGCCAGAGAATCATACCACACCCTCATTAGGTCATAACTACTTTCTAACTAGATCTCTGGAACATTATTTATGTAGATAGACTCACTAGCCTCATTAGCAATGAAGTAATCATATTTATCATCCAAAGTTAAACATGATGTGCTTTTGGCTTTTTGTCAATTTTAGATGAGATGAAAATTTTTGGTATATATTTAAAATATTTTATGTGATAGAAGATACTTATATTTCTTTGTACCACACTTTATTATTTCTGTAAGCATAATAAATGAATGGACTCTTCTGAAATAGAACATATGGAAGTAGAAAAGAGAGTGAGTAAGGGATTTCCAAAGGGAACAGCATGAGGTGAGGTGAATGTATTGATGTCCCACTTTAACAATTTTAATTTTGTTTCAGAGTCTTAGATAGGGTAGGAAGGCTTACCATATTTAACAAAGCCTTGAAGAGGAAAGTCCACCACGGCATGAGCAGATAAGCAAAAGTCTCAAAGCTGGCTGTGGCAGGAGGTGAAAATAAAAAAGTAAGATGACTAGATGAAAGAAGTAGCAGTGTCTACACTATACTAGGAAGAGCTGCATTGCTGCAATTTACCCAACAATTTTGTCAAATACCAATCGCTTGCAAAGCACTCTATACTAGGTGATCTTATGAATTCAAGTTCTGATTATAAGGAGGTAAAAAGGAAGCATTAAGCAGCTGTTCTATGTATTACTTAATTTTGCAGCAACCACATAAGGTAAATATTGATGTATCCTTTTTCTATAGGCTCAGAAGACCAAGGTAACCTGCTCTAGGTCAAATCTCTACATAAAACTCAATTGTTCTCCAAAGATCCACTTTGACTTTATCCTCATTGAGTTTATCAATGACATAAGTTCACACAATTTGTAGGAAACAAGGAACTGTGTGCAAAAATATTTAACAGTATTTAGACTCTTTTCAGATAAATTTGTGCATCAGATAATACAAAGATAAAAATTTTATGCAATATTGAATATATTTGACATAAGATATGAAACTTGTAGTAATAACAGGCATGTCAATTTATAAAAGTCTTCATTTATTCTACAAAGAAACTTAAAGTATAACTTAAACCCCATTCTTTCTAATGTTTTTCCCAGCTGCTACTGGAAAAATTCAGAAAACTTCAGAGATATCGAAGTTATCTCAGCTATAAAACTTGAACTTTCTCAAGAATTTCCCAGGGCTGGTGTTAAGCTGTCAAGTTTGAGAAGAAAGTAAGAAAATGCATGCAACTAGTGTTTAGTCATAGATAGGTAAGGGATTGGCTGAGAGTGAGCCAGTCTCCGGTGGGACTGTTGCATGTAAGAACAATGTAGTGATCTCCCCTGTCATTCTGGACAACAGAAAACTCAAGGGAATTGTCTCTGACTCTCTTGTGTCTATCTCTGCCATGACACTGATCTTAGCCCATTCAGGCTGCTATAACAAAATAATGTAAACCAAATGGCTTATAAAAAACAAAATTTATTTCTCACAGCTCTGGGGCTAGAAGTGCCAGATAAGGGTGTCTACACAGTCACATTCTAGTGAAGGCCCTCCCCCACCTGCAGACTGCTGACTTATCACTGTATCCTCACATAGTTGGAGGGACAAGCTAGCTTTCTCAGGCCACTTATATAAGGGCACTAATTCCATTCATGAGGGCATCATCATGTGCCCTCACCCTTCATAATCACCTAGCAAATGTCCACCTCCAAATACTATCACCTTGGGGTTTAGATTTCACATATAAATGTGGGGAGACGCAAATATTCAGACCCTAGCAGCATCTTTCTACTCTGTAGCTAATGTACCATAACAACTTGGCACTTTCCTCTGAAGCATATCATCTCCTTAGTCTATCCCCATCTAGGAAATGGAGCACCAATTCTCTTAACTTTCTGGGCCCTCAGTTTAAAGAAGATACTATCTTTTGATCCTCCCCTTCAGAATTAACCTATGAGTAAAGATGGCTCTTGGAGACATAGGATGTCTGCCCTTAACCCTAATAGTCTCTCCTTCCCAAAACAGAAGCTATTTTCCTTTAAATGGGGAGGGAGCGAGACAGGCTGGTCCTTGCTGACCCAGGTCATTTAAGCTTAAAAGGTAGAAATGTGCCACCTTTGTTCGTTGACAATTCCATCCTCTACCTCCTGGCAATGGTGGCTCTAAGGGCCAAATCTGAGAAGGAAAAGTCACAAGGCAAAAGAGGGTATACAAGAGAAGAAATAAATACCTGGAATTAAATTATATTTCTACCATCATTTGTCTCCAGAAACTCAATGCTTATACTCAATCAGTAATGCAGATGTTAATGAATTTTAAACAAGGATTACTATAGAACAGACACCTGGTTGGAAAGAGAAATATTTAGTCAGTGACCCAGATGTTTCCAGATATTTAGTAATGTGTATACAATAAAAATGCCTAAATCTGTTTCCATTTGAGGGACTGTTTGGGGGACTGTATACAATTATATAGAACATATTTTTAACTTTAAAATCACTGTGGAAAAAAACAATATTCTTCAGGAACCAGAAGGGTAGGAAAACATAATTTGAGAAATTTAAAATTATATATACAATTATAATGTAATATATAGTATTTAACATATCGTACATTATATTAGATGTATATATATGAGAGATGGAGGGAGACACTTATTTTTCTCTTACACTATTCATTCTACCTGATGGGATGGTTAGCAGCATTTTTAATTGGCTGTGATGTTTAATATAATAATCTTATAAAGGAACAAATATAATGATGAGTCTTTTCCTATGAATTAGAACTTTTTCTACATGCTTAAGTTCTTATTTATTTTAGGTACAAGAATCAGAAAATGTTCAGAAATATGCAAATTTTCAAGTCATTTGTTTCATTTTTATAAATTGGATTCTTCTAAAATGCCTGATACTATACAAGCCTCCAATATAGGTTGCATATCAGTGAAAGTCAGTAACGCCTTTAATCCTTTACATCCTAAAATTCATGCAAAACATTTTACATAATAAATATCTTGACAAACACACATATTTTGTTTTATGAGAACCACTATCTTTTCTGGGGATATAGTATTTTTTTAAAGGCAAAATGCAGTTTACAGCATGATCAATTATTCAACTACAGATTTAAAATGGTTATTTATAAATTGCTTAATATGGTTGCCTTGTTTAATGGTTATTTTCATTATTTATTAGATTAATGTTGTAAACACAGTATTGATCCAAAGGGCAATGCATTCCATAAAATATATCTAACCATAAAATTGAGCAATAAAAGTTGAAATATAAAAACTCCTAGATCGGTTTCATTAGCCCCTTAGAAAGATGTGTAAACCTTTGTGCTTCTAAAATATAGACGCAAGGGACAATTTAATTATTAGATGCACATATTGTCAAACATCATTATCATTGAAGCAATTAGCCTTTTGAACACATCTTAATCCTGCACTTTTAAGGAAAATAATTTAGAATATTCTGTTTAATAGAGAACCACTTCATATATGTAAAAGATATACTGCATTATAACATTTGAAATTGTTTTTGCCCTGATATTCTTAAGAGGTTGAAAATTTTCCAAAGCATCATAATGTGTAATAAACTAACAACATTTTTTTCCACTTTACATACATCCAATATCCCTACCTACACACACAGGCAATTTGATCCAGTTTTTGAAATTGCTTATTTTAATGGCAAGTTCTCATACTATTTCTCTTCCTGTGATTGATGTTTCATTCCTAACACAATATGTTCTCCTTATAACATCATTACAGTAAACACTCCTATATGTGTTTGGCCCATGAGGGATTCTGAGTACTTAGAAAATTTGAATCATCTTCAAAATGTCTCTTGCATAGAGTTGTTTTTTGTTCCTACTGCTAACTTAACACTGACCCTCTTAACTTCTTGTTCCCATACTGCAATGGTCACCTAACTGGCCTCTGTCTCCAATCAATACTCCACACTACTGCTAGAGTTATGGCTACTCCCCCTGCTGTAAAACAATCATATCCTATTGCTTGGAATAAATAACCAATTACTTAGCCAAGCATTTAAAGCTCCCCATCATATAACCCAACCTATATTTCATCCTTCTGCCTCTACTTCCACACGTGACCATCGCTTTGCCCATTCCTCGTGTTTCCCCGAATGTTGTTCATATTATTTTTGCCTCAAGCTTTCTCTATCTGAAATGATCAAATAGACTTGTGCTTCAGACTAAATCTTACCCTCCTACAAGCCACTCACAGGTGTCACTCTTCAGAATTCATGAACTGCTTTCCTATGTTGTCATAAGATTGTTTAAATGTTAATCATAGCACATGTTACAGTCCTCTAAACTTG
The DNA here is from genome assembly GCF_905146905.1 of Nyctereutes procyonoides. Lineage (NCBI taxonomy): Eukaryota > Metazoa > Chordata > Mammalia > Carnivora > Canidae > Nyctereutes > Nyctereutes procyonoides. The sequence continues at coordinate 1,897,797 of NW_026575158.1, read as the reverse complement.
TTCCTGGATACCTGTCTCCCTCCCTGGAATAACAGCGCATGGAGGCAAGAGAAAATTCACTTTGTTTGTCAACCTACAGTGTCTTCAACAACAAACATGTACCAGTTGATTTGACTGAAAGCTTGAGTGATTTTTAAGTAAGTTATATTATGCATATTTTACCTTCTTAAAAATGCTATATCATTTACTTTTTTCTTGATGATTCAGGGCGAAATTCACTAACATTATATATTGGACTATAATCTCTCAGGAACCACTAAGTCTTCATCAAGTCCTTTGTCTCTAGAGTAAATAGCTACAAACTGCAGAGATTTGATTCAGGAAATTCTATATCCTTGGACTCTATTTTAATCAGTTGCCTGGGGGTAGGCCTGAAGGAGTTACTCTCCCTCCTTCACAGAATAAACATCAAGGTCTCTTTAGCAGCAGTTTGCTTCTGAGCCTTACTGCCCTTACAGATTGAAGGATGTTCCTGAAATGCTGTATAACACTGGCTCCAAAGACTTAGGCTCCACGAGAAATAAAAAGCAACTTCTTTATGTTTAGGCAAGAAAAAGTTGCAATTTGGTTCTTAGAGCCCTGATTCTTGGGATGGATCCTCTCACTTTCAGAGGATAGGGGAGCCAGGACTGAGGGCTAGAGCTCTCAGGAGGGAGAGAGAATCATGCCACGGGGGGCATTCCCTTATCCCACCTCAGTGTGTAAAGAAATGGAGTGGAACTTCCCTCTGGTGGTGGACGCCCTTTGTCAGGTAGCCTAGCTATTACTGCTTCCTTCTCAATAGGAACGCAAATTGTCTTACTGCTTCTTTGTTATTTGGAAGGTCATGGGGCACTAGGTCAGCAGAGCCCTCAAGGGAGGTAAAATATAGCAAGGGCAAAAACCCAATGCCATCTGAGGGAACGTGGCTCTCATTTCCTCTGGGAACTTCCAATTATGTTCCATTCCTAACCTCTCCCTGCTCTCTCCAAAGCTATAACTTCTGGATTCAATAATAGCTACTGTTCTTTTTTTTTTTTTTTTTTTTTTTTTGGCTTTCCAGTACTTTTCCAAGCAACCTTAATTTTTCTTTCTTTTTTTTTTTTTAAGATTTTATTTATTTATTCATGAGACACAGAGAGAGAGGCAGAGACACAGGCAGAAGGAGAAGCAGGCTCCCTGCAAGGAGCCCGATGCAGGACTCCATCCCAGATCCTGGGTTCATGACCTGAGCCAAAGGCAGATGTCAACCTCTGAGCCACCCAGGGGTCCCAACCTCAGTTTTTCTAAATGGATGTCTCTTTCTCCCTTGAAAGTAGATATATTGTTTTTGCATGAGCAATCAGAATAATACAATAGTATTTTTGCCTTAGTTTTTTAAAAACACACACACAATTTGTGTTAAAGACTTCTTTTGAAGGGATCCCTGGGTGGCGCAGTGGTTTAGCGCCTGCCTTTGGCCCAGGGCGCGATCCTGGAGACCTGGGATCGAATCCCACGTCGGGCTCACGGTGCATGGAGCCTGCTTCTCCCCCTGCCTGTGTCTCTGCCTCTCTCTCTCTCTCTCTCTGTGACTGTCATAAATAAGTAAATAAAAATTTAAAAAAAAAATTAAAAAAAAAAAAAAAAAGACTTCTTTTGAGAATTCTTATGAACAAAAATCATTCCTGGTGACATATGGAAGCACATAAAGCATATTCACAGAGGTAAAGAGAAGAGCCTGTTTGTCCTCCTACATTTCCTCCTGGAGCTCAGCTTATTACTTGGCTGCCAGAAGAAAATGTTTCTCAGAGCAGTTTTTACATGGTTATAGATCTGAGGTCAGGCACTGCCTCTCTGGTTCTTCAAAAAATGCTTTCAGTATAAATGATTACAAGCCCAGAAATTCAGAAGTTTGTTCTCATTGCTTTTGTTGCCAACACATAGTGATCTTTAAAAAGTCACTACTATTTGAGCCTCAGTTTCCTTCTTTGTTAAATTGAGATAACAAAAAAAAAAAAAGAGAGAGAGAGATAACAACCGTTGGCCTCCCCTCCCATGGCATTGATCTAAAAAGATCAGGTGAAATTGGAAGAGAAAAACCACAAATATCTAAAACACCAAATATAATAATGAAATAATTTATGTGCTCTTACTTTGCAAACTCTAAAGAGATACAATTATGCTTTTTGATTATAATTGCTCCCTAACAATATTGAGGACATTGGTTAACCCACAAGGTCAGAGAGAACAATACTGCACATATAGTTGCTACTTTTCTAGCCTTGCTACACTACACTCACCTCCTGAATGCCCTTCCAGAAAGCTTTCTCCTCATAATGGCTCAAGCCAAGTTTCTTGTCTGCAGCCATAAAATCAAGACTTTTTTTTTTTACCTTAAATGCAAATACTTATGCTTAGTAAATACCAGAATATTTCTGGCAGGCATCCCAAATATCTTTACTGTCCTCATCCTCAGAGACCCAAAGTCCCTCACATTATTTGTGATGTACGTCCTAAGAAGATGGTGGTTATTTAAAGCCCGTATGGCATGCAGACAGCAGGGGACACAGAAGGAAAAAGCCACCTTCTTAAATCTCCCTAGTTGGGCCACCAATTAAGTATTCTCTTAGAAAATTGCAGTGTGAGAAAATCTGTGAGATTTTTTTTTTAAATCTGTGAAAGTTTGAAGTGCATCTTGTACTTTATATCTAAAAAAGTTTCATACAGAAACAGAGCCTAATATTTTCTTGGCAAATTTTGGCCTTCATGAAGGGATATGGCTGTCTCCCTGCCATGTGGTAGTACCAATGCTGTGGTAATATCAGCAGATCTAAGCAAACAAAACTTTGAGGTGAATATCATCTCATCTTCCCCCCACCCCTCAATTGTCATGTATACAAAGAAGTCCTAAGAACCTGCAACTGATTTTGAATCAGCCTGGAAGGTAGGTTATTCTGCTGCCCATTGACTGGCATTGTTTCCTCCATTCAAGAACTTGAAAGATTTATCACATAAAAATCCATTTTTATCCAAAAGGTGTATCTTTACTGATTGGGTATTTGTTTTAGATTTTAAAGAGTTATTAGGTAGATTGTATTTTTCACAAAACATTGAAGTGAGGCTTAAAAATCAACAGATGTTCTGAGCACCCATCCAAAAGCAACAGAATACACATTCTTAAGTTCACATGGAACATCCCCCAGGATAGAACATATATTAGTCTACAAAATAATATTCTTAATAAATTTAAGAAGAATGAAATCATATCAAGCATCTTTCCCAACTGCAATGGTATGAAACTAGAAATGAGTTACAAGATGGAGAAGAGAATATTCAGAGAAATGTAGATATTAAACAACATACTACTGAACCAATGGGTCAAAGAAGAAAGAAAAAATTAAAAATACCTTAAGGCAAATGAAAAAAAGGAAAATATACCTAAACCTAGGGGATATAGCAAAAGTGATTCTAAGAGGGACATTTAAAGCAATAAATGCCTACATCAAGAAACAAGAAAAAATTCAGACAATCAAACTTTACACCTCAAAGAATGAGAAAAATAAAGAGCAAATGAAGTCCAAGGTTAGAAGGAAGGAAATAAATATCAGAGTGGAAATAATGAAAGATCAATGAAACTAAGAGCTGGGCTTGTTTTTTGGATTTTTTGTTTGTTTGTTTGTTTTGTGTTTTTTTTTTTAAGTTAAAAAAATTGACACACCTTTAGCTGGACTCACCAGGAAAAAAAGACAAGACTCAAATAAAATCAGAAATGAAAGAAGAGATATTCTAAGTGATCATTTATGATAGCCAACACATAGAAGCCACCTAAGCATACATATGATGGATGAATGCATAAAGAAAAATGTGATAGATATATACAATGGAATATTGTATATATTAATATATTAATGTATTGTATATATTAATATATTGTATATATTAATATATTATATATGTATTGTATATATTAATATATTAATGGTAAAAAGAAGGAAATCTTGCTATTTGCACCAACATGGATGGACCTTAAAGGTCCAAGAAAAAAAAAAAAAAAAGCACTGGACACATACCTACAGAGAACAGATTGGTAGTTGCCAGAGGTGGGGACTGTGGAGAATGGATGAAATGTGTGTAGCTGGTTAAGAAGTACCAACTTCTAGTTATAAAACCAACAAATCCTGGGGATGTAATATACAACATGGTGACTATATATAATTAACAACATTGTACTGAATATTTCAAAGTTGCTAAGAATAAACCTTGAAAGGTCTCATCACAAGAAAAAAAATTATAGCTATGTGTAGTGACAGATGCTAACAACTTACTGTGGTGATCATTTCACAACATATACAGATATAAAATCATTATGTTGTACACCTGAAACATGTTATATGTCAATTATCTCTCAACAAAAGAAGAGATGAACTTAATAGTTACAACTAGTAATATCCAGAAGTTAAAAACCACTTAAAAACCACTCTTAATATTATTGTTTCTCTCTTTATGAACTAGTAAATGAAACTTATAAATAAAATACACCCACACATTTGTTTCCATTGTATAGGGAAGTTGCAGTCTCATCGATACACTCTGTGCTGGTCAAGAATCCTATGTTCCTTCTAAGTTTACTTGGTATTTCATCCTGAGCTGTGGCTATTGTGAAATATTTTGATCCCTCCAGGTCCCAGTCATACCTCTAAGTCCCCAGATAGATCAAAGGGTTAGTGCGCATAGAATAACACAATGACAAATGGTTTTATTGATATTTCTTTATCTCCTTTATTTCCCAGGCATCAAATCCCATCATCTCTAATTCAACAAGGTCTCTATGTCATCCCTGTTCTGTGCCCACAATGACTGACTACCCTATTTTAGAAGACCCTTCTCTGGGGTCTGTCTCCTTGCCTCCAAATTCAATCTCTTCTAATCTACCCTTCACATTGACTCCAGGGTAGTTTCCCTAAAACATAGTCAGAACAAGCCCTTTCCTTCCTCATTTTTTCTTTTACAACTAACTCTCTGTTGCCTAAAAACAAATCTCTGCCATGACGTTGAAGTGCTATGGTCTGATCCTCAGTATCTATCCTATCTATCCCAACCTTATTCCTTTCTATACCACTCCATTCATCCTATCTTACAAACTTTCTCACTTCCTCACTCATTGTCTTGGTCTTGAGCCTAGGAAATCTTTGCTCATTCTATTGAAGCTCCTCCAGACCCACCTCAATCATCACAGTTCCTTATTCCTTCTATTCAGAAATAATTGCTCTTTTCCTAATGTGTCAACAGAATGTTGCTTGCAACTATTTACTTAGTTATAACTTGTGTTTAAAATTATGTGTTTGCACACATGTCTCTCCCACTCTATGGGAAGTTCATTGAAAAGATGAAAGTTAGCCATAAGCTATTGCCAAGATTTCAGATTCCAACCCAGACAGACCAGGTTTGAACCTCACTTCTTCCACTTACTTTTTATGTATTTATAGGCAAACTGATTAACATTTCCAGGCCTCATTTTTTGCTTTCTTTTTTTGGAAAATTAGAATAATATCATCTGCTTTTCAGATTTATTACAATAATTAAATAATATGGCATTCACAGAGCATCTGCACTATGAGGTCCTAGTCAGAGCTTGTTGAATTGATGGTAAATGATAGCAGTAATGAGACAAAAGGACATTCTAGATGAAAAAAGCAAAACAAGTACAGATATATGTACACACAGTGGTAAGCATGCTCCAGAACCACTAAGCAGCTTCTGTGACCAGAACAGAGAGTACTTATGGACAGTGGACAATTAGCTTACGTAGTTTGTGTGAGGTCATAGCATTTGGGTGATAGCATTAGGATTTTGATGTGTATAACACCCATTGTGTCAGTAATTGCTTACTTTCATTTTCTGTTGATTTAACCTTCTAGGTAAGCTTAAGGAGTGTTTATATGCTGCATTTTCTAACAAAGACATATGCAAAGCCATTTTTGCTCTAAAAGTATCTTTTCCTATAAACTTGTTTTTTCCTTTTTCTGAGTTGAGATCATTTTCTGTTGGGAAGTCACATATGGCTAAACTCTCCTCAAATGGTGGCTCCTTCTTTGTTCCAGTTTAGTTGTCCTTCTAGCTGTTTCCAGGTTTAGATACTAACTATAATATATAGGAGGGAAATTAACCATTGTTTCTCACAATAGTGTTTTAATTATTGTTTGCTTTCCATTTTTCCTAATTTATTCATTCATTTGACAATTTTGTCATCAAATGCTTATTATGAGCCAAGTACTATTCTAATCATGAAAGTAAAATGGTAGTTGTCTAACATACTCAATCTCTAATTGTATGGAAGAAGTCTGAGTCTATTAGAAAATTCATCAGGAATTATATTATCCAAATCATTTATAAAAATGTCAGATTTGCTCAGACAACAATTCCAGGATACCTAATTTCAACTTCAATCTACTAATTTTCCATTTGTTGTATTCCCTATCTGTAAAGATTTTTTGATAAAAAAAATATCTTCTTATTCAAATTCTTATTGTATATGAGATACTTAAATTTTTTAGACATGGAAATATATCAAAGGGTATATTAAATTCAAAATGAATTACTGCTTCTGCCTTTTCCACATGTGTATTAGCTGGCAGCAAATAGTCCACATTCCTGTAGGGATAAGATTGCATCAGCGATTTTAGTATAAAACACACTACACTGAGAAGGTGGATAACTTTTAAATTATAATCATAGAGATACTTGAACTTGAATTCACACTGTCACTTTCAGAGATTGTGAACATGAGCAAATTCTTAAACATATCTATACCTCAGATTTCATAAAGCTTGAATACTCAGAGAGCTGAAATAGGCTTAATTTAAATATTTTTAAAATAAATTTTATTTTAATAATGATTTAAAATTTTACATAAGGTTTTTTGTTTTTTGTTTTTTTTTTTTTTTTTTTAGATTTTACTTATTTGAGAAAGAGAGAGGGAGAGACAGAGAGAGAAAACACTAACAGGGGGGAATGGCAGCCAGAGAGAGAAGCAGACTCCCTGCTAAGCAAGAAGCCCAATGTGCGGCTCCATCCCAGGACCCTGACCTGAGCTGAAGGCAGATGCTTACCCAAGTGAGCCACACAGGTACTCCTATATAAGGTGTCCAGCATATCATCGGCACCCAAAGGCACCTATTTTTTTGCTATTATTATTTCAGCTTTTAAGAGTAGTTTAGTTGAAGTCAATAAGCATTAAGGACATTAAGAAGGAATTTCTACCACAATGAACAACATAGATGAGCCAGGAGGACATTATGCTAAGTGAAATAGGACATTATGCTAAGTGAAATAGGCCATTCACAGGACAAACACTGCATGATTCTATTCATGAATTATCTAAAGTAGTCAAACTCCTAAAAGCAGAGAGTGGAATGACAGTTGCCAAGGCTGAGGAGAGAAGGAAATGAAGAGTTGCTATTCAATGAGTATAAGTTTCAGTTCTAGAAATCTTCTGTATAACACAGTGCTTATAGTTAATAAAACTGTACTGTGCACTTAAAAATTTAAGACACTAGATCTTCTGTTGGGAGTCTTGACCAAAAAAAAAAAAAATGGCAGAAGGAAATCTTTGGAGGTGATGCATATTGATTGTGGTGATGGTTTTATGGTTGTGCACATACAAACTCCAATAGTATACATTCAATATGCACATTTTTAATATAGTAATTATACCTCATTAAAGCTTTTTCTTTTAAGAACAGTATGTTCCAGGTCTTGTGATGAAATGGGAAGGAAAAATAAACAAGTATAACCCAGCTTTTGTGAAGTTCCAATGTCTAGTGGAGGAGACACACTCATAGACTTCATTGTAAAATCTCCAATCTTAGGGAGTGAGTCTGTTTTTGCATACCACTGACTCTCAGGGCTGATCACAGTGCCTAAAATACTTAATTTTGGCAGGGAATGGAAGACAATCATAATCCTAAGTATACTACATTAATCAGTTCTGATTTACATCTTAAAGAACAGTCCATATATGTTCAAACCAGTAGCACAGGCAACAGAACAAAATTTTGCCCCCTTGCCAAGAAAGCCAGACTTATCATGAAGCCAAATGAAGCTTAAATCTCAGAGTTCCCTACCTCTTAATTTTATATTAATAATTCACATTTTTTAAAGAGAGCCCTCCAAATTTTATAAACTTCAGGCAACAAAAAACCTGGATCTACTATCCTTGCCAAGATGTATACAACTCTCACTTCAAATGTGAGTGGGATTACGTTTTATAAAAAGAAGAATAAATGATGAAATAAAAACTCATAAGGGATAATAAAAAAAATTAGTATGGGATACATGTGCTAGAGAGGCTGTTGTCTGTTTTTTTTTTTTTTGGTTTTTTTTTTTTTTTTTGAGGCTGTTGTCTGTTGATACTACTTCTGCCCATTGAGAAGGTGCTATAAGAAGTAGTGGTATAAATTGTAGTAATGTCTTTTGTTTAGAATATAGAACTTATTAAAATATGAGATGTTTCTAAAATTATTTCATATGCAACAGTCAATATTTATTTTAGAACAGAAACACATGAGGCAACTGGGTGGCTCAGTTTGTTAAGAATCTGACTTAGGCTAAGTCCATGATCTCAGGGTCTTGGGATAGAGCCCCACAGTGAGCCCTGCAGCAAGTTTCTTGCTCAACAGGGAGTCTGCTTCTCTCCTTCTCTCTCCCCCTACCTCACTCATGCTTTTGCTGTCTCTCAAATAAATAAAATGAAAAAAAAAAAAAAACTCAGAATATAAAGTGTTTTATTTAATATATCCTACTAAGTGAACTCAACATAGCATTGTTTATTTTGCTTTATAAAATCCACAGTCCTACTCAGAATGTTAGTGAATTAATATCTAAGTGTCCAACAACCTAAAAATATTTTTACAAAGATCTACTTAATTTATCATTTAGCATTAAGTGGACCTTACTATGCATATCTGAGAAAATTCAGATAAATATGTGTCTTCTCATAATGAACAGCAAAATAGTTATAATTTTTAGCTATCTTTTCTGAAGATAAAGCTTTAAATATGTATTTATTCAATAAGATAATTTTTCTATTAATTTTTCTCCATATATTCCTTTGGTGGTATATAAAACCAGTTCTCTCTCAAACCACTAAACTTTGAGTTTAAAAGATGGTTGTTTAACACTCAGGGCAACAATCATAATCATTTCATATCTTCAGCTCTATTAAGATGAAAGAAGAAAAAAAAAGATGAAAAAAGATTATCAAGTAGAATCTACATACCATTCACAGCACTTCCTATTTCTGGTGTAATTTCCAGCCTAATTTACTTTCTAATTAGAAAGTCTATCAGTTAGTCATATCCATGGAATAATTTCTAGCCCAAGTAAAACATATATCATTAATTCTGATAAATCTAATAAGTAACTTTGGAAACATTGTTATTTGCTTTTATTCCACTGTATTCCAAAATAGCCTGAAATATAGGCTTATCTAAGTAGAAAATGCTCAAGACTTAAAAAAAATACTTATTTCAACTTTTCCAAAATTAACTCAAATATCTCTATGTAATCTCTTAAATATAAATATGTTCACATAAAAATAGTTTGACATCAGATCTTTGTTTCTAATTCTATTCTCCAATTAAAGGAGAAATGACAGATTTTAAAACTGGGCCTGGAAATATACAGAATGAGCCTGGAGCAATTTATAGTGATAGAAAGTAAGGAAGTGCTGAAAATACACAGTCACAGAACAAAGTTGAAAGGATACTACCTGTGCTGAAGATCCTCTTCCTCACCAAGCCTGCAATTTATCTAAAAGAAAAATACAAAACAAAAGCCAAAGAACAAAACACCAACTCAAAAAGTATATATATGAGAAAACAAAACAAAACAAATACCAAAGAACAAAACACCAACTCAAAAAAGTATATATATGTACCCACATGTTCATTGTAGCATTATTTACAAAGGCCAAGATATGAAAGCAGCCTACCTATCCATTGGTGGATGAATGGATAAAGAAAATGTGAGATATGTGTGTACACACACACACACACACACACATATATATGATGGAATATTATTTTACCATAAAAAATAATGAAATATTACCATATGACAAAACAAAACAGCTCCTACATATAGAGAACAGATTGATGGTTGCCAGAGGTAGGGGGTGGGAGATAGGCAAATGGGTAAAGGGAGTCAAAAGTTACCACAAAAAGAAGGAAAAAAAAAAAAAAAGAAAAAGGCTGCAATTTTTCATCCTGATACCAGGAGTACCCAAGGACATATAACACACACACACACAAACAAATCTTTCTTGTAGGAGAATCCTAAATAATTTGTATAGATAATCTAGCCTCAAAGAGGTGAGACAAAACTTCCTACTACTAAAGTGTGCGTTATACATATGGATTTCCTTCCAAAGAGTGTATCATGGAAAGGAAAGGAAGAAAAGTAATTACAGTAGAGAAACTGGATAAATACTTCAGCCAGGTGATTAAAATGAACATCAATAATAATGAGTCATGTTGACAGTATATCTTTGACATGATACAATGAAAATGGTATTTTACTTCTGTGGTATTTCTCCCCAAAACCCATAACCTCTGTACTATCATGATTAAAGGAAAACAAATTTTTTTGAACAATCCCAACTAAGGCACATTCTACAAAATACCTAATATACCTCAAATCTACTGATATTACTAAAAACAAGGGAAATCTGAGAAAATATCACAGCTAAGAAATGAATAGGAGACACGATTATTAAATGTAATATGATATACTAGATAACATTCTGAAACAATATATTAGGTAAAAACTAAGGAAATCTGAATCAAAGTTAAATTTTTGTTAAATAATTATATATCACTTGATTCAGTTAGAACAAATGTATCGTATTAATGATGTTAATAAGTCTTATTTTCTGGAAAGAATTTTCTCACTGATCATAGAATTCAGATACAGACATCTCACTGCACATTAATCTTCAAGGTAGCTCTGAAATAAATACTTTATGGAAATTTTATCCACTTTAAATAGAAGTCATTTCCTATTTCTCTTCTTTGCATTTCTTCATGTAGTTTATAGTTCACTGCAACATATGTTTAAGTTACAAAAAGATAATCCATATAAATCTAGATAGATGGATAGGAAGATCCAAAAAATTGTGGATAGGAAGATAGATGGATAGGAAGATCCAAAAAATTGTGATTTGAGTAATTGTGGCTGAAAAATAGTTTGTAAAAACAGAAATACTAACTAAAAAGGTATGGAAGAAAAAATAAGGAAGAGACAAAATGTCTACATGACCTAAGGTACACTATACTATTGTTATTCTATATCTATTATAAGGTATTCCAATTCATGATTAATATATGGTGGTTGAAATGGCCAAAATATGCAAAATTATTCAATTCCATTAAACATCATGGAATTGCCAACAACAAAAAATGTGATGCCAATATTCACTTACTAGAATAGTAAAAATGAAAAAAATCCAACAAAACCAACTTCTGGTAAGGGCATGGAGAAACAGATTCCCCTACACTGTCAATGGATTGAGGGAGAAGTTGTAAGTTAATATAACCATGCTGGAAAACTATTTGCCAATATATACTAAAAGAAAAGATATGTATACCCTGTGACTGAATAATTTCAATCCCAGGAATATCCCATCAGAAATGCATAGATGGTTTCACTAAAGGACATGTTCTAAAGTATTCATAGTAGCACTATTTGTAATAACAAAAACTAGAAACTCAAGAGCAGAATTAAGAAACATTGCTCACTCATAAAACCTGTGACCTTAATCATCAAATATAGTAAGAGGTAGGATGAGCGGCAGCTTCTAGGAGCAGGTTCCGAGAGTATGTTAAGTGTGCCAAAACTCATGGGGCTTTATACTTAGGATTTGTCCATTTTTCTTTCTATAGGTCTATTATTTAAAGAAAAACAAAACACAATGCTGTCAAGCCACCTGTGCTATTCTTCTCTCTTACAATAGGGTTTTTATTTTTAAAGATTTTATTTATTTATTCATGAGAGACACAAAGGAAGAGGCAGAGACATAGGCAGAGGGAGAAGCAGGCTCCCCATGGGGAGCCCAATGCAGGACTCAATTCTGGGGCCCCCAGAATCATGCCCTGAACCAAAGGCAGACATTCAACCAATGAGCCACCCAGGTACCCCCTTACAATAGGATTATATCTACACTCAGATTATGTTTTCCCACCTTTCATCTATTTTTGTACCTCTTCATAAATTTGGCAGGCTAATCAATAGGAACTTTTGTGTTAAGAGAACTATATTATATATATTATATTTTCTATGAATAGATCTATAATATGAGAATATTTTTGTATTTACTTTTTGCCAAATCTCACTCTATACCTGTTGTCCTACATCTATACCATTACCCATTTAAAATGAACTTTTAAAATAATGTAAAGTCCAATGTCATATTTTTCAGGCCACTTTTTTTTTTTTCCTTAAAGATCTTCAATACATAAGGATGAATTCCTGTTTGAAAGTTAAAGATCAGGGATCCCTGGGTGGCGCAGCGGTTTAGCGCCTGCCTTTGGCCCAGGGCGCGATCCTGAGACCCAGAATCAAGTCTCACGTCGGGCTCCCGGTGCATGGAGCCTGCTTCTCCCTCTGCCTGTGTCTCTGCCTCTCTCTCTCTGTGTGTGACTATCATAAAAAAAAAAAAAAAAAGTTAAAGATCATGTCACATTCACGCTTTCTAATAAAAACCCCAAAAGGGTGCTTAGGTGGCTCAGTCAGTTGAGGGACTTGATTTCTGCTCAGGTCATAATGTCATGGTCATGAGATCTAGCCCCATGTAGGGCTTCTCATTCAGTGGGGAGTCAGCTTCTCTCCCTCTGCCCCTCACATTGTGTACCCTCTCTCTTTTTCTCTAAAATAAATAAATCTTCAAAAAAGAAAAATAGAGAAAAAACATCTACAAAGTAGTTTATGATATAGGGGTAGCACACAAGATGAAAAATAATGCTTAAAAAGACTTCTGTAGGGATACACGGGTGGCTCAGCCTTGAGCATCTGCCTTCAGCCCAGGACATGATCCCGGGATTCCGGGATTGAGTCTCGCTTCTGGCTCCTGCATGGAGCCTGCTTCTCCTCCCTCTGCCTGTGTCTCTGCCTCTCTCTGTGTCTCTAATGAAAAAATAAAATCTTTTAAAAATAATAAAAAAAGACTTCCGTATTTTAGTTAAATGCTACTGAATAATTTGAATTCTAGTTCCTAGGCTCAATAACTATACCCATTTCAGAGCAATAAAGCTAACCAAATACTAAAGGAAAAACAAAAAAATAAAATGATCACAGAACTTCCTTGGTTTACATAGCAGTTAAGAGCTTATCAATGAATCTTAGGTAATTGAAGATTTATAATAATTTACTCCTTGCTTAGCAGGTAACAGACACTAGGCTAAGTACTTTATATATGTCATCTTATTTAAATCTTACAAGTCTTTTTTGCCCTTTCTTTTCTTCAGATTAAGACAATAAATTGTATAAAGTGACTGGCCTTTGACCTGTTATTTGAAAACATTTTTTTTTCATAAAGCCTGTGTCCTAACACCAAATATATCCATCCATTGATTATAGTCCTTTCCTTCAAAAGAATTGATATGAACAAATAGAAATGTTTCATATTTTCATGAAATTTGCATTCTTATGGGGTTGTTTTGGATACCTAAGTCTGAGCCTAAAACTGAACAAAGAAACCCAATATAGATAATATTCATTAGTCCAATTTCTTGATACAAGTAAATATTAGCCTGGAAACAGATGTTTTGTACTTGTTATGATTAAATATACTGATATTATGCTGACCAATTTAAAAATGAACATCCTACATTTCTATGATTGTTGTTCACTAACAACAAATTATAAGAACATAAAAATCATTTCAAAGTTCACCCTTCAGATATACCTACTGTGAGCATGTCAGTAGACTTTCTTCCAGACACATCCCAATTAACCTATTAAGACATTGTTTCATATCTTTAATAGCTGCTAAATAGTCTATTATACAGACAAATCAAAATTTATTCAACTAGCTCCCTAGTGATGGACATGAACTCAATTATTTTTTTGTGGTAGGTAGAAGAGTTTCTATAGACTTTGCAATGTAAATATCTCCATGAGGTTTTAAGCAATCATCTCTTTAGTGCAACATGTCATTACCCTTTGGCACAGTGTATAGAAAATAGGATCTATAGCTCTAGTGAAAATAGGGCAGCAAATTCTCACCCATTCAAGCTCACTTCAGACCTCCCAGTGGTGTTGTTCTGGCAGCCTGTGTGTCTACACAGAACTGGCCCTGTGTGCTCTCATCAGAAATTGCACAGATTGGCCTCAACAAATGAACCACATGGGTTAGCTGGGGTGTATCCCCAATTACCTGGGCCCATTCCTGAGAAAAAGCCATAGCTTTTTCTTAGACTACCCATGGGCAATCCTTTTAAATTGCATATTCAAAAAACCAACCACATTTTCACATTCCAAACACAGTGGCCTAAAGTCATCTGTTTTATAGTCCTGTCAAATTGGCCTGTTTTTAATTTAAAGCTAGAAAATTCCTCTAATGTGTGGAATAGTCTAGTGACAAAAGGAGAAAGTCTTACAAATTATTGATGCAAGGGGATATTCTGAACTCCAGAAAAGTATTTTCCTAGGATTCTTACCAAAAACTTCCACTGTGTCAGTTGCTGTGATCATTAAATGAGACCATGAAGTTCTTAGCTCCATGTCTTATGTACTAAGAGACCAATAAAAGTTAACACATTTTCACAACTTCTCTATATTATCCTCTTTACCCATTACCTCTAACTGAAAATTGTGTTCTCAGGAATTTCCCTGGCTGCCCAGGTATGTGTATTGGGGTAAGAAGGGTAAATTCTTTTTTTCCCAGATTTTGCTAGTTCTGCCAAAAATTATGAGTTTATCCATTTCTTATCAAATTCATCCCCAAATTCCAACCCAATCACCTAGCACTTCATGTATGAATTACTTTTATAAACTCCATAGGGAATCTGGATGGCTCACTCAGTTAAATGTCAGCTTTTGGCTCACGTCATGATCCCAGGATCCTAGGATCCTAGGATGGAGCCCTGTGTCAGGCTCCCTACTCAGCAGTGAGTCTACTTCTCCCTCTGCCCCTTCCTGCCACTTGTGCTTGCTTGCCCTCTCTCTCTCATTCTCTAATAAGTAAAATCTTAACAAACAAGCTCCTTATTGGTCTTCCTATGTCTGCTTAAATACCCTTATCCTTCTCTACAGAGAGGCAGAATGACGTTTTCAAATGCAAAGCTGAGCTTATATTTTTCTTGTCAAACACTTTGACTTCCCTTTGCTATAGGATGAGGCCCACACAGGGGCACCTGAGTGGCTCAGTCAGTTAAGTGTCTGCCTTCAGCTGAGATCATGATCCCAGGGTCCTGGGATGGAGCCCCACATCAGGCTTCCTGCTCAGCTCCTATGCCTAATTGTGATTTCACTCTCAAATAAATAAAATACTTTTAAAAAAGAAAAAAAGCATAAGGTCCACATCTGTACCATGGGTTTTCTTCAACTCTGGCCACACTGGCCTTCTGTTAGGACCTTGAAAGCACAAGGGACCTCTTAGAAAATGCTTTTGCCTCTGTCTGAAAATCCCCATGTCCTAACCCCATAACTGTCTACATAATGCCTTTTATGTTTCAAATTTCTGCTTAGAAGTTCTTTTGACCGGATTTCTCACCCTTTGGTTAGGCCCAGATTCTCTGTTGATAATCCTAAGGCTCCCCATCACAATTGCCATCAATTCACTCCTTATGCATTAGTTTTTACAGCAGATTCCCATGCTCCAGTCTGAACTCCATCTACTTCAGACCCTAGTCTCCCTGCTCCATCACCTCACCTAATACAGTTCAGGACAAATGGCAAATGCTCAAAACTACCAGTGAATTAAAGTTTAAAAAGTGGGGCCCCACTTTTTAACGGTTGAGCATATGCCTTTGGCTCAGGTCATGATTCCAGGGTCCTGGGATCTAGTCCCACATTGGGCTCCCCACAGGGAGCCTGCTTCTCCCTCTGCCTGTGTTTCTGCCTCTCTGTGTGTGTCTCTCATGAATAAATAAAGTCTTAAAAAAAAGTTTAAAAAGTTAGATATTTATTTATTTATTTATTTTTATTTATTTTTATTTATTTACGATAGTCATACAGAGAGAGAGAGAGAGGCAGAGACACAGGCAGAGGGAGAAGCAGGCTCCATGCACCGGGAGCCCAACGTGGGATTCGATCCCGGGTCTCCAGGATCGCGCCCCGGGCCAAAGGCAGGCGCCAAACCACTGCGCCACCCAGGGATCCCAAAAAGTTAGATATTTAGAAGTCAAAAGCAACTTATGTTTTGTCATTCTGTCAGCTTCATCAGAATGCCCTATGATGAACAATATGCTGACTTATAAAAGCTGGGATAACTTAATATTAATATTAAAATCACTCAGCAATTACGTAGACAAATACTACTATTCACATATAAGGTAGGAGAGAGATTTTAAGAATTGAATATTTTTGTTTATTCCTCAACGTTGTATTTTCATTCCAACAGAGATGGAATGTAATATTTACTAAGGTATTTCATTGTGTGTTACAGAGGCTTTATCTATTTGTCAGCAGGTAAAGGCAAATTAAATCAAATACATGGGGGGATCCCTGGGTGGCTCAGCGGTTTGGCTCCAGCCTTTGACCCAGGGCGTGATCCTGAAGACCCCGGATCGAGTCCCGTGTCCGGCTCCGGGCATGGAGCCTGCCCCTCTCTCTATCATGAATAAATAAATAAATAAATCTTTAAAAAAAAAATCAAATACATGGAGTTCATAGATGTCTGTATTGTGTCAGATTGCTAGGGTTGCCAAAATAAAAGACCATAGACTGGGTGGAAGGCTTAAATAACAGAAATGTATTTTTTTCCCCAGGTCCGGAGGCTGCAGTCCCAGATCGGGGTGTTGGCAGGTTTGTTTTCTTCTGAATATACTCTGCTGGGCTTGCAGATGGCTGCCTTCTCCCTGTGTCCTCACGGTGTTTTCTGCATGTGTGTACAAATTCCCAGCGCCTCTCCATCCTCTTAGGAGGACAGCAGTCCTACTGGATCGGCATCCCAAACCCATCCATTACATCCTCACTTAACCTCAGCTATCTTTTTAATGGTCTTATCTCCAAATACTCATATTGAGGGCTATGGTTTCAATACCCAAATTTGGAGGAGACACAGTCCAGTCTATAACAGAAGCCCAAATTCTTTTATCTATAAGATTGTTACCACAAAATAGAAAACAGCCACCTGAAGAGCAAATCTGTGCCACCAGATATAATGAGTATATGCTACTGAGTCCTGTAGGGTGGATAAGGCACAGAAGACATGTTTTGTGGTTTGCAATGATAATGACAAATTCCCCTCATTGTTATTATTTCTGAGATCCTGCTAACATAAGTTTATTTTTTCAGAGAAACCCAGCAGATCACTATTGTAAATAATGATTACTGTTTCTATGTGCAGACTAACCCCTAGAGCCATACGAACTGTGTGTGTGTCATTTTTTTCCCCTCCTGTCACCCTCTTTTGACCCTTGAAGCTCCACCATCCTCTTGGGTATTCAGTGTGAAAGCTGACAGAGTAACAAACGTTAGAGTTAAGTCTAATATTGTGGTTGCCATCCATCTCCTATAAAAAGCCCACATTCCTACTTAAAATTAAAGGCATATTTTTATGTAAGATTTTCATAGTGGTTTTATATTTTTAAGAATTAAACATATTTCTTTATTAACTGCTGCCTTCAAGTATCCTGATAACTAGACCATACATCACATCAAAATTTAATGGTTATTTATTTACTTAATGGAATATTACTATTTAGAATAACAAATTTCTATCCTCACACTCGTATTTTATATTCCCCTAATGTTTTCCCGGTTGAGTTTCCAATCCTTACTCCTAGACATCTTAACCTTAATCATGTTCATTTCAGTTCTGTGCCCTGAATACAAATAGTTCATTCTGCAACACAAACATATAAATAATTTTACCTTTTCTTCCTCTTTCCAAGTGTCTTATTTTGCAGATATACCTTCCACCTACAACCCTAGTTCAGATCCTTTCTACACAGTTGTTAGTTATAAACATATATTTTATGCGTTAGCTCGTGTAATACCACCACTTTGACACCTTTGAAGAAAGAAGGATCCTCTAACCCGGGAAGGATTATATTACTATTCTGATTTGATCTTACTCCAGCTCCAATTCTACATATCTTAAAATGTCATTTTTTTTAAATCTTTGCCCTTGCAGAAGAAAGTCTATTAACCCGCTCTTCTAGACATAAGGACCCGAAAGTCTATTTAAAAATTAGTAAGATTGTTCTCATTGCTTGTTCCCATTCCTGAGGTGCTATTATTCTATTGCTTTCAGAAACCAGAAGGCTTCTCATCCCTTATCCTTTGCCACAGAAGACTTTTCTTAGAAATTTAGGATATTGAGCAATTTTACTTGCTGCTTCCTGCTACCAATTTGCAAAAGTTGGGAGGGAGATGAGAAGGGAGATCCAAAGGCAACAGTTTCCAGAGAGATGCTCCCAGTTTGGGAATGTATCTGCAATATCACAGATATCAAGGAACATATGGCTACTCTGGGAGGTATCAAGTTATAGTGTTAGGGTTCTCAACCATTAAATTCATGAGTATACTTTACAATATGCAAGGAAAAAATGAGCTCCCCTGTTATATCTACATATTTGGGATGTGTTTATAAAAAGCTGTATAACAAACGCTGTTGAATTCGGTAATTTAATTATAAAATTGTATTCCATTAGAAAATAACATCTACATACTTGTGGTGTTTGCATTCATGTGGGAAGGATATAATATGTATTCAGTCAACAGGCTATACTTTCTATATATCTGAAGGGTTATAACACCTACGAGTAGTGATTTAGTGCCTCTCCTCACTCACATCCTCAGATTTGAAGGCCACAATGTGGAAACCAGTATGAGACATAAGAACTTAATTATCTGTTCTTCTTTGGCTGGGTAATTTGGGGCAAGTTACTTAGTCTCTTAGGCCATTGAGTTTTGTGAAGCTTCAAATTGAATAAGATATTGTGTATACCTTATGTGCCAATGAATGGCACATAAGGTATACTTATCTCAAAGCCCAGAGAAAAACACCTATATAAGAATGGCATATGATATGATAAAAAAAGGTTATAAATCTCTAGCAGCCCCTTTGGGGACACAGCCCTGTGGAAGTATTTTACGGATGGCATAATGGACTTTCTGGCTTCCTCTTCCCTGGCTCAAACTCCCTTCTTGCTGGGATGGTGAAAACAGTGGGGGACAGTCCCTCTGAACTAGTCCTTGCTTTCATATTTATAACGTGCCATGTTAAATACATCCTGCTGGGAGTAAAAAAAAAATCTCTTTCCTCTATCCTCTTCTAAATATTTGACTCTGACTGCTGTAACAAAGACTGAGCAAACCAATTTATTACAAGTTCTATAGGACACGGGAAACTTCATCAGGAAACAAAGATCCAAAGAAGCTGTTAAATCGAAGTGATTTTTCTGCTAGGCATGAAGAGGAGAATCATGGAAAGATGTAACAGGACAAAGGGTACGAGATTAAGGGTGATGTATTGGGAGAAACTCAGAAAAACTTGTTCCTTCATATTTTGTTTTGTATCCTTTAGTCTTTGCTCCTTTGCCTCTAGGTACAGAGAAGGCAGGTCTCACAGGAAGATTTGAAAATCTGCTTCGGAGGAAGCTCAGAAAGCCCTTCATCTGCCACTTCCCAAATCCCTTCACTTGAAATATTCAATATGCCACTGTGCCATATTTTGAGAGTGTATCCTGAACTCTGTCACTTCCAAGGATCACTTTTATCCTAGTTTCCCACTGAAACTCATTTTACCTACATGAAAACACAGCACAGCTTAACAGTTTTAATGTTTTCTTTGGACTAACATTAGAAGAAAGATTTGAGAACAACTTGGTTTAGCATAGTTGGGAAAATGAACAAAAGGTAGGTTTTCCAATTTTAGCATCATGCCACAAACTGGAATAAGTCTATAAAGTAAACTCAGCACCTCAGTGTTCAAAATGATATGTCTGAGACATTCCAAACTCTTGCATATATGACGTGAAAGCGATGTGAAACAAAGTCAGAAGAAAATGTAGACAAAATTAAATGTCCTTACAACCTGTAGCCCATTGACAAATGCTTGAGGCAGGCAGTGTAGAAGTTCCTCCAGGAAGCTCCTAACTGTTTTAATGCCTTGCTAGAGAGAAAAACAACCTGAATTTGACAACAGCAAGACCTCTGGGATCCTGTGAGTCTTCTTTAACATATGAAAGTCTTTTTGGAACTTCCCCGACCTTTACTTCCCCAATCCCAAAGTATATATATAAAATCAGTTGTTCCTCACAATCCTGGGGCCACAGCTCTTGCTGCCCATGGATCCTGTCCCAATGCTTTAATAAAATCACCTTTTTGCAGGAAAGAGGTCTTAAAAGTTCTTTCTTCTTGGCCTTTGGCTCCAGACCCCACCAACACAACATTCCAAGAACTACATCAAAAGGAAATTTAATTTAGGTCATTTAGTAACACAGTTCTGACTGTACTCAAATATTAAATATGTATGCTACTTAAACAAAATCAGATTATACAATAGATTTGTGAAAGCATCATGACTTTATGGTTTTCACTTCAGTAAATATTAAGCCAACTTAATGAGATATCCTACAAAGATGTCATTTAGTGCCAGTGTGATCAAGGGTGTATCATGCATGGTAGGACATGATTTGTCACCTGGACACATGTCTACTAACAAACAGAGTGCAACCAAGTCCATTGCCTCATTTACTGAGAACATTATGAAGCCATCCACTAGTAATGATTTTCACCCTTCACTGATCTAGGCCAGATTTGAACTGCTGACCTAGAGGTGCAAGATTCCATATCTTGCCCCTCATTACTCATTACTTGACTGGTTGCAAATAGTCTCTTGAAACAAAACTATTTAGAAAGGGGATATATATTGCTTCAATATCTTCAAAGGACTTCCTTTGTATGTTGTTTCAAAATGTCTCTTTCACTAATTTGCTTCAGTGATTTGCTTCCATTATTAGTATTTAGAATTCCAAAAGAAAGTAAGGTATGTTTAATGCAAAGAAGAGATTTTAGGTTTGGATCAACCAATCCCACTGAGAAATATAATCAGTATTTATTCTTTAAATTTTCCTAATGAATGATGGAAGAGAGTACATGAGTACTCTCTAAGACTAGTAGTCAGTCTTATATACATTTAAAAGCTACCAGATCTCTCTCAAATGGAGCAAACTAGAAACCAACTGAACAAAATAGCTCATAAATCTTAGGACACTGAGATTTTTTCCTTTTTTTAAAGGAAAGTAGCTCTTCTCTTTTTCAGAAGGCAAGAATGCATAGGTGTGTACAAGGCTGGGGTAAGGGTTATGCTAAAGGCAGGTGAATGACTCCTCCTAATATGTAGGTTTGGGGCTTTGGTTGTTTGTTTGTCTCACATATGTGATTGAAACTCAGATGCTATTGTTGTGTCCAACAGCAAATATAAAAAGTCTATATGGCTTATAGCTTTGTGAATAAACTGGCCTTTTATATTGCTTGGTTATATTATCTCTACAATGGTGTTTGTTTAAAATAAAAAAATTAGCGATACTCAAATGATTGTTGAGAAACCTAACTCAAATACAAACAATTGTTGTGTTGTGCAATGTGCTAAGTGCTTTGCATACAAAGCTCACTTTAACCACACAATGACTATATCAAGATTTACAGATGATGATGCCGGGGCTTGCATTAGTTAATAATTAGCTCATCGAAAGGAAATGAAATACTGAATTTAAAACCAGAGTTTGTGTCTAGAGCCGAATATTTTTAATAGTATTCTATCCTCCATGACCCCCATAGAAGAAGGAACCCATATACCTTCTATTATTAAATGATATTGATAAAGGAAAGATGTTAGGGTTAGAAGCCAAGGGCCGATAAGAAAAAATTCTTGAGATGTCTTTGGTGCAAAAATGTTATTTTATTAAAACACAGGGACAGGACCTGTTGGCAGGAAGAGCTGCACTGGGGTCATAAGGAATGGCCCATTATATACTTTTAAGTTGGAAGGGGGTTAGGGATAGCGTAAATCTCCAGAGAATTTTAGAAGCAAGGTTCTCAGGACCTTAAGAAAGCTACTTATTGTTGGGAAAATGCCATTTATTGCTGTTTAATAAAACCTTATTCATGAGACCCTTCAGATGTATATTGGGGAGTCATATGCTTGGGGGATGATTGCCAACATGTATCTTGGGCAGGGAGGGAGTGGTAGAGATAAAGGAAGTTTGGAAAGGAATCTTATATGTTTGAGTAGACTTACAGGATCCTGAGGGGCCGGCTAAGATTGCCTTTTGCTCTTAGCAAAGTTTTGACATCAAGGCAGCAAGTTCCTAGACGAACATCCCTCTGCCTGTTTCAAGGACTTGTCAGTGGGCTGTAGGTAGTAAGGGAATTTAATTTTTCTTTTGCCTTTACTTCTCACATCAATATGATCTCTGAGTAAACTTAAGAGCCTTCCAGGACCAGCTCAAATTAAGAAGTCATTTTGATATCTGCTTCTCTCCATTCTCATTCTTAATTTGTGTGAATGAATGTAGCATACTCACACTTGTTATATGATGTAGGCTCTCAAAATTTTGTTGAAAGTCCTTCTACTTCTGAAATGCTAAAATTTATGTTCACGGGCAGGTACAGTCTATGCCTTTAAGTTTTCAAGAAAAGATTGAAAACAAAACTAAAAATATGCAACTATCCAAATTGCAAAGTTAAACTGATAAAGGGGAAGCAATCATTAATGAGGGAAAAATGGTTTGGGCACTGGTGTCCATGTGAGAATTTCTGTAATATGAACACAATTTCCCACTGCAGGCTGGGGTATTTGAAAATTGTTCCAGTGAAGTCATACCTAAGTTATATTGAACAGATTTGGCATTGCTGCTACTATAAACCTGGCCATATAGGCAAAGTTCTACTTTGTCTTTGCAAAAAAAAAAAAATCAATAAATCAATAAATAAAAATAATTCTTGAACTGGTATAGAATTCTGTGGACCAGGCTGGGTTTTGGAGTTGAGATGAAATGGAACAAATCTGATTAACCACTTTCAGGAAATAGCAACAATGACAAGAATAAGGAAGGATGATATCATATATTTGGATTTTCATAAAGAGTTTTAAATTCTGCAGCAAAGGCTTGTTTGAGGTAAATAGGGTACCCTCATGGTGGAGGAACAAGTAGGTTATCAATTTTTTGGTCACCAAGAATAATCAATAAAAATTGGCAGACTCCAAAAGAAAATTTTACAGTGATGTTCAAACTGCTTTTTTTTCCCCCAATATTTCTCTCAATGGAGTTTGTCAAAAATTTTAACTTGTCCATCAACTTGATCTCCTTTGCATCTGGAAGGAGAGCATATTTAATGCTGAGGATGAACACAGAATTGAAGTAACTTCCTTTGAAACCGTGAAATCTGTGAAATAAACCAAATACATACACACATACAAATATATACATGTATATATAAATGCAACCAAAAAATGTTTGTGTATGTACATATGTATGTTACAGATGTATATAATTATCTCTCCTTTCTAATTTCTGTGCATTTCCCTAACATGAAAATGATTTTGTGAAGTTCATGTTTTCATAAAAGTATAAGTTAAGGACAGAGGAAAGAATTAAATTTGAATTTCCTTGATTTTTAGTTGTGAGGTGATCCAAGCCACTGAAGCTATTTAAACACCTTTTCTTTGGTATTCAAGATTGCAGCATGCTGTCTTCAGGCAATGTAATGCTGAAAAACAAGATTTTAATGATAAAAAAGGAGGAACAAAGACTGAGCTACTCTTGTCAGTGTCAGTAGGTAAATAGCGCTAATCTGTCTTCATTATTGCTATGCATGCTGTATTACCAGGTGGGAGAATGTGTAATATCTCTTACCATTATCCAAGAGCTAAGTACCATGAAGAAACTTAAAGGCAGAATTATCTTTGATCAACGAAAATGTGACAATCATTTCAGTCTGAAATTGCCTTCAGAGGATTTTGACATCTTTCTGTGAAGATGCAAAGACCTCTCACTTTCCCATATTGTCATTATTTCTTTAGATTGTAAAATTTGTGAAATTTGAATTCCTATCACAAGCTGCTTCTAGGGGAGAGAAGAAAAATCTCCAAAACAATAAAATACCTTTATCAGATTTCCGTGGTAATCCCCTTAAAGATATAAAAATTAATCTAAGAGAAAAACAAATCATAAGATTAAAAATGCAAGTACAATCAGTCAGAATCAAATTATTGAATCTTTTGAACAGTTTCATATCTGACCTGTATATTCTTGATTTCTCAAAAAGATAATTTTCATCTACCTTTGAAATCTTGCTTAGCTAAACCCCAACTAATCATAATTGGCCCCTTGCAGGGTTGCTAAATAAATGACATTTGTCTTGGGGTTCTTTTTATTGCCCTTTCCAACTGCCTGTAGGACATTCTTGAAATAACTCATCATATCTAAAAACCAACCAGCGCCTCTCCCTTTCCTCACTCCCAAGCGCACTCCTCACCTCTACCACCACCTGCTACTCCTCAAGAGTTTCCCATGTGAATAAGTAGACTCATCATTCACCAAGTTATTAAAGAGATACTCATCCTTGATTCCACATCTAAACTACCTTCATTTTGCTGATTCTACCTTCTAAATATTTCTTGAATTTGTCCATTTTACTCCATTCTCATGTAAACTTTCCACTATCTCATGTCCCTCTTAATCTGTTCTCTACCAGATACCTACGCTGACTCAGTTAAATGAAATCAGATTCTCTTACTCTTGTTTCAACGCTTCAAGGAATAGAATAAAAGCCACATTTTTTTGTTTATGAGACCCTATTTAATCCTAACCCTGCTTACATCTTCAGTCTTTTTTTCTCACATTCAATTTTTTTCTGTTACTTCCAAATCAGTTCAATAACTGAATATAATTAACAAAAAAATTTAGAAATACACATAGCAAGTCTGAAAACCATAATGATTCCTCCTAGATTACAAGGTACATTATATGAAGAGGTTTAGGGAGATAAAGTTAGACTAGTTGTGATTATTCATGGAGAGACATAATGACATACTAAGGAATATGGACTTGATTTATTCTGAAGGAGAGGGGAAGCCAAGGGGAGACATGATCAGTGATGTAGTTTAGAATAATAAAGCTTAGAGCAATAGGTAAAATTAGGTGGAGTATGCAGGGCTGGATTGGGATACCTGTAAGGAAGCTGTTGAAGGGAACTAGAAGTAATGAGAACTTCCATTATGGTAGTAGCTATAAGAATGGAAAGGAAGAAATCAAAGGGAGAATTATAATGAAGGAAAATGATAGTTGTCAGCAAGTGATTGCCTGAGGGAGACAAAAGGAGAGAGAAGAGTAAAAGGTAACTAACTGAAGATTTGAGCATAATGAAAAGGAGGAAGATGGTACCATCGACACCTAAGACTACTGGAGGAAAAACACACTATGTCTGACTTCAGCCACATTGGGTTTAAAGAGTATTGTGACATGGCATTCATGTAATGTTCCGAGACAAAAACTGAAAGTTTCAAACAAGGTCTTCTTTTATTATGAGTCACAGATTTTCACTGATTATTATTCTTTTAAACACCTATTCCCTTGGTCCTAGTATAGAAGAAAAAAATTACATAGCCTAGACATTTATATTTCTGTAAGGGAATATTCAAATCATAGTTAGTATAACAAAGCAGGACTGGCTACATAATTTACAGGGCTCAGTGCAAAATGAAAATTTGGGGTCCCTGATTTAAATATTAAATATTTTAAGATTATAACTTTAGTAAACCAAGTCCAGGGTCCTTCTAACCACTGAGCTCTGTGCAACTACAGAGATTTCACACCTGTGAGGTCAGCCTGTGCAAGGATAAAGTGTTCCACCTCTCTTATTTTCATGATTACCAGAAGAAAAGATTTTAAAAGTCCATCCATATCCTCTTGTATATTTTAAGATGCCCTTATAATTCTTATGAGGCACAATAAGCTTTATTCATATTTTACGTGTTTGATATAATACTGAGTAGTCAATACATCTTATTTGATAGAACTCTTAACACATTTACTTGACACAAATATTATGGGGAAAAAATGGAGAAGAAAAAGAAGTTGTTGACAAAAGTAAAAAAAAATCGTTTTTGGTATACTCTTTCCTGTTATTAAGTTGAATATTTGATATTTTACTTTTTAATAAGCATTTGTTGGGCATGGTTCTAAATCCTTTTCAAATGTAACTGGTGGTTCAGAACAAATCCATGAAGTAGATCTATTATCCTTATTCTATAGGTGAGGAACGCAGGGCACATAGAGGTTAAGGATTTGCCCACGGTTATATAGCAAAAGTGACAGAGACAAAACTTGAATTCTGGAGCCAGAAGGCCCTACTTTTATGTTCTTATATTAATATACTGTGCTATTATCTCAATTTGCTACCACTTCCTTACAAACTAAAACAGGGGTAGAATAAAATGTTACAGAATTATTTTTAAAATTCCAGAGGAAATGGTTTGATATAAATAAAAATATTTTTCAAAAAATGGTCTTAAACAAAAGTTATGAAACATTATTGATAATATCCAAGACAGAAATAGTGGGACTTGGGGTATATTTTGAATAGAGCACACTGAGGTAACTTAACATTATAAATATACACAATCTTTCATTTCAATTCCTACAATTATCTACAACTAAAACTTAAATCAGTAACTTGTCACCTAATGTATAAAATAGGATATTAAATGTCTACTTTGAGGGGGAAGGGAAGGAAGAGTTTCTTTTGAATTTTTTCATTGACTGCTTGGTATATTGCCACTTCCCTGCCTCATGCCTAATATAGTGAAAAGTTAAGGAAATAAAGTTTTATTATTTGGTATTCTGTACTGTACTATACTATAAAGCCATTAAACCAGAGGCCTTAGGTGTTTCAAGAGGTTGGAAGCATCTGGCAGGGAGACACTGATGCAGAAGTCTGAGTGGGAATAGACAAGCGTGGGTGTGCAGTCAGGCTCCTAGAGAATAGTTGAATTTTGGTTATTTGGGGAAATCAAAATGTACATGCTAACTTTCTGACATATGAAAGTAAAAGCAGTAACTTACTACCAACACCTACTCTAATTCACTCTTTACCTATCTTCAAACGTTTCTAAAATCAAGACAATCGTAATATTTATCTTCCAAAACATGGAACTGTTACAGGAACACTTTTCCTTACTGCTTGTGATTCTTGGTCATGCTGCTTCAAAGAATGAAGAGGTAGACCAAGTCATCTTATTTGATAGAACTCTTAACACATTTACTTGACACAGATATTATGGGGAAAAAATGGAGAAGAAAAAGAAGTTGTTGTTCTACCTAAAGAACTATGGCTCCTGGATTCAGAGCACTGCTTTCTCCACACAGTGTTAGATAAACACAGAATTCATGTTCTGCAGCATTTTGAGCGCCCACAACCACCATTATATCAAGTCAAGAAAGGTACAACCTGATTGAATAGCCTGAAATTTTATGTTATGTCAATCACACATCAGGCACATCTATTTGAGGCTGTAACTTGGTTACCTTGATCAGACATAGGCCAGGTCTCGATCATCAACCCGTTTATAAATCATCTCTTGGGTATGGGATAACTTCAGTTCCCCCTTCCTCTTATTATCATAAGCAGTTTGATTTTTTTTTTCCCTGTTTCAGTCTCAGAGTGAGATTTTATTCCAAATTCTGAGGGCTCCTTTAACAACTACAATGATCCAAGTGCAGTTTTAGGGAAAAATTAATATTTAGACTTATGCTTTGAATAATTAAAGTCCCACTGTTAATCATTAAAGAAAATTGAAAATTGAAACAAAAAATAAAATTATACTTCAAAAAAAAGAATTAAATTTTATTTAAACAAGAGATGCAAAGAATGGCATAATATAACTTTTGGCAATGTGGCCTAAGAATCTTTAAAGTTTTGTGGGTTTTTTGTTTTTTAATTTTTATTCATTCATGACAGACACAGAGAGACAGAGAGAGAGAGAGAGAGAGAGAGAGAGGCAGAGACACAGGCAGAGGGAGAAGCAGGCTCCATGAGGGAGCCCGACGTGGGAATTGATCCCTGGTCTCCAGGATCAGGCCCTGGGCCAAAGGCCGCGCTAAACCACTGCGCCACCAGGGCTGCCCTAAAGTTTCGCTTTTTAAAAAAATCTTTGTGTTTCATTTTTGGAAAGGGTTTCAAATGTAAGAATAAGGATTCACGTCACTATGTACTTTAGTTATCTAATACTTTGTAACTGGCCATCCCAAAATTTAGTGGCTTCGTATGGTTTTTGTTTCCTTCACAATTCTATAGCTGGACCCAGCTTCATGGGTCTCTCCATGTATTATTTGCCAGATTATTCATATGGTTGCCTTCATCTGGGCATTTGATTAAACAACTATGGCTGGGTGTCCAAGAAACCTCATTCCTTAATCTGAGTCATTCCTAAATCAGTAAATACAGACTATCAACTTGGTTACATGTTTGGCCTCCATGTGGCCTTTCTCCCATGGTCTGTGCTTGCTTCTGCCGAAAGTAGCAGCTGGGTTCCAACAGAATGACAGCAGAAGCAAGCAAGTCTCTTTAAGCCTAGATTCAGAACTGGCACAGTATCACTTTCACCAGGTCTTAATGGTCAGAGCAAGTCACAGGACCAACCCAGATTCCAGTGGAGTGGAAACAGTCTTCACCATTTAGGAAGAAGAGAGCCACATGCATATAAGAATGAATTTTTGACAGCTGTTTTTGCAGGTAATCTACACTTGTGTGGTACCTACTTCAAACCTGTAGTCATTGGAGAAACAAAGGCTATACACTTATCTGTATTGAAATCAGGGAGGCAAAAAATGTGTTGGATGCTTAATAAAATTGTTGTGCTATTAGTCATGATATAAATTATTTCATAAGAGTTACTCCAAACTGTCTTCCCTTAGGCTTGAAGTAAATCTTCAAGTCACCAGGTTAGTTTGGTATTTTAGGCATTTTCCCAACGTCTCATTTCTTGAAAAAACGTCTGCTTTGGCAAAAAAAAAAAAAAAAAAAATTGCTGAGGTGCAAAAGCAAAAATTTATAACCTTTCTCCATCTAGTAGAGAATTAACTAAGAAAAACAGGTGTAAGAGCATAAAGACTTCTAACTCTGGGAAATGAACTAGGGGTGGTGGAAGGAGAGGAGGGCGGGGGGTGGGGGTGAATGGGTGACGGGCACGGAGGGGGACACTTGACGGGATGAGCACTGGGTGTTATTCTGTATGTTGGTAAATTGAACACCAATAAAAATTAATTTATAAAAAAAAAAAAAAAAAAAAAGAAAAACAGGTGTAAATAATGTTTGTCCAAAAGTAGTAATTAGTTAAAATATCATTAAGTTCAATCTATATTGATACATTTCTCCTAACAAAACTGTATCTAGCAAATAATCATTAGCTATCATCTATCATCTAATATCACTCCTGCCTTATTACAAAAATCTAATCAAACAGGTCTTAGTTCTGAAGAGTTCTTAATGGAAATATTTAGTATCTCAAGCATATTCTGCTTTTAAAAATAAAATGCAGAAAATAAAACTCATTAAGATGTTTTTTTTATTCTTCGGTATTGTATTATTTGAAAAGAATGTCCTCCTCTTTTTATCTCCAGGAAGTACAGCAAATCTAGAATGACTCAGCAACAAATTCTAAGAAAGAGAAGAGAAAGGAAGGAAATTGCTGGTCTCCAAATCACAAAGTCCACTCACACAATGGGGTGGGATACATCATTATCTACTGGAAAGTTCTGATTGGACTGATCTGACCAGGCAGAGAAGATGGACGGTGTATGTTTTATTTGGCTCCACCTCTTCAAAACACATCTATGCCTGTTTATCCAGACAACAATTTTAGGCTTTTTATACAGAAGAGGTGGCTATAAGACATGGTATAAAAACTTTTACAAATAAATATCACCATGATCTATGCCCTTAAATCACACACACACACACACACACACACACACACACACACACAAACTCACACACACGCATATATATAAATGTATATAGATTTTTATTGCTTTTGTTTTGTTTTTTTTAAATTTTTGTATATAGATTTTTTTTGTATATAGATTTTTGAATACTATTACACATCTAGGGAAAAAAAAACTTTTTCAAAAGCTATATGCACCTAATAAAAGCTATTTGAAAACTAATCATGGACTATTTCAGATTCTAAAGGCAAAAATTAGGTATACTTTTAAAATTATTATGTCAGAATGGAACCGTGAATAAGTCTTATTAAAATTAGGGGAAAAAGGGATGTCTGGGTGGCTCAGCGGTTGAGCATCTGCCTTCAGCTCAGGGCATGAACCCGGAGTCCTGGGATCAAGTTCTGCATTGGGCTGCAGGCAGGGAGCCTGCTTCTCCCTCCCTCTGTGTCTCTGCCCCTCTCTCTCTCTCTCTGTGTCTGTGTGTGTATGTCTCATGAATAAATAAATAAAATGTTTTAAAAAAATTAGGGGAAAAATGTTTGCTAACTGTGGCAGGCAGAAAAGTGCCCTCTCCACCCAAAGAAATTCATTCCTTAATCCCTGGAATCTATGGACGTGTTATCTTACACAGTAGGACAGACTTTCCAAAGTGACTAAAGTTAAGAAACATGACAGGAAAGATGGCCTTGGAGTATCTGGATGGGCCCAATTTAATTACATGTGTCCTTAAAATTGGAGGACCAATCCAAGCTGTGGTCAGAGAAAAAGATAGGACTATGGAAGAAGAGTCAGAAACATGAGATATTAAAAACAAAAACAAACAACAACAACAAAAAAAAAAAAACATGCGATATGAAATGACTCAACCTGCGATCCTGGCTTTGAAGATGGAAGACAAGAGAAACCAACCAAGAAATGTGGATAGCCCCCAGAAGCTGAGATGAGCAGTTATATGGATCTTCTCTGTGACTCTCTAGAATGGAACACAGCCTGTCAAGATATTGATTTTAGCCCATATGGGACTTCTGACCTACAAAGCTAGAAGATAATAAATTTGAAATTCCTACACCATTAAATTTCAGGCATTTTCCATTTCAATTTTATTTCAATTATTTATTTATATACAATGTTACTATCAGCCAAATCTAAAAAAATACATGAAATATTTGGTTAATACCAATACTTAAACTATTATTATATATTCTAATCAGCTACCTATGTTAAAAATTAACCTGTTGATAAATTAACATTGCTTAAATAAGTCCAACCTATATTCAGACTGCCTATGCTCTTAGATGTGTTAATACATTTAATTGTACAGTTTCAAAGAATAGTTGATATAACAGCAAACTTTCTACTTAAAGTAATTTTTCTTCCTTCCAGTGGTGTTATGTCAGATAGTCATTACTTAATATTTATATGTACTTCTATCTTTTCCACACAGACCCCAATTTTGAAGCAGGTAGAACTCTTTACCAACTTCAGAGGAAGAGTCATAGAACAAAAAACTACCAAAACAAAAAACAAAAAAACTACCATTACTATGGCCCTATCCTCCCCACTGGTGGTGGGGCCTATGGTTGGCCATATGACAAATGAGACTAAACAAGAAATCTTTTAGGGGACTTCCATTTCCACAAAAGGAGTTTTACATCCTATGTTTACCCTTAGATGAAATTTTGATGTCATGAATCACAGCAGACATCTTGCAGCTAGAAGGAAATAGAAAAGCACAAATACCAAAAGCCTACATGACAAGAGTAGATAAAAAGAATCAAAGAATCTGCTTTGAATTGCCTTTCTTGGTCTTATTTTTTACTATTATTTTTTTTTTATTATACAAGCTACTATCATCTGATTTTCTGCTGCTTACAGCCAAACACCCGTTAACATGTATAAGTGAGACGACATTTCTTTAGACACCAAAATATATATAAGTAATCATAAACAAAGCTTTACATTAAAATTTCTTATCTGTGATATCTGCAGCAGTCTAAGCTTTTGAAAATTAAAAATAGTCTAATGTTTTGAAAATTGAAAATAAATAGATATTTAGTAAATATTTGGAATTCTCAAAAGCTTTCTCCCATTATAGGAACGTTTGGACCAAATCCATTTTATGAATTTGCTGTAACTTTTGTAGAGAATTCAGCATTGCTTATTAATGGGCTACTGGTTAGTAGGAGTTGATCAATGCAGCCATGCAAAGAAAAATAGTGTTCAAAACTGCTCTGTTCAGTTCTTTGAATGGATATATTTGTGAGATATACATCTGACGAAATTCACAGAGCCTGATGCTGTGTATGCGTAGTTGGGACTACTATACTGTCATTGGCAGTCCTCCCCAACCCTGGCCATCAGGATCCCTCAGTCTCCCTAGCTCATTCCATACACACCACTCCAAAATCCTTTTCTAGAAGGGGGGTGGGGGGCAGTGAGAATCTGTTTGGGTGGTATTGTAGAGTCTCTTAAGACAAACATAAGTGTAAAGCAACTTCGCATTTAAGAGGAGTTTCTATTTAAAAAAAAAGTTTGTAATGAGAGCTTTCAGCAAAACAGCAAAATAGGTCGAGTTTACGTTTGGTGCCTTTTCCTGCTCCTCCCTTTTAGATCTGTTTATTTCTTTTTTCTCTATTCTTTCTTCTCCCCCCCATCCCCCTTGAAACTCCAACAACCTCTTTTCTCCTTCCTCCAACTTTTGGCACTGTTTTCTCTGTCAAAGATGCCAATAACCCTCCTTCCCTTCCCCCAAATGCATATTAGGCCCCTCATTTCTGCAACTGATATCATTTAAGAAGAAAATAATTTAAATTCATTCACATTAAAGAATGACTGGCTGATAGGCTCAACTACCCCCATAATTATTTTTATTTTACAACAAGGAGATTATTAACCTAAATTACACTCATTAAAGAGGCAGCTGGCACATAGGACTAAGTTCGCATCTAAGCTCTGCCTGTGTGAAACTGACCATGTTGCTCATTCACATCAGGATGCACTTTCATCTTCCAAAAGACAAGTTTATTTGTTTATTTTTTAAAGATCTTATTTATTTATTCACAAGAGACAGAGAGAGAGAGACAGACAGACAGACAGACAGAGAGGCAGAGAGACAAGCAGAGGGAGAAGTAGGCTCCATGCAGGGAGCCTGACATGGGACTTGATCCCTGGTCTCCAGGATCACACCCTGGGCTGAAGGCAGCAATAAACCACCAAGCCACCCAGGCTGCCCGCAAAAGACAAGTTTAAATTTAAAAAATTGTTATAGTTTCTTAAAAAAAAAAAAAAGTCATTATCTTTTTTAAACATGTGGGAAGAGGATGATTTCGAGTTAGGGAATCTGCATAGTATACCTTTCCTAGAACATGTATATGAATCATCTGACAAACTATCTATAAATTCTCACAACTTTGACCAAAAAAATGATAATATTAAAAAATAAAGAGACATTTTTAAACAGGAAAGAAAATTCTCATCCCTAGCTTTTTCTTCTTGGTAACTAACTGCCCCTAAGAGTTTTTCCAGTTACTGCTATACTGAGAATGAGAATGAATAAAAGCTTCTGTGGGGGATATTTGATCACTGGATTCATTTATTCATTAAGGACAAACTCCAACACTGTCAGAGCCATTTGACGGGTATGAAAGATGACAGTTGTAGAAACACACTGCTACAGGAAGTCCCACACCTGCATGTGGAACACTTGGAACTTTCACTATAGTCTATGGTTTTTCTTTGAAATTTGGCTTGCTACTGTGTTCTAAGTA
Source organism: Nyctereutes procyonoides (assembly GCF_905146905.1). NCBI lineage: Eukaryota > Metazoa > Chordata > Mammalia > Carnivora > Canidae > Nyctereutes > Nyctereutes procyonoides. The sequence goes on along the minus strand of NW_026575158.1, from coordinate 1,863,893 downwards.
AACAATGACACTAAGGCTAGCAGGCCTCCTTCACACAAACTCAAGTTATAAAAAGGATTATATATATTATATATATGTAATATATATAGTGTCTCTATTAGTCTATATAATATATAATATATAAAATATATAGTATATAATTATAATATATATTATATAAAATAAATGTATAATATATATTATACATTTATATATAAATGTATACTTATATATAATATATATTTATGTATAATATATATTATATATATATAATATATAATATAGTATCTAGATTTTAATTGGCTAGATTTGCTACCCATCTACTGTTTGTGATGAAAGGTTACCAGATGAAGAAAAGCAGCAGTAAATTCTAGTTATTGCTCAGGAAATTGCTGTGGCACTTAGTTTTAAATGCAAGTCAAAGTGAAATGCTATTAATAAAAAAGCTCATGACACGAAAAGTTTATTTTAGGGTGGTATAATGCAATTTAGAGAGATGCTGGAATTCCAGGGTGGGATGTTAGACTATTTACAGAGTAAGAAGTAACTTGCATTGGGGAAACCTTGACCATAATTGAAATCAGGATGTATGGAGTCCAATGTTTTTATATGTACTATGTCTCTCTCAGGATGCTTACTACTAAATATCTGAGGGAAAAGTTTTTAAATATCCTTTACATTAGTATAGGTAGCTTAGAGGCATATGAGATTTAAATTTAATCAGAAACCAATGAATGGCAAGAGTTTTACTGTGTTGATATATTTTTACAGCATGGAACAGTAGTTTGGAACCACATTAATTCTTGCCTAAAGCAGAACAATTGACCCTTAATTTTGCAAAGGTTTCCAGTATGGATTCCAGATTCTTCAAATCTCCCTTGGATATAGCCCATGGCATATGTTCATGTTATGTATTTTAAGTCTAGGTTTTCAAGCATTTTCCTAAGATCTCATTTGCATGACATAAACATTGACACACCCAATTTTTCAATCCAATTCTTATTGCACTCAGGGAACTTGTTCCAATTCTTTGTAGTGTAAAATTGAAGATTACCCACTCATTTCAACAAAACTGGAAGATATTTGTGTTAGATGATGATGAATACTTGATACTCACAGGGGGATATAAATGGGGGGGAAAGACAAAATACAAAAACAGGATCATTCTATTTTTGTACACAAAATTACTTTTTTGGTTTGGGTCTTTGGCATCTATTTATAAGACATAGCTTTGTGACAGACAGCCCCATGTTACCAACTATGTTGAATGCTAAGTAATGTGGGTAAAAATGGGTAGGTCTGTCTCGTTTAGCACTCAACAGAGTCCACAGTGGATCAATTTCAAACTTCCAGTGAATTCGTCAGTTCCTTTGGGCATGTTGGTAGGCATTGCCTTGTTTTGTGGCAGAGATCTATTGCCATGTGTTTACTGTGAGACTCACACACATGCCACCGTGTCTCTCACCATGCTATGATTTTTCTCTTGGACTTCAGTATGCCCTCCACTATTCTGCTTACTTGCAACACTGAACACACCCAGGGTTGCTAGCCCAGAGGAATTCGGTCTTCTCTTATTTGCTTACCATGACCTGGTTATGTTTCAGGATTTTAATTCATTGTACTGGCAGCCAATCATGTAGCATTTGAAGGAAATAAATAATGGACTTTATAAAATGCAAGCAGCTAATATGATTGGTCTAAAATATAAGCGTTGACACTGCCCTTTTTTTTTTTTTTTTTTTTTTTTGATCCTCAGAGCAACACTATTTCTATCCCCTACTTCTTATGTGAAAAGTGAAATGCAGGAAAGAAACAAGACCAGCTTATGGTTACAAAGTCAGTAAGTGTCAGAGTCAGGAAAGAACAGGTCTTTTCTATCTGGGTAAAATGCTCTTTCTAGCATGTAATATTGCCTATCAGAGGTAGCCAATACTTGATTGTTAGACAATGTTAAATTTATAGCATTTATCTGACCCTACACATTAGTTCACAATTTCACACACATCTTTCTCAGTACACTTTATGGGAGAAGTTACTTGCCAGCTTACAGTGGTTTCTGGCTTCTTTTCACTCTGGCTTCTGAACACAATTACAGCCTGAAGACCGATGAATTTTCCAGTACTGCTATTCCTTTCTAAAATGAGTTCTACAGATCCTTTTTATGCATGGCTGAATGAAGTGAAATGGAAATAGGATATCACCATTCTTCATTCTCTTGGTCAATTTCAGGTCTGCAAGTATTTTCTGAGAGCCTACTATGTGTTACACTCTGGGATATACATAAAATTTTATCTATAATTTTGAGTGATGACAACTAAAGAAAATACATGATATACCATCAACTCTGGCTGGCCTCAAACAACCTTCTACCCAGCCTTGGAGTTTTGCTATCTTTTTCCAAAAGGGCAGCTTGCTTAACATTTGCTCAGGTTCAGGTTTACTGATGTTAAATGCTTTGTAAACCCAATAAATATGGTTCAGAAGTTTTGATGTTGATCTTTTTATTCTTCTCTTATCTGGAAAGCTGCAGAGACCATGAGCACTATGGCATGTGGGGTCGAAAGTACATTGCCTATCAGTTCCTGCATGTTTGAAAATCCAGTCTGTGGCAAAAAAATAAAAATAAAAAGTTGGCTCACATGTTGCCTCTAAAATATAGACACAGGAGTCTTATGCCATGAGAATCATCTTTTTGACCCATTTGTCTTGATAAAATAGGACCACATGCTTATATGTTAACGAAAAAAAATGTACAATCTCAGAACAATGCCTTTAAGGATTGTGATGGATTGGTTTTTATTTTAGAAAGATAACTAATAGGGTGGAGGATAAATTGGCTAAAATAGAAACAATGAGTTAAGTTAGACACTGTTGCAATAATCCAAACAAGACGTGAAAGACTACAGAGGCATTGAGATACTGAGTAGAAAAAAAAAAAATCCAGTAGAATTTTTAGACACAGTAAGAGGTTAAATTTTGGGAAAATATTTCAAGACTTCTCATTGAAGTCTCTCATTGAGAGACTTAATGAAAAATGGTGTTCTTAACATAGATAACAAGCGTGTGAAGATCAGTTCAGAAAGAATACATGGTTTGTGTTGGACCCTGGCTCACGGGTGCCAACGTGGCCCGGTGGACGCCCCAGAGACCCAGACCCCAGACAGGCAGATGCAATTAGCAAGAGGGTTTATTGAACGTTTGCGCAAACGGGCTCTCCGCCTCCGAGGAGGAAAAGAGCCCCGATTAGCAGTTACAGGGATCTTTTAAAAGGCAAAAGGAAAGAAACTGCCTAAAGACAAAAGAACCGCGGGAGTCGCGTAGCATCCAGGTTGATTTCGGGGAGGGTCAACATGAACCTATTCAGGGACATTCCAGTCAGGGTGTGGGGGGGGGGAACGGTTTTCTTATTGTAAACAGAATGCTTTTAGTTGCTAAAATTTCAGGAAGAAGACTGGATGGGCTGCCTCTGGATTAGGGCTGGCCCTACTTACAAGGGGGGAGGTTTCTTCAGTTTGCTTCCAGAAAGATTAGTTTGATGTCATTCTGAAACATCTCTATGGGAGCAATAGTGCTCCTGAAGGGACAGAGATAACAATTTGGGGATCAACAATGTTTAGACTAAATGAAAGTCATGGGCACACAGAATGATAAGGAAAGATAATAGGCTATGATTGGAAACCTGAAGAAACACAACACTTGCAGAGGGAAGGGAGAGCCACAGAAGAATTTATGGAAACATTCTGATTGGTTTGGGAAAGAAGGAGAATGATGGGAAAAGAGCTGAAAAGAGTTTTTTCTTTTTTTTTTTTTTTTTTAATGTCAAAGGCTGCCAAATTCATTTAAGAAAAGAAAAATCCCCAAAAAGTAGGCTTTGAATTTTAAAACATTTTTTTCAGGCAACTTAAAGACAGCTTATTTAGAATACTGGAAACAATTCAGATTTCAGGACACTGGGGAATGGAGGAAGGAAGTAGAGATTGCTTGTAGGAAACTAATCTTTTAGGCTAATCCCAGAGGCAACAAATGAATGAATATTTATTGCTATAAAATAAAGATTATTTGAATTGAAGAATAAAAGATAAAATACAAAAATGAAAGCCATTTTCATCAAATATTCTGATTCTTTTACTTTATATTTTCTAAAAATGTTATAAAATCAGTCGAGGCTAGTTTGTTAAATGAAACTCCTACTTTGCAGAGGAAAAAATCTACTCTTTACTAAGTATAGATATTTAGCTTGTCAGCTTTGAAGATTAAATTTGCAGAGTTACTCAGGACAAGTGGGCAAATATAAGCTAAAATTACTCCACATACTGTTTCCATAGTTTTTAGAAAAGTAGCAAATAGCAGAATACTGACACTACAAAATGAAGGTAGGTGGATATGGCTATCAAAACAATAATAGTTAAAATTGTTGAAATAAGGTGAAATTTAAATAGACAGTGTTATGGCAAGATCTCCAGGGTTTATGTGGTTAGGTTAGGAGGTATTTCTAGTTCTCGGTTTAATTAGATCAATGTAAAATGTCACGATCAGTACATCAAATATTACTTGAGATAAAATGAATTTCTATGGGTCTCTAAGAAGAACTTGAACTTGTGGTTTTAACATTCACTGTTATTTTAACAAGCAAAATAATATTTGTAGAGTATTTTATATATCTATACATAAAGCTATAAATTTTGTAGTTGTCCAACTACCCTTTACTTTGCCTCTTTCCGAGGTAATACATTTCACTCTGGACATACGGTCTCGGGCTAGAAAACTCTCCACACTTTGTGGTCAGATGGGGCCACTTGACTTCAATTCCCCCAATTAAAGTGAAAAATTTAAGAATTGATTTCTATTCCTTTGCATTCTTTTCCTTTGCCACAAGATAGAATAGTGATGGGCTTAAGACACATTTTTGTTATGTTTTGGTTCTGAGGTGCATTTTCCATAGTATAAAATGCATATTTTCAGTGGGTAATTTGGATAAACTATATATATATCTATCATCCAAATCAACATATAGAATATTACTCCTAGTTTCCACATGTCACTTTTCCATTCGTGTTTTTGCATGTATCGATACTTCACTTATTGTCATTGCTAAGTAGTAATCTTGTGTGACTATTCCATCATCTATTTATCCATAATATTTTCATCCATTCACCTATTAGTGGCAATGTGGGTTGTTTTCAGTTTGGAGCTGCTATGAAAAGAACTGTGATGGATACTCTTTTTAAAATTTTTGTGTGAACATATGTTTTCACTTTCCTCAAGTTAAAACCTAGAATGGAATTACTACTGGGTTATAGAGAAAGTATATGTTTATTATAGAATCTTCCAGAACAATTTCCAAAATGGCTGTACTATTTTATATTCCCACTAGTAATAAAATTGGACCAGATTTGACTTTCACCATGCAGAGGAAGATAGTGCCCTGAGGGGAAGCAATTATATGGGAGAAAATTTGGTCCTTGAACAAAGCAATGATTGCTACTATCTTTGACCACTTACCTCCTTTCTATTCCAATACAGTGAGATAAACAATGACCTACCATGGAGGAGAACAATGGGTTCAACCTCTCTGGTGCAGGCACCAAGGGTTGGACATATTTTGCAGAGAATTTATAAATAATTTTGACTAAAATCCAATCTGTTTTTTTTTTTTTTGGTCATTCTATTTTTAATTTCTTTAAAAAAAAAAAAAAAAAGGAATCAGTGATAAAGCTTTCCTCCATACCAAGCAGACTACTCCACTCATATCGCCTGCCCTTGGTGTGCCACTAAAACAAATGGCCATTATGCTCAAGCCAGGCTACATTTTTAAAAATATTTATGTGTTTTTGGTCTTTTCTTGAAAATACCTAGATTTAAGATGTGCATCCTTCGATTATTACTTTCTAAAAACCACACAAATATTGTACCAACATTTAGTGTTACTAAGAAAAAAATAAAAGTTTAGAGTATATTCTTAAACATTCAAATTATAAACTGCAACTTAGTCTATCACCTACTTTTTATATTATAGATCCAGAGTAGGTTTTATAGAATTAACACCTTTCTAGGAATTTAAATATACCTTATAATTACAAATAAGACCTGTATTGCACAGAAGTATTTCAGGCCACCATCCTGCCTGACATCCTTAAGCAGTGGAGTCCACCCCAGCAACACTTGCAGAGCACCATGTCAAGCTCATACAGTATGTAATCTCTCTAAGTCATCTCTCAACCTGACTGAATAAAGTGAAGTCAACACCAAATCAAACATCATGCATGGCACTTCACTTCCTTGAACAAGTACTTGGATGCTTAGACTCCTTTAATACCTTTACTTCAACCACACAAATGAACAGGTCTTCACTTTTCTGAGTTACAACCCTCTTCTAAATGCAGTTCTTCTTAACGCAGAATCACATCCACAGACTAGATTAGTGTACTCTGCACTCACCAGGCATGATGCAAACTAGCAAGGATATGAATGGGAGAAAATAGGTACAAGAAACTTCTCATTTATTCCCTCTAGATTTGGGTTATCAGACTTTGTCATTTGGGGTACCTCTAATTACAGAGTAAAAATAAATTGCATGAAATACCTAACTGGCTCAAGAGATAGATTTGGATATATTTCTTGTCCATGTTAATGCAAGGACTTTCAGGACCACACCTGTGATTGGAAAAGTTTCATTTATAATTCATTGTAGAAATGGAGAACGAACATCATGGGAGACTGTGGGACACCTCAGCAAGAGAGTATAAACAAGGAGTTAAAAAATTTGGGCTTGTTTTAGGTGATTTGAGGGAACTTCAAAGGATGCAGGGGCTTTATCCTACACTGGATGCTGCTGTGAAGCAAAAACTTGGGTATTTTAAGAGATATCTAAGAGCAAAGACTAAGCAAGCTAAAGCAGTAATTAGTAAAGCAGAAATAGTCCACCCATATGCCAAGATGGGGAGATAGTTGGTCATTTTTATGGTTTATTTATTTATTTATGGTTTAAAGTTCATGCTTTTGCCTGTGTTCAGACATACATTATAGAATTTTTTTTTTTTAATCAAGCCATCATAGTGTGGCTTGGTTAGATGCTAATATTCTGAAAAATTGTTATGTTCAACAGGGCTTCAAGGTTTATCTATGACTGCCTTCTGTGTTGTCCTTCTGTTTTGGTGTCTTGTATCTGCAATGATTTTTGTCCTATTTTGGTTTCCTACTGCTGCCATTACAAGTTATAACATACAGGGATAATAAGAAAAATTGTCTTACATTCCATTAGATCAGAAGTCCAACATGAGTTAAAATTGGCTTTGTTTCTGGCATATCAGTTGGGGTGGAATGGGTGTTTAATTGCCCACCTCACTACATAGGACAAATACTTATCAGAATCTGCTCCACTGAGTTAAGAAATTAAAGTTCTGAATATAATAGTGTACATGTTTGGAGTCCGAGTTACATGCAACCAATAACCAGGTTATTGTTGGGCAAAATATATCTTTGTGAACTGTCAAAATGTCAGAATCTAGGCAGGTTTAACAAAGAATTACAGATACCCAAATTCAGTACAAGTATTAAGTCAATAATAGAATATTTAAAAACTAGATGACATAGATTGTAAAGAGCAGGACAGATAGTTAAAGCCAACAGACTCAATGATCAATAAGGAGAGACATGGCATTGATGAGCCTAGAGGAAAAGTTTCAGTACCAGGAAGCTCTTTATAATAGAGATTAGTCTCTCTCCTGGTCCAGTGCCTGGCACAAACAAACTACTTAAATATCCTAGGATATAATATAATTTATACTTTAAAGGAAAGACTTATTCTGGAATCCTGCTAACCTGGGATATGAGGGTGAAATTAAATAAGTGAGATCATCTGTGACCTCATACCAGAAAGAATATCTAGAGACAAATGCAAACAACACAAATGATCTAAAATAACATCAATTTATTTCAAGCTCAGTAGGAAATAAGATAATCTTGTTCCAGAAGATTGTTTTAATTGGACTATTATTTTCTATTTTAGTTTGCATTTTTTGCTGAAAAGAAATGAAAAAAATACATCAAAATGTTCTGGTTTCTGGTCTGGTGTGTAAAGAAATTAAAAGTTGCCACTCCATCTTAAGTAAAAAGCTGAGCAATTTTTTTTTTTTAATCAACAACTCTTTTAAATTCATTCAAAAAGTGAGGTCACAGGGCAAATCATTGCCAACATAATTGGAGACAGGAGGATATAGAGTATCACAGTTTATCTGAGCATAAGAAACCCACAGGCAGAAGCTTCTGTGGGAACCCATGCTGGGGTAGGAAGACCTGAATGGTTATCGTCAGATTGCTGGAGGCTCAGTGTAGATATGTCTGAGAGCTAAAAACTAGAGGGCATCTAGTCATTGGAGGACTCCCACACTTCTGTTGAGTATTACTCCTAGACTTCTACCAAGTTTCTATTTTTTTGTTTTAAACAGTGAACATAAGTGAAAAACCCTCTCATGCTTCTGACAGGGGGAGGAAACAAGGAACCATTTGGAAATATGCCAGAGCACTTTGTTTTCTTAACAAAGTCTGTATTCAGGAGAAACGCTTTTACCAGAAACTAATTTGCTGGGGTTTATATGGATCTAACAGATCTGGAAGAAGGATAATAACCTCCTCCAGCCCATCTGCCCTACCTAAGGTGGATATAGGTTTATCAACCACTAGTTGATCTTACCACATTACTAAAGACCTATTTATTGTAGCTCTTTTTACACAGTATACCATGTCCACCTTTTAACAACAACAACAACAAAAAAGACATACTAAAAGGCAAAAAACAAAAATACAATTTGAAGAGGCAGAACAAGCATCAGAACCAGATCCAGATATCATAGGGATGTTGGACTTATCAGGCCAGGACTGTATGAGTACTATGATTCATACATTAAGGGCTCTGACAGGAAATGTAGAGATGGAAATTCTGAGAAAGAATTAAAAGAAATGTTAGAAAACAAAACAAAAGCGCTAGAAAAGTGACAAATGGCTTTGAGAACCTCATTAGATTAAATATGGCAAGGAAATAATCTCTGAGTTTAAGGATATGCCAATAAATACTTCCAAAACTGAAAAAGGAAAGAAAAGATGACTGCAAAGCAAACCATGTAAGAAAAACAGAACAGTATATCCAAGAACTAGGAGGTAACTACAAACAGTGTAACATACACAAAGGGAGGAGAAAAAAAAAAAAAAAAAGAAGGAACAGAAGTTCTTCAAATGTTTTAGAAGAAACAAAATAAATTTCCCCCAAATTAATGTTCAACACCAAAGCATGAATGCAGGATGCTCAGAGAACACCAAGCAAAATAAATGTCGACCCAACTACACCCAGGTGCATCATATTCAAACTGCAGAAAACCAAAGATAAAGACATTAAAGAGGTATATTTATTGACCCCAACCTTCCCTTGGTTTTAGTAAACTCCACCTACTTTCATCATAATCTATCACTCTCTTCCTCAAAAGAAGTAGAAGAGATTTTTACTTGAGTTGATTCAACACTTAGTGTATTTACCATTAGTTATCAGATAACCTATTTCACAGGAAGAGTTCAATAGTGAATTTTATTGAATGAGACCTGCTTTGGAATCAAACACACCTGAATTTAACTTCTTGCTCAGCCTAAAAATTACCTTATTTTACTCAGGCTTAGTTTTGACCTCATTTAAAATTGAGAGTGGCATTTATTTGGTAGGGTTATCATGAATATTAGAGATTACATGTATAAAAACTAGTGTAACCTCTACTGAGCAAAATTAGCTGCTCAGTAAATTATAGGTGCTATAATTATGAGTGGTAGAAGTTTATAGTCATATAGAAATAAAAAGAAACTGAATAAAAAAAAATGTTTGCCTGGTGTGGTTTTTTTCTAGCCATCTAATCCTACCTTAGTTCTCTAAAACTCTTTGGAATAAAATCCTGTCATTCCAGATGATCTAAAAACAGGGCAGAGACTAATGTCATGAACCCACTCCAGCTGGGGCTCTCTCCTATCCTTGATTTCTGTTAGGTCTACTTTCTCTCCAGGTTACAAAAACAACAGATATTCTAACCTTTCAAAAAAATTAATTGCTAATCAAGTAAGCCAGGGAATAAACATTAAAAGAACGATGAGAGAAAATTACAGAATTAAAAACAGTCATATCTCTGGTCAAAACTTGATTGCAAAACCTTCTTGGCCCCCAAGACGAGGAATTCTCCCTACCATTGGAAGCAGTGGTCTCTCTCCTTGGCCTTCCGGGAAGTTTTCAAGGTCGGTAGCTTCAAGGCAGTATGTCTCAATCCCAGATGCATTTTAGAGCCAACTGGGGAGTTTTAAATAGACTTCTGTCTGGGCCCTGCCCTAAGTAATTTGGGGTTTAATTGGTCCCTAGTGGGGCCTTGGAAGGCAGGTTGTTTTTAAAGCTCTCCAGGTGATATTAATGAAACTTCGGCGTGGAAAGCCACTGTTTGAAGGCAAACTTTCACATAGTTTTCAGGCCAAACCCTGTTTATCCCAAGACTCATCTTCTGTGCTTGGTGTCAGGATTCACTTCCCCTATATCTGCCACGTTTTTCCTCTTGAGATTTACTCTGGCTTCCTGATGCTAGTTTCTTTACTAAGTTTCTTCCAAGTTATTTCTCTCTGTGGTTGTGAGTCAAGCAAATCAAGGCATCAGTCTACTGATTAATTATCCACTGATTCTTGGCATCTGAAGATGGCTTCTTTGGTTTGTGCTTCTCTGCACAGGTGCGAAGTATGGATTTTTAAATGTTGATTGTTTCTTAAAGAAAGATCAGGTAGTTCTGAAATACTGGATAAAGTGTGCTCCCCTCTAAAAGGAGAGACATTTCTAGTACCATGCATATACAGGCACTCAGGGAAGGCCTGGTAAACAAAGTTGGCTTTCTTTGCCTGTATTTCCTACTCTGCTGAATGTTTATGGCTGTGGAGTCCAGCTCACCAGTGCCATAAAAAATGACCTCTCCTCAACATTGTTCATATGACCTGTCTATACCTTAGCATGAAAATATAACATCCCATTTTCTTATTCTGTAGTTAAAGATCAGATCTTTTAAAAACTAAGATGCATAAGTTCACTTACTTAGTTACCAAATTCCTTTATTCCTAAGAGCTGATCCTTTTTGGGTCTCACAGGAGCCCATTATTACGACTGTCACTTTCTTTACACATTAATAGCTAAAGAACTTTTACCCAAATGAAAGCAGGTTGCCAATGAAATAAAAAGAGTAGCTTAAAAAAAATTCCTCATATTTAGTTGTAAATATATCATCTTAAGATCACTTTTGGATTAAGTCCTTACTTAGCACTTCATAAAAATAACACCCATTTGTACCTGAGATTTTTCTGCCTTAACACTTAACACTATCTCTCTCCTTATTCTGTTTGCAAGTTCATTGTAACACAAACACAAAATTCACATTTGAGAAACACTGTGAGAAAAGTCCTAAAAGTCACTATGGATAAAAATTTAGCTCTCTAGTATGTACTTGTTTTGGGATCTGCCTGTAAATAATATCTCCAGCCATTTGTCACAAGGTGGTGTATGGTTTTTCCTATGCAGAATCTATTATTTTAGGAATTGTCAATACAGAAATATGATTACTGCAAAACCATGCTGTGAAAACCAGAACTAACACCATAATAGAAAAGAAATTTCAATAGCATCATCCTCAATTTGTTTCATATATATATATATATGCACATATATATGTATTTCAAGCTCTTTTGGTCATATATTCTATATTTTTTTCTAATCAGCTCTAACCCTCGATTTCAGTGATATTTAAATTATTTTAGCTGATAAATGTAACAATTTGAGGCTCCCCTTGTCTCACAGGAGACTCTAGGGACAGTCATCATTAACTTTAGTAAATTATTTGTTATAGTCATTTAAAGAGATTTGTAGATGGAAATTCTTACAAAGCTTTCTCCAAACATGAAATGAATTTTAAGAAGCATCTTTGCCTATCTATATGTGTGCGTATGGAATTACGTGATTTATAACCAGAAGGTGACTTCTTTGCTTATGAAATTTCTTTCAGCAAATGACAACACTCTCGGTCTAAGTCTCTTTTAATTTTGCTCCCTGCAAATATAAAATGCTCTTTCTTTTCTCTGAATGACAAAGGTGGCAATAACTAGTAACTGGTGTCTGTGCAATTCTAATGATCCTCCCTTAGCTCCTACTCCCTCAATGCCACTACCTCCACCAAACACACACACAATACAGATGAGAGTAGTATAGAGGCAGTCATTGTTGACATAAATTAACCACCTAGGAATAGCTATCACAGCTGGGTGGCCCAATGGACATGGAGACTCCCTTCTCTCTACCACTGCCTTGTAGATTTTCCCATGCCTTTCCCCTGGCCTACTTCTGTGCCTAGGTTATTCCCCCAACTCCTCGCTCTGCATAATCTCCCAAACCTGGGCCCCGTCCCAAGCCCATTTGCCATCAGGCTCCCACCCGAGTGGGGCCATAGGTGATTCTTATAAGACCCTGGTCTAGTTTCAACTGGGTCTGATTCCAGTCTTTAACATCTAGCATCAGTCTTAGTTCTACCAGAAACCTGTCTGGGGAGCCTGGAGACAGAACTCTAAATTATTAGAAGTTGTGAAAACACAGATCCAACATATTAAAACAAAATGTATTGCTAGACAACTAAATTAGAAGTTGATTTTTGTCCCTCTTATAATGATTATCTATTATGAGAATTTGAGCAGGGTATTATACTTCAAGAACATTGTGACTTAAATAAGCTTCTGCAAACTTGCATTTTTTTTCATGTAGTTGATTCTCAAGAAGTCCCAGGTTTGAAGATCTATGGAATGCAGAGAATTCTATTTTATTTTCCATAGAAAGGAGAATTTAACCATTTCTCCTACTACAGTAGGACTACAGTATTAACAAATACTTAGAGAATATGGAGGTTTCTTTCTGTGTGAGTGAAACATTAGTACATTTCTTTATTTGGCTAGTGATGAAGGCTTTATTTCATTCTGCAGTATCAGCCTGCTCATGGGCTGTAGGACAGAAGTGATAATAAAGAAACAGTGAAAGATGACAATGCCCCAGGTTTGAAAATACTTTGATGGGATCTCTACAGCAGTTTGATGAGAAATGCAAGACCATGGACTTTTCTAGGTGCTAAGTTGATAGAATTGAAATTAATTGTAATAGCAAAGACAGTGGAAGCAGCCACTGCTACACATTATACTTCCATAATCACACCTATTGTGCGTTAGGCACAGGGATGAATGAGTCTTATATACACTGTCCTATTTCACCCGTATGAGAGTCCCTTGTAAGAAGTTAGTTTTCTCATCCCTATTTTTCATTCAACAATGTGGAGACACAAAGATATTAGTTAATTTACCCCAAAGAGCTTACTTGTCACTTATAAATGGCAGAAGTGAAATTTGGGCCTATTTCCAAAGTTCATCTGATTTTAAGCAAGCACTGCCACCCTTCAGGGTCCAGGAAGGTAAATGAAATACATACTTTTCAAAAACTTATTTATTTCTATTTTGAGTATTTATTGCTTTTTTTTCTACTCTTTTTTTTTTTTTGATATTTTATTTATTTTTTCCTGAGAGACACAGAGAGAGAGAGGCAGAGACACAGGTAGAAGGAGAAGCAGGCTCCCTGTGGGGAACCTGATGTGGAACTTGATCCTAGGACCCTGGGATCATGACCTGAAGCAAAGGAAGACGCTCAACCACTGAACTACCCAAGCACCCCTTCATCCTACTCTTATTTTCAAAGTTACTTTTGAAAAGCTAAAAAAAAAAAAAAAAAAAAAAAAAAAGAGGTAAACAAGTTTCTTTCTCCTTAAAGTCAGTGGAGTGGTACTAGTCCTAATAGTGGTTTCTGCTGTGAACATGCTATGTGACTTTTGCAAAATGTATCTTTGGGGGGGGGGGCAGATTCCTTATATGTACTGAAGAGGTTGGCCTGGAGATCTTGGCAATCTGTGATGTTCCATGAAGAGAGTCATTTGTCTGAGAACCCTGAGAAGTCAGGAAAACTGGAACTAAAGGGTGAAAACTCTGGGGAGAAAGTGGAAAACCATAAACGTGATCCCTTCCTGACTTCAGTTTTCCCTCACAGTTGGTATTCATTTGATTCAACCCCTCAGATCCCAAAAGACAGAGTGTTACACAAACAGCATCAGTGACCACTGGCTTACACGTCAGGAAGAGGAGTGGGAGAAACTACATAAATAAATAATGTAACAGTGGAATTGGCAATCTCCTGGCCTTTGGAGGTCCCTAGAGTTTGCCAATTTGGACCACACGGGACTCCAGGGGTTGTAAAACAGCAAACCACAACATGGTGTCCACTTGAAGCCTTTCACCACAGTGTGGTTGGCCAGAAGCTGACTAGCCAAAACTCCTACACAGGACAGCACAGCCAGGACCGTCTCTGGAAATCCCAACTGCATTCTTTACCCCAAGGTGGGCTCACGAGTCCTCTGGGTCTACTGTTTCCAAAGGCCAGTCTGAGGATTTGTGTCCATCAGTGTCGAGTTTTTCATAAGTCTGCTGCGAGGTGCAAAAAAAGGCACAAAAAAGAAAGAAGAGTGTGTTTTCCATAAAGTTGAATGTATTCATCTAAAGGACTGTATTATTCTTTATTCTTTTTACTTTTTAACATTAAAATGTCCTTTCTCTTGTGAAATTATAGTGATAATAAGTGGGAGGTTGTATATGATGTATATTTTATGTTCTTTGCTTGGCAAGCCAGTATCAGGTTTCAAACTTACATCGGACTTTCACCTACCTGTGAAATAGAATACAGTGGGAACTTTTGTTTTTCAGGCATGCAGGAGGGACGAGACCTCTGGGATTCCCTGTTACACTAACAAGGCTGCAGTGCTGAAACCCCTGAACAATCTGTACGGTTTGGAGGTTTGAGCCATTTACCCCAGGTTCCTGTCTTTGGATCCTACTTTATTTCTACTCTTCCAGGGTGATTTGATAGGCTTAAGGCAAAGCTTAATTTGTCAAGGACTAAAAATAAAAATAAAAAATAGCAAAGACTGGGATGCCTGGGTGGCTCAGAGGTTGAGCATCTGCCTTTGGCTCAGGGCGTGATCCTGGAGTCCTGGGATCGAGTCCCACATTGGGCTTCCTGCATGGAGCCTTCTTCTCCCTCTGCCTATGTTTCTGTCTCTCTCATGAATAAATAAATAAAACCTTAAAAAGAAAAAGCAAAGACTTATATACAGATACTCAGATTTAACTTTTAAGCCTCTATAAAACAGAATGCTGTTCTTTTATTTCTTTTGAACAATGCTCTCGACAGCCACCATAACCTGATTTTACTGGATACTAATAATGATATGAGTAGGAGCAAGAGGGAGGTGATAACCAAGCTACCAGTTGCTGACCACATACTATGTGCAAAACAGTTTTTCATGTATTTTCCACTAACTTCACAACCACTGCTGTTTGAAGGAGCAGAGCAATGTAGCTCAAAGTCATGTGTAAAATGGTAGAAAAAACAAGAACTTGGGCATCCCATAAATCTGACTACAAATCCTAGCTCAATGATGGCCTTGGACAACAAAGTGTAGTTTTTGGGGTTTCTTTGTTTGTTTGTTTTGTTTTCTCACCTATAAGATGAAGCCAACAGTGATCATCCATGGAGTTGTTATGAAAAATGCATAGTATAACAGGTGCGAAGTAGCCCATTTATTGCCTCCTGTACAGGAAGAACTCAATATTTCACTAGATAACTTTATCAAGTTATGATTTTTGTAGGAAGCAGAGCTGAGTGCTCCAGTTTCTGGATCACAGTCTATGATCCTTGCAATATAGCAAGAATAACCGGTTCACTGAGCAGGCTGAGCTCCGTGGGGCATAAACCTGACATCGTTGTGGTTTTCTCCCTTCACTACCTTTAAATATTCTGTGAAAGCTCTCTCTCTCCTCCCTTAATGGTATCTCAGGGAGGTTCCGCAGCATTAGACTCACAGATATAAAAATGTCCAGTGAATTTAGTCTGGTCACTTAAAAGTCCCAATATGTCCCTTTCAGATTGTGACCTTGTAGGTCCTCAATCGCCATATCAATATTTGTAAGACTCGCTTTTACAGCCAAATTGGGAAATCCCCTCCATGCTCCGACCAGCCTGCTTTGCGATTGTGGAGGCATTCGGACAGTGTTCTGGCAATGAAAGAGGATCTAGAAGATGAGTTTGGACTATGGCTCTACTGTATTGCTGCTGATCTGGCACAGTTCCAGGCCCAATGGATTTTTCTTCTCTAATGCTAAAGAATAGGATGGTGTTAGTTATCTTCCACTGTACAATTAATTACCACGAACATGGAGCTTAAAACAGAACATGCTGTTATTTCACAATTTCCTTGGGTCAAGAATCGTGATCTGACTCAGCTGGATTCTCTCATAGCGTCTGACAAGACTGCATTCAATGTGTCAGCTGGGTCTGTCATCTCATCCAAAGTCTCACAGGGAGAGGATAAGCTTTGGTTGGCTTTAAGACTGAGGCCTTTAATTTTTTGCTACCCATCAGCCAGAAGCTCCCCTCATCTCCTAGAGGCTACCCTAGGAGGTAGGTTCCTTGCCACATGGGCCTCCAAACATAAGCAGCCTATAATAAGGCAGCTTGCTTCTTCAAAGCCAGCATGGAAGTAAGAGAATCCAGCAGCATGGGTGCTAGAATCTTACATAACATATCATGTAATTACACACATGCAATCACATACATCCTGTCAACGTTGCCACATTCTATTATTTATAAGCAAGTCACAGGATAGAAGTAAATCACACACAAGGAGAGACAACTATGAGAGGAAATGAGTTTCCTGCGGTGGAATCCATGGGAGAGTACCCAAGAGTTAGTAGCTCATGTGAGCCTATTAGTTGATATACAAGGATCCATTAATCTGTAGTGAATATTTTGAGCTGAAGAGAAAATCAGAGCTCCACAGTGATCCACCAAATTATGCAGAACAATTTTGGGGGGATTGAAAATCACAGAACACCAGAGGAACTAGTGACTTTCCATAAGTAAGTCAACATTCATATTAAACCTTGCTTCTTAACCCATTGTATTGTATTTCTCCTTATAGGCAAGGACTATCTATCTTAAGAACATTTTGAATTTTCTAAGTCCCTCCATTAGAAATGGTCATGGTTTGCTCAAACTAACATGGTAGTTTTGCAAAATTGAGTAACAGAAGGAGATTGTAATGTTTTGGATCAGTGCTGGATACCCATGAATATTTGATAGTTTAATTTTATTACTCAAAGTGAGTGTACAATAAAGAGTAAAGATAGGGATGAGGATAGATTAAGAACACCATAAGGAGTATGAAGTTCTCAATCATATAAAAGTCATGATCACAAACCAAAGAGCATATGCCAATTAACATATATATGAAAGCTAGTGTAGAAGTGTTCACCCTTATTTGTAAAAAAAACGTATTTTCTATGCTAGGGTATTTTTCTCCTTTGGCTACTAATGTGGCAACTACTCACCTATTCCATCTTAAAAATCTTTCTACCTATCCCCACCACCCTCCAATCATACATAGATCCAGTTTTCTTTCTTTTTTTTTTATTGCTAAGACAACACACTTCCTCTAAGATTATTTGAGTAATTAGAGCTTTTCTGGATGTAGGGAAGAATGCATATTTCTGCCTTTTGGAATTTTTTGAAAGATCTTTTAGATAAATGCATTTTTCTAACAAATACATTTATTTAAATGAAAACTTAAATACAACTGAATTTTTGTTCATTTACAGCCCTCTTTTCCATAAATAAAACCACATATCAGAAAAATAAAATTATTATAGCAGAATCATGCACTGCTTCTTGGTTATATATATATATATAATATTTTAATTCACTTTTCCACTTCTTATTATATATAGTCCTGGCTGCAGATCTTTAAGTGAGATGGTTTAAAATAAGGAATAAGCTCTTAATACTAAATTTAAACTGTCTTCCTCACTTAGCAGTTTATACAAAATAATGCAGTTAAAATACTACACAAATGTTATTAGTTTAACTATTATGACTTTTTTTCCAGAATGAGAGAATTCTTTGAAATATCTGAGACCTTAAGAAAATAATACTAAAAAAACATAAGAATGCAATATGTAAGGATCAAAAACTCAGAGTGCCCTTGCATTTTCAAAATTTAATTTTTGGTTAAAGCAAAAAGTTTGATGTGATGTGTTTTTAATTTGTGTTGCTTCAAATTCTACTTTTAGCAACTCAGCTCTGACTTCTATGTTAAGTTCAAATATTATATTTTATTGTTCAATGATAAAAGGACCTATGAAACAGCCACTTGAAAGAAGACAGAAGCTACATGGGCATCTGGTTTAATTTACAACTCTTGTTCATTACCCTTATATGAAAATTTCAGAACACATATGGCAAAGGCTTCTGAAAAGCAACCTTTAACCTGAACCTGAATTTAATATTCTGAAGTTATGAACTAAAGTTACTTAAAGTTAATAACCTTCTCTACAGTTATCTTTTTAATGTAGTAGAATTCTATGTTAACTTTACGTAGAGCTATCTTTTTAGTGAAATAGTACACTTTAGAGACTAATTAGAAAAATACAACCATCCAGGGACCTAAAACATAAGTTTTACCTGATGTGGCTTCCTTCCAAATTCATTATTTCTCCCTGAATTATATGCCATCAGTATAAAAATGAAAATAAGAAGTAAATCACAAGTCACTGTATTCTGGTAATAAACAGTGTAGGAGAAGAATTAGCAAAGAAAAAATTCTTCTAAGAATTAGAATTAGGAAGAAAAAGGAATGATACTCTAAATTCCTTGCTCCTTCCAGGATGAGTAAGGGCAAAATGCCAGTGGTGGGGGTGGCCAGGAATGCTCCCGGCCAGGTG
Source organism: Nyctereutes procyonoides (assembly GCF_905146905.1). NCBI lineage: Eukaryota > Metazoa > Chordata > Mammalia > Carnivora > Canidae > Nyctereutes > Nyctereutes procyonoides. The sequence goes on along the minus strand of NW_026575158.1, from coordinate 1,845,002 downwards.
CTCGGTACAATATGTTCTTTAGCATATTGTCCACGCCCAAACTATATGACTTCCTATAATGAAGATTTATGTCCTACAAAATCCAGTTAAATCTCTAATTCAGCTATTTAGTTATATAGAAATCAGTTAGTTGGATGGGTAGATGGATGATAGAAAAGATGGACATTTACACATGTATACGTATATTTGCATATACACACAAATGCATATGTGTTTTGTCAGTTTGTCAATTGTTGAACAGTAACCTGTGAAAGAGTATTATATTAAAATTAATCAAATAATTAACAGAAAAAACTTCCCTGTTATACTTTAGCATTATATTGTAAATCCAACCTGTGTAAAAAGGTCTTAATATATATTTATCTTTATATATACATCCTACATATATTTCTGTATAGATGTGCTTGTGTAGTAAGATAGGTGTATTTTTAGAATAAATCAAATCAAATAAATATTGCATACTGAGGAAGAAAATACTATCCTAGTCAATCATTTGTATTAATATTTGGAGAGAAGTAGTAAATACAATCACAGGAGATTTAAGATATTATTAGAAAGCTGTTCATGGCAGCCCGGGGGGCTCAGCGGTTTAACGCTGCCTTCAGCCCAGGGTATAACCCTGGAGACCCGGGATCTAGTCCATCAGGGTCCCTGCAGGGTGCCTGCTTCTCTGTCTACCTGTGTTTCTGCCTCTCTCTCTCTCTCTCTCTCTCTCTCTCTCTCTCTGTGTGTGTCTCTCATGAATAAATAAATAAAATCTTAAAAAAAAAGAATGCTGTTCATAATCAAAATGCTGAATCATAAACATCTATGGTACTGCTACCCCATGACTATTTTCCTAAGCAACTACAGCTCCTCAAAACGCATCAAACATGATTACAATAGGAGTCTTAAAGATCTTACCTGATCCCACCAGTCTGGCCACACTTTATTCATTTAGGATGGGAACTGGACACAGGTTGACTCAAATCTATCCCTAGATTTTAGAACTTTAAATTCATAGAGTCAACATCAGGTGGTCTTTCTTCTGCCATTTGAAATGTAAGTCAGTTTGCAGTGACAGAGAATGAAGTCAATGCATGAAGAGAAAAAACAAGAAAAGAGATTGTTCTGAGTCCATATTTCTTAAGTTTCAATAGCAACTCTGCAGGATCTCAGGTTTAGTTGTTTAACCCTTTTGGAGAGCCCATGAGGAAATACATTCCTCCTTTCCCAGAGGGCACTCAAAAGCATCTCTTATTTGCCCTCACGAGAGGCAATGATATTTTCTACTTGGAAACAATGTTCTTGCTATTTTGCCAGTGTAATTCTTTTATATCCTCTAAACTTCAGCAGCAACCACCATTGATCCAGAAAGTCCTTTGTGTGGGATCCTTGAGTGGCTCAGCGGGTGAGCATCTGCCTTCAACCCAGGGTGCGATCTTGGAGTCCGGATTGGTCCCGCATGGAGCCTGCTTTTCTTTTTCCTGTGTCTCTGCCTCTCTCCTCTCTCTCTGTGTCTCATGAATAAATAAATAAAATCTTAAAAAAAAAAAAAGTCTTTTCCAAACTGCTAGGTGTGGATTAATTTGATTTTCTATGTGCCAGATCCCCTCCCGTTCCTTGAATTCCTATTACCACTCAGTTTTATAATTGCTTCTTTGTTTTGTTTTGTTTTGTTTTATCTAATTTGAGTACATTCAGGTAGGAACCACATTTATTGCACCCATTCTTGTTTCTCAATGCATAACACAGCACCAGAGATATAAAAGACAATAAATAATCATTGAACACCAGAAACAATAAAGGAAAGAATAAGAAAAAAAATGTTTGATTTCATACTTGTTTCCCTCCAATTCATGGTTTTTAAAAATCTATCAGTTAAAATTTTAACTCAAAGCATAGGCTGTCAAACAACTGCTACGAATTATATTACCTTTATAATAAAGCCAACTTTCCAGGTTGAAATAAGTGAGATGTTAACTTTATATGTGGCTGTTTTAAATACTATCTTTTTTATAGATAGTACAATTGAAAAATGCTAGTAATTGAACTCCATAGTAGAATCTTAGTTTTCATTTATTAAACCGATTGTCTCCAAACAACATTACTTGTATGAGTGAGAATACAAATTTCCTTTGTTATTTGTATTTGTCTGAAAACCAAAACATAACTTATGCCTCCTAAGCGTTGGAGAGTTAACTCAAAAAAAGTTGTATGCTTTGTTTTCCAAGAAAAACAACACTTTTTTTTTTCTTTTTATAAATTGAATAAAGCTCACTCAGTTCACATGAGACTAACAGTTGTTCTTGACACTCAGGAGGAGCTGCCCCTTCATTGAACAGTTTGTCTTGATCTGAAGCCAAGGAAAATACTCGTACTTAACAATTTGTGCCTCAAATATTTCATATTTTTAAAGCGTCTTGGGGGGTCTTTCAATAGTGTTTGGTATACTCTTTGAGCAGTGTTTATGGTGATTCTTTATAAACAAAGGCTTGTAAAGGATGCTGCTCAGTGGTATAATCTAAAAAAATGTCATGTGTTTCATCATATTTTTAAATTGTCACCTGAATTTCTACATTCCTGTATGTATATAACCATTTGATTTTACTCTTCTTGGGTTCACTATTACTTTCTCACAAGGCATAGTTAGACATCTATGTTTAGGCAAAAAATAATAGCCTGTTATGATTTTTCAAATGCAATATTCTGCATTAAACAAGCTAAGGTGTGAGTTTCATGTAGACTACCTACATTTATTCACACTTACCTAAACAGTAAGCTCCTCACTTTAGTTACCCTGGCACAAGTTCTTATATATACATTACTTGTCTCCTGACAATTTCCATAGGGATACTATAAAAATGTTAATTCAGTCTACAAATCACATTAATATGTTTAGAAAAATTGAATTGTGTATGTCAATGTAATGTAGGCCTATGTGGCCTATTTGCACAGGATTGATTTAAGATATAATGCTAAAAGTATAGCAGGAAGGTATTTTTCTGTTTATTTATTTATTTAGCTTTTTTTTTTTTTTAATATACTGCTTCCAGGGCACTATTCAGCAACTGACAAATTAAGGCTATTGTGTCTGAGTAAATAGTTTTCCTTAGATTTTGAACTAAAACCATTCCTTGGTAAAACTTCATGTTCCCATCAGCAGGAGAAGAGGGGGAGCCCAGGGTTCCTTGTGCCACAGATGAACCATGCTCATATTCCTCCTTACCTCACTCACAGTCTCTCCATCACCCCCTGCCATAGACCATCAGAACTCCTCTCACTGAGCCCTTCTCTGTGTCTATGACAGTCACCACATAGAAACCAAGATTTCCAGGTCAACCCTAATCCATTGGATTCTAATCCACAAAAGATTGTTCATCTCCGTTTTTTGACTCTTCATCCTCCCCAGGTACTAAAACCTTTTCAGTGTACCTCTGGAACTCAAGATCAAATCTCGGCAAAGTTTCCTCTAAACTCAAATTCTTCTCCAAGCCACTTATTTTCCTTAATGTTCCAGGGAAAATATTTATTCCCACTGAGGACACAGATTGTCTTGCAACCCTCTCAAGTGGTGACTGATTTTCTCCAGTGTCTTTATCATTGGGCACCCAACTTTATACTTTGAAAATTGTATATCCTTGGCTCATTGTTACTCTTCTCATAATTCATAATGAATTCAAATTCATGGGATGATCCTTTACTGTTTTGAACTTCCATTTACTTGACCTTTTCCCTCTTATCTTCTCTTTTTTGTCATAGCCACTCAAAGGCAAGCAAACATGTGATCATTTCTTTGAATCTGTCACTACTGATAACTGTAATTGCATCATAGTATCAACCACAGCTAATGTACTAACAAACTCAGTCTTTTCAACTCACCATTCCATATGCCAAACACCAGCTCTCAACATTCCTTTTCTCCTACAAGGACCTTCAATCTTTGACTACCACAAAAATTTCACTATCTTCACCTCTATCTTGTCATTGTTTCCTAACTTTTCATTCTTTGGCCAGTCATCATAATTACTTCTTCGATTATACCCTCAGTTTCCTTTTTCCTGTTCTGCTTTTGAGTATTTGTGGCTAAATGATAGCCCTGGTTAAATCCAAATCTCTATGTACTACATACCTAAACCCATGTTGATGAACACAGTGGAGAAAAGTAACCCAAAGCAAAACAAAACAAAATCAAAGCATGCATAAATCATGCAGGATAATGTTGGTTTAAATACATAGCCACTGATCTCCAATATTTCCAGGAAATCATAGAAGTTCTTAGTTCAATCCCTCACTTTCTCTGCTAGCTAACTATTTCAGAGCTTTCTTTCTCAAGCCTCCACAATCCTCACTCTTGCTATATCACCTGTGTGTTAGTCTGAGTTCTCCACAGCAACAGAACCAATAGCATACCTGTGTGCATATTTATTATAAGGAATTAGAGATCACACAATTATGAAAACTGAGAAGTCCCACAGTCTGCAGTCAAAAAGCTGGAGATTCAGAAGGCTGATGGTATTACTAGTCCTCATATGAGTCTGAGTTTGGAGGCAAGAGAAGACTATTGCCTCAGCTAGAAGACAGGCAGAGAAAGAAAATTCTTTCCTACTAAGTGTTTTATTCTACTCAGGCCCTCAGTGGATTAGATGCCCCCCCAACACACACACACATTGGGGAAGGCAATCTGCTTTACTTAAACTACTGATTCAAATGTCAATCTCATCTAGAAACATACTCAATGACAGATACAGAAATAATACTTAACCAACTTCTAAGAACCTCATGATCCAATCAAGTTGACACATAAAATTAACAATCATGCTTTGTTTCTTCCTTCAGGAAAAAACAGAAGCAAAGACAAAGAACCCCTATAAACCTCTACCACAACATCCACTCACCAACCAGACTCTGTCCCAGAAAACTCTCTTTATTTTTGTCATATTTGAATGCTATGTGTGCTATAAACCAAGGCAAAACCTGCCTGACTTTCCTTCTACCTCACTTCCTATTCCTTAAATGAGATGTAGGTTAAACTCAAAGTGTGATTCATCCTCAGGAAAATTGCTTTTTACCTGTGAACCTGTGAAACCAACATGTTTATATGATTTCAAATAACAATGGCAGGACAGGCATAGAATAGACACTCCTGTTCCAAAAGGAAAAACTAAGAAAGAAGTAACAGATCCCAGCAAGTCCAATAAAGCAAATTCCATTAGAAACTAGAGCTTAAAAATAGTCCTCTTGGGCTTGATGCCCTGCCCTCCAAGCCCATGTGAGCAGTGGTCCTGCCCCTGCAACTTTGCTGGGTAGGGATTGGACCCGTAAGGTCCCTAAACCCCTCAGGTATTAGGCAATCTACACCTAGGACACCTCTGTGCCTGGGATGTGCCCCTGTGGTAGATCTCTGCCTGGGCCTTGAACCTCTCTGGGCTCCTGAGCACATGGCTCTACCAGGAGGTCCCTTCCTTTGAAATCTAGGTGGGGACATCTATGGTCCCATGGTTTGTCTAGGTGCAGCCCACACCTCAGCTGGGGAAGTGGAGAAGTGCAGCCCAGAGTGTGGGGAGTGAAGTCTTAGTGGTGAAGCAGGTGGGCAGGGCATGCCAAGGTCCCTAAGGAAATAGTAGCCTCTCCTTTACCTTCTTCTAAGATCTTGAACAAGAACTCCTGGCTTCTATTGAGGTGGATGACTAATCTCCATATCAAGTGGTATTTTGGTCACATCCTTAGTATTCTCACCCAAAAGCCCTTTCTCACTTTTTATATGATACTTAGGCTGAGAATTTTCCAAATCTTTTAAGTTCTGCTTCCTTTGTAATTCACAGTTCATCTTTAAGTCATTTTTCTCTTCTTGCATTTTACTCTAGTGAGGACAGGACCCAAGCTGCACCTTCACTCCTAAGCTCAGAAATAGCTTCAGATAAATATCCAATGTCATTGTTTGTAAGTTCTGCTTTCCAGAGAACAGTAGGACAGGAACAAAATTCAGCCAAGGTCTTTGCTACTTTCTAATAAGGATGGTCTTTCCTCCACTGTCCCCTAACACATTCTTCATTTCTTCTGAGACCTCAGCAGAATGCCCTTTACTGTCCATAATTCTACCACATTCTGTTCAGGATTACTTATTCTCTAAGAAGATTAAGGCTTTCTCTACAGCCCACCTCTTTTCTCTCTGAGCCTTAACCAGAATTGTCCACGGCAACATAGGCTTTTTCTAGTGTACAACTTAAAACTTTTTCAGTCCAGTTTCAAACTGGCTCCCACATTTTTAGGTTTTTGTTACAACAGGACCCTACCTGGAGTACCAATTTCTGTTTTGATCTGGATACATAGTATATCCAGAAGCCTACTTGCCTTCCCACTTGAACGTTTCAGTCACCTTAAACTTAATATGCCTAGTGCTAAATTTTGATATCTCATTCCAGCATGTTCCTCCTACAATTCTTCCTTAGTTACTGGCAACTTTATTCTTTCAAGTGCTTGGGCCACCAACCTTAGATTCATCCTTGGCTCTCCTCTTTCATCCTCTGTATATCCAGAATAACTATTTTTTTTAAGATTTTATTTATTTATTCATGAGAGACACAGAGACAGAGAGAGAGAGAGAGGCAGAGACACAGGCAAAGGGAGAAGCAGGCCCCATGCAGGGAGCCTGATGTGGAACTCAATCCTGGGTCTCCAGGATCATGCCCTCGGCCAAAGGTAGCAGTAAACCTCAAAGCCACCAGGGCTGCCCCCAAAGATAACTATTTATCTCCTCTTTCCACTTCCTCCAGTTTTCTGAAACTCATCATCTCTTGCCTAAATTTTAGCAAAAGCCTCCTAAAATGGTCTCCTTCTTTTTTCTCTTGCTCTTTTCAAAATATTGTTAATGAAACCTGCTCAAAATCATCAGTTGACTCCCCAATCATTCAGGGTAAAGGTAAATTGCTGATCATGACCTACTAGGCTTTTTCTGATCCCTGTCTGCCATCTACTCTGCCCCTGCTTTTCTTATTCACCTCACTCCAACATGCCTGCCTTCTCCTCTTGAACTTGCCAGGCTCTATTTTACCTCTAGATCTTCACATTTGCAGTTTCCTCATTAAGACATCCTCCAAATATCTACATGGCTAGCTCTCTCATTTACATTTGTCTATACTCAAAGTTACCTTCTAAATATGCCCTCCTCTACTCATCCCATTTAAAATGTCAACCCTCTCCCTACCTTTCCACAGTCCAATTCTCTACTTACCTACTCTCCTAAGCACTATCTAACAAACTCTGTGTATTTACTTATGTAAATTATGTTTCTTGTCTGCCTTCCCCACTGGAAATAAAAGCTCCAGAAGTGTAGGGATTTGTTGTGTTTTGTCACCCATTTTATCCCCAATATCTAGAAACACAGTGGAGGTAATTGGTAGCTATTTGATGAATGACCTATTAGATGAGAGAATGAATAGCAAATGTTAAGATAGTACCTGACTTTTGTTTGAGGAAGCCACTGAAAAGAAAAGTAAGAGACTCATTTTACTCCAATGTTCTATATGGAAGTCTCAAATAGCTTAGGAAGCTTCCACAGTCTTAAAAATCTACAGGCCAGTGTTGTTTAAATGTTTATGAGTAAAAGAGTCATGCTTATTAAAAATACAGATTGGCATGCCCTGTCCCCAAAGAGTCTATTTCAGTAGGTCTTTGAAAGACCCACCAGAATTTGCATTTTTAACAAGTGCCTCGTTGATTTTAATACAGTTCTTTAAGAAACTCCTGTAGGTTCATAAGTGATTCAAACTGAGTGACTTATGTGATTGCAAAGTGGAGAAAAAAAAAATCTTTATTATCGTTAACATACTGAGTTAAAGAAAACGAATCTGGTCTACATTTCTGGTATGCATTCTTCTTAGAGGAGAGTTTAAAGTAGAAGAGCAATTTGCAAAACATACAACAAAAACTCAGTTTGTATTCATCCTCAGGGGATAGGAAGAGTTGGCCTTTAAAAGTAAGATCTATGCCAAAGCTTTCATAGAAAAGCAATTGTTTCTTTAAAACTTTTGTTTATGAGCACTATGAAAAACTTCAACTCACTGGCTACAGAAAAGATTACTTGGTTTCTGGTGCCTACGAGGAGCTAATTCTAGTCAGATGTGCAGCATTACATTTATAGAGAATAATTCCTTTATCTTGGATCACTAAACTGAGCTCATTATAATCATCATAATTGTGACACTTAGTTCTTCTCATTGCTACCTGACTTCCCATGGACTTCTGCTCATAGCAAAGATATTTTGTTGTATGTTTTTGTTCTGAAGTAATTATCTAACTCTGATAGATGGCATTGTTATAGATGTTGTCTCATCAGCATTCAGAACTGTTCTCTAGCTTGAAAAGAAACAGAGTAAAGAAAAGATTTCTTAATTACACTCCATTCCCACTCATTAATTGACCTTTCTTTCAAATAACCATAAATCAACTAATGTGGTATACATTGCAGATAAATTAACAAAAGTCCACATAACATAGTGTGTCTATCAAGAAAAAATATATCCATTTGTAATCAGTTCTGTTTACCACTAGTATCTGAGGGTTAAATCTTATGAATAATACAAATAGAAAACAGATTTATTATTTTTCTTATTATTTATAAATGTGTTAATTCAAAGTAAATAATCTTTTCCTCCAAAATTCCAAAGTCAATATCCAGTTCTTCAGTAGTTCTCTTAGTGTAGATCATTTCAAATACAAGAATGAAATTGAAGGTAGACTAGCAAGGTTCTCTGTGTTTTTGTGGTTTAAGTAGCTCTGACATTCTGAAGTTAGCAGAAATGAAAGGTGAGACATGTAAAGTTAAATATTTACATTTTATATCAAGAGAGACTTCTGGAGTTCAACACAGAAGGAATCTGTTTTGAGACTGAGTATCTTAAGGTACCAGAATCTACCTACCAAGATTTAAATCATAGGCTATTAGTTGGCATATAATTAATTTTGATGAAAAAAAATAAATACTTCTCCTCTTTCTTGAATTTAATAAAACTCTCCCACAGGATAGGGAAGAGAGAGAAGAAAGTCAGTGGACAGAATAAACTTGATGCCAATGAGATTCTCCATGCAAGTGCCTCTACCTTCTTCTCCCTCCTAGTTCAGGACATATGGGAGGCCTGAGGTAGAGAGGTCAGTGGACTACTTCCTGTTGCCAGAATAAACCAAAAAATGCTTGGTAACAAAATGTTTTCCATATGTTCAACTTTGGGGGACTGACTGGATAAATCATGCCACCTCCAGAAATGGATCCTTTTGTGATACAAAATGAGGAAGATCTCTATGCTGTTAACAGACTAACTTCTGAGACATTCTCTAAGTAAAAAATAAAGACAAACCAACAACAAAAACCCAAAAAACTAGTAACTTGCAGATCATGTTTATAGTATAGTACCTTCTGTGTAAGAAGTGATATAAGTATATGTGTGTGTTTGCTCGTTTTTAAAAAGAAATAATGGCTAAATAAATAAATACATAAATACATAAATAAATAAAAAGAGATGGTGGCAGAGTAAACAAAAAAAGATAAAGAGAGAGAGAGAGAAGACCAGCAGAAAACTTCTCATTTGAACAAATCAACAACTCAACACTTTTTTGTACCTATTACAGACATTTAAATATGGAGTTAATATGTTGTCATTGGGGATCCCTGGGTGGCGCAGCGGTTTGGCGCCTGCCTTTGGCCCAGGGCGCGATCCTGGAGACCCGGGATCGAATCCCACGTCGGGCTCCTGGTGCATGGAGCCTGCTTCTCCCTCTGCCTGTGTCTCTGCCTCTCTCTCTCTCTCTGTGACTATCATAAATAAATAAAAATTAAAAAAAAAAAAGAAAAAGAAAATTAAAAAATAATAATAATAATATGTTGTCATTACATAAGTGATAACCTTATGTTTTTAGGCATACATACCGAAATACCTAGTGATGACAATAGCATGTCATGATGTTTTTAAACATTTTAGATCAAAGGTATTAGAATAAAATATGACAAAATGTGAATCATTGTTAACCTAGGTTTAAAGAGGTTTAACCTCTAAAGGGAGAGGAGGCAAGATGGTGAAAGAGTAGGAATTCTTGATTCATCTGATCCCCCAAACTTACCTAGATAACTTTCAAAACATCTTGAACACCTATGAATCCAACCTGGGATGTAGAGAGAGAACAGCTGGAATGCTTCTGACAAGGTAGGAAGGCAGAGAAGCATAAAGGTGGGGCAGGGGAGCCACAGAAAGCTGTGGCAGGAAAGTGGCACAAGGGACAATTGGGAACTTTAGAAATCTGAGCCTGAAAGAATCTTCTCTGATTCTTGTGCTCAGTGGGGAAACAAGGCAGAATCGCAAGAGGGGCAGTGAAGTCTCAATATTCCCAGAGACAGAATAAGAATAGGGTTGCCTGGGCCGATGCTCACTGCAAACCTCGGTCTGATTTCAGTAAAGGGCTGGAATGCCGCAATGCTTCTGGGGCAGCTGGGGGAAGCCAGCTAGGTACACAGGCTGCCACCAGAGCTCTCTTTGTCCTAGAGCCTGGCAATGGATGGAGGCGGACTGTCCTCCATTCGTTCAAGAGAGGCGGACCTGAGGAGCACAGGTCCAGCGGCACAGGGCCCTCAATCGGAGGGTTCCTCAACAGATAGTTATCTCCATTCCCCCCTGCACCAGGACAGGTGGAACTGGGGAGGGCCCAGAATAGCGAGAACTCTCCTCCCACTGGGTGCCCTTCAATTTGTGCAGATCAGTGCCCCCACCTACCCCCAGGAGGATCTAGGCCAGTATGCACTGAGAGACTGAGATTCAGTATCCACCGGGAGCTTTTCATTCTGGGGCTGGAGATCTGGCCATCACCATTTTTATTTTTTTCTTTTTGTTTTTCACCTGGGAAAGGCCTGGCCTCTAGGAAACAAAGGCCTCACAGGAAAACAGCTTCACAATGAGCCCGGCAACCTGGCAAGGGACAGGTCATCTGCACGAAGGTTCAGACACTTGAGAATCAGTACAGCTGGCCCCTCCCCCAGAAGACCAGCTGGAAGAATATGGGAAGAGCAAGTTCACAGACCAAGCAGCAATGGAAAGCTCCAGACCTGAGGGAAAATAGTATATAGAACTTGAAGTTTTTTCCTTACGATTCATTTCTCTTTCAGCCATTTTGCATCGGATAAAATGACTAGAAGGAAGAATTCACCACAAAAGAAGGAACTGGAAGTAATAGTCTCTGCCACAGACCTACTTGATATGGATTTAATTAAGTAGCATGTCAGAGATATGATTCAGAGGTAATTTAAAATTACTGGTGACTCTAGAAAAGGACTCTAGAGATTCCCTTACTGCAGAATTGAGAACTAACCAGGTTGCAATTAAAAATACTATAACTGAGATGCAGTCTAAACTGGATGCTCTAACTGCTAGGTTTAATAAGGTGGAAGAGAGAGTGAGTGACATAGAAGACAAGTTGATGGAAAGGAAGGAAGCTGAGGAAAAAAGATAAAAACAATTAGGAACCCATGAGTAAAAGCTTTGGGAAATAAAAGATAGCTTCAGAAGTAATAATATTTGTCTTGTTGGGATTCCAGAAGAGGTAGAAAGAGAGAGAGGACCACAAAGTATATTTGAACATATCATAGATGAGAATAATCTGGGGAAGGAAACAAGCATTCAGACCCAAGAGATAGAGAGGACCACCTCCTTCCCCTGCAAAATCCACAAAAACTAATCAACACGTTGACATATAGTGAAGCTTGCAAATTTCAAAGATAAAGAGAAAATTCTAAAAGCAGCTCGATAAAAGACATTCTTAACTTATGTAGGGAGAAATATCGGGTTAACAGCAGACCTCTCCACAGAGATCTGGTAGATCAGAAAGGGTTTACATAATATATTCAGGGTACTAAACAAGAAAATCATGCAGCCAAGAATACTTTACCCAGCAAGGCTGTCATTCATTATAGGAGAGATAAAGCGCTTCCAGGATAGACAGAAACTGACCACAAAACTGGCTCTGCAAGAAATATTAAAGGGGACCCTGTAAGAGGAGGAGGGAGCCCAAAGAAACAATCTGCAGAAACAGGGATGGTATATGTAATACTATGACACTAAATTCATATCCTTCAATAGTTACGCTGAATGTGAATGGGCTAAATGATCCCATCAAAAGATGCAGGGTTTGGACTGGATAAAAAAGCAAGACCCATCTATATACTGTCTACAAGAGACTCATTTTAGACCTAAGGAAACCTCTAAACTGAAAATGAGGCGGTAGAGAATCATTTATCATTCAAATGGTCCTCAAAAGAAAGCTGGGGTAGCAATCCTCATACCAGATCAATTAGATTTTATACCAAAGACTATAGTAAGAGATAAATGGGACACTATATCATACTTAAAGGCTCTACCCAACAAGAAGACCTAACACTCATGAATATTTAAGCCCCTAATGTGGGAGCTGCCAAGTATATCAATTAATTAATAACCAAAGAAAAGAGATACATGATAATAATACATTAACAGTAGGAGATGTCAACATGGCACTCTCAACAAATGGCAGACCTAAGCAGAACATCACCAAAGAAACAAGGGCCTTGAATGATACACTGGACCAAATGGATTTCACAGATACATACAGAACTTTCCATCTGAATGCAACTGAATACACATTCTTCCCAAGTGCTCATGGAACTTTCTCCAGAATAGACCACATACTGGGTCACAAATCAGGTCTCAACTGATACCAAAAGATAGGGATTATACCCTCCATATTTTCAGACCACAATGCTTTGAAACTAGAACTCAATCACAAGAAAAAATTTGGAAGAAACTTAAACACTTGGTGGTTAAAAAACATCCTACTAAAAGATGAATGGGTCAACCAGGAAATTAGAGAATTAAAAAGATTCATGGAAACTAATCTAATGAAGATAAAACTGTTCAAAATCTTTGGGATACAGCAAAAGCAGTCCTAAGAGGGAAACACATCGTAATATAAGCATCCCTCAAAAAATTGGAAAAAAACTCAAATACATAAGCTAACCTTGCACTGAAGGAACTGGAGAAAGAACACAAAGTGAAACCTAGACCAGGTAGAAGCAGGGAAATAATGAAGATTTGAACAGAACTGAATGAAATAGAGACCAGAAGAACTGTAGAATAGATCAACAAAACCAAGAGTTGGTTCTTTGAAAGAATTAATAAGATAGATAAACTCCTAGCCAGCCTTATCAAAAAAAAAAAAAAAGAGAGAGAGAGAAAAGACTCAAATTAATAAAATCACAAATGAAAGAAGAGAGTTCACAACCAATACCAAGGAAATACTAACGATTTTAAAAACGTATTATGAGCAGCTCTACGCCAATAAATTAGGCAATCTAGACAAAATGGATGCATTTCTGGAAAACCACAAATTACCAAAACTGGAACAGAAAGAAATAGAAAACCTGAACAGGCCAATAAACAGGGAGGAAATTGAAGCAGTCATCAAAAACCACCCAAGACACAAAAGTCCAGGGCCAGATGGCTTCCCAGGGGAATTCTATCCAACTTTTAAAGAAGAAACAATACCTATTCTACTAAAGCTGTTCCAAAGGATAGAAAGGGACAGAATACTTCAAAACTTGTTTTATGAGGCCAGCATCACCTTGATTCCAAAACCAGACAAAGACCCCACTGAAAAGGAGAATTATAAGCCAATATCCCTGATGAACACAGATGCAAAAATTCTCACCAAGATACTAGCCAGTAGGATCCAACAGTACAATAAGAAGATTATTCACCATGACCAAGTGGGATTTATCCCTGGGATGCAAGGTTGGTTCATCACTCATAAAACAATCAACGTAATAGATCACATCAATAAAAGAAAACACAAAAGCCATATGATCCTCTCAATAGATGCAGAGAAAGCATTTGACAAAATACAGCATCCATTCCTGATCAAAACTCTTCAGAGTGTAGGGATAGAAGGAACATTCCTCAGCATCTTAAACGCCATCTATGAAAAACCCACAGCAAATATCATTTTCAATGGGGAAACACTGGGAGCCTTTCCCCTAAGATCAGAAACACGACAGGGATGTCCATTCTCACCACTGCTATTCAACATAGTACTGGAAGTCCTAGCCTCAGCAATCAGACAACAAAAAGAAATAAAAGGTATTCAAATTGGCAAAGAAGTCAAACTCTCCCTTTTTGCAGATGACATGATAGTGTACATAGAAAACCCAAAAGATTCCACCCCACCATTTCTAGAACTCATCCAGCAATTCAGCAATGTGGCAGGACACAAAATCAATGCCCAGGAATCAGTGGCATTTCTATACACTAACAATGAGACTGAAAAAAGAGAAATTAAGGAGTCAATCCCATTTACAATTGCACCCAAAAGCATAAGATACGTAGGAATAAACCTATCCAAAGAGGTAAAGGATCTATATCCTAAAAACTACAGAACACTTCTGAAAGAAATTGAGGAAGATATAAAGAGATGGAAAAACATTCCAAGCTCATGGATTGGAAGAATTAATATTCTGAAAATGTCTATGCTACCCAAGGCAATTTATATGTTCAATGCAATCCCTATCCTAATACCATGGACTTTCTTCACAAAGTTAGAACAAACAACCTTTTGTATGGAATCAGAAAAGACCCCAAATAGCCAGAGGAATGTTAAGAAAGAAAACCGAAGCTGGTGGCATCACAACGCATGACTTCTTCAAGCTCTATTACAAAGCTGTGATCATGAAGACAGTGTGGTACTGGCACAAAAATAGATATATGGATCAATGGAACAGAATAGAAAACACAGAAATGGCCCCTCAACTCTCTATCAGCCCCTCAACTCCTCTTCGACAAAGCAGGAAAGAATTTCCACTGGAAAAAGGTCAGTCTCTTCAATAAATGGTGCTGGGAAAATTGGACAGCCACGTGCAGAAGAATGAAACTAGACCATTTTCTTACACCATACACAAAGATAAACTCAAAATGGTTGAAAGAATCATCAAAATCCTAGAGGAGGGATCCCTGGGTGGTGCAGCGGTTTGGCGCCTGCCTTTGGCCCAGGGCGCGATCCTGGAGACCCGGGATCGAATCCCAAATCGGGCTTCCAGTGCATGGAGCCTGCTTCTCCCTCTGCCTGTGTCTCTGCCTCTCTCTTTCTCTCTCTCTCTCTGTGTGACTATCATAAATAAATAAATTAAAAAAATTTAAAAAAAAATCCTAGAGGAGAACACAGGCAGCAACCTTTTGAACTTAACCACAGCAACTTCTTACAAGACACATCTGTGAAGGCAAGGGAAACAAAAGCAAAAATGAATTATTGGGACTTCATCAAGAAAACGCTTCTTCACAGCAAAAGAAACAGTCAACAAAACTAAAAGACAACCTACGGAATGGGAGAAGATATTCACAAATGAATATCTTTATTCATAATCATTCATTATCAGATAAAGGACTAGCATTCAAAATCTATAAAGAATTTTTCAAACTCAACACCCAAGGAACAAACAATCCAGTCACAAAATGGACAGAATACATGAACAGATGTTTCTCCAGTGAAGACCTACATGTGGCCAAGAAACATATGAAAAAATGCTCCACATCACTTGCCATCAGGGAAATGCAAATCAAAACCACAATGAGATACCACCTCACGCCAGTGAGAATGACAAAAATTAACAAATGTTGGAGAGGATATGGAGAAAGAGGAACACTCTTGCACTGTTGGTGGGAATGTGAACTGGTACAGCCACTCTGGAGAATGGTGTGCAAGTTCCTCAAGAAGTTAAAAGTAGAGCTACCCTATGACCTAGCAATTGCCCTACTGGGTATTTACCACAAATATGTGATGTAGTGAACCGCCAGGACTCCTTCACCCCAATGTTCATCGCAGAAATGTCCATAAGAGCCAAACTATGTAAGGAGATATGATTTACTTCGATAGATGAATAGATAAAGAAGATGTGGAATATATATATATATATTCCATCATATAATGGAATCAGCTATCAGAAAGGACAAATACGTACCATTTGCTTCAATGTGGATCGAACTGGAGGGTATTATGCTGAGTGAAATAAGTCAATTGAAGAAGGACAATCATCATATGGTTTCACTTATATGCAAAATATAAGAAATAGTGAAAGAGACTATAAGGGAAAGGAGGGAAACTGAGTGGGAAAAAATTAGAGAGGAAGACAAACCATGAGAGACCTCTAACTCTGAGAAACAAACAAAGGGTTGTGGAAGAGGAGGAGGGTGGAGGGATGGGGTGACTGGGTGGTCACTAGGGAGGGTACTTGATGGGATGAGCACTGGGTATTACACTCTATGTTGGCAAATTGAATTTAAATTTTAAAAAAGGGGGAAAAAGAGGTGTAAAATATTCTCTTCCTTTATAAGAAACTATATTAAAAGTGTAGATGTAGAGAAGTTTTCCCTTCTGCCCTTTTAAGTTCTTTTGGATGGTCTAATAATCAAAATGACATAAGACAGATTAACAGGAGAAAAACAAGTTTTGTTCTACAGACACCCCATAGAAATATGAGACCCAAAGGGCAGCCAGGTAATTGAGGCTTATTAACATCCTGAACTAAGGAAAGGGTTAAGGATCTGGGATACAGAGGAGGGCTAGTCACAGGAGGGCAGACAGATTTGGAAAACAAAGATTGCTCCACTATGCAGATACATTTCTTATTTCCAATGTATATTTAGGCAGTTGAAGCAGAGGTAAAAGAACTTTTCCTGAATTTGCTGGGTTTTGATTGCCTTTAACTCATAATAATTCTTATGCCAAAGACATATTTTGGGTGGTAAAATCTTCTCTCCTTCAAAAGCATGAAAAAAAAAAAAACAATACAAAATAACACTCTTTTGCTTGAGTGTATATATACATGTGTGTGTGTATATATATATGTGTGTGTGTGTGTGTGTGTGTGTATTTCTTAGTTATATAAAGTTTTACCCTCTCTGTAGAGTATTAGAAAACCAATTTTTACCAGAAAAAAATATTATTATTTGATTCTTCACACATTTTCATTTTCTCCCATCTTTAGCTCACTGGATAAATAGTTTATTTAGGTCATGCATCAAATCTCCTGAACTCTAATATCAGTGAACACAAGAAAATATTGTACCAATTTTATTTGAAATATACAACTTATTTATCATAGAGCAATATGAAATAAACAGTCAAATCTTTATAATGAAAATATACACATAAAAGTAGAGATAGTACAGATTGTTGAATTAGAAAGAAAGCTCATGGGCAGCTGGGGTGGTTCAGTGGTTTAGTGCTGCCTTCAGCCCAGGGCATGATCCTGGAGACCCAGGATCAAGTCCCACATCAGGCTCCCTGCCTGGGGCCTGCTTCTCCCTCTGCCTGTGTCTCTGCCTCTCTTTCTCTCTGTGTGTGTCTCTCAAGAATAAATAAATAAAAATAAAAAATAAAAAAGAATAAATAAAATCTTAAAAAAAAAAGAAAGAAAGGTCATTTAAATAGTTGTATTTTTATTAAGGATTCACACATTCATTATTCATTCAAATCCCTAATTAGCCAGTATTGCTTAGTACAGTTTCCAGATATTAAAAAAATTGTGTAAAAAAATTTTGTGATTGTTTTCCAGAGTTAAAAAATTCAAGTGAAAAAAAAATGACCAGGTCAAATTAATTACATGAATTCTTGAGTATACCTGCACACATTTACAATTATAATGTAAGCAATGTCCATGAGCATTAAACAAAAATAGCTGACATTATCTCTGAGTGGGCAGCAAAATATGTGACCCTCAAATTTGCTACTTTGGCATGTGAATTATTTTGAGTTGAAGGCAATCAACTCTAAAAACAGTTTACCTCTCCCTTAACTACCACAAAAAATTTAGATAAGGGAGTTTGACTCACAAAGAGAGTTATTACTAGAGATAACTTTTTATCTGAAAGATCTACCTGTATGGGGGAGCAAACAACTAATTACAAAACATCTGCTCTTCTTATTCTCTTGTGAATTACCCTCTTTCCCTTTGAAGTCCTAGGCTCTATCTCATTCCTTAGCTCCGATGATATGTATGTCTTAACTAACCAACTTTTTCTTGGATCTCATATTTTAATGGAATTCCTATACACATATAATTAGGTTTTTCTCCTGCCAATCTGCCTTATGTCAATTTAATTAACAGTCCAACCAAAACAATCTAGAAGGGTAAAGGAAATTTTTTCTTCCCTACACCTCAATATAATTTAAAGTAAAAGCCATATGTTTTCCTTTCATCCATACTTCACTCAATCACGTATACTTTTAGTGAGGAAATAATAGAAACTCATCAGAGATAAGAGTTCCAGAATAATTCAGAATTGTACCTGTCAAATACTTCTAGATTGGAGCTGTCTTCCAAGACCTAACGAATAAGGTGAGTTGTTCAGCACACTATTTATGGCTTAAACAAGATAAATGACAGTATTTTAGGCTGAGATTGAGGAGTCATTAAAGTCACATATATGCCTCTTGAGGAGGGAAAAAGTTGCTTGTAGTGAATTCACAACCTTAAGTATTTTATATGTGAATCCAAAGAACAACCTAAAAATCAACTTTTAAAAAAGTAAAAGGATTTTTTTCATAAAATTTCCCATAAATATCTTAGAAGACTGTGAAACTAATTTTTCCTTCACAGAGAAAGGAAACACCTGTCTCTATGGATAAAATAGTTTCTAATTCTTGCACTGTTTCTCTGAAAAAATGTCCAAAACACAAGTGAATTATATCCCACATTTTCAATGGGTATATGAATTTCTCTGAGGCTAAATAAGTAGTTTTTTAAATGTCAAATATGCCAATTTTAACACATGCTTTTAAGACATTTTAAGTGATTTTAAAATCAAAAAGATATTACATTTCTACTCACTGATTCATATCCATGCAAAAATATCTTGCTCATAAGTACTAACAGTTTTATCCATCTGATCTTTCTAGCTCTATAAATAATTAAGAGTACAATTGGGAGGTAAAATAAAATGAACAATCTTTATTCCAAATGTGGGTTATTGAACATCTCAAAGTATTATGTCCATCACATGCAGCTATAATTGATTATAATGGTGCTATTCACAGTTAACACTTTGCCACCACTTCCATGCTTCAAGAGGTTTATATCTCAGCTATAAACATTTGCTCTGTATTAAACTAGATGTTGAAGATGTCAGCTTTTAAGAAATCACTTTTGAAATTGAAAAAAGAACAATTATCCTAGACTTTTTTTCTTATAATATTACAAAGTAACCAATGGTTTGAATAAAACTTTTTTTAATTGTATGAGGAAATTTTAAAGCAGGGTTTGGCTGTGACAGTACTGCATCAGAAAAAAAAAGTGATATAAATGCAGAAATTACTTTTTCTGTGTGTTTTCTCAGGTTTAGTTCTCCATACAACCTCAGCATAGATATGAGAATATATAATTTAAAGTCACAGTACACCTAAAGCCATTTGATTCTTTCAGGTACCTTGTAGCTGATTTGCTGAAAAAGCTTTTGTTTTTAATTGCATATTGGTTTTCCATGTATACATGTTCAATAAACATTTAAGGTATAGTATAGTTTTGACATCGGTGATAAGAGTTGAATAAAACATTATTTTTATTTGTTCAGGAGATGGATAAATAAAACAATATTTATAAAATAAACCTTAATGTCTGGTGTGTTTGAGGACCTCAGGAAATGTTTGTTATGCACACACACACACACACACTGTATGTGGTCTGTGGAAGTAGTTGTTAAAGTCTGATTCAAATATCAAATAATGTTATTTTAAAGTTTTATGAAAGTTTTTGTAAAGTTTAGATGGTTCAAAATTATCTATATTTAGAGATAATCTCAGTAGTTTTTGATGCAGTTCCTAAGGTTAATCTATAAATTAAAGACGGTAAAATCAAATGTTCACAGGAACCATTTACATAACAGAAATGTGTGATCAAAGACAAGGAAAAGTCTGAAGCTGAGAGTGCTAGTGGAGAGATTTCTGAATAAACCTGATAACACTTGTCCTACTTAACTTCATTTTTAATCTGAAAAATTTCCAAATTTCATTTATGCCAAACCTAACAGGTCCACGTGGCTGGTTTGCCTCAAATGCCCATAACAAGACTTGAATATCTATTAGGTACAATATAGATGTTTTTAGATGTCTTACATGAAATTTACCTGCAAGTTTAGTCTTCATCCTTTTTTTTCAGTAGTTGTTATCTTCAATTTATTTATTGAGAACTACATCCTTTTGCCAGTTTAAGCTGAACATTTATTTTTAATGTAAGTAATTGGTGAGGGAGTTAAAAAGGCAGTGTTAAAAAGTGAGATTTAACAGACATGCAGACATGGCCTCATTAATAATAGTCATTTATTGAAGTGTTCATGGTTGATGGTTCAGAAAATCAATTTAGTTACTTAAATCCACCAGATTCCAGGACCTAAATAAAACTAACCATACTCAAAAGAAACTAAGAGACAGCAATAAGAATAGCTACTATTTATTGGTCACCAAATATGGAGCCATGCACTATAATAATTACTTTAAAAATAGTACTTCCATTTATTTTTGTATGTGTGGTAAAAATGCATATAACAAAATTAGTCATTTAACCACTTTTAAAGTATAGTTCAGTAATAAATATATTCGGATTGTGCACCCAATTTCCAAACCTCATTTCATTTGGCAGAACTGGAAGTCTGATTCCACTCATTAAAAAAACAACTCCCCATTTTCCTCTTCCCCCAGCCCCTGGCAACCATTATCCTACTTTTTGTTACTGTAAGTTTGGCTAGGGTAGATAACTCATGTCAATCTTTAAAATAGCCAGTTATTTTGCTGGCAAGTGAGTTTATTTGGGAATAGCGGAGGAATTCCAATTCAAAATAAGCAAACCATGAGGAACCAAAGTCAAGTCCAAAGAGACAAAGGAAAGGTTAGCTTTAATTAGGTTTTAGGATGAAATTTAGGTTTGTGTTGAACAAAAGTTTACTGAAGAACAATAGTTTAAGGTTTTGGCAGTTTCTTGTTCGCTACAAGCTGTAGTTAGTGAATTGCTGCTGGGGTGGGGAAGGATCTTCCTTTTCATAAAAGCAAGAGATTAAAATTCCCTATGTGAAAAATGTCTTCCCTTGTCAAAACAATTCTTATCTTTCTTCTTTCTACTAGTTATGTAAGCTGTAATGAGTGACTGTGTGTGAGAACTCCTCTTCTAGGGCTTCCAACCCTCATTTCAAAGAAGGTTACTTTATTCATTTTGACACTCATAAGTGAAAGTATGAGTACTGAGTTATTTCACTTAGCATAATGTCCTCAATAGTCTTCCATATTGTTACATTTGGGAGGATTTTGTTGGTTTTTTTCAGGCTGAATAATATTTCAGTGTTGGGGTGTGTGTGTGTGTGTGTGTGTGTGCATGCGTGCGTGCATGTGTGTGAGTTCACCACATTTTGTTTAACCATTCATCTATTGATGGACACACGTTGCTTATTTTTTATGGCTATTGTGAATGATGCTGCTGTTGAAGGGCAATGGAATAGACCATCCCTAAATGTGTCTTTTTGGCATACAAATTTTGAGGGGGAGCTGACTTTTTTTTTTGAGACACAGCAGATATATAAGAAGCTCTGAAAATAGAATCTAACCTTTAGTAAGGGAAATTTACATTCATAAAGAACATCTCCAGTTGGGTTTTTTTGTTTTGTTTTGTTTTGTTTTGTTTTGTTTTGTTGTTTTGGTTTTTTTAAGATTTTATTTATTTTTTTAAAGATTTATTTATTTATTCATGAGAGACACAGAGAGAGAAAGAGTCAAAGACATAGGCAGAGGGAGAAGCAAGCTTTTCACAGGTGCCTGATGTGGGACTTGATCCCGGATCCCAGGATCACGACCTGAGCTGAAGGCAGTCACCCAACCTCTGAGCCACCCTGGGGTCCCAAGATTTTATTTATTTATTCATGAGAAACACACTGAGAGGCAGAGACATAAGCAGAGTGAGAAAGAATCAGGCTCCCTGTGGGGAGCCTGATGTGGGGCTTAATCCCAGGACCCCAAGATCATGACCTGAGCCAAAGGCAGATGCTCAACCACTGAGACACCCAGGCACCCCAAGGAAATCTACATTTGTGTGTCTCCCTCTCTGTACCAGGAAGAGAAAGATGACAAAAACAAACAAAAGCAAACAAAACAAACTCTTAATGGAGAAGACTGGACTTAAATCTACATAACAAATCTTACTCTTGTTTAGCAGCTTTCCTGGTCATCTCTCTGTAACTGGCTTCCCCACAAACTTCTTTTTTTAGTCTTTAGCTGAAGAGGGTATTTAAATCTGAATCCTAAATGAGAATTGTTTCTATTTCCTTGGGGGTCTCCCTTGTATGTATGAAGTATACATGTTAACAAAGTTGTGTGTTTTTCTTTTATGAATCTGTCTATGCTACAGCTGAGAATGAAGAAAGATAGAAGATATCTCTTTTCCTCCCCTACCTATGAACATGAGTCTACAAATATCTCTTTGAGATCCTGCTGTCAATTATTTTGGGTATATATGGAGGAATAGAATTGATGGATCATTCAGTAACTCTATTTTAAATATTTTGAGAGGTTATCATTCTGTTTTCCACAGCAGCTACGCCATTTTACATTTCCATCAACTTAACTTTAAAATAATAATGCTAGTCTGTTATTCTTATGTTACAGTTGAGAGATTGAGGCACAGACAAATTAAGAAACAGCTTTCATATTTAGTAAAGAACAGTTCCAGATATGAAATATGAAATGGGCTACTTATTAAGAATGGAGACACCAGGGTATGGCTCAGTTGGTTGAAGGCCTGACTCTTGAGTTCAGCTGAGGTCATGATCTCAGGATTATGGGATCAAGCTCCTCATCAGACTCCATGCCACACTGCATGGAATCTGCTTTGGATTCTCTCTCTGCCTCTGTCTCCCCTCCCCCTCACTCACTTGCAGTTGTGCATATACTCACTCTTTCATTCTTTAAAGAAAAAAAAAATGGATCTACCTGAGTGCAAATCCCAAATCAGCTTCTGAGGGCTAAGAACCCTTGGACAAAATACAGAGGATCCTGAAGTCTCAGTTCACTTAGTTATAAGTGAGAATGATTACCTCATATGATAGTTATGAGTGGATTATATGAGACTGGTTATGAAATATATTTATATATAGTTTAGGAAAAATATGTTTTTCCTTTACCCTTTTTAAGTTCTTTTTTTCTTAAGATTTTATTTATTTATTCATGAGAGACACAGAGAGAGAGAGGCAGAGGCACAGGCAGAGACAGAAGCAGGCTCCATGCAGGGAGCCAGACGTAGTACTCAATCCCAGGTCTCCAGGATCACACCCTGAGCCGAAGGTGGCACTAAACTGCTGAGCCACCGGGGCTGCCCCCACCCCTTTTTAAATTATTGACTGGGATCCTTGTTACAAAAGATCACAAAAGAAAAGTATAAAAATGTATTTAATATAAGTTTTACATGACACAGGAAACTTCATAAAGAAAAAGACCCAAAGAAGTGATTAAACCTGAGTGTTTTTGTGTTAGGTCTGGAGAAGAGTAGAGAGTTGTGGAAAAATATGACAGGTAGTGTAGTGAACTGGGGGAACTTATCAATGCTTGTTTCTTCAAATTCTGCTGTGTCCCTTAGTTTTAGGAGACAAGGAAGCTCCTTTACCTTCAGGTATAGGCAGGCACTTTCACATGAAGATCTGAAGGCCTGCTTCAGGGGACAGTCAGAAAATCCTTCCTGCACCTGCCATTTCTCAATTCCTTCAGCTTAAAATGTTCAAATTGCCAACATGCTATCTTTTGAGGTTGCATGTCTTAAACCTTACCATATGTGTATTACATAGTAAGCATTCAAAATTAAGTCCTGAGCATACACATTAGGCTCCTTGATCAGCTTAAATACAGTTGTTATCTCTATAGATTCTCTCTGTAGTTGACTGATTTAAAGTATTTTGTGCTGACTCTAGTTACACTCCAAAATTAACATCATTCTCTAGTTGTTCTGTATCCATGATTGGTTTCTCTTATGCTGATTTGGGCTCCAATTGCTCCATGATAGTGATGAAGGAATTCTCATTGTTTTGGGATTTTTTTTTTTTTTTTGCAGTGTTACAAATTGTCCTGCATGTAGGGGTGCCCAGATGGCTCAGTTGGTTAAGCATCAAACTCTTGGTTTCCAGCTCAGGCTATGATCTCAGGGTTGTGAGAATGAGCCCTGTGTAGGGCTCCTTGGTCAGAATGGAGTCTGTTTGAGAATCTTTCTCCTCCCTCTCCCTCCCTCTCTTTCTCCCTCTGCTCTTTCCCTTGCTCATACTCTCTCTTTCATAAAAAAATACAAATCTTTTTCAAAAAAATGTCCTGCATGTATTTACTGGTGGAATTTCTCCCTCCTTGTTGTATTCCCCAAAATAGCAATCTGATTCTTAAGGCAATAGGTACTGTTTCAATAGGCTTTACAGAACGGTCACTCAGGATTTTATGCTATACTTTGGGCTTTGGAATAGTGCCAATGACCCTGAGGTTCACAAGTTGGATGGTTAAAGCAATGAAGCAGGAGAAACAAAGTGTTTATCCACCTATCTCAGGTATAATATCTTTCTTGCCTGACCTGAATCAGAAACAGAACTGGAAATTACTAAGGCAGTGTGAAGAAGGAGAAGCACTTGGGAGTTTTATAAGCTTCTTTGCAACCTTCACCTGCCCCGCCCCACCAAGCTTGTAGCTATGCTTTAGAAGATGCTATGCTTTAGAAGAGAATGCTTTAGAAGAGATGCTTTAGAAGAGAAGCTATGCTTCTCTTACACCTTAAGAGAAGAAATATAAGGAAAACACAGGTGGAGGTTCTCAACAAATGGAATCATATGCTAATCTGCAGACCTTATTTTCAGCCATTCACATATTTTGAGCCCAGTCAATTTTAAAACTTGTCTAGTGACGCAAGTCACTTGCCATAAATAAATGAAAATGTTACCACACTGATTTTTTAAGTTTTCTCATAAATGTTTTTAGGGCAACATAGATTTATCACTATATTTGTAGACTATGAGAACAAAGCATAAATTATGTGAATAGGAAACTACCCCAGAGAAGGGTGAGATATGACAGTGTCTCAAGTTAAGTGGCTATTGCTAATCTAATTTTTTTTAAAAAAGCTACTCAGATCTAATTCAACTAAGAAACTGCCAAACAGGAATGAAAGTCAGGATGGAATACAACTTCTCCTGTTACTCTGCCACTCAGAGCAGATCAGGAAAGTGCAAGGATAAATAGAGATATGCAAGGGATTCTTAGTAGGATATAGAGTCCCTCAAGAGAGAAGGGAGGAAACTATAATACTGCACAATAAAAATTCTAAGTTATTTCTTAAAGGAAAACACACACAAAATAAGCAACTAATATTTTGCAAAATGTACCTTGGATCCTGTTTAAATTAATGATGGGTTTCAGGACATGTTATCCCAAAATTATGGTACCTTGGCACACTGAATATCTTAAACTGAAGGATTTTGAAAGAATAGTGGAAGCAGCAAGGTCTCTCTGACCCTTCCCTCTGCCTCATTCTTCCTTGAAACAGGTCATAAAACTCCTAGGTGAAAGATATTTTCTCTGTACCAAGAGGAAGACATCCTAATCACCAGAGATGGAGAATTGGGGGCTGAGAAATCTATACAAACAAACCTTGTTAAATGAACCCCTCTCTTCCTACTTTCTTCTTCACCATTTACTCTCCTAGCCCAACCCCCTGTGTCTTATCAATTCATCACAAGTTTATTATTTCTTTGCCTAAAAGGTAGAGCATCTTCCTGATTTGGGCAGATTTGGGGCGATCTGTTCTCTTATGAAGGCTCCCACATACACGTTTTCTCCTGTTAACCTACCTTTGTTAGTTTGATTTTCAGACACAGCAAAGGACTTCAAGAGGATTGAGAAAAACTTTTTCCTCTCCTTCATAAGTGGCCAAGGAGAAAGGGAAAAAGTGTTCAATATCATTAGTCATTGGAGAAATGCAAAATAAAAACACGAGATAATACTATTATGCACTAGAATGGTTATTATTAAAAAAGAATTTCAATAAAAAAAATTTGTGAGGAGTTGGACAAGCAGGACTCAAATACATGCTGGTAAAGATGTAAAATCACACAGCAATTGTTTATTTTGTACTTTGCATAAGAAATTTTTTTAATTGAGGAAGAATTGCAAAACAGAGTGTCCAAAATAAACATGCATGAAAACAATATAGGTCAACATAAAAAAAGCTGGTAAATTATGTATTAGTAATTTTATTTTTAAAAATCTAGTTTCATGTTTTTCATGTTATAGTCTTAAACTCCTCCTTCCACTTTAGAATGAGGAATTTTACTCAAAACAGATTTAAATGTGACATGATAATGCAAAATCTATATCATTAAGTATTATGATAGGGGTTTGAGGTATACTACCCCAGAATTTGACACCTTAGCATGTTGAATATTTTAGCTGAATGAATTTGAGAAAATAGCAGAATCAGGAAGGTCACTCTGACATTCCTTCTCCCCTGAGACAGATCGTAAAACCTTCATGTGAGAGATGCCTTCCTTCAGAGGAAAAGAATATCCTTACCTCTGAAGACAAAAGGGTGCTAAGAAAAATGGCAACAAAAAAGATATTGCTAAGTTTTCTCCAGTTTACTACACTTGTTTCATATTCCCTAACCTATTATATTTATCCACAACTGCCCACTCTTCATCAACACAGCATAAATATACTCAGGTATAATCATTTCTTCACTTTTTTATGGGTCTTCATTTTCTTATGAGGATTTATATGTCATGTAAAATATATTATTATTATTTTTTAAATTTTATTTATTTATTCATGAGAGACACAGAGAGAGAGAGTCAGAGACACAGGCAGAGGGAGAAGCAGGCTCCATGCAGGGAGCCCAACATGGGACCCAGGACTCTAGGATCACGCCCTGAGTCAAAGACAGGCACTAAACCACTGAGCCACCCAGGGATCCCCAAAATATATTAAACAAATGTTTCTCCTGTTAATTTGATTTTGTCAGTTTAATTTTCAGACCCTACCAGGGACCTTAACAGGGTCAAAGAAAACTTTTTCCTCCCCTACAGTTTCTTAAATTTTGAATTTATCTCCCTGGAGTGATACAAATTTTTAAATATTTTCCTTTATACTAGGTAAAGAACATTCATCACTTTCTCATTGATACTCACTTTCAAGAGAGTTTTCTGAGTGCTCTCCTGAGCAGAAAATATGAGCAAACATCAAAAAGAAGTGTTACTACCCATTCTTTCTGCCAGTTTATAATTTAGTTGCAGAGACAATTATCTAGAATTCTACCATTGGATTAATTCTTAGGCTTAAGGTGTTTTCTCTAGGGGCAATCTGTTAAAAATATATTTTGAGATGTGGGAACACATCGGATAATTAGAAAGCCCTATGTGGTATGTTTCACATCAGCAGAGGCTTGGTTATTTTCTGTATTTTCCTTGGATATTGGGAAGGATACAATGAAAGACAATTGGAGGGATCCCTGGGTGGCGCAGCGGTTTAGCGCCTGCCTTTGGCCCAGGGCGCAATCCTGGAGACCCAGGATCGAATCCCACTTCGGGCTCCCGGTGCATGGAGCCTGCTTCTCCCTCTGCCTGTGTCTCTGCCTCTCTCTCTCTCTCTCTCTCTCTGTGACTATCGTAAATAAATTAAAAAAAAAAATTAAAAAAAAAAGAAAGACAATTGGAGAGAAGTGCCTTGTGCTTTCATTGTTGGATAGAAAAGGAACCTATTAACTATATTTTCATATCCTCAAGAAAAAAGGAAAAAAGTGAAGTAAGCAGAGTTGGCATTTATTTATCATCAACTACATGTGAAGGATTTTACACACACCACTAAGAAGCTTGCACTTTCTTAAGTTCATTTGGCTAGAAATGGAATACATCCCATCGTCTCTGTTGTTCCCACCACATTATAAATTTTATCTAAATCTTCCATCTGTATCTGGGAAATTCAAATCTTAGTGTTGGAGACTACCAAACTATAGGAAATACTCAGTATGGCTTCTAAGAAGACTGTAAATTTAATGAGACACCTCTTTACTTGATGAAAACAACAACAAAAAAGGAAAACGAAGACAGAAAGTGAGATATAATACTATAATGCAAAAAAATACTAGTAGGCCCTTGTTGGATCAGATTATATGTTTTTCTTGTATTTATTATCTTTGTCTCTAAATCAATTAAATAAATATCCTACTAAAATTTATATTTTAGTAATTCGCAAGTAATTTCTTAGGGAATGACAAAATTGCGATTTACCCCACATACTTGTATCATACTAAGGTGAAGAGAAAATCCTACATTTTGGTAGGTAAACCTATGTTACCATCTAGTGGTAAAATATTAGAACCACGGACACAAACTCCCTGAGTCTTGGAGAGGAGTTCATTCATGAGCGCCAAAAATGCTACATATCCCACAATAATAATGTCACAGGCAAAGACTACAACTTCTGTTAGGATCCTGTCACCTAATTGCATTCAGACAGGTTCTCAGCTATGTAGATACAAGATTGGATGACAGTGAAGCTTTACAAAAGCATTCATGTGTTTTTTTTTTTTTAAGATTTTATTTATCTATTTATGAGAAACAGAGACAGAGAGAGGCAGAGACACAGGCAGAGGGAGAAGCAGGTTCCATGCAGGGAGCCCGATGTGGGACTCAATCCTAGGTCCCCAGGATGACACCCTGGGCTGAAGGTGGCGCTAAACCGCTGAGCTACCCAGGCTGCCCAGCATTCATGTGTTTAATGCTTTATCCAGTTGTTGACCAATGCTACCTTCAAAACTAGATGGGACATGGTTTGTTATTTTTACTCAAATTTTAGACAATAGTTTATAAATATTCTTCCTGAATTAGAATTGGAAAACCACTAAGCCTAAGAAACAGGAATGCCCAGAAAATAATGGAGGTAGGGGAAATAGAATGGATTATGACTTGGATATAAGTTCAGGAATGGTTCGCTCATGGGAAGAGGAAAACAGTGTAAATATTGTCTGTTAGTCTCAACCTTTCTCTGGATGTTTTCTCATAATTTGATGCTAACTCCCCAGTCTAGCAACTCTTTTCAATCTACCCATGGGAACACTGATAAAAGGCAAAAATATCAGTAAGTAGGTTGTGCTACATAAAACCATAAATGCAGATTGCTTTGGATTAGGAGAGAATATAAGGGACTAAGATAGGGGAAGGTGTATTATCCATCTATCTCACACACATTTTCTGAAAATCTGTCATGAGCCAGTTCCTCTGCTAGTTACAAGGGCTACAGTAAGTAAGTAAAGGTTTAATGGGGAGGAATTAACTTTTAATGGCAGTCCACAATAAGTGACATCACAGAGACCCACACAAAATCTTATTGAGCAAGGAATGAAGACTAAATGCTGACAATGGGGATCAGAAGAATCTTCACGGATGAGGGATCAATTGAACTTGACATTGAATTATGAGTAGGGGCTTAACAAATGTTTATGCAGCTCATAGGCCTAGAAACATCAGAAAATACTTCTGCTTTAAAAAAAAAGTAAGAAGCTTTAGACCTTCTAAAGAAGACAAGCTGTGTGTTGTATTACAGTAAAAGATTGTAAGTTTCTAGAGAGTGATAAATGATGGGCAATAGGTAGAACAATGGAAATTACTAACAGAGAAGATAAGTAGGAAATCCATTTAAAACACTTGATATTGACTTACTAGATGCTGTATCTCTGTATTTCTGTATTTTGTAATTTTATCTGGCAACCGCTTAAAGAAATCAACCACCAAAAGTTAAGTTCCATGAAAGCATTTTGTCTATTTTTATTACTGCTGAATTCCCCAGTGATTGGAAAAGTACCTGGCACATAGTTGCAGATAAGTAAACATGTAAATATTTGTAAATTGAATTTTAAAGCTATTTAGTAAACATTTATTGAGCACTTGCTGTGTGCTGGCACTGTGACAGGATATGTTATGTTGTCTTTTTACCCAAGAAGATTAAATTACAGACGAGTGATAACTATACATGGTAAGAAACAGTCTTTCTCAAATGCCTGGGAAATCTACCAGAACAGAAATGTTCAATATGGCAGTCACTAAGCATCTGTAGCTACTGAGCAGTTGAAATGTGTCTAGCCTAACTTGAGATGTGCTGTAAGTCTAAAATACACTCCAGAATTCAAAGGTTTGGTACAAACAAAAAACAATGCAAAAGTATCTCATTGAAAATTCTTGTATTGATTGTATATTGAAATATTTAAATACATTGTGCTAAATAAAATATATCATTAAAATTAAGTCACCTTTTTATTTTTTGATTACTAAAAATGTAAAGTTACATATGCAGCTCACTTTATATTTCTATTAGAAATGCTTTGTTAGAAAATCAAGAATAAAACATTCTTTTTAATGTGTGGATTGGAAAACCTCTATATATTCATTTCTTAGATTATATTAATTTTGAGTATTAAAGGGAAGGATGAGTTTAATCAACAATTTGAGTGAGTTAAGTGAGTTATGCAATTAGAAAAGACACCCAATTCTAGGCAGAAACCTAATTCAATGCTTTACAACTCATGTGCAGATGAAAGGAACCTCTCTTGATTCTCCACAAAGTGTAGGATTCCTTGCTGACTGGAGGAAAGTAAGAAACTTTCAATAGTTTCTCTGGCAGGCATTCAGATTTGACCTACTGCTCCAGCTTATTCATGGAATCAGGTTTTTTGTGAGAAGTTCCACTTCCTGGATGCTGTAAAATAATACAATCACTGAAATGGCAGAATTTGAGAGTTTCATCTATGTGTCTAGTCAAGGAGTTCTGAGACCTCCCTGTCAGAGCCATATGATCATGACCCAGTGCCTCCTGCCTGGAAATGCTTTCCTCTCAGCCAACTCGGTTGCCAGCAATTCTTAGAATTCTATTGGAGGTGTGTGATCTCATGGGAAATGGCAGTAGTGTGAAAATTCAATATGAAAATTCTGTGCATCAGGAAACAAATATATTAGGAAGAAATTGGGATGGTGGAGCATGGATAACAATAGCAGGGCTTACTGGGCAGTATTATTCTCTGGGCTGGAAAGAGTTTTGTGTAGGAAGAACAAGTTGCATTTAAGGAGCATGTAGGCACCAGGCATTAGGAAGAGAGGAGGAATCAGAAATTCAACAAACTGCTCCATAAAATGAGAAAAAAAATTAGTGGATAACCTGGCTTTTAAAACTCTTTCTGCCAGTGCAAACCTGGGATCACATATGGGTAAGGTTCAATATAAATCTTAGGCAGTGGAATGACTATGTTATAGTCATTATTACTGTTTGTCAAATATTCCTAGTTCTTACCATATTCCTAATTCTTTCCATTTTCTAGCACATAACAGGATTTTACTTCCTGGCAATCTTGCGGTTTGGTGGGAGCATGGGATTAATTATATACAACAAGTCATTTGTAGAAGTGACATAAGCCCCTTCTGAGCTAGAGTGTTCTATTATCAGTGCAAAACTGCCAATGCTATGTGGATCTAAGACCTATAATTAAATGAATCACATTGGTTAATTTACCTTTAACAAAATAAGCGGAAACTGGCCAGAATTAGCCTTTCCAAATAATTTATTTATCATAGGGCTATTTGACAAAATGAAAAGCCATACAATATAAAAATACCTATCCAATCTACCAGACTTAAATTATTTAGTTTACATACACACACACACACACACACACACACACACACACACACACTTGGGCTAGAACAAAGGGTATGCCAGGTCTTAAACTCTAGGCTTCATTCCCTCTCATCCCCAGTTCCCAACCAGTGGTACATAGTTTCCTAATAGTATAAATGCTTTGCTTTCTCTTTCTCTGGCAGCTGCCTACCCTGTCATTGTGGGTTGTATTCAGCATGATGGCTCTCATCTATGTGGTGTCCAGATTTGAGCTCTTTCAAATGTTAGAAGAATGAGGGGATGGCATTCACCTTTCCAGTAGAAGCAAGAACCATTAAGCTATGAAAGTTCAAGGTTAATGTATCTGAAATAAGACTTCCATTTCTGATTTTGGTTCCCTTAGGATTGGTGTAGTCTGTTCCCTTGCTGTGATGGGTTAAATGCAAAATAGTCAACGTGATGTTTTAATCCCAGATGTAATTTATGTATATACTGGCTTTTCAACCCTCCCATTGGGTGCTAGATTTTATAGACCATCTAATTAGACAATACTCATATGTGATGCTATGGCAATATCTGAAATTTAATGCACATTTTAACACTTATGCACACTGAAAATACTTCCAGAGCTTTCTTTTACCTCTGGCGTGATGACTGCTAAGTTTCAAGACGGTGGCTTTTCCATCAACTTTGTTTTCTGATTGACTGTAAATAATCAGCAAAGTGAATAAGAATATAATAATTGGAAATAATATCAAACCTGGAATTATGGGTCTGGATCATAATATTCATTATGTTATTTACTAACTATGTCACTATAGGAAAGCATACTATCTTCTCTTTTTTTAAAGATTTTGTTTATTTATTCATGAGAGATACACAGAGAGGCAGAGACATAGGCAGAAGGAGAAGCAGGCTCCCTGTGGGGAGCCTGATGGGACTTAATCCCAGGACCCAGGGATCATGACCTGAGCCAAAGGCAGACACTTAACCACTGAGTCACCCAGGTGTCCCACAAACCATCTTCTTTAAAATAAGACCAATAATGCCAACCTAACTGAAGGCAATGTGGAACAAATGAGCTAAAAAAAAAAAAAAAAAAGGAAAGGGAGTCCACAAATGCATGGTATTTCACACTATAAGAAGCAGTTGCATTTGACATTTTCTACTGAAACTTCTCTAAATTATTTTATTATAAAACCCCTGTATGACTAGTAGCATTAGAATGGTGGTAAAGTCAAGGCAAAATCGAAGATGGTCCTTTATCTTTCCAGGGTAGATGGTGCTGACATCACCTGAAATACAGATTATGAAAAAAGTTTTCCTGCTATGGTCTCAGAGAAGAGGGTGATTTCCATGACTAATTCAGAAAAGTGTGGGTATCTTTTTTCTTAAATCTACTACACAGACTATAGGAATGAAATTTTTTGTTGCATATTGAGTTGAACGCAATCTCCTTTTCTTTCCTAATACATAAGCACACATATTAACTTCTCATGCACGTCTAAGTAGGGTAAATTACTCTCTCCTGACCTTATCAGTCCTTCTTATATAACTACTTAGAATTACTCACCACTCTTTCACCCTTCCAATAGATTTTGGAATTTAATTCCCAGGACTCAATGTATTTTGCCTCCATTTCTTTATTTCTCCCAAGGCTACATAGCAAGAATATAGAATCTTGCTCTGGCATTTGCGTTATTCTGTTTTGTTTTGTTTTGATTCTACTAGATTTCTATTTTTGTTTTTATTCTTCACCTAGGAGAAAACCACCTCTTGAGCCACTAAACAGTTGGTGTCTGTTGGTGCCAAGTTTGTCAGCTGTGTGATTATTCTTTCTCTTGTATTTCACCTCTCTCAGCATAGTTGCTGTCAATCTTGCCCACCTTCAAGTTTGAGCAATACATAGTTATAGTTTATTGATATTTTGACTGTGAAACTATGTGAAGTAACATTTTAATTAGCATTTAGATAGGGTTTGCATTTTGTGAACAGAAAGAAAAAATGTTAAGTCTATTTTCTAAGGGTCTCCTTCATTTATTCTTCAAACAATTATAGCTTACTTACTAAATACCTATACTATAGGAGGCATCCAAAGATAAATAAAATACATCAAATTATCTCCCAATTTACAGTCTAGTTGAAGAAAAAGGGATCTATCCCCTATTTTATTTTTGTTTTTCTAAAATATTTCAATTCCCTTTTGCTTTTACCTACAAATAAAATGGATTTGGCAGCTGCCTTATATATTTGGACTATGTACAGTATTTACCTAAAAACAAAATAAGATTTCAGTGAAGCAATTTTTTAAAGTAAAAATCCTTAGTAATTTAAAAGTTTACTTGATTTTGTTTCTGTAGCAGTCTGATTTAAAATGTTTATCAGTCTAATTTGTGGGTAAGTAAAAAATCTATTCGTGTAACTTTGTATGTTCAGAATGCCAATATATAAATGAATATTTGAGGGAATTAACAAAGAATGCAAAGAAAAAAAACACTTAAATTTATTAATTATATTCCGAGCCTAAAGTTACTTCAGTTCTCAACTTAATTGTCCCATGGAGACCTATCCTTTATGCCTGTACGTATACCCCACACACATACCATTCACATACATATTTTAATTTAGTCCAATAGGAAACTATTATTCACCAAAAGCTTTGTTTGATTTCTGTACTTTCAAAAACCTCCTCAGATCTATTTCCCTGCTGTCCTATTTTATTTCAGCTCTATCCTGAAGAAAGCCTCTCTCTGTGATTTGAAACATTTCCCAGTGTCTATTGCAGTGGCTAATTTTTCATCTTATTAATACCAATAATATGATGCATTCGAGCACTCTGCAGTGTTTTGATAAGATTCCATAGGGGTCTAGCCTTTTCCAGCTATATAAAAATGTTCAAAAATAAAGCATCAGGGCAAAAATATATGCCCTGCTGACCATTTGTACCAAAGGAGATTAGAACACACGGTGGAAGCCTGTTCTATAGAAGTGTTTTCTGAAGACAGGAGCCATGCAGAGGACTTCATTAACTTCCAAACACTTCAAAATGAAAAATGGGAGGACAGTGTCTGGGGAAGACTGGACAACAAGACATCAGGCTAACCAGCATACCCATTAGATAAGTAAGGGGGGGCTGTGTTTGATTTAGAGAGTATTAATTTCAATTATCATTTAAATAAAATGAGAAAAAAATGGTAGTTTCAAGAGGGGAAATAAAGTATTATTCTTTTATCAGACATTGGTCACTTTGAATTTGCTTACTCATCCCTTCCATCTCCCTCAGTCTCTACACCAAAAAGAGAAGGGAAAAAATACTGGTTTCACTGGGTCATCAACAAAGGAATACAAGGACTTATTTAATTGATCGTAAAATTTCAGGAAAAATAATAACTACAACAATTGAATTATGCAACTTTTTTCAGATATGATCCATATGAGAAATTATAGTGAGCCTTGGAGCATACATAGGTTTTAGAAAATTGTGAAATTTTGGTGTTCCTTAATATATCATAAGCAATTTAGCATTTCTGAGTGAGTGCTAAATTTCTAACTTGCTCTTGAGAGGTAATGCTATAAACTATTTGAAGACTATTTTTAATGTGTTAGAAGATGTGAATTAAACAATTAATACTTCTAGGAATATTTTATTAAAAAGAGTAATATCCCAATGGCAGAAAAGAAAAATATTCTATTTCCTATCACATTTGCTGTGAGAAAGGGTATTAAGAAATCCCTCCCCAGGAACTTCCTGAAAGTCATTCCTCATGTCCACATTTTGGCTATCTTACCTGCTAAGTGAGGTAAATAAAAGATATTATGATCCAAATAGCATAATAATAATAATAATAATAATAATAAATGAATAAAAACAAAAAACTCAAAAGTTAAAAGAAATCTTAGAGACAATAAAATGACTATACCCATTTTTGTAAAAATAAAAAGTCAACTTTTTATCATTATTTTAGCTTTAATGGCTCAATTTTAGATCTCAGTTCTCCGCTTCATTTATTTCAATTGATGACAGAGCTTTTGAATGTGTTGGAAAAGTTTTGATCACTATCCCAACTATCCACACATCAAAGAGACCTCCATATGTGTTTCTTCTGTATTTCTCTTGGCACTATATGCAACAGAGATTTTAGTGCACAAAAGAGGTTGTGTCACAGTCATTCAGAATTGATTCAGATTTCCCTTTCACTCTTATTAGTGGAAATTTACTCCATCATACTGTTAATACAATTGATAATTTGATCTAAAAGCTATACGTGAAATGTTCTTAATAAAGCAAATAATTTATTTAAATATGCTCAACTAAACTTTGGATTTGCTTCATTATAAAGCAAAAAAGAAAAATGTGGAAAAAATGAATTACTCAAAGTTATTATCTGTTCTCTTTTAACATTTAGGTGCATTTTTACAATGAAGGAATTCAGACTTACTATTTAGTTATGTGAAATATGAATGACAGTGACTTGGAGTAGTCAAAAATACTGTATAGTTACAGCTTTTCAGGAATAATCTTATAAAATCACAACACAATCACAGCATTTTCTCTTATGATGAAAGGACAAATCAATTGACTTGGATCTGGAAAAATAGTATCTACAATTTTTACAAGTATGCTTTTCTTACCCCTCAATTCTTGGTGTAGTACCATAGGGTAAAATTAGGGTTCATATTCAACTCACTCTATCTGCTACATATTGTGAATAGATTGAATAAAGGAAAATACAATGCACAATTACCATAGAAAACTGTAATATTTCTGATAAGATACCAATGTGTTAATATATAGTTTATGTTAAATTCAATTTTTTAATTAAGTTGTTGATATGCTGAGATTGCCATTTGTAAATATATATATATATATAATATATATATATATAATATTTCAAGAGGTAGGTCAAGCAGAGGACCATGGAAATTACCAACAGTCATTAGATCACACTGGAAAGACAACTTTCTGGAAAAACTATAAACAAAGAAATAAATAAAATAATCAACATCTTCCATTGAGCTTTAGGCCTATAAATCTGCTCATAATTATTTAAAGTAATTGTGAGCAAAGACTTGCATGCATTATGACAATTATACCATACTTTAAAAATGTAGCATCAGACAGTTTTGACAGCACTTCACATCAACTAGTGAAACACTTAAGTTGCAAGTATTCCCCAAAGAAGAAGTAATATTCTGTGGAGTTGCATGCAAGATGGAAGCTCTCTGAACTACCTGTAGGTTTAAGGTGGGTTTAGCCCTTCTGGTCTCTGATTGTGTCTACAAAAGCAAAGTGAAGTGGAGATATACAGCAATTACCCTGATTAACCAAGCAAAAAATAATTCTCTGCAGTCAGAAACAGGCAATTGTTGAAGCATGAATTATCCACACTGACTACTATCGATATTGATTGAATTTATCAGGTAACACTATGCTACCTTATCTTGTTTGTATAGACAATTAAAAAAAAAGTAATAGTGTGAAGTACATCTAACATTAATCTTTGTGCCTGTATCTCCCTTCTGAATATGGGACTAAAGGAAAGGTTTATTCCAGAAGACCAAGTACATATTAGAATAAGATGAAGATGAAGGAAAATTCCAAAATTTTGAAATGAGAATTCTATGGCTCTAATGATCACATAGTGTCCATAACACTCCAGGCCAGAAAGATACAAAGAAGAAGGCTAGATCATGGATAATCCAGTGATATATATATCTCATTTCAACCTCAGAGACCTCACACTTATATAGAGGAGTCTGGCCAAATAAAGTATACAAAGAGATGAGTAGATAAAATCATTTAAGTTTTTAATAGGTGATATTAAAACTAAATGAGTAGGTGAGATAGAGTGTGATCTATGTGAGAGTACTCAGTCAAGACTTCCTGGAGAAGGTGTATCAAGTTATTTTGCATCAGTAGCTTCAAACAACACACATTTATTATCTCATGATTTCTTTATGTCAGGAATCTTATATAAACTTAGCTTGATACTCTGCTTTGGGGTTTCTCACCAGGCTATAATTAAGGAGTCTGTCAGGGCCAAGGTTTCATCTGGAGATTCAAGTGGGGAAGGATCCTTTTCCAAGCCCTGTTATGTGGTTGTTGGACAGATTCACTTCTGTTACGGCTATTGGACTGAGGACTTCTGTGGGTGGCTGTTGGTCAGGGGTCTGTTTCAAGTCCTTGCCATGTGGCCTTATCAACATGACAACTTGTTTCATCCAGAAAAATGAAGGTCTTCTAGCAAGATGGAAGTCAGAATTTGTGTAATCGAATGATGGAAGTGACATCTTCTCTAGGTTGAGATATCCTACTGGTTAGAAGAAAGTTACTACAGTGAGGACTTAGCACAAAGCCATGAATACCAGCAAGGAGGGTCCCTATCATGGGGGGTCATAGTAGACATTATCTACCAGAGAAGATGTCATTGCAGCCTAACCATGAGAAAAGGATGAGGACAAATGCCCAGTCAAAATGAAATTCTGGGGGCCCAAAGTGGAAAAGCCAAGTGTTCAAAAAACTGAAGGAAAAGAGAATAAATATAAAATTATGAGTGATGAGGAGAGTGCCAAAAGATGAATTACAGTTAGGTCAGGTAAGTCCTCATAAACTACTCTAAGTAGCTTAATTTTATTCTAAGTGTAAGAAAATCTATTCATGGTTCTTTGGCAGGAGAGTCACATCATTTCATTTACTCCCTACAGAGATAACTGAGCCTGTTGTGTGGAGACTGAAAAGGATATCACAGCAGTGGTGGTGATCAGATGATACTTGAGGCAAGACTATTGACAGTGTTTTGGATTCAGGTGGTGATAGTGGCAACAGAGGAAATATAATACATTCAAGTCATATTTGAGAGGTAGAACCAACATGGCTTGATTGTAGGAGGTCAGAAAAAGGAACAATTTTGATGGCTGTTAAATTTCTGGCTTAAACCAATAGGGTCGAGGGAATGACTGTACATTTGACTGAGATGAACAAGACTATGGGGTAGGAATAGGAAAACAAACTGAAGAGAAAAAAATCACAAGTTTAGTTGGTTAAACTCGAGATATCTGTGAGACTTTAAGTGGAAATATCAAATAGACAAGAGGAAATAAACATCTGGAGCTCAGGGAAAAGAGTGAGCTAAATATTTAATCACACAAAATTAATGGAGTTTGGACATAACAAAACAGTCTAGAAAATGTATACTAATAAAGAATAGTATAATAGGTTTAAATCCAGATCTGCCATCAAATAGTTGTGCATTTTTAAGCAAGCCATGTTTTCACTCTAAGCCTTTGTTTCATCAGTTGTAAATACATGTATGATTAAAATGGGTGAAATGTAAAATATATCATGTCCCCAGGATTAATTATGCAATTAACTATGTGGCCTTGGTTAAATTATGTAGCTTCTCTAACCTTCTTTCTCTCCCACAAAATGTGAACAGATAGCACCCTATGAAATCTGAGGTTCCTTCCAGGTTCAAAATTCTATGATTGAAATATGGTATATATTCACAATTACATAGAATAATGTTCTATTTAAAAAATATTTCAAAATAGGGATCCCTGGGTGGTGCAGCAGTTTGGCGCCTACCTTTGGCCCAGGGCGCGATCCTGGAGATCCAGGATCGAATCCCATGTCCGGCTCCCGGTGCATGGAGCCTGCTTCTCCCTCTGCCTGTGTCTCTGCCTCTCTCTCTCTCTCTCTCTCTCTCTCTTTCTCTCTCTCTCTATCATAAATAAATTAAAAAAAATTTTTTTAAATAAATAAAACCACTAAAAGCAACATAAAATTATAAAAAAAAATTTCAAAATAACATTCAATTTAGCTTCTAATTAGCACACTGTATATAGTATGCATGTATTTTCAAATATTTTAATAAAATCATCATTTTATAGAAAAAAACAGGACTGAAGTAAGTATAATCTGCAGGAATTTTATGATATCATTTTAGTAAAATATATATTCAGCATTAGATAGTAACCATCTAATGTCAAGATTTCCTTACCATCTTCATGCCCACAATAATACACAATCAGAATATATTTAATAAGTTCTGCAAAAGAAGGTAAGTGAAAAGAAATCATCTTTTTTTCATTTTACATTGGGCCAAAAGAATCCAACCCTTCTATTTAAAAACAAAAATTATTGTATTGGCCTAAATTATCCAAATTGGCTATTTCTTTTCTTTAGCATTTACCTTTGTTGCTTTCTTTATCAAACCCCGTCTTGATTAGCCCTATTATGATTATAGAGTTAATGTGCCTTTTACCAAAATTAACCTTATTGTAAAATAGACAATCATCTTAACAATATTTGCATATCTGTTTAGTATGAGAAGTTGCAAGTTGAAATGTTCATGACTTCTCAAAAAAGCAACAAATTCATTATCTAAGCATTATAATTCACATTGTAATATATAAACATTAGCAACTGCTTAAGCTATTAAGCAAATACTCTGATTTGAATTTAATTTCTTTTTATTTCCTTCATCACAATGCTTCGTTTTCCACAATAGTTTTTATGTATATAGATATTTTTCTTAGGCAATTAAAATGTAGTTATTTTTAGGGAATGATTGTAAAATTTCCACAATGAAATTTCATACATGTTCTCCTTGAATGACTCTGTCAACAAAATTTTTGTTTGTTTGTAGTTTTAGTATAATAAATAAGACAGAATCTAAAAATCATTCTTTATTCTCATTTCATCTCTCCTACCCCCACAGCAATTTGTTTGCTAAAGTGCTAAAAATTAATAAATAGGCAAGATTAAAATTAATAGATCAGGCTTGCCCCAGTTCCCCCACCCACACACAGTGCTATCACTATCATAAAAACATTAGTTGTGAATTCGTATGAGTAAAGTGACAGACTGCCTATGTTAGCCTCCTTCTTTTAACACTTCCAACTAGTCTATGAAGCCATTATGGAAAAAAGGGTTTGGCTTTCATTTTTCTTAGCCAAATAAATCATGACCAAAAAACCCAAACAGTTTATCTCACACTTTCAACAAATATTAATTAAAATGATTAAAAAAATGGTATCAAAAATGTGAGGTAAGAAAACAATACTCAATTATCTATTTAAGTATGATTTGAGAATCTTATGGAGTATCACTACCTCGGGAGGCAGAGATGAGTGCAGAGCATCCAGTGAGAGCTGGTGCGAGGTGAGTCCAACCTTTCTTTACTGTGCTTCAGTTTGTAAAAACTGGTGAAACCTTCCTTCTCCATGAGAACACTTCTTCTATGGTTTCTATATGCATTTGTGCATATGAATTAGAGAAGTAGACTCATAAGGAAATGTTGAGATGCTAATATTTAATGTCAGTAAGCCTCTACCTCAACTGTTTTCATAATTTAGTACAAGTTTTCAACTTTCACTTGTCTCAGTGCTTTGGTTTTAAATCATGAGATTAATTTTCTCCTCCTGTTAGAATTGTCAATAAACAAACTGAAGTCTTGCCTTTCAATTTTTTTTCATTAGTGTTCTTCCCAAAAGTTAGAGCTGTCAATGGCATTCTCCCTCTGCTGATCCTTCAGATGCTTTGTCATCACAAGTCCGGGAGCATCAACTACCTTTATGTCTTGCTATGAAGCAACAAAGCCACAATTTGACTCTAGTTCCATTGTAAATTGCTCCTCCTCCAAAATCTTCAACCTACAATTTTCCTACAATCTGTCATCTTCTCAATATTGCTTTTATCTCACATTTTACTACAAAATCAGCAGGCTGTTCAATTGGGAAACATGTTGGAATTATGGAAGTATCTCAAAATATTTATTTGATCATTTCTTCTCCTTTTATTGGTCCTCTCTTTCTGAAACTTCTGTTATTTGGCTATTGGCATCCTCAACCAATATTTTATTTCTATTCCTTTTCTCTTTTAGTCTCTTAGTCTCTTTTATGTTCAGCCTACTTTCTGAGAGGTTTCTTTAATTTTATAATCTATCCCTTCTGGAAAGTTATACATTTTTTTGCACTGGTATTTTTAATCCCCAAAAGCTGTTTTTGTTTTCTAAGTCATTTGTTAGTGTTCTTTTCTGAGTATAATATTTCTTGTCTCCCTAGATTTATAAATGAAAGTGTTCTTTCTTTGAGTTTCTTATTACAGAGTCTCTCTTA
This sequence comes from Nyctereutes procyonoides, assembly GCF_905146905.1. Taxonomy (NCBI): domain Eukaryota; kingdom Metazoa; phylum Chordata; class Mammalia; order Carnivora; family Canidae; genus Nyctereutes; species Nyctereutes procyonoides. The sequence goes on along the minus strand of NW_026575158.1, from coordinate 1,803,182 downwards.
AAGTTGCTTTTTTCTGGGGATCCCTGGGTGGCTCAGAGATTTAGCCCCTGCCTTTGGCCCAGGGCGTGATCCTGGAGTCCCGGGATCAAGTCTCACATTGGGCTCCCTGCATGGAGCTGCTTCTCCCTCTGCCTGTGTCTCTGCCTCGCTCTCACACATCTCTGTGTTTCTCATGAATAAATAAATAAAATCTTTTTTTTAATTGCTTTTTTTCTGCTTCAATACTTTGCAACACACTGCACATCAGATTCCTTGCCTAATTATCGATGTTCTTTGGTTGCCTGGTCACATATGGAAGTATAGCACTAAAACAATGTTTGGAAACTTCTTTTGTGCTGGGTGGGTTGAGGGATAGGCATATTGAGTGCAGTTCTTCGTTAGAGTGAATTTTCTGAACTATTTTCATATAGAACCTTTGATTTTAGTTTTCTATTTCTTAACTTAGGATGATCAGAGTCCCTGGGGAAAGCTGAAAAATATCCTACCAGTAGGGTCCGTTCTAACTGCCATGTGGTAGAAAAGGACTGAGAGGTACTAACATTCAGTTTATAAACTTGGAATTAAATCCATCATTTTCAGTAAAGTGCCTGTGTCCTCAGCTGTGGTTGGTGCCTCTAGTTTAGCCACTCCAGGGTATGAACTACAGCTTTAGTGTTCTGCTGGCTTAAACAGAAGCAGTTGTGGAAAGAGTAGAAGGGATTTGGTGGTTTGGCAACCTCTTGGTCTCCTATTGCTACTGAGATTAGACCCCACACTTGTGCTTTGTATCTCTAATACGAATTGATTGTTTCTAGTCTTCCTTAACCATTGGCTAGGTTTTTGCTTCCTCAAGACTGCTGTATCATTTACCGATCATTCAACCATCTGCTTTCTGATTTCAATGCGTTTTTGCTGTTTTCTTCATTTGCATTTTCTTTTTGCTGTAGATCTAGGTCTTTAAATATTCATTTACTATTATTTTAATGAAGTTTTAAGAAGAACAAAATTGAATAAAGATGTCAATCTTTCATCATTACCAGCATTTCAAACTCACTCATCAATTTGTTGATGACATTTACCTTCTTGACTATTTTACTCTCCCCATTGTAGATATTCTAACTACCATTCCAAACCTCAAGCCATTACTAGCCATTTCAGTGAGACTCAATGTAGCAATTTAAATCTTCCACATCATTAATTTACTTCCACTTACAAATTTTCAATTTCATAAGTTACAATGCTTCATCCTTCCCCATGTTCCCTATCCCAATCTTGTTTTCCTCTTGTGACAAAGTATTGCTAGAAAAAGTCATGAAAGCATATAATCAAATTTTATTCCAAACCTGTAATTACAATAGGGTTCCTTTACTTACTTAAAACAAGTTGTGCTATACAATCAAAGTCCTAAATCAGCAGCAAAATTTTTCTAGTCTCCTAACACTGTCAAAACTACTCTGATAATAACCTCATCATTGCTGTGAATAAATGGAGACAATGCAAAACAAGTTCCCACATTTCTTCTCTCTACTTCAATTCTACTTCTTCAACCATCATTTCTTCCACCTTGTTATCTTCAAAGAACAGATTTTTCTTACTCATTTTCTGATGCCACTATGTGCCAAAGGCATACTTAATCCCACTTTCTCTCATTCTAGCTCCAGTTATTAGATCTTTTCATTCTGGTATCTGTAGCACCTCCTAGAATGTTTAAATCCATTCTATACTAAAAACAAAACAACAGTAAGCTTTTATTTACATGAATATCCCTTTAGTTCACTACTGTAACTCCCTCTTTTCCAGTATTACCAAATTTCTAATAAGAGTATTCTACAGCACAGTTCTTGAAATTCTTGATTTTTTTTTTTTTTTGGCTTCTGTACCACTATATTCTCTTTGCTTCCTCCCTGTAGTTCTGTATACGCTTTGTTACATTTAATCCTCTTTCCAGACTGTTGCAGGCATTTTTCAATGTTTATTCTTCAATTTCTTTTATATTATCTCCTTAGCATGTTTCCTCTTGAATCTGTTTTCCATGGCTTTAGCAATCATTTTGAATAAATGACCCCAGAGATTACATTTTCATTCTCAATTTCTCTTCCAGGATGCACTGCTATATTTACAGCATTCTGATAAATAATGTAAATGGTTTCTGATATACTATGATTCTAATATTTAATAGCATAACACTTACAGATGCTTTGAATTTAACCTTTTTCTCTTTTACCTGACCAAACATGTAACAGCTTAAAACTCCCAGTACCACTCTATATCTCCTTGTGCAAAAGGAGGGACATACCCTCATTCATTAACTCCATGCTGGAAGCAAACTCATCAGGGAATGTTACTCTCTTGTTTCTGATATCTGAACTTCAACAGATCAAGGAGAAATATGTTACAAAATCTGTAGCAAACTAATGTTTTCATATCTCAAAATTGGCTGCTGGTATTTAGTATAAATTCAGAAGACAAATACAAATATTAATAAAGATTGATGGGAGTAGCAGTTAACCAGGAGTCATCTGGTCATACTACTTTCTACCTAGTCACTTTAGTAGAAAGTGCACAATCATAAATACAAAGAAAAAAAAAACCTTTCAGTTTTTCAAAACAATAAGACTGACAAAGGAGTAATTTCTACAGCATACATGCACATATACATATATGGAGACAGAGAGAAAAAGTGATTTAAAAATTAATACATAAACAAAGCAAACTATTCATTAAATGGGCAAGAGACATGAACAGGCAAGTTACATATATATATATAAATCAAAATAACCAATACATACAGGTGAATATATTAAGCCTTCAGATAAATAAAAAGTTTAAAAGTAAAACCATGCTTTATAATTGTGTACTTATGAATTGGCAAGGTTTAAAAAGAATTTTACTACCAGTATCAGGAAAGGTGTGGAGAAAGTGTCACACAATTTTGGGAATGTGAAAATTGTCATATGTTTTTGGACAGGGCATTTAATGATACAGATCACTAAGCAATAAGACAAAAATGTTAATTTATATGTGAGTATAATCCATGAAAAATTTTACAAAAGTTCTTTTAGATTAAATGTATGCCATTCATTAGGGAGGTTAAAATCCATTTTAGCAATTATATGAATTTTTTTCCAGTAATAGTCAATACTTATCCTATTTAATCTTTTAAACTATAATATTTTGGGATCCCTGAGTGGCACAGTGGTTTAGCGTCTGCCTTTGGCCTATGGCGCGATCCTGGAGACCCGAGATCGAATCCCACGTCGGGCTCCCAGTGCATAGAGCCTGCTTCTCCATCTGCCTATGTCTCTGCCTCTCTCTCTCTCTCTCTGTGTGTGTCTATCATAAATACATTTTTAAAAATTAATTAATTAAAAAATAAATAAAAAATAAACTATAATATTTTACTTCTTATATTTCAAAACTAAGATTACATGTTAGCTGATAATCAGTAATTTTTATTAGTATATACCTTTCTTTGTCATTAAAATTGGTTATGTTTAATGAAATTAATAGAGATATTTCTGAATTTTTTATATATGATTATTTCTTAACTATTCCCTAAAACTTAACACCAGGATTCATAGTATGTATGTATATGTTTATGAAAGAAATATCATATTTTTATCATAACTTTTGCCTACTAAATAAATGGTAGTTTTAGCTTCATTAGCATTGGATTATTTGAAAAATCAGTAAAAAGTGGGATGCCTGGGTGGCTCAGTCAGTTAAGGGTGATGATCCCAGGATCCTGGGGTTGATACCCACTTCACACTCCCTACTCAGCAGAGAGGAGAACTTAATTTGAAGGAGAACCTAATATAAATATCAATTATTAGGTAATTAAAAGTAATTTTTATAAGTAACACATTTTTATTTTGGACATAATAAATAAAAAGAGTTTAAAGAATTCCCATTTATAACAAAATTCTTTTATCATATTTGTATTTATTTAACAAGATATTTCAGTGCTTACCTTTATAGATAGCAACAAAATTTAAAAAAAGGAAACAAAAAAGAAGAAATGCAATATCATTTTAATCATAACTTTTAAGAAAGAAAATTATCTATCAGTATGGTGTAGCCATATAGTGGAACCCTAGACTACTTTTTTAAATGCTTATTATAATTGTTGATATAGAATTTTGTTTACTATTTTCTGTTTAGCAAAAATATAAAAATTTAAAATAACATGTAGAACATGAGTACACTTTTGAAGTGTGTATATGTGTCTATTTCCTCAGAATAACCTCTAGAAAGATATGCTTCTAAATGCTACCAAGTTTAAAATTGAGTCTTTTTACTGTTGACATACATTTTTTACCTTGGAATTTTGTACTCTTATTTTAAGAAGTCAAAGTAAAAAGTAAGGCTTTAATGTTAGTTAAAATTAATTGAATAGTAAGGCCATAAGGGGAGATATGTGAACATGGTTTCAATGTTCCAGCAAAAATACAACTATTTTTTCAAAATAGTAAGCTTTCTCTTCCTCTGAACAACATTAAATCTTTGGGTAAATTGTGGATTTTCACTTTTAAATGAAAGCTTACATAGAAACAATGATCAATAGATTAAGTTTTTAATTAAGCATTTATTGTATAATTATCAGGCACAAGGTACATTTCTAGGTGCTGAGAATACAAAGGTGAGCTCTACCTAGCTAGCCGTAAGTGGAGGTTCAAACTTATATTACACACTATGCTATAATGTGAAAAGGTGCTCAAATAGACATAATTTATAACAATAATTCGTATAACATTTCACATGGATTTCACACATACCTATTTTATTTTATTTTATTTTTTATTTTTTTGTTTAATGGGACTTGAACTCACAACCCTGTGATCAAATTCTGAGCTGAGATCAAGAGTCAGAGACTTAATCACCCAGGTGCCCCCATATAACCTTACTTCTGATGATAACACTAACCAGTAGGTAAGAAAATAATTATATTTGTCAATCGGAAAGCACTTTACAAGATAACTTTTCAGGGCTCGTCAATTGTCTTAAGATTATTAAAAGACAAAGAAAGGCTGAGGAATTCTCTCAGATTAAATAGTTTCGAGAGCTTAAGTGTTTTTCTTAATTTCACAGGCTAGTAAGTATTAAGGTTATAATTTTAACCAAGATCTTCAATTTAAGACATACACATACACACACATACATTTAATTAATATTTTATCTATATTCTTAGAACCTGACTACTCTTCACTGGAATGAATGATGAATTATTTAGAAGATTAGCTACATGGTATATGATCAGATGATGTTGGTAAATCTTTTTCTTTGTATTTTTAGTGTGAAAATTTAAAATGTCAACATGAAATAGTTATCTAACATTTTATTTATTTATTTTTTTAAATACATACAGAAAACTATTTATTCAAACCAAGATTGGAGATATGGAGTACATGCAACCAATAATAACAAAGTAAAAATTCAAAAGCCTAGCACAGAACCAAATAATTTATTTAAAAAAAAAGGTTTTATTTATTCATGAGAGACAGAGAGAGAGAGAGAGAGAGAGAGAGAGAGAGAGAGAGGCAGAGGCATAGGCAGAGGGAGAAACAGGGTCCATGCAGGGAGTCTGACATGGGACTCGATCCTGGGTTTTCAGGATCAGACCCTAGGCTAAAGGCGGCACTAAACCGCTGAGCCACCCAGGCTGCCCAAATAATATACTATTAAACCAAATAATTTACTTCTAACATTTTAATAATAAAAAATAAATATGTGAAATTATTTTCCTTGTCCTTTGATTTTTAACATTAAACTTTGTGACTCCATTCTGTCATGAAATGTCATCATTAAGAACATAAATATTATAGGATATAATATTTTCTTGTATTATTTGTTTGTTAATCCATAAACTCTTTGAGGGTAGTTACTTCATAGTAATTCTCCCAAGCTCATTCTCTAGATTACTCTATGGCATGTATCAGGGGCTCTAAAGTTGTTTGTTAAACAATTGAGTGGATGGATGCCTCAGGTCCTAACATTATTACATCAAGAAACTAAAGACATCCCATTATGTCTAGTTAATCTTCAAATTATATGCTTTATAAAAGAGAAACCTAAAACATATTTTTTGGGGGGTAGATTTTACTTGAGTTACTATTGAAATTTTTATTTCATCTACCATTATGTTTAATACGTTTATCTTTATTTTGTTTTTTCATCTGTACTTTTTGGGTAAAATTTTTATTATTATAAGTGTTTTATATATTGGAAAATTATATGATAATGTAGATGTTAATGTATATCACAATCAAACCATAACTCTGAAATAGGCCAACTGCAATTGAAACTGAATTTAGCCTACAAAATCCCCTTGAACACTGTATTTACAAAAGGCAGACAAGGTATCTGTGAGCACATTTCTATGGATTCACATGATATACTCTTTATCTAATTGGCAATTGAAAATGCAGTTACAAATATAGGTCCATGGAGATTGTAGTTTTGGAAATCCGTTGCAAAATACAACCCTTAGCTATCTTCACTGCTAAAAAGGCAACCCAATGTATGCCAACATATATTTTTCCCCATAAGTAAAGCTTAGAGAAAGTAATTGTATTGACCTAAAAGTAGGATGTATCTATGAGGCTAAAAAATAATTATTTTTTTTCAAAGGTGTGTTCAGGGAACAGAGAAGCGATTAAATTTAAAACTCCTTTTAAATGGTTCATGGAATGGCATTAATAGCTAGTCTAAAGGGATTTATGCTAATCTAGTTTCTTGGCTAAAACTAAGGATTTAATGAAAGTGATTTCTATAATGGGTGGATAAAACAGAGTTTATTCTTGTAATTTGTTTTGGTAGGAATTACTGGTATAGGTGATGTTACATAATATATCAACCCTCCTATAGTGTATTGTCACAATAGAAGTAAAGAAACAAATATATTTGCTTACCGAGTCATAGGAAATTCAGTTTCTAACTTAAAAAAATACTGCCGACAGAAGTGGACCAGTTTGTGATCCCTGTTCTTCTCCCTGACATACAGGAATTACAGACCCCAGGGCATTCTTTCCGGGTCTTAGGAAAACATTTCTTCCTGTATCTAGTTGCAAACATTGAGTAAAATTTAAGTAACTGAAACTAAGGTACCTGTTTATATCTGCTTCAGTTCAGTGAGTCTGCTGAATCCCTTTCCTATTCTATTCCAGCTCAGTGTCCTTCTTTTTATTCCTGCATCTTGCTGTGCTCTGATCCATCTCAGATTTTCAGCAAAGGTGTTCCCTCTGCCTGGAATTTCTTCACTAATTTTTTGGTCTTTGATTCCCTTCTCTAATTTCAAATCTCATATTAAATGTTAGCTCCTCATTAATTTAGACCACTCTACTTATATTATTGTCACATTGCCATTAGCTTTATCATCAAATCTTTCACTTTTCTTTTCTTTATTTTTAAAGATTTATTTATTTATTTATCCATGAGAGGCACAGAGAGAGAGACAGAGAGAGAGAGAGAGAGAGAGAGAGAGAGGCAGAGTCACAGGCAGAGGGAGAAGCAGGCTCCCCACAAGAAGTCCAATGTGGGACTTGATCCCAGACACCGGGATCACGCCCTGAGCCGAAGGCAGACACTTAACTGTGGAGCCACCCAGGCACCCCAAATCTTTCACTTTTCTAGGATGACTTCACACTTAGTACTGATTCATTTCTTTGTATGTTTTCTCTCCATACCTCTTTTAATCACTCAGGGACTAAACTAGAATGATAGTTGACGCATAGTTGGTGAGTAATAAATATTTATGCACTTAAGAACTTGAATTGTTTAAAGTGCTTAAAGCCCCCCCCCCTTTTTTCGGCAGAGTGTAGTTTAGAAGGAATCATATCATAAAAATAAAATAGAAAGATGAAGATAAAGTGCTCCATACTATGTCCAAAGCATGTGGTTCAGTTCATATTCCTATATAGTGTACACATTATATTTAATACAATTACAACTGACTCCTATGATAATTATCTTGAGATATACAATTTCTTCAGATGAAAAAGATTAATTATAATCCATATACCATTACACATTCAACCTCCCACTCTTCATGTGAACACATCACATTACAAATAGCATTGGTCATCCCTGTTATGAAGCACTTAGCTGTATAGATGTTCAGAAAATATTTCATGAGTGAATGCATTAATAAATACTAATTAATTAATTACTTAATTGTAGAATCTAAGTTTGGGAAACAAGCAAATAAGTTTCAGAAAAGTCTCTAGCCACAAGATTGAAGCTAAAATAGATTCTGATTAGCTTAATCAGTTGGGAAACGCATTTCACTACATCAGTCTTAAAATATACTGTAAATAGAGGTAATATTATGATTTCCAGTGATGTCTTAGTTATGCCAGTCAGAGCAATTAAAACAGAAAATATAATGCAATGTTACCAGAAGAAAGTTTCTACTGTGATTCAATGAAAGGTGTGTTGAGTCCAGTTGTATTTAGTTTGAAACTGGACAATTCTGTACTTATTTAACTTGAATTTGTTCATTTTTAGTATGGGAGATAATGCCACACCTGGCATACCTGATTATTGGAAATTGTTTCAAAAGCTCAATAGCTCTCTGTAACAGTAAGTCTCGTGATGTTGTGAATATTGTTAAGACCTACATACTAAAGGAATATGGAAGATTAATGAGATAATTAATGGATAGCAACTTTATAACACATAATTGTTGATTTTAAGACTAATGTTTTATTAAAATGGTACTGAAGTAACATCTTAACAAGTTACTAGTTCAAGTTAAAATTTAAACCTCCAAGTGAATCAAATAATTAACTGTATGTTGCAATCATCTTCTGAAGTGTTGGTACCATACTTATGTCATAACTAAGAAACAAAGGATAGATGCCATCTTGGTGCATAATAATACTAACTCACATGATGGGATTTTGAAGACTGAGATAAAGATACTCATCCCCTAAAATATCTTTATCACTGACTGCTGTGACTATAATTCCCTAATATTACCATGAAAAACCACTGCAATTTTGTTGTTATGCAAATTAAGGAGTGGTAAGGCTAAACTGCTCTTTTGTGTTGAAAACAAACATAGAAACTTTAGTATGGTTCAATTGTTCTATTGAATCTATAATCTAGTCATTAACATCTTATATGAAATTATTTATCAGATTATCTACCTATAGGAAATGAAGAAATGTTATGCCATGATGAGGGAATGAATAGATGGGAAAAGGAAGTTCCAGACTCAGGTAATGGGATTACCTTATAATGGCATTATGTAATCACTGAACAAACAGAAAAATAATGGAATAATTTGGGTTTGGATGAGTTACAAAGAGGAGCAAAAGCAAATTGAGACATTTTTTGAAAAAGGGGAACCGAGAAAACAGACCCCTAGGTTCTTTATAAGTTTGTGGTGATTAGAACTCAATTAGACATGACATCCATAGTGCTATTGACCACTGACTGATGCATTTATCTTTGATAAGTTCTGTCAAATAAAAAGTGCTAAGGAAAATGCCATGAATTCTTTTTTTTTTTTTTTTAAGATTTTATTTATTCATGAGAGAGAGAAAGAGAAAGGCAAAGAGACAAGCAGGCCCATAAGGGAGCCTGAGGTGGGACTCAATCCCGGGTCCCCAGGATCACACCCAGGGCTCAGGGAGGCTCTAAAGCCCTGAGCTATGCAGGGATCCCCAAGTTCTTTAGCACTAGGGTATATATTAAGCACTAGGATATTTTATTGAACTAAAATTGACCTATAATGTTGTATAAGTTTAAGGTGTAAAATGAGTTGATTGCAATATGATTACTAATATAGCATTAGCTAGTATCTCTATCATGTCACATAATTACGACTACTTCTTTGTGGTGAGAACATTTAAGATCTAGTCTCTCAACTCTCAACAACTTTGAAGTTTATAATATAGTATCATTGACTATAATCACTATGCTATATATTAGATCTCCAGAAATTATTCATCTCCTAATAGCCGTTTGCTAGTTTTACAATCAAGGACTTTCTCTAGGACCTGAGAACCAGTCCTTTAAATGCAATTAGCCATAAGGAATGCCCCTATCTTCCAGTCCCTCCGAAAGCATAGGAGCCTAACTTCAATAAGCTGTACTTAGCAAACACAAATAGTCTAATCATATTAACCAGCTTCACCCCTAAATTTACTACTAGCTCACCTCCATGCTTAAAAACTCTCCTGCCTTTTGTTTCAACTGAGTTGAGTTTAATCTCTCTCACATATTGCAATTGTCAGAATCTCTATTGAAATAGTCTTGAATGTGTGTGTGTATATATATATATATATATATATATATATATATATATACACAACCTACCCCCAGGAGCTGAAGCTCCGATCACTCCACCTTGGTCATGTGGCTAAAAGCTTCATATATATGTATATATATATATATATATATATATATGTACAAAGTGTGAATGCCGTGGTATATATATGCTATACACGCATGTACATACACACGTACACACACATATCCACAAATTTGATTCAAATAGAGATTTTTGCCCATTAAGACTTCCTAGAAACAGCAAGCTATAGGTAATATTAATGATTCATTTATTCTTGAAAAGAGAAAACAAATTAAAGTTCCTTAAAAGTGTTTCTTTCCTCCACTTAATTTCCCAGGACTTCTTTGTTCTGGTTATTGGGGGCAAAAATACAGAATAGTTTTAAGATACATTTTAAAACTGAGTGAAAAACTGCTGGACTCAAATTAATCATAGCAACAAAATTTGAGTGAACCAAGTTCAAATAGCTTTCTTCAGTTTAGTAATAAAAGATTTGCTCTTATTTCAATTTAGTACATCATGTCTTTAAAAAAAACAACACCACAAAATTCTTGCAATGTTTTTTTCTGTGATAGTTATCAATGCAAATTCCTTTCTTTCTATCTAGCCACACATCCTTCTGTCCTACTACTGCCAAATTCTAAGGCTGGAGGGTATACACATCTGCCCTGGGCAAATACAACCAGTGTTTCCTCCACAAACACAGATTCCCATGACAACCAAACAGAAAGGGGAAAAAGAGAGAGAGAGAGAGAAGCCAAGGATATTAAATTTCTCTTAGACCCACCACCTGATTCTCATTTGACCCACTGTCTGGGTCTTATTAAGCCCACCCTGATCTCTTTTATTCCCACAGCCTTTTTACAAACCAGGCATATGGATCCCTAGGCCTCATACTTTTGCATGTTACTGAACAACAATCCTAGTAGGGCAAGAGAACATTTGTGAAGCCATTTTATTTCCATCGTTTTTTAGGTTGTTGGGTTCTTCACAGAGGTGTCAAATCAGGCTGTGTAAGGACACCTGTCCACCTGAGCAAGCCTGAGATTACTAATTCATTTCACATGGGTCACCAGACAGATATCAAATAGCAGTAGCTCTTGTTTATTACCAGCTTAGATCAGATTCAAACTAGAGGCTCAGAGCTAAAAGGCTTAACCTCCGGCCCCTTCACCCTGGGTCACTCCCAATCTGTCTCTGGGGCACTTTTAATTAATGGCAGAGTAAAAAGGATTATAAATTCCAGAATTCCCATATACTGTCCCTTATGGATGCCCAACTCACGGACAGCTAAGAAGGCTTTCCATTAACACATATTTGTTCATATGATTGTATCTGCACAAACCAAATTAGGTAGAGACATGAGGAGGCAATTATCTTGAAAATTCAGGCTAAAATATAAATTCTTCAACTGAGGTTTGGGAATTTACCTTTTTGAGATTGAGGAAATCTGCCAGATGATGTCCTTGCATTAAATTTAACTTTGCATGTGCTGGTGCCAAAGGGCAAAGAAAAGTAGAAAGTGCAGGTGATTATGCAGACCATGAATATCCAGCCATCCAACAGTGAAAGAAAAAAAAAGGAAGAGAAAACCTTAGGAAACCAGATTGATCTAATTCAGCAATTAGCCAAAATTCAGGACTGCCTTATGGTATAAAGATAGGATTATTATAAAGTGGGAAAACAGAATTGTGAGATACTAACTTTACAAGTTTTCTATATATTTGTTTCCTAATAGAATACTCCAAAGTTCTAGGAAAATTGAATATTCTTTCTGAATCATGTACTTCTTTTGTCCATGTACATGACATGGATGGCTTCGTTTAAAATAGGTGGAATCTAGTATTTGGAATCACTTGTATAGAACGCAATGAAGATTCTTTTTTTTTTTTTAAGATTTTATGTATTTATTCATGAGAGACACACAGAGAGAGAGGCAGAGATATAGGTAGAGAGAGAAGCAGGCTCCATGTAGGGAGCCCAATGTAAGACTGGATCCCAGGACTCCAGGAACAGGCCCTGGGCTAAAGGCAGGCGCTAAACCACCAAGCCAACCAGGTGTTTCATGAAGGTTCTTTTCTCAAGTTACTTCTGGATATAGGTACCTGAATTAAGTGAACTAATACATGCACCAATTGCATAGCTGACCCTGCCCTGTGCTAGGTTCTATCATATATTAAATTTCATTTCTTCAGCAATTTATGAGGGCAATATTATTATAGCTATTGTAAAAATAAAGAAACTGAGGCTTTTTTAAAGAAAATTAAATCTTTGATATATATATTAAATTGGTTATTTATATGTTTGATAGATATAGATATATCAATAAAACCACCTGTTATGGTTGAATTGTGTCCCCTCAAAAAGATGTTCTGAAGTCCCAACTTTCTGAACCTATGAATATGACCTTCTTGATGCAGGTTTAATCAGGGTAAGATGACATTTTGGGATAGAGCTTAATCCAATATAATAAATTTCCTTATAAAAAGAAGGAGGGGCGCCTGGGTGGCTCAGTTGGTTAGGTGACTGACTCTTGATTTCCACTCAGGTTACGATCTCAAGGTCTTAAGATTGAGCCCCAAATCAGGCTCCCAGTGGAGTCTGCCTGAGATTCTTTCCCTCCCTCTGCCCCTGTCCCTGCTGGTACACACACTTTCTCTCTCTCTCTCTCTCTCTCTCTCTCTCTCTCTCTCTCTTTCCTTCTCAAAATAAATAAATAAAATCTTTAAAAAAAAAAAGAGGGAAATTTGGACACGGACACAGAGATCCAGGGAGAGTGCCATGTGAAGATGGAGGCAAATTGCAGCAATGCATATGCAAGGCAAGGAATGCCAGGTAGCGCTGGCCATCACTAGAAGCTAGGAGGGAGGCAGGAAACAGATTCTTTCTCAGAGCCCTCAGGAGGAACCAACCCTGCCAACACCACACTTTTGGATTTCTGGGTTCCACACTGTGAGAGAATAAATTTCTATTGTTTTAAGTCACTGGGTAGTAGTACTTTGTTATGGAAGCCCCAGGAAAGTAGTATATTACTCGATAGAAGAGACAGAAAATTACCGTAGAGAAGTTGAATTTTTATAGTAAGCAAATTCAGATGATGCTGGTATATATTTATGTTTCTTTAGGCAAACATTAGTAGAATATTTCCAACAGAAAAAAAATATTATATCTGGGTGAGAAAGAGGCCCTTATAAAGTTATTATTTTGTGTCCTATTCTAAAAATTCTGTCCATGTAACTGCTTTATTAAAAAGATTTTTTTTTCAATAAAGGAGATTCCATTACCCATGGAATGGATTCCTAACTTGTCAAACTGGCAGTGCCTTGCGTGAAATATGGATTCTCCATTTCTGGGCTTATCTTGCCCTGCTTGCATAGAGCAGCCCAGCACCCTAGCTGAATAGAATCTCTGTCTATTTGCCCAAACATTCCTTCTTCTTTCCCACTTTCTTCCTTTTACTCATGCTGGGGCCATCATAGCAACGGACTGCTCCTCTTCCCTCTTCACTCTCTCCACATATCTAAATCCTACTAGGCATTAAGACTATCTGCTAAGCTATGTCTCATGTTGATTCTTTACTAATTATAGTGACTTTGAGGTTTGGCTACTCCTCTTCTCTGTAGAAGTTCGTGAGTCTTTCGTGGCTTTTCCAGTAGTGTGCTCTGCCATATAGTATTGTGTTTATCTTATCTCCATTATTACAGTTTCAGAAATCTCCTGGATCAGGTGGTGTTCCTACTCATCTTTTCTGCTCTGTGTCTACCTCCAGGACCTAGTGTAATGTCTTATACAGAGCTTGTTCTCTATAAATGTTTGCTGAATTGATTTTAAGTTTGAGTTAAGCAGCACGGGATCTCTTGGGTTGAAGAATCACATTGCAGATGGCATGTTTGTATCGCTCAATATTGCTGCACCAGTGGAGCAAGGCATATGCTGCAAAATTCTTCATCTAAGTGGTAGGAGTTAGTGAAGGAAAGGTTTTTCATAAAAGGTTTTCTATAATCAAAAGGAACAAAAGAAATGGGCAAACACTACAGAATTTTCTCTGTTTCTTCTATCCTTCTAGTGACAAGTCATTTGTCTGGTTAGTATATCTGCTACATTCCAGTGTTAGATTCAAAATAAAGCTAATTTGCATTGGCATAGTGACTTAACTCACTGGTGTATTATTACTATGTAAGCAGGTGTACATGCAACTACAAATAAATGCTTGCTGATGGAATCCCAGCAGGGCGTCTGATGAGTTTTCATTTTGTTGAACCTTACCCAGGAAATTACTGTGTAAAAAGCTTTGCTATTAGTTCTTTGCCTGAAATATCGTTTAGCTACACCTGGCCAAATTCATGGCAATTATACTAACTATACCAACAGGACATTCCAAAATTCTCATCAGCTTTTTCTATTCATTTTCTCAAATTTGTTACTGAAATAATAAAACATATAAAATATTCATACTCAAGTCCTAAACAGCCTGCATTAAGAGACGTTTAGTATTTAAAAGTCAAAAAAGTTATTAAAAGAGGATAATGTAAGTCTATGTTTTCTTAAAATAGAATCCACAGTATAAATTATCAACTCCAATATTTCAAACCACTGTTTACTAATGATATGCACAGCATAAACCTTATGTGTGTCCATCACAATTCTAAACACGCTTAAATGGAATTAATAGAAACTGTTGTACTATATCATGTGATACATTAAAAAGCTGAAAATAAAAACAGGGGCTCTTGTTGCCCCAGCACATGACCATATATATCAAATATTTATCATAACAAGTTATGTGGCAGGATCAAATCCACCATATCTTTATAGCTGTATTATAATGAATTTTATACTTATTAAAATGCATCAGTAGGCTTTGGTATTAAAAATATTTTGGTCAACAAATGTTCATTGTGTGTTTCCTTTACACGAGGTTCTCTGGGGAAGGTTCAGTTATAAAGAATGTAAAATAGTCTCTGATTTCAAAATTCTCACTTTATTCTGAAATGAGAAATGAGACAAAGTTCCACATAAAAGAAGATCACCAGAAATATAAGACAATATACGCCAAATGGCAAAATGCTTGCTACAAGCGATCAATGCTGTATGCATAACCAATGGTGGAGAGAAACTGCCATGAGGGGATGATGTTGGGCAAGTTCTGTAAGACTGAGTGACTAAGCTGATTTGAATGGAAGAATTCTACTTTCTGTCTATATACCTGGTGTGATAATTAATGTGACCCACTGTCACTCTCAGAAGTGTTTCAATTTAAATGATAATTATATGTTCAGTCTACCACAGAAGCAAATATGCAAGTGTGGCCTTGAAGAAAGGTAGAATTGAAATAAGCAGAAGTGAATGTTTCTGGAAATCTTAGACAGGTAAAGAGTGCAAGTAAAGAAACAAAAACGAAGCATGGAAATCAATAGGCTGCATTGAAAGAGTATTTTGCGCAGTGAGACCTTGTCTGTATTGCAACGTGCAAATAAAAGTGTGCTGCAGATCTAGCCTTCTCAATCCAGTCCTCCTAGCTTTCTCCTGAAAGCCATAGGGCTTTTTTTTTTTTCCCCTCAGAGTGTGTTTTAATTCTTTTATTCTGAATATGTGGCAGGAACAGGAATCATTTGGGGATACACCACAATCTCACATGGTATCAAATTATCTCCTTCTAAGACTAACCAGGTTTCACAAAAAAATGAAACAAGTAAAAACAAGATGCCCGGATAAATTCAGATTTCCTATCATCACTAAATACTTTTTTTTTTAGTATAATAAAGTCCAAAGTATCTCATGTAATAAAAAAATATGCATACTTCTTTAGTATGTCACAATTACTGTATGGGATACATTTACATTTTTAAAAAACCAGCTGTTTGTCTGAAATTCAGATTTGATTGGGTATCCTGTATTTTATCTGCAACTATAGTCCTGCCTCATTTCAGCATTTAGGGATTTCCCTATCTCTTGGGTTGATGAAACTCTCTAACCCTTGGCTCAAGAGACCACTCCTCCACTTTCAAAGGTAATTTGATTTAAGCTTAGGAATTTTGTATGAAGAATTTTACAATTATTTAGTGAAGCTTTTCTCAACTATGTCCTTAGGTATATGTTTATTTTTTATATGCTATGAATTAAAATTCAAATCTCAGTTTCCAACTTTGATGAGTCTTCTATGGTAACTAACAATAAAGGTTAACATGAGTTCAATTGATACTCTTTTTCTCATCATTGGCAACTCTAACATTTAAGACAATATATACAAGCTGACTGAACCATGTACTATTTACCAAACTCCTGTATTCTCTCAGTACCCATTCACCATAGCCACAAGAGGTATTCCCCACATCATATAAATGAGAAAACAGGCTCACGGCAGTTTAGAGATGTATTTCAAAATCTCCATAACTAGTTAGTGGTAATGGTATTAAGTTTTGAACGCAGAGCCCGTGAGGCCACATTAGCCAATTTATTTATACTATGATATAATTATTTTCAACAAAGCAATGAACATTTCTTGTCATTATTGTTAAATGGCTCTATAATTTCCTGAAATGCAAATAAAATATGTTACTGCTTTTTGATTAAATATGCAAGTCCTCTCCTCCAGTCTGTTGTCTTTTGATTAATATAATAATAATAATAAATATTAAGCAATAACATGAAACACTTGGGTCAGGCACTGTGTTGAGCATCTCACATGTTCTATTTTACTCAATGTTATAAACTGTCATTGAATGATTTCATTCAGTAATCAAGAACTCCTTAAACCATTTGAACCTTGAAAAATGACATTATAGATTTACAATCTTTTGACACATGGACATAACCTCTTGACAGATACCACAGGAGATAGCGTGTTAGATTTTAACGTTGTCTATTTGATGGACATACGATTCTATATCAAGGAACATATTTGAAGCCTGAAAAAGAACAATTTTCCACAATGAAAAAAAAAAAAGGTAATTTCTCCATAAGTAAAAATTAGTCCCAAAAAATATTCAAACATTGAGGCAACAAGCTTGCTCCTGGTAATTCTAGATGTTTACAAAGAATTATTTTAATGTATTTAATGTAGTTAGAATTTAGTATTTAATAGTATTTTAATAGTCCAGAAACTTAATGAAAAAATAGCAAATAGCAGCAGCTAACCACAGAAATTGCTAAAAACTTGCAGTATTGTTTTCCAAGAACAAACTGTGGTCCAACATCTGTTGCCCTCCAGCTCTAAAAGTCTGTTGCAACTTCACAGACCCTCTCTTCCAGTGTGGCTCCCTTCCTATCTGTAGTGAGCAGGACACATTTTCTCACCATTCAGAGCTATTATTTGGTTTCACCATTTCCTTTGTGACCAACACCAAGTCCAAAAAATCCATTCCAAACCTCCTCTTTGTTCCAGTCTTTAATCTGAACGGCTGATCTTAATTAAGTGCAACAGATTGTATAGGAAGTATAATGACCGATAAATCATTTCACTTGTCAAGCAGGGCTCACCTCACATCTACAACAATATAGCAATAATGGTTCAGGGGGGTGACCTCTTTACAGTTAGACCAACAGCTTAGCCACACAATTATAATAGTACTTAAGCCAATTATATGCATATACAGTGACAGGAAAATAATGTTTCTCCCATGTACATTAGAGAAGAAAATTATATGGGATATTTTCAATCACAGGTAGTGAAATCTTAGGATGACCTAAAAGTGACATAAAAATTAATGGTATTTGCTGACATATTTGTGATCCACCTAATAGAATGGCCCAAATAAATGAGAAGAGCATGGAACAAATAAGGAGAAAGGCAAACATAAATAACCATTCACTGAATTATTTCTGTATAGAATTTCTAGTTTTAGAACTTATGAAGTAAAACAGGATTTCATTTTATAAAACTTGAGATCTTGAAAAAAGAATTTTTAAGCTGGCACATCTGTATACAACATAGCAAAATTATATCGGGCACTGTAAAGACTTAAACAGAGCCATGTTGAGGTAGGGGATCCCTGGAATGGAAAATGTCTATGATCTGACATTTGCAAGATGCTATTCAATTTCTCCATGTACCAGAGACCTTGCGTGCTTCTCTTTGAGCTAGTATGAAATGGTTGTGCTCCTAGGATCTTCTAGCTTTTTCCCATTTACTTGCTGGTCTTACTCCCAAGCTCCCCATCTCTGAAAGTGGTCAAAGAGATAAGGTAACTACCCATCTAGGATGTTGTCCAGTGTATTTCTGCACTGGTTGTGAGTGGAGTTAGACATCTTTTAGTTCCTTTAAAACTTCAGGGGCCTATAAATTTATTGTGACTTTGCTCTAAATAATGGATGTTTTTGTCAAAGCACATTAGACTCTAGCTATACAATGTAGACAAGTAAATGAATAATTTTGTTTTCATAGATTAATAGATTTATAGAATCTTTGGTTTATAAAAACCATCATGATTCTAACGTTGAGCATCCATTGATTTAATATTCCCAAAAAGGATATTTATCTGCACTTTGAATACCCCTTATGGTCAGGAAGCTCCAAAAATATGCTAACTCCAATTTAAGTGACAACTTCTCCAAGCAGATTTTTTAAAGATTTAGTTTTAACTCATCAAGTCCAGTCTGAAATATGTAAATTCCTTGATATTCATCTGAAAGTAAGTATAGTAGCAGATGTGAATCTTGGTCTACGTACTCAAGTGTTTAATACATATTTATTTTATTCTTTATATGAATAAAGACTCACATAAAATTCAAGTTCCCATTTATGGTTGTGCAAAGATTCCTTGGCTTCACGTAGCTTTAAAGCATAACAGCAACCACCCCACCACACTCATGGTGACTCATCTGTCTTCAGTGGTACGATTACAATGCCCTGTGCCCCTGCTGATTTCTTCTGGTGATTCTGTGGCTTCTATGCTTATGGCATGAGCTTTTTTTTTTTTTTTTTTTTTTTTTTATAATGCTGGTAACTACTCCTTTGGCTATGCTTCATAATGCACTCAAATACATAACAATACCCAACACAGCCTTCTGAGGGCTTACAATATCACTAGAGGACTGATTATCATGAATTGGAGCAGGAATCTCTGCTATTAGTGAAATCAGTCTGACCATCAGCTTCTTTACAGAAACTTGCTATCCACAATTTCCTTCTTCTCCCTTCCTCTCCAGGAGACCTGGTATAATCTCGACAAGAAGAAAAGTTAATTTCAAACAGCTTCTTTTTTTTTGTTCTGTCTCAAGCCTTTCATGCCTATTTACTTGTTTGAAGAAGAAAAAAACAATAGAGAAAAGACAAATAAAAACTAACATCTCAAGAACTAATTATTCACCATGACATTTTAGGTCATTGACCTTTAATGAGCACATGTTATTTCCCTGTAAAGAACGTAATAGATCATTCTTTCTTTTCTTTTTTGTTTAAGATTTTATTTATTTATTCATGAGAGATGCAGAGAGAGAGAGAGAGAGAGAGGCAGAAGGAGAAGCAGGCTCCATGCAGGGAGCCCGATGTGGGACTCGATCCCTGGTCTCCAGGATCAGGCCCTGGGCTGAAGGCGGCGCTAAACCGCTGAACCACCCGGCTGCCCTAGATCATTCTTTCGATTAATCTTTCACCTGATGTTTCTCTCTGCCATCTATACAGCTAATATGGTAATATCTGTGTCAGTGTTCGTGTGATAATAAACCAGTGTTGGGTATTCATCCTCTAAGGGTTGGAGAGAGAAAAAGGACTTAATTCCCTTTGTACAACGTTTATATCTATCCTTTTCTACAACTGTTAAACCAGAACCCCTTGTTTAATTTAATGAAGGATTTCTATGATAGTAGTCTGCTCTAGTAAAGAAGAAATGACTACAGAATAAAATGGTGACCACCACTATTTCCAGTTTCTTGAGTAGGTAATAACATTTCTTGATTACAGATACGCTCTTCAGTTTAACCACTAGCTTCAGCTTCTTCAAAAGAATTTTGTAACTATTATAAATCCTCATTTTATAAATTGACTGAGTCTTTCAAACACACACATAATGTATTTTGAATACTCACAGAGTAGTTTTCAGATTATTAAAACTTTGATTAAGCTAAATTTCTAGACTCACTCTCAGTTGGTGAAAAAAGGACTAATTATCTACATTTGCAGTCTTATCTAGATACCAGGGAGACGAAAATTGAGATGGAAAAAAAGAGAACAAAAACTTCGTAGTGTCAAAAAATAATATTTTGGAAACTATTTTTCTCACCAGCAACATTCATTAGCATCCATTTGGTATAAAGACCTGCACTAAATGTGATGATGATACTCTGGTTTCTCTTCAGATCGTATAAATATTTCGCCTTTTACTAAATGTGGTGTTGAAATCTCATTCATGAGTACGTACTCTAAACAGAGCTGCTGAAGTAAAATACAGATATCAGTGATAAGGGCAAATATTTACTCAGAAGTCTACCCAGAAGCGACCAAACAATGGAATTATTCTAATAGACTCTTTTGGGAAAAAAAATCTTCTATTTTTATTTTTAAATTTTTTAAAGATTTTTATTTATTTATGATAGTCACACACACACACACAGAGAGAGAGAGAGAGGCAGAGACACAGGCAGAGGGAGAAGCAGGCTCCATGCCGGGAGCCCGATGTGGGACTTGATCCCGGGACTCCAGGATTGCGCCCTGGGCCAAAAGCAGGCGCCAAACCACTGAGCCACCCAGGGATCCCAAATCATGTGTTTTTAAAAGTACACTAATCTAAAAATTGGGGAATTATGTGCAACAATGTACAATAATCCACTAGGTTGCAAGTGACTAGGTTGTGATGTCTTGACAGCCTGAATCCAGTAGATAAGATTGGACATTTTTATCTTAATGGAGGATAGTAATGATACAATGTATTCTCATTGATGGCATACAGATTTTGATGGTTCTTCATTATTTATATATTTTGTCAGGTAATAATATTTCTAAAGAGTTGAATTGTCAACTCTATGTCACAAGAGAAACATAGACATATACATACATATATAAATATACATATATTTCTTAATATATAAAGTGGAAGGAAAAAGATCAAGAGAAAATACAGAGATAGCCTTGCTAGATGTGGAATGCTGTTTCTTTTCTTTTCTTT
Organism: Nyctereutes procyonoides; assembly: GCF_905146905.1. Classification (NCBI taxonomy): domain Eukaryota; kingdom Metazoa; phylum Chordata; class Mammalia; order Carnivora; family Canidae; genus Nyctereutes; species Nyctereutes procyonoides. The sequence goes on along the minus strand of NW_026575158.1, from coordinate 1,781,807 downwards.
TCTTTTCTTTTCTTTTCTTTTCTTTTCTTTTCTTTTTTTTTAAAGATTTTATTTACTTACTAGAGAGAGAGCACAAGTAGGGGGAACAGCTAAGGAAGAAGGAGAAGCAGGTTCTTTGATGAGCAGGGACCCCCATGTAGGGCTCAACTCCCAGGGTCCTGAGGGGAAGGCAGTTGCTTAACTGATTGAGCTACTCAGGTGCCCCTGGAATGCTTTCAATGCTGTTTCAATCATTCAGTCTTTTGGAGTTAAATTATTTACATTTCAAAAGAACCATTAATCCAAATCAGTTCAGGTCAGTGGTATGCAAATTAAACAATCAGCTACCATGTTACATCTGATTTGTTTTATATTGAGAAACATATACTATGTAGTATATAATACAATACATACCTATCCAGAATGTACATGATTCATAAAATATTCTGGTCTGCAGATGTATTTATAAAATAAATGAGTACAAATAGGATGCAACTGACCTGCCATTGATGGAACATTCACATTGTTATTTTCTATGTAGTTTCAGTATTGAGCATACCTTGACTTTGCAAGCCTTTTCATTGCAGCACATTAGAAATACATCATTTGAGGGCATAGAGTGAGAATAAAAACCAGAAAATATTATTTGACTTAGAAGTATCAAAAAATAGATTAGGTATGTTTCAAACGAAAGAGTGAAGACAGGACACTTGGGTAGTTCAGCGGTTTGGCGCCTGCCTTTGGCCCAGGGCATGATCCTGGAGACCTGCATGGAGCCTGCTTCTCTCTCTCTGCCTCTCTCTCTGCCTGTGTCTCTGCCTGTCTCTCTGTATCTCTCATGTATAAAAAAATAAAATCTTTAAAAATAGAAAAAAAAAAAAGAAGAAGAAAGGAGTAAAGACAGACACACAGCCTGGGAGAGAGAAATCTGGACCTGCTGTGATGCCACTATTTATTGCAATAAATTATCAACCCCTACAGCTGGAAAGGACATCCAACCTAGCTTTGCCCATCCTTTTCTCTTACATGAGAAAACTGACATGGAGGTAACTTAGGTAAGTCATTTGAAGTCCAACTCGACAGAATTAGGCCTATAACTCTTATTATACAAATTTTGAGGTCTGTTTGAGTTACAGGAGGGACCTTAACATATATCATGGGAGTGAATCATTTCATGCATATTAGAGAACTATATGTATTGAATGTATGCATTAAATATTAATTTTCTGAGAACTATTCATAAAGTGAAAGAAAAAAGTACCATCATTTACTGAAAATGGAAGCATTTCGTGCATATAATTTCAGATTACTGAACACCACTTCCTCTTTTCATTCCTGTCTCTCCTAGTGTTCATGGTCTTATAACTTCATTTTTTTTCTATACACCAAAGTACTTATTTTATTCTTGTCTCTCTTTTTTCCACTCACTCAATTAGCAAAACAAGAGGTAATTCAGATTCTTAAGGTGAACATTGTTTCATTTTCCTTTGTTCAAAAGCACTTATACTGACACCTTTCAGAGTCTGTTCCTCTTATTTAAGACTCCCCTGTGCTCGTTCTTTGTCTTTTATGAGAAAATTTTCTGAGATTTGCTCTGTGCTGTGAAACAAAGCCAAGGCGGCTGTGTGGATGCCCCGGTAATGCCAAACAGCCCATACCACCATTCTCCTCCTCATTGCTGCCTTCTTATTTGTTTGTACTGAAATGACCAGAAGGAACAAAGCAGAAATCCACTTGCAATGCCTGAGCCCTCAACTTCATTCTCAATATGAGTATACAAATCTGCACACTGAGCCAGAGACAGTCCACACAAGTCACACAAGTATCTATGGAACAGGGAAACATTTTATTTATTTTTATAAATTTATTTTTATTTCTTAAGATTTTATTTATTTATGAGAGACACAGAGAGAGAGGCAGAGACATAGGCAGAGGGAGAAGCAGGCTCCCTGAGGGAAGCCCAATGTGGGACTCAATACCAGGACCCCAGGATCACAACCTGAGCCAAAGGCAGATGCTCAACCACTGAGCCATCCAGGTGCCCCCTAAACCATATGCCTGTTGGTTTGCATTTTACATGACGCTACCACGAAACATGGAAGACAGTTCAATATTTCCAAGGAGGGGGAAATAGATACAGTCATGAGGAATTAGCAGGAGCACTAGCTGCCTTCAGAAATGCTCTTAGATCAGAAATCTAAAAAAATAAAAAATAAATTAATTAATTAATAACTCAGTCAGTCAGTCTTCCATGCAGATCCTTGTAAAGTAATGAGGCTATTTTGTCAAAATAATAATCATGTTTTCTAAGGGCTGTCCTGCTAAATATACAGCTTCTCAGAGAAGCAGCTACATGCTCCCTTTAAATAGCTCCATTTGGCTTGCATCGTTGCTTGTCCTTATCTTAACCGAATAAGAACTGTCTAATATCCTTCTAAATGAAAGTAATTTTTAGACTTGGTCACACTGCACATTTGACAATCCCTTCCAGATGTGATTATGTGGAACTCTCTCTCACATTTACAATGGAATGGGCAAAGGGGGTTTGGAGATGTTACATAGAAAATCACTTTTTCCAGCCCTCTGGGATTGAAATAAGAGGGTGGTCCCTATGACATTGAATATAGGTGAGTCACATGCTGAGCTTTGAAAAGAGAAGCATTCTCCCGGGCTGTGAATAGGATCTCTGCATCCGCCTTTGAGGCTAACGGATACCCTGTGATGAAAACCACTGTATAAATGCAATATGCCTTTGTTCACAGCACCGGCAGGTGTTGTTAAAGCCTCTGTCCTAGCTCTGACAACGTTCCAGAAACCTGACCTGCCACAACCCTGTTATTCCCACAATAGAAGGCCCTTATAGAATAGTTAATTGTGCCAGATTGTGCAATTCCATTGTGATACTTAACAGGCAAGCACAACAGATTCTTATGGTTTGATTTTATACTGATAGACTAGATAAACGAATGAGTCTAGGTATGTGTGCGTGTGTATAGATTATATTTCTGCATATACACACACACACATGCACACACACACACAACCCCCATGATAATACTAGGCTCAGACGTCTATCTCAAAATGCAGTGTCTGTTGAAATGTTGTCGTCATGAGACTGCAGTGCAGTTTGAGGAGAATGTTCTGACTTAGCCATGACTGTGAGATATCCAACTTCCTTTGTCAAGAGTCACAGATTTTTGGGGGCAGCCCAGGTGGCGCAGCGGTATAGCGCTGCCTGTAGCCTAGGGTGTGATCCTGGAGACCCTGGATTGAGTCCCACGTCGGGATCCCTACATGGAGCCTGCTTCTCCCTCTGCCTGTGTCTCTGCCTCTCTCTCTCTCTCTCTCTCTGTGTGTGTGTGTCTCTCATGAATAAATAAATAAAATATTAAAAAAAAAGAGTCACAGATTTTTGGACAATTGAATTAATCATCTCAACAATCATGAATCCAGGTTTTTCACTTTCATCATTACCATTTTGGAACACAATGCCAAGCTGCTCACTGAGGTGGTAGGAAATAGTGGTTGCAAAAATTAGGTCATATTTGATAGGCACAGTTTAGGAAAGGAAAATGAAGAATTAAGACAATTACTTGGAAAATGTAAGCAAGTGGTGACTTTGAAAGCAAATATGCAAATAAATTAAAAATAGCAATTTAGAGACACCTGGGAGGTTCAGTTGATTAAGCATCTGACTTTTGATCTCAGTGCAGGTCTTGATCCCAGGGTTGTGAGTTCAAGCCCTGTGACGGGTTCCATGCTGGGCATGGAACCTACTTAAAAAATTAATTAATTAATTAATTAGTTAATTAATTAAATGGCAGTATAATTGATTCTTTGCTAGAAAACTTCTTTACTAACACCCAGTTTAGAATGTTCCTTTTGAGCTTTACTGCTTAAATATCTGTGGCAAAGAAAGTTGTGCAAAGTTTGGACCTCATTGACCACCTAGGTTATGGTTTTAGACCCAGAAGGATCTGAGGTCAAATCATTATTCTACCAGTTAGTATGTATGTGAACTCAAATAAGTTACTTATCTGGTGTAACCCTCAATTTATACATCAGATTCCTGTAAGTGTATTTTGAGAATTAAGAAAGATAAAGTATATTTATGCTTAGCTCAGTGCTTGGTGCATCAAATGACAAATTGTGGCTATGAAACTATTTTCAGGGAATTCTGCTCTAATGTGAGTATTGCACATAAAGAATTCCTAGGGTGTATCTTAATGCATTTTTAACATTTTCATTCATATGCCTTAGTACAAGTCATTTTTCATTCTAGGATAAATACCGTTTGATTTTTTTTTTTTTATCAATAAGGAGAGAATATTAGTTTGCTTTAACAGAGACAAATATAGCAAAGACAAGTAAGATAGAACTTCTCTCTTCCATAGAAGTCTATGACTGGCTAACCAGAGAGTGAAAGTGGCTCTGGTCTATGAGACTACTGAGGAGTTGACTCCTCGGATTCTATTGTGCTTAAACTATCACCCTCACCTACGTGATTGAAGGAATCACCATCTCCCTGTCTATGCTCTCACCAGCAGGAAGGAAGAAGAAATAGAGGCCAAGAAGTTTTTTTCTAAAAGGCACTACCTAAAAATTTTCACTTCCCTTCAGCTTACATCCAGGAACCAGATTACCTAAGCACACCTAGCCATGAGAGCAGCTGGAAAACATTCTTTATAAAAGCTCACTACAATATATGTCCAGTCGAAACTCAGTAAGCCAAATTGCTAAAACCATTTGGAAGACAATTATGGATTTATTTCCAAAGGTATATGCATTGGCCATCTATTACTGCATAGCAAACCATCCCACCACTTAGTGGCCTAAAGCGATAGCCATTTATTTAGCTCATGATTCTAAAGATTGAAAATTGAAACAGCTCTGGGTGATTTTAGCTGGCCATATGGCAGAGATCAGCTGCAAGGTTATACTTGGGAGCGGGCTGGGCTGGCAGCTGGAGTGTTTCAGCTCTCCTCTTGTCCTCCAGCAGGCTGCAAGGGGTCTGTTTGCCTGGTGTCTGTGCAAGGCTTTTTGAGATCCAGACGCGTGACTTGCACAGTCTCGCTTCTGCTACTCTCTGTTGGTCAAAGCAAGTCACAAGGCCAGCACTGACTTAAAGGTGGGGAAATACTTTCCATCCACCATGGGGAGGAGCTAACACAATACAGGGAGGGGAGGAATTTGCTGCCATTTTTACAATCCACCACTGAGAGTAATCAGATTGGAGTTACTATTCATGAATTTATTGTAGTATAAATATGAAACATCACTCTTATTGTAATATATGTGATGTTAATTCGAGACAGATTAAATTGTCAAGCGAAGGGAGATAGATACAAATGTTAGGTCCCTAAGTCACACATAGTTAGGAACACATGCACATACTTGAGTGACATTTAAATTAGATTTAGACCTTCTACAGTGTACACCCGAGCCATGTGTTAGGGGTAGCTGATCTCTGTTTTGGTGGCTGTCAACTTTCCAGTGATCTGAGGGAGAAAAGAAAACATGATATCATCTGAGGACAAAATAAGTCAGGTAAACATTACAAAGCAGACTGAGAGAATTAGCCTGGGTATCAGAATAACTGAGTTCTAGTTCAAGCTAGGATTCACGATTTGCTCACCTTTCTTTGCATAATTTTAAAAGGCTGGACTAAATTAAATCTGATACTCCTTCTTGTTTTGATTGGTGTTTGGGTCACTAAGAATGACAAAAATAGTCTTGTTCTTTCAAATGATAAGAAAACTGTGAATATATGAACCATAAGGGAAATACACATTGTAAGTGCCAAATATCAGTATACTTGGAAACATTCAGATACCTATCTAAATTATGTATATAGGAGCAAATGAAAACTGTATCTGATTGCAAGCCAGCTCCACAGATAATTTATTCTTCAAAAGAGATCAATTGTTGATTTATGCATGGCAAATAATCCCATAACAATTATAATTAAAATGTAAACATAGATATAGAAGAATATGATATAAAATCTTAAGTGAATTTGTTTCATAATTAAATCTAATAGCTGAGCTCTATATGTGATCTTATGTTTTCATATTCTTTTTCACCTATTAATTTAGATAAGAACTTTTTTCCCAGTGCACCTGGGTGGCTCAGTCAGTTAAGCGTCTGCCTTCAGCTTAAGTCCTTAAGCTGGGATTAATGGGTCCTGGGATTGAGCCCCACATTGGGCTCCTTACTTAACACGAGCCTGCTTCTCCCCCTCCCTCTCCCTCAGTCCCTCCTTCCTCCACCCCTGCTCATGCTCTCTCTCTCTAATAAATAAATAAAATATTTTTTTAAAAAGTTTTTTTTTTCCCCTTATGCCATGTGAGCCCTGGGTATCAAACATTGATTCATGGTACTTCTTTAAAATAAACAGTAGAATGAAAAGTAATTTCTTAAATCAAGAAAAAGTGTTATAAAATCCACAAAGGTGACAGCAACACAATAGTGATAGTGGCATTAAGATATGGCTTCTTGGGCAGCCTGGTGGCTCAGCAGTTTAGGGCCACCTTCAGCCTAGGGCATGATCCTGGAGACCCGGGGTCAAGTCTCATGTTGGGCTCCCTGCTTGGAGCCTGCTTCTCCCTCTGCCTGTGTCTCTGCCTCTCTCTCTCTCTCTTTCTCTCTCTCTCTCTCTCTGTGTGTCTCCCATGGAAAAAACAAAAAACAAAAAACAAAAAACAAGATATGGCTTCCTATAACTACATGCCTAGCCACACAAAATTGTAAAGAATCCTATAGACTGACCAGCCCGGTGATAATCAAAGTGTGATCCTAGGACCAAGATCAGCAACATGAATATGGCCTATAAACTTTTTTCCTATGATAATTCCCCAGCCACACCTCAGACACACTAAATCAGAAACTGAGAGGATCCTGATATTTCAACAAGCCTTGTAGGAGATATGGATACACCTTAAGGTTTAAAACCACTAGAGTAGCCAACATTACGTAGTAAATCATTGAGGTAATCAATTCATTATCCTGCTATCTAATTATTACTCTTTTCTGTTTTAAATATATCAACAAAAGTTATCTCTGTTTGCTACATGAATGATGTCTCTGTACGAATTAAGGTTCTCTGGAAGAATTCATGTGACTTAACTTCATCAAGGGAACATGACGTGTCCTTGGTATATAAGAGAAATCCAACAAATACTTGTTACTTCATTTGTTATAACTTTATAGAAGATACAAAGGCAAAAAAAATATTTTGGGGTCACCTGGGTGGCTCAGTGGTTGAGCATCTGCCTTTGGCTCAGGGCATGGTCCTTGAGTCCCAGGATTGAGTCCCACGTCCGGCTCCCGGTGCATGGAGCCTGCTTCTCCCTCTGCCTGTGTCTCTGCCTCTCTCTCTCTCTCTCTCTGTGTGTCTCTCATGAATAAATAAATAAAATCTTTTTAAAAAAATAAAATAAATTTAAGCAATTTTTAAAATTTTTTTTTAATTTTTTTAAAATACTTTAAGAAGATAAATAGACCAAGGAAAATGGGACTGCACAAAGTGTTACATTGTTTTCACACTGGGAAGAACCATATAGTTTAACAAACACTTTTTAGAAAGAAAGAAGTCATAGCTCACAGGGTTTCAGGAGAATTTTCCAAAGTCAGATCAATTTTTAGTGACAAAATCAGGATGGGAACTCAGGTTTCTAACTGAAAGTCTAGTGTTCTCTTTTTTTTAAAATCCACCCCTCCAGATGAATTAGAAATCTATGGGAATTTTTTTTTACTGTTTAATACCATCCATGACAAAATAATAAGACAAGAATCAAGTAGAGAAATAAACCTTTATGTGCACAGAATAACGGCAGAGAATGCAACTAGTCCATGCAATACAGAAGAAATAAAATAAAAATTCAGATTCTTCACAAAAGACCTGCTTCTTCATTGTTTTTTTTTTTTTTTTTTTTTTTTTTGCAAGAGATATCAACTTTTTCATTTTAAATCTTAAATAAGACATGACACCCTGGAATGCAGAGGCTTTCACTAGAAGCTTTTTTTATTTCTTAAAAATCCTTTAAGCATAAAGAAATACATTCCTTACCTAGGAAAACTCTTTTTATAACATCAAAAAGAGATAAATCCACAAAAGAGGGGGGAAAACCTGTAGAAGGAGATCGTCATAGCAACCAGATAAGAACAAATTTGGCATAGAAAGCAACCTGATTATTTCTTCTTTTTAATCAAAATTACATATCATCAAGTTTGGAAGCAAAACAATTGGGAAAACAGTACAAGAATTTCAAAGTACATCACGTGCACATTGATGTTTATTAACTCTCTAAGCACCTAAAGTAGGCACAATTGTTTATTAATATAGGAATAATTTATATTTCATGGGATTGCCAGCCTCATTTCTCTCTACCCCAGACACTTAAAAATAAGCAAACATCAGTTTTTCTTTTCCAGAAATATTTTTTCAAATTCATTTATTGTTTTTATAAAAACTCAAAAAATTCAATATTTCATGCTAATTTTTAAAATAATATCCATTGTCCACAATTGATACCTTATGAACTTATGAATCAATATGTAACTTTCAGAAATTTTCATATTTTTCTTGGTTTCTTGACAAGTCTATGATGGTCCTGAGTTTGAGTTTGGCCTCCTATTCTTAGTGAATGAACTCTGTAACCAGACATGAAGCAGAAATCTGTATGATATGCACTCAGGCCAGGATACCTTTTTTCCTTTTCCACAGTTTCACATGTCTGGAGGAGTGAGCTGATGAACTGGATGTGTGGAGTAGAATGACCCCCCAACAAAATAGACTCAGCAAATTTCCATGAGGCCAAGACATATTAACCGTATTTCTAGGGTTAGTAGATCATTGCTGCCCTTTTCAACTCTGGGAAATTGTGAAAGGTATAGGTTATCTTAAAGGTCCTGGGTAGGTGTTTACAAATTCTTTGAAATAGAATGTTCCTGTTTTAAAAAAGAACACTGATTCTTCTAACAAAAATTTAAATGGGCCATCAATGTCCAATTAATTGTAAGCTGCAGGAGCCAAAAGATACCATCACCTTAAGGCATGAATGGGCAATGCTAGAGCTGGAACAAAAGAGCCTATTCACTGTTCTACTCCTTGGTACACACCCACCTGTGCCTTTCAAAGAGCATGGAAAAGTTCTCTACAAAATAAACTTGTAGCTACACGGTGCCAATCAGTCAAATGGCTAAATTAGTGAATCCTAATTGCAAGTCTGAGAGCCTTATTGGAAGGGATAAATACAGAACTAAATCAGTATGAATGTTGACTGCATAAAAATATAATACCTTTCAGATATATCAACAAAGCATATCTTACATTAGATTTTATAGTAGAGCCTAAGATGGAGATTCCTATGGAAGCAATTTATTGAAGAAGACAACATGCCTCTGCTACTATCTAATAGAACAAGCAACAAAATGACATTGATAAGTATATACATATATAATAAGGATAAGGATATACTACTATAATACTATATATACTACATGGATAAGGATATACTACTATAATAAATAGTAGTAATGTACATGACAAAAATAAGACCAAAAGAGTGATTAAGTCAGTTAAAGCGTTCTAGTTCAGTGTATTTTAAAATTATTAATTTATTTAATAAATTATTTATGTAAAAATCTCTAGGTAACCACGAAGAGTAAAAGGCTGTGTAACTAACATATACCCTAAGAGAGGTCCTAGGTTAAAATTCCTAGAAATAGAGCCTACAATGGGGATTCTGAGCAAACAATTTATTGAGAAATCAATTCAAGTAACCATGTGAGAAAATAAGGAAATCACAATAGGATAGGGGAGAATGCAAAGCAAAGGTTAGTTTGAGAAATACTCTAGCCTCAACTTGATCCCACAGGGTGTTCCTAAGCATTAATGGTGATAATTTTTTTCCAGGCAAGGGGATCAGGTTTTTGTACCCTGCCATTTCAGTCAGTCATTGGTTGTCACTGCCTTGAAGGCATTAGATCAATGTCCAAGACATTCCCACACACATACACTCTGATGGAAGAGCAATTTTTTTGAGAAGTGTGCAGCTCTAAGCCATTAGAAACCTACACTAACTACAAATGTGGGATTAATGCACCAGAAAGGGATAACTTGGGTGGGAAATCAGCCATGTCTAATACTAAAGAAAATAGTAATTTAAATAATAAAACATTTAATTAATCTAGAAAAAGGCAGAAAATATAGAGGAAAAAGAAAATAGAGCCTGTGGACAAATAAGGGGGGAAAAAAGATTTAAACTCAATTATATCACTAAGTACATTGAATATAAACATTAAATTTTCCAACTAAAATACAAAGAAGAAAATACTAGATTTAAAGTATATAAGCCACTTACAAGAAACATGCTTTAAATATAAGGGTGAAGAAAAATTAAAAGTAAAAAAATAGAGAGTAAAATACTTATGAAACACTCGCCAACAGAAGATGAGGTAACTGATATGAGTATCAGAGAAACAGACTTTAAAGGAAGAAGAATTATCAGATAAAAATAGTTATATTGTAATAATAAATGAGTCAAACAAACAGAAAGATACAAAAAATAATGACATAATCTTGATATAGATAAAGTAAAAGTTGACAGAACCAAAAAGAAAAATAGACAAATCTATAATGCTCTTATGATCATAGTGTACAATTTTAACATGTATCACTCAATAACTGTTAGAACATGCAGACAAAAATATCAATAAAGACAGAGTCAGAATCAAAATTGACTAACATATCTTTATCAACATATATAGAATAGCACACCCAATTCATAAAAGACTTCAATTCCTGTTCAAATTCACATATAACATTGATTAAAACTGACCAAATGTTGGGTAAAAAAGCAAAAATAATTATAAGACTCCAAAATTTTGGACATAAAATAATATACTCCTAAATAATTTTGACTCAAAGAAGAAACCAAACTAAAAGTTAGAAAGTATTTTAAACTGAATGATAATAAAAATTAGACATATCAAAAACTTATGGAACTATGATTTAAAGAAATGTATACCCTTAATACTTAGAAAAAAAAAAGAGGATGAAAAGTCAATGTTTTAAGTATCTATTTCAAGAAGTTAGAAAAAGAACAGCAAATTAAACATAAGGAAAATAAAAGGAAGGAAATAATAAACAAACATAAAGGAAGAAGGTAATTAAATATAAGAATGTATGACAGAGAATAAAACACATCTAAAGACTGGTTTTTTGAAAAACATAAATTACATTTATCAGCAAAACAGATCAAAGGAATAAATACACACCACACAGAAAGAGAGAGAATATAACATCATAAATAAAAAGAAAGACCTAACTAAAGAAGTAACACATTTTAAAATAAGATACTTAAAAAATAAAATAAAATAAAATAAAATATTTGAGATATCTTTAATTAATTTGCAAATTTAGATAAGATCAAAAATTATTTCAAAAAAAACCCATTATGCAGAATGTGAAAAGAAATGGAGGGATCCCTGGGTGGCGCAGCGGTTTAGCGCCAGCCTTTGGCCCAGGGCGCGATCCTGGAGACCCAGGATCGAATCCCACGTCAGGCTCCCGGTGCATGGAGCCTGCTTCTCCCTCTGCCTATGTCTCTGCCTCTCTCTCTCATTCTGTGTGACTATCATAAATAAAAAAAAAAAAAAAAAAAAAGAAATGGAAATTTTGAATACTACTATAACTATTTTAAAAATTAATTCTAGTTTAGAATCTTCCCATAGAGATCTTCATATTCCGATTCATTTACTTGTGAATTTTACCAAATACTTAATAAAAAAAAATAACACAAATTTACGTAAATCTACTGTACTCTTTTTTATGAGACCAGGACAACCTTCTCCCCAAAATCTAAAAATAACATCACAAAAAGTAAAGTTGCAAGATGATCTTTATCATAAATACAGATGCAAAAATCCCAGACAAATTTTGATAAACCCTATGAGTGGAGTCAGTATGTATGTGTATACGTGTAAATACATCAAAGCCAAATTGGGTTTATTAAAAAAAATGCAAGGTTAGTTTAACATTCAAAGTTTCAAAATTCTAATGATGTAATTCACTACATTAGAAGAATAAAGAAAAAATGTCATCTCAAAATATTCAGAAAAAGTGAATAAAACTCAAAATCTATTCACGATGAAAACAACTCTTACAGAACGTTTTGAATCTGATAAATGGCACTACAAAGATTCCCTAACAAACACACCCTCAAGTATATAATATGACAAACTTTCCCTTAGTACTGGGAACAAAACAAGAATGCTTTCTATTGCATTTGTATTTACATAGAATGGAAAAGTGGATTGTCTAATAATGCAAAGAAAATAACAAAACACATAAATATTGCAAAGAAAAAATTTTGATAGCATTTGCAAATAATATGACTGAAGACAATATCCAAAAGGAGTCAAATTATTAGAATTAATAAGTGAAATTATCAATGCTGCTAGATTCAGTCATGTAAAACTATTTTTTTAAAGCAGAAACGACGAAGTAGCGAAGTAGCAAAGTAACAAAGTAAATTATGAAATTTACACCATTTTAATGGCACTAAAACTCACCAAACTTTGAAAAATAAACCTAACAAAAAATATGCAAAACTTCTACCTAGAAAACACCACATATTGCAGAGAAAACTGAAGAAGATTCAATTACAGTGGTTCCCCCTTACTTGTGACAGTATTTCTTTCTGTGGTTTCAGTTACCACTGTCAATCTGAATCTGGAAGCACATGATCCTCCTTCTCTTCATGGGTTAGAAGGTCAATAATAGCCTGACACTACATCACAATGTCTTTGCCATTCACCTCACTTCATCTCATCACAGAGGCATTTTATCATCTCACATCATCCAAGAGGAAAAAGGATGAGTATAGTACAAGAAGGTATTTTGAGAGAGAGAGACCACATTCACACAACTGTTAGTATAGCATATCATTATAATTATTCTATTTTATTATTATTGTTGCTAATCTCTTATTGTGCTTAATTTATAAATTAAAATTTGTCTTAAGGATGTATGTATAAAAAATACATAGTATAAATAGGGTTTGGTACTATCTGCAGTTTCTGGCATCCAGTTGGAATGATCCCCTATGGATAAGAGGGGATTACTGTAAATAGTATTAAAGACAAGCTAATAAAATGGTAAGTTATATGATGTTTATGGTTTGGAAAAATGAGTGTTGAAAAGATGTCATTCTCTCCCCCCAAATTAACCTATATATCAATACAAATTCCATCAGGCTTTAAAAAAAAAAGTTTGAAGAATGACAGCTAGATTATAAACTATATCTTGACTATATCTTCATTTATGTCTCAGTTGGATACGATCATATCTTACCACCTTATATATTCTGTTGCTATTCAATGTGCAATTTATCAATCCTATAAACCAATGAAACAGTTAATATGTCTTTCAACTTCAATATTTCTGAGTATTTACATACATCAGAGTAATTAATAAAAACTTACAGAATCAAACATTTTCAAGATATTTCAGTATCAATAATTTTTAAAACTCTCCTGAACATGATTAAAACCTCACGTCTAATGCATCAAATTCTCTTAGGTTAGCCATTTTAAAGAATGGATAAAAATATGTAAAGTATCAAACGGATTATAGATGTGTGGCCAAACAAGCACATGAGAAAATGCTCCGCATCACTTGCCATCAGGGAAATACAAATCAAAACTACAATGAGATCCCACCTCACTCCAGTGAGAATGGGGAAAATTAACAAGGCAGGAAACCACAAATGTTGGAGAGGATGTGGAGAAAGGGGAACCCTCCTGCACTGTTGGTGGGAATGTGAACTGGTGCAGCCACTCTGGAAAACTGTGTGGAGGTTCCTCAAAGAGTTAAAAATAGACTTGCCCTACAACCCAGCAATTGCACTGCTGGGATTTACCCCAAAGATACAGATGCAATGAAACAGCAGGACACACACCTGCACCCGGATGTTTATAGCAGCAATGTCAATAGCCAAACTGTGGAAGGAGCCTCGGTGTCCATAGAAAGATGAATGGATAAAGAAGCTGTGGGGGATCCCTGGGTGGCACAGCGGTTTGGTGCCTGCCTTTGGCCCAGGGTGCGATCCTGGAGACCCGGGATCGAGTCCCACGTCGGGCTCCTGGCATGGAGCCTGTTTCTCCCTCTGCCTGTCTCTCTCTCTCTGTCTGTCATAAATGAATAAGTAAAAAATCTTTAAAAAATAAAAAAGAAGAAGAAGCTGTGGTATATGTATACAATGGACTATTACTCAGCCATTAGAAACCACAAATACCCATCATTTTGCTTCAACATGGATGGAACTGGAGGGTATTATGCTGAGTGAAGTAAGTCAATCGGAGAAAGACAAACATTATATGGTCTCATTCATTTGGGGAATATAAAAAATAGTAAAAGGGAATAAAGGGGAAAGGAGAGAAAATGAGTGGAAAATATCAGAGAGGGTGACAAAACATGAGAGACTCCTAATTCTGGGAAACAAACAAGGGGTGGTGGAAAGGGAGGTGGGCGGGGGTGAGGGTGACTGGGTGATGGGCACTGAGGGGGGCACTTGACGGGATGAGCACTGGGTGATATGCTATATGTTGGCAAATTGAACTCCAAAAAAGTGAAAGGATTAAAAAAATAGATGTGTGGACAATCCAGCGTTCAGGTGAAAGATCAGAACTAGATATATAATTCTGTGATCATAGGATCTACTCTTTCTTCATTATTTTAAAATATATAATAGCTTTATTGAAATATAATTCAAATACCATATATTTCACCACCTTGAAGTATACAATTCAACAGTTTTCAGTATATTCACATAGTTGTGTGGCTATTTCCACAGTTAATTTTAAAACACTGGCATTACCTGAGGAAGAAACACTGTACCCATTAGCAATCATTTTCCATTTCTGCCTAACATAAGATCGCAGGCTACCACTACCCTGCAATCTGTCTCTAGCTTTGCATCTTCTGGAGAAAAGATACTAGGAGGAGAATACACAGAACATACTGTGAGGAGAAAGAGGGGCTGGGAAGAGTGCCTCCAGGGAAAATGAGAGGAGCTTAATACATTTTGTTCCAGTGTGGAATTTGAAACCATCATGGGAAATCTAAAAGACCAGAGATTCACTTACCAATTGTTTTGGAAATGGAACCAGTAGCATATAGTTAAGTTGGATCATCCTGTTCTCTCAAAGTTTATTAGAACAACAGATGCATAAATGTTACCCACCGAGTAGATGTTCTTTTTTTTTTATTTTTTTATTTTTTTAATTTTTATTTACTTATGATAGTCACAGAGAGAGAGAGAGAGAGAGAGAGAGAGAGAGAGAGGCAGAGACACAGGCAGAGGGAGAAGCAGGCTCCATGCACCGGCAGCCCGACGTGGGATTCGATCCCGGGTCTCCAGGATCGCGCCCTGGGCCAAAGGCAGGCGCCAAACCGCTGCGCCACCCAGGGATCCCCAGAGTAGATGTTCTACATGCATGAAAGAGCTCAATTAAGGACATCTTAATATTTCTCTAATAGGACACCTGAGGGACAAATGGACCCACAACCACAAGATCCTGGAAGAAACTCTGAAACTGAGGAAGCAGTTGCATATAATCAATAGATAAATATCTACTAATATTAGAGAAGCTGCAAAAGAGAAAGGCCAGAAAGAAATCTGTAAAGATCCTCAAAGTACCTTTCCAAGAAAGGATGTGAAATGAAACATAGACCAGTCTCAAAGTTCATGAAGCCAAATGACTACAATACTCTTCCAAAAAAGGATTTCATGATCCTTTTATCTATTTACCTAAATGCAAAATATGAGGAATAGAAAGGACACCACTTTCTACACCCTACCTGCTCATTCAGTGAAGTGTTTTCACTCCTGAGCTGAAGAAAAGATTTAATTTTAAATCAAGCCAAGAATTTTGGTTGATTTTAAATGGAAATTGTGACTATTTACAATTTAAAGTGAGAGAAGAATCTAGGTCAGCTATTTCTTCAGACTAAGAAGAGAAACCAGTGCCCTGCCAGAATTTTCTTCTAGGGCCAGGGAAAGGTCATCCTCACTGGATCAAGGTCAAAGGAATGATGAGAGCAAAAATAAAGTGATGTTTTTAGTATTACATGAATCATGTCTGTCCAATGATACTCAATAAGATATTATATCACCGTCACAATAATGTTGAGGAAAATTATGTAAAAATTTAGGTACAGAGGTACGGAAAAATGTTCAAGGCTTTTCTCAAATTACAAAAAAGCAAGTTGAGGGGTATGAGAATACACCACTCCAAAATATACATCCTTGGCATATAGGTTTTTTATTTTATTTTGTCACCCATCTCCCGCCTCCCCCGCCACCTCACTTCTGGTGACCACCAGTTTGTTCTCTGTAGTGAAGAGTGTTTTCTGGTTTATTTCTTTTTTTTTCTTTGTTTTGTTTTCTTAAACTACACATATGAGTGAAACTATATGGTATTTGTATTTCTCTGTTTAACTATTGCGTGTAGCATTAGATACTCTAGATACATCCATGTTGTTGCAACTGGTAAGATCACACTTTTTTTATGACTAAAATCTCATTATACATATTTATATATTACATCTTTATCCATTCATCTATTGAGGGACACTTGAGTTGTTTCCATGTCTTAGCTACTGTAAACAATGCTACAATAAATATAGGGGTGCCCATATATTTTTGATTTACTGTTTTTGTTTTCCTTGGTTAAATACTCAGTAGTAGAACTACTGAGTCATATGGTAATCTTATTCTATCTAAAATATAATTTTAAAGTATATGTACTTAGAAAACTGATCCAGTGTTTGTGAACTGTTTTGAGCCATTTCCCCATTTCTACAATTTTCTTCATGATATTTGGATTATTTCTTAATTATCCTTAACATATAAAGGATTTACATTTTTAAGATGCTTTAGAGTTTACAAAAAGGAAATTTCATGTAAAGAATCTCATTACAGTTTTTTTTTTAATTTTTATTTATTTATGATAGTCAGAGAGAGAGAGAGAGGCAGAGACACAGACAGAGGGAGAAGCAGGCTCCATGCACCAGGAGCCTGATGTGGGATTCGATCCCGGGTCTCCAGGATCGGGCCCTGGGCCAAAGGCAGGCGCCAAACCGCTGCGCCACCCAGGCATCCCCTCATTACAGTTTTATAACAATTCTTTAAGGTATGTAGGTTAAGTAGCATCATGTCATTTACATATAGGCTCAGAGAAGGTAAATAAATCTACCAATGAGTGAGAACAGGATATAAACAAAGACCCTCTGAGTCTAAATTAATGTGCAATTGACCCTTGCACAATGTGAAAGGTGGGATGCTGACCACCTCCACCATCCAAAATAATTTTTGACTCTCTGAAAACTTAGCTACTAATATACTACTGTAGACTAGTAGACTTACTTGATAGCACAGTGTATTAATACATACTTTATATGTTGTATGTATTATATATACTGTATTCTTATGATAAAGTAGGCTAAAGAAAAGAAAATATTAAAATCATAAGGATGAGAAAATACATTTATAGTACTACACTGTATTTATCAAAAAACATGTATGTATAAGTGGACCCACACAGTTCCAAACCTGTGTTGTTCAAGGGTCAACTGTATTTTTCAGTGGAGTACATTTTCTCTACTTTACAATTAAATTATACTCAAAAGGAATATCTCATTTAAGAGTGTTTTCATGTCAATTTCCACCATCTATTTCATATCGAACAAATTCAAAATATGCAAAAGTAAAATTCATATAGTTTAATACAAAGACATTGACAGAAGTGTTAAAATTTTACCCCATGTTCTTGAGATTTATGTGGTCTGTGAATTTTGAAATTAAATATATATATGAATGAGTATGTAGTATAATATATATTATATCTAATAAATATAAAATATAAAATAAATACCCATTACATAGAAATGCCAGGAATGGGAAGTAGTTTTCACCAACATTTTCATAATGGGAGTAATAATAACTCTTTGTATTTCAAAACACCCACTATTAAAGAATGTGCATATAAATGTATATACATATATATGTGTGTATACATATAAATATAGATATATATAAATCAAAACCCTAGTGAAAATTATATCAATAATCAATCTATAGGGATCCCTGGGTGGCGCAGTGGTTTAGCGCCTGCCTTTGGCCCAGGGCGCGATCCTGGAGACCCAGGATCGAATCCCACATCGGGCTCCCGGTGCATGGAGCCTGCTTCTCCCTCTGCCTGTGTCTCTGCCTCTCTCTCTCATTCTGTGTGACTATCATAAATAAATAAAAATTAAAAAAAAAATCAATCTATAAGTTAAAATTAGTTTACTCAAAGGTATTTATGGGGATGATTTCTAAATTTTATTAATAACTATAGAACATCAGATTTTGCCACAGTACTAACTCTCTTACGGCTAGATTTCTCAGAAAGGTTGCTAGCAACTCAGATAAGTCAAACACCTTCAGTGTGCATTTTCAGGTGACAAGGTCACTATTCCCATTTGACCTCAAGCTCAGCCTACTTCAAACCTCATGACCTTTCTATTTTTTCTTGTAACAGAAAACAACCAGGGCTTTCCAACTCAGTTAAACTCAAAAGAGCCTGCTGGGTAGGACAAGGAGCCACCAAACAGCAACATAGCAAGTTGAATGAGAGTGGTTGTAGGAAATATTTACACATGAACAGCATGGTTCTCACACCCACACCCCAAGTTTTACACGTAAAAGGAAGTTCTGCTCACTAAAAGGGTAGTTTCAAGGCTCTTGAAGGGGATCAGGACAATCTACCCAAAAATATGCCACTTTGACATTGAATTATTTTGAGCTAAAATCATTTGAGTTCCCGGAATTCCTTATCTGCCTAAAAGCAGAGCCTCCCCAAAGAACTCAGTTGTTATAAATCTCCTTCCCAGGAGCAATTCTAATCTTATCAGAGAAGACTGAGCCACACCCAGACAGATATTGTCACAAAGAATCATATCTCCCATATATTTTCCTAAAGGATGATTTATCTTTCCAAAAGTCATTTGCATTTTCATAAGTGCCCTTTTTGCCCTCTCCACTCCCCCTACTAGGTTTAATGTATAGACTCCAAGTTCTCACTAGCCCGTTGAGATGCTCATCATTGGGTAGTCCTGTGTAGGTGGAAATATGCATGGGGAAATAAACCTCTGTTTTTCTCTCATTAATCTATCTTTTGGTAATCTGATCGACAGGGCTTGAGCCAGAGAACCTAAGATGGATAGGAAAAAAGTAGTTTTTTGCCTCTTTTACACTGTCTACAATAATTTTCAAAGATACCATGCCATTTC
Source organism: Nyctereutes procyonoides (assembly GCF_905146905.1). Lineage (NCBI taxonomy): Eukaryota > Metazoa > Chordata > Mammalia > Carnivora > Canidae > Nyctereutes > Nyctereutes procyonoides. The sequence continues at coordinate 1,762,489 of NW_026575158.1, read as the reverse complement.
CCCCTGTATTTGTCCTTAAGATGTACACTTCTTATAGCATCACTCTGAGGGTTTTAATTTTTTTTACCTTTAAAATGATGATAAAAACACATTCTTCAGATGATTATGGAAATTCTATATGAAGTAATATGTGTAAACAGTTTTATGCCATATATGTATAACAAGTATGTTCTGGTTTTGTTATTACTGTGCTCTTATCATTTCTCCCAGTACCATAATAAAGTGTGGTGATAGTTACAAACAGAGCCTCTTTAATCACACTACTCAGGGTGGAATCTTGACTCCATCTTTTGCTAACCATGCTGCCTTAGGCACGTTATTTTATCTCTCTCAGCCTTTTTCTTCATCCATAAAGTGAGGATGAGATTACAGCTCTCCTCCTAGGGTTATGGTGAAATTAAGCGAGCTCTACAGAAAAAAGCACTCAATAACTGCTAACCAGTTACTGAAATGTTAGTATTCACAGAGGCAGCTAGCAATATAGGCATGCTTCTCTACTCGGGGCCAGTTAAGCCTGCCTAGAGTGATGAATATGGAAAGGGCAAGTAGCCAAGATTATGTGGAACTAGTGCCCTCTTGGGATCAAAGAAAAGAATCAAATTTGTTTTTGAAAATTACTGAAGATTTTGGAAAAGGAAGAAATACGAAAAAGTGGAAACACTAATCCCTCAAGAGCTCTTTCTCATGGACCCTATTGGAGGTGCTAAATGCTATTGGAGGCTAGTGAACTAGATGGATTAAACTGAAAGTTGTTTTTTGGTCTAAAAAGAAAATTAATCATTTGAATGGAGTCTCAGTGTGGTTTTCACAAGGGTGGGAAAGTTGATTTGGGTAATACTATGAAAAAGAAAACAAAATTTACAACCACAGAACAGTGCAAAAAACCAACACTGGCATAAGGAAACCAAGAAGGGTGTAAATTGTTCATGACTCAGCTGCACTCACATCACTCAATCCAGCAGGACTTAAGACTGAAATGGTTCCTCCCTTCCTTTCTTCCTTCATTCTAAATAATTGCTATATTCTCCTTTGGATTTATCCATCTTTTAATCTAAATAGCATATCCATAATTTATGATGCTACTACTGGGCACCTTTTGCTTAAGATCTGATGGGAATTTTCTACTTACTAGTAATTTGATGTGAGGTTCATGGTTTTATTTAATCAAATCTTGATAGACTCAGTAATAAATTTTTTTTAAAAAAGAAAGAAAAAATTATTTTCTTGTGCATTGCTTTTTCAAACAGTGTCCACAATTTTAAATTCCTTTGCTGAAAATTGTCATTTGTCCCTATGGAAATTGACTGCTGTCTAATAGAATTACACAGCATTTATACACAGTAAAGTAAAAACTTGACTTAATGCATGTACACTGTAATTGTAGGACTGAAACATAACAGGCTAAAGTTGCTTTAAAAAAAAAATATTTGCGGGCAGCCCGGGTGGCTCAGTGGTTCAGTGCTGCCTTCAGCCCAGTGTGAGATCCTGGAGACCCAGGATCGAGTCCCATGTTGGGCTCCCTGCATGGAGCCTGCTTCTCCCTCTGCCTGTGTCTCTGCCTCTCTCTCTCTTCTCTCTCTCTCTCTCTCTCTCTCTGGGTCTCTCATGAATAAATAAATAAAATCTTAAAAATATATATTTGCTTTAGTATAGTATTGACAGAGCAGAATAAATAACTCAGAAATAAAAACATGTATACAGCCAACTGATATATGACAAAGGTGGCAAGAAACATAATGGGGAGAGGAGAGTTCCTCATTACCACTGGGAGAGTCTGTGTTGTGTGAATTGAGGTCTCAGTTCTTGGATTTCCCATGAAAAGATTTACATGAGGATCTGTGCTCAGAATAAGGACAGTAGAAGGAAAGTAGCAAGCACAAAAAAATAAAATAAAAAATTAGTGAGCACAATGCAGTTTACTAAAGGAAAGTACGCTCTCAAGGTGGGAGAGCGGGCAGGTTCCACAGGTTCTAGGAGGTGAAACCGGCCCTAGGTTGTTTGGGATTGGATATTTGTTGGGTCTTTCTGGGCTGTGAGAAGTGGTGATGTAGAGGGGGGTTGTCTCTAATGGAGGCTGCTTCCAATTATTTGGGGGATTCCTCCCTCAGGTTGGGAGGGGGAAGTTTTGACCCACAAGATTTGTATCAGAGCCATCCTGTCCATCCTTCTACCTGAGGAAGGGCTATATCTGCAATGCAAATATATTATAATGAGTCTAGGGGTTGCCTTGGGGCAGAGGAAGAAGAAGAAAGTACATGCTTTGCACCTATGGCTCTTGGTCTGTCAGCCCCAAGATCTTGGAAGCCACAAAGTCAGGATGTTGTACCCCTGCAGTTCTAAAATATAACCTATTTATCACCATCCTTGCCTCCAGCTCTTCTCTCTATCATTTCACCCTCAAGGACTTGGGATTCTGCCTAGGGCCATTCCCTTCACTGCTCAGGTTCTATCTAAGATCTTCAATAAGAGATGTTGGGAAAACTAGACCTATGCGTGCAAAAGAATTTAATTGAACCCTTATCTTACACCATACACAAAAATCAACTCAAAATGGATTAAAGACTTAATTGTAAGATTTGAAATTGTAAAGCTCTTAGAAGAAAGCAGGAGAAAAATTTCTTGACATTGGCTCTGGCAGTGATTTCTTGGATATGATATGAAAATCAGAGGTAACAAAAGCAAAAATAGACAAGTAGGACTACGTCAAGTTAAACAGTTTCTGCATAGTAAGAGTAACAAGAATAAAAAGGCAATCCACAGAATAGGAGAAAGCATTTGCAAACTATATAACTGATAAGGGGTCAATATCCAAAATATATAAAGAACTCATACATGTCAATAGCAAAATTTTTTTAAATGAAAAATAACCTTATTACCAAACAAAGGACTTGAACAGACATTTCTCCAAAGAAGATATACAAATGGCAAACAGATATATGAAAATATGCCCCAAATCACTAATGCAGGGAAATGTAAATCAGGGAAATGCAAATCAAAAACACAATATTACCTTAAACATGGTAAAATGGCAGTTATTTAAAAAAGCAAAGGAGAATACTGGCCTTAATGTTTTACATTTTGTAGAAACTGTAAACTGTTAATTTATTTAAATATCTGCTTAAATTCACCTATGTTTGAATGACACAATTTGACAAATGAAGCAGAATTATATCTTGCAATATTTTTATTTTAGAATGTAGCACTATCACTTATTTCATTATCATAAGAACTTTGACCTTTAGAGAAGGAAAAAAGTATTATTTCTTTTACTCTTAGGTTCAATCGTTGGGGCTTGTGAATCAAACTGATAAAAGACAAATTAATAAGACAAAAAAACAGATTTAATTAATAAGTATGCATAGGAATTCACAAAGGAAAATATGGCTCAAAGAGGCAGTCAAAGGAGTGAGGCCTATATGCCATATTAGGGAAAACAAAGGAAAGAGGGTTTTGGGCTTCTGGCTGGGATGGCCAAACTTTGGAAAGGTGAGTGCAGGAAATTTATAGTAAATACTGATGCCTTATTTGCATTTAAGAGTCTCTCAGGTGATAAGCATTGTCTGAGAGAGCAGCTCTCTTCCTGATAAGGAAACATCTTTTTATAGGAAATTTCTTTTTTAAATATAAATGTCCTTTACTAAAGGAAAATGTATACTTTAGTTTAAGACAATTAGATGGTAGTAAAGAGTTTTTCCCCCTGGGACGCCTGGGTGGCTCAGCGGTTGATCATCTGCCTTTGGCTCAGGGTGTGATCCCGGTCTCAGGATCGAGTCCCACATCAGGCTCCTTGTGAGGAGCCTGCCTCTCCCTCTCTGTGTGTGTCTCTCATGAATAAATAAATGAATTAAATCTTAAAAAAAAAAAAAAAAAAAAAGAAAGAAAAGAAAAAAGAAAGAGTTTTTCCTGTGTCTACTAGTTTTCAACTGCATTTGGCCAAAATAATCCTTACACCAGTGGTGTACCCTGGAGTGCCATATTCTGGTACCTTTAAGCCCAAAGGTAGGTAATTGTCCCCAATAAGCATATACTTGGGGATTATAGATCCTTTTCTGGGGTCGTAACATTGAAATCAAATGTTGAATTGCTTGATGTGAACCACAGTGACCTATTTCTAAGGTTTTTTGTTTTTTTCATTTTGGTAATAGAAAATTCCCATTTTCCATTTTCCAGTGCAGCCACTAGGACTCTCCACCTTCACCACTAGCCCCACTCTCATTCAAAAACCTTAAAGGTCTGAGGTCAAAAACAGCAAAGACAGCCCCTCCCTACTACAATGCCACAGTCAGGGAGATTCTCCTCTGCCATAACTCCCTCCTGCTGGACAGTATTGCACAAAAGTTTTCTTTCCTTTACATTACAACTCCTGGATCCCATCTCCTTTGTAAGAACCCAACAAACTCACCTCACCCCTTCTTTATACAAACAAGCCTACCTCTGACCCATCCGTTCATTTGGTGTTTCTATATTTATGATTATGATTTTCACTGCAGCAATGTGTGCCCCTTCCTTGTCACTCCAGTGTGAATTCACTAAAGTAGAGACTGCACCTATCCTTATTGAACTCCTCAAATGCATAGTTAACGTGTACTCAATAGATAATGGCTGACAACTGACAGGCAGAAATGTGCAAATTTCAAGTAGCAGTGTGGATCTTTTTTTTTTCCCCTCTTTCCCTGAAAGCCTTTCAGAGGAGTATGAAGAGACTCAGAGCCTAAAAACAGAGTGCACTGGAACTGGGAGGGAAATTATTCAAAAGAAAAACTATAAACATGGGACATTAACCCTCAGCCTCCCATGCTCTCACAAATTTAGTTCTCACATTGTAGGGGCAGAAAAAATGTTCCCTTCTTCCCTTCTAGGTTCTTTGGCTGGTCTAATGAAGTTGGCTAAGACAGATTAACAAGAAAACAAAACAAATTTAATTTTATATATATGAAAGCTCCACAAAAATATGAGACCCAAAGCTACTCAGGCAATTGAGGCTTATAGGTCATCCTGAGCTAAGGAGTGAGTGAAATCAGGACCTGGTGCTTCAAAGGGGTAGAGGGCAATTCACAGAACAATAAGAAAAACAGATGTTCGATAATTAAATGTTTGCCTTGCCACACAGGTAAGTCTTTTGGATAAAAATGTTATCTCTGGTAATAGCTGTCTCTCTGGGCCAGACCCCGTACCTAAATTCTTTTAGTCCATTAAGGGAGACGTAAAAGTTTGATTGTTTGCTTGTTTATTTCTTCTGAGTCTGCTGGATCTTGATTGCTTTTGGCTCATAATTAATACATTTGCCAAAGTGACACATTTTGAGGTCACATAGTCTGCTTTCTTTTGTCACTTCCCTTCTATTCTTGGAGTGAAATTTGGCCCTCAGCTGAACTCCTTCTGTTTACCCACTCCTTCCCAGAAACTACTTTTTCCATATGTCTGCTGTGTGCCAATCATCTCCCCTAGACTTCAGACAGATCGCTTGACAGATATCCTGAGGTTTGTGTGGGGTTTTTTGTAATAATTTCATTACACTTGCTTTTGAAAAAAATTCTACACACCCATAAATATACATTTTACCTCATTTTGTAAGTCAGCAAATGAGCTCGATACTAAAATATATTGAAGAAATTTTCCCTAAAACTTGCTACATCGCTGTAATGGTCAGGTTACTGGTAAGGAATTAGTATTAAAATAGGAAACCAACATTTGAATTTGGATAAAGGAGATAAAACAAAGAAAGTAACACAGCCAGGAATATAAAACAAGGAGTGCTAAGTGAAACTCATCAATAACTATGAAAATCAACAAGGAACAAATGTACCAGACATGCAGATGAATTCAGAGCAGGACTTGCAATACAAGTAAATGTGGAGAAATGTCTGTTCATGTCTTCTGTCCTTTCTTGACTGGATTATTTGGATTTTGTGTGTTGAGTTTCATAAGTTCTTTATAGATCTTGGATACTAGCCCTTTGTCTGATACGTCATTTGCAAATATCTTCTCACATTCCATTGGTTGCCTTTTAGTTTTGTTGACTGCTTCTTTTGCTGTGCCAGAGATTTTTATCTTGATGAAGTCCCAACAGTTCAGTTTTGCTTTTGTTTACTTTGCCTTTGGAGATGTGTCTCGCAAAAAGTTGCTGCGGCTGAGGTTACACAGGTTGTTGCCTGTGTTCTCTAGGATTTTGATGCATTTCTACCTCATATTTAGGTTTCATTTTAAGTTTATCATTGTGTATGGTGTAAAAAAATGGTCCAGTTTCATTCTTCTAAATGTGGCAATCCAATTTCCCCAGCACCATTTATTGAAAAGACTGTCTTTTTTCCAGTGGATTTTCTTTCCTGCTTTGTGGATAAGTTGACCATAGAGTTGAGGATTCATTTCTGGGTTTTTTATTCTGTTCCATTGATCTATGTGTCTGTTTTTGCGCCAGTACTGTACTGTATTGATGATCACAGCTTTGTAATAGAGCTTGAAATCAGGCATTGTGATGCCACCAGCTTTGGGTTTTTGTTTCTTTTGTTTCTTTTTTTTTTTTTTTTTCAGCATTCTTCTGGCTATTTGGGGTCTTTTCTGGTTCCATGCAAATCTTAAGATTATTTGTTCCAACTCTGTGAAGAAAGTCCATGGTATTTTGATAGGGATTATATTGAATGTGTCAGTTGCTCTGGGTAGCATAGACATTTGCCCAATATTTATTCTTCCAATCCATGATCATGGAATGTTTTTCCATCTCTTTATGTCTTCCTCAATTTCTTTCATGAGTGTTTTGTAGTTTTTGGAATATAGATACTTCACCTCTAGGGTCAGGTTTAATCCTAGATATCATATGGTTTGGGGTGCAATTGTAAATGGGACTGATTTCTTAATTGCACTTTCTTCAATCTCATTGTTAGTGTATAGAAATGGCACTGATTTCTTGGCATTGATTTTGTATCCTGCCACTTTGCTGAATTTCTGTATGAGTTCCAGCAATCTTGGGGTGGAGTCTTTTGGGTTTTCTTTATACAGTATCATGTCATCTGCAAAGAGAGAGAGTTTGATTTCTTCTTTGCCAGTTTGAATGTCTTTTATTTCTTTTTGTTGTCTGATTGCTGAAGCTAAGACTTCTAGTATTATCTTGAACCACACTTCTCCAAAGAAGACCTACACATGGCCAATAGACACATGAAAAAATGCTCCACATCACTTGGCATCAGGGAAATACAAATCAAAACCACAATGAGATACCACTTCACATTGGTCAGAATGGCTAAAATTAACAAAACAGGAAACAACAAATGTTGGTGAGGATGCAGAGAAAGGGGAAGCCTCTTACACTGTTAGTGGGAATGCAAGCTGGTATAGCCATTTCTGGAAAGCAGTATGTAGTTTCCTCAAAAAGTTAAAAATAGAGCTACCCTGTGACTCAGCAATTACACTGCTAGATATCTACCCAAAGATACGAATGTAGTGATCCAAAGCAGCACCTACACCCCAATGTTCATAGCAGCAAGGTTCATAATAGGCAAACTGTGGACATCATCAACAGATGAATGGATAAAGAAGACATGGTTTATATATATGATGGAATATTACTCAGCCATCAGAAAGGATGAATACTTACTATTTATATTGATGTTGATGGAACCAGAGGGTATTATGTTGAACAAAATAAATCAATCAGAGAAAGACAATTATCATAGTTTTACTCATATTTGAAATACCAAAAATAGTGCAGAGGATCATAGGGAAAGGGAGGGAAAACCGAATGGGAAGTCATCAGAGAGGGAAACAAACCATGAGAGACTCAACTATAGGAAACAAACTGAGGGTTGCTGGAGGGGACCAGGGGAGGGGGAGGGGGTAATTGGGTGATGGGCATTAAGGAAGGCACATGATGTAATAAGCACTAGGTATTATACACAACTGATAGATTACTTTATCTGAAACTAAAAACATACATAAACACACACAAAATGCACACACACAAACACAAAGCAAAAGGATTGGTTGTAAACAAATCTGTAAAACAGAAGGAAATAAATCATATTCCTACTAAAAAACAAGCAAAGAAACAAGTAAATGTGGAGAACAAGTTGACTTTGGCTTCTAATAACTATGGGTATTTCCACATGACTATAATCTGACTGCTTAACATGACTATGTCCCCAGGAATTCCTGCCTGAAAAATAATTACATTCAATCCTGTTGAAATAAATTTTTAGACCTAAGATGGAACCCCTCCTGGCCATGTGTCATGTCAGCAAACCAAATTTTCCAGTTGCTGTAAATGCTCCACTTGACCAGAAATGCAGTATAACCAGTCAGCCAATCTCTAAATGTTGAGTCATCTCTGGGTCCTGTACTTATTTCCTTGTTCCTTCTCATGATAAACAAGGTTGACTTGACTATGTGGCCCCAACAAGTCAAATATTTTCTATTTTTCTCTTCATTTCATTATTTATCTTATAAATGCTTCCTACCTTTTGTCCCATTTGTAGTTCTCCATATGTAGACTGTCCACTTCATAAAGTGTTGAACAAAGTAGTTTTCTTTTCTCTTCCTTAGTGTTTTTGTTTTGTTTTGTTTTGTTTGAGACCAAGAGAACAAGTGAGCCCCACGAGGGGGAGGGACAGAGAGAGAGAGAATCTTAAGCAGGCTTCACATCTAGCACAGAGCCCAATGCAGACTCCATCCCATGACCCTGAGATCATGATCTGAGCCAAAATCAAGAGTCAGACACTTAACTGACTGAGACACCCAGGGGCCCCTTAAATTGTTTTTCTTTAACCATTTTTTTAATAATACATAGATGTATCTTTTTCAATTTCAGAAACTGGTAAAATTTATTACATAGCAGATCCCTTGAAGATGAGGAAGACGATTCATCTCTAAGAGGCAGTAATATGTAATGGTAAAGAGCACAGGTAGTTGGCAGTGATGTGCAAAGACCACTCATAGTGGTTGCAAGAGCTAATTGGTAAACATTGAGGATTTTTATGAGCCAGTTGTTAAACCATGATTTAGTGCTTGAAGTTTGCTGTAGTGGAAGTGTATCTACACCACGGAAATGTGGAAATGTTACAAATACTTTTCTTAGAAAGCCCATTTACCAGGTATTTGATCAATTGGGAACTAGTCCTGGCTAACCCAGCTTTTATGGGGAAAATTAGGTAGCACTAATCATTGAAAAGCTACATAAGCCATTTGGACCTCAGTTTCATCAACTGAAAAATGGGTGATAATAATGATAGACCCAGTTTCAGAGTATTATTGGAAAAGTATATTGAAGGCCATCTGTTTTCTGCCTAGATCCTTCACTGACAAATATTTCTTCAAATTTCTGCTATTCCTTCAGAATATGATTATGTTCATGGGGGACAATAACCTTTACCTAATTACACTGATAATAACAGTATTTCAAATTGGATAACATTTTTAGAGGTTAATTACTCCTTCCTAATAACTCTCACATTATAGCCCATAACTGTCTCTCTACACAGGACAGCCTTGAATTTGAATATTAAAAATTGAAGACTCATATACAATTTAATTAGATAAGAATGGCTACAAAATTTATCAGTGGTATATATGTATAGAACACTAAGTTCCAACTAAGGGCACAATTATATTTTGCACAAAATATTTATATATAAGAAAATCTCAGTCCTATCTTTATGAAGCTTGGTCATGCGAGATTTGGAATCAGACAACTCCAGTTTTGGTCCTAACTGATCACTATATATTGTGACTTGTGGATAAATCATATAGTCTTCAACTTGAATTAAGTACCTGAAAAATAGCGCAAAAAAAAAAAAAGTTATTCAACCTTCAAGCATATCATGAAGACTGAATTAGAGAATATTTGCATAATCATATTCTAACTTGCAAATCAAAATTTAAAAGGGCATTATTATGATGAAGTTCACCACCAGTAATATGGGTATCTCTTCATTTTTTTAAAAATAAATGTCCTAGGCCGTCTATATGCATTAAGTCTCTGACAGAAGGGATAAGGAAAGCACAACAACCTTTCATATTCTTAGTTTTTAAATTGTAAGATCTTAAAATATCTATTCTTTGAACTGCAAACTGGCAGAATTCAGAGGAAAGAGTTTTAATTTATAAGATGTTGGTACTAAGAAGTAATTTGAGAGTTCCAAGTAAATCACATAGTGTATCGAATGAATCATGAACAATTAATTCCTTAGATTTTTTTAGGAACCAAAGTGCTCAACCCCAATGGAAAGATGTTTATATCCTAAAAGAGCACCTTATTTGGTGACAGTAGCTCTAACTCATTGTGAAATTCATCTTAATCTACTGGCCAAGAAACCGATAATGTAAAGGAAAGCTAATACAGGTAAATTAATAGTCTTACCCTGGTGACAAAAGCCACAAGTACTGTAGTTATATAATATTCTTAAAAGAAAAGCTGCTCTCTTAACGTTTTAAGTAGTTATTTTTGAGTGATGACGTTGCACAGTGGTTTATTTATCTTTTTTTTTTTTTAAGATTTTTATTTGTTTATTCATGAGAGACACAGAGAGAGAGAGGTAGAGACACAGGCAGAAGGAGAAGCAGGCTCCATGCAGGGAGTCTGATGTGGGATATCCCAGGTTTCCAGGATCAGGCTGTGGGCTGAAGGTGGCGTTAAACCGCTGAGCCACCTGGGCTGCCCTGCACAGGTTTAAAGCATAGTATCGCAGATTCTAGAGTCAGACTGTCCAGGTTCGTCATTGCTTCACCACTTGCTAGATGTGTGGCCTTAGGCAAAATGCTTATTAATCTTCTGTGCCTCAGTTTCCTTACCTATAGAATGAAGATAACAAGTATAATAATACCTTGTGCATAGTGCTATGAGGATTAAATGTGTTCAGTTATGCAAAGCACCTAGAACAGCATATGGCATTCATTGCATTATTTCTTGTATTATGTAATGAAATGCTAACACTACCTTTCTGCACTCTTCCGGCATGACCCCTAGCCCCATTCTCCAAAAAGCATACACTCATACAGTAGTCTAACACTCTGTATCCCCTGCCTTTACCCTTTTTGTTTCGTTGGTCTTTAGATTTACCCCTTACCTAAACAGTATACGCCTACCAAACCCTGTACTACTAGTTTATAAATATGAAGTAACAATCTTCACAAATATCTCTAATGCAGGTATGCTATTTTCCCTGTTCCAGAAAGAAGAAAAGGAGGCTGAGTTTAAATAACTTGCTCATAGTCATTATGTGTGGTGTGTGGGAAGCTGAAATTTGACCCCAGATTAGACAATTCCAAACCCATTGTCTTAAACTAAGCTATGGTGATGAAATCAGAACAGCGGTGGCCTGCAAGAGGTGGGAGAAGGACCAAATTGGCTGGAAAGCAGTAAGAGGAAACTTACGGTTAATGATGTAGGGGAAGAAAATTAATTTTCCCTGCCCCTTCTGAGACAAATTAACAGAAGAAAGACAGAAGTTTATTAGCATGTAAACCTCGTATATGCACATGAGTGATACTCAAGGAAAAGGAGTAACTCCCCAAGGTGGCTTGCAACTCACGTTCATTTTATTTTATTTTATTTTTAAAGATTGTATTTATTTATTCATGAGAGACACAGAGAGAGGCAGAGATATAGGCAGAGGGAGAAGCAGGCTCCCTGCAGGGAGCCCGATATGGAACTTGATCCTAGGACTCCGGAATCACAACCTGAGCCAAAGGCAGACACCCAACCCCTGAGCTACCCAGGGGTCCCACAATTCAGGTTTAAATGCTATCTTAACAGGAAATGAGGGGAGCAAATGATTTTTAGGAAAGATGAATGGGCCTTAAAAGAATAGGTAGGAAGTATGACAGCTTGTGACTGTTTATCTAAGGGTGTGGTATCAACTTCTTGTCTCCTCTCCTGTGATAAGAGTTAATTTTCCTACTCAATGAAATTCCCTAGGAGAGAATTTATGACCACTGAGTTCTTTTTGGAGAGTCTGTCTTTAGACAGAAAGTCCCTTTCCTCATTTGTTGCTTTTCAAATGCCCATAGCTAATAATAATCAGTATCCCAGAGTGGCGTATTTTGAGGTAGCATCCTAGATCCTACAGTCACAATTTGGGGTGGTGTATTCTACTACTTTTTAATGAAAACTGTCTGCATTTTGATTGGGGTGGTGGTTACATGGCATATATATTTGTCAAAATTTATCAAACTATACACTTAAAATTTCTGTACTTCTTTGTCAAATTGCACACTTCAAACTTGCATATTCCACTATATATAAAATATAAGACCCCCAAACTTTGTTCTTTATTCTACTTGGTTTGCTTACCCCAAGAAGTCTTGATAGTTATCCAAAATAATTGTTCTCAAAAACCTAATGATAATAATAATTGTTCTCTTACTATTTTATTACTGCAGTGACACTGATTTTGAGGTTAGTGTTTACTTATATTCTCAAGGTTTTTTCAATATGTATGGCTCTTTCTTCCAGAATGGACTTCTCAACAGCTGTTTACATTACTTTCTCCCTCATTCAGTGCATAGTTTTATATAAACTCATAAAGAAAGATGATATGTAAGGGAAGGAGGGAAAACATTTTATATTTTTGGCATCTTTTTATTCAAGTCTATTTTTAGGTGGTGAATAAAGTATTAGTGGGAAATATTTTTTCATATTTTCATAGGAACCAATGTCACTAATTTGGGGGGGAAATAGTTTGCAATAACTTATAAAGAACATTTTATTTTCTTCCTTACTGTGATTTTAACTGAAAATGCAAAGATCTCCCTAGATATGCACATGCACACACATACACACATACATGCACCCACATGTACAGATACACAACAGCAGGGGTTGCCTTGATGGGAGAATAATAGTTCCTCATATTGTTTTCCATTTACTTATGAAATAAGAGTCTGCAAAAGCCACTGCTTTTAGATGTGCCCTTGCCTTAAACATAGAAAAAATGGTCACTTTAAAGCCTGGAATAAGTCTTTGTTTAGCCAAAGGAAGACCATCAAAAAAGCAGATGGTCCTGCTGCTTGAAAACAAAGTGTAACATTGGGCCTTATTTTTCATGCACCTGTAGATTACTATGCATAGTTTAGAAATGGGAGAATAACAACAACATCAAAACGGTGGGAGGTGTTTCCAACATTTCCATTAAAATATGTATATATATAAAGCTTTATCCTCCATGCAGCAAGGGTATATAAGGATTACAAGGTATTTAAAAAAGGATTATGTTTAATTTGGGTCTATATTTTACTGTCTCTGGGATTTAAGGTTTGTTGTTGGGAGAGTTAGATTGTGTGCCTGTGTGTGTGTGTGTGTTTGCGTCCCAAACTATTAGAAGTAAAGAGGACTACAAGAAATTTGCATTGGCTAGAAAAAATTAATGGGGTCAGAACTCAAGAGTACTAAATTTCATCCTGGACCATGTTATAAAAAAAAGAAAAAAATGCCACCACCTGTACTCTATCTCACGTATCCTAGAATTAATAACTTAGACTTTGTCTTATATACCATTCATTTTGTTCAGAGATTTTTCAGGTGGAATAAGGAAGATTAAACCTAGAGCAAAACCAGCCCCTGTATATTCTCTTAAATCTTATAAAGGAGAGATGTAGGGCAGCCCCGGTGGCGCAGCGGTTCAGCGCCACCTGCAGCCCGGGGTGTGATCCTGGAGACCCGGGATCGAGTCCCACATCGGGCTTCCTGCATGGAGCCTGCTTCTCCCTCTGCCTGTGTCTCTGCCTCTCTCTTCGCTCTCTCTGAATGAATAAATAAATAAATCTTTAAAAAAAATTAAAAAAAAAGGAGAGATGTATATTTATACCACAGAAATGGAAGAAAGGGAGTGAGTGGACCTGGGCAAGGCAAGGATCTAGGATATGTGTCTTTGAAATGATCATTTCCAAAATGTTTAACTATTCTCCCTTGGGTTACAAAAGCAGACTCAATTGGTGTGCGATTATCTCCACTTTTTACATTGTCTTTCTGTCCAGCAACTCCCAATTCTTCAGTTGAGTCTGATGTGCTTGTATAGTCTTGTATAGTGGTGGTGTATATAATTAAGGGAAAAGACAGTGAAGACAAGTGTGGATTACACTTGCTTACCCACTGGGGAAATTAAAAAAAAAATTCTATAGTTTATTGATAGCAGAGAAGTCAGGAATAGCCTATTGTCGATTTGAAATTTCTGGAAGAATCCCACACAGAACAACGGTAGCCATGTGGCAAGTCAGAAATGGACTTTCAAAAGGCCTTTCCTTCCCAAATATACTAAAGAAAGATTATCTTTGAAAGTGATGGTAAAGATAATGCTAGGGTTGCAGGTCTGTCTGTCTCTTTAAAAAAAATCCTAAATCTTGTACGGTATTATGATCTCTACATGATGGAATCAAAGATAAACCTATTCAAAGAGGTTGGTCCATAATGTGTTACTCTCCTTAGGAATGTCTGGGTGAGCCAGGGTGGTCAACTATAAAGTACAGCCGAACCTTGGACAACATGGATTGGAACTGCACACGTCCACTTATACACAGATTTTTTTCAATAAATACAGTATAGTACTGTAGATGTGTTTTCTTTATGATTTTCTTAACAGCATTTTCTTTTCTCTAGCTTACTTTATGATACAAATGCAGTATATAATATGTATACAAAATATGTTAATCAACTGTTTATGTGATTGGTATGGCTCTGGTCAACAGGAGACCGTTAGTAGTTAAGTTTTGTGGGAGTCAAAAGACACATGCAAATTTTTGACTGTGTGAGGAGAGAAGGTGGTCAGTCACCCTAACCCCGTATTGTTTAAGGGTCAATCATAGTTGTATATATGGGATATTCAAACAGAAACTGGGCTCATGCTATTGTGCTTATTCAAAATATAAAGTGTCAGTATAGCTACCATTTTATTTTTATGACATGTCATCTGACAAGACAATCACATCTTTTCAACTCAAATGATGAATGAGCATTTGAGCCATACAAATGTATTTTCCAGTTGAACTTTTTATTTATTATTTCAAATGACTTTGGTTTTGCTGTCCTCCATATAGGCCCCATAGATTTTATTCAAGGGGAAAAATACTTCATATATTCACAGACAATTTGTATTGCAAAGGAACTAATAAACCTCTAAAAGCCTATTATCTTCATAAAGTCAAGAGCCTGTTGTATGCAGGACATTAAACATCTTTGCTCTCAACTTGCTGATAATCTAGTTAGGGAAGAAGAAAAAAATAAGATAAAGAACAGTGGAAGGTAGCATTTGTTAAATACATTAATTAAATTTAAAAACATCTTTCAAATAAATGCATTTCTCTTCTGTAGTAAATGAAGAAGCATGCTAGCCATTGTAGAAAGTTAAAAGATTTAAAGGTCCTTCTTTTTAAGGAGTGTCCAATTCAATGAGGGAAAGAAGTGGAGGATGTGAATGTGAACAATGATTTAGGAAAGAGAATATGAAGACTCACCAGTGACCCTCAGATTTAAAAAGTAAGCCATTGGTTTTATTGTGCTTCCTTGAAAATCCTTGTCAAATATTTTGTTAGGAAATCCTTCATATGTGTCTTGATATGGAGAACAAGCCATATGAATACTAATAATGACAGTTTATATTTATTGAGCATCATCTACATGCCAGGCACGACATTAGCACTTTCACTGCCTCTTGGACCTCTAAGTGCTACATGCTTCCAGCAATTATAATGCAGCCTGTCTAAAGAATCTCTTAATTGCTTCGGGAGAATAAAACCCTAGAACAACATTTTCCTTTTCTAAAGAATCTAAAAAGTGCCTCAGTGGATGAGAATAGTAATGAAAAATTAAATCAAAAGTGTTTGTCTTAAACTCCTTAAGGATAACACAAAATCCTATACAGGATAGAGGGATTTGGAGAGGGATGACCACAAAAAGCTTTAGGGAGGACACAGCTTTGAATGATGGGTTGGACTGAAGGGTGGGATCATGGGATTCATTCAAGAATGGCATTTGTAAAAGGCTTTGAGAGTTGAGAAGAGACAAGTCAAGAATATTCAGCAGTTTTTTATAAGAGTTTTGAATTCAATTTCTACTTTAATGTTTTCTTACACCTATAATCCCTCAATTTCTTCCTCTATAAAACATTGACAATAACATCTTTTACAAAATTAAATAAAATATTCAAAGAACCTTCCACATGCGAGGACTTTAAAAAATAAAAATAACAAATTAGTAAATTAACGTATTTCTAACAATCACACGGTGATGAGGAAATACAGGTGAGTATAACTTAGGTTGATAATGTTCCTCCAAGAGTGTGTCAACTAGTAATAACTTCATACCCTATAATTCTGTTACCTTTGTTTGTATCAATAGGTGTCTATACTACTTTATAAAAGTGCCATTATTTGGAGCACAGGGCAACTTGACTAGCCACTTGATACCTGTCAATTTTTGGCAAATAAAAATATGCCTATCATTCCTAGATGCTCAATAAATGTTATTTTACTACTTTACAATGGTTTGTTTATGTTGATTAGCATGGAGCCCATATATGAGTGGGAGATGTAGAAGATAGGATTAAAGAGGCTTTTAAACATAGTTTTAAATAATTTGTGTACAATAGTGGTGGATTTTTCCTTTCACAGCAACCTACTTGCTCACCCATCTTGGCCAATGAATATCTTCATCTTACAATCACCTCCTCTATGAAGTCCTCATTGTTTCAGGTAAAACTTATTCATTCCAGTCATGACATGGCTAAATTCTAAATGTTTTGTCATGGGATATATACTATTTTTTTCACTTTGTTTCCATTTTCTTCTCCTTACCCTGGATGGTGAGTTCTTTTGTACCTAGACTATACTTTATTAATGTTTTCATCTCTTAATATTTATAGTAAATGTCACATAATAGGTTCTCAAGAGGGGCACCTAGGTGGCTCAGTCAGTTGGGTATCTGCCTGGCTCAGGTCATGTTCTCAGGATCCTGGAATCGAACTCGATTCTAGGTCTCCAGGATCAGGCCCTGGGCTGAAGGCAGAGCTAAACTGCTGAGCCCCCCGGGCTGCCCTTTTAACAAGTTTCTTAAAGGTTAAACATAGGTAAGTGGACAAGTGATAAAGATGAAGCAAAGAAGAAACTTCTTAGCATACAGGTAGAGCTAAGCAGAGGAGGAGACCGTGTGCCTGTATCCAATGTCCTTGGAATGGGAAGATTCTAAGACAATGATATTCAAAGATGCAGAAGGGAGAAGTGGGGTTGAAAACATGAGAATAGTTGGAGGTCCACACAGGGAATAATTTTCTTTAATCTCCATCCCTGCCTGTCTCCCATATAATAGAAACTCAAATACAACCCCAAAATTGTACTGTTCTTTCCTAAGTAAATTGAACAAACATTCTGGGTAGAAGTAGGGCAACTAGAAGCAAAAGCTTCTTTATCTCAGCATTTAGATGTCATTCAGAATAATATCTGACACCTTACCAACTTCCCCTAAAGTAACTTGATAGGGTCTTCCCTGTCATATAGAACCCAAATAAACCTTTCTACTGACTTTATTCTTAAACATAAACAACAAGGGTAATCAGACTTTAGAGTAAAGCATGCAACATGATTTTGGAATAAACAGCTATACTTCACTCACAGAGAAATAAACATCGAACTGATGTCAGACTGCAGACTTCCAGGATATAATACTTTCAAAGACCATAAAGTAATATCTTCAAAGCTATAAGAGAAAATGTTTTTCAGTCTTAAATAATATATATAGCCAACCTAGCAGTAAAGAATAAGGCAGAATGATGACGTTTTCAGACTCTTAGGTCTCTGAAAACTTACAGCTTTTCTTACAAAGTTAAATAAGGGTTCTTAAGAAAACCAAGGTAGTAAGAAAAGAAAAAAAATGCGGAAAAAAAAAATCCCCAGGAGAGCAGTAAAAGAAAGGCCTTCACTCTGTTCTTATTCTCTCCTATTCCAATCAATCTCTTCTTCCTGAATGTAAGTCCTCTGACCCAAAGCCACCATAGTCCCACCATAAGATGCAGAAGCAGTTCCTTCCTCCCATAGACTTCTCTACTGGTTCACCTCTTGACACTCCCCTGCAACTTCCAGTTGCAGCACATGGTTGGCTTCCTAAATTCTTTGCAAGGTCCAATCTGTCCACTCATGCCAGTGCTATAGGTAGGCTAGTCAGGACTTTTGTTATAATCATCCTATTCTCCTTTCCCAACCCCACTCCCTTAGCATCTCTAACAGTTGTATAAATTCTAATTTCTGTAATGAATCCCTTATTAATAATAGCCATAGTAGATCTACTTCTCTAATTCAAACTAGATCGATACAGACCCCTTGGAAAGGAAATGTAAGCCTAGGACACTACGTGGCTGCACAGCAAACATTATTTAAAGTCTCATAATAAAGTAAATACTGATTGCTTTTCAAATTTTAGAATAAACTTGTAGAAAAATCATAAAGAATTGAACTATGGTACCACAACAGACATAGCTGTCAAGATTTTGGAGATAAAACAGAGGAAGGAAGGTACAGTGAAGATTGGAATCACTGACACCTTCAAAACTCATGATGAATAATAAGAAATTGAAGCATGCTGTATCCAGTTGCAGAGTGGATTAGTAAGAGAACTTAGAACAGTGATATAATTATTTGGTAAGAGAGAAAGGAGGAGAGCAGAGGGCAGTATAAATAAGCTAAGCCTCATAAGTCATGGTAGAAAATCAATATAAAAAGTCTAAAATTGATAAATCAAGAAACTGCAAGACAAGCATAGTATTTAGAAATATGGATTTGGTGGCTAAAAGACCAAATATAGAAATATGTAGAAGTGGCTGCCTCCACAGGATACATAATCATCTGATAAGATTGTTTCCTTTGGAAGAAAATCAGGAGACAGGGGTGTAAAGACTTTTCTTCTTCTCTATACACACTTTTGTAGTGATTGAATACTTTATCATATGTGTATTAGTTTGCTAGGGCTACCAGAACAAAATACCACATACTGAGTGGGTATGTTAAACAAATAGAAATTCATTCTATGCAGTTCTGGAGGCTGGAGGTCAAGATCAAGATACCAGCAGGGTTTGTTTCTTCTGAGGGTTCACTCATTGGCTTTCAAATCACTGCCTTCTCTGTGCAAACTCATTCATTCCTGGTGTCTCTTCTTATAAGGACACCAGTCGTATTGGATCAGGGCCCTACTCTTACACTCTCATTTAACATTAATTACATATTTAAAGGCTCTATTTTTCAGATACAGTTATATTGGGGTTTAGGGATTCAACATATGAATTTATTAGGGACAAAATTCACTCTATAACTATGTGGAAGATGAATTTATTTATAATAAATAAATTTTAAATTTGGTTAAAATAAAAATAATTTTAAAGATTTTATTTGTTTATTCATGAGAGACACACAGAGAGAGGGACAGAGACATAGGCAGAGGGAGAAGCAGGCTCTCCTTAGGGAGCCTAGTGTGGGTCTCAATCCTTGAACTCCAGGATTACATCCTGAGCCAAAAGCAGAGCTTAACCACTGAGCTACCCAGGCACCCCAGGTTAAAATAAAAATTTAAAAAACTGTACCTAGAGTGCAAAACTGGGTGTGATGAATGAGACAGGGAATGCCTCAAATATTATTTAATTATCATAATTAGGTATAGATGGTTTTATATATTAAATAAATAAACTGTAAAGAGAAAGAACTCATCAGCATTGCATTCCACGTAAAACACAAAAGGTTGCTATTAATAAACTCCATGAAAAGATTTCTTCCTTTGTTTACTGTCATGAGTTTGTTTTTATTTTTTCCCATCTTCTTTCCTTAAGTGTCCTTACACTGTGAGTTTTATGTAGATATTCTAATCTTTCTTAAAACAACAGAAACTCCTTAAGGACTGGAATGCTATGAATTTTCCTGTGTTCTTCACAAGAGTGTAGTGCTTTATACATAGGACAAATTCACAGTAAGTGAGAAATTGAAGAAGAAATTAGGAGGAGAGAAGTGACAATGCTAGTGCTAGTGAAGAAATTTGCCAAGGATATAATTCTACCTTCCAATTTTCTTTCCATGCTCTAAAAAAAAAAAAAAAAAAAACAAAAACAAAAACAAAAACAAAACCCACATATACCAAAACACAATATACTTGAGGTTAGGCAGTTGGGTCTGTGGAGTGAGCAAAGGACAATATGTTGTTAGGATTATCTAGAGACAAATAATAACAAAGCTAAAGTGCAGAATCTGAAATCAATCATTCAACATTCAGCTGATATAAATAAGCGAAGGAGAGTTACAACAGAAAAGCAGGATCAATGCTGCTAAAATGCAAAATGAAATCAACAATAAACCCTGGGGTCTAGTTAGACTTTAAACAAATCTGATGTTCATTTGATTGCTGGTCAGATGATTCTTGGAGAAGAGAGAAGGTTCTATGAGTCCTGAGGAGGGGCATAGAGAGATCAAAGGTCTGAACCGTTCAAGCCTATGGGAATTGCTCTGTTCCATCTGATGCCCTATTTATAATGTAGAAATGTCAACCCCATGCTTTTGGGTAAAGCTTAATGTCTATTTATTGTATTTGCATTCAACAAATTCTGACACTATGGTCTTAGTTGATATTGGTATCAATTTCATTTTAATTCTAAATTCAGAGGAGTCAAAGATGAATGCATACTTTATCAAGGGGAGGCTTTATTACATATTTAAATATTTATAGTATTTGTCAGTTCACTGTGCATCGAAGACATTGATCTAACTTCAAAAGTCTAGCACAGAAACTGAACTGACTGCTGAGAACATATTTATCCTTAATACAACACAAAGAATGATATCATGCTGTCATTGTTTGTTTTTTTTGTGCGTACAAACCACATTAATTCTATTTGAGTCAATGTCAAAACAATCCTTGTAGCTTCAAACTACTAATCAAATATTCAAGGTCATTTTTTTACAGTTTGTCACTTAAGAGATATTTATTGAGATCTGTACTAGGAACCGTAGGGAAAGAATCCACTACCCTCAATATGCTCATGATCTACAGACGCAAGACTTACATATATTTTAAAATAGTCCCAAGAACACTGCAAGTTAATTTAGGATAAAGTACCAACCAACCAGCTTTCTTGATTTCCCATGTCCCCCTTTTTATGACTCAAGAGGAATTTAGGAATAATATATTGGAAATAAAAAGGAATATTAAGAAAATTTAACTTTTTCCTTCAAACATATAGTTCACATGGTATTGCTATAGATCAAGCTTAAAGATGGTGCAACATGTTTTTCTCTACAATTCTGAAAGAAGATTTTTGGTATTTCTCTCTCTGTGTGTGTATGTGTGCACGTGTGCGTGATAATTAGCTATCCACAACCTGAGTTCACATGAGATCATGTGTCTAATAAGAGTAAACTTAAAAATAATAGCAATAGTGATACCTGGGTAGTTCAGTGGTTGAGAATCTGCCTTTGACTTAGGGCATGATCCTGGGGTTTCAAGATGGAGTCCCACATTGGGCTCCTGCCAGGGAGCTTGCTTCCCCCCTGCCTAAGTCTCTGCCTCTCTCTGTGTAGTATCTCATGAATAAATAGAGAGAATAAATGTGAAAATAGTTTTCATTTAAAAAAAAATAATGGCAACAAAAACAGGATCCCGAGTGGCACATACTAAAATATTTCTAAGCTAAGAAATGATTTGTATGCCAGGACTGCCCTCCCAAATTCTCCAGTTCTCTAAAACCCTGGGGGTTAAATAATCCCAAAGATTCAGGATCTTCTGATTTTCAACACCAAGCAGACAGGTCTCTGGGCTTGCTAAAGGTATCCACTGCCCTAAGATGGTGATGCTCCACCCAGAACCCCAGTTTTGTTTGCAGTGCTGCTTTGCTTGTCCAACTTCCTACACAGCCTGGGATCTTAAAAAGGAAGAACTTCCAGAGGCCTGGGTAGCTCAGCGGTTTAGCGCCTGCCTTGGGCCCAGCACGTGATCCTGGAGTCCTGGGGTGGAGTCCCACATCGGGATCCCTGCATGGAGCCTGCTTCTACCTCTGCCTGTATCTCTGCCTCTCTCTGTGTCTCTCATGAATAAATAAATAAAATCTTAAAAAAAAAAAAAAAAGAGGAAGAACTTATTACTCTCCCAGGGTCACACTTATTGGATACTTGGGTTTATTTGCCAAATTATTTTTAAAGATTTATCTATTTAAATAGATAAATCCCCAGAACCCCAGGATCACACCCTGAGAACCCCAGGATCACACCCTGAGCAGAAGGCAGAGGGAGAACCCCAGAACCCCAGGATCACACCCTGAGCAGAAGGCACTCAACCACTGAGCCACCCAGGTGTCCCTTATTTGCCAAATTACATGCCTATGGTCAACCACATTTTCCGTCAGAAAAGGATAATTAAGCACTGTACTTGGGCAGCTGTGTCTGGGGAGCTTCCAGCATTAGGCACACTGTAGGCCAAAGGTACACCTTATTTGGCCTTCTAAGCCTCCTGCCTTCATCTCTTGTCACCTGCTGATCAGCTCAGACTCCCAGAGGTTTTTTTTTTCTGAAGTAATTTTATTTCAAAGAGCTCACAGCCATTTTCTGAAGGCCTGGTGTATCTGAGAGGTTTCAATGATTTTTAACCCAAAAGAGAGACAGTTGGAATCTTGATTCCCCTTTGCCCAGAAACTGTTGTGTTCCTATGCAAATCTGATCCACTTTTCCACCATCTCTTATACACACACACACACACACATACACACACACCACATCTTACATACCAGGAGGCTCCATGGGTGAAACCTTGACTGAGTCACTAAAGATCTTTATGAGTAAGGCCTCTCTTTTTTAAAAGATTTATTTATTTATTTTTAGAGTATGTGTGGTGAGGGGAGGGACAGAGGGAGAAAGAAAATCGCAAGCAGACTCCCCGCTGAGTATAGAGCCCCAGAGCCTGACATAGGGCTCCATCTCATGACCCTGAGATCATGACCAGAGCTGAAATCAAGAGTCGGATGCTTAACCAACTGAGCTATCCAGGCACCCCTCACTTTGTCTTGTATGTGATTAAACTGAATGGGCACTCAAACTGACCTATAAAGATAAGGTTAAGTTAACTAGCTTAAAGTTAAAAAGCTATAGATATTGAAATGGCTACAAATATCAAATCTTATAAAAATTACCCAATCACATAAAATTAATTCCTCAAGTATCTGGTAAATTAGAAGAATGTTATGTTCTCGGGGGGGGGGGGGGGGAACTAAGTCCATCAACTATATTCAGTATTAAAATTCTCTCTACTCTCCCTCAATTCAGGTAGACAGACGTAACTGAAGATACTCAGTTAAACTTCCCAACACAAATCTAACTCTCCTGAAAACTTCCATTTACTTCAGAAATGCTGTTATTTTGTTCTGTTTTCTCATATTGGTCCCATTTTTTGTACCTCCTAGTCTTCTCCTTGGTACTTGTGTTAGATTGAAAACTATTCTGTTTTCTAGCCCTTTCATTGATAGATGGAGTCTATTCTACTCCCCTTTGGCCAGCCTTAATTGCTTGACCAACAAAATGTGATAGAAACACTTTTATTGTTTGTTTTTGTTTGTTTCAACTTCCAAGCTTTGGTCATAAGAAGCCTTCTGTCAATTGCTCTTGGAACGCTCACTATGGGGGAAGCCAACCACCATGTAAAAAGTCCCACCTCCATGAGACTGGCATGCTATGAGGAAATCAAACAAGGAGCAATCCACATGAAGAGTGAAAGATGTCCAGCCAGCCCCAGCTTTCAGCCACCAAGTCCAGAGTAAGACGTGCATGGAAGAACCTTCTTGGACCTCTAGCTCTAAGAAATGCAACCTGGAAAAACAAGGAGCCTGAGTGACAGAATCAAAGATTCATAATCTTACTACAAATATCTAATTTGAATCCATAGTGTATGAATTTCCTGTGGCTGCTACAATAAATTATCACAAACTTGGTGGTAAACTGAATGTATTCTCTCACAATTCTGGAGGCCATAAATGAGAACTTAGTATAACTGAGACAAAATCAGGGTGTCAGCAGGGCCAGACCTCTCCTCCATCCTTGCCTCTTCCTACTTCAGTTGGCAACCAGCATTCCTTGGCATATTGCCACATCACTCCAATGTCTGCTTCCATCTTCATAACACCTTCCCTCTACATGTGTCTGTGTGGAATCTCCTCAATCACATTAAGGGCCCACTCAGATAATCCAGAATATCCTTAACTTAATTATATATTTTGTCATATAAGGTAACATCTACAGGTTCCCAGGATGAGGGCCTGATATTTGGGGGGACATTTTTCATTCTACCGATAAGCACATTATGTTCTTTATTCTCATTTACATCATTCATCACAAAACCCCTCAGATTCGCAACTCACCCTTCCTCTCCTATGTTCTATAAGATTCTATATCTGCCCCCTCATTTCTGCTTCTTTCTTCCATCCTCCACAATTTCTACAAGACTTTCACATTGCCTTCTCGAATCCACAGATTGTTATTAGCAATTTCTTCTCTATATTTGGTCTTTGCTTTGAACATTCCATTTACCTTTTTGCTCTAATGGAAACATGGCTATCTATTAAGAGCACACAGATTTCCCATAGTCTTCTTGAGTGGTCACTAATCTGTCTCCTATTTTCATACCACAAAGCATTGAAATGTTCCTTTTTGCTACCTTTAGATCATGCTTCTTCCTTCTTCCTCAAAATTCATCCTTTAGGGACACCTGGGTGGCTCAGCGGTTGAGTATCTGCCTTCAGCTCAGGATGTGATCTCCTGCAGGGAGCCTGCTTCTCCCTCTGCCTATGTCACTGTCTCTGTCTCTCTCTGTGCCTCTCATGAATAATAAATAAATCTTTTAAAAAATTCATTCTTTAAATCATCACATCATATCACTATTTTTCATTTTTTGCTGACATCGACTGATCTGCAACTTATTTTTCTTAAATACTCCAATACTACTGCAGTCTTAAATCCTTACTATTTCAACATACACATGGTCTTCCAACACATTGACTTCTTAGTTTTGTGAACTTCATTTGTTCAATGACCTTGTCTTCCACTCTATATCAGGTAAAGGTTTTAATAGTCATATCCTTAATCTTGTTTTTACAAATAACCTCAACCTTTCCACAATCTCGATTTCATGAATCAAATCCTACTCTTTCAATATCATGCCTTCTCTTTGTGTTCATTCCCTCTAAAATACTCCAACACTAAGGATTTTTCAACTACACAGAGACCTCCAGATTATTGATCTGTAATGTTTTCACTGTCACTTACCCTTAATAACACTCATCTCCTCAACCAACTTACATTCTGGGATCTATCTCTTGAATATTTCCTCTACTTATTTGATCTTCCCCCTCTTCTTCATTCTTGCTTGGCCAAATTTTTCATTTTTTTCAGGCTTTCATGAAGGTCATTGTAGGGAAATTCACAACCACCCTGACCATTGTTTCTGTAAATTCATGATGATGGGGACGCCTGAGAGGCTCGGTTGAGCACCTGCCTTTGGCCCAGGATGTGATCCTGGAGTCCTAGGATTGAGTCCCAGGATCAAGTTCTGCATTGGGCTCCCTGCATGGAGGCTCTTTCTCTCTCTGCCTATGTCTCTGCCTCTCTCTCTCTCTCTCTCTCTCTGTATGTCTCATGAATAAATAAAATCTTAAAAAAAAATTCATGATGATGAACATCTTGTATACCATTACTGCTGACAAGCAATCAGTCTCCTATAATTTAAATAATTGTTTTATACCCTCCTTTTCTTTTCTTTTCTTTTTTTTAAGATTTTATTTATTTATCCATGAGAGACACACACACGGAGAGAGAGAGGCAGAGACATAGGCAGAGAGAGAAGAAAGCTCCACACAGGGAGCATAACTTTCTATATCACTCAGAAAATAAAAGGCATTAAGAGGACTTCTACAAATTGATATCAGCATGTCTACCCACCAAGCAATATCTATAACCACATACTATCTCTCATGGTGTTATTATGGATTTTGTATCCATGTCTCTAAAATAAGTCCCTTGACTTATGTTCTATGTCCCAACCCCCTCAAGTTACTCAAGGACTTTGGTTTAGTAATTTTCTCCTCTCTCTTCTAATTATCAATTTTTCTTCCTTTTTTGGATCATGTACCACACACAAACTTACTGTTAGTTCTCCCCCCTTAAAATATATATATATTTTTTTCTCTTGCTTCCCCAATAGCTGTAATTTGATTTCTTAAGTCACCATCTCAGAATACTTCCTCTAAAGAGTTGCCTAATTTTGTTGTCTCCAAATTGTCTCCTCCTCTTTTAAATGCACTTCAGTCATGTGTTCAATCCTGCTGCTCCACCAACACTACTCTTATTAACATCTTAAATGTCCTTCATATTGTTAAAGCCAGGAGTAACTTCTCAATCCTCTCCTTACTTGACCTATCAGTAGAATATCTAATGTGCACTGGAGAGTCCTGGTTTACATGTTTCTGGGGGGATTTTTCCCCCTTAGTGTAATCCGTAGTGTCTAATTTCATTCTCTAAGCATATTGATTTGGATGTTAATTGTATAGTCACCCTACCTGTTAGTAGTATCATACAGAGTTGATTGATCTTCTCATCTTCTAAACATTTTCTTCACTTTACTTCCATTCTTTTTGTAGTCCTCCTTTCTTAATAGCTACTCTCAGTCTCATTTATACAACTCCCCTCTTCTCCACAACCTCCTAATGGAGGAGTCTTGGGCTTAGTACTTGGATATTTTCTCTTCCAGCAGGTAACCACTGCTGAAATAATTAATGTATTTAATTGAAAATGAAAGGGTAAAGTATTTTAGACAATGATTTATTACTAAGGGAATCAATTCTCTATGGTGATTTTTCCTTTGTAAATAAAACTAAAGCAGAGATCTTTAAAATATTTCAAAGGATTTGTGAAACTGTCCAGAATTATTTTTGCTTTCTTTCCTCTCTTCCTTTTTTTTTTTTTTTTTAAGATTTTGTTTACTTATTTGAGAGAGAGCACATGTACATGAGTTGGGAGAGAGACAGAAAGGGGAGAGAGAGAATCCCAAGCAGACTTCCACTGAGCATGGAGCCCCACACGGGGCTCAATCCCATGACCCCAAGACCATGTCTCAGGCAAAAGCCAAGAATAAGAGGCTCAACCAACTAAGCCACCCAGATACTCCATCTTCTCTCTTGACCTATCTTCTCATTTATTTATTTCCTATCTTCCCTCTAGGTCCATCTTCCCATTGCCACTCATAAAAATAAAATATTTCTGATATTATTGTGATCAAAAACAAATAAAAAATAGGACACTCATTTCAATCAATGGAAATATAAGATCATGCCCTAACTTGACCAATCTCCCAAGAGCACAATTATTGATACTAAATTCCACTGCAAGTTTCTTCAGTATAATAAAGGATAAGCAAATGGCCTAAAGAGAAAAAAATTATATATGTATATGTAGAATGCAGATTGGTGCTTTGAATGTTATGTATAATCTGCAATCTCATTCTCTCTACCCAGTGCTTTTCATATGATGAAAAAAAAAACTCGTAGAGCTTTGATTGCTCCAATTCTAAAGCAAGTACTTTTTTTCTTTGTTTATTTTGTTGGTGAAAGGGTAAGGGAGCCTTTAAGAGAGAGGCATGTTGGAAAGCAACCCTTGATATAAATGTAAATTACAACATTCCCACAAACTGTAACATATCATTATCTCGCCCATTCTTTAAAGAGAGAAAAACAAGGCTAATAATCATCCAGTTACATATTGCAATAGAATAGTTTCAGGGTTTTTTATTGAACTATTATATTCACTCATTTATGAATCAAGATGTTTAGAACTGGAATGGCCCTTTCTGACCTTTTGGATGCCCTAACATGAAGGTTGTTTCTCATTATTGGACAACTCTGTTGTCAGTAGGCTACTACTTGTCTATATCTTTTATATTGCTGTTTCTGTGTATTTGGATAGTAAAAGTCTTGTTTTATTTCCTCAATGACTTCAATTAGTTTTTTCTATTCATATATTGAATAATTTCAACCAAAATTGGAAGATAGAAGTTTGATATTCATTCCTTCCATAAATGTCTCCATGATATATCAGGACACCATATGGATTAGATGTTTCTTAATTCACAACTGTGGTCCATTAGCACCAGGACTGAAATCTCTTTATATACATTAAATCTTTCTCCCTCAGTAGTACGTGATGTTTAGCCGATCTGTCAAAGTATTTCTTTTATCACATTCTCACTGTCTATTTTTTGTACAAGACCTCATTGTTGAACAGCTTTTTACTGATGCAAAGAAATCTTATATGCAATTTCCATCCCATTAGCTGTTTGAAAGAGATAATCCACATCCTAATGGTGCTGAAGAGTAAACCACAGCCAGTTCTGAGCTGCTGTCTGATCCTTTGTTCAGCTATCTTTTGACCCTTTCTGATATTTCAGCCATCTTTCTCCTTAGAGCTTCACTATTTGCCTAAAAAAATTCTTGACTAGTTGAAACTTGCTTGAATGGAGAGGTAGCTGCTGTGTTTCAAATCATATGTTATAAAAAGAGGTCATTTTAAATAGGATTTCAGTGGATAACTCAAGTATTATAAATGTAAAATATCTGCACATATCATCAAACTTCTAGACCAAGACTTTATAGATACCATTAAAAATATAGGGCCTGTGGTTCAATAGTCAATGTCTCAGCTTTGAAATCAGTCCTAGATTTATAATTTAACACTTCTAGGGTAGCCCCGGTGGCGCAGCTGTTTAGTGCTGCCTGCAGCCCAGGGTGTGATCCTGGAGACCCGGGATCGAGTCCCACATTGGGCTCCTTGCATGGAGCCTGCTTCTCCCTCTGCCTGTGTCTCTGCCTCCCTCTGTCTCTCTCTGTTTCTCATGAATGAATAAATAAATAAATAAATAAATATTTAAAAATAATAATAATAATAATAATTTAACACTTCTAAGTTATATGTGTGTGGCCAAACTACTTAACCACTCAGAGTTTCAGGTTCTTCATCTATCAGCTGATATCTACACTATAGAGTGATTATATGAGGAATATTAGTTAAGACATGTAAAGCTGAAAGCCTGGCACACAGTAGGACCATCTAGTGGCATTGTATTTATTATCAGTAATTTAAAAATTTAGGTCATGGAACCCTAATACTGTCCTTCAGAATTGCAGTGTGGACAGTATTTTAATTGCTTCAAGTATTACTCTTTGTCATTGTCCTTCCTATTTGACCAGTTTTTATGGTGGTATTGATTTATCCTGGGATGAATAGTGTTGTTAACATGAGGGTCTGGGCCACCCAGGCTGTGACTTTGTAATTTTCTTTGTCTAAACAGGGACTTCTTGTTTCTGCTACAATCTTCTCCATATGTATTTCTGGTCACATTTCTGATGTAAGAACACTTGTGTACATCTGCTTGCCAACATTTTATATTGTTCAGAGTAGATTTCCAATTATAATCTTATATTGTCATAAATATATAATATGCTTGATCATCCAAGTATATTTTTTCTCTTAAAAATAGAACTGAGAACCTCCCATCACATAATATGTTAGATCTCATCTAGGCAGTGCAAATATTCTGCTGACTTCAACTGCCACCATGTAATATCTAAATTCACATGCACATTGCCTTTATTTAATTTAATTTTTTTTTACAAAAGGTAAATTACAGGTTAAATGAGTCCATTTCTAAATAAATATATTTTATAGTTTTAGATCTCAAATTACCTGCCAAATATTAGTTTAGCAATTGCAAATATATTCAAGGTATATTAGAGAATTAGCTCTTTCTTTGTATTGCTGCCAAAATTTCAGTTTGTAGTTCATGACATCACTAACACCTAAAACTGTGTGGAACATATGGAGTCAGGATGTAGTTAGAAAGAACAGAAGCAAAATAAACCAATTACAAAGTGAGTCTTGAGCTCCATTTAGATTTGAAAAATTAAATCCTATACTAGCAGACTTCTGAAATCGCTGAGCGACCTTGTAGAGCTCAAGCTTTCAAAAAAGAAAATGAATAAGACAGAGAAGAAATATAAAAAGAATGAGAAAATGCTCAGGAAGCAATAGATGCAATAAAAGCCAAGAACAAAATGTGCCTTTAAAAACCATCTTGAGATTGAGAAGTTGTATATGAACAAAAAACAAATTATTAGACAGTTGGAGAATACTAAACATCTGACTTATTTCTTTTAATTTTCAATGTGTCTAATGCTGTTAAGACAAATAAAATTTATACTCAAAAGCAGCAAATTTCAGACCTCAAAGAAACTTACTAGTTTAGGCTCTTTTGACAAATGAGAAATTTAATTATTCAAAACTGAAGTTGAAGAAACCTCCCCCCCCCCCCTTGTAAGTAGGGCCAGCCCTAATCCAGAGGCAGCCCATCCAGGCTTCTTCCTGAAATTTTAGCAACTAAAAGCATTCTGTTTACAATAAGAAAACCGTTTCCCCCCCACACACCCTGATTGGAATGTCCCTGAATAGGTTCATGTTGACCCTCCCCGAAATCAACCTGGATGCCATGCGACTCCCGCGGTTCTTTTGTCTTTAGGCAGTTTCTTTCCTTTTGCCTTTTAAAAGATCCCTGTAATTGCTAATCGGGGCTCTTTTCCTCCTCGGAGGCGGAGAGCCCGTTTGCGCAAACGTTCAATAAACCCTCTTGCTAATTGCATCTGCCTGTCTGGGGTCTGGGTCTCTGGGGCGTCCACCGGGCCACGTTGGCACCCGTGAGCCAGGGTCCAACATTTGGGGGCTCGTCCGGGATCTGAGACGCCCCAGACTCAATCCTAAGACCGGTAGGAGGTAAGACCGAGCTCGCTAAATGTCATATCTGTCTCGTCCGTTTGTCTGACTGGCCGGGTCTGTTTTGCGCCGGGTCTGTATTGTGCCTGCAGGACGCCGTACTCTGTATTCTGTATTTGGACCAGCGGGGGAGGCAGACGTGCCCGAGACCCCTGGTCCCCCTCCGGAGTCGGACTCCGGAGTGGTCTGGAAGAGGAACGGAGCCCCGGCACTCCCTCCTCTTCGGGGAAGGTCGTGGTTCGCGACCGCTCCCATCTGAATCTGCCGCGCCAGTCCTGTCGTTCGTGTGCGTCTGTTCGTTCCGTGTTTTTCTTCCTTTCCTGTCCTCCTCCTCACCGCTCACCCCTTCTCTACACCCATGGGGCAGACTGTAACCACCCCTTTAAGCCTCACTCTAGATCACTGGAAAGAAGTCGCCGGCCGGGCACACAATCTCTCCGTCGAAGTCAGAAGACGAAGATGGGTCACCTTCTGCTCCTCAGAGTGGCCGGCTTTCAACGTCGGGTGGCCCAGGAACGGAGCTTTTAATATTGACATTATCTTGCAGGTGAAGGCCCTGGTCTTCCAGCCAGGACCCAATGGACACCTCGATCAGCCGACCTGGGATGACCGCCAACAGCTCCTGCAGACTCTCCTCACCACGGAGGAGAGATAGCGCGTCCCGGGGGCGGATGGGAGGCCGACACGGCTGCCTAATGAGATTGAGGATGTTTTCCCCTTGGTTCGCCCGACCTGGGACTACGACACTGTTGCTGGTAGGGAGCGGCTCCGTCTCTATCGCCAGGTACTCCTAGCGGGTCTCAAAGGGGCAGGGCGTCGCCCCACCAATTTGGCAAAGGTACGTGCTACAGTGCAGGGAAAAGATGAGACGCCGGCAGGTTTTCTGGAGAGGTTAACAGAAGGCTATACTGGCCACCGTAGTACAGGGCTCAGGGCAGAGTAAGTCAGGACAGAGTAGGGACCTGGGAGACAAAAGAGGACCACGGGTTGAATGAGACCAGTGTGCCTACTGCAAGGAAAAAGGACATTGGGTTAAAGATTGCCCAAGGAAGGGCCAAACGCAGAGACCTAAAAAGAAGCCCATTCCTGTTTTGTCCCTAGAAGATGAAGATTAGGGATGTCAGGGCCAGGAACCCCCCCCCCCGAGCTTCGGATAACCCTTAAAGTGGGGGGACAGCCGGTGACCTTCCTGGTCGATACGGGAGCTCAACATTCAGTTTTAACTGAGGCAAAAGGACCCTTGAGCTCTAAAACGTCTTGGGTTCAGGGGACAACTGGAGGCAAGTTATATCGATGGACAACCGAACGGAAGGTCCACCTGAGCACTGGGCAAGTAACGCATTCCTTCTTACTGGTCCCAGACTGCCCTTACCCTCTCCTAGGCAGAGACCTTCTTTCAAAAGTAGGGGCCCAGATACATTTTCAGCAAAAAGGGGCCACTATTACTGGTGCAGAAGGGCAGCCCCTCCAGGTACTGACCTTGCGCCTAGAGGATGAACACCGGCTGCACGAGGACTCTCCACCGGCCGTGCAGCCCCTAGATTCTGAATGGCTCACTAACTACCCTCAGGCCTGGGTGGAAACGGCCGGAATGGGACTAGCTGTAAACCAGCCGCCCATAATTATAAACTTAAAACCCTCGGCCACCCCCATATCGATCCGGCAATATTCAATGAGCAAAGAGGCCAAAGAAGGCATTCGGCCCCATATACAGAGACTATTACAATTGGGCATTTTAATACCTTGCCAGTCGCCCTGGAATACTCCTCTATTACCCGTAAAAAAAACCCGGCACAGGAGATTACCGGCCGGTACAAGATTTACGAGAGGTTAACTGGAGGACAGAGGACATACATCCCACGGTGCCAAATCCCTACAACTTGCTCAGCACCTTACCCCCAAGCCATGTCTGGTATACGGTGTTAGATCTAAAAGATGCATTATTTTGCCTAAGGTTAAGCTCTCAAAGCCAGCCTATTTTTGCTTTTGAATGGAAAGATCCTGAGACGGGATTCTCAGGACAACTCACTTGGACAAGGCTGCCGCAGGGATTCAAAAACTCCCCCACTTTGTTCGATGAGGCCTTGCATCGGGATTTGGCAGATTTCCGAGTTGGCCATCCGGACCTCGTCCTCCTGCAGTACGTGGATGATTTGCTCCTGGCAGCTAGGACAGAACAGGATTGTGTAAAAGGTACGGGGGCCCTGCTTGAGAGACTGAGAGAACTGGGGTATAGGGCCTCCGCCAAAAAGGCCCAAATAGGCCAGAGACAAGTGACCTATCTGGGATATCTCCTGGAAGGAGGCCAGAGGTGGCTGACGGAGAGCCGCAAAAAGGCTGTAGCCCTGATCCCAGCACCCACTAATGCCAAAGGACTACGAGAGTTCCTCGGCAGTGCTGGGTTCTGCCGCCTCTGGATACCCGGGTTTGCGGAGATGGCGGCTCCCCTATATCCTCTCACGAAATCCAACACCCCCTACCACTGGGGAAAGGAGCAGCAATTGGCTTTTGACAAAATAAAAAGGGCCTTATTGACCGCCCCTGCCCTGAGCCTCCCAGATGTAACCAAGCCTTTTACGCTATATGTTGATGAACATAATGGAATAGCCAAAGGGGTCCTAACTCAAAAACTGGGACCCTGGAAAAGGCCCGTGGCATACTTTTCAAAAAAATTAGACAGCGTGGCTGCAGGATGGCCCCCATGTCTTCGAATAATAGCGGCTGTGGCAGTCCTGGTAAAAGACTCAGACAAGTTGACTTTTGGCCAACCCCTCACTGTGGTGGCCCCCCACGCCGTAGAGACAGTCATCCGCCAGCCCCCTGATCGATGGCTCTCAAACGCCCGGGTCACCCATTATCAGGCCATGTTACTGAATTCTGAGCGGATACAGTTTGGAACGGCTACATCTCTAAACCCGGCCACCTTGCTTCCAGAAACCGAGTCCCCCTCCCTAGTAATGCATGATTGCCACCAGATCCTAGCTGAAGTCCATGGCACCAGAGGGGACTTGACGGACCAGCCTTTGCCAGATGCTGAAGCAACCTGGTACACCGATGGGAGTAGCTTTCTACGAAATGGTGAGCGTAAAGCCGGGGCAGCCGTGGTAGATGGGAAAGCTGTCATTTGGGCCAGTGCCTTAGAGCCTGGGACTTCAGCTCAAAGGGCAGAGCTTATAGCCCTAACTCAGGCCCTAAGAAAGGCTAAGGACAAAAAGGTCAACATTTATACTGACAGCAGATATGCTTTTGCAACTGCCCATGTTCATGGAGAAATATACCGTAGAAGGGGTCTCCTAACCTCAGCAGGTAAAAACATCAAAAACAGAGAAGAAATACAAGATCTTCTCCATTCCCTCTTTCTGCCGAGAAAACTGAGTATAATTCACTGTCCTGGGCATCAGCGAGGCAATGACCCAGTAGCAGAGGGGAACAGGATGGCCGATGAGACAGCACGGGCCGCTGCACTAGGCCCACAGGCCCTCTCCCTACAAGTACCAGAGGCTGTCCGGACACCGGGGCAACTCTCTCTCGAGTACTCAGACAGCGACCTAGATATCGTCCAGCAAATAGGGGCAGAATATGACGAGCAAATGAAGGTCTGGAAACACCAAGGGAAGACGGTCCTGCCCCAGAAAAGGGCCAAAGAACTGGTGACTCACCTCCACCGATGGACTCACCTCGGACACAAAAAATTAAAAGCACTCCTCCGGAGAGAAGGTCAGACCTATTACATTCCCAAACTCCCCTCCCTGATCCAACAGGTAACCGACGCTTGTGTACCTTGTGCTAAGGTAAATACCAAACACCTCAAGATGCCTGAGGGAACCAGGATGAGGGGAGAAAGACCCGGAACTAATTGGGAAGTAGACTTCACCGAAATCAAGCCAGGTAAATATGGTAACAAGTACCTCCTAGTGTTTATAGATACCTTTTCAGGCTGGACAGAAGCTTTCCCCACCAAGCGAGAAACCGCCCAGGTGGTTGTCAAGAAAATCCTGGAAGAAATTTTCCCCCGGTTTGGACTGCCCAAGGTAATAGGGTCGGACAACGGCCCCGCCTTCGTCTCCCAGGTAAGTCAGTTGGTGGCCAGATTACTGGGGATAAATTGGAAATTACATTGTGCATACAGACCCCAGAGCTCAGGTCAGGTAGAAAGAATGAATAGAACAATTAAAGAGACCCTAACTAAATTGACATTGGAGACTGGCACTAGAGACTGGGTCCAACTCCTCCCTATGGTTCTGTTCCGAGTCCGGAACACTCCCGCGCGCCATGGGCTAACTCCTTACGAGATTCTCTATGGAGGTCCCCCACCAGTAACGGACTTACTAGATTCTGCTATTGACCCTCTTGCTAACACTCCCGGTTTACAGGACAGGCTAAAGGCGCTCCAGATTATCCAGCACCAGATCTGGAAACCCCTTGCGGCTGTCTACCGCCCCGGAGACACAACCGGCCCACACCCGTTCCAGATCGGGGACTCCGTCTACGTCAGGAGACATCAGTCCAGGACGCTTGAGCCCCGCTGGAAGGGCCCATATACTGTCCTACTGACCACCCCAACCGCCTTAAAGGTAGACGGCATTGCTGCTTGGGTCCACGCCTCACACGTCCAGCGCGCCCCATCAACGAGCACCGCTGACGCCAGCCAGGACGGACCGGACGAGCCACTCCAATGGAAGCTCCACCGCACCCAAAACCCGCTCAAGATAAGACTTTCAAAAATTGTTCAATGACAGTTGTTATATTCCTACCTCTCCTAGCGCTCTTCACCTCCGCCAAAGGTGACCCTCATGCCCTCAAAAGGTTAACCTGGCAGGTACTAACGTCTGGGGGTGACGAGGTCTGGTCTATAACTAAGACCGCCCCCGTGGGAACCTGGTGGCCTGACCTATATCCTGACCTATGCAAGCTAACCATAGGGGCCCCTAGCCCATGGGACCTAGAGGGATACTTCGACACCTCTAGAGCCCCTAACCAAGAAAGCCCTCCAGGGCGACTGGGATTAGACCCATGGGGAGGATGTGGCACGCCTGACAGAAGGGCCATGCTAAGCACTCTTCCCTTTTATGTCTGTCCCGGGCACCACAGAGATCGCAGGCTAAATCCCACCTGTGGAGGAGGGGAATACTTCTATTGTAAAAATTGGGGGTGCGAAACTACGGGGGATACAGAATGGAGGCCCTCCTCCTCCTGGGATTATATCACTGTCAAGGCTAACTATACTCACCCGACATTTAGCAAATGGAAAACCCTTAATTATGGGCCCTGCCAAGGGTGGTGTCATCCCCTACGGATATCCTTCACGGAGCCCGGAAAAAGGGCTACTTACTGGGCCAATGGATATACGTGGGGACTCAGGTTATACAAAGAAAGAACAGATGATGGTTTTATATTCAGAATTAAACTAAAAATAGAATCCCCAGACCCCGTGGCGATCGGGCCTAACGCGGTCCTCGGGGAACAAAGAGCTGCCCCGGCCCTAGCCGCAGGGAGTGCCGCACCCACTAACTTCGCGGTCACTCCAACCCCTCGGTCGTCACCCGAGACGGGACAACGACTGTTTAATCTTATCATAGGGGCATTCCTGGCCCTTAATCGAACCAGCCCCGATGTAACTAAATCCTGCTGGCTCTGCCTTGCATCCCCCCCCCCCCTTATTATGAGGGAATTGCTACTTCAGGGACCTATAATAACATCACTAGCACTCAGGGATGCACACCCGACTCCCAACCACAATTCACCCTTACAGAAGTTTCAGGACAGGGAACCTGCATAGGAACCCCCCCCCCGGGGCTACCAGAGACTCTGCAACACTACCACCCCGATTTTGGGGACTGATTCTTACCTGGAGCCCCAGCCGGGAACTTGGTGGGCATGCAACAAAGGCCTCCCCCCCTGTGTGTCGGCTAAGGTTCTAAATAGCTCAAAAGACTTCTGTGTCATGGTGCAGATCATACCCAGGGTGTTCTATCACCCTGCTGAAACTCTAGAAAATCAGTGTGATAAACATCCCACTCGTTTTCGGCGCGAACCTGTCTCCCTAACCTTAGCCGATATGTTGGGACTAGGGGTCGCTGCTGGGGTGGGTCCTGGCGCAGCTGCTCTGATCCAGGGCTCACGACGTTCTATAGAGCTCCAAACAGCTGTAGATGAGGATCTACGGACACTAGCGCAGTCCGTTTCTAAGCTAGAACAGTCCCTCTCCTCACTCTCAGAAGTAGCACTTCACAACAGGAGAGGCTTGGATTGACTATTCCTGAAAGAGGGAGGACTGTGTGCGGCCCTGGGAGAGGAATGCTGTTTCTATGCAGACCATTCTGGAGTCATCAGAGACTCCATGGCCAAACTCAGGGAAAGGTTAAATAAAAGACAAAGGGACCGGGAGGCCCAGCAGGGCTGGTTTGAAAGCTGGTTTAATCAGTCTCCCTGGTTGACCACCCTAATCTCTACCATTCTGGGCCCTCTAGTTGTCCTGCTCCTGCTGCTAACTTTCGGCCCTTGCGTCCTCAACCGGCTGCTCCAGTTCATCCGAGAAAGATTGTCTATTACCCAAGCTCTGGTATTAACTCAGCAATGTCGGGCCCTCCAAACTGAAAAAATAAATGTTCCCTAAGATTTTAAGGTTAAAATCAGCCCAAACAAGAGGAGGGAATGAAGAAACCCCCCCCCTTGTAAGTAGGGCCAGCCCTAACCCAGAGGCAGCCCATCCAGTCTTCTTCCTGAAATTTTAGCAACTAAAAGCATTCTGTTTACAATAAGAAAACCGTTTCCCCCCCCACACCCTGATTGGACTGTCCCTGAATAGGTTCATGTTGACCCTCCCCAAAATCAACCTGGATGCCCTGCGACTCCCGCGGTTCTTTTGTCTTTAGGCAGTTTCTTTCCTTTTGCCTTTTAAAAGATCCCTGTAATTGCTAATCGGGGCTCTTTTCCTCCTCGGAGGCGGAGAGCCCGTTTGCGCAAACGTTCAATAAACCCTCTTGCTAATTGCATCTGCCTGTCTGGGGTCTGGGTCTCTGGGGCGTCCACCGGGCCACGTTGGCACCCGTGAGCCAGGGTCCAACAAAGTTACTTGCATAGAAAGGTTGTGGAAGCTGATGTTTGCTGGTTTTCAAACATTCCTCCTGACTTCTAATCCCGACCCCCATTTACAGCAATGCCACCTTTCCCTGGATGTAGCAATGGTCCAAATGACCCATGAAAATCAATGAGAACTTATTTGGGCTCTCACTTTGGACTTTGAAAGAAGGGTCTTTCCCCTTAGGTTAGAATCTTGGATCTGTCAGTATTCCTAAATCCCTAATTATAAAAGGTAACTTACTTGCAGTAAGGATAAGACTAAAACATTTTTTGTTAGTTTGTTTTCTGTTTTTTTTTTGTTTGTTTGTTTTTTGTCCTTAAATCCTGCTATGCTTAAAGTCAGATTCATTGTGAAACTTGCAAGTGTTAAAGTCCATTAGTTCTCTATTAATTTGTACAAATTTGTAATGTGTTTCTGTCGATTGTAACCAAAAGTGTCCTGTCTAAATGTGTGCCTATATTAGTATATGTCCTTCGGAAGTACAGTCTGGATGGCATTTTTATAGCTACAAATATAATTTCTTTGTCATCTTTCTTTTGACTCATTTTTATAATGGTATTGATCTATTCTGGGATGTCTGTGTGGCCACATAAGTGTTTCCAGAGCTAGGTTGAGAACCCAAGACTTCTAAAGCCATTATCCTTTTATTACAGAGCAAATAGGGAAGGATATCTTTCCTTCATGTGTAGGGAAGGATATCTTTCTTTTTTTTTAATAAATTATTTTTTTATTGGTGTTCAATTTACCAACATAAAGAATAACACCCAGTGCTCATCCCGTCAAGTGCCCCCCTCAGTGCCCATCACCCATTCACCCCCACCCCCCCGCCCTCCTCCCCTTCCACCACCCCTAGTTCATTTCCCAGAGTTAGAAGTCTTTATGTTCTGTCTCCCTTTCTGATATTTCCCACACATTTCTTCTCCCTTCCCTTATATTCCCTTTCACTATTATTTATATTCCCCAAATGAATGAGACCATACACTGTTTGTGAAGAATATCTTTCTCTATCCTTCTAGTTAACTGTCTGAACCCATGAATCCTACTAATAAAAGACATATTAACAACAGAAAAAAGTTAATTATACACACACATAGGGAAATTTTACAAAGAGAAATGAGATTCAAAGATATGGTAAAATGAATGAAGCTTATATATCATCTTAAGCTACATAAAGAAAAAGGGCTTGGGGGCTTCTGGGTCAGGGAGGAAAGTAATGGGAAAGTGAAGGAGGAAATGTAAGGTCAGTAAGGGTGTCTTAATTTGTAGATAAGAGTCTCTTAGGTGACCAGAGTGGTCTCAGGAGTATCTCTCTTCCAGGCAAGAAGGCAGCTTTACAAATGTAAATTTTTCTTTGTAAATGTAAATTTCCTTTACAAAAGAAAATTCATACTCTATTTTTAGGCAGTTATGGGGAAGATAAAGATATTTTCCTGTATCTGCTCATGCTCTATTGCCTTTAGCTCAAAATAATCCTTGTGCCAAAGTGATGTATTTTGTAGTGGCATATTCTGGTATCCTTTAATGTCTTAGATGCATGAATTTGTTAGGTATCCTTCTTAATTTCAAAAGTTGAAATTCTTCAAAGATACACAACCTTAGCTCTGTACTAAGTTTTGGAGGATAAATAATTTATGTGGGTTTTTTGGTTAATCATACCAACAGCCTTATTATATACATCATCTCCATTTTTTTTTTAAGATTTTATTTATATATTCACGAGAGTCCCAGAGAGAGAGGCAGAGACAGAGGGAGAAGCAGGCGCCCGGACTCCGGGATCACCCCTGAGCCAAAGGCAGATGCTCAACCTCTGCACCACGGAGGCATCCCTTTTTATGTCAGTCTTAATTCTAATTTGTTTAACTATTCTACCTTTAAAAATGGAGATGATCGGGACGCCTGGGGCGCTATAAATTAGAACAGCAAAGATTAACAAAAGAAAAACAGAAATTTATTTTACCAGTGTAGCATCATATATACACATGAGATCACCCAGTGATGAGTAAAGCAAAGGAATGGATAGAATTTGCACTTGCATATCACGTTAGATTAAACAAAGGAAAAGACTGTTCTTTGAGCTTCTGAGCATAAGAGGCACATTACAGAAAGGTGGCCAGGATAAGTATGGTAAACAAGGGTTATATATTAAGACTTGTTATATAGATTTAAGTCATTGACTTCTGCATTGATAAGAGTTGTTAAGAATTCTCCTCTTCCTGATATGGGAGAAGAAGCCATCTCTAGGAAGGGACATTCCTTTATAAATGGAAATTCAATTTACTTTACAAAAGGAAAGCTTATTTCCCCCGTTTTTAGAGATTTTCTTGTATCTTCTGTGGCCTTTAGCTCAAAATAATCACGTGTCAACCAAGGCATATTTGGAGTGGAATATTCTGGCATATTCTTGTATGATATGCAAATATGAACATGATATTACAGTTGAATCCAGATATCTATTTTCATCATCTGAAACACTGATTGTAATTGCATCTATACTTATTCTCTCCTTCCTGTCTACAAGATGCTTATAAATTCTACCACATTTTGTCTTCCTATTAAAAGTTAGGTAAAATAGTATTGGACTCTTTAAGTGTATTCCCTATATTCTAAATTAAAATCTCTTTTTCTGAAACTTGATTGTATTATCTAAATACCTTACCTATCTATCATATTCCACTGACATAGATTTAAGGGATATGCCAGATTAAAAACCATTTTTAGAGATCTGCTCTTAACTCAAATTCATCTCCCAGAGAGACCTTTTATTATACTAAATTTGCATATATTCCAATGATCTTAGAGGCCAAGAAAAATTAAGGCCATCCCACCTAAAGTTTAGCATTAGCACAAGTACAGCCATCTTAGGCCCCCGTGAATAAGAGCTGAAATTTATGGGAAAAACTGCAGAATGTCCTCAATGTTCTTGGCAGGTAATCCCATATCAGAAAGACAACAGAGCTCAGAATTGCCCTCAGCAGAGAATCCCATATCAGAAAGACAACAGAGCCCACACCCATGGTAAAAAGTCCCATATTAGAATGAGAACAGAGCTCAATGCCCTTGAAAGCCCCATATCAAAATGTAAACAGAACTTGAGAAATTCCTCCATCCCTTCTGAAAATCCCCTAGACCAGCATATAAAAAAACCAGCTGTAACCCACTTCGGGGTCCAAGTCCCTGCTCCTCTGTGTCAGGTATACTTGGACCCAAGCTTGAGCTTGTAAATAAACCCTCATGTGTTTGCATCGGTGTCGGCTCCTTGGTGGTTTCTCAGATTCGCAATCTTGGGCACAACATATATATAATTGTATGAGATACTTTTTACCTTGTAGAGATTTATTATATAAACAACAAGGTAAAAAGAATTTTCTATAAGATACAGATATCACTGTCTGTAAGCCCTCTTGCTCCACTATAGACCCAAATAATTATTACACTTTCATGAGTCATTGACAATGGCTAGAATATTCCAACTGCTAGGCCAGAAAAGCCCTGATAGCAGTGAAATGCCTAGAAGACCACACCCCACACATCACCCCCCCCAACCCCAATAATCATAAGATGAACACACATGGCTCCTGAACCATGATCACATGCTCTTTGCCTGTTCCCTTGCACACCCTCCCCTGAATTTCTCTCTACAAACTCTTGATATCCATCTTGCAGGCAGAAAGCTTGGTTGTTAGGGCTTCAGCCTGCCCCCTCCCCTGGCTGCTGGTATCTGAAATAAATTTCTTCCTTTCTCTTTTCCAAACCCGTCTTTCTTGAATTCTTGGCTTCTCTTACAATGAGTTTATGTGAGTTTGTTCAGTAACAGTGTTGATAGACTCAATCAGGAGCTATCCTTCCAATTTGTCCAGCCTCCTCTGGATTCCCTGGGATGAAGCAATTAGCAGGGGGAGTGTACCAGAACTCACCTGTTAATTAGTAGCTCACCCAAATTAGTAGCTGTGATAGATTGTTCAGTAATATCACTTCTTAGTTTTGTTCATCGGAAAATAATGGGTATTATTTAGCCATAGGCCATTATCATTCTTTAACAATTGATAGTTTGTATCAAGGAGGAAGGATTTCCTCTACCTCTCAAGGTTCTTCTAACTAGACAAAGAATCACATAGACAGTGAAGCAGAAGAGCAAGGTTCTTTATATATATATACATATATTATAAACGTGAGAAATAATGTGAAAGTCCACTATACTATATATATTATATACATATAATTTTTTAAAGGTTTTATTTATTTATTTGAGAGAGAGACTGGGAGTATAAAGGGTGGAGGGGCAGAAGGAGGGGGACAAGCAGACTCCACACTGAGCAGGGAGCTCAACATGGAGCTTGATCCCAGGACTCCAGGATCACAACCTGAACTGAAGGCAGATGCTTAACCAACTAAGCCACCCAGGTGCCCTGAGAGCAAGATTCTTGTCTTACAGAGTTGAAGAATGAGTCTTGAGGACAAAGGAGAGTGAATAAAGTGATAGAAGTTTATTAAGCAAGGATACAGAAAAAGCTCTTGTGAATGAGAGGGATCTAGTGACACTGAATGATTAATGTGAGATACATGAAGAGGTTCATTGTCTCTTTCCTGAATAAAATGTGTGCTCCATAAGGGTAGTAGCTAAGTCTGATTTATCCTTTATCACTAGAACAGTGCCTGGTACTTAGTAGATAAGAGATAAATAACTATTTAATAAATCAATCAGTGAAGGAACCAATTAAACAATCAAATAAATAAATAACAAGATAGGAGAGATGCAAGTTTGAAATTGTACCAGAAAGAACATAATATATATATATAATATATAATATATGGACAAATTTATAAACAATTAAAATTTAAAAAAGGAAAACATAACAGAAAGATTAAAGAAAAGATTGTACACCGTTGAAAAAGGAATTGATACCCTAATAGCTAAGCCTGAGGGAAATGATGTAGTTACATTGCAGAGAGATGGATAGATGAAAACATACAGATGAGAGTGAGAGGCAAAACTAATTGAAATTTCCAAATCATATAAAATAAATATTTTAGAGGAAGAACACAGACTGAAAGAGATGCAATATATAAACATACAATTTTTAAATTTTTCTCAAATTGGTCAAAGAAAATCTATAGATTTAGTACGTAGACTGAATTCTAAACAGTATAGAAAAATTTATTCCACAATGTAGATACATGGTAGCAGAACTGCAATATACTGAAAGAAAAAAGAGTAATTTTAAAAGAAATCAAAGAGAGAAGTAATAAGCCCAGAATCACCACCTAAAAAAGAAAACATAACTATAATGATAACAGATGTGTCAAAAACAACAATAGAAGTCAAGAAACAAAAGATTTCTAATTAAGATTTTCTAAGAATCAGAGAAATGCAAATTAAAACAAGATACCATCAGGCCTACATATTGGGAAAATTAGTGTGGCAATTTCAAGTTAAAAATAGAATGTGGGGGCTCCTGCGTGGCTCAGTTAGTTAAGTGGTTCACTCTTAATTTTGGCTCAGATCATCTCAGTTTCCTGGGATAGAGCCCCATGGGGCTCTATGCTCAGCAGGAAGTCAGCTTGAGGCTTCTCTCTCCCTCTCCCTCTGCCCTTCCCCTCATTCATGCTCTCTCTCACGCGCGCTCTCTCACTCTCTCTCTTTCAAATAAATTAATATAAATATATATACATATATATAGAGAATGTGGAGAAGGGTGCTTGGATGGGTCAGTCAGTTAAGCATCCAACACTTGATTTTGGCTCAGTTCATGATCTCGGGTCTGCATAGGGCTCTATGCTCATCAAAGAGTCTGCTTCTCTCTCTTTCTCCTTCTCCCTCTACCTCTCCCCCTACTTGTGCATACTTGTGTTTTCTCTCTCTCTCTCTCTCTCTCTGTAAAATAAATAAATAAATTATTTTAAAAAGTTGAATGTAGAGAAAAAATAGTATGTGAAGAAATTGAAATTATAAAAATATAACTTAATTGTATTAATAATTATATTACTCAGCAATCTAAGATTACCTTAACCTTAGAACTCAGTACATTTACATCTAGGTATATACTATATAGAAATTCATGCACAGGGATCCCTGGGTGGCGCAGCGGTTTGGCGCCTGCCTTTGGCCCAGGGCGCGATCCTGGAGACCCGGGCTCGAATCCCACGTCGGGCTCCCGGTGCATGGAGCCTGCTTCTCCATCTGCCTGTGTCTCTGCCTCTCTCTTCTTCTCTCTCTGTGACTGTCATAAATTTAAAAAAAAATATATATATATATATTAAAAAAATAAAAGAAATTCATGCACATGTACACAAAGATTTGTGGGCAAGTATCTGTTTTGCAAGAGCACTGTACTAAGGAAAGGAAACATGAGAAATAAAAGTCCACTAACATTCAACAGGAAAAATTAATATAAGGCTATTCATGCAATGGAATTACATTATGCAGTTAAAATGCATGAACTAAAGCAATATATATCAAAACAAAAATTCAAAAATATCATATGTAGATATATATGTTCTGTATTAGATCATTTAAAGTATTAAATTACAAAAAAGATTACATATTTCTTTTTTCAAATAGGTAGTATATGCATACAATAAGAGTATAGGAACATTCATAAGAATGACTCAGAATAATAGTTCTCTCAAGAGGTAGAGAAGAGAAGGAGGAAAGGATGCATACGACATTTTCATTCTGCTTGTAAAGATTTTTGTGAAGGAAAAGTCTGAAGCAAGTATGG
The DNA here is from genome assembly GCF_905146905.1 of Nyctereutes procyonoides. NCBI lineage: Eukaryota > Metazoa > Chordata > Mammalia > Carnivora > Canidae > Nyctereutes > Nyctereutes procyonoides. The sequence goes on along the minus strand of NW_026575158.1, from coordinate 1,717,888 downwards.
CAAAACATAAAATAAGTCAGCAAAATAGGCTGATGAATGATTTATATGGTAGTTATACCACTTCCTATACTTTCTTAATGCTTGAAAATATTATTACTTTTGCTTAAGTTCTTCATTATGAAAATAATGTCACAACTACTTTAGGGAATCATATGCATCAATTTTTTGAACTAAGCTTCTCCATTGCAGTTCTTAGACCATGAAAAATGCATTGTTTGTTTTTATCTGCTGGCTATCAAGATTTCAATTAGATAAGGTGCTTCTAGATGGCAAAAATTACTCTCTTTTATCATTTAATCAACAATGGTCCATTTTTTTCTTCATTTTTTGGAGAGTGATATAGTTTAAAAAACACAGGTAAGTTCAGTGACTAATTTTGGTGTTGGATCAATCAATATATCATAAAGCATAGAAACTCCAATGACTTGCAATGCTGGATTCCTCTTTGAAAGTATCTATTTGAAATATGGACATTTGGGGCAGAGTACATATTAAGGGTAAGGGATTATTGAGACACATGCCTAAAGGCAAGAGATTATTTTATGGCATGTGACAATTTAGAAGTTATTTGGTGTTAAGGTTTGACGGCTCAGGCTTCATCTCTATGATGCACAACATGCTTTTAATTTGGGTTGAATAAAACTTAGTAGAGTCAGCAACAGGATCTTTGTCATATTTTTTGAAAAACAAAACAAACAAACAAAAATATATATTTTTTTAAAAGTATTTGAGTTCATTAGCTTATAGATTTTCAGAAGGGGAATCTCTAGACCTGATTCCAGAAGGATGACTCTTGAGACAATTAGAGCAGATGACAATAAAGAATTAATTAGCTGCATTACAATTGTGACAGTTAAAGTGACCAAATGACCTTCCCGGGAAGACCTGTCATCTCTCTATCACTAAGTCGCATTACTTACTGTCATCAATAATTTATAAATAAAACAGAATTCTTTCACTATTTTCTTCTCTATTTTTCCCTTTGCTTTCTCTCTAAATAATTTTCATTTCTTTTGTCATTCTATCTCCTTAAAATAAATGAAGTTATGTGATCTATGTTATTATACAAGTTTTTATAGGCATAGATATACTTATTTTAAGATTTATATGGGAATGTACATGCCCTTCATAAAGAATAAAATGGGAGAAATCAGTCAACCTGACATATTAAGGCCTACTATAAAAACTAAAGTACACAAATTTGCATATGTGATAAAATTGCATAGAACTAAATATACACAGAACACAAATGAGTACTTTGACCCTTGAACAGTGTGAGGATGAGAGGCACCAACTCCTAGGCAGTCAAAAATCTGCATATAACTTTTGACTTCCACAAAAATTAACTAATAATCGCCTAATATTGACTGGAAGCCTTATCTATAACATATACAGTTGATTGACATATATTTTGTATGTTATATGTATTATATGCTGTATTTGTATCATAAAGTAAGCTAGAGAAAAAATGTTATTAAGAAAATCATATGGATGAGAAAATACATTTATAGTACTATACTTACATTAACTGTACATATATTTATTGAAAAATATCTGTGTATAAGTGAACTCATGCAGTTCAAAGCCATGTTGTTCAAGGGTCAACTGTACAGGTAAAATTGGGGAAACCCTACAAACATGCGTGGATTTTATCAATATCAATATTCTGGTTGTGATATTGTACTAGAGTTTTACAGGATGTTATTATTGAGAGGAACTGGGTAAGAAGTACACAGAATCTCCCTGTATTATTCCTCACAACTGCACATAAATTTACAATGATCTCAAAAAAAGGTTTTTTAAAAAATGTCTAGAGGTGCCTGGGTGGCTTACTTAGTTAAGTGATCAATTCTTGACTTAGGCTCAGGTCATGATCTCAAGGTCATGAGATGGATCCCTAAGTTGGAGTGAGCTCTGGCCCAGAGGGAAGTCTCCTAGAGAATCTTTCTTTTCTTCCTCTCCCTTTACCTCTCTCTACTCGGCCCACATGCACGTATTCTCTAATAAATAAACCTTTTTAAAAATAAATAAAATAAATAGACGTCTAATGCCATAATTATAACAGTCATTTTTCTTTCATAACCAAGATTTGCCAACTGTGGGGACAATATTATGATGACTACTTAAGATGTTTAAGAACACTGCTGCCTTTTTTTTTATAAAATCTTTTTTATTTTTATTTTTTTAAGATTTTATTTATTATTCATGACAGACAGAGAGAGAGGCAGAGACACAGGCAGAGGGAGAAGCAGGCTCCATGCAGGGAGGCTGACGTGGGACTCAATCCTGAGACTCCAGGATCACACCCTGGGCCAAAGGAAGGTGCTAAACCAGTGAGCCACCCAGGGATCCCAAGAACACTGCCTTATGTCGCTCACTTCTATGAGGTCAAATACAAATGATATGGGAGAGCTTGTTCCTTGTCTCATGGAGTCGAGGAATAAATCTTGCAGACACAGGAGACTGAGTAGAGGGATAGAAGTTTATTAAGTAAAGATACAGAGAAAGCTCTCAGGAGTGAGAGGGGTCCCAACAGTGTTGCGCCTGAGGGCCTGTAGGGTTGGTCTTTTATTGAGATTATAATCAGGGAACCTAAATCCTCTTAACATGATCTATTGACATCACCTTTGAGTAAGGACTATTGACAACATCTCTAATGGCTTACTTTTCTTTGGTGTCTGGTTATTCTTTGTTGGTCACAAGTAGCAGTTATTACAAAACACACTCCCCACCCACACCATAGGACAGGGTAGTCTGGCTTTTTCCTTTATCTCTGGTTTCCTTACATCACAGTATTTTGGGGATTTTTGTGAGCCTGCTTCCATGGCCCCCTACCTAGCCTTGCCTAGTCCTGTTTGTCCCTAACTCAGAAAAACAGCAGAATCCCTGTGAATGCACTCAGTGAAAGAGAGCCAGGATTTGACTGTATTGACAAGATTGAAATAAACTTGAACTAAGAGGGCAACCCGGGTGGCTCAGCAGTTTAGTGCCACCTTCAGCGCAGGGCGTGATCCTGGAGACCTGGGATCGAGTCCCATGTCGGGCTTCCTGCATGGAGCCTGCTTCTCTCTCTGCCTCTCCCTCTCTCTTCTGTCTGTGTTTCTCATGAATAAATAAATAAAATTAAAAAAAAAACACACAACTTGAAATAAGATTGAATGGAATCACCTCAGAATACTGTGTTCCTTTGAGAAGACAATCTATGCAAACCCAGGCTATAATGTCTCCAATTTGGGGGTGCTACCAGCAACTTTTGATAGTAAAGGGAGTTGATGAAAGGGAAATTAGAATTGATGAAAGTTGCTAGAGGTTGTCCAAAAGTCAAGACTCTTTTATTAGTTTTAAACTATTGAGACTTCTTCCTCACTTCCAATTTACAAAGGAATTAAAGTGTTGTGGAGGCCGAGAAAAATCAAGGCCATCCCACCTAAAGTTTAGCATTAGCACAAGTACAGCCATCTTAGGCCCCTGTGAGCTGAACTTTATGGGAAACTCTGCAGAATGTCCTCAATGTCCTCGGCAGGTAATCCCATAACAGAAAGACAACAGAGCCCACACCCATGGTAGAAAGTCCCATATTAGAATGAGAACAGAGCTCAATGCCCTTGAAAGCCCCATATCAGAATGTAAACAGAACTTGAGAATTTCCTCCACCCCTTCTGAAAATCCCCTAGACCAGCCTATAAAAAACCCAGCTGTAACCCACTTCGGGGTCCAAGTCCCTGCTCCTCTGTGTCGGGTATACTTGGACCCAAGCTCGGGCTTGCTAATAAACCCTCGTGCGCTTGCATCAGTGTTGGCTCCTTGGTGGTTTCTCGGATTCGCAATCTTGGGCACAACAGTGTCTCCAAAGACAAAGTTGCTTCTGTGATTACCAGTGATTCCTCCAGAGCTATGGATCATCTGTCCTCAAAAAGAGCAGTATCTTCCACAGGAAGCCAAGAATTGCAGATTTGTGTGATTGCAGTCAACATTCATGTAAAAAGACCCAAAGATCATTGTCCAAATGATCTGATGCCAATTATGAGACTGAAAAAGGCACTAATTTTACTTTTTATATCCAGTGGTGGCTTTCCTAGGAATGCCAAAGGGTACTCCCATTGATTTCAGAGCATTCACAGGCATGCCCAAATCCTGTGGTATGGTGATGTCTGGCTTCAATTAAGATAACAAAAACACATTTACACGTAATCATATGTATGATTTCATGTCAGTGTCTCTAGATCATATACAGTGGATGAGGACTGAAATCATAGCGTGGACTTACTCTTATAATTTATTTCATGATAGGGAGCTGAATTTCATTTGTAATTGTTTCCTACATTTTTTAAAGATCTTATTATTTATTCATGAGAGACACACAGAGAGAGAAAGAGAGAGAGGAGAGAGAGAGAGAGAGAGAGAGAGAGGCAGAGACACAGGCAGAGGGAGAAGAAGCAGGTTCCATGCAGGGAGGCTGACGTGGGACTCGATCTGAAGACTCTAGGGCCATGCCCTTGGGCCAAAGGCAGATGACAAACCACTGAGCCATCCAGGGATCCCCTGTTTCCTACATTTTAAAAAAGAATTGTTCTTTGTCCTAACTTTATAAATGAAATAGTTTATAGGTCCTTTTTTTTTTAAAGATTTATTTCAGAGAGTAGGGGGAAGGGTGGAGATAGAGAAGCCTCAAGCAGACTCACCACAGCATGGAGCCCAATGCCAGGCTCAATCCCACAACCTATTAGATTGTGGAGGCCGAGAAAATTAAGGCCATTCCACCTCAAATTCAGCATTAGCACAAGCACAGCCATCTCAGGCCCCTGTGCTTAATGCCCATGGCAGGAAGTCCCATATCAGAATGAGAACAGAGCTTAACGCCCTTGAAAGTCCCATATCGGAATGAAAACAGAGCTTAAGAAATTCCTCCACCCCTTCTAAAATCCCCTAGACCAGCCCATAAAAACCCAGTTGAAACCCACCTCGGGGTCCAAGTCCCTGCTCCACTGTGTCGGGTATACTTGGACCCAAGCTCGAGCTTGCTAATAAACCTTTGTGTGCATGCATCCGTGTCGGCTCCTTGGTGGTTTCTCAGATTTGCAATCTCGGGCACAACAAGATCATGACCTGAGGTGAAATCAAGAGCCAGTTTCTTAGCTGACTGAGCCATCAAGTGCCCCTTATGGATCAATTTTAAACAAAGAAAATGTCATCACTTTTTTCTTACTTATATGATGCCTTAATAACTTTCCATCCAATAAGTCAGTGTTTCTTTATTATCAAAATTATATTTCTACCTTTAGAATACACATTTCCAAATAATAAATTAATATTTGCATGTAATTTAATGAGAACTGTATAAGTGGAACCTTTATTTTAAAATACTTTTGCTGGGATCCCTGGGTGGCGCAGCGGTTTAGCGCCTGCCTTTGGCCCAGGGCGTGATGCTGGAGACCCGGGATCCAATCCCACTTTGGGCTCCCGGTGCATGGAGCCTGCTTCTCCCTCTGCCTGTGTCACTGCCTTTCTCTCTCTGTGTGTGACTATCATAAATAAATAAAAATAAAAAAAATACTTTTGCTATATTCTGGGTATGTCGCATGAACTACTTTTTTTTTTTTTAAATCTGAAATCATGCAAATGCCTTTCTTTAAAATACCAGAGATTTTACTCTCCTATAAAATCTGCATTGTTAGGAATATATAGCACAAAAAGAATCCAAATGCTATTAAGCTTTTTAAGCTGTCAACTGAATTCTGCACACTACACTTATTCTGTTCCCATTTGCTACGAAGGAAAAGTGCAAAGTCAAACATGTTCTTACAAAAAGCACTATAAGCTGCATGTAAATGAGCCCACTTTTCCTGAGGGTCTATCTTCAATTTGATAGTGAATTTAAGTGCTTGCTTTCACTTAGAATAGACTGAAATACACAAATAGAAATTGAGAGCAGTGAAAATGCCATTTAGCCAACATTTTCCCCAGAAATGAAAGAATCAAAACAGATTATGCCATCTCTTTACAGCAGCTACTTGATTAATTAAACAATTACTTTCTATCAAGAAATACAAACATTACAAAAAAAAAAGAAATACAAACATTAAATGTAAAAACAAATGCTGCAGGCAATAATTGACCAAAAGGAAATACTAAATTGGTAATTTTATTGAATAATTTTGCTGTTAAATGGTTCAATGTCTTTTCTTTTTTTTTTTTTTTTCTTGGTCAAAAAATGATACTGATAACTACAGGTGGGTTGAATATATAGCTATGCTTATGTATCTTAAATTTGCAATTTTCCAGATAGTAACTGCTCTGTAGATATATAAGCCTACTAATTTGAACCAAAAATTCCACTCATTTTTTTCTTCATTTCATAATTTGTAGACACATTCTAGGATTGTAATATTAGTTGTCATGTGTATTTTATTACCCATATCATAGCTATTCCTGCAGTGACTTCTCAACTGAAACCCATTTTGTATGAGAGTGATTTTGACAGACATGGTTAGGTAGTGGTTAAAACGCATAATTTCTGTTGTCAAAACACACCTAGGTTTAGATCCTCAGTCTCCCCCTCACTAGCTATGCCTCCGAAGGTAAATCATTAAACACTCTGATCTTGTTTCCTTTTCTTTTTTTTTTAAGACTTTATTTATTTACTCATGAGAAACGGGGGGGGGGGGCAGAGACACAGGCAGAGGGAGAAGCAGGCTCCATGCGGGGAGCCCGACGTGGGATTCGATCCCGGGTCTCCAGGATCGTGCCCTGGGCCAAAGGCAGGCGCCAAACCGCTGAGCCACTCAGGGATCCCCTAGTTTCCTTTTCTATACAATAGGTATATTCTTACCTAACTCAGTAAATCAACGTTAATAAATTTCTCAGATAGTCCTGAAAGTCAGAAAACATAATTAAGTATTAGCTCTTATTGCTAGGGTTTTTTCCCAAATGAACGGCAGAGAAATAAAAAAGAAAACGGCAGAGCCAGGCAGTAGGTTGGAGTGTGCTTCAATGGGGAGCGCTCCCTTGGGCAGCCCCGGTGGCGCAGCGGTTTAGCGCCGCCTGCAGCCCAGGGCGTGATCCTGGAGACCCTGGATCGAGTCCCACGTTGGGCTCCCAGTATGGAGCCTGCTTCTCCCTCTGCCTGTGTCTCTGTCTCTCTCTCTGTCTCTATAAATAAATTTAAAAAAAAAATTAAAAAAAAAAGAGAGGCTCCGGGACTTGAAGAGGAGACCCCAGCCAGGGAAGTCGAGCAGGGACTGGGAAGTGTGGGGTTTTCAAGCCTTATTCTGGGCCCGGATCCAGGTGGGTCCTTTGCCAAATTAGGCAAGGGAGCAACGTGTCCGTGGGTGATTGACTGGGGGTGGGATAGTGCAGACGATGGGGGGTGGTCCACGGCTGGAAAGTCCTGGGTGGAAAGTTTCAGTGTCCTGCCTAGGCTTCGATTTACTGGAGATGAGGTGGTGGTCATGGCTGCTTTGGCTGGAAGATAAGCCATTTTGACCCAATTTGAGATGTCTGCCGTTTTGGGTGCCCCTGTCTCTCAGCCAGCCCAACACTTATTATTTTAATTTGCCTTAACTGTCTATGGCATTGAATGATCTCTGAAGAGTAATTCTGTCTGTGATGGAAATAATTTTAAGTGGTATTAAACAGAGCAGGTCAACTTAGTTGTGTATCAAATTCTATATGGCTTGAAAAAATTCACTTGCCTCTTTAGGAGAATTTGTTGAATTTGAGTTAGGTCTCTTGACATACTGAGCCCAATGAATATGAGCAGAAAAGGATTAAACTACTTTCCAGCAAAAGCTTGAAGAGAGGTCAAAGTTACCACAAACTCTCTTGATCTTTCCTTCAGACAGGAGAACCGGGGTGTCCCCCTTACAGGGATTTCCTCAGCCTGAGCAAAGCAGAGCCAGAGATAAGCAGCAACTAAAGTATAGCAGTCAGCACACAATTTATGTGAATGAAAAATAAATGTTTGCATTATAAGCCACTGAGATTTTGGGTTTATTTGTTATTTCAGGATAACTGACTACTGTGGAAGCTAATACCTAAAAGTAAGGGACATATCAAAACTCTATGCGGCTTTGGTTTTGGGTGTCTGTCTTGAGAAAATCTTTATTGGAGTCTGGAAAAATACTAACTTGGAATGTGCAATGACAAAACAACTGAGATGGGAAATGATATGGTAAAAAATCTGTGGCTTTAGGCAAGAAGTTTGCAATATTGCTAATATCTCTTGGTTGCTATTGGTCGCATTTCAGAAAGCATGACAAGAAAAACATTTTAAAGTACAAGCCCGGGTTTTAGAAGAAAATACATGGAGTATAGTTGCATGGTCTAGAGTATCACCTCGGCCTGCGTGCAACATTAGTATGAAATAAAATTTGTTCTTAAGTACCACTGAGATTTGGAGTCATTTACTACTATAGCAAAGTGATTATGGTTTGTCTCAAAACTCTCTTTTTCAAATTTCAAATTTTGCTTTATTTTCACAGACAAAGGAAACCATAAAATGTTTGTTTCTTTCCCTACCAAAAAAAAAGTGTAACCTTTCTTCCAAAGATGAATTTGTTAGACACCCATCAATATAGGGAAATGGGGGAAAAAAAAAACTGCTGGCCATCTTTACAAAGCTTAACTGTTGTTCAAAGTTTTAGCAACTATAGAGCCTTGTTGAAGAGCAGTTTCAGTACCCACAACAAGTCTTGTATTTTAAGAATATATTAGGTGCTTTACATATATCTTTTCTAATCTTTACAGCAATGATAGTGATGGGGAACTGGGCTAGCTGAGAACAAAACACAGCTGATATTCCACAAATGACCCCTGTCAGGGTGGGATATGTGTGACATTCCTCAGGAGGCTTCCAATTGTCTTAATGTTAATGCCTTGCTAGAGAGAAAAACAATCTTTAACTTGACAATGGCAAGGCCTCCAGTATCTGGTAGGTCCTCCTTAGCATTTGAAAATCCTTTTGAAATCTCCCTTTTCCTTACCTCCCCCAACTCCCAAGTATATAATCACCACCCCTTACAACCCCTGTTTCAGCAACTCTTCCTGCCAAAGGGTCTTGTCCCTGGGCTTTAATAAAAACCACCATTGTTCTTGGTCGTTGGCTCTGGACCTCGCCTATATTACAAAACTTCATAAGTAGGATATAAAGATTGCTAGCCACGTTTTACATAGCAGAAGACAAATACTCAAACAAGTAAGAAATGTCCTTGAAATCACAGTGTCAAGAGTTTACCCAAGCTACTCCATTTTTTATTGCTACCTTGGCATCCATTTTGTTTGGCCAACCAACCTGTACGACCTTACACTGAAACCAGCATCGTGCAAGCACACGATCTAGAAAGTAGCCACAGAACCACAAACACATATATGTATCCCTTGTTGTGCCCAAGATTGCGAATCCGAGAAACCGCCAAGGAGCCGACACAGATGCAAACACACAAGGGTTTATTAGCAAGCTCGAGCTTGGGTCCAAGTGTACCCGACACAGCAGAGCAGGGACTTGGACCCCGAGGTGGGTTACAGCTGGGTCTTTATGGGCTGATCTAGGGGATCTTCAGAAGGGGGGGGGATTTTTTCCATTCCAATATGGGGGAAAGGGTGGGGGAGTTTCTTAAGATCTGATACAGGATTCTCAGCCGAGGGCATTCTGAGCTTTCTTGTCTTTCCGATATGGGATTCCCTGCCTAGGACATTCTGCAGTTTTTCCTGTAAAGTTCAGCTCTTATTCCCAGGAACCTAAGATGGCTGTACTTGTGCTAATGCTAAACTTGAGGTGGAATGGCCTTAATTTTTCTCGCCTCCACACCCTGATAGGACTCCCCAACAGTCCTTGTGATCAAGTCTCCACTATGATCTAGTGCCTGTATTGTCTATGTGCTCCTTAGTAGCGATTCATATGACGCTGACCAGAACCCTGCTTTTTGGTTTGAATTGACTCATCTGGCCTTAGCCCAGGAGCGCCAAAGCACTCTACCTACTGGACTCTAATAAAAACATGTACACTTGGTCTGCCTTTCTCTGTATTTGACTTGACCTCTCCATGTGGCCCTTCAAGGCATGCTGCATCCTTCCTCCAGGACTTAGGAGCAAACTTCTCTATTTCAGTTTCTCTTGTGGTCTGGTCTGTTGCTCAACCAGCTTACCATGAAGTACCCTGTACTCCACTTAAATGTGAATTTACCTGAGAGGTAACATAAAGCAAGCAACAGGGAAAACCAAAAGTGCATCCAAGCCTTGTCTCATCCTGTAGTACAGTCAATGCTCTTTCCATTAATCTAAAATAATTGACTATTACATTTTCCCATGTGACATTGTGACAAAAATCACAGAAACTTTTAAAAGGTCCTATTTTGGCTTATTTATTTACATCTTGCATAATTGCAAAAGGAGTAAAGCTGGAGCCGTCGATGCAATATTGTCTCCATTATTGGTTGAGCCAATCAGAATTACAGAAAGTGGAATTAGAGAGGTCATAAAATGGACCTTAAAAAAATCTAGAAACACTATTAGACCTGAAAAGTACAAGTGCAGGTATTTGTCTACATGTATAGTGTTTTTTCCTCCATCAACTAGAATGGAAGGTTTATGAAGACAGGGTCCTTGTCTTACTCACTTTCTTATTTGCAGTGCCTAGAGCAGTGTTTGGAATATAAGAGACACTCAAATATCTGTGGTGGAAATTTTTCCATGGCAAATGCATCCTGTGTTAAATTTACAAATTCTCTAAGTGCAAATAATGAGGAAACAATTACTCATTCCCTAAACCTCTGAGTTTATTAATCTCTTGACACAGTATTTACAGCACTGTTGGCTATAAATACACCTGCTGGGAAACAGAATAGCTCAAAATAATAGAGAAACTGCTGCCTATGTTAGTTTCTTTACTCAAGATATATATTTAATGACTAACAATTTTATTAATTCTCAATTTCAGTTAGTATTCAGTAAGTATTCCAAGAGATGAAAATACAGTAGTAGCAGATTTTATTTTATTTAATCCATACAAATAGAATGTCTTATCATACTATTTAAATATTCTTTAAAAAAAAAGATTTTATTTCTTTATTTATGCATGAGAGACACACACAGAGAGAGAGAGAGAGGCAGAGAAACAGGCAGAGGGAGAAGCAGGCTCCATGCAGGAAGCCTGATGTGGGACTTGCTCCAGGGACTCCAGGATCACTCCCTGAGCCAAAGGCAGATGCTCAGCTGCTGAGTCACCCAGGAGTCCCTCTTAATATTTTTTTTTAATGGAAGATAAATGAAGAAAAATTCTACTAAATGCCAAATTGTTAATATGTATCTTTAACAAAAGCTACTCAACTCATCAAAACAGGAAAAGAGAAGATAAGGGTAGAAAAGGTAATTAAAAATTACAAAACAATTATATAATTTCCCTGAAACTACAAATTATATATGCAAAGAAATGATGAAAATATTTTGTTTAATGTAAGGCTTATAAGAATATTTTAAAGTATGATGATATCATAATCTTATTGATGTTAATCTATTAACCTTTATGCCTCGACAGAAATTTTTAGTGTTTCTTGCATTTGACCTCTGAGAAAGGCCCAAGGTCATAGCTGAATGGGAAAAACTATGATGAAATCAATTTTGACTTTCCCATCGTACAGCATCAAGCACATGGCTTCCTTATATATTATAGCTGCTCAGTAAATATTCTTTGAATTAAGGGCAAATGAATGGCTAATGAATTATCTAAAAACCTCATTTCAGGAATTCATTTTACCCTCTTCATCTATGAAATTGTTGAACTAGACAGTTAAAAAGTAGCAGAGAGTGTGTTTTTCCTTTCACAACAAAGCTAAGAAGTGGGAAAAGAAATCCACGTGTACTATCACTTATAGATTCAGGTTCAAAGTCTCTCATATGAATCTAATCTGACACTAAGTAGTTTTCATCTTTCCGTCTTTTTCCCCCCATGACTCTTGTGCATAATTCTTTTTTTTTTTTTTTTTTCTGATTACTTTTTCAACTCACAGTACTCTAAACACATTTCTTTGGGGTTTAGGCCATCTGTGCAGACCCTTTCTCACTGCTAGTACCCAGCAAACTTCTGTTCTCTCCTTTTCCTTCATTGAAGGCTTTGGAATGAACTCACAGCCTGCTAAATCTTTTCTACTATCTCGCAGAGAGATTTCTATTTCCATGTATACAAAATCTGATAAACTCACCTTGATATTTCTGGGCCTTATTAAATTCAATGACCTCATCTGCTTTCTCCATCAATCACATCAATCCCCTGAGCTGCCTTCATGTAGGAAGCTGCTCTAATATAAAATCTGAAACTCCAGTAGCTGACTCCCTGGCTGCTATCCATTTGTCTTCCTGTTCCCCACCTGAGTTCCTCTACTCAAGCTTCCACTTCATAGGGACCTTTAGTGTTTTCACTCCTCCATATTAACCTCCTTTGTGATCCCTCTATGAATTTATGATTTCTCATGTTTATTTTAGCCCTTGTTCCATCCCTTATAAGGATGTCTACTGTTTTGGTGGTGGTGATAGTGGTGGTTTAGTTTGATTTTTTTTATGCCTTCCTACATCTTTTTTTTTTCTTTTCTTTTTTTTTTTTTTTTTCCCATCCTCTCAGAATAACTAACCAAGGTTAACTTGGACTAACACTGCTGAGAAATCATGCAGCTCTGGAGATAGGGACCTATATACATTCTTGGCCTCTAATCCAACCTCAGTGAGGCCATGATGTTTTTTTTTAATGGTTAATCCTAGATATATTGTACTAATCTTATCTTCCTGAGTCTTCTTCCCTCCTTTGACTTTTCAAATTTTCTATTCTATGGACATTTGATACTTTATTCTTCAGATTTTCTCTGTGCCTTCCAAATCTTCCTACTTTTCTGTTTGACAGACTTCTATAATTTTATCCACACCCCTAATGTGGCATTTATTTTTGAGTTCACTGTTCTACTAATTGTATAGGTTTTTCCTGAGCAAACTCATTCATTTTTTACATAATGGTAAATCAAAGATCTGGATTTCCAACTGAGATTTGCCCTGAGTTTCAGATTCATGCATCTAAGAGCATACCGGATATCTAGTTCCAACCAGAAAGTCTGTAGTGTCTGAAACTAATCATACTTTATCTAGTTACTACTCCTATATCTGTTCAATATTCCTATCTGGTAACATGTAGACATTTATAATTCTTTCTTCTCCCTCACCTCCTATATCCAAGAAATCAATAAATACTGTTGAATCATTCCCATAAATATTCCCCTAATCTTTGTCTTGTCTATTTCTACTGCATCCATACTGTCTTGGGCCTTCTTCTCCTCTGGCTTAGCAAACTGTGACTGCTTCTCTTTGTTCAGAATTGTCAAAATGACATATGAAAAGAATAGTCTCTCCCATTTACCTCCCCTCCTAATACATTCCCTATGGGGTAAAGTGCCACACCACATTTCCCTCCTGGCTAACTTTGCAGACCCTTTTCTCTCTTGCTTTCACCTTCTACACTACACAGATCTATGTCGGGAGTATGACTATATATAACTACACATCCTCTCCAGTCCAGTTCTTCTGGCAAATTCTGATTTAGTCTTTCTAACTCGCCTGAGAAATCATCTCCTTCAAGAAGTCTTCCTTGACTTCTCTATGGCTTTGTCTCTGCCTCAGGGATTAGGTGCCCAACTGGTACTCTCAGTGTCCTAAGTATATGTTTATTTCTGCATTTACCACATTGTGCTATAAATATCTGTTTATATCTAAATATCTAAATAGAAAATTCATACTTAAAGGTACGTACTGTTTCTTATTCATCTTTGTAATCTCAGCACTTAGTATAAAATCTGGCAAAAGTTGAAGTTTTTAAAATATTTATTGAACTATTTTATACTTCTAAACAATCCAATATTTTATCTGAACAGTCTAACTTTTCTCTTTCTTTGAATATCCTACACATTTTGGTAGATTTGGGACTTCTTGGTATGTTTTATCTGTAATTTTATCTCTTCTGTTCCCAAGGTTGAATGTGATTCCAGCCTGCCTAGTCATGGAGCCCATTGCTTTGGATACAATATTGAGTTCAAAGACGGATACTGGGCAAAGTAAGGCCAATCTGATTTTTTTTTTCTCTAGGCCTGAGAGATGAAAGTAAGAGTAAGGCATTCTTTTCCATATGAGTTGCTAAGTTGGAGGAATGTCAATTTGTGGCTGATGGTAGTTGCTATCACCACTGGTCATATGGAGAAAATCTGTTTGCAGAAGGAGATGTGAAACCAAAAAGCAGGGATGCCTGGGTTGCTCAGCAGTTTAGTGCCTGCCTTTGGCCCAGGGCGTGATCCTGGAGTCCCTGGATCGAGTCCCACATCGGGCTCCCTGTGTGGAGCCTGCTTCTCCCTCTGCCTGTGTCTCTGCCTCTCTCTCTTTTTGTGTGTCTCTCATGAATAAATAAATAAAATCTTAAAAAAAGAAAAGAAAAGAAACCAAAAGGCAGAAGCTGAGAAGTGATGAGAGTCCTGGTGATCTTATATGACCCTTAAAACCAGCTGTCTCTGAAATTGTATCCCATCCTGGCACCTCTTTGTTATATAAGCCAATAAAATTTCTTAAGCTAATTGAGTTTGTCATTGATACTTTAAAGTGAGAGTGACATCTCCAGCATCATTCAAACATGCCTTGATTCCAGGCTCTTCTTTAAACTTACTAGCCCATGATATATAACCTACCTCAGCTTCTCTCAATCTGTTTTCCTCTTTTTGGCATTCATATATAACTAAGGCTCTCTCTCTCTCTTTTTCTTTCTCTCTCTCTCTCTCCCCCCTTCCTTTCTTCCAAACATCACTCATAGTATATACATATGTTTATACTTTACTTCAGTTGAGTTACATTCTTTTTAAAGTCATGTTTTACTCTTTTGGCCTGTCCCAAAGTACTAGTTTATGTATTTGTTTATTTTATTTTTTTTAAAGATTTTATTTATTTATTCATGACAGAGAGAAGGGAACAGACACAGGTAGAGAGAAGCAGGCTCCATGCAGGGAGCCTGATGTGGGACTCAATCCTGAGTCTCCAGGATCACACCATGGGCTGAAGATGGCGCTAAACCGCCGAGCCACCTGGGCTGCCCTATGTGTTTGTTTAAAAGTCAAAAAGCTGTTTACTTCTATTTAGTTAGCAACATTTATTGAATATCTACTATGCTTAAATCAGTGTTAGAGTTGCTAACAGTTTGAGGTAGATTTTATGTTTAATGTTTCTATGTCCAACATCCTTTCTTTTGGAAAACCACACAGCCCTTATTTCATCATTCAGAATCAATTTGCCTAGAATACATGATTCAACTGGAAGCAACCCTAGTGGAAGTGAACCTAGAGCAAATGATAGGCAAGTCGTCATGACTTAGGAAATAGTCAATGACATGAAACCTCCTTCCAAGCTCTCAGAATGCCATCTTTTTGCCCGACTGGTATTGCTAGGTGTATGTTTAGCACATGGAGGTACCAATGTGAAAGTGAACCCAGGTAGATACAAGTCAAGTTAGGAAAATATAGAATCTTGTAATCTCTCAAACACTTAATTCTATCTATACCAGAAGCAGTTGATACCTTTGTCTTTACCTTAAGTGAGGAAAACTTGCTAATTTCTTCTATTCTTTCTTAAAATAATTTGAATCGCATTTTGGCTTTTTACTTCCAACTGAACAAGCCCTGATTAATATGCATGGGATTTCAAAAGCCAGAGCCCTGCTCTCAAGGCAATTTTAGACTACTGGCAATGGAGAAGAAGGGCATATACAACGTACTGTAGTGGAATATACAAAGCAGGACATAAAATGGATTGAGAGTCCAGGAGAAGAATTGATTATTTAGAATAGAGGAACTATAGACCTATGGATTAAAGTTAAGATTTAAACATGAAGAAACGCATGACATGTATAAGTAATAGTTGTTGAATTAATAAACGAAACCTGGAAACTTTATTTAAGAGCAAATTATCTGGTTTTCTTTCAAAATCACTAGATTGTTTTCATGGAGAGAAAATAATATAGAGAAAGAAACTTCCATTATAGAAGTGCTATTCACAATATCGAGTGAGCTTGTTTAGGTCAGTGTTGTAGGTGCTAAGGAAATGTGCTATAAAGATATCAAAGTCAAGTAAATATCTCATCATGAGTTATTGTTTTAGGAGTGACCATTCTTGCCCTACATAAAGTTCTTTTGGGAAAATAAAAGGCATAATGAATAGTTTATCTTGGATAACCTTGCTATTTTTCTAAGTTCAAGGAGCAGATAGCTTCATAAAATGCACATAAGCAGATTACCTCAAGGAACAAAGCTCTGGGCATAGAGGGGGGGGGTCAAGGACAGTTCTCCCAAGTGGGTTTCTTTTGCAGTTTTTCTATCTTAAAAAATAACAATGCTACTGCAGAAAATGTTTCTATCTTAAAAAATAATGCTACTGCAGTAAATGTTCTTGGTACATTTGGTGACAGGGACAGTTGTAGCTGAGGGGGAAGACTATGCAAGCCTATCTATTCTCATAGGTCAAACCTAAACTAACCATCTTCCCCCTCCTAAGTCTGTTCTTCCTTCTGTATTCCCAGTCTCAGAAAATGGCAATGTGGTATAGTAGGCACTGGAGCTAGAATTCTGGAAGCTATTAAATCCTTCCATTTCCCTCCTGCCTCACACCTGTTTTCTAAGTGTGGTTTATCCATCTCAGCACATTATCGTGGAAGCAGCAACATCTTCACGAACCTTTTTTTTTTTTTTCCCCATTCTACCTCTATTGCCTCAATTCTGCTGTCATCATTTCTCTTTGTCTAATTCTACCACTAGAGACAGAAGCTTACAGGAGCAATACAGATGTTTGCAAGCTAGACTAGAGGGTAAATGACAAAAATAAATAAATAAAAATAAAAATAAATAAATAAACAAACAAACAAATAAATAAATAAATAAATGCATTTATTTAGAAAGAAAATGCCTGGGTCAAGTCAGAAAAACAAAACAAAACAAATTAAGGAGATACCATATTTTTAGTTTGGAGTTAAACTTGGAGGAGTATAAAAGGAAGATTATAGATTTAGGGAAGAAGGAAATAGGAAGTGGGTAGCCCCTACAGAAGGCACATGTGAGGTGGCCTGGATTAATTCTGAAGCAGGTGGCATCACCTTAGGGACTTTTATATGATCCATGTGCACATGTATAATTGAATCATGTCATTAGAGTGGCCTGGGTAATAGGACTTTTATGATCTCCCCACCTCCACTGAATTTTCCACATTACTGAAAGTCTTTTTCCTCAGTGATCTTTTCAAATTTCTTTCCTGCTTAATACCTTCCAGTGGCTTTCTAATGGCGCTCAGCATGAGAGCCATGGTAATGACCATCAACTGATCTGGATACTTTGATGCCAGTGAAATAGAAAAGAAAGCATCAGCAATGTCCAAGATGGTAAGTCTATGAAACATCATCAGAGTATGCAACAGTTTCAGTCACAATCACTATGTTTAGAAAAGCCAAGTCTATAGGAGAAACAATTGAATTCCATTTACCATAATCTTCCAGCTTCCTTTTACTGGCCATGAAGGGTGGTTGTGTTAACACATTGAATCTCTTACTACTCCTACTACTTTTTCTTTTTTCCTTTCTTTTCTGTCCTATTTCTTTTTCTTTTCTCTTCTTCCTTCCTTTTTCCTCTCCTTTCCTCCCTTCCTTTCCTTCTTTTCTTACTTCCATGTCTGGTAGTAGATGCAAAACCTCTGCCACTTTTACATTCTTAGTCAAAGCTCTAATTTTCTTGTCTCTTCCTGGGATTCTACGTAGTTCTACTCTACCACTTAGGAAAGGACTGAAAGATGGGTTGGGAAATGATGTATGTTCAACTACCACTTCCTATATGGAGCTCCTTGAGATTGGGAGAATCATTATTCATTCAGCAGTGGAAGCCATATGGATACACTAAATAAGCCAAATGGGTGTGGCCACAGGTCTCTTTAACCTTCCTTCTGCATCAGTTGAGAGGGTACTCCCCCACAGGGCATGGTTGGATGGTGACTTTGGCACTTCTATCCAAAAGAATCATAAAAGTTTGAGTCCCTCCCCCATTTAAGTCCTCCAACATGTTTGGATAAGTGATTATGGCCTGTGTTGCCCTTTTGGAACAGGGAGATCTTGGCCTCACTCCAACTGTCTTCCTCCTTAAAGCAGCTAAAATTGGAGTAGAGAGCTAAGGAAGGAGAAAGTGGTCTTGCTAGCAAGTGCTATTGTCTGAATGTTTGTGTCCTCCTCAAGTTCCTATGTTGAAATCCCAATGGCCAATATGAAGGTATTAAGAAGTATGAGAAGTTATTGGTGTTTTAAATCATTGAGAAGGAACTTCATGAATGGTGCTCTTTTAGGAGACCCCACAGAGCTGCCTCACCTCTCTCACTGTGTGGAGATACATCAAAAAATCTGCAACCAAAAGAGGCCCTCATCTAGCCACACTGGCACCTGACCTTATAACTCCAGCTTCCAGAACTGTGAAAAACAAATTTCTGTTGTTATGAGTCTGTGGTATTTTATTATCTCTTCCCAAATGGACTAGGACAATAAGAAACATGTTTTGGTTTCAAGCTGAGCTGGGACAGCTTGTGGCTCAATCCAAAAACTCTCCATATTGTCTATCCACCCAAAGCCCATGGTCCACCCTTTGTGTCAGCCCTGAGGACTCTGACTCAACAGCTGCAGCCACACTACTTTCTGTTGGAGCTGCAGCATTTGCCCCTTTTAGCTGACTCAAGCTTGACTCATACGTTTTCTAGGAAGTCCATCTTATTTAAGGGTATTTGCTGCCACATCATCACAATAACATCTCTTTGATCTCACCTGCTTTTCATGTAAAATCTGGTGTAATTTTCCAGGGTGGCAATGTTGACCACAATAATTTATCTAGATATATTTAGGTCATTTCTCATCTTCTAGTGAGTGACTTTTAGCGACAATATAGACCCAACTCTCCCGGTAGCCTCCAAATACCAGGTAGAATGTCATTTATGGATGAAACGTTCTGTCTCAGGAAAACCTCTCTCAAGGAAGCCAAAGCGGCCTTAGAGCATGCAGGACCCACTGCAGAAAACTCTGAAACATGATTTCAGATAGAGAGGTCATGGAAGGCTTGACCAAGGAGTTGATAATTTAGAAGGATCTGATTAAAGTGGAAAAATGAGCCATTTAGGTATTTGGGGGAAACGTAGCTCAGTAAAGAAACACCAAGTTTAAAGGTCCTGAGGCAAGAGCCTGATGGCTATATTAGAGGAACACTAAAGAAACCATCAGGACTGGAATAGGGTGAAGGTGGTAGGAAGTTGTTATTTCTAATACAGTGTTTAAAGGAAGAACTATTAAATTTAAATAATCTTATACTTCATGATTACACTTCAATATTCATCCATCAAGAAGTCTTAATATTATGTTTCCCCATACTTCCCCACATATATTCCCTCATTTTTACTTACATGTTTTGTCCTCTCTGCTTCTTGTTGTTGCTGTTAGTGTTGGTCAAATCTCTCTTGTAAATTACATTGGTAGGGTATCATGCTTTATGAAGCTGAATATTTATGGAGCATTTGGGCCCATGTTTGCTCACAGGCTGCTAAATACCTTTCGTCCTAATAGTGAAGCCAGAAGGAAAATGTCCACTTCCTTTTGAGAATGTGGAAGATGTCAGGTAAAGCAAGGGTTAACCATATATATGAAATCGGGGATGATTATATTGGCCTCTGAGTAAACAAAGAGAAGGAGACAGCTCTGCTCTCTTATTGTAATTGCAAATTTATTTTTTTATAGTTTCTACAGTTTCTATTTTCCTTTAAACTGCCTTAATCTGTCTTCCTGCTGTGACCTATTTCCAGTAATGCATATTCAGTATAAAAATAGTAGATCAAATCATATCCGAATTCAAGCTACTCCTTGTTGAGCAGAAACATGTACTTTTATATAACACTGAAATCAATTCCCCTCATACTAATTATTTAATTTCCATAATATGCTGACAGTCTTCTGCCATTAAGTGTTCACATTTAAAACTTGTTTTGTAATGTTTTAATAGTTCTTTCTTTAAACAACACAGTGAGGAAATATAGTTGCTATTTTATAGATCAAGCAGTGGGGCTGTCAGAAAGCTGAAATATTGATCTAAGACCTTACAAAGAGGTTATGCTTATGCTTATAACCAGAGTGTCATTTGATTTAACTTATCTTTCAGTTCAAATGTGTTGATTGAATGAAAAATTAATCAGTCAAACTGACATGTGATCAAACTGACCAGTTGTTAGGATTGATCATTCCAGGCTGGTGTTTTCTCAAACTGTGGCCCACAAACTGTCTGCACTGGAATTTCCACAATTCTGATTAAAACTCCATATTCTGCTTCTAATCCTAAGTCTGCTCTATGAGAATTTCTTGGGCTAGGGCATTATAAACAAGTATCCCAGATGTTTCTCATGCATGGTAAAGTTTGAAAACTATAGTTGATGGTAGGTAATGTTAGGAAAGTACAATTGAGGTGCTTCCCGAACTTCACGTAATAAGACCTGAAGTCTAGCATCTAGACAAGTGGAAATCCTTGATGCTCACTAAGCCATGGAAGAGTGGAGTGGAGCTTGCTAAAGGTTGAATAATTCTAGATGATCTTTCAGTCATTAACTGAAAGAGCATCTGAACTGAAATTATAACCATATGCCTGGTTATAAGCATAAGCATAACCTCTTTGTAAATGCAGCCCTGCATGCATTTACCTGAAGAAGTCTGAAAATGTTCTTTATTTTGATTTTATATATGTAAAAAGTCATCCCCAAGTAGTCAAACAGTGGTGTACATGTATGTATATATGTATAAGGAAAAAGAAAAACATCCTGTTGTTTGTGATTCAACTATTTAATAACATCACAAAATGTACAAATCAAAAATGAGTTCACTTGTTCCTTAAGGAACATCCAATCTAATTTCCCCAGTAATTCAAGAATATCTTTGACAACATGTGACTCTTAGTAAAAGCTAGTAACCACAATAGCAAAAGTAACACTAATGTGTAACCTGGTCTTATATGAAGAATGCCTATGATACTTCAGAATGCAGCCCATTCCACTGTTTTACAGTTCAAGTGATTAGGAAATGTTTTGTTATATTAACCTAAATCTGATTGTTTATGGTTTCCATGGTACTTTGGTGGGAAATAAAAACATGGTAATTTCCCTATCACTCCTCAACTGAAGTATTTCCACCATGGGCTCATTCCCCCCCAACTCTCTACCCTATTTCCCAGAAAATACTGACCAAGATTCAGGAATGATACTAACAGCCACAATCCCCACCAGAGGTCTAACATGAGTCTTGGAGCTATGGCTGTGAGAATGGAATGAGTGCAAGATACCCAAGGTCACTCATTCAAACCCTTTGAGCTCACCATCCTTTTTATCTTCACTGAAGTTTCTTGCACCTGCAAATAACAGATGTCTATCACATTGACACCTTATCCTCTCTGTCACCCTCTCTTTTATTCTTCCTCCTGAGTTTATTTCTTTTCTTATCCAAACAGGACCCATACAGTGCACCAATTCTTTTTCTTGCTGGGATATTAATGATTCCCTACTTTGAATCAATCTTCCTTCTAACTCAGCTAAGCAATCAATGCTAATTAGAATTCTACCAATGCAAAAATTGTTACCATTTCCATTCACCATAAAAACCTCTTTTATTCACTCATTCAGTAAGTCTTTACTGACTACCTACTTAGACCTAATGTGTCTGGTCCAGACCTCTATGCATTGTCAGATTCTCTTGTCCATCACTTTCCTTTCCAGCAGATGAGATAGATCTTTGAAAAGAGCATTGATGATAGCAGGAATTGTAATTCTATCTACCTCTTGCCATAAATTTTAATACAGTTATTTCTGTTTTTAAAATGGGAATTTGTTTCAGGGCACCTGCGTGGCTCAGTCAGTTAAGTATCTGACTCTTGATTTTGGCTCAGGTCATGATCTCAGGGCTGTGAGGTCAAGTCCTGCGTTGGGCTCCATACTGGCCGTGGAGTCTAAGATTTTTTTCTCTCTCCTTCTCCCTCTTTCATCTCCCTCTCTAAAAAAAATAATAAAATAAAAAATAAAAAAATAAAATGGGAATTTGTTTCAACATAATTGATACAATAAGAAATAATTTAAGCATAACTCAAATTTGATATTGGATTAGCCATGCTTTCAACTGTGGGAAACACTAGGTAAATGCAGAAAGCTACACTAAATTGAACTGAGCTGCTCAGAAATAAACAAAATGCACCCACCAACAACTACCAGCTCAGCTCTCCATGTGTGTTATAAGCCACACCCATCAACACCTGGCATTGCTATTTTCTGGCCATTTTTAGCTAACCCTTCTTCCACTACTTCCTAGTAACTCACAAACTACAATCTGTTCAATATCCACTACCACAAGTAAACCTCTGCTTTTTCAAGTAAAGTGTCATCTTTATTGTAGTATTTAAATATTACCCATTTCAGGAATGTATAAAACTGGGCTAGCTTTTAATAAATATGGCATCAACTTAAACATACACACACACACACACACACACACACACACACACATAAATTGTGTGTGCGTCACTGATAAAATTTTGAATGTGGTCTTCCGAATCCCACTCTTTCCATAACTTGTGTCCTCTTGAATGCATGATTTTGCATGCCAGGTGGGATGGTTAATTTTATGTGTCTACTTGATTAGGCCATCGTATCCAGATATTTTTTAAGATTTTATTTATTTATTCATGAGAGATACACACACACACACAGAGAGAGAGAGAGAGAGGCAGAGACACAGGCAGAGAGAGAGAGAGAGAGAGAGGCAGGTTCCATGCAGGGAGCCAGGTGTGGGACTTGATCCTGAGACTCCAGGATCATGCCTTGAGCGGAAGGTAGACACTCAACTGCTGAGCCACTGAGGCATCCCACACAGTATCCAGATATTTGTCAAACACCAGTCTCAATGTTGCTGTAAAGATGTATTTTATGAGAATAATATTTAAATCTGAAACAAGAGAATCACCCTCCATAATGTAAGTGGGTGTCAAGCAATCAGTAGAAGGCCTTAGAAGAAAACAGACTGATTTGCTGAGGAAGAGGGAATTCAGCCTCCAGGCTGTCTGGATTCAAACTGCTGTATCAGCGTTTTCCCTGGGTCTCCAGCTTACTGACCTGCCTTGCAAATTATGGACTTGATAGCCTTCATAATTATGTAAGCCATTTACTTAAAATCTCTCTCTCTCACTTTTTTCGTTAGATGGATAAAAGAGAAAGAGATCCTGTTGGTTCTGTTTCTCTGGAGAATCTGGACTAAAACAGCTGATGATTTTTAGGAACATATATGTCATATTATAGTGACAAGACTATACCTCTGAACTCAACAGTTTTCCAGTCATTTCAAAGAATAGGGCACTTCTGAATCAGACAAATTTGTTCACTTCTGTTCTGCTTTCCATTTCTTCCTATTTGCCCTGCAATCTTGCTATTTTACTTTTTTCTTATCCTGTCACTTCTTTCCTTGATGGTTCCTTTCCTTCATCACATAAACTTAGATCACAAGGGCCAGAAATTTTATGTTTTATGGAAAAAGGGAGAGGAATCATTTTGGACATAATTTTAATTTTTTATTTGGTCTTCAAATGTCTTCATGAATATGCTCCAACTGACTTCATTCCTCATCAATTCTCCAAACTACTCTTTCTCTCTCTCTCTCTCTCTCTCTCTCTAAACTACTCTTGACATCCTTTCTAATGACTCCTTCTTGGGGGGTTACTCTCTGCCTCAATTATTGGTCTGATTTGTTTACAGAATAATGTCTAGATCATCTTTAGGTTGTAAATCAGTGTCACATTTCAGTGAAATAACTCCTGACTTTGATATGATTTTTCTTATACTAGGTACACTGTAATTGTTAACCTGTTTTTCCTATAATCTCCTTGAGAAGGAAATCATGTATGACTAGCAACTGACATAGTGGTTGGCACATATTAATTACTCAATGAAACTAAGGGAATTTTTGAGCCAGCTAATATGATTGTGTTCTGCCTTTACCTCCCCACTAAATCCGAATTCCAGAATGAAACTCCAGCATGGATGGCAGGGATCTATTGGCTGCAGTTTTAAAAAATTCTTTAGCTCTTGTTCCCAAGGATATGTCCTCTGAACACTCAGAAAATTATAAACTAAATATGATAGAGTCAATTTCTTTCAAACAGTAGGATGAAAAAGTCTGCTTTCTTGATACATCAACACTTCTACTTCACAGAACAATAAGGATGCCATCTGGGCACAATGTGTAGCACAACAGATCCTGATAATGCCAATGACCTCTTCATGGATTTTTAACATAGTCCACTGGGTTTGTGGAATCGGCAAATCAGAAAATTACTGTAACATTTAGCTGCATTAATTTCCTTGGGGCTGAATCAGTGGCATATATAGCAAGATGAGTTTTCTGTGTGACACAGTTAAGAGCCACAATGAATGGAATAAATTAAATATCAGAATTTACCCTGGATCTTAAAACTTCTTAAATTGATTACTACCTTCCTCAACCATAGTATATTTCTATAATTTGAATAATGAATACTGCTTAGCTACCAAATTCACAAAAAAACTTTCATTTCTAGATGAGCAAATTTCCTTAAAGAAGAGGTAGTTACAATATTGACCAACAGTAACAAAAACTTGATTTGAATCCTGGATTTACTTTTTATTAGCTGTGTGACCTGGCAAGTTACTTAAATGCTCTGACTTTATATTTCTTTATTGATAAAAGAAGAAAAGAATACCTAATTTTAGAATGGCATGGAGCAAATGTAAATGTATATTTTAAGTGCCTACTACAGAGCCTGGTATTTATTATACACACAATAAAATAGCAGTGTCTTTATAATTTGCTCAATATGTAAATACATACTGTATTTGCCTGTGTAATCAATTTGTTTTTCAAATGAAAACACTAATTTTCTCATAAAATTAATATATGCATTTTATAAAATTTTTACACAATTCAGAAGTGAGTATGAATAATAAAAGAAAGTCCCACATATCATTCTGAAGATGACAACTATTATTAACTATTTGCTGTAAATGCTGTCAGATATTTTTATGAGTATATTTTTTTTTTCTACCAAAAACGTAGTTTCAGGGATCCCCGGGTGGCTCAGTGGTTTGAGCTGCCTTTCGCACAGGGCGTGATCCTGGAATCCCAGGATCGAGTCTTATATCGGGCTCCCAGCATGGAAGCATGGAGCCTGCTTCTCCCTCTGCCTGTGTCTTTGCCTCTCTCTCTCTCTCTCTCTCTGTCTCTGTCTCTCATGAATAAATAAAAACTTTTTTAAAAAGGTAGTTTCATTATATATTGTCCTATAACTATTTTTCACTTAATTTATAATTAAAAATTTTTCCCTAGTCACTCAGCCATCTTTAATAATAGCAACCGAGCACTTGTTTATGTTTATAATCTAATTTAGGGATTCTTTTTTTTTTTTTATAAGAAGTGCAAGAATCCTAGGACAAGAGAGAGAAGACAGCCTTTGTTAAGAAAATGCTATGATAACCTCACTGTAAGATGGAGAGTGGCACCCTAAGTGTCAGGCTGCAATCGGAAGTCCAAAGGAAGTAGGTAACTCCTCTCCCTGAAAAAAGAAAAGAATATGGATGCTCTTAAGAGAAGAAGATTGGAAAAGGCCAGAAGCCAAGAGGAAGGAGCTAGAAGAGCTAAGGTGTGTGTGTGTGTGTGTGTGTGTGTGTGTGTGTGTATGTGTGTGTGTGTTAGGAGGGGTAGTGTACAGAGAAGACCTCTCCTCCAAAGTGGAGACGTGGCAGAAAAGAAAGAAGAGACATGTCTAATGGAACTTTGCGGTAAGTCATAGGTCTTGTGAAGTGAAACTGAAAATGAGATGAGATGCTTTAAGTGGCTAATTTGTTACAGAAGCTGGTAGAGGGACTGGTGAAGTGCAGGAAAAATGAGTCATGGGTATGGATGGGGGACTGATATCTGGATAATGAATAGAGATAGAATAATTTATTTATGTGATATTAAATATATGATAAGCCTATCCAGAAAAGTCTGTAAAGAGGATGTTTGTAAATATATATATTTACATTCATTTTTCCCATTATTTTATTAATTTATTGTAATTTAAATATCTTAGCATCTTGACACGTTATTGCCTAGTATGTTCCTCTCCTACCATCCAAGAACTCCGAAAGGTATTCATTCAACTTCTAATAAGAACTTCATTCTAAGTGAAAAGTCCATTCTTTGTTCCATCATGAATCTAAATTTTTGATTCTTATGAAATACTCTGAGTTTAAATTCTATCCTTTCTTAAAAGTTAAGTTTATGGCTTACCATCTCCATGAATCCATAATGGATTTATTTCCTTTCTGATTCTTTATCACTTATCACTTGCTGCTCTTTGATTTGGGATGTTTCTCATGCTCATACATTTCCTGTCTGCAAAACTGGACCATAATGTCTGATGGAAGGAATGCCATCTTGTCTATAAGGACTTATAGAACTCAGCAAAGAGCTACCATAAATATTTATCTTAAAATGCTCATATTTTGAATTTCATATTTAATAATTTCATATTTAAAGAATGTCATAGAGAAACCATAAATTCAGCCTGCTAAAGCATTATAATTGCTCTCAGAGGAAAATTTCTGAATTTAATGATAGTTTTTATTTTGCTCCATACAACTCCTGTTATGTATTCAGGTTCTGAAAATAATGATAAAGGGACAGTTAAAAATAACTATATATTGAGTGCTTACTGTGTTGCCAGATCTTTATATAGTTATCTTACTTAATCCTTATAACAATCAATGAGATAGGTATTATTATTTACTGGAATTTACTGTTGAGTATACTATGGACTAGAATAGTGTAAATAACATACGTAAGGACAGAGAGCTAGTAGTAGTAAAGTTGGGAATTAAATTCAGGACTGTTTGACTCTAAATTTAAACCACTACTGCAGATCCCAATTCATGCTTAAATTAAACTACATTTCTTGAAGAGCTTGTGTTGAGTCACTCTTCAAATAATTTTTTTAGATTAATTCATCCTAATAAAATAAGAGGCTGAAGTTAGCTTTGCTTTGTGAGTTAATTTAATGAAGCAATAGCCTCTTGAAAATCCTCTAGGATTTTAAATAAACTCTAGGTCAAAAGCAGACAAATTAGCATAACATTCATATTAATGCCTCTCAAAGTGTGTTACACAAGAAGTCAATGCTTTGAAATCTATGCAACACCAGATATATTATTTTCAAAGGGGCTTTGGTTACTCATTATGGTGATGGATGACTATGATGAAAATATCAACATACATCCAACTTTTTTCTTCAATGTTTCCCCCATAAATATACCATAGTGTTATAGAAAGAAGATTATTTAATGAGACAAGCAAAGGGATTATTTGCAATGGGTGCAAGTAAATTTGATTTTCAAATCATACCGTATGACATTCCTCATCATATCACCTACCGATTTTATTTGACCTTGCCATTGTTAGAATTAAGACATGTCTGAACAGACAACAACCAGTTCAATAGTTTTCAATAAATTGACTATACCTCATTATAAAATAAATGTACACACCCAAGGGAGAACAATTTTTTTTTCAAGGGAAGACAATTTTTTAAATCCATATGACTAATGGATTAGATTTAGCAGGCCTCCAGTACACTGCCTTGCAGATATATACAATTTGTGATCGCCACAGCTGGGGTCCAGTTGACCTGGACATTATGGATAAGTGAGTTGAACTTGAGGGTGTTTAAGAGGACAAGTTGAACTATCCACCCTTGCAGTTAGTAAGGTTGTACACATTTTATATTTTACATGAATAAGTATTATGCTTCTAAGTAATACCTAACTGTTTTCAATTCAAAAGGAGATTAAACAAGAGCCAGAATGTGGCAGAACCGGCATTTGCCTATGGCTTCCAGGTGCATACTTGTGAATACACTCTGACACTGCCTGTCTTGCATAATTTAGCCAGTCACTGCTTGCAGGGTTAGACCAGCCTACAACTCTCAATCCATTAGCCCCTCTGTTCATCAGAATCAGTATTCTACCTTTCTGGACTTCAGTTGTCAGCAAATTCCTGATTCCAAATACTATGTTCAGCTTCTCTTTTCGTACAGCAAATATTTTGGGATCCTAGAAGGTGAAAAAAAAGCAGATCATCTCTAAATGAGATTCTTGATCACAACCTTTATCAGATTGAAGGCTGCTCAGAGATTCACGACTCCCAGTTAATCTGGAGTAATCAGAATGTGAGATGTGGTTGAGATGAGAGCTATCTCATGCTTGAGCTGCAATTGTGGGATCCTGAAGAACTTACATTTTCTCCCTTGGCCTCAGCCATATGTAAAGCATATGGTCCAATATCTGATACAAGTGACAGCTTCTGTTTCTAAGAGTTTCTGTGCTAACAGGGCTGCCCTAGGACCAAATTAAGATTCACCCTGAGTCCTTATCATCTTCAAGTGTTTGATAATTTGAGTTTGGTTGAAAAACCATGAAAATATGCTTGGTTGAGTTTGGTTGAAAATATATTTTTATATTTTTATTCTTTTTATAGAAAAACAAGAACAAGGTAAGAAATGATTCCCAGTAGAATTATGATTCTATAATATTAATTTTTTGAACAAAGGAATTTATAAAAGGAATGCTTGCTCTTATAGGCATAAAAGACTATAATTCAAGTCTGTGAAATGTCCAAGTTTAATTGAAGAACCACTACTGAGCACATTTCTCTTTGACAATTGAATCCACATTAAAATGGACTTTATCTCTAAGCAGGAAGCAGTTGTGAACCAGATTTTCCACTATATATATATATATATATATATATATATATATATATATTCACAAAATACCCCAGAAATAGAAACAGTTTCTTCTTTGTGGAAGGATATGTTAAATATAGTTACCAAGATGAGTACTGGATCAATACATCAATATAGCTCAGGTTCCTGATTTCCAGAAAGATGTGAAGCCTGAAGCAAACTAATACGTAATTGAAGTTATAAAAAGAATCCATCATTACTTAGGGGTATTTTCCTCAAGAAATATTGTTTCCTTTCCCCCAAATTATGCCTACTCTGTAGTTCTGAGAAGGAGTTTTACCAGAGTAGCCTGCCTGGTGATCAATTCCTCTCTATAAAGATCCTTCCTCACCTTTCACTCCTATTAGTAAGTGTGATGGTTAATTTTATGTGTCAGCTTGACTGGACCACTAGTATACAGATATTTGTTCAAATATTATTCTAGATATGTCCATAGGGTATTTTTTATGAAATTAACATTTAGATTAGGAGACTGAGAAACCATATCACCTCTCCTTCCTGTCCCATATGGGTGGTCCTCATTCAATCATTTGAAGGCCTGAATAGAACAATAAGGCTGACCCACGTGCAAGTTAAAGGGAACTTCTGTTGCCTAACTACTAAGCTGACACCTGAGTCTTCTGCTTTTGGACTTGAAATGAAATATCAGATCTTCTCAGCTCTCAAGGTCTGTTATCTTTCTTTCTTTCTTTCTTTCTTTCTCTTTCTTTCTTCTTTCTTTTTTTTTAGATATTCTTTTTTTTAAATTATTTATTTATTTATTTATTTATGATAGTCACAGAGAGAGAGAGAGGCAGAGACACAGGCAGAGAGAGAAGCAGGCTCCATGCACCGGGAGCCCAACGTGGGATTCGATCCCGGGTCTCCAGGATTGCGCCCCGGGCCAAAGGCAGGCGCCAAACTGCTGTGCCACCCAGGGATCCCTTTTTTAGATATTCTTTTTATTTTTTTGAAAGAAAGCAAGAGAGAGAGCACAAGCAGGGGAAAGGGTAGAGGGGGAGGAAAAAGCAGGCTCCTTGCTTAGTAGAGGCTGGATCCCAGGACCCCAGGACCCTGAGATCATGACCTGTGCCAAAGGCAGACACTTACCCGACTGAGCCCCACAAGTGTGTTATCTTTCAGAGTAGCAATATCATTAGCTCTCCTGGTTCTCAACATTTAGATTCAGATTGGAACTACATTATTGACTCTCCTGGTTCTCTCACTGGCCAATTGCAGATTTGGGGATTTCTCAGCCTCCACAATGAGATGAACCAATTCCTTATAACATATATTTATATCTTATCATATATATTTCTTTATATAATAAGGAAATAGTAATTCAATAGTATAATTATAATTTATACTTATATAACATATATTTTATTCTTTCAAAATATGTATCTTGTTGATTCTTTTTCTTTAAAGAATGCTAACTGGTAGGTTATAGACGCATTTAAATAAATGTGTTACATAGAAGGATTTTCCTTTATCAAGTAATTTGAGGTAAAACAGCTTCATGTTTCCAAATGTAAGCTTAATTCATTTGGATTTTAACTGATAAAAAGATTTTATTGGGGAAAGCACGTTATGGTTTAGAAAACATTGTAGATTACTTCTATGTAAAGATTTTATTGAATATTTAGCTTCTTTTTGGTATTCCACTTCCATCAGATTTTCTCCCTTTTTCCTATCAAACTCAAGGGTCTTTAGGAAGTGCAAAAATAGTGTTTGCTATTAACTCAAGGTAAACATACTGAGAGTCTTGCTCTAATGTACTTAAGAGCTTTCGGAATTATTGGTTGTCTATTAATTATCTGCCCTACCTATATGATTGCAGATTGTTAACTACAGGTTAATACATAATTATGGAGCTCTCCTTCCATGCACATTCTATGCTAGGAAATAGGACAATAAAGGGCAATAAGAGAATATCTATCTAACAAATATATTCAGATTTTTATATCTAAAAGAAGCTTTATTATAAGGAAATGGCGCACGTGATTTTTGTGGCTGAGAACTCCCACCATCTGTGTTTGCAGTTGGAGAAATAGGAAATCTAATGGTGTAGGTCAATATGAGTCTGCAAATCTGAGAACCAGGGGAACTGATGGCATAAGTCCCAGTCTGAGGGCAGAAGATAAAATGAGATATCCCAGGTCAAGAGCAAAGCAGAAAAAAGGAGGTGAATTCCACTTTCCTCTGCCTTTTGTTTTATTCAGTCTACCAATGAATTGGATGAGGCTTAGCCACATTGGAGAAGAAAATCTACTTTACTGAGTCCACTGGCTCATATGCTAGTCTCATCTGGAAACATACTCACAAACACACCCAGAAATAATGTTTAACCTGGGTACCCTATGGTCAGTAAAGTTGACATATAAAACTATCACAGGAACTTAAGTAATTTATTCCATAGTTTCCCTCTCCTTTCCCCTGTTTGAATTAATTCATTTGCTTTCTTTACTGTGATAAGTGTAGTAAATGAGTTTACCAGCTTCCAAATTCATAATAAGTAGAGAGAACCCTTCTTGATACTATCTGTAAAGAAAGGTTGATTCATATGGGCAAAGGAAGAGAGCCAAGACTTTGTTCCTGAATTGACCTTGCCCCTGCCATGTATAGAATATGCCTGCAATGATGTGGGACAAATGTACGCACCTAATAAGGTCAGGGGCAGCACGAGTTTCTCCTAGTAGCTTCTTTATCAGTAGGAATGGGCAAGTGGAAAAGAAAACCTAGAGAAGAGGCTCTAAGCTGAATTTGTCTTTAAAACATAAAGATTTATATTTCCCCTTTTCTTTTATCACCTTGCTTTTGTTTCCTGACTCTTGGCTCTTTATATTGTTTTGGTACCTGTTACAAAATTTATGTGTTATTTCTAAAAGCATTAAGAGTAAGGTTGTAGGTTTTAAAGGATGGATGTGAGTTGCATGGTAGAGTGGTTAAGTGCAAAGTCTTTCTAGTCAAATGGACATGTATTTGAGAGATCATTTTATGTTTTTACAGGCAGATTTCTTAACTTCTTTATACCTAGGTTTCTAAACCTCAAATGGGAATAAAAACAATCCTAGCCTCTTAGGATCATGTCAAGAATTATTCACTGATATAAAAAAAAAAAGGTGTGGGTAGCCATAGTCCAATGAGTCTCAGATGGTAGAAGGAATAGGATGTGACTCCCTAAGAGAGGGTTCAGAAGGTAGGAAGAGGAGATGGGGACATTATGTAACTTTAAAATGCCTCTCCTGTCTTTGAAATGTCATACCTTAGACTCTGATTTCTGTCTTATACCAAGACAAACATATGGTGTCAGATAAACACCATAAATAAATGACACAGATTTACTCATTTTGGGGGTAAAATTGAAAATAAATTTAGAGAAAAAAATTTAACTTAATCCTTAAAAACATGGGTAAACATTTTTTTAAAGCTTTACTAAATATAATGCCTTAAAAACAATCTCACAGGCAAATTAGCATAAACAAACTACAATTTTTTTCCCCAAAAATATATTTTGATTAAGGGTAATAGTAAAAAAAGACATCTTCATCAAGTTTAACAATACACAGGAGGCCTAAAATCAACCACTAAAATGAGCAAAAAGAAACGGCCCTGAATAAAGGCTTACATGTTCTCTATATCAGAGAGAATCCTACAATGGAGGAATTAAATGGTGTCAGGGAGCCAAAATTCCTGTCCCTTTCAAGGGTCCTTCTAGCCGAACTAACAATCAAACTGTTGTGAGACAGGCCAACAGGAGAAAATGAAATTTAATAGTGTTGCTTCTCTCTCTGCCTGTATCTCTCTACCTCTGTGTGTGTGTGTGTGTGTCTCATGATATATGAAATCTTTTTTAAAAATAAAAGAAAATTAATAGTGTATGTACAAGGAATCCACATAGACATGAAAACTCCAAAGACGGGCCAAATGAGGCATCCTGAACTAAGAAGGGGGCAAGGGTCTGGGACTTCAGAGGAAAGGAATGTATTTCACAGGGCAATAAGAAGAGTAGATGTTTGGAACTGAGATGTTTGTCCTGCCATACAGATAGGTCACTTAGATAAAATTTATCTCTGCTAATAACCCTTATTCTGGAACACACTACCCCCTTCCCATTTAGATTCTTCTATGTACTTAAGGGTAGGGCAAAATTTTCTCTTGAGACCATAGAGTCTCAATTGACTTTAGCTCAGATAGTCTTCATGCCAAAGTGGCCCAACTTGGGGTAGCCTGCTTTCAGCTCCTACAATGGAAATCCAGGGAGAAATTGGGAAGGAATAGGAATTTTACTCCTATCTAAAATCTGACTCCTAGAATGTAATGAAGAGGAGATGATTCACTTGTTGTCTGATTGATAATTTGTCAATACCATACCCAAATTTGGCAGCTGTGGCTTGGGAACAGAGGTTTTTGGTGGTGTGGGGAGTGTGAGGAAATCCCCTTAGAAGAAAGCTTTTCTTCTCTGAGAAGACTGCCCTGAATTTTCTAGATGTTGTATTGCAATTACAGAGAGTTTTAGAGCACAAGGTCTCTGCTACCACAATTAGGTGGGATAGGGAAAATCCAGAGTAGCATTCTCAAGAGAAGCTATGGAAAAGAATAATGGGAAGACATGTGGCATATGGCAAATGAGGTAGCCAAATTAAAACCAGACAAGATAGACACGTGCAAAGACAAGAGCTGTTTTAAAAGTTTGCATAATTGGCTTTTTCAGGTCCAAGTGTTATGTAAGTATAACCAAAATAATCTATCATGATGAATAAACAAATGTTGGTGAGGATGCGGAGAAAAAGGAAACCTTGTGCCCTGCTAGTGAGAATGCAAACTGGTGTAGCCATGATGGAAGACAGTATGGAGATTCCTCAAAAGATTAAAAATAGAACCACCCTATGATCCAATAATCACACTACTGGGTATTTACCCAAATAATTTGAAAATACTAATTCAAAGGGATATATGCACCCCTATGTTTATTACAGCACTATTTACAATAGCTAAACTATGGAAGAAGCTCAAGTGTCCATTGATTGATAAATGCATAAAGAAGAAATGTATATACATACATATACATATATATACACACAATGGAATATTATTCAGCTATAAAAAAGAATGAAATCTAGCCATTTGCGACAACACAGATGGAGACAGAATATAAGCCAGTCCGAGAAAAACATGATTTCACTCATATGTAGAATTTAAAAAACAAATGAACAAAGAAAAAAAAAAGAGAGAGAGAAACCAAAAAACAGACTTTTAAAAAAAGATTTTATTTATTTGAAAGAGAGAGAGAGCACAAGTGGGGAGGACGACAGGGAGGTGCAGAGGAAAAGGGAAAAGCAGACTCTCCTGCTGAGCAGGGACCCCGATGCGTATGGGGGTTCTATCTCAGGACCCTGGGATTATGACCTGAGCTGAAGACAGATGTTTAACCAACTGAGTCACTCAAGTGCCCCCACAAAACAAACTTTTAACTATACAGAACAACCAGGTGGTTATGGGGGGGCATGGGTGACATAGGTAAAGGGGATAAGGAGTACACTTATCTTGGGACACCTAGATGTCACAGTCAGTTAAGCATCCAACTCATGGTTTTGACTGAGGTCATGATCTCATGGTTGTGAGATCAAGCCTTGAGCCCCACCTCGGGCTCCATGCTTAGGGCAGAGGAGTATTTCTCTCTCTCTCCCTCTGCCCCTCTCACTTGTTCTCTCTCTCTCAAAATAAATTAATAAAATTTTTAAAAAAATACATTTATTTGGATGAGCACAGAGTAATATATGGAACTGTTTAATCACCAAATTGTATTCATGAAACTAATAAAACACTTTATGTTAACTATACTGGTATTAAAATTTTAAAAATAATTAAAAATAAAACAACACAAAGTAATCTATCATGAGAATTACTTTTCTTCTTTCACTCATGCTATATGTCCATTTATACTGGTGCTCTGGCTGTTTAATCCTAAGAGGTAGAAAACCGATTGTGTGGATACAAATACCATTCTACACCAACTGAACCTTAACTGGAAAAAATGTCCACTACTGGATTTCAGGTGTACTCTTCCCTGTGAAAGAAATTAATTAGCAAATAAGAGCAAGACTTACATGATTGAAGATCCTGGTGACCTTTTAAATCCTGACAATTTGCTCTTGTCTGGGTTATTTCCAATGGCACTATCGCTATTAGTAACCTAGTAGAGTCATGTTTTATACTTTGTTCCTAGACTCTACCTGACATATTTCTCTTTAATTTCTAACTGAGAGAAGGCCCATAAAGAATGTCGTGAGAAAGGCAGCTCTCCTCTGAGACGTGGTATTATAAGAAAAGGTCTGTTTTCAGGTCAGCCACTAAGGTGGAATTACTCTCCCAGGGCAGCACGGTCTCTCCGAGGGAAGGTACATCTTCCCGGCTGCCCTTCACAGGACTAATGAGATACACAGGTCTGCAACGCCAGCCACCTTGTGGACTCACCACCTAGTTTATCAAGGAGAAGTTGACTCTGGGAGCAACTACAAAAAGGAACTATTCTGATTTAGATGGTGTAGAAATGCAGGCGAGGGCTTCTCCCTCCTGTCTCATTTAATCGTTTTTCATGCTTTACCTCTGCTTCCAGGGGCCAATTCGTCTTTTCCCCTCCACCCGCTATGCCATAAGTGTTTCCAGTTCTAACTGGAACTCGTCTTTGAACCAAAAAGATTTACTTCTCTCTTGGTTCTTTTTTTATGTTTTTCCCCTCATTTCTGTTTATTCTGCTTATCTTCCTGTCTCTTACAGCTTTTCTCTCGATAATGTGAATGCTGCATCTGTTTTCATCTGTGCTCACCTCCTGCTTATGAACCACTTTTTCAGGAAATGTGCAGTAGAGTAGAAAGGGTGGGGGTTTGACTGGGATCCGACTGTGTGACCTTTGACACATTAATTGATTCCCTTAAACAACAGGTATCTTCTCTTTAAAATGTGGTATTAGGCTCAATTATCTCAGTGACGATGCCCACTCTCATTTTCCTTGATCTCATGCTTTCCCACAGTACTCAATCTACCAGGCAGGCTCAGGACTTGTGTATCTTCCTGTTACTGCTGTAACAAATCACCACAAATGCAGTGGCTAAAACAAGACAGACTGATTTTCTTACAGTACCATCCAGAAGTACAACAGGCTGTCACTGGGCTAAGATCAAGGTGCCAGCAGGGCTGTGGTCCTTTCTGTAGACTTTAGGGGGACAATCTGCAGCCTTGCACTTTCTACCTTTTGAGGGAAACTGTATGCCTTTGTTTGTGCCCCTTTCCTGCAATCCAAAGAGAGAAAGAGCAGATGAAGTCCTTTACTCTTTGTGCCTCTCTGAGCAACTGTAGCTAGATAAGGTTCTCTATGTTCAAGAACTCATCAGATTGGGCATTTTGGAATAATTCAGGATAATTTCCTGATGTCAATGTCTGTGAATTTGATCTCTTTCATAATATCCCTTTTGCCACATAGGGTAGTTGATTGACAGGGTGTGGGCATCTTTGGAGACCATTATTTTGCCTATCACTTGTCACTAATACAAGCATTTTATGTCTGGTAGCATCAGATTGACCTAAAGTCATCAGATACTTCTGCTCCTTTTCTTGCTTTTCTTATGGCAGACAGCATCCTAGAATGACCCAACTCAGCCTCAAACTATTAATATCTGGGATATACATTTCTGAAACCATTACTATACTATCTTTTAGATTAGATCTTCCAAGAACCCCCATTCCTTCCCAGAACTGTTCTGAATCTCTACTGTCCCTATTTGGACTCCTACTTTGTTGTTAAATGTATTCCAATGATTGCCTCCTTCCAACTACCTTGTCAACATCCCAGTTTAGCTTTCTAATATTGAATCTCTTCAATTTTTTTTGGTCACTCTAAGCAGCTGCTGCTCTCTAGTGATTGACTATATACCCCTAATGAAGACAAATCTTGACACTTGAATTTCAGCTTCCTGCTCTGGGATCTAAACTCTTGGATAAAAAAGGCAATTCTTATCTTGTCCTCTAAACTTTCTCTCTTGAGATTATGAGCCATACAGCCATTTATTTAATTCCTCCCAGTAGCCATTATCTACAGGGCTAACTTCATGGGTGATTGACCACTGTGGTCACACAAGGCTTTGCACTAAGGAGAGGACCCTGTGCTAGAGGTTTAATGCTATGTGGTTACCATCTTGAAATTCTGAATAACTCCATCTCTGAATTTATGATGTGTTAGTAAAATCTGATGGAAAAATTGAAGCATGCACTGGTGGCTTAGAGCCTTGATTCAATGTCATCTTGATTTCTGCTGCTTCTCTACCTCTCTGAGATGGGTTCTCTGCCATCTGCTTCCCCATCCCTGCCCAGCGACTTCTAGCATCCTTCTCCCTTGGCAGAGGCTGGATGTGGATAAAGAGAGAGCCAAAGTCAGGGCCCAGTTGCAGGGTGAAGCCCTGGACACCTTCGAGGATCTGGGTTGTCCAGCTGCTAATCCTGCCCAAGGAAGCATGTGCTGAGTCACTAAACATGCCCAAGGAAACATGCCATTAATTAGCAAATAAAAAAAATACCATGACAGCTACAGAAAGAGAGTGCAAAAAGAAGGAAAGATATTTTACCTGCATTTTGGTCATTCCTTGCATTTTCATTCTGTATTGCATCCTACAAATTATGTAGTTGGCCCTGGTAATTTAGTTCAAGATTTCTCAACCTCAGCACTTTGTTGACATTTTGAGCCAGATAATTATTATTTGAGTTTTGATTCTCTGAGTTGTATGGTATTTAGACACATTCTAACCCCATACCCACTAGATGCCAATAGCACCTCTTCTCAATGGGGAAACCAAAAATGTCTCTAGATGCTTCCAAATGCTCTGAAAAGGAGGTGGGGGTCAGTCTCAGTTGAGAATCACTGGTTCAGTTGCTAGAAATTATTTTTTAAAGATTTCTTTATTTATTGAGTGAGAGATAGAGCATAATTGGGGGGTGGGATTGTGAGGAAAAAGGAGAGAGGGAGAAAGGGAGAAGCAGATTCACCACTGAGCAGGGAGCCCAATGTGGGGCTCAATCCCAGGACCCTGGGGTCACAACCCAAGCGAAAGGCAGATATTTAAGCAGTTGAGTCACCTAGGTGCCCCAGATTGCTAGAAATTAAATTATTGTTTTTGAGCTTCTTGTGTGATAAAGGCATTGATATCTGTGCCCTAAATTTTAAATCAAATACTTTTATTGTCTAATATCAAGATTGCAGATTCTAAACCCAGCCTAGATTTTTAACCTATTTTAACCTTGCTTAGTAGTATTACTGTGGGCAAGCTACATGATCCCTTACAGCCTAGTTTTCTGACCATTAATTAAAAACAATAACAACACTGTCTATA
Organism: Nyctereutes procyonoides; assembly: GCF_905146905.1. Classification (NCBI taxonomy): domain Eukaryota; kingdom Metazoa; phylum Chordata; class Mammalia; order Carnivora; family Canidae; genus Nyctereutes; species Nyctereutes procyonoides. Next base: position 1,679,619 of record NW_026575158.1, on the reverse strand, counting down.
GCAAAAAGTTGTTGTGAGAATTAGATGACATAATGTATGTAAAATTCTCAGCACAGTGTCCTGGACTGGCAGATACTAAGTGCCAATACCAATAGACGATATTATTATTATGATAGCCAAATCTATCACTCCAGAAAACTACAGGGCTATTACCCCAAAGATACTGATATAGTGAAATGTTGGGACCCCTGCACCCCAGTGTTCATAGCAGCAATGTCCATAATAGACCAACTGTGGAAGGAGCCACGATGTCCTTTGATAGATGAATAGATAAATAAAGAAGATGTGGTCTATATATATAATGGAATATTACTCAGCCATCAGAAAGGACGAATACCCACCATTTGCTTTGACATGGATGGAACTGGAGGGTATTATGCTGAGTAAAGTATGTCAATCAGAGAAGGACAATCATCACATGGTTTCACTCATATGTGTTATATAAGAAATAGTGAAAGGGATTATAAGGGAAAGAAGGGAAGCTGAGTGGGGAAAAATTAGAGAAGGAGACAAACCATGGGAGACTCCTGACTCTGGGACACAAACAAAGGGTTGCGGAATGGGAGGTGGGTGGAGGGATGAGGTGACTGGGTGATGGGCACTGAGGAGGGCTCTTGATGGGATGACCACTGGGTATTATACTATATGTTGGCAAATTGAATTTAAATTTTAAAAATTAAGTTAAAAAAAAACTATAGTGCTGGATCCTTGGAAGTAAACTTTTTTCTATTACTGATTTTCTTTGGTCTGTTCATTTTTTAGCATAATCACTAAAAGTTTTGCACTTAGAAAATGTCAGTCTCCTTTGCCTATTGTTCTAGAGAATATCAGAGTTTTTCTTAGAGGTCACCGGGTCCTGATGATAGAAGCCAACAGAGTTTTAACAGTTCTTTCCTGCAGAGCAGCCCAAATGCTATCTCTTCTCTTCCCTTTTTATTTCACTGAAACCTCCTGTAGAATTTCTGTTTGCAACCTAGGGACTGACTGCAATTCTCCAGTCATTTTCAGAGCAGAAACCAGTTGAGTCCAGTCTAGGAAAAGTCTTTCTGGTTCATCTGGCAGACTGTTCTGATTGTCTCCTAGACTCACTCAAATGCTCTCAACGCCAGGAAAGGCCTCTTTCATTAGATAACAATTCAAAACATACAGAAGCAAATGGCTACTATTAAAAAAAAAAAAAAAGAAACATTGATTCCCTCACTTGAATAATAAATAATTCCCAATAAAGATCATGATGACAGAGCATATGCAATGACTTCAGAAAGAACCTGTGAGGATGTTTCACAAGAAAAATCCTTTTACAAATTACATTTACAGACGTGCAGAAAGTCAAAACTAACAGTGACTTAAAGTAACATTTCTCAGATACAGCTGCAGTAACAGAGCATTCTTTTAAAAGTGAATATATGGATTAAATATAGTTATTGTCTTTACACACACACACACGCACACACTGTAATCTGAAATCACTGGATAAAGCACCATTATTTAGAGCAATAAAAGCTTCAGTTCCTTTTTTTTTTTTTCCTTTTTAAGTCAAATATTAAGCTGGAATTTATTCAGACCCATCAAAGACTGGAAGTTATTCAGACTGGTTGAGTCAGTCATTTAAGGGAATATCTTATATCAGTTGCTTATTTTCAAGTTCTTTGAACATTTTTTTTCAACAAATTGAGGTTTTTAAACAAAATTCTCAATGAAAAAAACTGATTTGGCTAATGGCTAAGTCTACTGAATGCTTTGTTGTTATATTCATAGAAAGCGCAGAGTTTTTGTTAAATGTGTTGGCAGTTTGATTCAGCTGAAGTCTGTATGTCCACAGCTCTCTGCACATGTCCCATTAAAAACACCGGTTTGTATTCTAATTATGTGATCAATGTCCATCTGCTGCACTGGACTGTCACTTCTTTATGCCAAAGTACCTGGCATAGGTTAGGCCTCAAAACATATTCACTAATTTATGAATTATCTATGCTTCAATAATTTCTACCTGGTTGATTTTTTAATCTACAAATGTAAATAGTAGAAGGAAAAATGAAAAAATCAAAGGCTGTGTATAAGACGCATGTCTGTTATTTGGAAAATTGCTTATAAATTTTTATTTGAGATGAGGACATATGGTTCTGATTATTAAAACAAAAAGCACTAATACTGAACACAGACTTTTTCTTTTAAGGAGAAAAGGGAGAAATATGATCATGTCCTGAAAAAAGCTTGAATGAAATGGAAACATGCTATTTACCTGATGTCAAGAATGAGCCTAAATCTTAAAAATTAAAATGTAAAATTAAAAACCTCTCCTTATTAAAAAAATTGTACTAATCTTGGTTGTATTTTGGGTAAGAACTTTTTCAAAACAGATGATGTTCCCTTCATAACCTAAAATGTTTCATGCATATTCATTTAGATTCCTAAGAGGATCTCATTATCTCATCCAAAAAAGAATTAATGATCCTTAATGGTTTCCGATGACACTTTGTCTTTGTCCCTTTCTCAATCGTGCAAATGACTTTAAGCATACAAATGTTTCTGCTCATGTTTTGACCTCTAAAGTCTCTTGTATGATCACAGGATTGAAAAGAAATCATTCTTCCTACACTGTCATGAATTATATATATTCCTCTTTTTACACATGGTAAAAAAAAATGTACCTGGGTTTCCTTTATATATTTGTACCAGATTTTTAGAATCAAAAAAAGCAAAATAAGACAGGGGCACTTGTTGAGTCATAGAGGACAAGATGGTACTGATTAAGAAGAACCCTCTATGCCTTTATAGGGATTTGGAGCCCATTCCTAAAAACAATGGGGAATCATGGAAAAGCCATTTGGAAGGAGTAAATTAAACAAACCCAGGGTTCAAATACAACTTCACTTCTACACAATCTCTCAGCTCTACAACAGACATAATAAACTAATTCATTATAACAATAAAGTGAATGTCAATGATTTAGTACAGTACCTGACACCTAATTGATACACACCTTATAATGTATCCAGTTCAACAGTTTATTTAGAAGTGCATATTATAAGAATGAACCATTTATGGTTGAAGAGGATCTGGAGTGGGAAGAGGACGATGATGATTTCATTCTTCCTCCTATTTCACTGTATTGCAATACAGAGTCCATCCTGGTCTGGCTTTAAGGTGAAAACAAGCCTTCTCCTTCAAAGGCCTATGTCCTCTGCTATTGGATGGTTGTTGAGGAGAGGGAAGATAGCTGTCAGCTTGCATTCCTGGGCATCTGTCTATATTGGGATGGCAGTCCTGGTCTCACACTCTCTCTGCTTTTATCTACCTTTGGTGAGCTCTACCAATATGGTGGTCTCATGTAGGCCATGTGTGGTTTTGGGGGGATGATTCATCTTCATTCCAATCCCATTGCAAGCAAATTGGTTATTCACTCAGGGAATGGCAACCACATCTCTGTGTGTGACCCTACAATAGTCTGCCCCCAAGCCTTCCATGGATATTATGTTGCTTTGTTCTCTGCCACCAAGACAGTTCAAAAGCTTTTGCCTCCTTTACCCACTGTGCTCCTTCCTGTAGAAACATGTCAGTTGCTAAGATCTTTTTAAGAAACTCAATATGGGAAAGGCATTCTTTTCTCCCCAAGCACTCTACACTAAGTTTCAAACAACAGGGAAAAAATTTCCCTATAAACCTCCCAGCTGTGAGATCTTTGGGTGAGATGTATGAATCATATTCTAAGTTCACACACACACACACACACACACACACACACACACACACCCTTAAATCCAAGGAAAGCTATCACACTTGCTCGAGAACTTACTTCTTCATACTGTTTCTCCGTGCTGTAACTTGACTGGGCTTGCAGACTGCAAGATCCAGCCTGGGGCCAAGAGCCAACAAACACTTAACGATGCCCTCTGAGCATAACCTGCCTTGACTACTGAAATTGTATGGGTCAGAGAAGTTAGATACTTCCACCTTGGGCAGTTTGCTTCCATCAAAGCAGATGATCTTAGGTCTGGTTCTTCTCTCCTCATCAGATGCCTCCTTATCTGACACAGGAGGGTTGGATGGTAAGAAGAGCAGGGACAGTCTGCCTTATTCTGAAGAAAATACGGAGGATTCCTCCTAGACATTTTGGGAGGAACCGGGCTACTTCTTCATCTGTAAATAGGATAATCTAGGGTGTGGAGCAAAGATAAAGAAGCTATCATTTGTACTTTGGAATAGAACAGAAAGGAGTAGGTTGGATGTTTTGAGCTAAAGCAGCGGCTCAAAATAAATAAATAAATAAATAAATAAATAAATAAATAAATAAAGCAGTGGCTCACATCAGAATTAGGGTAGAAAACAAATAACTAAAGGGGAAGTGGGGAGCATACTGCCTTAATCATCTGTACCTACTTGTGTGGCTTGTCAATACCTAATTTTTCCAAGGCTGCCTCATTTTGTATACAGTGCAACAAAGCATTTTAGAGTTAAGGAATATCACCCAAATCCATATGCAACATTTTATTCCCTTTTGCATCATGAAGACATGGATTCCATGTCACCAAAGGGACGTTCTTCATCACTTCATTGGCTTTGTTTGGGGAATCCTGCTGGTTACTCATTTAACTGTTGGCATGGCTCCCACTGAATGCTAGTGTTGTGGCAATGGTGGCATCATACAAGTTTTTCTGCTAGAATTGCTTTGCTGTTAGGAATGGAAGCAAAATAAAATCTGATGTATTTTAAAAATATATTTACATAACCACATTCCAATTTTCCTTTTTTCTTAGTCCTTATTGGGGGCTTTTATTATTTAACTTATTAATTAATATCTCAACTTGGTGATTTGAAACTGTCACTGGCAAACCATGTATTTACAGTTGCAAGCAGTCAGGGAAAGTTACATTTTGTATTATCCTTAGGCATTATAAATTCCTGAGTGTTATGCAAAGCATTACTAGAATGATTTGCACAACGGGGGGTTCAGTTTTTAATAAAAGTGACTCTTATTTTTAATTATAGCAATTAAGATCTTCTTATTGGCAGGAAGACTACTGCTTTGCAGTCCTGAGGTTTTGCTTCTGTGATTCCACCAGGCTTAGAGTATATTCTACCCTTTTGGTTGTGGTTATTCCCATCTCAAGATTATTGAACATAGATAAGTAAGGCACACAAATCTTCAAAATATGTCTAAGGAACTGTTCTTATCTAGATGGGCTCAGATTCTTATCATATCAGGAAAAGGAAAGAAAAAAGCAGCAATACATAAGGAATGAGTACGTATTTCTGTGGAAACCTTGGTTTAAAATATTTTGTCAGTATAACATATTGTGAATGGATATTATACTTCAGCTTGGGTACATGCTTGAACAATATGTTTTAAACAAATGACACGTTCATTTTCTCACTCTCTATATGTGATCCTCTTAAAGAAAAAAAAACTCATACAGGAATTAAATCTGCCAAAATGCCAAGTCTGTGACAGTTCTATTTCTGTGGTAGACCTAATTAAACCTGAAATTTTCCAATATTTTTACTGACATCATTTATGTTGTAATTAACACTTTCTACTGGTAAAGATGGTTGTTTTCAGATGAAGTGTTTCATCTTGTTGTGGTTAAAACTAAAAAACTGAAAGAATAAAACCATAATTACGAAAATTTCCTAGCCACAAGTTTGCACATGAGACTGCTCTACACCTGAGCAACAACAAAAGGTAATTAAATCCAGATGAGTATAAGATTACAGAATCATAGAGCACTGCCTGGTGTTTCTATCTTTCGTGTATATTTTAACAATATTCGCAATTTGGCAAGCTATTTTGAAAATGGCATTATTAAAAACCTATAAAAATGTATATTTTGAGCAGATGGCACAGCAAAGTATAACAGTGTAGATGATGAAGAATCAGAAAACTATATATAAATATTATGATGACACCTGGAAGTCTGTACAATTTATATAAAGAAGCATAACATTTGGGAACATAAGAATCTGTAGTCTGACACACACAGACACACACACATCTTTTTGGATAAAAGTGTTAGGCTAGATAATATTACAGGGGCCCAATAGGTAAAGAATCAAACTAATTTCTTAGTATTATTGCAATATTGGCAGTGTGTGTTTCTAAAGTTCCATATTTCACCCAAATTCATTAAAAAATGATAACAAAGAATAGGAGCTCCACTCTCAATAGTTTTCTTTTACGTGGAACAAGGTTGGAATAAATGGGGAAAAAAACCCCTGACATTCTACCCTATGGGTCATCATAAAAAATGAGGAGAAAAAAAGACATAGCTGTTAAAGAATCATCCAATCTGTTGTACTGATAGGCAGGCATAAAAGTGCTGAGAACCATACCTCAGGTTGGCACAGCCCGCTGAAAGCAAATTTGCTGTGAATGATGATAATTTGTACTGAAAGAAATTAGTGCCAATTTGATTAGGAATTGCCCTTCTGTTCAGATTTCAGTGGCTAATATATCCTGTCGTGGTTACAGCTTTATCGAGGATATAGGAGTGAAACAAAAATGATTCAGAGAGGAAAGAATGATTATAGGGAATATTCTACGGTGATTTGTATTTTTTTTTTTTTTAAGTTTACTTAATTTTTACAACTTTAGTTCCTAAAACTGAAGGCACAGGAACATTAACAGAATCCAGGTCCTCATGACAAGCATACTTTTCCTTATGTCTCTCATAGGGCAACTGAACAACCATGGCAGCTCTAATTGGCTCTCCTTCCATCAGTAAATCAGCACAGTTCTTTTAAACTTCTGGAGAGATTCTATAAATAGATTTTACTCAATATTTTCTTAACCATTACATGTCTGAGGTATGAAGAATGTGTTGGCTCTCCCTTCATTATTAGTTGACAAAGTTCACATCCCTTCTCCTTTGAATTTTCAAGTGTAATTTGTGCATATCCCATTGAAATCTATCAGTCTTCATTCAATTTGTGATAAATCAACTTAGAAATCAATCAATCATCAACTTAAAAAAATATAGTTCAAGATGGGCAAAGATAAGATGATAGGGAAGAAGTAAGGAATATCTTAACCTGAGCATTTATAAGACTCACTTTCTCCATTTATGTCTCTGAAATGCCATCTTTCCAGAGAAGATTTCATTCCTCACTCTAAATAACATAGAGATGTACCCCTCCACCGCACACACACAACAACATACACATCATACCATATACTCATCCTTATATTTTCCTTGAGAGCAATTATCACGACCCACGGTTTATTAGTACTTGTTTGTTTGCTTATTTTGTCTCTAATAGAATATTATTTCTATAGGGTCAATCATTTTGCCATAGATCTAAATAATGCCTGGCACATGTTACTTATAATAATAACACTTAAAGAGTTCTTACCATATCATTCATTGATTAATTTTGCCATGAAATAAATACTACTCACATCTCCATTTAAGAAAAGAGAAACCTGAGCACAGAGTAGTTAAGTATTTGTCTAAGATCATACAACTAGAGCTGGAGGGGCTGCAATCTGAACCTAAATACGTGGCCCCGGAGTCTGGGCTTTAATCACAGTGTTAGACATCCTTAAGATATATGTTTGCATTAATAAATTGATTAAATAAATTTTATTAATTAAGTCCCTTTTAAAAAAAAATATTTTATTTATTTATCATGAGAGAGGCAGAGACTTAGGCAGAGGGAGAAGTAGGCTCCCCACTGGGATCCTGATGCAGGACTCGATTCCAGGACTCAGGGATCACGACCTGAGCCAAAGACAGATGCTCAACTACAGAGCCACCCAGGTGTCCCTTATTAATTAAGTCTTGAGAATAAAATAGACTTTATTGAAAAACGTGTCTAACCACTTTTCACCCATAGCCTTAGCCAAAGAATCAATGAATTTGGAACCTAAAAAGAGATGGGCGTTTATTCATGTCTTTGGTTTAAAATTCCCCTAAACCACCCAGTCAAAAAAAAAAAAAAAAAAAAACCACCACCCAGTCAAGAAACTTTTTTGTTGGTGTGTGTGTGTGTTTTCCTGTACAGACTTACCTAATATTTTATAAAATGAGACCTGCTATTAGCCAACTTGCTAATTAGGGTCATGCTTACCCTGCCAGAAAAACAAAGCATCTACTTGATTATTTATAATTATTACTTCCCATGGTAAGATTCCAAGCACTTGAATTTCAGAACGGAGCCAATTCTCTTCCAGGTCTCAGCCAGCATTCCACTCCTTATCAGGATGGAAATTGAGAGCCTGCCTTAAGTTAGATTTTCTTTAGTTGACATGATCAGTTGTCACAACAAGACTCTTGTCAGCATCCAAAGAGACTTGGCGATGAGTTTTTCCCTTTGCCTGGAGTTCATAGTTCAGTACTAGCAGGTATATGATATATGTGCTGACTTATACAGGTTTAAAATAAAAAACACATTGCTGTAAGTATTTATAAAGAATGTGGCGACTACCGCTGTCCCCTCTAACGAGGTGTGGTTTTAAAATGTACTTGGATTTCTTATCGACAATCTAAGCTTTCAGGTGTCTAAGCTTTTAGGTGAATCCCGTTTCCGAAGGTTGCTTATCTTTTGTTGCTCTGCCTGAATTCTCTGAAGCTGGAGTCTGTGTGGTATACTTTTGTAGGCTTCAGCTCTGATCTGCTCTGCAGCCTGGAACAAGATGAAAAATGAACTGCAAAATCTTTGAGAGTCAGGGCTACCTGCAGTTTTATTTACTCGATTTATAGCTCTAATCCAAAGGAAGGTCTTAAGGATGGCAGTAATAAATAACGTTCATTTTTAATAAAAATAAATAGAACATGCCAGTGCCTTTCAAAGTCTTGCCCTGCACATAATCTCAATAACATGAATTTCTAATGTTGATATTTTATTATTTGGAGTGTTCAGGCTATTGAAGCTCTGATACATTTAAAAAGTAAAAATGGTCTAATCTTCACCATGGGATTATTTATTTATTTTATAACAAAGTGCCCACTGCCCATGTCCTTAGGTAAAGGGAAAATGATACATCTATTTTCAGTATGAATAAATCATATGGACTTAATTTGTCCTATGTTTTACCAGTAACAGTTTGACTCCATTTTAAGCTATATGCAAGGCAGAAAAACATGTGCCAAGTTATAAGCATACTCTTTACATCCAAACCAGTTCTTTAATGTAATACTTAATAGAAAGGCTGAATAGCATCTGGTTTAGTGCAAGACATTTCATAGAATCCGAATACACATTTTTGAATTGAACTGAATTGGCTGAAAACACAAAGTATAAAGAGACTATTTTGGAATGACAGTTGATTTCTTGTCACTGAAGGAACACTTAATCTAGAGCAAACTTTTTCTAGTACATTCCTCCCTTGACTTACACAAACAACATTATTATTAGTAGTGCAAACATACACAACATACTCCCAAACAGAATGAGAAGAAGTAATAAAAGAGTAAATAAATAAAAATATTTTAAATATCTTTAAGTTGTTTGTTTATCTTAATTAAACACGGCATTGCTCAGGTAAAGTAAGTACTGAGTGTAACTCATTCCTGGTCTTATCCCAGATTTAATGAATAGGGTACTGCTGAGATGAAAGAAATCCAAATTGTCCTCTCAAAACAAAGCCACGTCCATTGCTGTGACCCCAGTAAAAGATGGGTATGGATTCAGAAATCTGATCTTAAGTATTTATTACTTAAGCCTAGACCACAAACCCAGAAGCTTCCAACTACAACCTTAGTGCAAATAAAGAACTATAGTCTCTAGAATCTCTTCCTTAAGAAATTATTAAACTTTCACTCTCCTTTTTTTTTGATGTTCCTCATGATTTTCTGTTTTCCCATAGTAATTAGTAGGCAATATTAAGTATTAATATCTAACATATTTGAGCATTTACTACATACTAGGCACTGTTCTAAGAGACGCATGTTAGCTTCAGTCCTCACAAAAACTTTAGGAGAACATGAGAGGAGGGATGAGGGAAAAATCATGAGCTCCGGTCCAATGTTCAGTATCCTTCCTTGCATCACTTCTTACTCCATGATCCCATACTTTCCTCCTCTGGCTTTGTTAATAATCTCATCATGTCTACAGATTGGTTCCTGGCCAGAGGCAAACACACAACCACCTTTCCTGGGGATGCAGCACCTCACAGTAGTATTGACATCATGTCCTTAAGTGTAACTATTTGTCTGTAGCAGGACCTGAGAGCTCTGTGAGTAGAACGCCTAAGGGAGAGAAAAAGAGTGAGAGAGAGAGAGAGACACAGAGAGAGAGAGAATAAGAAATATACCCTTCCATTTTATACCTGGCATCAGATGTGCTCTATCTAATCCCACTAAATCCCAAAGCTAAATGGCCAGCTGCCTCCCATCCAAGTCCTTTTTCCCTTTGCCTGGCACACCCAGACCAACTTTCTCCTGGCCCTAAACTCAGCTAAAGCTGCTTCCTCTCAGGCCTGGCCCCATCCCCAGGCATCTGCCCTAACAAAAGAGAAGTCAGAGTGTTGCCTGAGGGATAAAACTGAGAGAAAGAAATGAAGAAAGTTGCCAGTGAGCCCACTATAAAAAGCAGAGCAGCTCTTAAGAGAAGGCAAAAGAAGCCAGAGTTGAAGAAAAATCACCCATCAAAACAGGGCATCCCTGCTGCTCTAGCCATAGCCACAGCCCCAACTCTGGCCCCTGCCAGGTCAGCCCATGTGACTGCCCCTGGCTCAAAGGTGCCTGAAGAGAAGACTCACGGTGAGGGAGAATCCTGATGGCTGGAGGCCAAGGAAGCCAGAGAGAAGGAAGAACAACTGCAGAGGCAAGCAGAAGAGAGAATGAAGCAGCAGGAGGCAGAACACAGTCAGAAACAGAAAAAAGGTCATGTTCCTGAAGAAAAGATCGCAAGGAACAAGAGAGGCCTTCTCAGAGAGAACAGGAGCACATGGAGATAAAGAAGAAAACTTGAGCATGATATGAAAAGACCTAAAATTAAAGCTATAGATAAGAAAGATACCGGGGCACCTGGGTGGCTCATTCAGTTAAGCATCTGCCTTCAGCTCAGGTCACAATCCCAGGATCCTGAGATTGAGTCCCACATCAGACTCTCCTCCCTCTGCTCCTCCCCCTGCTTGTGTGCACACATCTCTCTCTCTCTCTCTCTCTCTCTCTCTCTCTCTCTCTGTCAAATAAGTAAATAAATAAATATTTAAAAAAGAAAAGAAATATGCTGACCTAGGAAATGGGGGTATAACTTGGTAAATATTTGCTCAATGAGAAATAACTTAAGTATTATATAGATGAACATAAAACAAAATGATTATCTAGTGCTATATATAAAATCACCGCGAACTCAGTAACTTAAAACATTGTAATATTATCTTGACCACTTCTAGGATCTTACTGTTGGTGATATCATGGATGTATTTGTCTTTGGATTTCTTCTATCATGTAGAAGCTACTGTATCATCCATTTGTGTGTGTGTGTGTGTGTGTGTTCTCATCACTAAAGCTACAACACAAGAAGCATTGATTCTGTCATTTGAAAGGATAATATACCCCCAACAGAAATGATAACTTGCCATTTATTAGGAAATCTGACCTCTGTGGTACATCAATGAAACTGTTGAAGATCAATGTGATATCTTGGGGTGGGGGATACCATTTAAAACTAAAGTTGATGAGAATCACTCTATCTTATAATTTTCTCCTGCACCATCTCTAGTTATTGGCAGAGAAATCAAGAAATGAAAGATCAACATTTTTATTTCCTCTCTGAGAAACAGTTACCCTGAAGGAGATCTTTTAGTTTAGTAGAACAAAACAGTGAGTCTATGGCTATATACAGTGGGATGGTTAAAGAACTTTGCACAATTAAATTAAGATAGGTGTCAGAGAGACACCTGGGTGGCTCAGCAGTTGAGTGTCTGCCTTTGGCTCAAGTTGTGATCCCAGAGTCAGGGATCGAGTCCTGCATCGGGCTCCTGCAGGGAGCCTGATTCTCCCTCTGCCTATGTCTCTGCCTCTCTCTGGATGTCTCTCATGAATAAATAAATCTCAAAAAAAAAAAAAAAGGATAGGTCTCAGAGAAGAAGGTTGGGAGATATAAGGACGAGACCAAATACTTTGGTACAATCAAAACAAAGGTGCATTCAGGCAAAGAAGTGAGAATAACCTGGAGGATAAGATAGAAATAAAATAGAGTGGACTAGAAGTCAAAACCTGAGGTCAAAGGAGTCCTTGTGACCATGAATTTCTAGAAATCACATATATTTGGGGAGCACCTTCCCATGGTACTGGGACAGTGGGCCCAGCTCATTTTACTCAAGTTTCATATGATACAATGACTTCAGATGATATCTATGTTACCATTCTATGTTATAAGCTTCCTGAAGAGTTACTTCATTCTAGAAATTTTTAACTAAGTTGGGATATTGGTGCCTTATTTGGCATCCTATTTTATACATTTTGTGCTACTTTCTGATTTTAGATGTGTGTTTTTGTTTTTGTTCTTGTTTTTGTTTTGTCACTATCTTACATGTCAAAACTTCAAGTATTTATGTGGCCAAAACCACTTGATGAAGGTAAGTCCTCAACTGAACTCAACTCCTATGTTCTGTATCCTGGGTCTCATTGCAATGGCTGGTGACTAAACCAAAGAATTTTCTGGAATATTATTTGTATAGATACAACTATCTAGATACTATATCTAATATAGACTTTGGTAAATGTAACTCATTGGTGGACTTCATGTAAAAATATATGAAGTAAATGAATCTCAAACTATCCCATGTTCACAGTACACCATATTTTTCAATGTTCATTATTCAGCAGATATTTTAAAAAGTTAATATTAAATATGGATTTCAACAGATTTGGTGTATTTCCTAGAAGAGGGAATAAAACTTTAAGGGAACTCAAACAAAATATAGAAAATAATAAACTAATATATTTATTAAAAGAGATTTAGAATGGTCAAAAGAGATTTTTAAATTACCCAATAAACAACATTATGTAAATAAAAAACATGACAGAAAGCTGTTTTACTACTTTCTTTAATTCATTTTACTCACCCTCATAGTATTATGATTCTTTTCACACTGATACAATGTACATGTATTTATCCTTAATTTTTTTTATAATAAATTTATTTTTTATTGGTGTTCAATTTACCAACATACAGAATAACTATCCTTAATGTTAAGTTAAAGAACCTTAGTTAAGTCTGAAAATATAGACTTGCTGATTGTGAAGTTTAAAAAAAAAAGAAAATTAATTTTTAAAGCAAAATAGCTTGCTGTGTTTTCTTGATCTAATTTCTCTTAGGGCTGACATTTCATATTATGTCACAGTTGGATTAGGGAGCTATCATCATCTTCTAGTTTACAAACTTATGAGTTTAACATGAAATGCTGCTCTGAACTTCTCAATGAATAGCCTTGTTCTCCATGACTAAATTAAGCATGTGAGATAATGCATCAACACTTTAAGGTCATAGTTTTGTTTAATGTATATAGAACATCAGCATAGCAAGTGGTGCACTGGGGTTTCTCCATTTCTCTGCAGCACATGTATTAATGCCAGTGGATATGCAGAGGGACCAAGTAAAACTGTCACATAAATATTTATTTAGGAGAACTTAATTTTTTTGAGGCTGTAAAAATGAAGTCTTATAGTGATAAAGGGGGAAAAACATTAAGTCAACTAAGTCAATATTTGAAGAGGGAGGGTGAATACCAACTGCCAATTTGCTAATCAGCTCTCATCAATGTCCAAGATGACTGTCTTTCATTGAGAATGCATTTCAGTCTCTGTTTATTAAATTTCAGATGGTTTACTAAAACTGCCAACAAGAGGACTAATTGATGCCAATTATAGGGTCTTTCTCAGAGGAATTGGAATGAGTCCACATGTTCATTTCACACACATGACTCATCTGCCCTCAATTTAATAGTGATGATTAGCCACCTTGATATCATTATAGATAAAAATACAATCCCTGATTTGTCTTATACAATATCTGAAGTTAAATCAAGATATCTTATTACTGGTACTGATACGACAGATTTCCCAGAATTTGAATTTTATTTTGTTTTTTTCTAATATTACCATCTGTGTAGAAATGCTAATTCAATTTCATAAGAAACAAGTATCTAGTTTTAAGATATTATTGAAATGGATCTTGAAAAGGTCTTTTTTTAGAAAATGCAAAAATAACACGAGATGTGCGACTCTAGCATACATCTGAATTGACAATGCAAGAAGCACAATTTTAGTTTAATTCTGAATGGCAGTTGCTATTTATGATGCTGCTTTTTAAATGTAAATAACTGATCATATCCCCAGAAGTTAATGTCCTCTTCTGCAAACGCTATTGAAACAGTCCTATTTAAAAGCTACATCTCTACAACATCACAATATTTTTATTCTTATAGGTAAAGAATAGAAATTATAGATCACAAAAAGAATGTCTCTCACATATTCTTAATAAAAAATGGTGGATTATGCCTTAAAATGAAGTAGGAGAATAGAGGATAAAATCTATCATTTATTGTGTTCTACTGTACACCAGGCATTGCACTAAGTATTTTATATGCATTTTCTAATTTAATCCTCAGAGCAACTTTATGCTGTAGATGTGATGATCTGTTCTTACGGATGAGGAAATGGAAACGAATTCTCTGGTGGCACCATTATGCAAGGAAGAATATAGCACAGAAATGAAAGGAGGCCTGGAGGGGATGACTTATAGCAACTACAGAGTTTTAATTGTGGATAATTTTGCTTTTAGTATAAAGGTTTTAATTGTGGATAATTTTGCTTTTAGTATAAAGGTTTTTATGAGTTCAAATAGTTACATACATGTTTGAGCAAGTATAATAAGAAAATTGGGATTTTTGTTTTTTAAAAGTATTTGTAGAAACTAAATCTGTTTATACATACAGATTCCACCAATCCTTTGTATACAATTAAGGTACAAAGGATTGGTGGAGTTTCTCAGCTAAGTAAAATTATATTTTTAAAATCTATTTTCACAACGTCACCCAAGTGCCTTCTTTAAAACACTACATACATAAAGTCTGATAAAAAATTAGCCAGAGACTAAATTTCCAAACATTTAGAAGGGGAGATGATCCTGTCAAAATAGCTATCAACAGTTTACAACTACTGCTCTTTCTATGTTAAGGTCATTTATAGCCTTTTATATTCATGGGATTTATAATAAATCTGGAGTACTGAAATGCCTTTTCTTTACATACTAATATTTATATTTCATTCTACAGAATAAATTGTTTCTGATAATAACATTGTATGAACTCTTCTATGACACACAATAACACAGGATCTAAAACTTCTGAATTAGATTTAAATAATTGTTTTAAAAGGTACATTAAAGAATTAATGGTTAACATTTATTTGTAAAAATAACTCTCTTCAAATGAACATATAAAATAAATTCTCTGATAGATATTAGCCTTTTACATGTCCCTAAAATAGGTGGGTTTTTTTTTTAACTTTTTAATTGAAAATGTTGAGATCCATGCAGTGCTCTATAGCTCTGTCAATGAGATTCAGGAAAATTTTAGTTTATATCTTTCTACATGTCTTACCTTTTTATTGTAGCTCAAAAATGTCTTAATAATAAAAGAAGCATACCCATAGCATCCACCTGGTTTCTAAAACAAAAAGAGTGGATAAGCAAAATAAGCAAAAATAACGAAAGTACCTAAGAAGGATAACTGCTCACCCTACCTGATCTTGAGACACTGCAAATCAAATTGAGTTAAGAGAGATAAACTATGCTTCAAAACTTAAATAGGCATTGCTTTCCTTGGGAATTCACCTGCTGCATCAGTTCTGCAATTTAAATTTATCACAACAACAACAAATTAAAAATCAACAAAATACTCAGAAATATATACCTGACCTTAATTCTAATTTGATTCACTTCCTTCATAGAAACATTTCACCTTCTCTGTTCTTTACTTGTTCTTGGCAAGTAGTGGTTCTCTTTTGTGCCTATCTTTCTATTAATTTCCATCTTAACTGGAAGAAATTCCTTTGGCCTAAGAAAACTGGCATAAGTGGACCAGATGAAAAGGGTACAGAAATATAAAAGGATTTACTTAATGAAATCTGATCAACTTTTCTAAGAATTTCAGAATCCTTCTTTAAGATCAAATGTGGTTGCATTTACACAGGGATTTCAAAGCTATGTTAAATAAAGCTATGAAAATTTTTGATATCTCCATATATAAGGAAAATAATATTGTGGAGGGATTTTGGGGGGTTTCTCTTTTTAGTTTTTTTTTTAATTTTGTTTTAATGCCATCATATCACCTTGGGCAAATGAATCAAGTTAATAAATGTACAAATAATTGAATGAAGTTTACACTAAGCATGGGAAAAGAGTTTAATTATTAAGCAAAGGCTTTTTAAAATATCAAACATTGTATGAGAGCTGAATGAAATTATTTTCTCCTAAGCTTATTTTTTGAAAAACCATAAGTATCAGACAATGTACATTGTACCCTAAAAGTTTTTTGTTTTGTTTTGTTTTTAAATGTACAAGATGCCTGTAAAGAATGGGACCTTAACATATTGTATATCCTGTTTTTAACTATGTTATTTATACACTGGGAATTTGAGATAAAAAAAAAGATTTCAGTGTTGTAGTAGAACATCATTTTGAATGTCAAAAATCCTCAGAGGACTTGGTAACAAGAGCCACTTAGTACAAAATATTCCATGTACTGTGATATACAGAGAACTATTCAGTAATGAGAAGGAGAAAATAGTGAAAAATAAATGTAGGTGTTACAACACTTGATAAGATTGCCAGGGACATAAAGGGAAACTCCGATCCATACATTATAGAAATGAATTAGAAGATGCTTGTCTAAAAGACACTTCTAGGGGCAGCCCAGGTGGCTCAGTGGTTTTGTCCCGCCTTGGGCCCAGGGCCTGATCCTGGAGACCCAGGATCCAGTCCCACGTCGGGCTCCCTGCATGGAGCATGCTTGTCCCTCTGCCTGTGTCTCTGCCTCTCTCTCTGTGTGTCTCTCATGAATTAAAAAATATATAAATATATATAAAAAATAAAAGACACTTCTATCAGAACTAAGATACTCACCTATGCTGGAATTTCTGTCTTGTACCTAGGTAGTTCACAGAATGTTTCAATTTTAAACAACTTCAACATGAGATCAATGTTTATGCCAGTAAGTATGTAAATTCTGAAATAATCATTCTTAGCTAGCAAAATCAGTAAAGAACATTATTAGTTTAAATGAGAGAAGAAGGGATGCCTGGGTGGCTCAGCGGTTTGGCGCCAGCCTTTGGCTCAGGGTGTGATCCTGAAGTCCAGAGAACGAGTCCCACATCTGGCTCCCTGAATTTGCGTGGAGCCTGCTTCCCCCTTGCCTATGTCTCTGCGCCCCCTGTGTGTCTCTCATGAATAAATAAATAATCTCAAAAAATAAAAAAATTAGAGAAGAAAATATAGTGATTATATAATATGCTCTATGATTTGAAAGCTATTAGAAATTTAAATGTCATAAATAAGAATGAATGAGGTCAGGTAAGTGATTATTGAACATATTTATTACAAAATGTACAGATTATTTCTAGGAAATAGGTCCATCCTCAATACTTTGCATATCTAAATCTTACTTCTAATTTATAAATATATTTAATGTATATTTGTGTATCAATATATATTTAAATTTATAAGTAGTATACATTTTTTCCCAAAACATTTCTACAAAGCTCCACATCCTTTTCCCATAAAAGTCCATTAAAATACATGTTATGTACTTGATATATTTGGTAATGCTTTGTATAGAAATAACTTCACAGAGAAGAAAGTTCAAAATCAAAGAACATTTTTGATTAGATGAAAATAAAGATTTATTTATGGAATGATGGAGATTTAGAATAAAAACTCAGTGGTTAAGATACAATAAAAGAGAAACAATAGAAAGCTAATGCTGATCATTTCTTTTCTTTTTCTTTTTTTAAATTTATTCATGAGAGACACAGAGAGAGAGCTAGAGACCTAGGCAGGCGGAGAAGCATGTGAGACTTGATCCCAGGACCCCGGGATCATGACCTGACCCAAAGGCCAATGCTCAACCACTGAGCCACTCAGATGCCCCCTGATGAATTCTTATTAGCCTCTTTGCATCATTGTGATAACACATAAAATACATTGAGTTCATTTGATATTAACGTCTTATACGCATGCATAATGGTACCTACAATTGAGTATTCACCACAAAATGCAGAAGCACAAGACTAAATACAGTAAATACAAATTAATCCTCACAATATAAAATATCTACTGGTAAGCCCATTTTAGAGAAACAGAAACCAAGTTGCAGCAATGGTAAAACACAATGTCAGTTAATTAGAAGGCATTGAAGCAGGGATTTTAACCAATGTTCTCTGATACCAAACCCTCTGTTCTTTTCACACCATATTGTTACTACAATTACTTGTTTCACAACATTCATGGTTTGTCTCACATGAATTAGGCATTGTATTAGGTGCTAGGTACTATGCTAGGTCTTAGAAGTGAAGGAGACAGACTGCATGCCAAAAAGTATGCATTTTGCTGGCTGGCATACTTGAATCTAAATTCAGGTTCTGCTGCTTGCCCAACCACTACAGACAATGGACTGATCATGTAAGTTTTTAGAGTCTTGCTTCCTCAATTAAATGGAAATGACAGTTGGATCTCCTTCATACCGTTGTTATGTGGATTGTCATGAGGATGACATACTTAGCATAGCACCAGGACATGTTACATGCACACAAAACAGTATGTGTCATTATGAGTACTTCATAGAGTTATTCAGAAGATTAAACAAGTTATTATTATGAAATTATTGGCACATCAAAAATGTTAGTTTTCATCTTTCCCATTCTACTAGAAAAAGATGTAATATATAATTTTTGGATCAAATGATTTTGATTTTCTACAACAGTGAAACCCAGAGATTATTTACAAGAAATTATAGACATAACTTATTAAAGACATAATTATTATTGACCAAACTACTTATGAATCCGGTCTGGGTTTTATAGCTTATATGAAAATAAATTAATAGAAAATCATCTAGGACATTTTGTTCATGAAGACAAAAAATGTCTTACTTTTTTCATCTCATATGTTAAGACCAGAAAGATTGAATTTACCTTATTTGTATTCAATGAACAATATTTATTGAATGTGTATATCTTTTTTTTTAAAAAAAGATATCAGTGCTTGTGTATGGGTATGTTTTCAAATTATGCTAATTCGAGCAAGATACATGTAAGAGGAAGAGAAGACAAGAAAGATAGAAATATTTTGGCCTTGAAAAATTTGTTTCTATCTTAATAATAAAATCAATAAAGTTGTTTTAAATTGATTCAGATGTTTGCGGCCCATGAACATTCAGATGTTCAGTGATGGGATGTCTCTTGCAAAAGTGTTAGAAAAATTGTCTGAATCTGCCTTTGCCATTAAATCAGTGAAACAAATCTTGTTTCTGTGGGACTCTTTGTGTGAATAATAATAACAATGTCTAGCATATATTGAATACTTCATAAGTCAACTTCTTTGTATTTATTAAATCATTTAATAATCCAGACAGTGAAATGAGTATTATTATTAACTATAGGTTAGGGATCAGTGGTACTGGGGGGGAATTTTTTTTTAAACAATTTTATTTATTTATTCATGAGAGACACAGAGAGAGGCAGAGACATAGGCAGAGGGAGAAGCAGACTCCCTCCCGGGAGCCTGATGCAGGACTTGATCCCAGGATTCCGGAATCATGAGCCAAAGGCAGATGCTCAACCACTGAGCCACCCAGGTGCCCCTGGGGGAAAAAAAAATAATGTTCTGAGTTCAAAGCTACTTTGTACTAGAGTCTGAATTAAAACCTAGATGATCTAGTACCAGGGTTGCTCAAGCAATACACTATATAAAATGATAGACCCAAAGATCTCCCTTCCAGCACTAACATTTTTGGCTATGAAAAGTGATTTAACATAAAGTTGACTGCCTAAAGATGTGAAATTTTTTTACATTACAATCAAGATTCTTCACAATATAAATTCTGATCTTAAGAATTTAATTCTTAAGAACAATTCTCATAGGATATTTTTACTTTCATAGAGCAACTCCCAGATTCTTCTATTTCTATTCTTCCGGTAGAATTTTATAAGAAATGGTTTATCTTCCTGTAGAGCTTTCTTTCCTCGATGTCAATATAATTTTTTGTTACAGATTTAAAACATTTTATTATATTTTTTGTCAATTATTGGTCAGCATCTGGGAATATGTACATTGAGTTAAAAATATAGTTCCCAGTAGTAAAATTTAATATAATCTGAAAGACATTAACTCAAGATATATTGGGTTATAGGTATGTCATATATGTACACACACACACACACACACACACACACACTACTGGTAAATGAATCAATCCAGAATTTCAGATGCCAAAGTCTATTTGTCACCCCATTGGAAGTTTCAGCCATACTCCTAGAAGTCGGGAGGTGGTGGAGAAGGAGGGTGTCACTTTAATCTTCATTCATTTTCACTTGTATTTAGTTAATTCATAAGGCCAGTGAAACCTGTATTTTAAAAAGAAAGGAATGGGGTAGCCTATTCACTCTCTCTAGGTGTATGCAAACCACTTGAAACCAATTAGGTGTCAACAGAATTGTTAATTATCCTGGGGTCACCACCTTTTGTGAAGCCTTTCAGAGTAAAAGGGAGGTGTGGCTTAGCTCACAGCAGGTTCAAACAGCCCTCTAATTGACACATTTTATACTCAGCAGTTGGGTTGGCTAGAAAAGGTTCACATTTGCTTTCCTTCCACAGAAGAAAATGGATGGACTATTACATTTATTATTCATTTATTTATGAAGCAAATACCTTTGAGTCTCTAGTTTGAGCTCCAGGGTTTGGCAATCCCATGGTAAATAAGGACAGGCATTGCCTCATGGAGCTTACATTCTCTTTTTGTGTGAAAATGCCATTATTTCCCAATTCACAAATAATTAATTAAGTGGAATTAATTGTAAAATATGTCAGAAGATTCTAAGTCCAAGGGCTTTTGAAGCTTAGGTTACTTTGTTTCCTATTTCTGAACACCTGGAAGGAGGTGGTCCACCTTCACTCAGGCTAAAGAATTAACAAATTCTTCATAAGGACAGCACATATCACCAATAAGACACTAGTTTTCCCTATCTACATCCCCAAATCCCCTTTGAAGAAACCACCACCAATACCTTTCTATTACCACCATCCCAAAATGGAATGTGGATTTCATAGGAACCTACACTTTTCCATGGAATCAGTTAAGAATTATTATTCTTGGATATACTTGGCAGCACCCTTAAGAATTTTAATATGCTGTGTAGAAAATATCTTAAATCAGGAGCCAAAACCTCTGGGTTCTGATTCTTGCCCTTGTACTTAATAGCTGACTAATAATAGGCAAGTTTTAAACTTCTCTTTCACTTCCCTCTTCCATAAAATGAGGATAATACTATCTCTTGTTTGTTTACTTAACAGTGTTAATATAAGGCTTAAATATATATATAACAAAGTAGTTTGAAAATTAAAGAATAGTACATAAATATAAAGCATTTAAAAATCACTATGCTTTCATTCTAAAAAATGAAAATAACAATGCTTATAATTTTCACAGCATAATTGTGAAAACACAGCAGTTTTCAAAGTGTGGTCAGAAACCCTTGGTTGCTCTCCAGCCCCTGCAGAATGATCATGAGGTCAAAACTATTTTGATAACAATACTGCAAAGAGTTATTTATCTTATTCATTCTCATTTGCTCGTGAGTACATGGTAGATTTTTCTAGAAGCTGTCTAATACATGATATCACAACAGATTAAGTGCAGAAGAGATGATAATCCAGATAGTGTCTTCTTCAAGCCAGGTATTCAAGAATTTTTCCAAAATATTAAAAATTCCACTCTTCTCAGGAATTACTTTGTTGTTGTTTTGTAAAATTATTCAAAATTATTCAAAGTAAAAAACCATGTAATGAGTTTATTATTTATTCATGCTTATATTAACATGTAATAACTATTAGTATTCCTTTCGAATGAAATACTATTTTTTAATTTCTCCATTTCAGTTTATCATAGAATGGAAGGGGAGGAGGGAGCTGGGATGAGGTGACTGGGCAACGGGTGCTAAGGAGGGCACTTGATGGGATGAGTACTGGGTGTTATACTCTATGTTGGCAAATTGAATTTAAATTAAAAAAATAAAAATAAAATAAATTTCTAATAGAGTTACTATTGATAAATATAACCTACATACATAAACTTGTTGGGGTCTTCCACATTTTTTGAGTCAAAATGGTCATGAGGCAAAGAAATTAGAAAACTACCTAGCGAAAATAATATATGAAAAGGGGCTTTGTATCTGTGAAGCATCACATACATAAAAAAATTGTTGAAATAATCATTGCAT
The DNA here is from genome assembly GCF_905146905.1 of Nyctereutes procyonoides. Classification (NCBI taxonomy): domain Eukaryota; kingdom Metazoa; phylum Chordata; class Mammalia; order Carnivora; family Canidae; genus Nyctereutes; species Nyctereutes procyonoides. The sequence goes on along the minus strand of NW_026575158.1, from coordinate 1,657,174 downwards.
TAGAATTAAGTAGGACGTTTTTGAATTGACCCATATAATTTACTAGCTCTTTCCTACTTTGTGTTCCAAACAACCTATTTCAGTACAAATGTTTCTTATACACCTATTCTAACTTAGGAGTCTACTAGCATATTTATGTGGATTTAAAAACTAAGGTAATGACCTTAAATAATGGCAGAAGAATATAAATGAAATTCTTGTGTCGATCACTAACCCAGTGCTACTGCATTATTTAGCATGCTAAGACTACCAGTATACCAACACTTTCTTTCTGGGGAAAATGCCATATTGGTGGCAAGTAAATTCCTATTAGACACTGAAAGAAACTAAAGGTTGAAGAATGGAAGTATTTATCCCCCTGCCCCTCTTGGTTTGGGTGCTTGGGAACATTGGGCCAGCCAACCAGGAACTCCTACCTAGGGTTTTGAATCTTAAAACAATAAAGCAAAATCACAAAGAGAGACCAAAACCTCTTATCAGTGATGGCAGGGTTGAGAATCCAGCTGTGTGCTAGTGTCTGCCCTATAGTGTCCAGTAATAGCAGCTTTTTTTTTAAAGATTTTTATTCATTTGAGAGAGAGAGAGCAAGAGCTCTCTCATGAGAAGGTTAGAGGGAGAGGGGGAAGGAGCCTCCCCGCTGAGCAGGGTAGCCGATGCCATGTGTGGTTTGATCCTGGGATCCCAGGATCATGACCTGAGTTGAGGGCAAACACTTCACCAACTAAGCCACCCAGGTGCCCCCAGTAGTAGTAGCTTTAATGTCAAAAGTTCTGTCCACATTAGCCTAGCCTCCTTTGGTTCAAATCCAAATTCTGAGTCTGATTCTATAGCTTTCCTATAGATGTTGTGAGTTACTTTTTACTCAACTAGTTAACTTCTTTCCTGCTTATTTAGCCAGGATTGGTTTCTTGTGATTTGCCACCCAGAACCCTATAAATTCTCTCTACTCAGCTATATAGTTTTGGGCATTTCATTTTTTTTATTTTTAAGATTTTATTTATTTATTCATGAGAGGCACAGAGAGAGAGAGGCAGAGACACAGGCAGAGAGAAAAGCAGACTCCATGCAGGGAGCCCAATGTGGGACTCAATTCCAGGACCCTGGGATCCCGCCCTGGGCTGAAGCCAGACATTCAACTGCTGAGCCACCCAGGCATCCCGAGGGCATTTTATTTTAGTCTGCTATGTACAAGCTGTGTATTTAGGCAAATTATTTCACATACTACTACTCCTTGTAATTTTCTCATTGGTATCCGTTTAGTCATCTGTATTTTGGGAATTCTGTTGTGAGGATCAAATGAAATAATGCATCAAAACTTGGCACAATGTCTGTGTGCCGGATTTGAGATATGGTTATAAAAAAGCCCACTCCAAAAAAAAAAAAAGCCCACTCCAGAAATAAATTGACTCTTAGATTCATGTGGGTAAATACAGACCACAGTGCATTATACTTGCATTGTTTTAAGATTTTCTTTTTTTTTATTTTATTTTATAAATTAATTTTTATTGGTGTTCAATTTACCAACATACAGAATAACACCCAGTGCTCATCCCGTCAAGTGTCCCCCTCCATGTGTTTTAAGATTTTCTTTCCTGAGGGTACATGTAGAGTTTAATAAAAAATAGCCAATGGCTTTTCAATTAGATTTCAGATTCCTTTAATCTACTACTGTTGACATGACATATCAAATCATCATTTCTTCTTTCTGATTAGAACTCATTCTAATATTGTTTCTCAAAGCAGTGCTATTGGTACTTTGGGTAGGGCAAGTCTTTTTGTATAGAATTGTTCCAAGCATAGCAGGAATTTATCATTACTGACACTTGCTTATTAAATTCCACTAACTCTCTAAACTCATGACAACCCAAAATAACTGTAGGGGACAATTCCACCCCTAGTAGAGAATGATCGTAAGTCTTAACTGCTCCATAGTATAGTCACACAGTGATCTATTCTAACATATTTTTAAATAATTAGATGTGGATAAAAGAACATACTTAATATAATAATGTTCCCAGACTGAAAATTAGAATGCTGAAGAACCAAATACTAAAACTTAGAATGATCTTAGCAAATTAAAGTGGATGACAAAAAAAGGGATTTATTATACTATATACATGTTTAAAATCATTGAAGAAAAACATATTCATAATATTGTGAGAGACTCTGAGAACATATAGCCCAGTTTTTCTCTAAAGTCAATGTGTCTCAGAATTGTCTGAGCTTAATATAAGTGTTAACTCCTATTCCAGAATTACTAAATTGGAATCCCAGTGATGAAGCCAGTACATGATATTTTTGCATCAAAGCATATAGTTTGTAAATGTACAATGCTTTAAAATAATGGACTTTACAGGTTTTACTCATTCAACAGAAATAACAAATAGGTTCAATAACACAACTTATTAGCACCTACTATGTGACTAGCACTGTACTGTGTACCAGGGTTAAACACATAAATACGGCACTGAAATCCAAAGGTTCGCTATTTAGTTGTGGGAAACATACATTAAATAATTGATGTGCAGTAATGTGAAAAGAGGTTCAAAAGCTGAAAAAAGGGAAGGGATTTAGTAAAGACAAAACAGTGACAGAAAGTACTTCCTAGAGGATCGAATAAAGTTTGTTGAGAGACAAATAAAAATTAACATGACAGAACATAAAGGAGATTTGCCCTTTATAAAAGATAGCGCTGTGATATACACAAGGATCCACTGACTTTGAGCAATAATGAAAGAATAGCATCTGTCGTGGTCAGGAGATTAGAGGTTAACATAAATGCATGTACTATTTATTTGGTTGTTTTGACCAAATTAATTTATTACTTAACTGAAGAAAAAAAAAGATTTAAATTCAAATGCATCTTAACTTAAAAATACAAGCAGATATAGCAGAAACAATATTTATTACAACAGATAGGGGCTTATTCAGCTTATTCAGGGGAAGCAATATTGGATTTCCCTAGAAAAGTATTGCATACTTACCCAGTGAATTATACTTCAGTTTTCCTTCCTTCTTTCCTTCCTTCCTCCCACTCTCCCTCCCTTACATCTGCCCATCCATCTGTCCATCTGTCCTTTCTTCTTCCTTTTTCTGTGTCAGCTTATAGTACCATAATACCAGAAAGCTAATTACATATCCAAGTTAGAAAGGAATCAGCACTGCCAGAGATTGAAATTTTATTTTAAAATCATGGCAAGGTGGTTATATCTATCTACAACTACACTTTTAACTATAGTTTGTCCTTTGGTGTGCAAAAAATGCTCCTTTCATAACTGCCAAATCACCACTACTTCAGACTTTTCCGTAAGTCACAAACACGCTTTTTTTTACAAGCACTCTCTTTTGCATGCAGTTGTCAAAGAAACATGTTTATGAATTATATTTATAATCTTTTTGTGAAATTTTATAATAGACAAAATTTCATAGTTTTTCCCCCAATGTATTTTTTTTTTTTTGCAAAGGATAGGAAAAACAGTGCTATAGCATATAGCATCACATATTTGTTTTGGGACCCCATATCTCGTGAGGGATATAATAAAAGTAATGAACACATTAATCCTGCAAAATGCATGTAATAATAGAAATTGTAAATTATATTGAGCACTTCACAGATGAGTTGATATTAGGAAGCTTTTTTTGGAGAGAACATGGTCATTGGATTCTTCCAAGGATGAATTCCAGAACTATCTATCTGCTTGACCCTATGGCCAGATAGGTTGCTTGTTCTCTCTCTGTTTCAGTTCTCTCATCTGTTAAACTGGAATAGTAATTGCATCAACCTGATGAGATCATTGTGAGAAGTAAGTGAGATAACAGAGATAAAGCACTGAGAGCAATGCTAGGCATAGAGTAAGGTCTCAGCATATGTTAGCTGCTACCATCGTCATCTTCCTCTTAATAAATTATAGCTATTATCTACAAAATGGGACTAAAATTGTCACTATCTTATGGGCTTGTGAAAGGGCAAATGAGATAAAGTATGTAAAATATGTAGTTGTTCATATCAAGTACTCAGTAGATATGAGGTATTATCATTATAATGCTTTTGCTACTATTTTCTATTTGCTGCCTTGTTCTTTGTTCCTATTTTTCTTTCTCTTTTGTTGCCTTTTGTAAAAGGTTTTATTATTTTATTTATTTTTTAAAGATTTTATTTATTTATTCATGACAGAGAGAGAGAGAGGAAGGAGAGAAAGGCAGAGGCACAGGGAGAGACATTTCTCCATTTTCTCTCCTTTCTCAGCATATTATTTTTTTTTTGTTGATTGCCCTAAAATTTGCGATATACACTTAAAACTAATGCAAATCCACTTTTATTCAATCTTTTAAAATTATTTATTTATTTATTCATGAGAGACACTCAAAGACAGGCAGAGAGATAGGCAGAGGGAGAAGCAGGCTCCCTGTGGGGAGCCTGGTGTGTACCTCAATCCCAGGACCCCTGGATTATGACCTGAGCCCAAGGCACTCAACCACTGAGTCACCCAGGTGCCCTGCAAATCCACTTTTAAATAATATTATACTGCTTGACCCAACATGGAGCTCAAACTCATGACCCCATGATCAAAAGTCACATGTTCTCCTGACTGAGCCAGCCAGGAGCCCCAGGAAAAATGGTTTTTATTTTACTTTCATCTATTCCTTTTCCAGTGCTCTTCCTTAATTTATATAGACCTGAATTTCTAACCTGTATTATTTCCTTCTCACTGAAGAGCTTTAACATTTCTTATAAGGGAGGTCAATGGCAACAAATCCCTCTGCATTTGTTTGTTCCCCAATGTCTATTTTTCCTTTACTTTTGAAAGATAATTTCATAATATACAGAATTTTAGGTGAGTGGATCTTTTTCTTTCAAAACTTTAAATATTTTATTTCATTTTCTTTCTGTTTGCATGGTTCCTAAGAAGTCTAATGTAATTCTTGTCTTTGTTCTTTTACAGGTAAAGTGATTTTCTTCTTCAACTTCATTCAATGTTTTTTTCTTCATCTTTGGTTTTCTAAAGTTTGAATATGATATGCTGAGGTATAGTTTTTTGTTTGTTTGTGTTTTGTTGTTGTTGCTTTTCATTTATCCTGCGTGATGTTGTCTGGATTATCTGGATATGTGGTTTGGAGAAATTTTCAGTCACTCTTGCTTCAAATACTTCTTCTGTCTTTTTTTCCCCTTTTTTCTCCCTCTGGTATTTCCATTAAGCATATGTATTAGTCAGGATTCCCCTCGGAAACAAACCTATAGATATATTAGGAGGAACTGACTCTTGCAATTTTGGAGGCTGAGAAGTTCAACAATCTACCCTCTAAAAACTGGAGACACAGTGGGGTCACTGTTTTAATACAGTCTGAGTCTGAAGGGCTGGGAACTAGGAGAGCTGATGATCCAAGTCTCATTCCACAGACAGGAGATGACCAATGTCAGGTACAGAGGGTAAATTCTCCTTCCCTCTTCCTTTTTGTTCTAGTTACACTGTCAAAGATTGGATGTTGTCTGCCCGCACTGGAGAGGGCCATAATATGCTTCACTTTGTCCAGATGCTAATCTCATCCAGAATCACTCACAGACATACTCAGAAACAATGTTTAGCCAAATATCTTGACACCAGTGAAGTTGACACATAAATCCAGCCAAGTTAACAAATAAAATTCTACAACCTGATGTATATTATACCTTTTGTAGTTGTCCCATGGTTCTTGGTTATTCTTTCCTGGTATTTTTTTTTTAAGTCTCTCTTTTTGTTTTTCTTTTGGAAGCTTCTATTGACATATCATGAAGCTCAGAGATTCTTTCCTCAGCTGTATCCGGTCTACTTATGAGTCCATCATAGGCATTCTTCATTTTTGTTAGTGTTTTTAATCTCTAGTGTTTCTTTTGTTATTCTTTCTTAAAATTTTCAAATCTCTGCTTACTTTGCCCATATGTTCTTGCATGGTGTCTACTTTATCCATTGTAGCCTTTATCATCATTACAGAGCCCTAACATTAATTACAATTGTTTTAAAATTTCTGGTCTGATAATTCCAACGTTCCTGCCATATTTGAGTCTGATTCTGATCTGATACTTTATGTCTCCAAACTGTTTTTTTGTTTCTTTTTTGTTTCTTTTTCTTTTTTTTGTTTTTTGTTTCTTGCCTTTTATATGCCCTATTTTTCTTATTAGCCAGATATGATATACTAGGCAAAAGGAACTACTGTAAGTAGATTTTAAGTAATGTGATGGTGAAGGGGATTAGGGGAAGTATCCTGTAGCCCAATAATTAAGTCTCAGCCCATTAGTCAGCCTATGCCTCTGTACTTCTCCATTTTTCCTCTCCTTAGGTAGAAGAGACTCAAGGGGGATGGGGTTGGGTATTTCCCTTTCCTCAGGTCAGTTAAGCTCTGATAAAACCCCAATAGTTTAGGCTCTGGCAAAACAGTTTCTCCTCAGTACAGGCCTTTTTAAGAAGAACAGAATGCTCTGACATATTTCAAATTGGTGCTTTGTCCCCTGCTCCTGCTGGAAGCCTAAGAGCATTTTCTCTAACATTCACTCTCAGAGCCTGGTAGGGCTCCTTGAGGCAAAATTCACAAGTGTGTGGAGCCCTAATGACAAAGTCTCCTTGGAGTTTTTATCTCTAGACTTGTGTACACGGAGTCCCTGCAATTTGTCAACTACAGCTCATGGTTTTTTTTGAGGGTTGGTTTTTTTTTTTTTTTTTTTTTGTTTTGTTTTTTTGTTTTTTTTAACTCTGACACTAGTTCCCACAGAGGCTTCTGCCTCCAGGTTTCTGCTCTGATAAATTGTGATTCTATCTGCCCGTCTGTCTCTTCAACTCTCCATAGGGCAGTTTGCCCTATGACATCACTTGTCTGATGTATCCAAGAAGAGTTGTTCATTTTTCAATTTGTTTAGCTTTTTACTTGTTGTTAAGATGGAATGATGACTTCCAAGTTCCTTATGTGCTCAACTGGAAACCCATGTGGTTTTTACTGTGATTTTACTGTCAAACATTCCCATTTGCATGTTGCCCCTGCATTTTCTCCAGAATGACCTGGAACTGCCACTGCCATTTCTAGAATTGGCAATATACTTTTTTTTTTCCTAAACATGCTTTTTCATTATATTAAATACCATAAGAATACTATTACTAACAGAACAATGCTACCAATATGGCTCTTTCCCTCCCACAGAGTTATCAATGTGAAAAAAAAAGAAATAAATCTAGGTACTTAAAAATCATTTCTTCTGGGGGATCCCTGGGTAGCTCAGCGGTTTGGCGCTTGCCTTTGGCCCAGGGCGTGATCCTGGGGACCCGGGATCAAGTCCCACATCAGGCTTCCTGCATGGAACCTGCTTCTCCTCTGTCTGTGTCTCTGCCTCTCTCTCTCTCTATCTGTGTCTCTCATGAATAAATAAATAAAATCTTTTAAAAAATCATTTCTTCTTATTCATACGTATGGAATGCCATAGCTTTAAATGCTATACCTACTTATACATAGGCACCATGATAAAGTTAATTCTACTCTCAACTATTTTCAAAAGCAATTTGTTGAGCAGGGGAAAACTAAACTGTGAAATTACAATCTCTGGATAGGCATAGGCTTTAGTAATATAGAATATTAACATATTTAAATTTTATTATGCATGTCAATAAGAGTAATTTCATAGTGACAGTATCTAATATCTAATTTCAATGACTTTAGCAAAGCAATTTTTTCTTATTTTTTGTCCATTTTGTGTGTGTTTGTAGCTTAACTGTCCTACACATAGACATCATCTTAATCTTATTTTAAAATATTCAGACACCTGCAACAACATCCAGTCATAAAGCTCTTTTATATCAAGTTATTCATCCCTCAGCTTGTTTTCATTATAGGTCTATTGGAAGATTTCCACCCTCAGCCCTATTCTCCTAGCAGTTAATTAATTATTCTTGCTATTGAAATGTACTATATGGTCTCTATGAATTAGGGGATGTCAAATATTGTAGTTTGCTTAGAGTAGCTAGGATTCAATTGTTTTTTTTTTTTTAATTCCTACTATTTCATACTTGCTGTGATTTAGAAAAATTGCTGATGCATCAATTAATGCAAATTATATAAAGGCTTCTATAATTTAGGCTTAAAATGCCAGATCCAGCCACGGAGCTTTGTATTTTCATGAGCTGCAACTTAAAATACGGGGTTCAATTTTCATTTACCTAATGTTCCCCAGTAATAAAGACGTGTCTATTAAGGACATCTGTTACAATTTGGTAACCTCTAATTTTAATGGGAAATAATAGAGTTCATGTCTGTAAGATTAGAGGTTATGGACGAGGCCTTTACACGGGTTTGGCGTCCTGGATATAATGCTCTGCCAGCCAACCTCATGTATTCACAAAGGGCCCAAAGTCTTGGTTCTGCAGGCCAAAAAAAGAAAAAGAAAAAGAAAAAGAACTTTTTCTATCTTGTCACTTTCCTCATTGCCTTGTCGAAAATCTGTCACCACCTGCTAGAAAATAATATTTTGTTTCTCTTTTTTAAAAGCACATGAAGAGACAAGAAACCAACGAATAATTACACAGTAAAATGTACTCTGCCAACTGACTCTGAGGGGGAGAATAAGGAGGTGGGGTGTGGGGGAGAGAGAGAAGAGATGAGCCTCTGGAGCTCTGCCTTTTCCCCATGACCCCCAGTGGAGCCCATGGCCTCCCACCATGTTTAGATTTCAGATATTTTTCTCTCCACAGGGGATGGGTGATGGGGGTGAGGAAGGGGCAAAACCTTCCCCTTCTTTTCCCGCTCATTCTTGAACTGACAACCTATAGATAGTAAAGGGAATGCATCTGAGAACACAATTATACCTGCCAACTTCAGCAATTGTAACAATGAAATCCTTTTTTTCTCTTTATTCAAGCCAAACTTCAGCATTCCTTTTGAATACAAGTCCTTAATGGCATTTATGACTCTCACGGGTATTTATTTTAGCTGAATATCTTGCATTTACTATGCCAAGAACAATCCCAAGTAAAAAAAAGATTCCTGTCACTTTATTCAGGCTTTAACAAAAAGCAACCAAGCCAGTAAATCACTAAATGGAACTACCAACTTCCTTTGACATGCATGAATAATGCCTTAGCAGTCGGCTCACCGGAAAGATTAGAATGGGAATAAATACAACCCTGTAAAAGTATGCCTACACAAGCTGAGCCCAGAACTCTATCAAAATCAATTTCTCCTATTTGACATCTGAGTATTTTGAAATGTTTTAACAGGAAGGAACAGAATCAAATTTCTTTCCAACTTGCTTTCAGCAGAAAGGAAAAGTATGATAACTAAACTCACCAGATTTTAAGTATCACTGAAAGTCCAACATTAACTTGAAGCTGCTTTGATGGAGAGAGAAAAAGATGAAGACAAACATTTGGTGCTGAACACTGAAATAGACAAAAATTGAACAAGTCATGTTTCAGACAAATACATTTTTTTCTTTAGTTTGGTACAGTTGGAAATGTCCTTGATCCAGTCCTGGAGTATAAGACAGGAAGGTAAGTTGTCCATGCAGATTACCCTAAGTAAGAGAGTGACAAGATAATTGAATTTTCAATATGAAGAGAAAGGTGATGAATATATTTCGTTATGGTCAGTCCTCTAATAACATCCTTACCTACAAGCTCATTCTTGAAAACCATGAGAATCCCATGTACATGCTACTCTATGTGCTCTACGTCCCTTTGGACGGAAATAGAATGTCATTCAAATGTGTTCTTCCTATTTTAGTCACACTGTGCTTTCAGTTACCTTTTCTCTCTAAATATAATAAACTGAGTTAAGTCATTATATGTTGTCACTAAATGTATAAATTATCAACTTTCTTATTTCTAAATGAATATCCTAGTTTGTTTTTGTTTTCCTCAAAAATATATCCTTTTAAATTAGTATCTTAAAATTTATTACCCCAAGCAAAATGACAAAACTTTCAGATTCTAGAGAAGAAGTAAGATGATTTTTTACAACCAAGCTAATCAAACCGCCTCTGTTGGATTTTCAAGTAGACTAAATCATCTTAGAGTATTATTAAAACTTAAAGCAACCCTATGTGTTTTGCTAAGTTTATTTCAAAATGATTTAATAATAATAATAATAATAATAATAATAATAATAATAATAATAACTAGAGTTTTCATAGTTTGCCAATTAATATTTTTACCTTGGCTGTTTGGAAGACTTGACCTATTTTTTTTTTTACTGGTAATAATGTAGAACTTAAAAATTAAAAATAAGTAAAAAAGCTAAGGCATCCTTTTTTTTCAGGCTCATGTGGCTCTTTTGGTGATTTATAGATTAATCAATCATCAATGGGATTAAAGGCCATTTACACTAAACAAATTGCTTATGGCTGCAGCAAATTGTGTTTTGAGATTTAGTGATAGGGACTATAAATTGCCAGTCATGTTATTAGACACATAAATCAGAGAGTTACTGAAAATTGATTAGCTGACTCCAATTTTTCTGAACACATTGTTACTCCAGCTTATTATTTTTCTTTCCCAGGTCAGAACAGTTCAACTCCACAACTGAGTGAAGGAATGTGCATTTCTATACCTAAGGCTAATACTCAGTGGTTTGTGTTTTTGTTCTTCACTTCTACAAATGTTCTGTGAAATCAGGAAAATTACATTTTTTGCCTTTGTGTGAATATTGCAGTGTTGTCATTTTTCTATTTACTGAGTATAATTATCCCAAATATGGAAACTAATATGTTAATAAATAACTACAAAGTATTTCTTGTGTTAAATGACAGAATTATGTTATAATAAATCCAAAGTGAACAGTATCTTCTTCCTTCTTTAGCACTTCCCTGAAATCCTGAATATATACTTTTAAGAACTGAGAGAAATCAGGGGCAGCTGAGTAGCTCAGTGGTTGAGCATCTGCCTTCGGCTCAGGTCGTGATCCTGGGGTTTTGGGATTGAGTCCCACATCTAGCTCCTGCATGGACCCTGCTTCTCCCTCTGCCTATGTCTCTGCCTCTGTGTGTCTCTCATGAATAAATAAATAAAATCTTTAAAAAAAAAAAGAATTGAAAAAATCAAGCAAAAAGTAGGCATGCACTATATATATTTGGGTTGTTATGATGGACTTCATGATAATTAGCCATCATTAAAATGATAACATAGCATTTATTTTTAAAAGTGTATACAAATGGGCAGCCCCAGTGGCTCAGCGGTTTAGTGCTGATTCGGCCCAGGGCGTGATCCTGGAGACCTGGGATCGAGTCCCACGTCGGGCTCCCTGCATGGAGCCAACTTCTCCCTCTGCCTCTCTCTCTCTCTCTCTCTCTGTCTCTCATGAATAAATAAATAAAATCTTTAAAAATAAATAAAAGTGTATACAAATTAAATACTCTCCAGGTAAATAATTGGTTTAGGAAAATATTCTGGATGCAGACTTTGAATTCTGAGTTAGTTGCTAGTTTCCTTGACACTTCTCTCCTTCTATAGCAATATACCCCATACAGAGTTACTAGAATACTTGTATATATTGCTCCCATTTTATTATTGTCCTGCTAGAAAATTTCAATGGTTCTTCAGTCATCTACAGCATAATTTTTAAGAATTCCATTTTCTCAAACTAGTCTTCACAAACTCTATCATCCACTCAATTCCAAGAAGGGTTTCTATCTACATACCCTCTTCTTTACTCACTATTGCTAACACTACTTCTTGCAATGGTGTTTCTGCACCTCTACCTCTTAACCATCGTACCCACCTTATAGGGCCCAGCTGAACAATCTTCCCCAGAAATTATCCCCCATCACCTTGGAAAGTACTGCAAATTAAATCAGCTCATTTCATTTATTTATACTTCTATTAATGGACTTACCTATCGTACTCTACTTTTTAAACTGCAAACTGTATGTGCCTTTCTATATCAAAACAGGCATAAAGTAATAAGAAATTGGTGAGAGTTTTTGATCACAGCATTCCAGAGATAATGTACTTTATAGAACAAGTGTCAGAACAAATCATGTAGTAGCAATCTATAATACACAGTTATCCAATGATTTTGTTTAAAGATTTTATTTATTTATTCATGAGACACACACACACAAAGACAGGCAGAGACACAGGCAGAGGGAGAAACAGGTTCCTCACAGGGAGACGGAAGTGGGACTCAATCCCGGATCCCAGGATCATGACCTGAACCAAAGACAGATGCTCAACCACTGAGCTACCCAGGTACCCCGGTTAGCCAATGATTTAACCAAAAAAGAAACATACGGGCAAATTACAAATGCATTTCAAATATAGTGTGAAATTCTCCATTCCCAACAGCTGCATTAAATTTAAGAAGTTGATAACTAAACAAGAAGCTGACAAGAGGAAAGGAGTACTCTCTTTTTCCTAATAGCCTACCACTGAGCCACACTGGTGGGCAGTGTAGATACAAAAGTTAAGATGAAACCCTTGGAGTTAGAGAAACCTGGTTTCAAAACTTAGATATTGGGCAGCCCGGGTGGCTCAGCGGTTTAGCGCCACCTTCAGCCCAGGGAGTGATCCTGGGGACCCGGGATCGAGTCCTGCATCAGGCTCCCTGCGTGGAGTCCGCTTCTCCCTCTGTGTCTCTCATAAATAATAATTTAGCTATTGCCTTTCAACTATGTTATAATGGAGGACCCTAGTTTTATTTGATGCATGTAATGATTCATAATCTGTAGTTTGCAAAAGACTGATGTAAAATGATAACTTGTTTCCTTAAGTTTCCAAATACATCAAGAGCTTAGGTTCCCAAAGAAATATACAATTTGAAGCAAAGATGTATAACAGAATGTTAGCACTGTTTCTTATATATTCACTTTGTATTTAATCATCATAAATGTCATGGCTTGTGCTTAAATATGCAAGCTGAAGTTTAGAACAGAAATATACATCCAACTAATTTTGTCACAAATATAAATATCAGAGAATTATTTCAATATCCAGGAAGAGGAGGGATTTTTTTTTTTTGGACTCTTAGTGTTAGTTATTACAAGTACTTTACTCTGACCTATCCCTTTGAGCCTCTGAGTACATAGAATGGTGCAAAGGAAACATCCAACTTTATCCTTAAACATTTTGTGTGTGTGTGTGTGTGTGTGTGTGTGTGTGTGTTTGTGTGTGGAGGGGGGCGGGAGGGGAGATTGAGAGAAAGCAGGGCAGAGGGCAGGAAGAGGTAAACAGAATCTTAAGTAGGCTCCATGCCCAGTGTGGAACCTGATGCGTGGCTCAATTTCAAAACCTTGAGATCATGACCTGAAGTGAAATTCAGAGTCTGATGCTTAACCACTTAACCGAGTGAGCCACCCAGGTGGCCCCTTAAACATTTTTTAAATAACCGTAACATTCATATTTTACCTTCCTACTACATGGTTGCAGAGTAACATTTGATTTGTGTACCAAACCTTAAAATGTTCAAGGTGGTAGGGACTTTTCTTTTTTTCTTTCTTGTTTTAAATCACACTACAAGTAATTTTCCCTGAATAAAAGGTTTGTCAATATTCTGCTATGGCTAAGATGTCAAAAATGCTGGTAAATGGTCTGAGGGTTTTGTTAAAACATAAACCTTTCTATTTTACTTTCTTTCTCTCTCTCTCTCTTTTTAGGTCTACATTAAGTTTCACATGGGTGCACTACTTCATATGAACTATTTTTCCAATGAAATAGAATAGCTCTTTGGTTCAAGGAAATTAAAAGATGTTATTGTTAATCTTAGATATTATACCAATATATGCTTTGCATTATAACATAATTTCTTTTATAGATGTCAGTTGAGAAAAAAACCAAAACTGTAACAAAATAAAAATCCTCCAAGCTATATACTTTAAAAGATAGCTACGCATCTGAGCAGAGATACATTCAGAGTAATAATAATAATAATATAAGAAATTTGGCAATTGATTTCTGTGTCAAATATTTTCTTTTCTCTCCTATTTTGAATGATTTTCTAACAAAGGAATTGGAATTTTTTGGCACTATATAGAATATATCAAGGTTAAATGTTCTCTTTAGCACTCTGAGACCAAAGATGTGAAAGAATCATGAAACCTTTCTGAAAATTAAACTTTCTGATTTTGAACTCTATAGGTTCCACTTGACTAAGGCTAATGAAGACTCAGAATCCAAGTGACCCACAAGTACCACATGAAAGAAGTCATGTCATAGATACAGAGGATAGACAGCCTTGCTCGGAAAACTCATCAAATTTGCCACAGTAAATATGGAAGGGAAGAACCTTTGCGGTTCCCACAACACATTAAGCTATTATTAATTTTAGTCTATACCAAAAATATATCTCTCTATTGATTGGGTGCTGCTTGATTTACTGTCCCTTTATCTCTCTTAATTTTCCTACTCTGAGCCAATCTCCCACCCCATTTCCTAACTGACATTAGAGTTTGGAGAGAATAAAATTTATATTATCAACTCTGTAAAACAAGACAGGCACTAGGTATTTAGTTCTTGGATTATCACAATGAACTGAAGTCAGCTCATTAATCTTCTATTTTCACCCCAAGATTCCAAATCGACATACTTATGCAATTTAGCAGTAACAGAAATGATTAATAGGTTTCTCTGGTGCTAACCTAATTGCTATGACACTAAAGACAAGAACATTACAGAAGATAAAGCATTGAAACCAGAATTACCTCCCTTCTAGGTAGCAATCAGCTGTTAAAGGCAATTCTTGAACTCCTTTGAACAATAAACAAATTACTGCCATAGAGGATGGTTTTTGCCTTGCTGGATTTAACTAGAAGACAGTCTCATTAACAAATCTTCACACCCAGCTAAGTGTTTTCTATTTTTCCACAGTTTCTCTTATCAAATGTCTCCAGAAAGAAAACCCTTAAAAAAAAAAAAAACTCTAAATAGTATTTTTATATTTCACTTCCATATAGCAACATATTTCCACATTGCCATAGTCGCAAATTTTTGTTTTATGTACATCAAATGTATGTGTAGATATATTTAATAACAAATAGAATGGAAAAAAGGCAATAATTTGGAAAGTCCATGCATTAGTACTACTTGTGCTGTAGGGTAGCAGAATATACCACCTCAAAATATGTTTTTTTTTTTTTGAGTGTTTTTTTTTTTTTTGCATAAGAGTTATTTTGAGCTCTAAAAGCCATAGAGAAGGAGATATAAGAAAAGCTCTCTGCCTCCCCCTCTCTTATTTATCTAAAAGCAGGAAATAGATTTGTAAAGATATTCCTCCTCCCCTTTCTCCCAGGAAGAACACAAGTTTCACTAGAGATAACTCTAGATCTTTATTTGCCCAAAATGGGACCAGAAGAATCTACATAACAAACTTTACTAACTAGCCCTTTTCTTTCATTACTTTCCCCATATATTTGCCTTTTCACAATTTGTCACTCAAAAAATGCAATTCTTTTACATTTGTCTTGTTTATTTCACTATAAAAATGCATTGATCTTTTGTTAAGATGATATAGAAGCCCAAGTTCTAACCACCACTTTGAGTTACACATCACCGAGCAATTCCATGTATATTCAGGATGCACATGTTAATAAACATTTGTTTGTTCCTCTTGTTGGTGTGGGAAATAAAGGCAGAAGAAAAATCATTAAATTTCCTTACTACCTTCAACCCACTGACAACAGGCAGAGTGACATTCCTCTAGGGACTCAACTGCCTCAATGTTAATAATTTGCTAAGGACTAAAGGCTATCTTAGCAATCCCCCAACCCAGGATCCTGTAAGTCTACCTTAACATATAAAAATTCCTTTAGAAATTTTCTTTCTCTCTAGCCAGCTCCTAAGCATATGTCCCACTGATATACTCCAAAGGGTCCCTAAGATTTTATTAGACAGTAATAAATGAACTTTTTCCAGCAATAGCTAGCCCCCTTAAGATCTTGGAAACTTTGCTCCCAAAATCCTAAGAGACTTAGCCTATCCCTAACTCCCTCCCAACTTGAAAGTATATAATGGGCCACAGCTCATGACCCCAGGGCAGCTCTTTCTGCCCAGGGGTCCCGTCCCATGCTTTAATAAAATCACATTTTTGCAAGAAAGACGTCTCATGAATTCTTTCTTGGCCATTGACTTCAAACCCTAATGTCTTTCTTACATCATATGGATACCCTCTGAGTGCCTCTCACTTCTGAGAGCTTTTTCTGTACCTTGCTTAATAAACTTCTACCACTTTACTCACTCCTTTTTGTCCATGAGATTCACTCTCTGCTCTCTCTCTTCATTGTCAATCTGTTCTTTATTGATTTAATTTATAGGACCCCAATCAATGACCCTAAGATGGGCTAGAGGGAAAGGAATTTTTAACATTCTCTACAATGCCTTCTATGTATTTCCAAGAAAAATTTTTTTCTATCCAAGTACCCAGAATATTGTTTCAGTTTTTCTTTTTGGCTTTCTCAGTTTGGATGACCTAATCATAAACTGTCCTTTGGGTTACAAAATACCAAAGAAATACCACAGATTGAATTGTCAAATATCTTAATTTTTTAGTGTTTTTTTTTAATATAGTGTCTTTAGGTTTCTCATATCAAACTGAAATATAACTTTTGATCACTTCAATCAATTGGTTATTTTCACCACAAACTGAATCCTCATCCTAGTCTCCCTTCTCTTTATCAAACCAAATTAATGAGTAGATGCCTGTATTTTATATTTAAAGGCCTACACAACATGATGGAAACATGCACTTCTAAATTGAAAATATGCACGTGTTGACATTGTTGCCTACATGCTCATTGATATCATCTTAATACAATCTGTAGTACCTGTAATTTTCCCCTAAAATAGAGTTTGTCAGTTAAAAGAAAAATATTTTCTCTCCTTTTGTACTTTGTGATTCTAATACTTTATTAAGCTGTTTAAAAAAGACATTCTAGCCTTCTTTAGGTTCTCTACTTGGTGGCATTGCCACCACTGAGTTTTTATTATGTAAATTATTGCAATCTGGTTAGCTCCTTCCGTCTTTTTTCTTAACAAAAGGGGTCTGCAAGTGCTAATCAAAATGCTGCAATTTACATATTAATGAAGTTTTTATAATGACATTTTCTTCATACACAGGGTGAGCAAAAGGGAGACTTTTTATCTTTTTTTTTTTTTTTTTGAGAAAGCAACCACCAAATTTTGATTTTATAAAGTATCTTTGAAACTTTCCAAAGCTGATTGGAATGGCAATATGTATTTTAATCAAACACAAAATGAAAGCAGTAGGTATGTGCTTTACACATGTGATGTTTATAAGCAATATTTTTGTATACATTCATGCACTTGTAATTACATAAAATGCTAAGGACGCGTTTGCCAGTGAGGATGCTGTGCACAATCAAGTCCTAATCATTTTCAGGAACGGAAAAACATTCCACTAAAAGTGAGGAGAGACAAGGAGTGTTCAAAAGCTATGTCAAAAGTGTCCAGCTGTTTTCATAGAATATAGGTGATTTCCTGGTGCTAGCAAAATCCAGAAGAAACATTATAACAACTAGAAATGTCTATAATTGCTATGAAGTCCAAGTATGAAGATCCACAAAAAATAGGATAAGTGGATAAAATTAGTTAAAACAATCTCCTTAATAATGAGGTTCCCTGATTATAAAAATACTTTAACCCTTTAGAATGTCACTAAAAACTAAGCTGAAAAAAACAATATGCCATTAGAATGTAGTCTTTCACAGATAATCTGACCATAAGTAAAAAGACAGAAATTCCAATATTAAGCATTATTTAATTGATGCCATTCTTTGGAAATTCAAGCAAGGAATTAATTTGTTTTATATTTTCTTTAATTATCAGATAAGCATATAGGCAGAATATTTGTAATAGGAATTATTTTTTCCAATCAATAATAGCACTCTCAAAGACTGAACATATACACTAAGGAGGGAAGGAAAGGACGAAGGAAGGGAGAAAGGAAGGGAGGGAAGGTGACAGAAAAATGGAACAAACATATTTGTGGGGATTTCTGATTGTATTCCAAAAAATAATTATGTGAAGTTTATTATCACTAATCTAAAAATACCAGTGGTTTTTCAAGTCCTACCCTTCCTTTTTTTCAGGAATTGACATGAAAATCAGTAATTTTTCAGATATTTTTAATCATGGTGATATAATATTTTTTTCTCTAAAATGATTTCATATTATAAAACACTTGGGTATCTAGGGGCAGAAAACATTTAAAATGTTAATGAATCCTAAATCACTAATATTAAAAATTATCTAAAGTAGTTCTTAAATCTAATAAATAAAATAATATATATATGTGTATACATATGTATGACAAGTTATCTTGGCTTCAATATAAAAAGCTAGATATTTTTAGGAAATGGCAGTTGGAGAGAACAGACAACTCTTGTTTTGAATTCATGGGTACATACTCCAACAAGTGAAATAATAAAGCAGGTCTTTTCACAGCAGGACAAGAACACCCATTCAATTGGATTAGATGACATCATGCCAAGAGCCATTAGTCCAATCATTGACTTGTGACTGCAAGTGCTACCATTTAGACACATGGAACCACTTCCAGTCACATCTGGCCACTTGGGCATGTGAGTTGGCGCAACTATGTTTTGGAAAGAATGAAGGTTCCTGACCAAAGTATATAAAATCTCTTAATAATGTGAGGCTGTTTCTTTTAACAAGGGGAAATCCTTAAAAATATGAAATTCTCAGTTGTGCATCTATGACTCACAGAAAGTTTATTTTTCTTTCTCATTCTCTTTACTTGAGTGGCTTGGTTTCTGAACAGCCAGAATGTTGCTCTAGGCCTTTGAACTGTTGATTGATCATGTTCAGGTATTGATTTCAGGTTGTGCCAATTCATTGAAATTGTACTTAATTTCAAGGAACTTCCATCACTTTCTAGAAGACCAGTTTGCATGGAAGGGGACAAATGGCTTCCCTCCAGGGAACCTGACCTCTTCTAACCACAGGTATACATAGGCTTTTCAATGACAGAGAGTAATTGTTCTAATCTTTTGCTGGTTATCCCACAGGTCTTGCAATTGTTTCAGCCTCCAAAAGGAAAAAAAAAATGGCCTAATATTTTTTCTATTTTTTCCCCACCCCAATGCTAAACATATCTAAATTAATATAGTTGGACTATTAAAGCATATTAAACCATGAACTCTGAAGAACTGAATTATATACAATTCTTATTTGTCCTTTTTTTTTTACTGTATATTGTTACCCAGAATTAAAATAACACATTCAAACTTATGCACATACTCATACACTCACACACACACATACTTCAGTGAGTTAGTCATAACAAACACTATAGAGACACAATTGTTTTCTAATTCTTTCTTTGCAGTCATCAAATTCTAGGCCACTCTTGCTGACTTGGCTCTATTATGAAACGTCATGTGCCTAGTCAGTTTATCTAAACATTATGTGCTGTGATTATTTCTGGTATTATTTGATTAGGACATACAACAGCTGTAACTTGTCAACTTAATATATTTCCTTCTAAAGAGGTGTATTTGGGCTTGGTTTTAAATTAATTCTAAATGACATGAGCAAACTTTCACTCTCCCCATTCCAAGAGGAAAGTGTGGGAGATCAGAGAGTAGAAGAATGTTTTACTATTGGGGTGTTGTTCCACTCCCAAATTAATGATGGGTAGCAGGATGTGCCACCCCAAAATATGCCTCTACTAGTATAAGGATTATTTTGAGCTAACTATTTTGAAAAACTGCAGACATGGGGAGAATCTCTGATAATAGAGTGGAAATTATCCTTTTATTAAGGGAACTTAATTTATAAGGGAGATCTCCATTTGTAAGGTGCCTCTTTTTCTTTACAAAGAGAAGAAGACTGACAGAAAAGGAACCTCTTAGCAATGGAGAAGTTACTACATAAATCGATATAACAAACCTTAACTCTTGTATGTTGTGCTCCTCCTAGTAATCTCCCATAATTTCCCCTGACCTCAACACCAAAGATTTTTTTGTCTTCAGCTGAAAATGATGGGTTGACCATCTCTGAGAGTTACTCAGTTTTTATGGGTATCTCCCATGTATATATGAGGTACTCATGCTAACATACTTATTTTTCTCTTGTTAATCTGTCTTCCATTATAGGGATGAGAGTATCAGCCAAGGATTCAGAAGTGTAGAGAAAAAATTATTTTTCCTAAACTACACTAAACCTGGCGCTCAAGGGATGTCTGGGTAGCTCAGCAGTTGAGTGTCTGCCTTTGGCTCAGGGCGTGATCTTAGAGTCTTGGGATCGAGTCCCACATTGGTCTCCCTGCAGGAAACCTGCTTCTCCCTCTATCTGTGTTTCTGCCTCTCTCTCTCTGTGTCTCTCATGAATAAATAAAATCTTAAAAAAAAAAAAAAACACGAAACAAAATCTGGTACACAAGACTCAGACTTCTGTCAGCCTGATGCTTTCATTGGTATATTTGAGGGCATAAAATGAGAGGGGGGTAGAATTGGTTCAACTAGGCTTTTGCTAGAAAGAAAAAAAATCTGAAAACACATTAAGAATCTATTAGCCCAAGCCAATTAGATAAAAAACTTTAAATGCCATCAAGCAATATATGCAATGCCAAAGACAGAGCTTATTAAGATTTTATTCCTAGGTCCCATTTCCTACGTTTAAAAGAAAAATGTATTTAAAATATATGACACAGAGCTTTAATAAATTTCTTGATCATATTAGAAAATATTATTTCACCTTTAAAGTGCTTGCAAGAGCATAATAAATGTGTCTTCAACAGACATAAATATAGATAATTTGCCAATGAGAATGAATAAGAACAGTATAATAACAACAAATGTATTGGCAGGTTCAGTGGTTGGGGGCCCTGTAAATTAAACCGACAAAAGACAGACTAGCAAAAGAAAAAAAAAACAGTTTTAATTATGTACATATACAAAGGAGTTTACAAAGACATGAGACTCAAGGAGGCAGCTAGAATTTCGGGTTTTATATAATATCCCAAAAGAGGGGAAAAGTGTGGAGAAGAGTCTGGAAGAATGAAAGGGATTTGGGGCTTCTAGAGTAAGAAGTTATGAAAGGTGACTAGGAACTGTGTGAAGAAAAAGGGCTGTGTAGTAAGGTTTGGTAGGCAGATTCATGGTGATGTCTCCTCCGTTGGTTGAGTTATTAAGAGTCCTTCTCTTCCTGCTATGGGAGAAGACATTTCTACAAATCTAAAAATTTGTAAATCTACTTAAGTGTAAGTAGATTTTTTTTACAAAAGGGAAACTCATTCTGTTTTTAGAGTTTTTCCTATCTCTACTGTTTCTCAACTGCCTTCAGCTCAAAATAATCCTTATGCCAACATGGCATATTTTAGACTAGTATATTCTGTTCCTTTTTGATTCTAATCCAAATTTGTAAACATTCTTCTTCTCCTCCTTCTCCTTCTTTTTGTTTCCATTATGTGGAAGGGAAAAAATATCTTTTGTTTTCTCCTCTCCCAAATTATCTGACATAATTGGACTGACAAAAGACAGATTAACAAGAAAAATATATACATTTATTTAGTATGTTTTATGTGATACGGTAGCCTCTGTAGGGAAATGAAGATCCAAAGAAACAACGATCAACCTTGGGAGTTTTTAATTTTTTAATACTTTTTTTTAAACTTTTTTTAAAAGATTTTATTTATTTATTTATTTATTTATTTATTTATTTATTTATTTGAGACACACAGAGAGAGAGAGAGGCAGAGAGAAAAGCAGGCTCCATGCAGGGACCCCGGTATGGAACTCGGTCCGGGGAGTGTGGGATCACACCCTGAGCAGAAGGGCACCACTGAGCCACCCAAGCATGGTTTGATGAAGAGAGTAAAGTCATGGGAAAATGTGAGAGGGCAAAAATGATATAAGCTAAGTGTAATGAACTAGGGAAACTTCACAAGGCCTATTCAGATTTCTCTTGATGTCTCTCTACCTTTGAAGATAGGGACACTTCTCTCTGGGAATAGAGGCACCTCTCACTTGAGGATCTTTGGACTTATGTTGCAGAGGAAAAATTTGTATCTGCCCTTCCAAGGTTTTCCTGGCTAGTCTTTTTTTTTTTTTTAAGATTTTATTTATTTATTCAAGAGATACACAGAGAGAGAGAGAGGCAGAGACACAGGCAGAGGGAGAAGCAGGCTCCATGCAGGGAGCCCGAAATGGGACTCGATCATGGGTCTCCAGGATCATGCCCTGGCCCAAAAGCAGGTGCTAAACCGCTAAGCCACCTAGGGATCCCCTCCTGGATAGTCTTAAATTGACATGAGACAGATTAACAGGTAAAAACCAAGTTTAATTTCGTACATACAGGAAACCCATCATGCATGAGAAGTTCAGACAAAAAGGTAAATTGATATACACATGCCATCCTGAGCTAAGGAAAGGGCTAGGACTCTGGGGCTTCAAAGAGGAAGAGGGCAATTCACAGAGCAAAAGAAGAAGAGCAGATGCTTGGTAATTAGATGTTTGCTCTGTCGTACAGATGTGTCACTCAGACAAAATGTATCTCTGGTAATGACTCTTATTCTGGGAAAGATTCCCAATTTAGATTTTTCCAGGTAGTTAAGGAAGGGGCAGAAGTTTATCTGAAGCCCACAGGGGCTTTCAATTGCCACATGCCAAAGTGGCATATTTTGGAAAGAATTGTTCTAAATCCCTTCACCTGTTTCAGGGGAGAAAGAAGGAGGTCAGAGTCCCCCTTGTACCTGATATTGCTCAAATTCCTTCAGTTTAAAGTTTTCAATATGCCAAGGCATCATTTTTTAGGGAGCATGTTCTGAACCCCATAATTTCTCTTTTCCTTCCTTCTTTTTTTCTTCTTGTATTGTCCCTTTAAAATTCTTTCTATGCAGGATGCCTGGATGGCTCGTGGTTGAGTATCTGCCTTCAGCTCAACTCCAGGCCATGTCCCTGGGATCGAGTCCCACATCAGGATCCCCACAGGGAGCCTGCTTCTCCCTCTGCCTATGTCTCACCTTTCTGTGTCTCATGTGAATAAATAAAATCTTTAAAAAAAAATAAAAATCTTTCTATACTCTTTTACATCAATAAAGAGGGAGAATTCTGCACATTTCTATTTCTTCTCATTCTTTTCCACAGAACCTCTTGCACTGACCTAATGAATCATTGAAAATGTTGTTAAGGAGGCCTCAAATTCTACCAGTATTTTGCTGTTACTCTTCCTGCAGCTTCTCTTTTTAGGTGAAATGTCCTCAAGGCCTTGTGTTCTCCAATAAGAATAAAGCCTTATTTCAATTGTTCAATATGCACCCAATGCAAAAACTTTTCATGTTTAGGAAACTCTAGCACAGAGTCTTGAAAGTAGATCATAACTGGACATGATATATCAAAGAAATCATTTAACATTTTCAGTAGTCAGTAAAAATATAAAACTATTAAAACTTTTAACTGAAAATAACATTTTCCCTTTAAATAAAACAATACAAGTCATTTATATCTATTACATAAACTCCTTAGTAAATATGTTATTTTCAGCACTCTCTATAGGTTTATGATTTTATTCATTTAAGTATGTAAAATGTATTTTATTCATGAAGCTGTTCATTTCTTGAATTTTTTACTTATCAACAAAAATGTTCATTTTCACTCCTTCTTTCCCTTGCTACTGGAAAGAGATCTTGACTTGACTTGCACAACAGCTTCTTCCTCCACCTGTCCTCAACTTACAGTGCTTGAATTTTCATAGACTAGGCCTTACATAGCAGCTGATTTTTGCAGGCACAGCACAGTCCCATGCATAGTCCCTATTACATGGGGTCTTTCTATTATTCACAAGAGAATTTTGGAATGGAAGAGAGTGAAAAATACATTGCAGAGATAATTTTAATATTAAGACATTGAAATTTTGAGACGCCTGGGTGGCTCAGTAGTTGAGTGTCTGCCTTTGGCTCAGGTCGTGATCCTGGAGTCCCAGGATCGAGTCCCACATTGGGCTCCCGGCATGGAGCCTGCTTCTCCCTCTGCTTGTGTCTCTGCCTTTCTCTGTGTCTTTATTTAAATAAATAAATATTTAATAAAATAAAAATAAAACATTGAAATTTAACATTAAAATTCACATTAAATTAGAGAAACAGGAGGCATTATAATAGTACATTGTATTTTATTCCTCACGGGCATGTTCTTCTCTTTGACATGCCCAGAAAAGTCAGTGCTCTCTGATCTAAACAGCAGAAAAGAAGAAGAAAGAAGAAAAGAAGAAGAAGAAGAAGAAGAAGAAGAAGAAGAAGAAGAAGAAAGGAGGAGGAGGAGGTTTGTTTTAACAAACAAGAGTAAATCATTCATGAACTTTAGAGCTTTAACTCAGATTACTCAGACTGCTCCTGATAACACACCAGTGGGGATGACACTATGATTGGGTTTCACTGCTCTGCCAGACCCACTAAATCACAATCTCTCAGGATGAGAACCGGGGGGAATATTTTGAGAGATGCAGATCAACATTCTTGTCGCTGCCCCCTCATTTCTACTACTCATTCTTCATTCAACTGCAAGCCCCTTCTACCTCATCACTCCATCAGAACTCTTCTGCTCAAGGTCTTACTTTATGTCACCAAATACAATAGGCATCCTACATATTAACTACAAAGAATTAATTTTTAAAAAATATTCTTACCCACCTAGACTCATGATTTCAGTTATCAATTGCGTGTTCATAATTCCAAAACTTGTATCTCTAACTCAATTTCCTGTCTGGGCACCAAACAAAATAGTCACACATTCAAAAAATGTTTATTGAGCATTCACAATTTGCTAGACACTCCACAAGCATCACAGACTCTAAGCATCCAGACATTAATTGTATTTCTCTGTCCTGTTTTCAACATTCATCCCCCACCCCCCCCCAAAAAAAAACTCAAAATAAAACATCACCATCAACAAAGAAACATGGCAACACAATACAATCCATCTTCCAAAACAGAAAACTGGAGGTAAATTTTCCTTGTTCCTTTTTTCTTACTAGTAGATCCAATTGGCTATTGAATCAGTTCTATTAATATCTCTCTAATGTCTTTCCTTGCCTTATTTTCACTGCTACAACCAAAAAAATCCAGATGCTCATCTTGCTTTCCTTGGATATGCCCAAGTTTTTTCTAGCTAATTTCCTAAGGGTTAAGTCTCAGCTGCCTCTTATCCTTTCTAAACACAGTTGTTGCATTGAACTTTTTAAAATAATAATTTGATGATATTATTCCCCTGATTAAAGTCTCCCATTGCCTATGGTAGCATTTCCCAGATTCCTTGGTGGGATAGTTTGCCTTATGAGTTATTAATATGTGTTCTATTAAAAAGATTAACATTTATAATATTTTTCTTCTGATACATAAAACATATATGTTAGAAAACTACTATTATCCTGCTACAATTGACCTTAGGAAATGACTTCCAGAGTAGAGAAAATTAGGAAATTGCATAAGAGATCATTTTATGCATGAGATCTGTGCACTAATGACACAAGCAGCGATGTCTCGGTAGTTGTTACATATTGCATTGCCTATTTGGTGATAGCTGTTTATATTATGTATTTTAATATTTCAAAAATATTTTTAATATTTTTATTACATTGTATATAAAAGCACAGGACTCAAAAATTTTATTAATTCTCAGAGTAATTGTCCTTTCAAAGACCTTTTTAAAATTTTTTTTGCTGCCTCCTATAATCCAAACATGCATATTATTCCATATGTTGGGATGCTTTCCTCCAATATGTTATGATTTTTTAAAAAATACCAATGAACAAATGAGTTTTGTGATATTGACAAACCATATGGAATCCAAAGCATCTTCATTCTTTATTTGCCTTCCTGAAGGCAAGACTTCTCACACTTTCCAGTTGTAAAGTCCTGTTCTCTTACACTTCTCTCTCTCTCTCTTTTTTTTTTTTTGATTTGACATTCTCTTTAATTGGTACTATTGAGTAGCCTGATCCCTTGTGTCTGGTTTGCTATCCATTTAGAAAGCCAATGGTATAAGTCCCAGGTGGTATAAGTCCTAGTCCAAATCACAGCAAGCTCACAAACTAAAAGAGTCAATGTTTCAGTTCCAGTCCCAGTCCAAAGACCAGAAAAGACTAATCTTCCATATCCTTCAGTCAAGCAGAAGTTTCCTCTTACTTAGGTTTTTTTTTGTTGTTGTTGTTGTTGTTCTATTCAGGTCTTCAGTTGATTGGATGAGGTCCACCCACATTAGGGAGAGCAATCTACTTTACTGCATCTACTGAATTGAATGTTAATCTCACCCAGAAACATCCTCACAGACATACCAGAATAATCTTTGTTCAAATAGTGTTTGGACAAATCCCATGGCATAGTCAAGCTGATACATAAAATTAACTATCCCATTCATTTTCAGACAGGAAATGAGAAGAGATACAGAAAAAATAACAAAAAGATAAACGTTAAATTTTTAAATCAGAAAAGACCCCGAATAGCCAGGGGAATTTAAAAAAAAGAAAACCATAGCTGGGGGCATCACAATGCCAGATTTCAGGTTGTACTACAAAGCTGTGGTCATCAAGACAGTGTGGTACTGGCACAAAAACAGACACATAGACCAATGGAACAGAATAGAGAACCCAGAAATGGACCCTGAACTTTATGGTCAACTAATATTCGACAAAGGAGGAAAGACAATCCACTGGAAGAAAGACAGTCTCTTCAATAAATGGTGCTGGGAAAATTGGTCATCCACATGCAGAAGAATGAAACTAGACCACTCTCTTACACCATACACAAAGATAAACTCAAAATGGATGAAAGATTTAAATGTGAGACAAGACTCCATCAAAATCCTAGAGGAGAACACAGGCAACACCCTTTTTGAACTTGGCCACAGTAACTTCTTGCAAGATACATCCACGAAAGCAAAAGAAGCAAAAGCAAAAATGAACTATTGGGACTTCATCAAGATAAGAAGCTTTTGCACAGCAAAGGATACAGTCAACAAAACTCAAAGACAACCTACAGAATGGGAGAAGATATTTGCAAATAACATATCAGATAAAGGGCTAGTTTCCAAAATCTATAAAGAACTTCTTAAACTCAACACCAAAGAAACAAACAATCCAATCATGAAATGGGCAAAAGACATGAAGAGAAATCTCACAGAGGAAGACATAGACATGGCCAACATGCACATGAGAAAATGCTCTGCATCACTTGCCATCAGGGAAACACAAATCAAAACCACAATGAGATACCACCTCACACCAGTGAGAATGGGGAAAATTAACAAGGCAGGAAACAACAAATGTTGGAGAGGATGCGGAGAAAAGGGAACCCTCTTACACTGTTGGTGGGAATGTGAACTGGTGCAGCCACTCTGGAAAACTGTGTGGAGGTTCCTCAAAGAATTAAAAATAGACCTGCCCTACAACCCAGCAATTGCACTGCTGGAGATTTACCCCAAAGATTCAGATGCAATGAAACGCCGGGACACCTGCACCCCGATGTTTCTAGCAGCCATGTCCACAATAGCCAAACTGTGGAAGGAGCCTCGGTGCCCATCGAAAGATGAATGGATAAAGAAGATGTGGTTTATGTATACAATGGAATATTACTCAGCCATTAGAAACGACAAATACCCACCATTTGCTTCAACGTGGATGGAACTGGAGGGTCTTATGCTGAGTGAAGTAAGTCAATCGGAGAAGGACAAACAGTGTATGTTCTCATTCATTTGGGGAATATGAATAATAGTGAAGGGGAATATAAGGGAAGGGAGAAGAAATGTGTGGGAGATATCAGAAAGGGACACAGAACATAAAGACTTCTAACTCTGGGAAATGAACTAGGGGTAGTGGAAGGGGAGGAGGGCGGGGGGTGGGGGTGAATGGGTGATGGGCACGGAGGGGGACACTTGACGGGATGAGCACTGGGTGTTATTCTGTATGTTGGTAAATTGAACACCAATAAAAATTAATTTATAAAAAAAATAAAAAATTAAAAATTAAAATGAAAACAATAAATCTCAAACTGAAGGAACAGTTAATGTTAAAAAAAAATCTGAATAATAATTTAACTACTTGAAATTTTACCCAAGATGTGTTGGTCTCATTTTTTAAAAATCTCCATCAGTAGTTTGTTTTTTTAAAGGTTAACTCTTTTTGTTGTTGTTGTTTTTTAAGATTTTATTTATTTAATCATGAGAGACAAAGAGAGAGGGGCAGAGACATAGGCAGAGGGAGAAGAAGCAGGCTTCCTACAAGGAGCCCCATGCAGAACTCAATCCCAGGACCCTGGGATCATCACCTGAGCCAAAGGCAGATGCTCAACCACTGAGCCACCCAGGCGCCAATAGTTCTGCTTCTCTTAAAATATTAATTTTATTATCTTGTTCATCTTGTTTTTAAATATCTAACTTTTGACTAGATTTAGAAAAATATCCCTACTACATTATATGCTTGGTTTTTGCTTGAATTGCCATGGACATTTTCAAATATTAGTTTTTCTCACAAAACAAGAGAAAGTCAAATATAGCCAGGAGAGCTAAGGGTTGTATTTGTAGCATATAGTGGATGGCATGTGCCTAGTAAAATTCCAGAATGCTCTCCTAGATCAAATACTTGAACATAAACTGTGTTATTCATCTCACAGAAATCTTTCTTCCTGCAAGTCAGAATTTGTAGGTGTACCTGTTTATGGGCTGGGTATCCCTCTGAGGATCATGGGGGCAGAGGTCATGTCTCTTTGTTTAATTATCATATATCAAGCACCTGGCACAGTCCCTTGCATGTAATAGGAACTCTGTAAATATTTGTTGAATGACTGGATGGATAAGGATGAATTATGCATTGTCTGAGTTCCCTACCTCCTTCTATTTCTCCCTAAGAACAAAAATTGTAGGCTACTTTCAGCACATCTAACCGTTCAGCCATTTGGCTTAAAATTTAGCTTGGCTTTCCCTTGTTGTCTAAGTCCCAGAGAAACTTAAAATCTATTAAGTTCTGTACATAAATTATTTGATGTAAGATATAAGAGCAATACCAGTAGAGCAATCAAGAAAAGGAAAAATACAAGGAGAGAGCAACAGATTCTGATAATGTCTGTAAAATTTCATTAGGACTATTTAACATGGTCCTAATGAGTGGCTTGTTTTATAATCTGATTGAATGCAGTACAATGCTACCATCACTTATATTTACTGCCTTGTTATCCTTTAGTAAACAAAAATGCAACAGAATAAACAGGCACTAAATTCTTCTATCTAATGATTTTTCATTTTCATTTTTGATTTTATATGTAAACTAACATATACTGAAGTTTTCAAAATCAGCTTACCTCATCCGATGAATTAACTGATATAAAAATTATAAAATCACAAATTATAAAAGGAAAAAGACAATATGGACCAGACATAAAACTAGAATTTAGGCAAACTGGCAAACTGTACTAAAAATGTTTTCAGTTGCGTGGTTTAGGTCGCTTTCTTCTCTACCCTGACTTTTTCCATTTTTAAAATGGGGTTATGAAAGCATTTAATAAACTGAAGAGTATATATGAGTGAGATTATGATTGGTCACATGAACTGATTACTGTACATGATTTTTTTAATTTAAACAGATTATTATATATCTTATTAAGTATAAAATATACATTTTTGACATAAAGGGGTGGGGTGGGAAAACAGAGCAATATATTAAAAATTTATCTCATACATTTACTGTTCATAAAAAGCCTGTTTTGAATAAGGCAGTGAAAAGGTATACTATTTTGTGGAGATGTTCTCATCTTTACCTGGAATGCAAATAATGTAGCACTACTAGTATAATATGCTAGATTACAAAACATTTAATAGCACATAGAACATCGCAGGGATGACATAATGTAATTGATAGAACAAGTCATTCCTTTCTCTGTGTTTTCACAGAGCATTGTATAGCTTTCTAATTGCTCTGAAAATATGCTGTATTTTTTCCCATTCTTACAGCAATTATTATAAGAGCTAACATTTTAACTATTTAGGCAAGTACCTGGGCATATGCAGAAAAGCGTATTATATCATCAGAGATAACCAGAAAAGAGAAGTGGTTATTCTTATCCAAATTTCAATCAAGGAGCATTATGTGCCTCGTGCATTATATCTCCAGTGCACAAAATAACAACAGTTGTTCTTTAGTGCCCACACATAATTAGTTATTTCCCTTCTGATATGCCAAGCAAGGTGACTTAGCTACAAGGGTCACCTTCCATTCAAAAACCATCTTGGCTACATGTTTGCTAAAGCTATTAACTCACAGCAAACAAAGACTGTGCTTTTGTATAAATGTACAAAGCCTTGAAAAAGCTTTCAGTTTTGGACAGTCACAAATGAGTTATTTGTATAGGTATAAACATCCATCAAAGACCACCCATCTCTCTCTCCATAGCACAATGCCAACCAGTTTAATGGTTGTTAAATCTGAGTAACAAGAATGTTATTAACAGCTCTTGTGATTCTACTTTTTGTATTGTTTGCCAAAGTGTGCTCAGAATTAAATAGGATGATAATTTAGATATGAGATTCTGATATACAGAATGTGAAACATTTTTAATAGGAAAAAAGCATATAGACATTTGGCAAAGGCTAAAGAAGGACTTTTTTTTTTTTTTTGGTCTGATCTCACACACTGCTCTATATATCCACAGATCTTTTATTCTGCATTGAATATGACAGCTATTAATATGGAATCACTTTTCTACAGTCAAAGCAACAAGTCTACCTGTTTACTTCTTCCTTTTCTCACTGTAGTTACAACAGAACAAGTGTCCTTTCCTCTATGAAAGGCCAGAGTTTCCACCAGAGTTTAGTATCTCATCTCCCCCAGCTTTCCCAAGATTAGTCATCCTAAACTGTCTTGCCTTAAGCTTCCTTCATTATTATTAGTGTCACAACACTTATCAAATGTGGCAACTTTTTACCTACACATTCATTAGGCTTTTTTTTTTTCCTTACCTAGGACTAAGCTTCATGAGGGCAGGGACTCTGGCTAGCCAATATTATATCCTCTAGCATATAGTGGTTGCCTGGTTCATTGTAGGAGCTCAGTTTTTATTGAAAACATAAACAATTAAATAAAATGGTTACCGTGCTTGAAAACAGACTTACCAACAGATTTTAAGGTTGTTGCCAGGATTAAAGAAGTTAATAGATGCAAAACATTTAAAACAATGTTCCATCAATATTAGCCATTACTAGTTAATATTAATCCTATTTTCATGAAATAATGAGCCAGACTTTAAGAAAATGGATATGAGGCAGTGTTTGGGGAATTAGTTTGGAAACAATACAATTTAAGATCTATTGTTATCTCACTATATAATTTTGAAATGTCTTAGCACATAAATGGGTTGGACAAAAGGGCATCTCAATATCTTTCCAGTGATAAAATGCATCAGCTTTGCAGTTTGAGTCATTATAGAAGCAGCAACATTGTTGTGGCTAGATTTAATGACAAAGCTTCCAAGAGGATCTGTGATGTGAAATAGGCTTTTTAAACAACAAAAATTAGATAGAACTTTCCAGATCTAAGACATAGCATATAATGCACAGATAAGTGTGACCTCCTTTCCAATTTCCTGGAGCTCAGAGTCTGATGGGCCTGGTATCTAAACAAATAATTGGAACTCAATGTGATCAGTGCTAGTTTATGAGAGTTGTTACAGAAATCTAGTGGGAGGACAAACTGATTTGGTCTGAAAGGTCTAGGAAGGCATTATCTATAAACCTGGAAAAGAGAGTAGAATTTTGCTATATAAGCAAGGAGTGAATGGTATTCAGAAGGAATAGAATAAATAGATATACATAACTACTTAAGTCTTTGGATTGTTTGAAAATGGCAGTCGTCTAGAGTATATACTGTTTGAGAAAAACAACAGAAGTAGCAATTGTAGGTAATTAGGCGGGAGGGTGAATTTGGGAACAGTTTGTGAAGGTTTGTATTCATGTGAATCAGTCAAAGACTTATTATGGGAACCAAAACAAAACAGTAACAGCAAAAATTCTTTAGCAATTATAGGCAGATTTAAGAGTTTACAAAGTTGAATGGAACAGCCTAGGTTATTTCCAGAAATGACTCCCAAAACTATATCAACACAGCTTCAATAAAGGGCTCAGAAAGCTATTGTTGGGCCACCATAAGGGCCTCTCAGCACTCATGAAACTTGTGACACCACTACAGAAAACCTAATTGTCTTTACTTCCATGCATGGAACAGAAACCACACCCTGACAACAAACATATGAGTAAACAAAAATGACTGTCTTCACTGTCTTCTTTTTTTAAAAGATTTTTTTAATTTATTCATGATGGACACACACACACACAGAGAGAGAGAGAGAGAGGCAGAGACACAGGCAGAGGGAGAAGCAGGCTCCATGCAGGGACCCTGACATGGGACTCGATCCTGGTCTCCAGGATTACGCCCTGGGCCGAAGGCAGGCGCCAAACCACTGAGCCACCCAGGGATCCCTATTGCTTATTCTTTAGTCCAATCTATCTTCCAAGAACTACCATGCCCTCATTACAAATCTCATACAATTGTTTCTAACTGGTGAAACCTAATTTGCATCCAGAAGCCTCACCCCAAGGAAACTGAAGACAGTATTTAATTCTCCAAGCTACAATACAGGAGTTATAGTAGGGGAATGAAATAAATGTAAATTCAATCCAGCAGAAATGGTAAATATGAAATGTGAGCTTCATCTTGTAGAATATGGAAGGCAACAAAGATTTAAACCCATGGGGTTTCCAGGACACATTTGAGAAAAGACTAGACATACACTGGTAGTATGAGAAAGAAATTCATGTAGGAAAATGAGAATACCAGAATGGATTAAAGGAAGTTAAAGACTATGAAACAGAGAGAGTAACTCACCAAATCTGAGGTCTTAAAATATAGGTATAATACATGGGATTTGATGTAGATGATAAATAAGAAAGCTGTTATCTATTCTTGAGTGAAGTAAGTTGGTAAGAGTTTCATTTTGTTTTAGAAAAACTGCTGCTAAGTTAGTATATGCTTTAAAGAAAGAGACACTTGGAATTGGTTAGAATAAGCTGTATCTGCCAAGTCGGGATGTCAGAAAAGGTCAGACTCACAGTGTGTTGTGTGTGTATCTGGTATGTGGTGGTTAGTGCAATCTTTGGTTCATTCAATATAAATTTAGAGGGATCCCTGGGTGGCGCAGCGGTTTGGGGCCTGCCTTTGGCCCAGGGCGCGATCCTAGAGACCCGGGATCGAATCCCACGTTGAGCTCCCGGTGCATGGATCCTGCTTCTCCCTCTGCCTGTGTCTCTGCCTCTCTCTCTCTCTGAGTGACTATCATAAATAATAAATAAAAATCTTTTAAAAAATACAAATTTAGAGTGCTAGCTATGTTTTATATTCAGTGAGTTAATACCCATTATTATTCTCATTTTATAGATGAAGAAACTGAGGCACTGAGAATTTAAGTAACTTGCCCAAGGCCACATACCTAGTAAGTAGTAGAAGTGATTCAATAAAGATAAATAAGGCGTCTTCTATAATAATGTGCCAATGCTACTTGAAATACATTTCACACATAGAAACACACACAAACATGATATTTGTCATGATATATTTTAACAGGATTAATTCATCCTTGCTTTTGACCTGCAAAAATATATTTTTTGTATTCAGGGAAAATGCTTATCTAGGGCACCCATGTAATGGGGAGACGATATTTTAACATAAGATTTAAAAGCACTCTAGATTGGCCATTCATGATTTTTAATAATGATTTGAAGTTCCTCATAAATTCCCTCTATGCCTGTAAACATTATTTTGGCAGTAGCCAATACTTGGATCTTCCTGCTGCCTGAAGACACCTAAACAATTGGCATCCTTATCTCCTTCTTTTCTGCTAGTTACTGGAAGAATAATTTTATCACAATCTTCAAATGACAAATGAATAAGGGGCTAAGGCCATTATGTCAATTGTTCTCTAAAACTATAAAACAAGCCTCTCAAAATAAAGCTTTTATAAAAACCATAAAGCTGACACAAACAAACAAAAATAAACAGAGTTGCCAGGACCAAACATTATAGATCCAAATTTCATTTCATTATCAAACCTTCAGCTGTGAAGTTCCCCCTCTTAACTGCACTCTAAGGTCCAGGAACTGGGTTCTTGTCATCCAAAAGGCAATGGAATAAAAAGGT
This sequence comes from Nyctereutes procyonoides, assembly GCF_905146905.1. Lineage (NCBI taxonomy): Eukaryota > Metazoa > Chordata > Mammalia > Carnivora > Canidae > Nyctereutes > Nyctereutes procyonoides. The sequence goes on along the minus strand of NW_026575158.1, from coordinate 1,623,026 downwards.
GAACAACAAAGATTCTTAATAATCTGCTAAAACCAACAAGATTGAGAGTATGAACTCTGGAGCAATACACTGGCTATATTTGAATTTTAGCTCTGCCATCTAGTACATGATCCTGGACAAATTATCTGACTGCTCACTGTCTCAGTTTCCTTGCTTGTAAAATGAGAATAATAGTACATCTATCTAATAGGGTTGAAGTAAGGATGAGGTGAGTTATTACATGTAAATGAAGTGAAAACAACACCTACACAGGTTGTGCTTTATATATATTTATAAGTGTACATAAAGTAGTATATATATTTGCTGTTGCTGTCATGTTATTCCTTCATGTCAATCCCTTTAAGAATCTTGAAAGATTGGAATGCCTGGGTGGCTCAGCGGTTGAGCATCTGCCTTTGGCTCAGGGCATGATTCTGGAATCCTGGGATCAAGTTCCACATCAGGCTCCCAGTATGGAGCCTGCTTCTCCCTCTGCCTGTGTCTCTGCCTCTCTCTCTCTCTCTCTCTCTCTCTGACTCTCATAAAATAATAAATAAATAAAATCTTAAAACAAGAATATTGAAAGATTGAAAGAATGATCAATAATGATTGTCTTTATTTCATTTTCTCCCCAACCCAACTTGTTTTGTTTTCCATAATACCTTACCACTGGAACTGCATTTGTCAGTCACCAATGACCATCACGTTGCCAAAGCCAAAAGCCATTGTAATTTTTATATCACTAACATTTAACACTTTTACCTTCTCACCCAAACATTTTGTTTTCTTTACTTCTAGGAGATCACATTTCCTGAGTTCCATCTTGCTCATTGACACTTCTACCCCTGTCACTTCTGACTCCTTCTTCCCAACGAAGATATATTTGAGTACTATAGGACTCATTCCTAGATTTCCTTCTCTATGTACATGCAACCACATCCTAGGTAATCTCATACAACTTTATGACTTGAAATAGCATCTTTATGTGATGACTCTACATTTATAATTCCAGCTCTGTCTGACTCTCAGACTTCTCCATTGGTTTCCCAACTCATGCTAGAATCACTTACATGCCTAGTTCATATCACCACTTGCAAATAAAATAGAAATCACAAAATTAAAATATCTAAAACACACTCAATCTATCATTTTCTGATCCCTTCTCCAAGAGAAGACCTATATCTGGTGAAATAATCACTATAGATTTTGATTGCAGCTTCTTTGGGATAAATTATCACCGGAAGATGTGATATATGTATTTTGGTTGTTCTTACGTTCCAAGTTTCTGAGAGTAAGAACCCAAACCTTACTAGCCCCTGCATCCACTGTGCATTCATTCTAGTCCATTTCACTCAATTACTTATTTTGCAAATGATATAGTGAGTGAAAGGATCCTACCTTAGGGAAGATACATACTGATATCTCTTATCTTTGGGCTCCACAGATAAAAAAGGAAACCATGAAAATCATTACTAAATATTTCTTTTAATTATCTTACTGTATTTTAAAATCTAATTTCCAGAGAAATTGAGATTTTTATGCTATTGCTCTTGAAATATTTGTCATGTTTCTGCAATAGTTCTTACTCTCTGTATCCACTGAGAGACAGAAAGCTCCATGTTTATAACAGCAGTGCCCAACACTAAGTAAGGTTAATGATTGGGGTACAGGTTAAGCTAGAGATCTAAAAGCAGGATTCAACATTGTGGAAAAGTTGACAGGTCTTCAAAAATTAAAAACAGAATTACTCTACAATCCAGCAATTCCATTCCTGGGTATATACCAAAAATAATTCAACTATATATATTCAGAAAATGTATTCAAACAAATAAGTATACAGGAATGTTCATAACAACATTGTTAATAGCCAAAAGTTGAAACCAACTGAAATGTCCACCAGCAGATGAGTGGATAAACAAAAAATAATACATATATATACCCACACCTACATACATGCAAATATTTTTTTTTAATAATTATTTTTTGCTTTATTCTGTTCATACGTGACAGCCCCAAACCCAACACTTGGTTTTTCTCTTTTGACTTTACTACTCTGCCACTACCTAGGTCAACAGTCTTCCTCCCAGTAGTATATATGGTTTGATCCTCATCATGCGGGTATAACACAGGTCCTCAGAGATCAGGGCTCTCCAGCACCAGGACCTCCGTCAGGGGACTGTACTCTTGGTGCTGGGGCTCTGCCCAGGTTCTGTCACTCCTGAGGTGTCCTTAGGCCAGAAACACCAAGCAGGCTACATGTTCTCTGCCAACTCTGAATAAACGTGGGGACTGCTTAGAGCCTAGGGTTGAGGGTAGTGAGGCAGGCTGTGTCTGGGTCCATTACAAAGGGATGCTGTCCTTGATTAATGAAGTCTGCCACGGTGATACCCTCTAGACATGTCTGGAATGGGGACCCTAGGGGGAGAGACTGCGTGCCGGCCACAGGCTGCTCAGACGGGGACAAGGTGTGTACTATATCCTTGCATTTGGCGATTCTTCTGCTTCCCAGGCTGCATTGTCTCACACACCAGGTGGCTGAGGAGGTATTCTGAAGGCCATGAAGGTTTAAGTGGCTTCCCTAGGCTCTGGAAGGAAGAGAATAAGCCCCAAGCTAAATGGTGCTTGGGAGGACAGCTCACGCAGGCCGCGCGGGGTCTGTAAGCTCAGGCTGTGCTGGCATTAGCTCCTTATCCTCTGGAGTCCGTTTCATCCCAGTAAAGACAGCTAGCTGGATGACTGTCAGAATGAGATGCAACTTGGGGGTAAAGACGCTTTTCTGTATGTGACACAGAAATAACCTTAATCTCTAAATAAACCTGTACAAAATTTCCAGTCCAAACTAAAAAAGTTTACCTTCTATGCTACCAACAAACTGAAATGGAGTAAAAGAACAGTTTTACTTTAATCAAGTTCCAGCAAGAGGGCACACTGCTTTGGAAAAGCATCTGTCTCAGCAGAAAACGCAAGGGTGTGTGTAAAAGAATGTTTCTAGAAAATACCAAAGGCACCAAACAGAACCTTAACTTTGCCTTCCAATTCCCCTCGATGCCACTGCATACCCTGGGTGGGGAGGCTACTTCGTCCAGCTGACTTTGGGAATGTCATAATGCTCCGTAAGGGTGTCCAAGTGTCTGTTGAAGTCCTCCACTCTCTGCTTGTGGGTTTTAGATGCTTTCTTTAGGATCCTTTCCATTTGCCGCTTCTCCTGCATCTTCTCGAAGGCCGCCTGGGCCGGGGTTCGCTTGTCCAGACCTCGCTGCTTCTCCTCCTCGTTCTTTTTGCTCGTTCCCATTGCTTCCAGGAGTTTCGCCTTGTCTTTGTCCTTCTTTTTCTTCTTCCGTTTGGTCACACCGAGCTCTGCGACGCCTTTTAGTTTCAGGGGCCCCTTCTGAACCTGCTCGTAGGCCGCCATGATGCTTGCTTTTCCCATACATGCAAATATTGAGACCAAAAAGGAATGATACATACTAAAATGTGGATGAACCTCAAACCATTATGCTTGGTACAAGAAGTCAGACACAAAGGAACATATACTACATGATTCCATTTGTATAAAAAATGCAGAATAGCTAAATAAGCAGAAAGCCAACTGGTGGTTGCCAGGAGATGGTGAGAGGTGGAAATAGGGAATGACTGCTTTTCTGGTACGGAGTCACCTTTGGAGGTGAAAAAATGTTTTGGAACTAGTTAGAGGCAGTGCTGCACAACAATGTGAATATACTAACTGCCACTGAATTATATACTTTAAAATAATTCATTTAATGTGACTTTCACCTAAAAAATGGAAATATGGCTCAAGGTATTTCTGTTACTGAACACTCCTAAGTAGGCAAGTGGTTTGGGGCAGATAAGTGACAGCTCTGGGAGATGTTCTAGGAATATTTCAGATGTGCCATTCTCTGTGGTGCTCTTGATTTCATCTAGTCTACATAGTTGAAGTTGGTTGATCAGCATCATTTCTCTGTCCTAGCCTCCAGGAAGGTGAAAATGGAGGAGCTAAAGGCAAATGCTTTTCTCTTTAAAGAGCGTAACAAAGGCAGTTGTATGTGCACATCACTTCTGCTTACACCCCAGTGCCTAGAACTTGGTCATATGACCACAGTTAACTAAAGAGATCAGGAGAAGTAATGTAGGTCAGGCAGCCATGTAGCTCTTTAAAATTCAGGAGATTCTAGTAGTAATAGGAAAGAGATGGAAAGATAATGGAAGATAATTAGGTGTTTCTCCTACAGAAGGTAATTCATAAATATTTTGCTAAAAAGTAAAATCTGATCTTTTCAGTTCAGGAAGTAATAATTAGATAATCAAAAGTGGCATAGCCCTCAACCTTTATTTTATTTAGAAAGCCATATTTATAGTATAAGATTTCTTGCCAAGGCCATGAGATATATCAAAAATACTTCATACCAATATAGTATTATAATAGTAGAAAATTCCCTATTCCTTACATAGAAAGGCTAAAGTTATAGCTGTTTGTTGAATAGAACAGGTATAATATATGTTCTGGATACTTTATCGTAATAAAATGTATCAGTATCTAATGGACAGAAATAATGTTTCAATATTAAAATATGACTATATGAAGAATGTGCTTGCTTATTATTTCTCCTCAGTAACTCTAGAGAGCTACCCAAACCACTTTATCACCAGATTCAGCTCAAAAAGAAAAAAAACGAAACAGAACAGAACAGAACAAAACACAATAAAATATAAAGGAGTCACTAGAGCCCTTAAACCCAGACTTGATTTACGAGGTACAAATACTCCAATTTTAGAACCAACCTCTTTTTTCTTGCTTCAAATTAAATTACTGGTATACTTGTAACCTGATATTTGTTCACTTAGAGCTTACGGTTTTTCATTTTTACATTTGAGGTTGAAAAAAGTATAAATGTAATAGAAGCAATAATAACCAAAGTATCTAGTCCTAGGAGTCAAACACAAATTTGGATTTAGCCTTGACTTGAGGCCCTTTGATTGACATTTCCATTGCTAGAGTTAACCCAAGTCATTTCAAGATCCAACTAAATTTCATTTTGTCTTATCTACAGGTTATCATTCTTGCAAGAATCATCTCATCCTGGCAGGATCTTGATTTAAGGCTTTAAAACTCAGCGAGGCTCAAAGAGATTTTGCAAGGTCACAAACACTGTATGTTTGTTTGGTAATACAATACCTGAAGACGGAATGCCAGCCCATGCAAGATCACAGCAGTGGTTAAACATGTCACATGCTGCATTCTCATTCACCATCAGGATGACTTTGGTGGCTGTCTTAGTCACAGGTTTTTTCTTATGGACTGAATTTAATATTTTTTTTTCCAGGTATACACTTTTGAAAATTCCCATTTTTCTGCAATTTGCTTACCTCAGAAAGGCTTGTTAGAAAAGTATCAGTGAACTGATTAGTATCAGTGAACACTCAAAAGGTACATTTTCTTTATCATACTTTACCTCCATCAGGTAGGTTTTTCTCCTGTGCCAAGTAACTTTTAAACTGATAAATTGCTTTATCATACATAAGCATCTAGAGATTTATACAACTTGGCCATTACCCGTTTAGAAATATCAGTGGAATACAGATTTGAGAATATTCAAGTATATGTGTGGATATTTATAGAAAACCTAATTTCTTGCATACATGTGGATATGTCGCTTAACTATTTTTGCTATAATTTTTTATGATGCATCTGTGCACGATGATGTTCTCTTTCATTTCAGATGAAGTGATCTTCCATTTTAATCTATATGTAATTCACACCCACATGAAGATTTAAGAATGTTTCATGAAATTTATGTCAATATTTCATATAACACAAAGGAGAGTTAACTATATACACATACATATGTGTATGTGTAAAGAATTAATAATTCCTCATACTGGTCTTGCTCTTTAGGATAGGAAACATAGCACGATGAATAAGAGTACACATTTGTAGTCAGACTGAGTTTGACTCCAAATCAGGTCTAGCATTTACAGACAGTGACATTTCAAAAAGACAAAGAACACAGAGAAAAGGTATCTCCAAGGAGAGTGCAAGAGAATATTCTAAAGAAAGTGAATCTAAATAGAACAGTGGTTCTCAACTAGGATAATTTTGTCCCCTTCCTCTTCCCACCTCCAATTTCCTCTATCACAATATCTGGAGACATATTTATTACAACTGGTGTTGGAATTACTACTTCATCTATTAGGTAAAGGCCAGAGGTGCTGCTGAACATCCTACAATGCGTAGGACAACCCCCCACCCCACCCCTGCCGCAAAACCAATTATCCAACCCAGAAATGTCAATGGTGCTGAATTTGAGAGCATGAAAAAGAATGTGACAATTGGATGTAATAGTTTTGTTGTTGTTGATTTTGTTTGTTTTATTTTTAGTCTCAGCTATTGAAAGTTCCCATCCTAGGCACCATTGTCTGGACCCATCAATAATTTGCATATGTGTATGTGTGTGGGCTGGGGAGAAACAGGAGTGTAGATATGGTGTAAGGAGGAGAAAGAAGGCTATGAGCCATACCACATTCATTCAAAGAGTTGGAAGTCAGTTATGACATTAAGAAATAAAAAGGTATTATTATTATTAATGTACAGTACATTCGGTTGAGATCATTTGTTTGATCCCAAGTGTTGTTGCTTTTTTTTGCTATTATTATTTTTCTATGACCAAAAACTATACATATTTTGTAATCCTAAAATGTATTAGATATCCTACAACGTGTATTTGGCTATAAGGGCAATTATATAAGAAAGCATGGTTGAAGCCACGTATACCAGCTTTACTGCTAAAAAAAAAAAATGGCTCAGTGAACCTCTTTGTTGTGTGAGTTAGCATATGCAAAAGATAATCTATGCAGGGTGGGAAGTGAGGATTAGGATTGGACACTAAATTAGAGAACTAGCTCCTTCTGTGTAAATAGGCACATTTAAAAAAATTTAATATTATGTTTTGCTTACTGTTAAACCCTAAGAGAACTCAATTGTTGGCATTTTTCAGAATCTCAATGGACTGTTTTGACTCAACAAGTGAGTGTGAGGCAATTCCCCAAAATTTTTAAAATGCAAATAGGTATTAAGGATTGGTAATCATAGTTCATTGACTTGGAAGGGAACAACAAATATAAAATTAGGAGGCACCCAGAGCCTGTGTATATTTAAAAATCACCTTCTGAGGTACTCCTGTGTAATTTACAAAGCTTCTTCTGGAGTAACTAGGATTTGGCAATCAAAAGAAACAAGATGAAAACACATGGAAATATTTTCAAGTTTGAAACTGCCTGTGAAAATACAGAAAATAGTCCCTCATTTTAGGAACCAAGTTTCCCTGTACAGTAGTTACTTCCTTTCTAATCCAGGCCACAGTCTTTACAAAGAAAACCTCTTTGTTCTCAGAATGTCTTGATCTTTCCATATCTATTCCTTCTTTTACTTTCTCTTTTGCTCTATAACACTCTCTTCTCACTCTGAACATTGCTTCTTAACCTCTTTGACATGTACGCTTCTCAGTTTCTCTCTGTTTGATTAAATGATGGTTTTCATCAGAATGTTTTGTCACCTAACACACGTTTGCCTAAACATTTCTCTCCCCATCCATACTGTGAGCATAGACACTTTTCTAAGAACTTCAGTCCTAAGATTCACATCATTATACATACAATAGACATTTTCTACCACATGATTCTGTCCTACTGCCTGAAAATGTTTCAAGGGAAGGATAACTGAGATCAGGCCAATCAGAATCATCCTGGAATTTTTAGAACCAGAATTGAACAATGAAACTGCTTCAGAATCATTATGTTCACATGGATCAATAAGATGGAGGAATCTGGTTGGGAGAGGGAGAGAAAGAGAGAGAGGGGGGCAGGGAGGGAGAGGGAGAGAGGTAGAGTTATGTATAGAAGAATAGGTAGTAGGGATAGAGAGGCTCAATGGTGGTTTCAGTCACTTTCGCCAACTAACCTGCTGGTTTAGTCTTACTATTCTGCTGGTTTAGGCTTACTCTCATTCTTGAAGCTCTTAGGAAAATCCCACAAAAATTCTCTTTTCAGATAATCTAATTTGAATCAGATTCATGTACTGTCTAACAGAAGTACTCTTAAGAGGCTTGAGGGTCCTTCTCCATACACATCTTTCCCCTAAGTAATCCCTTCTACTCTGTTAGTTTAAGTTGTCTTGAGAAACCACATTTCAAGCCAACTGCTATTTGAACAGCTTCACATTGTATTCATAACATCATCATATTCTGTTACCTCAAAGATCTTCTTCCTTCTATGTTTCTTAGAGCAAGCCAATTTGTCCTCTTAACAGAAACAGGGGCATCCTCAACAGCTCCTTTTTCTTTCTTTCCTGAGATAAATAATACTCAATAAAATATTTTTTAATCAAAAATAATGAAAACATTATCATCCATAATGAACATAACATCAAATGCATTATCTCCTATCTACTGCCACCTTCACTTACTTTTTAAGACCATTATTAGCATTCTCCTGGGCTGTTGAAATAGTCTCCTAACCATTCTCATTACCTGGCTCAAAGCTCTTGAATTTTCCTTTAACTTAGACAACAAAGTCATCTTTGTAATATACAAATCTAATTATATCCCATCCCCATTAAAACCATTATAATGGTTTCCATTTCCATATGTTCCTGAATATGTTATGTAAAGCATTTAATGATCAGATCCTATCTCATCTCCTACACAATTCAGCAATCTCCTACTCCCAGCAATGCTGAATTTTACTCTTTCAAGATATTGAACTTCCTTTGGTTCTTTATTGTTTATATATACTTTAAAAAATCTTATTTATTTATTTATTTATTTATTTATTCATTCATTCATTCATTCATTCATCCATTCATGAGAGACACAGAGAGATAGGCAGAGACACAGGCAGAGGGAGAAGTAGGCTCCCTTTGGGGAGCCTGATGTGGGACTCCATCCCAGGAACCTGGAATCATTCCCTGAGCCAAAGGCAGATGCTCAACCACTGAACCACTCACACATCCCTCTTTCAATTCTTTAACTACATCATTACAATGCATTCATTTAACTTTGTGTGTGTGTGTGTGTGTGTGTGTTTTAACATGCTATGTCTTTGCCTGGATTGGTCTTTACAATTTATATTCTAATCTACCTATTAAGCACTTTCATCCTTCAAACCTGGACCAGGTTGATTTAATCCAGGATGATAGACATTAATACTCTTGATCTTCAATTCTCAGTCCTACATCTTTTTCTCTTCTTTTTTAGCATTAGACACTTTTCCCCTGGATTATCTCAACCACTTCTTATATCTTCAATTATAACTCTTCATTCTGAAATTACAAACATATTTAATTGCAACTATATGTAAAATGGACAGCTCATGATCAATATGTACAAGAGTAAAATTTCCCCCCACCTTGCTTCTTAGGCAAGATCTTCTCTGTTTTAGAAAATTACACCACTATTTAAGAAACCATCCTTTGCCATTCCTTCTCCCTCTTGCCCAACGTCATCCTCCAATGTGTAGGACCTGAAAGACACCCTGGCCAACACATTGGCATTGCCAGTGTTTATATCTTTTCCCAAATCCATGGCCACCAATGCCGTGCCAACGTTGTTGCTGGCATTTACATAACAATCACTGCCAATGTCATGCCCCAACAGTGCTGCTGCCACCATCAACACAAATGCTGCCAACGCCTCATATTGTTCATGTCCCATAACAATTATAAAGCAGTAACTCTTCAAACTGCCAGTTTGAGTTTATATTTCAGCCCTCTAGCCCAAGGATTTGTGTGTGAAATAATGAGATCTGTGGTATGCAATAATCTTAGGGACACAAATGATGCTCAGAATCATCCTTCCCTTCTGTGTTCATTATTTGCCAACAATCCTTCAACCAGTCTTATCCATCTTGACCCTCTTTTCCCCTAGGATGAATTTTCATTTTTCTAGGAGCTTTTTTTTTTTTTATCCTCCATGTAAACAAACCCTCAGCTTCTCTTCACCAGTCCTCTAAATTATGCCTGAACATGTGTGAATCTGACAGTAAATATAGCTTAGGCTCATGCAGTGACCATTGCCACTGAAGTATTAAGTATACAATAAATAGTTGTTGAATACAAAAGTGAATGCCTGTCCTTTATTCTTCTAGTATTTCCTTTTTCCAAAATATTTTTGATGGTGTTTCTAACAGGTTAAGTTTTCTTTTTTTACTGACCTCTAAAACACCATTCTTAAAGAGCAAGGAGTATTTTTTGACTTCCATTTCAAATGCACAAAAATTTAAAATATAGATAAGCATTGTTATCCTACTAATATTTAGGAATATGGTTTAATTCATCATGTGTACTTAATCAAATAAGTTGTGACTAAAAGAGAAAAGAAGCAAAAGGCAAGATATCCAGTCCTCCCCAGGGCAGTCCTTTGTACACTCAGTGCTTAGTACATTTTATCTTAGGCCCTCAATACTTATTTGTGAAATAAAGGTTATCCTGCTGAAGCTTGACTTCTTACAGAATTCCTTGGATAAGGATGTCATGTCTCACCATTTTTAATGATGATGTTCACTTTATCACTGAAAGGGAAAACTTTGTCTCTTCATACTTATAGATATAATTCTTCTGGCCACCAAATGTGTGAGTTTTTTCCTAATACCAAGCAATTCTCTAATTCTCAGCTAACACTGACTGGGCATCCTACAAATAAACTCAATTCTGACACATCTATTTGAAGATGGCATCATATCCTGCAGGTGAAGGGCTCAATCACAAAAGACTGCCCCCTACTTCAGGCTCCAATTGCAAGGCTCAGGTTGTAACTTGTACTTCTGATCAACTGGCTATAAATTGGAGGTGCTCACAACCAACCCTCTTCTTTGGTAGGATAAGTTGCTATAATGGTCCACAGAAGTCAGGAAAACACTATACCTATACAGGGATGCAACTCAGGAACATCCAGAAGGAAGACATACCTAAGGCAAAGTATGGAGTGTGGGTGCACAGAGCTTCCATGTTCTCTGTGGGTACACCATTCTCCCAGCATCTCAATGTGTTCCCTAACCCAGAAGCTCATCAAATCTAGTTGTTCAAGGGTTTTTATAGAGTGCAATTTCTGCCTCCAACTTCTTAGAAGTCAGTGAGTGGAGCTCGAAGTTCCAATGTTCTAATCACTTAGTCTTTCTGGTGATGAGCCCCATCTTGAACTCACCCCAGAAACCTCACCTTAATTTAACCCATTAGCATAAACTCAGATTTGATCAAAATGTGTTTCTATGAATAACAGAATATATTCCTATCTCTGAAAAAATTTCAATAGTTTTAGAAGCTCTGTCAGGAATCAGGGACAAAGAGCAAATATATTTCTTATTATATCACAAGTATCATGTTTTTTGAAATGGGCATGTTAGAAAATAATTTGATATTATACCAAATTATATATTACATAGGATAAATCATATGATATGTGGAATGATATATGACAATTAAAGCCATATGATATGATACATAAAAATCATCTATAAAATAACCCTAACATCAGATAAAGTCTAATTAAAGTAAAAAGATACAGTCATTTGAGACATAAATGTTATAGACATTTAAAAAACATTCATTTTCTGTTTTTTTCTTTTCAAAAAAGAAGTATAGTTCCAACAATACATCATCTAGATCTCCCAGTGAAGCACAGATAGAATGAATGGCATTTAATTTAACACGATTTAATTAATACTATTTATTTGAGGTAATGTGGTCCTAACTGCATCATGAGTACCTGGAGTGCTTGTTAACCATGAAGGTTCCCAGGGGTACTGTGTTCCAAAAATCTTCCTTTCACCAGTGTCCCAAGTAATCTGAAGCACATGAGTTTAAAAGCTACCAGACAGAAGGAATTAATAATAACAACATAGATTGTATGCTAGATAAACTGGTATAAATCCAGTTGAATGATACTGGAAAGAATATCTTATGCTTAAATTATTATTGAATAAAATATAAGTGGAAATCAAGAAAAAATTTACTTGGTGATATTGTTGCCTTGGTATCTGCTTCTGCCCTGTGTCATACCTGTTCCTCTTCCTGGTACATGAACAACAGCTAAAACTTTTAAAAACTTTCTAGAGATAATGCTATCAAAATGTCTAAAAAATAACTCTTGGTTAAAACTGTGTGATGCAATCCCAATGAAATAGCTACTATTAATATTTAAGTGTATAATAGATACAAGATAGTGTTTTATTAATAACAATCACTTTTGTTTGGTTTTGTTTTAGAAAAGCCTTTGGTGTAAAATGTAGTAGATTCCTTTTCTATGAAAAGAAAACTCAGTTTCTCACACAACTTTACCTCTACCTTTCACACATAGCCCTCATCCTTAGAAAGTTTATGAATTGCACATCCAAAAAAAGGAACCAGCCCAGCTAAGCAACTCTTTTTCTTCTTTGTCAGATACCAGTGTAGGTTTTAATGAGCTCAGTCTCCTGGAGAGCATTTTAATGGTTTTTTTCCGCCTCCTCTGATGACCATGTTTATGCTAAGTTTTGATACAGTATACAGGACTTGTGTAGTAATTAGCATTCAAATGGACCACTGATTTCCCTTTCACTGAGTGGGTTGTCTATTTCCAGGCTTGGAAATGGAATTGAATGAGTTAGAGTTTGTAATAATCAAGACATATTAACAATTCAAATCCTAAATTAAACATCCAAGATAGAGAGTACAAAAAGGAAGCATCATCCATGTCACAAACTGGTTAAACAACCAAAAGGGAAGAAAACAATGGAGGCAAACTTTCAAAGCTAATGGTCTATCAGCAAATGTGAGTAGCATGAAAAAAATATGCTACAGATAAGGCCAAAGTGATACTGAATGGTGGCATATGTTGATTTTTAGGGTAAAAACTTTTAAATCTGTTTAAACACTATCTATACTCTTATCAATATAGTCATTGATAAATGTTAAGAAGGAAATGGAGTAAAGCTTCAGCATACCTGCCTGATAGATATTTTAGGGTATGTTAGGGAATCACCTGGTAACCTTAATGAAGAACTGATAATTATTCCAGACCAACCTTCAGAATCACAATTATTTTAAAATCTCCTTAAAGCTTGGTGTAGTATCTGAAAACACTTAACATTTTATATGATAATATTTTGAGACACAGTTCCCTTGTAAAATCTAATGAAATCCTTACACCTTCTCAGCACAATCCTTAGATAAATTCACTGGATAAATTCATACAAAAAATAATTCTCCTTTTAATCATTAAATTTAAAAAGTGGGATAAAAGTGTAATAACTTTACATTTCAAGTCCTTAATAAATAATAGCCATAATTTACATACATACTGTTGGTCTAATGATTTTCCTTCATTCTAAGTCTGTGCAAATACTGAATGGTTAAAAATTAATAAAACAATAGCAACAAAGAGCTTGAATAAAAACATAAAGTTGATTACACTGCAAAATTTTTTCTCAAACATTCTCATAGTAATACAAGGTTAATAGTTTGGTGAGCAGTAACCTACCAGATTTGCAAAATATCAAAGTAGTCATTATTATTCACATCTACAGATAAATAGGAAAACAGAAGAAATCAAACTCATAGCATTTTACTTAAAAAATACATTCACAACATTTATGCTCTACACAAACAGCATGAATATATTTTTAGCATAATTAACCAAATACCCTCGAGCCTACTTTCTTCTTCATGGCTTTAGGCTGGTTAATGTGAAATTTAATTTGTGCTAATCTTCTCAAGGTTAGTAAAGTGTGAAATATACTGTACATTGGATTTACACAATTTACAGTAGCATTGAATTGGTATAACATTTTAGAAAATAATGTCTTATCATTTTCTAATAAAAAAAGAAGAAACATTCAGCCTCCATTATCAGGGTTGAGACTGCTGAAATGATAAAGGAGAAGGGAATATCCAGGGTAGACCAATAGAGGCTGCAAATGAGAATTAACTCTTATAATGAATTTAGGAATTACCGAAAGACACTATTAAAATCATGGTTTCAAATTATTTCTGTTTAAGCTGGAACCCAAGCAGTGTGAAAAAGCACCCTGAATGTTGCCCTTACGGAAAAACCTGTTCTGTCCTCAGAACTATCTCATCTAATAATGTTTTATCATGTAATGTGCTAGAATTAGAGGAGTCAAAATTTGGTTTCTCTTTTGTATAGGAATGAAGTGTCCTGGTTCTCTTCAAGCTAGAAAAATATGGACCTTATATTTAGAGAACTCTGTGAAACCGTTTAGGTGGTCAATCTAGTTACATACCTGATTCATCTAAAAAGCATTAGTGGCACATAAACACAACTTTTAAATACACAGTAGGTGGTAAGGAAAATGGGTGTGGTATACAATTTGTATTCTAAAAGCACAAGGCTATTACACTGAAAGAAAATTCTACAAAACACTTAATGGATTAAACTTGAAAAGGAGTAATGATGTGAAAAAATATATAGGAGAAGAAGCAAATTGCATGCAATAAGGCAGAAAATAAAATTCGGTGAGATTTAAGTTTGTACAGAGTTATCTCATACAAGCCACTCAGTTACGTTCTTTTATGAAAACTCATAACAGAGCTATGGAAATGCAGTACGGGTTGAATAACTTGATAGTACAAAATTAGAAAATGTGTGCACACACTTGTGTGTATTTATACCATTTAGCTACATGATATTAAAAGCCATATTTTAACCATATGCCAGCATTTAAAAGAATTGCAGAGCAAATAAAGTTTAGAAATTTCAAAACGTCACAGTAGTCCTCTTATTCCATGATGGACTCAATATAGTCAGGTAAAATATACAACATTCTTTGAAATCTAAAGTGTTATGCAAATATAAGTTGCTATAAAATATAATACATTTCATGGCAAAAGCAGGGAAAAAATAATGCATCGTGGAAGTAATTTTATCCTTCTATGTGACTGTGAATATACATTTGTGGAACAAATAAATCTCTTCTTTTTCCTGTATGAAGATGATAGTGTGAGACCACGTTTAATATAATAAGTGCTTTGAGTTATTCATTATGGAAGCTAGTCAACTCAGACATAAAAAGATGTATGGAAAAAAATTCTTAGCCATATTTAGAATGGTTTTACTTAAAGCAGAAGGGCTTGGAGGGGTGGGGAAGGAGTATTTATAGGTTAATTTTATTTTCAGCAAATTTTATTTACTGATTTCAAAAGAGCTTCAGATTTCATATTTATTTTGTGATGGATGCAAAAAATTGTCCATAATTTGTAGCAATGCAGTCAAACCTGTCTAGAAAAGATGTTGAAAAACATGCCACTGATATCTTCTAAACCAGACTAGAAGACACATGCAAGAATGTGAGAATTTTCTAGATCAGTCAGGTCATTGGAATCATTGCCTCCATTGATTATAATTAGAAAAATAATATACTATATCAAATTTGCTATGGTTGTACTTTTATTGTGATCATAATTATTCATATATGTTATGAAATGGTTGATACCTTATTTATATGTAGCTTGAAGTAATCATGTAATTTCTAGCTTAATGAATGATTTAAATAGTCATATAATGAACTCCCCAAGATTTTAGTGATTCATCTCTGTAAGACAAAGTAATATATATGCATTGCATGTTCTTAGGCATGACTCCAAATTTTTTAAAAAAATGGTTATAAGTTTTCTTTTACTCATTCAAATTTGATTCATCCTTCAAATATTTGCATTGGATTCTACCTCCTTCATGACACATTTTCAATATTTTTCAGCCAACGTTGGTTATTCTATTTCTGATCATCTAGATTTCTTTAATTTAAAAATTCTAATACTTTTTAATTCACTAAAAATACCTGGAAAAAGTCTAGAATCTAGTTTTGGGACTTAGTGGTAGAAAAAAATCTGCTCAAATAATACTGGAGAGCCAGAGGGATACCTGAGTTGCTCAGTGGTTGACCATCCGCCTTTGACCCAGGGCGTGATCCTGGGGTCCTGGGATTGAGTCCCACGAGGGCTCCGTGCATGGAGCCTGCTTCTCTCTCTGCCTGTGTCTCTGCCTCTCTTTCTCTCTCTGTGTCTCTCATGAATAAATAAATAAAATCTTTAAGAAAAAAAAAAGATTGGCAAACCGAAATTTTGAAAAAAAAGATATTGGATTTGTCAGAGGAGATCATAAGTCAATAGACGAAAACATTTAGAGAAATGCTTTACAACGCAATGACATAAGATTAATACCTATAATATATAAAGAGCTTAGTAGTTCACCAATGACTAATCCAATGTCAATAAATGTATGAGAATTTACTCAAGCTCTTTAAAAGTTGAGAATATATAAATTAAGTAATCATGAAATAGAAAAATGGGGCTGAGTTGCTCTTTTTCCTTTCATAACACATAATATCATCCAAGTATATTTGCTTGTTTACCTGCTAATTATTTGTATCTCCCTCCTAGAATGTAAGCTCCATGAGAACATGTCTCGTGTTTGCTCACTGCGTTCATATAATATCTAGATTGTATGTAATATACAGGAGGAACAGAAGAAAACTGAACATAAATATAATACTTCATCCCCACCAACTGGTAAAATTAAAAATATATGTATCTACCGTTGACTAGAATGTGGAATGATATTCTTCACATTGCTAAAAAATGTGAATTACTGCAGTCATTTTAGAAAGCAATGTCATGATCGCTGTTGAAATTAGTCACTACAATTTCACTCCTGAATTCCTATCCTAGAGAAATGAGCACAGGCATGTAAGAATGCACACACTAGGGCTGTGTTTAATGTGTGACTACTGATAAGTGCAAAAAGGAAAAAGAACAGAGAGGCATGCTGATTGACTGGAAAAGAGTGGGATAAATTTCTGTACACTGATGTTATGGAACTTTATGCAGATAAAAAGAGAAGGAAGGAGTCAAAGCTCTACTAATTGAATTGGAAGGATTTCCATTAGAGCTGAAGGGTGTGTGTGGGGGGGGAAGAAGCAGAAAAGTATGACTATATATCTTTATATATATAAACACACATATGTGTTTATGATCATATGAACATGGAAGAAATGAAATACCAGTAACAGTCTGTCAACATGAGGATCAAGTGTGTGGGGAAAGAAGTAGAAGTGAGAAAAAGAGTATTAGGCAAAATAGGAAAAGATTTTAAGATTTTATTTATTTATTCATGAGAGACTCAGAGAGAGAGAGAGAGGCAGAGACATAGCCAGAGGGAGAAGCAGGCTCTCCATGGGGAGCCTGATGAGGGACTCCATCCCAAAACCCTGGGATGATGACCTGGGATGAAGGCAGATGCTCAACCACTGAGCCACCCAGGTGCCCCTCCCTGTATGACTTCTGATGTGTCCCCTTGTGTCTTTCTCTCAGTCCACTCATTCTCAGTCACATTTGCTAGCATTTCTTCTTCTGCTCATTTATCTAGAATCATATTCAATCAGAAGAGAACTCCTATTAAAAAAAGAAAAAAGGTAACTACGTGAGGTGATGATATGTTAATTAGCTTGACTGTGATGGCTATTTCGCAATGTATACATATATCAAAACATCAAGTTGTATGACTTAAATATATACAATTTTCATTTGTCAATTATACCTCCATAAAGCTGGGGAGAAATGTCTAGAAGAAATAGCTCCAAACTCTAAGAAAAGAGATCTAGGTAAAAGGAAACTGGAAACCAAACCAAACAACAACAAAAAAAACAGATACTTCAGATTACAAAACTAGAAAAAAATTTTTTTTTAGGGAAGTTAATCTCATCTCTTTGCTTAGGAAAAAGAATATTGGAGATCTTTTTCACTAAGAGCTCAACAGGAAGCTAAAAATCAACTTGGAAAATTACAAATGGAGTTTTACTAACATCTTTGATTAGAAAAAGCACTTTGGGGGGCACCTGGCTGGGCTCAGTCAGGGGAGCATGCAATTCTTAATCTCATGGTTGTGAGTTTGAGCCCCACATTGGATGTAGAAATTACTTAAAAATAAAATTAAAAAAAAAAAGAAAAAGAAAAAGCACTCTGAAAAAGAATATTTTTGCATGAATAAGTAGAGGCAACAGTGATAGTTTCAAATGACTTTGGAATAGAAGTTAAGTAAAAACTAAAGAAGAAAATTAAAGAAAACTTTATGGAGACAACAGTAAGTGATCATGAGATTGAACAAGGAAGAAATCAAATGCTTCAATTTCATTATATGCCTAGAATGTTACTACCTTTGTATTATTTGTACTATATGGCACTATTATAATTTAGCATCTGACTACATATACAAACACAAATAAGCAGTGCAGTGTTCCTCTTTGATAAGCTGATGAAAATTTTAATATAGTTTGCATTTCATACAATATTTTAATACCCAATCAATCATTCTCAAATTGGGAACTTGGTTTTCTTTGATTCTTAGCCCCAAACATCCCCCTCACCACCTCCTCTTTCTAGACCCACTTCACTCCCCAAATTAACATATATTTTACTATTTTTTATCAACAGTTTCAGATAATGCAGAGTGAAAGCAGATGCTTTCATGGTAAGTCAAAGGATTTGGTCCAAAATCACCTTTTAGTAGCATAGAAGTAAATATTTGGAATTAAAAGTGAAACAAAATGTGGAGTAGTTTTTACTTTAAATATGGCTATCCAAAATTTTGCTTTACATTGTTGACCAATATGTTTGTATATTTCTCTGGAAAAAAACAAACAAACAAGTAAAAGCATTTTTTTTTTAATAACAGGAATTCTGGTGCAGAACTGGGTATGGACAGACATGACTGATTCATGGTCAACAATGGAAGCATATGGTTGAAGAATAGTGCCCCACACTGGGTATTTGATGACTTCATGATGTTCATCAGATGTTTAAATTTCCTCTGTTGTACAACTTCCCAAGAAGACATCTTGATTTTCTAACTTGCCTTAAGTCCCGTAGCACAATCCAATCACTTCATGTTTTGTATGTGTTTCTTACTTTCTAAAGGTAACAATCACGAATCTGACCAAGTTATTTAATGAAGACCAAAGGCCATTAAATCTTTTTCTGGAGCAAGGCAGAGTGCAGTTCTCTAACATGAGTAAACACAAGCAATAGAGATGCTGGATATGATCCTTTTCGTCTCTCTGACAACACACATGCTTAACTCGATGTTAAGGATTGATCCTGCCTGAACCCAGTTTCACAAGGGTAGGATATTCTTCCCCTGTCCCTTGGTAGGGGGGCCAAGAGGATTGAAGATAGTGAGGTTATGGAAAACAATACAGCTGGAACAAACATTGCACTCCCAAAACACAACCAAATTTTGAAGAAACCTGTATATTTAAGCAAAGTCTTTCATATGAAAGAAATCTTCTTGATGTGTTAAAATTCTATACCAAAATCTGATAAGAAAAGGTGACTTGAGTGAGGATCTTGTGTGTGTGTGTGAGACTTCTTTCAAACTTCAACTCAAAGCATATATTGAATACATAGTTTGTCTTTTTAGTTTTTATAATGCAGGTCAATATCCTGTCCTAAATTCAGTTTTTCAAGTTAAGATGACATAAATTGGCTTGCACTATTCTTTTTAAGATTTTATTTATTTATTTATGAGATACACACACACATACACACAGAGAGAGAAAGAGAGAGAAGCAAGCTCCACACAGGGAGCCCAATGTGGGATTTGATCCCAGGACTCCAGGATCATGCCCTGGGCCGAAGGCAGCCACTAAACCGCTGAGCCACCCAGGGTCCCTGGCTTGCACTATTTTTATATTGCCTAAAAGTGGCATTAATGTAGGTGGGCATAGTTGCATATTTATACAGGCACTGTTTTGTTTTGATTTTAAGAGAAAGACTACTATTTATGTGAAGAAGATTAGTGCATTAGGTACAATTATGAACTTGATCTACATCTGTCTTCATTATTCATTCTCATGAGAATTTGAGATCATCATTTCTTTTTTCCCCTTCATGAATTTTCTTGGGAATAGGAACTTGATTAATTCATTTTAATTTTCGGGATTTTCTTTTTGAAGAATTTCAATGACAAAGAATGGGCATATTTCTTTTTCTATTTCAGCTTTGAGAATTTTTGGTCATTAGAACTATTTTTAGTTAAACTTTACAAGTATTACATATATATAGATTTACTTTTGAAGCATGGCTTTGAATGAAGTGAGAGTCATATAGCCCATCTGTAGTATTACTTTATGCTCTCTCTTCTGTTTCATTACTTCCAAAGAATTAATTAAAACTTGATAGGATTGCTCCTAAAATCAATTATGCCTTTGGTCTGAAATGCTGAGTATACATTATTGAGTTTTCAAATAAATTGAAAAAAAATCTCAGTAAAGCAACAGTATTATCCTAATTTATAAACATTAATATAAGAAAATATCTGATGTTTTAAATTATTACTCTACACTGTATTACCAGTATTATCCCTTTCTGCCTATTTAGAAATCTACCAGAATACATTCCCAATCTATAATAACAGGGCACAATCATGCATAATTTCTCTGGTATTGAATAGATTGTTCTAGCTGAGATGTTTTTGGAATTTAGAGACAGCATTTCACCAGATTTATACTGTGTTTCAATTTCTCAGTTGATGAACCCCCTAACCTATTTGTCTTTTCAATCTTGCAGTATGGAGGACTGATGGCTTCAGGGACTTTTGGCCTTTAACCTTTAAATCCGTTTTCTTGTCATTGTAACATGACTGTCCCATTTTCCATATACACATTTAATTTTTCTTCCACCACATATATGCAGGCACACACACACAATAGGAGATTAATAAAGTTATAGGCAATGATTGAAAATTACTTGAATTATAGGAATTTTTTTCAGGCTCTCCTAAAAAAACAAAACAAAACAAAACAAACAGAACAAAACAAAAAACTTCTTTAAAAAACCAACAGCTAGTATTTTGGTGTCCTTATCATGGCAAGACTGGTTGCTAAGAGCTTACACTTAAGTGTGGGTGGCTCAGCAGTTGAGTGTCTGCTTCCAGCTGAGGGCATGATCCCAGAGTCCAGAGGTCGAGTCCCACATCGGGCTTCCTGCATGGAGTCTGTTTCTCCCTCTGCCTATGTCTCTGCTTCTGTCTCTGTGTCTCTCATGAATAAATAAATAAAATCTTAAAAAAAAAAAAGACCACCAGATTCCAAGACTAATGGGAGGTCGCCTAACTTCATTTCTATAATAACTTGAATTTCAAATCCATTTTCATACAGAGGCTTTATATACAGGGGCTGAAGTATGACTTCAGTGACATAAGGAAATGGTTCTCAACTTCTCACCTAAACACTGACCTCAACACCTCAACAACTTTGAGAGTTCATTCTCCAACAATAGTAATGCCTCCATTAATATTAAGATATTGCTAACATCTTAACTGATATTTTAGGCAATGCCCCATCTTCACTCTGTGACCTTATATTACAAATACCTGAACACTATCACATAACCCTGGTGATATGATCATTTTCCTTTCTGAATCAGAATGATATGAATGGGCAACCAAAGTAACAAGAGAGTATAATCTGATAAAGTGATAAAAGTAGAAAAAAGTCCTTTCTACTTATGGCCTCTATGTAATAATATATATTAGCGTATATAATTGCTTGGATATGATTTATCTGGTTAATTCTTATTTTCCATTTCAGTTTGTTTTTTGGTAGTTGATGGAAAGGATATTAAAAGATTTCTTACTATATCCATAAATCTTTCTGATGGTAAGTTGAGACAACAGAATGCAATTGTTCTATTATGTCTCTAATTTTCACAGTTCTTTTTCTATAATACAGAGCCATAATGCCAATAAATATCCAAAATTTTGGCAGCAGAATGTTTGATTTCAAGAAACACTATGTTGTCTCCTAAGTAATGGGGCAGGGGAAAAGATATATTGCCTAGCTTTCTATTTTGACCATATCCTAAAATTTCTCCATGTAGATCCCATTTTTAAATATAGTGGGATCTTCTGAATTATTTAGTTTTTTTCTGGTATGTTTAGCATTTTCCCCCATGAGCCACCTGAGAATTGCATCAATGTGCTATTTTTGCTCACTAATGAAAATGTCAAAGATCAGACTTAAAAATGTTAAATAAAACTGAGCCAATCAGTCTCCTACTGTTGTTCATTTTGAGGCCAACTTTATTCAAAGACTGCTTTACTCCCTGTTGTTACTTCTTAGCTAAGCCTGTAATTGTCAGTAAACATTATCAAACAGGTTTTGGGATTGTAACTGTGAAATAGATGCTCTTGACTATGATCAAAAGTAACCATTCAAAAGCAGGATTAAGTCAAATATCATTAATTCAGACTGCTAACCAGAGGAGTGCTGAAAATCACCCGACACCAAAACCCCCAGGTCGCCTTCTCAAACTTGTTAAAATGCTCTCAAGGATTTATTCTATTTCATATTTCTGAAAACCATTAGGAAAATAACCAAAATTTTTTTTAAATTTTTTTAGAAGGATATGAGATATTTCTTTTTATAACTTTGCAAATTCAGGAGATCACACTAGTAGAGACAATCACTTTAATATATTTTCTTCCAAATATATTCATAAATTTGATAGTGTAACATATAAAATTGTGCGCCTAGATCCTGATTTTTTACCACTATATATATATGTATATATATATATACACACATATATAAATACACTTTCTCAGATCCTTAAATTTGTCTATAATGTTTATATAATTCAGGATATCCACAAGTTGAGAAAAAGAGAGTAAATTTATTTTTAGACAATATGTAAGTTACATATTCAAATAATGTTCAACATTTTTCAGGTGAAGAGCCTCTATATTTACAGCAATGAGTTCAATTGTTAATCTGAAAACAGTACAATAAATATAATACAAAGTATCAAAAGTGTCTGGAAACACAGAGAAAAAGGTATATTCATTGCACTTTAATCAGATTAACAATTACACCCACTGCTTTAAATTCAGAGATGCTTCACCTGAAAGTGTCTAGAGGCTAGAGAAACATTATTTGAGTATATTATTTAAAAATACAGCCAAGATATGATTTAAAAATAAGTTTATCTTATATTCCCCAGAAATAGTTTCTTTTGTTAAAATTATACATCCACATAGGAGTAACAGTTTTTGGTATTTCTTTTTTGTGGTAAAGCACATGATCTGCCATTATATTTTTACAGCAAAAAAACAAAGACCAACCTACACCAATACTTGCTCTTCCCCTCTTTTCTGTGAAAATCTGTCTGGGTCAGATCTATCAAAACATAAAGTCACCCTTGAACCGCATTCTCAAAGCTCTCAAGCTCCCATCATATGGAGTCTTTTTGTCATTTTTTTTTATCCGCTTAAGTGTGGAAAGGACAGGCAGAGACAGTTATTAGAAAGAAACCCTTACCATCAGATGGTCAAACATAAACACTGAACCAAAAGGGAATGCAAAAGAGTTGTTTATTTTGGCCTTCAATTCCCTCATCAGGTCATAACAAGGCATGTGCTTTCACTCTAACAGCACAACCTTCGCGTTTTTGTAAGGCCTTCTGTGTTAGCATGGCTCAATGTGAGCCAGGACCCCAGGATGGGGTTGATCATTTCACCTCAGGAATGAGAAGTTCTGGGAGAATTCCCAATTTTGCCCAGTTTTATTCAAAAAATGATACCTGTCATGCCCCAGACACTCTGCCCAGCTATGAGAATATGAAGTTAATTAAGACACAATCTCTGCCATCAAAAAACTCCCAGTTTGATGTAGTATAGTTGTCCCTAATTATAGGACATCATGATAACAAAGGAACAAGTGACACTAACAAAGTAGATGAGCCTAAATCAGACAGTAAGGTTAGGAAATAATTCTTGGAGGTATCATTTTGAAAGCAATAAGGAATTCAGAAGATAAACTGTGTGTGTGTGTGTGTGTGTGTGTGTGTGTGTGTGTGTGTGTGTGGTTTGTAAGGCATGGGAACAAATGTCATAGAACATTCAGGTAGAGCAGAGGTGAACTTAGGGAACAAATGCCATACAACATTCCACGTAGAGCAAATGCCATAGAACGTTCCAGGTAGAGCAGAGGTGAACTTAGGGAAACCTAAGGGTTCATTATTCCAAATAAATAAAGTAGTTGGGGTAGGGGGCAGAAAATACACCAGGTTGACAGATACTAAAAGAAAAAAGAACTTAAAATCCTTGGTTAAGATATTTATCTTTGCCCTGAGAGCTCTGGGGAGAAATTTAACAGTTTTAAGAAGGCACATTGTATGACCAAATTTATGTTTTGACCACAATATGGTAGATACATTGGACAGTGAGCATTATACTGGAGGCTGCAGGCCATTCAGGAGATAAATAGTGGCAAAGGCATGAGAGGGAGTGGAATACTTCGGAAGGAAAAAAATCAACAAGGATCTTGATAAAAGAATATCAATTGATGAGATATGAAGGAAAAGATCTTGTGAAAGGCACTGGTGGTGGAAGTAGCATGAAAAAATTGAAAATAAGGAAGGGAATTAGAAAAGTAAATTTGCAGTTAAGAAATTTTAGATTTAATATTAAAGAGATCATTGGCAATTTAGTTAGAATTGTTTTTGTACTTACTGATAAAAAAAAGGAAAGTAAAGATCCGGAAAAGAGGGTGCTTGATGGAGAAAAACACCAAAGTAGGCAGGAGGGGATTGGAGCCAAATTCTATGTGTCAGGTTTGGAGACACTGCTTTACCTGATACAAGTGGAAGGAGAGAGATGTATCTTACTATTTATGGCTAATCTACAATCTCACTAGACAATGGTGAAAGAGTGAAGGACTAGAAAGAGGAAAAGTCTGAGCTGCTTAGTTATCGGCACTTTTACCAAGTAGATTTATGTAATAATCATCTTGCTCAAACCCACCTTCTACATCCTGAATATCAGATGGAGGGAGAAGCTGGTTACCACTTCCTTTTTCCTTAGGGTGCATTGAACTGAAACCACCCTGAAAGAGGATAGACTATTTAGAAGAAACATTTAATAAAATAGTGGTATCTTCACACTCAGTCACTGATTGCAATGATATACTCCTTATCAAAAATCTTTTCAGAGCCATTTTTGAATCCCAAGACACAGTGAAAAGGACATCACAAATGGAGGAGTTGAACTGTGTATATATTGGTGGTGGTCATGGGAGAGGAAATTCCATCAGTTTATCTTGGTGTTGGTGGATGGAGGGGTTCTGATTACATTGAGCTACTCTCCCTTCCAGGATTGCTATCCCTCTTCCAACAATCTGAGGCTAGGACTATGACCCTTGCTCATTCTGCTTTAAGGATAGCTCTCTAAGGAGCAGGTACTGTTCTTGCACAGGAAAGCCATCCTTTTAAGTCCCACTGCCCCCCAAACAGCTCTCTCAGTAGAATATCAAATACCTTTTTCCAGAGAAGCAAGGCCTTTCGGCTCCTGTTTGGATTGAGATATTGAAGCTGCAGTCAGACGATTAACAGAACTATTATTGGACCAATGGATGTAGTGCAAGGAGGACAAGGACCAGTCCAAGAAGTAAAGTCTTGAGAAGCAACACATGTAGCCAGAGAAATCACCCCTGAGGGAATAATCTGAAGAGACTATAGACAAATAACGAATCCTAGTGGAAGACAACATGACACAAAGCAGAGAAGTCAGGGAATGCAAAGCCAGAGGGTTTTTGAGTCCTCTAAAGAAATGTCCTGATTAGATGAAATATTTAGAGGGAATGTTTTTTCTTAGGGAGCATGAAGCTAATAAAACCACCAAAGGTTCCAAAGAAAATATTAAGGATGAAGTTGAAAAGATACTTATTGGGGATGCCTGGGTGGCTCAGTGGTTGAGTCTCTACCTTTGGCTCAGGGCATGATCCTGGGGTCCTGGGATGGAGTCCCACATCAGGCTCCCTGCATGGAGCCTGCTTCTCCCTCTCCCTGTGTCTCTGCCTCTCGCTCTCTCTCTCTCTCTCTTTCATGAATGAATAAATAAAATCTTAAAAAATAAAAAAAGAAAAGACACTTATTGTTCAATTTTCTCTATTTAACTGGGTATGTGACACCATATATAGGCAACCCACAGATAAATGACTTTTTCCATTTTCATTTCTGTGTGATTTGTGATGCAGACAGGACTGAAATTTGTGGGTAAAAAAATAATGTATAGTTTTCTCTTGGTATTAAAGGAAATTTACTAGCAAAATTATTTGTGTGTGTTCATTCAGGCACAAGAATTATCGTAAGCATCTCTCAGACTTCCCCTTTCTCTCTGATGGACAGTGGGAAGAAACACTCAGCTTCCATCACGGCAACTTTACATGCTTCTCCTGGATGGTTGTAGGAATAACTTTCAAAAATTAAGCCATGAACCTATACTTAATATAGGACTCACAATGGTTAGATCTAAATGAAAAGTAGAAGATATATTAAGCAAAATCTACACAAAAGTACATAATTTAAGAGTACATACTTTTAAAAAAAACCCTGATTGGAATACTCAAAATGGGCTCAATCAGATTCAATTTCTCAACATACCTTCACTTGGAGATATAGATAGAGAAAAAAAAAAACAGAATTTTTATGGAGGATGCTGGCTTCTAAGCAGTGCCGTGTTCCAGCCCTATGATGCAAGGTCATGAATTCCCAGGGAAAATAACAGTACACAAGGCATTTTTTCAAGAATTCACAGTGGTCTGACTATTGTTATTGTCACATCTTGTCACACTATGTCTTACACCATCCTTTAGAAGGGAGTCCAAAAAGAGCAACCTATAGAAACCCTTTGTTCATTTTATTTGTTCAGACCTTTGTGTGGGTATATAATCAACACACAGACACACACACAGACACACACACACAGGCGCTTTGAACCCCTAAGAGAAAAATAGCTCTACTGTTGCTATTCATTTCTATTAAAGTACAATCAAAATTTATTCAAGAATTTCAGACATTCTTCCAATTAAGATTTTGTGTATTTCTCTCTGTAATATACTTGTTTCTTTCCTGACCTCTCAAGAGTATTTTAAAATGAAGGTTATCGTGATTATAGGGTGAGATAGCAACTTTCTTCTATTTCAGCCTTATTTATCCTACTCAGAGTCATTTCTAGGCTATCGTCCAAAATAGCCTCTAACCACCTTAGCTGTTCAGTGAAGTGTATCAGAAAGCAATCCTTGAAATAGCTCTCGAAATATGTTCTCTTCCTTCATTTGAACATAGTTGCATGCCAATCACCAGCAAAGCAATTAAAATCCTGCCAGGATCAAAGAACGTGCCTTGCTACAGCCTTTGCCAATCTATAAAAACATTTCCTCATCTTCTTTTGTTAAGGCGCTGGTGACCTACGGCAATATCCAAGAATCTACTTATGCCCTTCATAGTTCTTCATTTGTTTCCAAATATATGTCAACAGATTTGCAAAGTATGTGCTGTCAGCTTCCAGGTTTCCCCATCTTCCATTTCTCTGTTTTATACTCCCCACCTTTTGTAAGGCACCTGCGTTAATAACTTCAATATTCCACCTTTCACCTTGGATGTACATACATTTGACTTCATATTTCACTGAGGCTGCCATACGTAAGGATTTGCCATGTGCTCCTAGCTCTTGTGTATATCAATTTTCTTTATGTGTCCTCCCTCAGCTAATAAGATAATCCTTTTGCAGATTTCTCTGGTGCAATCCACTGAACCCAAGTTCACTCTGATACTGGCTTCTTTGAGTTAATCAGAGAATACATTGCTGTGGGAGGTAGATGGTCCCTTTCTGGATTATTCTGCTTTCTCATCAATAATCGAAAAGACCAGCTAAGCAATTTTCCATACTTTCTCCTAATCCTTGTGCTCCCCTCCGAGTGCAATTGAGATGCAATGCACTTACACCCTTTCACTCAAGAATTTCTAAGTTTGGGGTTTACAGCGCTAGTGTGGATAGAATGTCGAGAAGCAGACCAAAAAAATTTTGTGAATCCAAAACTGTCTATGAATGCAAAGAAACACACAGAATCACTGCAATTAATATGAGCAATTCAAGTGAAAATTATGTCAGCTGAAAAATCAATTGAGGCAAACTTATGTTTTGGTGTTTTTATTTCTTTTTAAGATTTTTATTTATTTATCCATGAGAGACACACAGAGAGATGCGGAGACACAGGCAGAGGGAGAAGCAGGCTCCATGCAGGGAGCCCGACATGGGACTCGATACCGGGTCTCCAGGATCACACCCTGAGTGGAAGGCAGATGCTCAACCGCTGAGCCAGCAAGGCTGCCCCTATGTTTTGGTTTATTTATTTTATTTTTTTTAATGTTTTGGTTTAAATGATATGAATGACTGCCTGTAGTTAACACTTTACTCTGTGTATAGTTAAACACTGTTTCACTAGGAATGTTTGATTCTCAGTGTTTCTAGGGGCTGCTATATTCTATTTTAGAGCCCTTTGCAACACAGGCATCAGTCTGACCCTACCACACCAGCATTTGGTTACATTTCTAAGCTATTTCTTCTCTACTTGATTATCACCCTATTTGTTTAAAATACAGGGGCACCTGAGTGCCTTAATCAGTTAAGCATCTGACTTCGGCTCACGTCACGATCCCAGGAGTCCTGGGATCAAGCCAAGCCCCGAGTTGGGCTCCAGTCTGCTACTTCCTCTCCCTTGGCCCCTCCTCACTGCTCATGCTCTGTCTCTGTCTGTCTGTCTCTCTCTCTCAAATAAACAAAATCTTTAAAAAAATAAAATAAATAAAATACAGCCTTGCTGAGCCAAACTTATTAAAATGACATCACGAAGTACACAATCCTTCAACTCCTTCATCAAATGGAACATAATACTATTAACCTTTGGGAAAAAATTACCTTCTTTAAGATTTGAATTTTTGAGTATGAAATACTTTTCATTTATCAATTTAATTTTAATTCTGCAAGTCTAATGATACACTATACCTTTTGGCATAATAATATTTGTTTTTGTATACATAGCTGAAACTCAACCTCATCAATTCTTCCTCCTCATTCTCATTATCTACCTGAGCCTGATTCTCATCCTGTTCCTCTGCTTTTCCTTTAGAATCACAGATGGGGAGCAGATTCAGTGTATCTGGTCCAGTAGGACTCATCTAAAGATAGCACCGGCCCAGTTAGAGGCATTTGTGTGTGTGTGCGTGTGTGCGTGTGTGTGTGTGCGTGTGTGTGTGTGTGTGTAGAGTGGAAGGAACTAGAGCTTTCAGTGGTCAAATTGTCTGTGGAAACTCATTTATCGGGCAAGATCAAGCATACTATAAAATAATTCTCTCTATTGTGGTATTTTTAAGTATAAAACATGTTTGAGAACATTTAAACAACTGTAAGTTGAAGTATAGGAAATCTGGGTCTTATATTTAATCTTATATTTAATCTTTTCACTTTTTTCTACAGACATAGTCTCACTTGTGGAAGTGCCAAATGCTAATACCTTATTCTTCACTTGTCCCTCAAATATTTTCTACTGAGAAAGTCAATACTTTAAAAATTATATTTCTCCAGAGAAGTTCCTTTGTCAAATCCATCCTGAACTTGTGACACTAGAAGTTCGCCATAGCTGCTGTCATTTCTTTAGAAGCTAAAAGCAGTTTTGTGTCATGTCATCAGTGACCCTTTCATGTCATGTCCCTTGGTTTTTCTGAAAACATCAAATTGCTTCATTAAATAAGTGGCATAATTGATAGTACTCACATAATTTTTAGAAAATTTTAGACTTCATTTTAAAAAGCAACTTATATCCAGTATACTGTATCTTTCTTGTTAAAAGTTCCACGATCATGTATCTTACTCTACTATGTACTATCAATCATTTAAAATTCTATATTGAGTAAACAAAAAAATTTAATTTTTCTCTGACATTTGAAAGTAAACATGACAATCAACTATTTTTTATGCTTCACAAATTCATTTTAAGACTTGTTTTTATTATTTAATGAGTTAATTAAGAAGTAGCACTAACATTATAAATAGGTCAAGATATTAACAAGTGATTATCTTTAGAATGAGTTTTCAGAATCCACTGATAGAATAAATACATCCTATGAAAGTTGTAATAATTGACATTTACATACCTACAACACACTAATAGAACCAATAGAATATTGAGAATCCATAAATTTTCTCTATTTAATGATACCGAAATCCAACACAAAAGGTTTGGTGATAATCAAGAAGATAATTTCTTAAGATTCTTTTTTCTTTTTACTAAGTAATTACATACTTGACATACACAATACCTGATGCCATGATACAGTCTATTATTCCTTCCTGCTCACTTTAAAGATAGAGATCTTTAGAATTATTTCTTGTGTAACTCCCATGTTCAAAATTGTCAATGATACTTTTGTCCACTGGATGAACTTGAGTTACATTATGGTTGTCAATAACCTTTATATTCATTGTCCTCCTGCTTGACCAGTTAATAGGGGAAACAACCCTTATAGCAATATCAGTCAAAATTATATTTATATATTCTATAATCTAGTGATATCTACCTCTAAAAGGTACTAGTAAATATGTGAATGAAACGTGAGTAAGGTTATTTATCCCAGCATGTTAGCAAAAGATTAAAAACAACTCAAATGTCCACTAATAGGGGTCTGGTCAAATAAGTTAAAGTACATAATACAGTAAAGTAATATATAGCTGTAAAAATAACTCAAAACTCTTTATTATTGTTAAAGTGCCCCAAGATACAGTGCTTACCGAAAAAATGCAAAATGCAAACTGTATGATAATAAAATTCTTTTATAAAAAGGAGAGAAAAATAAAACATCATATCTATTTTCTACCACTGCCATGTAAATTATCACAAACTCAGCAAGTTAAAACAACATGAATTTATTACTTAATGATTTCTGTAAGTCAGAAATCTGTGTTGTCTTGTTCAAGTCCCATAGTTACTCTTGTTCAAGTCCCATAAAGATGAAATCAATGTGTTGGCTGCTCTGGCCTCTTTTGTGGAGACTCTGAAAGCAAAAAAACACTCCAGGCTCATTCAGGTTATGGCAAAATTCAGTTTCATGTGATTGTAGGACTGAGGTCTCTGTTTCCTTGCTAGTGTTTGGCCAGGAATTGTTTTCAAATCCATAGGGCACACACATTTCCAGGCTTAGCAATCTCTCATTTCCCCTCTGTCTCACTTGCCTGCCTCTTTTTCTCTGATTTATTCTTCTGCATTTCTTTTCTGCTTTCAAAGGATTTAGTCAAAAAATGATAATCAAAATAAACAGGATAATAAAAAACTAAGCTCCCCATTTAAGGTGAGTTGATTAGTAACCGTAATTACATTTGCAAAGTCCCCAGACTGGTACTTAGATTAGCATTTGGTTAAACAATCTAGAAACAGGAATCTTGGTGTGACATCTCTAGATTTCTCCTATCCACAAATATATTCTTATTTGCTTTTATATGAAAAATAAAAGTCTAGAAAAATATGAGTGTAATTACAGTGGCTACATGGGTGTGTACATGTGTAGTGAGATGGAGATGGGGATGGTGGACAAATGAGAGACAAGAATAGAAGATATATTTTTAATATTATTTTTATTTGAACCATGTAATAATTAATTTAACATGTTAGATTTTTATTTATTATTTATTTGTTTTTTAAGTAACCTCCATGCCCAGTTTGGAGCCCAACGTGGGGCTTGAACTCACAACCCTAAGATCAAGACCCAAGCTGATATCAAGAGCTGGATGCTCAACTGACTGAGCCAATCAGGTGCCCCAAATTTTAGATTTTTAAAGCAGAACAGAACCAGTCAAATCATGTTTAAAACATTTTATTTTGCTGCAACTAAATTGACACTAGCAAAGTGTACATGAAACTGAGAGATGGGTTACAGTTCTTTGAAGTCCAGTGTCCTTTTATAAAAAAAAAATGTGTTATGGCATAGGTCTACCACTACTCTATGTTTAAACTTCTGCAAAAATTCTTTCTTACAACATGCTATAAATACTATTTACTCTAATTTTAGGTAAACAAGTATTTTACATATCAACACTGGCTGATTCTTTTCTCTTCAGCCTAGGGCAATTAAGGTTGAGACAATCATGATGATCAAATGTGCAAATACAGAGACAGATAAAATGGGTATATGTGATGGACATACAACTAATTCAGCATATGTTTGCATCATCTGTTCTAGAATATGTCAAAATTGAATTAGGAAATTAAAAATTTATAGAGACAATTCTCACAATCAAAGATCTGTCCCAAATCCTGAGAAGGAGTTACCTCTAATTTTGTGGAGCATTTACTTAAATAACACCAAATAGAAAGCACATTCATTTTTGAAAGATTACCAAGAACATCTAATGACCAAACCTATGAGCTTTTCCCCTGAAGTCATCCTACCTTCTTGCTTCATGTGATGCAAGACCATATCCTTTTCTTGAAACTCTCTGTTGGGAGATATACTTCCATGCACCATTTATACGTCTTGCTGGGTTTGCTGAGAATGGAAGTAACTGACCATTCTTTATAGGACCATTCTTTATAGAATCCCATTCTTCAGGTTTCTATTTGTAGCCAGCAACCTTAAGGGATGAGGAAATGTCTCACCCTCAGACAAAAATACAAGCTTGCTTACAGATTGCTATAAAGTGGCAGGTTCCCCATTCGTCTACTATAATGCAGCCAACTGAGTGTGCAGACATTCATCTAGACCCCCTCGCATCAGCCCTGTGAGGACTGAAGATCACAGACCTGACATGACCATGCAGACAATCTGGCTACAGCTTTTGATATGAAAAAATAAAACTTTTCATCTCTGACCCAGGAGCCTTGTATCTTCTGTCAACATCCAGAAAATAGTGGAAGGCTATCTCATTAGCTTGCAAGTAAGGTAAAAATGTCAAATCCTTCATAGTTGTTGCCACTCTCTCAGTACATTTCTATGAAAATGCTTTCGTATTTCTATTTATCTCTCTGCTCCTCCCCTCCCTCTTTCATCTCATCTACCTGGGCCATTTCTGAAATGGTAATACCACTTAGGGCTCTGTCCATGGTCCTGTTTTAGTTTTATTTCATATGCTAACCTTGACAATTTTCTTTATCCATTATTTCTAATACTGTGTTTGTACTTGGATGATTTGCAAACATATATTCCCCAAAATGTGTCTTCTTCTTTAGCTTCAGACTTCCTTGTTCAACTCCTTAATATGTTCAGACCTGTCAAACTTAATCTCACTGAAAGTAATCACCATTAACTCACGTTCCAAAGTGGAAAATACTGGAGTCATCTTTGACCTTCTTGACAATTTTATCAATCACATAGTTAAGTGTCTTAATGTCATCTTTTCTTTCAGGGTCATTTCTCTCTCCTGGATACATTATTTTACTTCTTGACCAGTTTTCTTCACATTATTTATTTTCCTGTATATTTCACACTCTAAAAGGCTCCCAAAGTTGTTTTCCATAGATGCAGACTGCAATATATTACCATCAGTCTCCCTAT
Source organism: Nyctereutes procyonoides (assembly GCF_905146905.1). NCBI lineage: Eukaryota > Metazoa > Chordata > Mammalia > Carnivora > Canidae > Nyctereutes > Nyctereutes procyonoides. The sequence continues at coordinate 1,589,626 of NW_026575158.1, read as the reverse complement.
TGCCTATAGATTAAATCAGAATGGCCTTTAATGGCAGCACAGATGCTTCGCAGCATCCCTCGTTACAATTTTTCAATTTCACTTCAGATTACTTTGATATCTCAATCTGATTGATTGGTGCCTACACATCTGTAAGTGTGCACATGCACTCACTATGCAGTATACATGACACCCTCACAAGTCACAACCATCTCACTATAGTCCCGTCTGTCTTCTGCCTTTTTCTCTGCTGTTCTGTCAGAATAATAGCCACCTCTTGAACTCCTCCTCCTTTAATTAACAACTGAAAATGTATTTCCTTGCAGCTCTAGTCTCACTACTTGCTTCATCAGCTATTATCTCATAATACTATATTCTCATTTCCATTATTTTCTGTGCTTCCTTTCCTTTCACCAAATCTCTTACTGTTACCCTTCAAGTATTTCCACTTCAGACCATGGAACATCAAACAAAATAACTTGTATCCACAATCTATTTTCAAATGGGTCTGCACATCAGATTTTTAAGTAAACTTTAGCTTTACTCACATCATACGTATAGCTTCTATCAATGCTTTCAAAGGTAGTCTGTGCATTATTCTTACACATTGTGGACATTTGAGTGGGAGATATATGAACATTATTCTAGCTTTCCAGGACAGCTTCCACATATCTATGTAAAAAAAAAAAATCTTACTTTGTGTTTTATCCATACCTACCTCTGCCATATCCTAAAGACTTATTCATACCAGAATATTAATCAAAGACTTTGATATCTATATCACAGTTTTCTCCACCCTAAATCCAGTTGTCATCTAGGTGGCTCCAAACTTCACATGTATAATTTTATTCAAAACTTTAGCCCCAAAACTTGATGATCTCTCCACCCATACTTAGGTCATCCACTCTTACAGCTGTACTGTATAACATTTTTTCACCTATAATAATCACTTTTGAAATACTGAACTTAACTGCACAAGCAACCACAACTTTCTATATTTTCTAACTTTTATTTCATGAATTACATTGCTCCTGCTCTTTAATTTTATAGATTTATAATCCCTTGAATTTTAAATACCCTTTCTTTAAAACATCTGTTCTTTTCTGATTTATCCTAGATTTTGTGAATATTAAGTTGCTTTTTCATCACATCCGAATATTTTTCTTTTTATCCTGAGATGTATTCACCCAGCAAAATTCTCTCATTGGCTGGCTTTACTATCCACTTTCAAAGCCTAAAGTGGCTGAATACTCTGACAAAAAATTCACATAAAGTTATCATTCCAACTATCTGTGCTTCAACCAGAGTTTAGTTTCATAGTACTGTCAATTCTTTCACTTTTCCTCACTTATCTCTCTTGCAAATGTTCTCTGATAACAAATGTTCACAATGCTCCCCCAAACCCTTTACTAAATTTCTAATTCCTGAACTCTCAAAAGTCAAATTTGCCCCCTCCCCCCCCCCCCCCCCCGGATTCCACACTCCATCTCCATTCTACTATCCAAACATTTAATGATCTGCAGTCATCTGAGCCTTTCTTCTAGTTTTGGAGGACAAAATTTCCCTCCAACATTTTAACACAAATATGTTTCATCTCCAGCTTTCCACAGTGCCTTAACTTTTTAATCTTTTTAAATATTTTCTTTCTCTATCTCTCTTTTCTTAATCTTTTTGCATGCATCTTTTTTCCATCCTATTTGCATCAAGACTATCACCTTAAAAAAAAATCAGTCCTCACCTTGGTACAAATTTACCATCTATCTCACCCTCAAGCTCTTTGCTTTCCAAAAGAGTAATATAAACTTTCTGATTTTACTTCCTGAGCTCCTGTTTATGATTGAGTATTTATTATTTGATCTGGCCTTCTCAATTCCACTGAATTTGATTTTTCCTAATCATATAAAAAATGTTTGTAATTGTGTTCTAGACTCTCTCTCTCTATTGTATTCAATACTATCAAACTCTCTTGAAACACTTACTCCTTCATATTTATCACATCAGACTACCCTGGATCTCTCTATAACTTCCTAATTTTCTCTCCCTTCCCCCTTCTTCTCTCTAGTAGGTTTCTTTTGCCTACCCCTTAAATATCGGTGTACTGATGGATTCCCCTTCCTTTAGCCCACTAAAATTATCATAATTCATTTTCACTTTTAACATCCATTCTTTTATGTCAGTTACCACCTATATGCTAGTGGCTCCCAGTACAAGTCCGGCCCAGACTTCTAAGTTTCACATTTGTATATCAAATTGCTTCTAAGTTTCAGATTTATATGTGAATACAATGGTAAACATTTTAAATAAATATTTCTAATACACTTTTGTATTCATTCCTTGTTATACATGTTAATATATTGACAAATGTCAATGTTTCTGATATGACATTCAATGTCCTTCAAAACCTGGCCCTGCTTAACTTTGATCTTATCTCTCACTACTTTCTGTGTTGAATTTTACACTATGCCAACTACAGTTTCTAATAGATCCCCACATGCTCCATACTGTTTCTCACTTTGTTATCTTTATAACTTGTGTTCTACCATATGGGTTACAATTTGTCTGGAAAGCCTTTCCTATCCCTCCAAGTTTGAAATAGCTGCTCCTTCTATGTGTATTCATAACAGTCTTTGGTTATTTTTATATTTACACATAATCATAATACAATAAACTGATCTCTGTGTATGTCTGTTATCCCAATAGATGGTGAGAAAATTGAGGATAAAGGCTATATTTTATTTATCTTTGTATCTCTAGAAACTAGAAGTGCTTAGCTTGCACTGTTTAATAGGTTATGATTGAAGAAATGAGGAAATGAATGTAACTAATCTTTCAAAATACTATTTTTTCTATTATGTCAGTTCTATGAGTACATGAATGATGCCACATTTATCTTTATATTTTTAGTTTTTATCACAGTGATTGGTATATAGCAGATACTTAATACATTCTTGTTTCATGAAAAGTTGTGGATCAAGTATCGCATGGCAACTGACAGGTTACTGAATGGAAAAGAAGACTTACCTCTGAAAAAAGAAAAAGTAAAACATTGTCAAAAAGTAAGTGATTTTAGTTGGGATATTAATTATTAGAAATCAGTATTCAATTATATTCTAAAAATAACCATTGTTCTGATTATAATGAAGAGAGTTTAAATAAATCATAAAGAAGTCTTTACTCAAAACAAAACTGAATTATAAAGTTGCTCTCTTGGGGAGTCACTTTTAAATAGATAGATGACTGTTATGTATTTGGTTTTCTAGAAGAAAACATTGGCAGATTTTACTGCCTCCAAACCAGACATGCTCAATATTGTCAACACATATGCATCCACTATGACAAACACAATAAATTTAAAGACAAAATTTGCACCAAACTTGATAAAAACTCATTGTAGCAACAGTGCACTCTTACAAGCTGATTGCGATGGGAAGCTTCAGTGTACGTGGCTGAGATGATTCTGAAACCTAGAAGTGTGTTATTAGCTGCCACAGCACGAACAAACATAATAGCAATGTACTGATTCTCATCCCTGACTTTTCCAAACAGTAGCTAGTGATTGTCAGGATTCTATTTCTGGTAATCAAACAATTTATTTTAATCTGGGGTGTATTTAATAAAAATAAAAGGGGAAAAGTACTTTTATTGTATTGCTTTCTGAGCAGGAACGAAGTAATTAAAACAAACATCAAATGTTGAAAAGGAACTGCATTAGTTGTTCTAAATGGTACTAAATACAAGAAATATATGTTGTAAAAGGCACTCGCGGGATCCCTGGGTGGCTCAGCGGTTTAGCGCCGCCTTTGGCCCAGGGCGTGATCCTGGAGTCCCTGGATCCTTGAGTCCCATGTCAGGCTCCCTACATGGAGCCTGCTTCTCCCTCTGCCTGTGTCTCTGCCTCTCTCTCTGTCTCTCTCTGTGTCTCTCATGAATAAATAAATAAAATATTTTTTTTTAAAAAAAGGCACCCAGGTGGCTCAGTCAGTTAAACATCCGACTCTTGATTTTCACTCAAGTCATGATCTCAGGGTCACAAGTCTGAGCTTGTGCTGGGCTCTGTGCTGGATGTGGAGCCTGCTTAAGATTATCTCTCTCCCTCTCCCTCTGCCTCTCCCCCCTCACTCTCTCTAAAAGAAGAAGAAGAAAGAAGAAAAAGGAAGAAGAAGAAGAAGAAGAAGAAGAAGAAGAAGAAGAAGAAGAAGAAAAGAAAAAAAAGAAATGTGTTGTAAATATGAAGAAAACTAACATAATTATTGGAAAACTGACTTAGGAATTGGAGGAATGGATTCTAAAACAGAATCTACCATTTTCTGACTCCATTGACATGGAACAAATCCATGTGTATTTCTGAGTCTCATTTTTTCTCTTGTACATAAAAGCTGAGCCAACAGCTTTCTCAAATATATTTTGAATATCAAATTCCATAATTTTATGAAAATCCTGAAAAGTTTATATACTACATTCTCACTGTACTCCCTGGCATTTGAAAAGATATTATATGAGGAAAAAGTAGAAGATGAAAAGAAAAGGTGAAATGCCATTTTAAACCTGTTTAATAAAGCATTAGATTGATCAAATGTGTTTTTTATCCCGTTATCAGGTCAAGGGAAGAGCTAATCTGCACTACTTTCATTTCCGTGTAAACAAATAAGTAGCCTAGTCAAGACCTGTGGCTATGACTGTTACTGATAGGTTTAAAAGTGAAAATGTAGGATAGCTACATCAACACCATGGAAAGCCTCAAGAAAAGAATTCTGAATCTGCTGCTACTTTGTTCTTTTTCAGCCCTATGACTTGTGCCCACCATACAATAAGGAAGTTATGTTTATCCAAGAGTGATGCAGAACAATTAAAAGAGTTTTAAGTGGGAGAAGTTTATCACTTCTTTGGTTTAAAGATTGTCTGATTTTGAGAGATAGGCATGCATAGATATGGAATGAGTGGGCTGAGTGAGGGGTGACAGTGGCTTAGAGTAGAATAGTTTCAGCAAGGTGAAGAGAACTAGTCCTGGATATATTTTTAAGGTACAACATGCCCTTTATTCCCAATTTGTCCCTTCAACCTTGAAGCCTTTTCTATCCTTCTCTGTTCTATCCTGCAGTTGGTAGATAATCATCCCTATTGTATCATCATGCTTCCTCCTTAGGTGTCTCACAGGTGAGTTCGGCCAACAGAAGATGTAGGTAGGGAATTGGAAAGTGTGAAGTTACTTCTCCCCTTGCCCTCAACTCCCTATTTCAGGCTTAAATCTCTGAGGATACCTCCATTGCTCCATGAGTATAGTTCCTTCCATGTGTGACTCTGATAACATTTATTTCTCCCTTTATCCTTAATATCTCTTTAGTAGGGATATTAATGGCTTCCTACAGTTGTTAGTTTCTGTTTGCCTTACCATCCCTTGTTCTACTCACATCACTGCAAGTAGTCCCTTTATTGAAATATTTTTATTTGAAGCATTTGCTTTAGTAGAAGTTTGTTTCCTCTGGGGACTTTGAATAAATCAACAGCCAGAGCTTATTAATATGCAAAATATGGGAAAGTGAGGAAAAGTAGAGTCAAAGTTGACTCACATTTCAGGCGTAAGCAACTGAGAGCATGGTGGTTGCATTTAATGCAGTGAAAGAGGCTGGGAAAAAATAATTCATTTGTGAAAACAAAATACCATCACACTACAGTATACACATCACTAGTATGTACCCAATGAATGCTGATATAAGCACAGGAGGCTGACAGCTGAGGACCATGGCATACTAATTCATACTAAATTTCAGAGGAATCCTGATGTAAGTTTTATATGATTATAGTACCATATATTTTTCTGTGTAATTTTCTGCTTTTTACAAATGTTTCATTGTTTTCAGATGATCCTAACAATATTAGAAAGCACACAAATTAAGCATTTGATGAGAAGTGTAAAAAGAAAACATCAAACAAAATTTAATTTCAATCCCATAAAGCTTAAAAAGACATATTTGTATGACATTAAGTGGAATATGGGCAAGTGTAAAATTATTGCCGGACATAAAGTTTCATCTTTATTGGGAAAAGATTTAGTTCAGAAGGAATATGAGTCCCTCTCATCTCCAAAATAATAATGAGCAACATAGAGTCTTATTATTCTTAGCTAAACTATTTACTGACCTTAACTACTGTCAGGAGTTAAGTCTAAGAATTCTTGGAAATATGTACTCTACTTCCTGAGGAATAGGAACATACTTATCAAGGACTTCTCATCACAGTGTTATGTGATTTAAAGAAACACCATAGAGAACAGTATGTATATACATATATATTTTGCTTAGTCTAATTACTCTTACTTATTTACCTGGTTCAATCTTTGCTGAAACAATTTTATAAGCCCCAATTTTTTGGATGTTATTATCTCAAAACCGAATTCTTGTATCTTAACCAATTTCTAAGCTTTCAACATAAAGTTTGCCATCAAATTAATATTCAACCAAAATTACAGTCTAGCTTTGAAAGCTGGGCATTGACTGAGAGCCCTGTGTTATCTTGGGAAGTGGTCTTGTAGATTTGGATAATGTATGAAAATCAATTGATAGCCACATCACAGCTACTGCTCCTTTAACCCTTGTCATCCCACAAAAGCACAGAACCTATATCAAGTACCACTCCCCCTGACAGTTATTGCTAAGTTTATTATCAGTATGCTTCTGTATTTAGCAGGTGATCTTATTATTTGGGGTTATAGGTACTTGGGGTGTAAATTACCATTGATAGTTGCTTAGAAGCCTGAGATATAAACATTTTTTTGAGTTTATTGTTTTATAAATACATCTCAAATTTTGTTATACCAGAACTGGCCAGTGGCTAGAGAATAAAGTGATATTTTGAGACTGTTTAATTTTATTTTTGAGAGAGAGAACATGAGCAGGAGGGGTAGAGGGAGAGAAAGAATCTCAGGTAGATTCCTGGCTAAGCGTGGAGCCCTACACAGGCCTCCATCCTAGGACCTCAAGTGAAATCAAGTTGGACCCTTAACTGACTGAGCCACCCATGCACCCAGTAATATGAGATATTTTAAAACTGGCAAGAAGTATTTGGCAGAGTAAATCTAAGGATTTAAAAAATTGTTTTCTCTTGCATTATTCAATATTTTTTTTGCGTTATTCAAGATTTTTTAAAAATCTGATACCAAACTATAAGAATAAATCTGCACAGGGACACCTGGGTGGCTCAGTGGTTGAGCATCTACCTTTGGCTCAGGGCATGATCCCAGGGTCCTGGAATCGGGTCCTACATTGGGCTCCCCACAGGAAGCCTGCTTCTCCTCTCTCTGCCTATGCCTCTGCCTCTCTGTGTCTCTCATGAATAAATAATTAATAATCTTTAAAGAAAAATAATAAATCTGCACAGAAAATAGAGTTCTTCTAGTTCAGACTACTGCTTTGTTGTTTGACCTCCCAGCCGGGTCAGTAATAGTCCTTTGGAGGAAAACCCAGTATCTTCCTAGTTCAAATCAAGTAGGCTGACAAAGGCAGGGCCATCAGAAGCTTTACTTCCTTTTTCTATCCTCCAAATTTTGTGACTGTGCATAGGCTTTTCTGGGATGATTAATGGCAGATGTGATTGGGAGAAGTAATTAGAGAGAGTGACTAGAAGTTTAAGATGCTAGGGATAAAAGTGAATGAAATGAACATGAAAGTTTCAGTGATGAAGTTAACTTCTGACAAGCACAACATGCTCATTATGTAAATTTTGAAACAGAATAGAGATCTGAAAAGTAAGTTGCAAATGAAAGAACATAATTTGATCATTAACCTCTTTACTATGAAGACTAAAGGCACATCCTGTGTTGAAAGCATTTGTGATCCAGAAGACTAATTATTCATACGCCTACAGTTTTATTCTATTTCATGCCTAGGCTCCTTGTACATCCTGATGGACTGAGCAGTTTTCTCTGGTATTGAGGTTGTATTGATGGTCACTCACAGGGTCTGAAAATTCTAAATGGAAAACTCAAATTACTTACGTTTATACTGGTCTTTTATAAGCATTAAATTAGCTCACATGAAGAAGGCCTGAAGAGTGACAAAGAACACTCCCAGGCATCTGTTGACTTTTTTCTTGGTTAGTCCTTTGATGGCACTGAAAATCTAATTAAATTTCTAAACATCTGAAGGGCAAAGATCATATTTTATATATTGGATCTCAAATAGCTTCTAGCTTTGTGCCTCACAAAGCTTTAAAATATACATATATAAATAATAACCTGGGGATCCCTGGGTGGCTCAGCGGTTTGGCGCCTGCTTTTGGCCCAGGGCGCGATCCTGGAGTCCCAGGATCGAGTCCCACGTCTGGCTCCTGGCATGGAGCCTGCTTCTCCCTCCTCCTGTGTCTCTGCCTCTCTCTCTCTCTCTCTGTCTATCATAAGTAAATAAATAAATATTAAAAAAGAAATAATAACCTGCAAGGTCACAGATTCCTTGGAAGAGAATTTAAAAAGGAATTGAGTATATCTGAGCATGAACTTTAGAAAAAAAATGAGTTTTAATTATTTCAAAACAAAATTATTTTATCTATTTTGAATTTGCCAAGGATAGGGTTACTTCCACTTCTTGTTTTACTTAAGACCATAAAATTATGAGTATTTCCATAGTAATCCTTTCTCACTGATCCAAACTAACAAGAATATAGGAGGTCAAATTTAATTTTTCCATAGAAATTATATATATCCAAAAACAACAAAAATACAAGAGAGTAATAAAACTTTAACAATGGTCTTTTTGGGCTGGGAAGAGTTGGATAATTTACAGGCAACAAATCTACTGACATTGAACCAGTTTTTTTATGGCATATACCATTCCATAGTTCATGCAAAATCACTCTCATTTTGAGTCTGATTATTCTGCTTCTTTCTGGATAGCAGTTGTTTTTGCCACTAGTATCCATCCATCCACTCTTTGCATTAATAACTAAAATTTTCTCTGGAAACTGACATGCTTCCCACTTTTTTTTAAAAAAAATTACTTATTTATCATAGTCACAGAGAGAGAGAGAGAGGCAGAGACACAGGCAGAGGGAGAAGCAAGCTCCCTGCACCGGGACCCCGACGTGGGATTCGATCCCGGGTCTACAGGATCGCGCCTTGGGCCAAAGGCAGGCGCTAAACTGCTGCACTACCCAGGGATCCCATGCTTCCCACTTTTAATCCATGGGTTTAGGAGAGGTTTCAACCCTAGTTCCGAAGGTATAGAATGTGAATCAAGCCTGGTTAGTCAGTCCATCACATTCCAATGTCTTCAGTTCTTGGACCAAGTATGTGATCGTATCCAGGCCAATGGAACATGGTTTTGAAAGCAGTTTGGGAAAATATAGCCTGGACCCACAATGCATCAATATGGCTAATGCTACATAACCCATAACCAAGAATAACCAAGTTCTGATCACATTATTTGACCCATGATTTCAGCTATTACTGGAATTAAAGCTACCCTAGCCTTTTCCAATTTTATGAACCATAAATTTCCTTTTATTTCTTAATGTAAGCTAAGCTGGATTTTCTGTCAATTATATTCGAAAAGTGCCCTGACACATACTTACTCAGAGGTAGCATGGCATGTAGTTGTCTTCTTCTAACCAGAGCCAACAACCACTGTTAATTTCAGGCATGGTTGGATGGCTATAATTTTTCTGAGTGAAAGATCTCTCGGAGTGATGTTCTATTTGTCTTGCCCCTTGTGAACAGAATCTGGAGAGAAGGAGACTGCACATAATTTTGGCTGCCTGCCAAATTATATCTAGTTGAGAAACAGCTCCTTTGCTTCAATGTTAATACTCTCTTACTGGTGACAAATTTGTCTATTATGTTTAGCATAGAAGGTAGTAAGGAGTCAGAAAATTGCTGGTGGCCCCGAAAATAGCTATTTTAGAAGACTTAAGCTGGCTGAAAGTTTAAAGTTTCCAAGAAGAGTCAACTCATGAGCATTCAGCCAGAGGATATTATACCCACAGAAGAGGACATGGAGCAAGTGACATTCAACACCACCTCTCAAAAGAATGTCCATTACCATGATCATGTGTAACTCCAAGAAAGGATATTGATTAATACCCATTGATGCACTAAGCATAACAAATTAAAACTTACTCCTTAGGGCTTCCAGAAATCCACAAGTTTATATGTTCCTCTACTTGAGATCAAGATCCCATCTGCCAGAGAGTTCTACTCAGAAATACTACTTCATTGAGGCCTGGAAAAATTGATGACAGAAACAGTGTGAGGTCCAGTTATATAAGAGTAAAATGCAGCCAGAGGCAGAGATTGCCAAGCACAAAGCCCACTTTTAGAGAACTAGAAGTTTTTGGCTTCAATGTGTATATTCTGAGAACTGAGATTAGACAAGGAAGTTGAGGTGGAACTAGCCCATGAATCTTAAAACTTAGACCCGGGTGTTATGAAGACAGTTTGGTAAAAATCAAGTTTAAGAACAAAACCATCTAAAAGAAAAATCAATCCAAAGACCAGACAGTAAGACCAAGCTGGATTTGAAGTTATGGAAAAGCAAGAGGAACCATCAAGATGTAGAAAGTTGGTAAGGCAGAGCTAGTGGGAAGGCAGATCCTTAAGTCTCTTAAACATGGATGCAGAGAATATGGAGAATTTCACACTCCCCCTATGCTCTAGGAGCAGCTAGTAAATTTGCACAATTACCCTGAGCTCTAGATCTTTCTTCCTTTTTGGATTAGAGTCAGAGTCATAATGGTAGTTTATCTCACAGCTCTCCTATATTCTGTGAAAAATAAGTGGACCCGGAGTAAAAGCAGAAGTGTATGAGGAGATATGCTTCCCACAAAATGAGCCTTTTAGCTTCTCTCTGAAGGCCTAATAGTTGAACAATAGCATACTCAGTACTATTATATATTACTAACTTGCTAGTGTTGTGATTGCATCAGAAATATTTTATTCACTCTGTTCAACAGTCCATAGTGAAATGGAAAAAAAAAAAACCCAGCAATGTAGTGAGGTTGTCGAAAACTTAAATACTGAATTTAAAGGAGTGTAAAATTCTGAAGATGATGTTTTTCCTATATTTTAGTGTTACAATTTTTTTTAAAAATAATGGTGATAGGAAATACTAGTTGTTGCCAAAATAGACCTTGCTGTACAAAATAAAAACTGATAATCATGCAGTGATTATGCACACACATACACAAACTCACACCACAAACACATACAAACTTCAAATATATCTTAGAGAACTCAATGGAATAACAGGGAAAAAAGGTATAGAACTGGAGGATTGAATTATTCTACGTGAAGTCAGTAATAATGTTTTGAAGTAGAATTGCCAGTCATCTGGGCAGTAGGAAACAACTGTTGGAAACAGATTCCTCCAAATCAAGTGAAATAAATCTTTGCCACCCCCTCCCAATGATGACATAATATATATTGAAATCATTGTTGCATAAACAATCTATTCAATTGGCAGGCTGAGAATACATTCACAAAGTTATTGATGACCTTTCATCATGATTTTCTAACTTTGTTTTGCTCTACCACTCCTGAGTTATAAGCTCATCAATAACTCATTGAAAAAATGATATATAGACAGTCAGTAAACAAATGATGTATATCTAGTCAATCTAGTTGGTAAGCAGTAATGTCTCTATACACTACTTTTGACATTAATTTACAGGCCATGTCAGGCCCCCTCTTTTTATAAATATTATTTTAACAACACATTTACTTGCCTTTGATTTATAAATATTTTTAAGATATAATGATTTGAGAATTGACAAAATGAACATAAAAACATTAAATACATTTTCCAATACTATAGAATTTTATTTCTAATTATCAGTTTCAATTACTAAGTGACATTAATCCCAAACATTCTACGTAGACTATGTCTTAAACACGTGGAAGAAATGGGAAAATCAATTTTTTTTTCCTTCACCAGATGTTTTTGATTCATGTACACACAGTTCATATATATTCATGTAATGGTCAGTTATTTTGTTATAAAAATTGAAATTTTAAAATTTAATTTTTGACACTGTAATGCTAGAAAATAAGGAAGTGCTCAGAAAATTATGAGAGTATGTAGACATAGGAGCCAGACTGAAGGAGTTCCCAATAGCCAAATTAGGGCAATTTGAACAAAATAAATATTGAAAGTAAATATGATTGTAATAGGTTATAATCCTTAGAATACTATAGCTGTCTTTGAATCTGGTTAAAGTAAATATGATAGACAGATAGACAGTAGGGATAGTGCTTCCTTAATTCTGATTTCCAAATGTGGAAAAAAATGATGTTAATGGAAAATCACTATTTGGTAAACACACATCATCAGTAGTGATAATTTTGAATTTATGATTCAGAATCATAACAAATCTAAAATAAGTGGTTAAAGTAAAATGAGAAACAACTATTTGCATAATTCCAAAACACCTCTTCACAAAATGCTTTTAAATTGCAATAGAAAAATAACTTTACAGAAGAAAATCCAGGTAGACACTACAACCAATTGGCCAAGATTAACATCCCCATAGGGATGGGACATACTGATATTATGAACCACTCAGATATGAAACAGTCAGGAAAAGTAAACATCACTTTTGTGGTATATATATCACATGATTTTCAACACAAGGAAAACTCACACTGGTGAAAATGGAGGGACATTCCACAAAGTATATTTCCAGTACGCTTCAAAACTGAAAATGTCATAAAGACAAACACTGAAAAAATGTCACAAATCAGGAGAAACTAAGGAGACAAGTAAATGCAGTATATGACCCAGATTAGATCTTGAATCAGAAGTAGGATATTTTGTAACACTTGGAGCAATCTGAATAAGGTCTGTGGGTTAGTTAATGGTATTGTATCAATATTAATTTCCTGGTTTTGATTATTATAAATGTCTTCTGGTTATACAGGGTGTTAACATTTGGAGAAGCTGGGTGAATGGTACACAGGAATTCTTTGTAGTCTTTCTGTAACTTCTGGTTAGTTGATTTTGAATTGGAAAGGAAACAATAAAAATGGTTTGCTTTTTTGTAAGTTTTTAGGAAAATTAATACAAAAACTCCCTGGTGAGGAGGTGCTAAGAATTTAGGTGGGGGAGAAATCATACTCAGCTGGAGCATGCCAGTTCTATTCCCCAACCTCTACTACCTTCCTCTCTACCTGGCTGAGGCCAATTAATCCTTATCTACACATTCCCCCAGGCCACGTCTTTAGACTCAAACCCTATTTTAGACAAGAAGGCGGTACAGAACTCTAAGTCAGCACAACTAATTTTAGCAACACATCAATTGTGCTGCTAGTTCAGTGCTCATCCTATAAGAAGGCACCTGCCTTGGTTCACCATTTGAGTTCTTCAGTCCCTTTAGTATTGTAGCTCTGCCTGCCTCTGGCACTGTCACCCATTTTTTAATGATAGACTCCCCAGATGTGAAATACTTGCCAACATGTTTGAGCAGACCTGCTCCCTCTGGTATTTCCATCGCCTTTGCCACTGCCATCCCTTCACATTCACCCTCACCACAAGCCAGCGCCACCTCATCTGCTATCCCGTATCTATCTTTCAAGATGCATGGATGTTTGCTATCATCAACTTCCTGTAGCTACATCTATGTCTCTCAGGTCATTTCTTTTCCCAGTGTGTGGGCCGGCTATGACTGCATATGGTGCCCAGCCATGTTTTCATGCTTCATCCACTGCCTCTACATAGGTACTATGGTTCTTCCTTCATGTAAAAAAAATGCCATGACACATGCAACACCCACAAGATGACAACTCATGGCTACCCCTGAGGAGAGTCCATTCTGGCAGTCATATCAGCCATGCTGATAGTCAGTGGGTGGAGAGGGGTTCTGTGACTGTGACTTTCAGCATTGCATTTCATAACCACAAAAGGAAGCAAACAGCTGCTGTTAGTGGAGCAGGAACTGCAATTAGATAACTCAGCAAACAAAATCAGGAGCAGAAAGTGGCAGTTCTTCTCTCCATCCTCAAAGAAAGATCTATGCTTTGTCCACATGGAAATTGTATCCAATGATGAATTTAACCTTCTCTGTTTGAATAATTGTGAACAGCTCAAACATAATACACAGTAATTTTTACTTTTTTCTGAGTTGGAGATCAGTTCTGCACATAAACCGAACTGGCTGCCCATCCTCTGCATCTCAGCATGATTTTAGTGTTCTCTGATATACAGGGTGTGCAGCAACTCTTCTTAAGGATGGGAGGGGTAGCATGTTGTGCAGAAATATGTTCCTGCAATTTAGAAACTCAATTATTTGCTCTAGGGGTATTGTGGAAATTAGAAAACTGAGATTTTCCTATCATACCTATCTTACGAACATCCTATGCTTGGTTGTATGTTTTTCTCATTTTTATAAACTGATATTTTTAAAAATTGACTTGATTTATTCATGGGTAAAAGGTCAATAATCTTGAGAGAAGCTTTAACCTATGCTGCTGCACTAATACAGTAGCCACCAGCCATACATCGTTATTTAAATTAAAAATTAAAGTACTTAAAATTAGATAAAATTATAAATTCAATTCCTCTGTTATACTAGTGACATTTTAAATATGCAATAGCTAGGTGCAGCCAGTTGTTACCATGTTGTCAGTGCATTTCCATCATTGGTGCAAGTTCTATTGGACAATACTGTAAATCCTGAGATGAAAGAATGCCAGTGATTTTTTTGATGGTGATATGTATGAAATACATATACATATACAAATATTTCATACTTGAATGATGTTACAAAGAAATGGTTAACTCTCAAAAGGCTTTGGTAGCATCAGAGTGAGAAGCAGGAGATGCAATAGAATACTAAAGGCCCATTTCTTCCCTAATAAAAATATTCATGTCCTTATGAATTGAATTAGGCTAAATTTCTATGTAATGCCATATATTACTATGAAATGGTTTTCTCAGCAATGACTCTGCAATGAGTCAAAGCATATCTTTTGCTATAAGTTTTAAACATCTAATCACTTTTTTTCCTGATTCATTAGCAGCCTACAGTAGCTTGAAAATATAAGGTGCCTATCTTACAAAAATCACACTATTAACATGTAATATCCCATTTAGAAAAATATATCTAGAGTCTGTTTCATACAAATATGTGTAGGTCAATTTTCAAATCTTTTCAAGTGTTGAATTCCATATAGCATTGAATTAAACCGGATCAGAAAGTAATAGCTATAATAATAATAATGTCTATTCAGGTGATCTTAATCTGTAGAAAAAAATTTGTTTTGAGCATGTAGCTTAAAATGTTAAACATACTGAAGATGTCAAGTAAAGCAATTAAAATAAATGCAAGGCTACAAATTAAATATATATATGCATATATAGTCATATCATGATTGTATTGGAAACAAATTTTGATTATTTCATATCACTTTTCACCTAATTTTAATTTTAAAAAAAAAAAAGGCAGGCAATCTCTTGAGCTGAGAATCAGAGAGGTAAATAAAATAAAAATGTCTTTTGAGAAACTTACCATCTGTTGAGAGAGGCAGGCAAATGGGATGTTTTTTGTTCAGTGATGCTGGTAGTCCACCTACAAGTTTGGCTAACTAGTCAGTCTAAGAGTTTACATATTTTGACTAGCTGTAGTTGTCAAGTTATGCTAAGAATCGACTAGTAATGCCTAGTATATCACATCTCAACTGAAGATACATTCTTGTTAAAGAGGAAAATGACAGAATTTTCATGAGCCTTAGCCTTACTGTGTGTTCTGGCTTCAAAATTTTCCATTTAGGGGTGCCTGGGTAGCTCAGTTGGTTACAAATCTGCCTTTGGCTCAGGTCATGATGCCAGTTTCCTGGGATCCAGCTCCAAGCCCCCTCCCCCAGACCAGTTGGGCTCCCTGCTTAGAGGGGAGCCTGTTCTTCCTCTACCTCTACCACTCCCCCTGCTTGTGTGCATATGTGCGCACTCTCTCTAATAAATAAATAAAATATTTAAAATATTTTTTCCATTTATATTTCTTTATCATTGCAATGGTAACCTTTTTATTAGCAGAGTATTTTTCAAATATTCTAACAATCATTTCTCTTTATATTTTCAATTAGTTCATCTATATCATAGATGGTTCGTTTATTTTTTTCATTGAAGTTCAGCCCTAAAAATACCTTTCAAGGAGACTTAGTATCTTCCTCCTTAATATCCTTAAAAAAAAAGATTTTATTTATTTATTCAGGAGAAACAGAAAGAGAAAGGCAGAGACACAGGCAGAGGGAGAAGCAGGCTCCTTGCAGGGTCCTGGATGCGGGACTGGATCCCAGGATCCTGGGATCGTGCCCTGAGCCGAAGGCAGATGCTCAACCACTGAGCCACCCAGGTGCCCCTCTCCTTAACATTCTGTTACAACGTATATCATAGTTGTGGTATTCTATTTTGTGTTTATTTCTTTAGAGGCTTATTTCCCACACTAGAAAATAATGTCTCATGGGAAGGAATTAAGTCTTAGGGGTTTTGTCCCTCAAATTTGTCAGTCCGAAGTCTTTGGTGAATGAATAAATTAATGAATGAACTGCTACAAATAGCTTATTATTGTTTCTTTTAGGTGAACCAAAAGGGAGGTGAACTTAAGGAAACCTTCACTCCCTCACTAACTACACTAGGCATCCCTGTCTTCTTGTTGCATTTTTTACAATTAACACTTTACACACTTAGGAATGTATTAATGTTTGTTTCTTACCTTGAAAATAGATCCTTGAAAGCACAGACCTCATCTGTTGGAGGGAAGAGAGAACAGTTATCTAATGTTATGTGCAAAGTAGAAATAAATAGTGAGAAAACAGCCGAAAGACCACAGCTGGGATGTAGGTTGAGACTCACCAGAGTGATATTTATAGCTTTGAACATATATGACTACATGTAACAAATGAAAAGAGAGGATCAAAGGACAGGTGCTAGAGGCTTGAGTACAGTGAATTTTAAGGATTGGGGAAAAGAAAAAAAAATGAAGAAGTTGGAGTGGCTAGGGATAAGAGAATCAGAAAATGCAAAAAAAAAAAAAAGAAAATGCAAAGTTATGGAAGGCATGAAAAAAAAATAGTTCAAGGAATAAAGAAAGGTTCAATGACACCACATGTCATAGACAGGTCAAGTAGCACTAAAGAAAGGTAATTAAATTGGAAGGTTGTGGTTATATTTGAGAAATTAATTTCAATACTGAAGTGGAAGCTTAACCACATACAGTGAGATTTGTAAGAGGATAGATTGTCCAAAGCAGTAGCTCTGGAGTACCTATTAAAAGATTTGGGTAGAGAATGGAAACAAAACATTACAGTACACATTATATTTTACCATTTAGTAAGAAATTAGATCAAAGTTTCCAAAGGTCAAGTAAATGGACTGAATATACCCAGTCTGGTTGTGGATAGCAGTGGGGTGTTGGTGATGTTTACAGTATCTTTGATGTCAAAGTCATGATAGTTATTTCTCTTATTCTGTGATCCTTCTCTGAGACAGAAGAGAACTCTACCACTGAACTTTGTGAGTGATTTTTGCATTAATGAAGAGCATATTAAATATGTTCCAGGAGTGAATAAAATTATAATTTCCTGCAAATTTGTTCTTGATTATAAGCAAGTATAGGATATATGGCACATGGAAACTAAAAGTTTGAAATTTATTAGTAAATAGTCTTTTTTTCATCCCTTACTAAAAATTATAGAAAAAAAACCTGGTAAATTATTTTGGAAATTCTTTTAGGATAAAAATCACTACTTAATTTCAAATATGTACATCTTAAAAGTATGTACATGCCCAGTTTTTAAAGATAAAATAAAATTATACTTTTATATTCAATAGACATTATTAATTCATTTAAGAATTTATTGCAAGCTTATTTTATGCCAGGTATTGTTCCAGGTGCTTGGAATAATATTAGTGAACAAACACAAAGCTTCCCTCCCTTATAGAACTTATTTCCCAAGGAAACAGAGTCAGGCAATTAGCATAATAAATAAGCAATTATACATTGTAGTAGAAGGTGGTAGGTAGAAGCTATGGAAAAGGTAGAGTATGGAAAATGGGGTAGGAAGGCAGAGTGTAGTCTTAAATAGATTGGTCAGGGTAGATGTTACAGGGAGGTGAACTTGAGCCAAAACTTAAATAGGAAGGACACAAGAAAGGTAAGCTAAGAGAATAGCTGGGGAAGAGCATTACAGGTAGAGACAAAAGTCTTGTGATGTTCAAGAAATAGCAGAATGGCCAGTGTAATAGAAGCAGGGTATAAGAAGAGACTGGCAAGAGGGGACAGGAGATCAAGAAGTTCTGGAAAGCTGGGGAGTGTGATCAAAGTATGAAGACCTTTATAAATATGTTGGTTTTATCATAAATATCATCAAGTCTCCCTCTCTTTCACTGGCTCCTACCAAGAACCCCCACAGGGGCACAGTAAGTTGGGTTTAATGTGGATATATTTATGTGTGCTCCAGTCACTCCTGCATATAAGGATGGTATTCAGCCCTGTCCCTGTCCCCACTGTGGTGACTCAGTTGGTCCATCATGCCTTGAAAGCATGTTTCATAACATGAAAATGTGCTTTGCAGGAGGTGAGATAAAATTTGAATACATGCAGCTAGAAGCTAATCTATGAAAGTTAGTCATACAGGTCATCTATGAAAGAGAGTTAGCAAAAGTTTTCTCAAACTTGAAAACAATTTTAGAAAATTATATGCAATTACCAGTAAATAATTGTAAAGCTGAAAGAAATAAATTAAAATAAAAATAAAAAACAAAATTCTGTCATACAAAAGACTAAATTAACTTTTAGTTGTTCTATAAAGCATGGTAGTATAAGATTATTGTCATAAGAAGAGATAAAAGATTATGTGGCCAAAATACGGGGGGAAATGTATTAAGCAGTTAATAATATCATGTAGCTTTTCTAAATTGGTGATATGGTGGTATTGTTAGATTTTTTCAGTTTATAATTTGATTGTGATTTTTTTTCATATATATTAACCTCATAAGACAAAGCTTTGTCTTGTTTTGTTTTAAGAGAGCCATATTTTATAAGTTTCAATCACCAAATCCCCGGATCTAACTTTGCTTTGAGTAAAATGGAGAGGCATTTCAAGATTTTAGCTGAGGAATAGATATCAACAGAAGAGTTATGTGTGAACAAAGAGAAACTCAGGAAAGTTCTGACATTAAGGAATGCCAGAGGCAAGAGAACAGGAAGAAGCAGTAGAGATCTAGGAGTCACCACAAAAAGAAGAGGGAAAATCAGGAGAGGGTTATGTGCTGGAATTCAAGTGAGAAAAATATATAAAGTAGCAAGGAGCCACTGTGTCCACTAATGGATTTAATTTCAAGTGAATCAACAACACGCTAAGTGTGTGTATATGTGTGTGTGTGTGTGTGTGTGTGTGTGTGTGTGTGTGTGGTTTTTAAATTTTATTTTGGAATACTTCTGATAGACAAATAAAATGTCTAATATTTAAACTGATTTTACATTTCCCTTTTTTCTTTGTATTTTCACTCACTATGTTTTCAAAATTATCTTGTGGGTTCACATATATGCTTCCCTCATTTGGCTAGGAGCTCCCTAAAGAAAGAGATATGGCAGGGCACTTGAGTGGCTCAGTCAGTTAAGTGTCTGCGTTTGGCTCAGATCATGATCCCACGGTCCTGGGATTGAGCCCTGGGTTGGGATCAAGCCCCGTTTCTGGCTTCTTTCTCAGCAGTGAGCCTGCTTTTTCCCTCTGCCTGCCATTCCCCCTGCTTGTTTTTTTTTTTTTTTTTTTTTTGTTTTTTTTTGTTTTTCTCTCTCTGTGTCAAATAAATAAATAAATAAATAAATAAATAAATAAATAAATAAATAAAATCTTAAAAAAAAAAAGAAAAAAGAGTCATGGCATCTTCATTTTGTATCTTCAACATATAGTTTGACACTTAGAACACAGTAGTTGTTCATTCAGTAAGCGTGAGAGCAAAGGGGCAAAACAAAGTAAAAATGTTGGATTTCCCATTTCAACTGAGGGTCCATCCTGAAAAAATAGTTTCTAGAAATAATGCCTCATACTTTACCAATTTCAGAAGTCAGGAGCCAGGAAAACCGAACAGTAAATCATCCACACTGAACATGCCAATAAATGCATTTTATGAAAATGTCCCTTTGTTCCTGTTGATAATTTTGTGAGTAAATTAGATCAGGGGTGAGGGAAAAGGAGCTGGTCAAGTGGACAGGAAGTAGACTTTAGATGATTAAAGAAACGTACTTTCCTAGGAAGTTTCTTTGCATCTCAGATGCAGATCTCCTATATCCCTCCCCCCCTTTTTTTTGAAAAGGAGGAATGGGTGTTATATGAAGAAGCTTGGAGACTTCTAGTAAAGCTAGATTTCAACCCATGAGCTTTCTCATTTCTCCAGTCCCATTGGTTACTTCCTCCTGATGATGCCCTTTTAGCTGCATATTCTATTTCAAGGTCACCTTTCTTACATTTCTCTTTAAAGTCAAAGGTCCTTTCTACTTCAATTTCAAACACTATTCTCAATTGCTTACATCTAAGATACACTGAAAGAGTCTGTCCTATGAGGACTAAGAGAATTGTAATCTTCATATACAGATGCTAATGCATTAAACAGACTTTTAAATGTATTTTAAAGATTATTGGGATCCCTGGATGGCGCAGCGGTTTAGCGCCTGCCTTTGGCCCAGGGTGCGATCCTGGAGACTCGGGATCGAATCCCATGTCGGGCTCCCGGTGAATGGAGCCTGCTCCTCCCTCTGCCTGTGTCTCTGCCTCTCTCTCTCTCTCTCTCTCTCTCTGTGTGACTATCATAAATGAATAAAAAAATAAAAAAATAAAAAAATAAAGATTATTTTGTCTCATTTCTGAGTTGTATGTCTTCCTCACCAGATTGCATTTGTCATACCCATGTGTAGATTCAGTGTGACATGCAGGAGGTCAGATGTTAAGTTTTGTTCCTTATTTTCAGAGCCCTCATGCAGGTCATGAATATGTAGCCATTTGATCATAAATTCACAGCTTTCCAATTACTACCTGGGGTGACCTCAGAAAATTTTTGACCTCTATGAAGCTTAGATTCAATATTAAAATACAGATATTAACTAGAATAACCATGTAATTTTACTCTAGGAAAATAGGCATAAATCTGGACCATTCAAAAGAATCTAGGACATACAGTCATTCTACTAATAATCATACCTAATATTATTAAATGAGAAACACACAAAAAAGTATGTAGAGTTAGAATATAGACTGTAGATCCTCAATAAATGTTAGATTATTGTTATTAATCTTGTTATATGTTATTTTTGACCTGGGAAAACTCTTAAGCCACCTTTGGTCTGTAGGAGGTGTCACCCTAATAAGATATTAAGCTATCCAGGACAGTGTAGTTGTCACCCCATGTTTGCTTCTTTTACATTTTCTTCTCTCTTTTATTTTAAGATTTTATTTACTTATTCATGAGAGACAGAGAGAGAGAGAGAGAGGCAGAGACACAGGCAGAGGGAGAAGCAGACTCCATGCAGGGAGCGTGATGTGGGACTCCATCCCAGGACTCCAGGATCACGCCCTGGGCCAAAGGCAGGTGCTAAACCGCGGAGCCACCCAGGCGTCACTACATTTTCTTTTGATAGTATATTCAAAGTTAAACCATTCTCATCACCAATACATTTTTGTAATCTAGATGCAAGAAATGAAATATTTTGCTGAAACGAACATTTGTTTAGTAGAATTCCATCCTCAGTAGAGATTTAGAAGAGCTGATCAATTGTTTGAATGAGCCCTGAAGGATTATTTTGAATCTGGTCTTTCATTTGAAAGACAGAATCACTTTAATTTCTCCTCCTAAGTATCATTTTCCAGCTCTTTCATTTATGTGGCTCTCCAATGAATCCTACACAAAGTTCATTTAACTCCTTCAGGAGCCTCAAATTGGACACTGTCTAATAAAAATAAAATGTTGAGTATAGCAAGAAGATAATATTGAAATTATTATATGTTAATTTGGCATTCTAGTAAAACATTTTGGATGTATATTTAGTGTCACACTTGATTTGTTACTTTCTGCAGAAATAAATAGAGCCTCTGTCTCCTAGGAGCTTACAAAAAAAAAAAAAAACAGACTTCTTCAGGTCGTTAAGATTTTTATGGTGCTGTAGACACTAGACTGAGAGTTCCACAAGGACCAAAACCACATTTGTTTTTATCACCACTGTATAACTAGCTCCTAGCAGAGGGCTTGCCATACCATAGGCTGTTAAGAAATTATTTGCTGAATAGATGAATGATTGGATGAGAGAATGAATACATGAAGACCAACATAGATGAGGGACTACTCCGTAAATGAAGCGAATCACATATTAAAAGTATGTACAAATAAAAATATCAAACACTAACATCTGTTTATCCACTTACTTAGGGAATAGTTACTGAAACTTCTTCTGCCAAATACTAAGAATATAAAAGAAAATTAAGATATAGTCACTGCTCACTCATGAACATGGAGAAAAATATTGTAGATTACATGGAATCATAGCAAATAACCTCAATATGCACTAAAATAATAATATGAACAGTAAGGTGTATCTCATAAATACAAGATAGTATAACATTAAGAATTTATTTGCTAATTATATTGTTAATTAAAAGGGAAAAAACAGTCACAGGAATAGATGACAAAAAGTCTTTCGACAATATCCAAATATTTCTGACATTTGTGTTGGCAAACAGGGGACAGAAAATATTCTTAATGCAAAAAGTATAAATCAGAATAACTATAGAGATTGTTAAAATGGTGAATCACTACAGAGAAATAAGAAGTCCCTGTATTGCCATTATTATTCAACATCCAAGAAGTTGAAAATTTTAAAAAGGAAGCAATGAAAAACAAGGGTACAGACCTGGAAAGGAAGAAATAAAATGATAATTACTAGCATATCTCTGTGTGTGTTTGTGAATGAAAAAACTATGCAAAGGTGTTCATCAAACTGTCAATAATGACTACCTGGAAAGGAAGTGAAATTACAACCATTAGAAATTGCAGTTTTTTCATTTTTCTGTTTATCATTCTGTGTTTGACATGATGCAGGTAGTCACAGCTTTGTACATATATACATAAAAAAAAGACATTCCCACCCTCGTAGAGGTGCATTAAGGAAAAGAGACACAGCTATGACCAAAAAACTGCCTTGTAATACATAGCAACCATAAAACCATCCCTTACACTGACTTAGAATAAAGGAGGAAATAACCAATAGGGTGTCAGGTAAGACTTTAGAAAGGGATGGGAGTGAGAAAAAAGAAATATTTTCAAGGAATGAAAATAAAGAATGTAAATATTAAGGAGTATAAAAACATAACTTATTCTGTGAGAGCAAATCATTCCATGAGGCTAAGACCAGGGTGTAGAGGAAAACGTAGGGGACAGTCACATGTTGAAAGAGTAGAATTTGATCAGATTGTACAACTTTCCTACTATGCCAAGGATATGAGGCTTAAACTTCATACTGTATATATTATATATATCTCCTTTGCAATGATTTGAAATTGCTATAAAATTGTTTAAATTCAATTTTGAAATACAAAACAGTTCTAGAGTAGCTCATTTAAGGAAAATATCTTCCATGTGAGGACAAAAGGGGTCATCTCATTAAAACTCATCATCCACAATAGAACGTCACTTCTAAAATAAGTAAGTTAGGTATTTAGGCAAATAGGTAGGTATTTAGGTAGACAGACAAGTAATCACGCAGAAAAAGCAATTATAAAATGAAGCTTTGATGAAAACAAATCCCCTGATTGAAATAAGATACAGCCCCCTTCAAAAATTCTTAATAAAGCCCCCTTTTTTGGGCTTTGATTTTTGGGAAATTACTCTCAGAAGCTATGCATTCTTGAAGTGTTTCTTTGTTTATAACCCTGGAGATTTTTCTTCTTTTTTTTTAAAGTGGGCTCCATGCCCAGCATTGGTGGAGCCCAACACTGGGCTTGAACTCATGACTCTGAGGTCAAGACCAGAACTGAGATCAAGAGTCAGATGCTTAACCAACTGAGCCATGCAGGCACCGAATCCTGGAGGTTTCTGTAGCTGGGCAATGTGCAAAACACCATCCAGGATGGATGAAAAAAAAGGACAACGGTGATTATGAAAGGAGTGTTGGGAAAGGAGGACCTATGAAAGCAAGATCATTCTCAGGAAGATCCATTATAGGAGAAAGTAAGCATGGAAATTGAAGATGTGAAAGTGAATTTCACTAGAAGCATGACTTTTCATCTCTACAAAGTCTTCCTGTGGCCAAGAGGTACAAGCAACTTAGTTTACAAACCACTTCCATTGACAAGAAAGACTCATGACAGATTTTTAAACATGGAAGTGGCCTCATAATATTAGTGTTTTAGAAAGAGATCTATCACTATTGCATTCCACATGCCAGATGGTACCAGAAACCAGGAGATAATCATTAACTATAGATACCAATGAAGTAATCAGCAAATGAACTAATAAGCAAGTAAACTAGGAACCCTAGAAAATAGAAAGATGTGTTTCCTATTCTTGGCACTCCCCCAGCTGCTGTCTTACTTGTATGACTAGATTACCTCTATTTTCCCATAAAGCTTTACTTTTTTTGGAAAAAAAATTTCACTCAGATTGTGCTGCTTCTCCTAGGCTTTGCTGTAAACCTGTGGTGCTTCATGAATATCTCTACCATATTAATTACTATATCACATAGATTTACAAGAGTGCTTTTTCCTTTAGTCAATGAAAGAGAAACCACTCTGGCTGATGTATCTGCAGCACTTGGGGTATACTAAGTGTTCAAAAAAAATCAATAAACAAGTGATATAAAAACATGAAGACTGTATATTTAGATTCTGGTGTTAGCACTGACAATTTTCCAGGTTTGACCTTATGGGGAGATATGAGTACATACAATAACTTGTATTTCCCAGAGTGTTGAGGATCTACAAGAGACATCTTTTCTCATTTGAAAACACAGCACAGTTAAACTATTCTTCACTGCTCTCTGTCTGCCTTTGTCTTTGAAAACTGTGAATCATAAAATTTTTGTGTTTTCCTCTTTGTAATGAATAATGAAAGACTTAGAACCAAAATGTTCATTCCTAGAAAAAAACAACACATGCATAATTTATGTAACTTTATCACTGGCTTTGTCTTTTTATCCTCATTTTGTTTGTTTCATTTTCTCATCCATGAATTTTTAAATTTTTTTTAATTTTTATTTATTTATGATAGTCACAGAGAGAGAGAGAGGCAGAGACACAGGCAGAGGGAGAAGCAGGCTCCATGCACCGGAAGCCCGATGTGGGATTCGATCCCGGGTCTCCAGGATCGCGCCCTGGGACAAAGGCAGGCGCCAAACTGCTGCGCCACCCAGGGATCCCTCATCCATGAATTTTTAATTCTGAAAAACATTTTGTATGAAAAAATAATTTTAGAGATAAAAATAAGATTATAATACATATAAAAATGTAACTTCCTCTCTACTCCTGACTCATAGGTCTCCTCCCCCAAATCAGCCACTCTCAGCATTGTCTTGGGTGTCCTGTACATTGCTTTTGGAGGTACCTTACATATATACATTGCATCATTTTTTGCCTGTTTTGAATCTTTTTATTCCATTTTCCACATTTCTTAACCTTCCCTGCTACATTAACTATCTCCTTATCTCTTTTCACTGACTTCTGAAAAATTTTCTCAGCTCTACATTTCAGTTCATTAATTATCTCTTCAGCTGTGTCTAATCTACTATAGTAGACCTCTATGGCACTTAATTTTATCAACTGTATTTTTCATTTTTAGTAATGATATTGGACTTTTGAAAATCTGCCCATTTTTCTTATATTTAACAGAATGTACAAAAGGATATTTTGATTATCATATATTCTTATTGAAAGTGAATTGAACTAAAAAAAAAAGAAGTAGAGAACAATGTGGTTTTTAAACATATGATATTTTGACTACATTATAAATTAATCTGAGCCCAATTTAGCCTAAAAACCTAATCACAATTTTAAACACTTTAAAGGAAAAAAAAAGATTCTGTGAATTATAGAGAAAGAAAAAGAAGAAACTGGAAAACTCACTGCTAAGGCATCAACTATTTAGTCCATGAAGTGGGAAGTTGCTTTTTTATTCAGATACTTGTTCTTTCCTCTACTGCTTTATTTAAATAGGAGATGAAGTCAATAAGAAAATAATTTTTGCATATTATAACTTATTTAATGTCTATAAAAACACATCTGGCTTTTTTATTTTTTTAATATTTTTATTTATTTATTCATAGAGACACAGAGAGAGAGAGAGAGGCAGAGACACAGGCAGAGGGAGAAGCAGGCAGAGGGAGAAGCAGGCTCCATGCAGGGAACCTGATGTGGGACTCGATCCCGGGTCTCCAGGATCACACCCTGGGCTGCAGGCAGCGTTAAACCACTGCGCCACCGGGGCTGCCCACATCTGGCTTTCTTTAATGTTGAGTTGTCTTTTATTGTGTTCTAATACTTATGTTTATATGTTTATATGTTATGTTTAATTATATATTATAATTATATAGTCAGATGCTTAACTGACCAAGCCACCCAGGTGCCCCCTTATGTTTATACTTTAGTTTAAAGACCATTACCCCCCTTTATTTAAATGGTAGTTTGTTTAATTAAATAAATATACTAATTTTACAATTGTGTTTCTGAACATTTTAGCACTTTAATCCTTACTGTTGGTTTTGTCAAGTGACAGTCACAGTGGATTTCATAACTTGAAAATGTAGATACTTGCTTCTGTCATAAAAATAAAACCCATGTTTGGATAGATACAGCAAGAATGTAATGGCTGAGAGCTGCCACTGCATTGCTGGGCCCTTAATCCCACCTCGGGCTTCCATGCAAGAGCTCTTTTTGTATGCCAAGCGTTCTCAAAGGCTCTATGAATTTGGACTAGGACCTCATCTTTAGTGGGAATCTAACTGAGGTTTTTGTTTTTTTTTTTTTTTTTCATTTAAACTGGGGTGAGACCATTTCTTTCAAAGTGCTTTTACATTCTTTTTTTCCAGTTGCCCACATATGTAAACTACTTGGGACTATTTTTTTATGTTAAAATCACAGTCTGGAAAAACTTTGCAGAAACTTTTTTTTTTTAATTATATAAGTAGAGTTCAATTGATCATCAGTTATGTGGAAACTTTTTGTTGGAGGAAATATTTTGTTTCTTTCGAAACTCAGTCAGAAATAGAAAACCATCCTGTCATCTTTCTGCACCTGCTGGTATTTTTTTCTAATTCACATTTTATACAAGGTGTATTCTTTCCGCTGTTCTAATTTATACAGGAATATTTTCTTTGATTTCCCTCCTATATTGCTAGAATGCTTTGTCTCTTGTCTCCATTTAGGTAATAAAACCAAAGCCAGTTAGTTGCCAAGACAACACTTCTCCTTTCTCACTCTACATTGCCTACCACCAAGCTACTGATGCACTAATTCATGCATCTGGTTTGCAATTTGCTGATTTTTTCTTTGTTTCTAGCACCTAGATACTGTGTTCCTTTTATCCTTCCAAGATTGACAGGTATTAGATTTAAGCTCTGACTATATTTTATCCGGAAATTCTACATATTTGTACTAAAAGCATTTTGAAGTTACCTTACTCTACTGTTTTTATTACCAGTTATTCATCCTGGAACCGCTTACATATTAACTCTTTCATATCAATCTTATAATCAACTTGTCAGAATTTTTTTTTAATTCTATAGTTTTTTTTTATTGAGTAATTTGAAGAAAATTGATCAGAAGTAATACATTATTCCTTTATAAATATTTTCCATGTTTTGTTTTCCCATATTGTACACTGAAACATGCAAATAATTAATATTAATCACAGATCTCTAATTAATACCAGTTATATCATCTATAGAAATCTGTTGTTGCTACCTTTAAATAGGAGCCCTACATTTTTCTTTCCATCAAGATACTGGCTCAGACTTCCCGTTTCCCCAAAATAGTAGGGGACCTTGTTTTGACTTTAACATTTTTCACAGATTCACTGAAACACAAATAGTCAGGACTGACCATTTAAATATATTTCATAAAGAATAGTTCATTCCCATCTTAGTTTATTAGATTATAAATTTAGGCTAGCCCAGTTCCAATTAATTATTCTCAATCATTACCAGAATTTTAATCAATTCATCAGAAGATTTATATTTTAGTTTCAGCATCACCTTTTCATTCATGTCTAACAAAAATAAACTATTTTCATTTTCTAGATATGTTTGACTACCTTTGTATTCCAATTAAGCCTTATTTTCTACTAAGCTACATCGTCCTTACTGTTCTAAGTCTTTCTAGTTTTGTATACTATTGTCTGCTTGACTTTCCTTTTTTTTTTTTTTTTAAGATTTATTTATTTATTCATGAAAGACACAGAGACACAGGCAGAGGGAGAAGCAGACTCCATGCCTTTGGCCCAGGGCATGATCTTGGAGTCCTGGGATTGAATCCCACATTGGGCTTCCTGCATGGACTCCAGGATCACGCCCTGAACTGAAGGCAGACGTTCAACCGCTGAGCCACTCAGGCATTCCAACTTTACCCTTTTGTAAGGATGTTTATCACTATGTTAGCAATCTGGGCATTTTATTTCTACTTCTTGGTATCTTGTCTCCTGCTTTTTACATGGAAATATACATGTATATGGAAATATAAAATGTCTTATTCCATCATCCTAAACTCTATTTTTTCACTCTTACATAAGAATTAGGTACCCACTTGATGCTTTTAAATGTTTTTCCAAAAACAATTTGTATTTGAAGTAATGAGGTTGGAAATTCATGACCTGCTTTGTTGGAAACTAAGATGCTTATAAAGTTATTACCGATCACTAAATTCTACATCACAACAATTAATAAATTCCAAGAGAAAGTCATAAACTTATATTCATGAAGGGGCTCATCAGAGACCAATCACCATTATGTGGATTTACCTGGATTCAGTACCTAAAATAACTAGAGCTCAAATTTTAGATAACGTAAGCATAAAATAAGCTGGATAATTTCTTTGGATGTAAATACCTGCTAGTAAAGTATGTCTGTTGCAAGATTTCCCTGAATAAATGAAAATGGTAAGCAATTTGATATCAGGAGTCATGGTTTATATGTATGTTTTCCACATCACTAATTCCATTAACATACCCATGGCCACCCTTTAATAAGTACTTATTGAATTAAATTTTGTTAGAATTACCCCACCAAATAGTGCCCACATGTTGTAGATTCCTGTACTATTCCCCCTAGGGGTGCTGAGTTAAAAAGGTCAATTGTTAATACTTTACATGTCTACATGGATCACCATAACAGCTTTTTCCAAATCTGAGGAGGAAGAGATCAATCGGGGGAAAATTCCTAAAATTACTTTTGAGTAGCTGGAGGGTTATTTTCCCCCAATAGATCCAATATGTTGGACAAAGAGTTTGTGTAATGAAAAAAAAAAAATCCAGATGAGTGACAATAATGGTTAAGTTATTCCAGAGTTATTTTTTAGTGGTTCCTTTCAATTGAATCCAAAGTTTACTCAACTTTTAGGCACATTAGTAAATGTAACTTTACCAGAGATTTTCATATGGAATCACCTGGAGAGCTTACTGAAATACAGACTGCTGGGCCCCATTCTCAGAGTTTCAGACTGAGTAAATTTGGATTAGGACTCAAAAATATGCCTTTTCACATGTTCTGAAGTATTGCTACTGGTGCTGCTGTACTCAGTATCACACTTTGAGAACCATCGTGGTACTACATGCATTATTTTTAAAATGTTATTTTTAGCATTCTTGAACCTCCCTGAATTATTTTCTTTTATAGTGCTATACTTTTTATTTGAATATAACATCTAAGACTTCATTATTCAAAGACTCACACTTTCCCTTTTTTGTTCTCCCCTGTCCTTTTTTTGTTTTTTTTTTTTAAACTTTTTTTTTTTAATTTTTATTTATTTATGATAGTCACAGAGAGAGAGAGAGGCAGAGACACAGGCAGAGGGAGAAGCAGGCTCCATGCACCGGGAGCCCGATGTGGGATTCGATCCGGGGTCTCCAGGATCGCGCCCTGGGCCAAAGGCAGGCGCCAAACCGCTGCGCCACCCAGGGATCCCCTCTGTCCTTTTTTTAATAATCACCCACCCATTTCTTACCTGATCCCCCTTTATAACAATTTTGAAATGACTGGCCAGTGCTTAATATAGAGCAGATCAAAGATGACCATGGATCAAAGTCTGTATTATGCACTTATTTGTTTATATATTTCCATATTTTCCACTTTTTCCCCAAAAGATTTAAGACTGATAGATCAAAGTAAAGCTAATTAAAGTTATTGACACCAGAACCTGATTTCCTCAGCCCCCTTTTCAGGACTAAGTCATCCTGATTCTAATTACCTTCCTACAACTCAAGAAACTACACCAGCCAAGGCAAGAATCAGGATGATGAGGGTGAGACAACTCTAGGCTCTGGCATCATTTTTTAAGAACATTCCAAATATATCCTCTACAGAGTGCCTGATTTTCCTACATTACACTCAACAAGAAAGTCACCTTAATGCCTTCATCTATCTGCTGCCTGCTATAGAGCAGCTGCAATGTATTTACCGTCAACTGAGAAATCTATATTTATCCGGATGTGGAAGATGCTGAATTTACCAACAATTGACAAATTAGTCTGGAATGAGAATGCATATAGAAATAGCCTACAGTATGCCATTACATTGTGACATAAATATATGGTCTCTTCCCTCAACTTATGCCAGAAGCAAATGAACTATGTTTCTGCAACATGAGTAATTTTTCATCTACATTAGTCTGCCTTTACTTTGTTTTCTTTTATCTCTGAGTTCTAAACAGTGATAAGGGAAGATCATTATAACCATAGTGAAATTTACACTTTGAAATCCATATCAACAATTAGTAAAATCTCCATATGCTATGCGTCAAATTACTAATCTAATAAAAAATTAAATTTAAATATACTCCTTTTCTCCGTCTCTCTATACACTTATGTGTGTATATACACACATGTACACACACATAGCTCTATAAAAACAATATACAATATATCTTAATATGGACTGATTAAACTTTTCATAATGTAGCCAGACAGATTTTTACTCTAAGTGGATTTATGTCACCAAATCTAATCATTTTTAATGTGGCAGTATAATCTAGCGATTAGGAACATAAATCAGAAGATCTTGTGTTAAAAACCAGCCTTGTTCCTTGCTCAAACTTTGAAGCAGATATCAAACATATGACCTAATTTTAGGTATCAAATCCATACTATATATATAAAGCAATAAATTAATACCTGGTATAAGGTACTTAATATTACTAAATTATTAATAGTGGTATAGTAGTAATTATATTATTAGAATAAATATGGCAAAAATATGGCCTGAATTATATATTAGTCAACTGTCCTGGCCATTGGTCACAGTGTAGTGCTGAAGGTTGTTTAGTCTATTTTCTTTAAGGACCAGCTCTGTGTAACAACTCAGAGCCACCATATAAACTAGAAACCTATAAACCTTACTCTTTTACATATCAAAGAATTCGGCTTAACATACATGTAAGTTTAGTTAACTCAGCAATAGCCAATTCCTCCTGAAGTCAATATGACAGATTTCTCACACTCTCCCTTCCGTGGTGACACACCATACTCTTATTGCCCATTGACTAACAACACATAAAAATACCAAGTTTGCAAGAGCTGCTGAAAGAGCACAAAGGTCACCCAAAATGTGCTCATTAAATACTTATGGGTTAATAAAAGAGTCAAAATCAGCACAAATGTACTGTATACAGAAAAGATCACACATTTTATTTTTCTCATGCACAAACTCATTCTGAATAACCATCACTTCAAAATTGGAAAAGAAAGCATTTTCAGCATAATAATGATAGTCAATATTAAGTAAAAAAATGTTGGTCTATGACAGAATAGTTGCTTAAATTTAGAGTAATTTATTGATCAAGAGAGATGCCTGAATGTAGAAATGAGCCTTTTCTTTAGAAAACTGGTTTACCTAAATCTCAGTAGAAGAACTATGCTTATATTTTGATCCACTTTTGCAAGTGCTTCCAGGTCTCAAAATTTACAATAGTTCCCAGCTTTCTACTCTCTATTGATCCAACTCAGCACAAATTACTTATCTTTCAAAGACCAAAGGAAAATGTCAGAAATTGGTAGGCTTCTGTTCAGGTGGCTCTCGAAAGTCATTTTAGTTTTATTCAGGTTCTAAAATAACTTCTTTTGTATTTTAAAATGCATTAGTATTTTTGCTTTTTCTTGATTAAATATGAATAAATATCTCGTCATCCTACCAAAGATGTGCACAAAGGGAAAAGGTAAATCACACACACAAACACACACATTGAGTATACTTAGCACCCAGAATTGAGTTTCTAATACCGTTCTCCAATACAAGAAACCAGGTGTCCTTGCAGAAATGTCTGATTCTATCAATGCGGAAAATGTACAAGAAGAGCCTGAAGCATTTTGTAGTTTTAGAAAGTAGAGAAGTGCAAAACAAAAGCACACAAACCAAAATAATAATGGGATATGTAAAATCCAAGTGAAAAACTCCCAATGGCCAAGTTGGAACAGTTTCAGTTAAAGGAAGGAAGGAGTGAAGGAAGGAAGAAAGGGGTATTGAATCATATCTTAGGATACAAAATAAGTACCCACAAATCTGTATTAATATAAATAAATTAATGAAAAGGTAAATGAGAAGAAGACACAAATCACTAGTGCAGAACAATTCCAAATTGTTTATGTATCTATTCCACCCTTAAGGAGAGGTAGCATAACTTCCCACTCTTTAACTATGGGCTACTTACAGTAATTTTTTTCCTAAAAGTACAGTATGGGAAGAAAGAAAAAAAAGAATAACTTTGAAATGGAGAAACTTTACAAAACTACCTCAACCAGGTGATTAGGGCCAACAATGAGTGCTAAGTCAAGGTGATAATATGTTCCACTGACGTGATATGATAAGAAAGGCACTTCTGTAGTCTTCCTCCCTAAAACCCACAACTCTAGTCTAATCACAACAAAAACACTAGAAAATTTCCAAGTGAGGGACATTCTATAAAACGCATATCTAGTAATCCTTGAAACTATCAACATTATCAAGGACAAGGAAAGTCTGAGAAACTGTCACAGCCAACCAGGAGCCTAAGGAGACATGACTTGCAAATGTAATGTGGAATTCTAGATGGGATCCTGAAAACAGAAAAAGGACACTAGGGAACAATTGAGAAAATCTGAATAAATAATGGAATGTAGTAATATATCAATATTCATTCAGTAATTGTGGCAAATGTGCCATACTAATGTAAGATATTAATAATAGGGGAAACTGGGTCTGACATATATGGGAATTCTCAGTACCATCTTTACAATAATTCTGCAAATCTGAAACATTATAAAATAAAAGACTGTTTTTTTAAAAGACCCATTTGAGTTATACTGACCAACTCAGTATAAATTTCATGAGTTTCAAATTCAAACAATTTTCATCAAAGGAACAGAGATATATGTAGAATTTACTTCCATATATTGACTCCATGACACAAAGATATTTAACAAATTATTTGAATGTGGTATAATTGAGCAGAAATGGCAGCAGCTACAATTTTAAGTATCACAAATGAAACGGAAATTGATTTCCAGTAATTCTCCCTCTGAGCAGAGTTCATTTTGTATTTGAAAATGGGTCTGAGAGGAAAACTAAAGCCAGAAACAGACTTGACACATCGTCATTGATATCTTAAGCGGCAGGTAGAATGTCCAAATTAGAACTATTTGATTTTTCCTTCTCCTTCATTTTTTCTTCAGTTGCATTGAAGATGAATGTTGAGAGTGTAAGCAGTTCTCTGTGGAGAACCTTTAAGAAAACAATTCATAGTAATTCTCTTAACAATAAGAATCCTCTTCTACTTTATTCATTTTCCTGGAGCAATTTTTCTCCTTATTTGGTTATACAATTAACTAAAATGATAGTAAGTGTTATGCCTTTAAAATAAAACTAAATAAATGGTAATGCAGTAATCCATCAGTTACAATGGGGCTACTGATGGATCCAAATGGCTTAGTATGAAAATATTTTGTTGGATTAATAATATATTTAATGTGATGTACTCACCCTTACAGCAGGGAATAAAATACTATTTTAGTTAACCTCTCACTGTCAGTGCCTGGAAAATTTTGTAATCAAAAGGATTATCCTTTACCCACACGTGAAGATGGGCAACAGTATTTGAAAGCTCCTTGTAAAATAACTCAAATTCTGGATTCACAGCAACAGTGGATGGGGGAAAAGGTTACTTGAACTTAACACCAGTAACCTATGACCATCAGTGAACCTTCCTTCACTCCTTCCTTCCTTTAACCCTGTTCAGGTACTAAAATGACTATTTATGATCAAATGTATTACATTTGCAATCCTTACCCCCCCCCCATTTTTTGTAAGAAGTATTTTCAAGGGTTTTGTATTTGTGTATAGATGTAAAAAAATTCTAATATGTAAAGCATAGCTCTACATATTACTACTGTGCAATCAAACTCCAGCCTTGAATGTGTTTTAGCTTAACATCAACCAAAAATATCTAGTCAGGCACAGATGGCATTATACCCAGAGATAAAATGGTTTCATTAATGTTTTTCCATTTCAATTAAGCAGTAGTCATTTTCATCTGGATGGTTTTTAATAATTCTTAAAGGTAGCACTGAGTTCAACAAAAGCAAAATAATATCCCCTACAGTCTAGAGTTTTGGGGACTTTCAAAGGCCATAAGTTGTCTTTAAAATATCTTTAGTTCATAACATTTAGCACTTAAGGCCACATTTTATTAGCTGTGTTACATTCCCTGCAAAATTCAAATGGGGATACTTCAAATAGCAAACCATATGGTCTGCTCCACATTTAGAAGTTCTCTTTCTTTTCATTTCCAAAGGAATTTCTCTATATCAAATATATATAATAATATCTGAATATACTTACTCTATAGAAAAAAAAAGACAAATTTGTATTTCTTTACCCTCCTTGGCAATAAGACCATGGAACACAGGTGAAGAGTCAGAATGAGAAGGATCAACTTATCCCATTCTTTTCATGGTTTACAGCCAGCCTTGCAGAGGCCTCTCACCCACAGGAAAAAACGTGTTCTGAATAGCATGGCCATATATTTTTTTTTCCCAAGTGAACCCCATTCATGGGTCACTTACAGTGAAATGAAAGGAAAGCCTTTTCTTCCTTAATTGAAGAACACCAAAGGAGGAAAGGAGACACAAGAAAAATGACCACCATGAAAAGGAAGTTAAAATGATTTTATTGAACTGGCTGCATTCCTAGCCACCTAGTGTATGAAGTAATAACAATCAGTCACATTACTACACATGATTAATAACTATGACTGATCCTCAGATCCCCCACCATCTATCCATCAGTATCTCAAGGAGGCATTATTCATATTGCTTCTCAGCATGGCTCTCTTCGGCTGCAACATTGTAGCTTCACCTTCCTGGTATCCCACCCTCTGCAAAATGCAGTATGTAAGGCAGTTAAACTTGGTTCAGAGTAAGGATAGTTTTAAATGGTGTGCATAACTTTTTAAAAGCCAGTGGCATAATCAATTGTAAATCCAAATTATTTGATTTTGAGGTACATCTGAGCTGTTACATATGGCTGTAATTTATCACCAAAGAACACAGTAGGAAAAAAATAAAAGAATCTAAATCCTCTCTTCTGTACCCTAACAAAACAGTATTGTTCCTATTAAACTAAATTTCCATCTTTAGCAAAGTAAGAATAGGTTTGCACTTGCTCTCAGAGTTCAGGTTGCAAAATTCTTTAATATTTGAGGGACTAGCAGTCAATAGCAGTCTTTAATATTTGGGGGAATAATATCCCATAATCTATGGGAATAATGATGTTGTTAGATTTCATTTTCATAAAATGTATTAGAGCATACATTATCTGACTTGAAGTGTGGGTTCTATTTTTCCCATTTTGAGCATGAGAAAATGAAGCTGAGAAATCACACAACTAGAAATGTGTAGGGTTGCACTAGATCTCAGATCCTGACTGTAAATTTTGGGCTATTTTCACTCCTCTGTTCCTATGCACTGATAGGAGAACAGCATTAATTATTATTGTTGCTGTTAATTATAATTCTAAAAGCTATCTTCATTCCACAGAGAAACCTCTATCACAGGGAAACTTAGTAAGTTCCAAAGTTGTACTTCTTGTTAATATTTTCACAGAGATTGAATTAATTGGATAGTGACCCAATTATTCTTCAAGAAATGCATCATTCCATGATAAAAATAAGAGTATGGCATTAGAAAGACAAGTAAGTATCCATGTTTCAACGTAAGAACCCAGTTTTCCACAACACAGCACAGACTTCTGCACTATATCTTGTTCTCAGCCTCTCCCAGAAAAGCATGGGTTTTTTTTTTTTGTTTTGTTTTTAAAGATTTGATTCATTTATTTATGATAGACATAGAGAGAGAGAGAGAGAGGCAGAGACACAGGCAGAGGGAGATGCAGGCTCCATGCCGGGAGCCCGACGCGGGACTCGATCCCGGGACTCCAGGATCGTGCCCTGGGCCAAAGGCAGGTGCCAATCCACTGAGCCACCGGGATCCCCAAAAGCATGGTTTATAAAGAAGCCAAGGAAGAGAAAAAGTGCAAAAAACAAGATACAAGGTACATGAAATCATAAAAGCAGATGTTCCCACACATTGCATCAAATTAAGACTTAGAATAAAATAAAATATTATCAATTTGCAGATGACATAATTTTATACATAGAAAACCCTAAAGACTCAACCAAAAAATAATGGTATCTAGTTAATGAATTCAGTAAAGTTGCAAAATACAAAATCAACCTATAAAAGTCAGTAGTATTTCTATCCACTAATAATGAGTTCTCTGAAACAGAAATAAAGAAATTAACCCCATTTAAAATAGCATCAGCAACCATAAAATACTTAGTAATACATTTAACCAAGGAAGTAAAACACCTCTAACTCAGAAAACTACAAGACATTGATAAAAGAAATTGAAGAATTTCTGCCCTGATGACTCAGTTGGTTAAGCGGCTGACTCTTGATTTTGGCTCAGATCACAATTTCGGGATCATGAGCTCAAGCCACACATCACGCACTGTACTGGGCATGGAGCCTGCTTAAGATTCTCTCTCTCCCTCTTCCTCTTCCTCTTCCTCTCCACCTTGCTCCTGACTCATGACCCATAAAAAAAGAAAGAAGAAAGAAAAGAAAGAAAGAAAGAAAGAAAGAAAGAAAGAAAGAAAGAAAGAAAAAAAAGAAAGAAAGAAAGAAAGAAAGAAAGAAAGAAAGAAAGAAAGAAAGAAAGAAAGAAGAAAGAAAGAAAGGAGAAAGGAAAGGAAAGGACAGGAAAGGAAAGGAAAGGAAAGGAAAGGAAAGGAAAGGAAAGGAAAGGAAAGGAAAAAGAAAAGACATTGAAGGAGACACAAGTAAATGGAGAATTATTCAATATTCATGGATTAAATAATATTGTTAAAATATCATTACTACTAAAAGCCATCAATAGATTCAATACACTATCAAGATTCCAATGATATTTAGTAGAGAGAAAAACTCCTAAAATTTATGTAGAACCAATGATTGAGTAGCCAAAGAAATCCTAAGAAAGATGAACAAAACAAGAAGCATCATACTCCCTGATTCCAAGCTATATTAAAAAGCTGTAGTAATCAAAATAGTATGATGCTGGCATAAAGACAGACAAATGGATCAATGGAATAGTATCAAGAATCCAGACATAGGGATCCCTGGGTGGCGCTGCGGTTTGGCGCCTGCCTTTGGCCCAGGGAGTGATCCTGGAGACCCGGGATCGAATCCCACGTCGGGCTCCCTGCGTGGAGCCTGCTTCTCCCTCTGCCTGTGTCGCTGCCTCTCTCTCTCTCTGTGACTATCATGAATAAATAAATAAAATCTTTAAAAAAAAAAAAAAAGAATCCAGACATAAAAGGAAGTATCTATGTTCAACTATTACTTGACAAAGGAGCCAAAAATACTTAATGGTGAAAAGGCATTCTTTTCAACAAACAGTGCTGGGAAGTTGGACCCTCACATGTAAAATAATGAAACCAGACTCCTATCTTACACAACTAACAAAAACTATAAACTTTTTGAATAAGGGTTAAAGACTTAAATATAAGACTTGAAGCCAAAAACTCCTGGAATAAAGGTCCTTGAGATGGGCCTTGGTAAATGACTTTTTTTATATAATGTAGTGGAATTACATCAAACTGAAAAGTTCCTATAAGCAAAAGAAACGGTCAACAAAGTGAAAAGACAGCTTACAGAATGAGAAAAAAAAAATGCAAACCATATACCTGATAAGGTTAATATCTAAAATACATGAAGAACTCATGTAACTCAATAGAAAAATAAAAATAGCATAATTAAAAACGTGCAAAGAACTTAGACATTTTTTCAAAAAAGATATACAAAAGGCCAACAGATACATGAAAAGATGTTCAACATCACTAGTTACTAAGAAAATGCAAATTAAAGCCACAATGAAATACCACATCCCACCTGATAAGAACTGCCATCATCAAAAAGACAAAAGATAACAAATTCTGGCATCTATGTAAAGCAGAGGGAGCCTTTATGCACTGCTGCTGAAGCTGTAAATTGCTGCATTTACTGTGGAAAACAGTATGGAGGATCCTCAAAACATTAAAAATAGACCTACCAAATGATCTAGCAATTTTACTTCTGGGAATATATCGAAAACAAATGAAAACACTAACTTTAAAATATATCTGCATTTCTATGTTTGTAGCAGCATTATTTATAATAGCCAAGGCATGGAAACAGTGCACCAATGGATGTGTATAAAGAATTTGTGGTATATTATAATGGAATATTAACCAGCCATAAAAGAGTAAGGGAATCCTCTTATTTGGGACAGCATGGGTAGACCTTGATGGCATTATGCTAAGAGAGATAAGTCAGACAGAGAAAGACAAATAAATACTGTATGACCTTCCCTTATATGTGAAATACAAAAAAAGCAAAACAACAACAAAATGATACACACAAACATGCACAGAAAAAGAGAGAAAATAATGCACACACACACAACCACACAGAGGTGGTTGCCAGATGCAGAGGGTAGGGCATAGGAATTGGAGAAAGGTGATCAAAAGGTACAAATTTTCAGTTATAAGATAAATAAGAATTCTCATCACAAAGGGAAATTTTTTCTATTATATTTATATCAAATGATACATGCTAGCTGAGCCTATGACAATAATCATTCACAACATATGTACATCAAACCGTCATGCTGTATGCCTTATATGTATATGGTGATATATGTCAATTATTTCTCAATAAATAAATTTTGAAAAGAAAAAATATTCAACTGGGCTTGACATGTTTTCTTCCAAATCTTTTTTTTTTTAAAGATTTTATTTATTCATGAGAGACACGGAGAGGCAGAGACATAGGCAGAGGGAGAAGTAGGGTCCATTCAGGGAGCCTGATGAGGGACTCAATCCTGGGACTCCGGGATCACTAAAACCATTATTATAAGCAATTCTGATTTCAATGAAGAAAGTTTTAATATTTTTCAACATAATTTTTATATATATTTAGAATTAAATCAATGAAAACAAATTTGCAGCTTGATACATACTAAAACTATTTTAATATGAATTTTCAATGATAGGAAACCCAATCTATATCAAACAATTCATTGAACAGAATATTTAGAAAGGAAGCATTAATAGATTGCTCTTATGTTAGTAAAATCTACCTTTTACAGTGATTATTCTTATAAAAATTATTTTTTAATTAAACTTACATGACAAACAAGTATTTAAATTGCTTAGTAAATTGAAGAATCAGTACAGTTTGGCCTAAAATATGGCTGCATTTTACGATTTTGTGTTTTTAATTGAGATTTTATAAATAAATTATATTTTTCATTGTGCAATTTATCATTACTGTATTGGCAGACAGCAAGTATTTTTAGTTAAGTAATCTATTATTGGAAATACACTCTTCATGTTTAGTGGAAGTACCTAGATGAACTACTTTCTGGATCAATAATGATAAGAAAATCACATATTTAGATGTTGAGAC
This sequence comes from Nyctereutes procyonoides, assembly GCF_905146905.1. NCBI lineage: Eukaryota > Metazoa > Chordata > Mammalia > Carnivora > Canidae > Nyctereutes > Nyctereutes procyonoides. The sequence continues at coordinate 1,549,466 of NW_026575158.1, read as the reverse complement.
ATCATGAAGGTGCTGTCATGCATGAGAGTACAATTGATAATAAGATTCTTAGATTTCATCATTTTCCTAAACATTGGGGACAGTTCTCCTCCTTTTTAAAATACTACCATTTTGATAAGGCGTTGAGATGCTTTGGTGAGTGAAACAGCTAACAATACCCTGACTCATGAGTCAGGATTAGAGTGGACTTATATCTAGTCATAGAAGTGCATGCATTTATTTTTGATGAGCACAACTAGTTTTTTCTCTTCCCTGTGTTACTTAATTGATTAATTGGGCAGATAGTAAGTGTGATGTGATAAATGATACTTTTTTCAATTAGCTGTGATTCTTGTGCAGTACAATATTCCAGTAAACTTTTTAAACTAAACTTGCTTCAGCTATTGTGACTGGAAATTTTTCTAGAATGTAGACTCTTTGTGGATTAGACCCCTTTAAGTGTGATTCTCATCTATAACCCATCCCCATCCTTCCACTGAGTGGCACTGAGAACTGCATCCCTATCCCAGCAATATGGCCTTGGCTGCCTTGATTGTATTAAATGATCCTGAGGAGCACGAATGAGAAGTTAGAGAATTTTGCAGAAAACCTCCAATATGCCTTGTAAAGACTGAGAGAGAACTGAATAGAAAATTATTATACTATTGTGTACTCTGATGAGGAGCTGGTTGATGTCATTGACAATACTTTTCAGGTGCTCCATTGTGATTCTCTCTCTCTCTTCCCCCAACCCAACACTATTTATCTGACCAGGGCAAGCAGAGAAGACAGATACCTGATTTGTTTCTTTGTATGTGTGTTTTTCCTGGAATGTGAGATTAAAGGACACAGAATAAGAATGTTCAGGCATATAGAAAAATACATAAAGATGAAGGATAATTCAGAGAAAAAGTAAATACAGGGAAGCGATCAATGACTGGAAGAGTCCAATGAAGTCAAAAAACAAGAGACATAGAGTTGATGTAGGAAAAGATTTTAGGGTTCAAAGCCAATGGCTAAGAAAGAATTCTTGAGACATCTTTGGTGCAAAAAGGTGATTTTATTAAAGCGCAGGGACAGGATCCCTGGGCAGAAATAGCTGCCCTGGGGTCATGAGGAGTAGACCATTACATATTTTCAAGTTGGGCGGAGGGTTAGGGACAGCCTAAGTCTCTAAGGAATTTTGGAAGCAAGTTTCCCAGGACCTTGAGAGGGCTAGTTATCGTTGGGAAAAGATCATTGACCATCATGTAATAAAACCTTAGACATGAGACCCTCCAGATATGTATCAGTGGGTCATATGCTTGGGAGTTGATTGCCAGTACATATCTTAGGTGGGGTTTAGAGAGAAAGGAAATTTCTAAAGGAATTTTTATATGTTAAAGTAGACTTACAAGATTCTGGAGATTGGGCTAAGATTGCTTCTTGCTCTTAGCAAAGTATTAACATCGAGGACGTTGAGTCCCTGGAGGAATGTCACCCTGCCTGTTTCCAGGACTTGTCAATGGGCTGTAGGTAGTGAGGAAATTTAACAATTTTTCTTCTGCCTTTTTTACTTCACATCAGGAGTGGTTGAGTATAATTTCTGGAAATACAGGAGCTTCTGCAGGACAGTAAGAAAGAGGACTTGAACATTTCAAAGATGTAGAAGTTTCATGGAATACAAGATTCAGGTTGTGACCCTCACAGTCAACAAGTGAGTAGAACAAAATAAATGTTCTTGTCATTTTAAAAAGGCTGTTAAGAAATTGGGATGTTGGATCTCCATCCTCATGACTATGATGATCACCCACAGATTCTTTTGATAACTAGTCATGTTATCACCTTAGCAACTTAATATCTTTACCTCTCCTGCCCCAGCATTACTGCTTTAGTTCAAGCCCTCATAATCACTCACTTTAATCTAACACTTTATCCTCACTAGTAGTCCAGACTTCTGACTTACCCACCTCCAATCCATCTACATAGTTTTCCTGTGATCTTTCTAAAACCCAATCATTTACTTCATTTCGGACTAAAAACCTACATTGTTTACCTACAAGGAAAAAGTCCAAATCCATTAGTATGACTTTGAAGACCCCAAATTGAACATTTTCCCATCTAACAGATTCTTCTTTCTTTCTCCCATTTTCCAATGCTCTCTCCAGCTGGATCACCTTTACTCTTCACTCTAAATGTTGGTAAATACCAGTGAACGACTTAAGACTTACTGATAAGACCTCCTTTATCTGTGGAGTAGTATTTCCTGTGCAACCCTCCAGCCCTGCCTTTTTGCCAGGCAGTGAGCAACACTCTCAGTCTTCCATCACTTCAAATATATATTTTTCTTGTGGTGCTGCATTGTAGTGATTTATTTAAATGTCTTTCCCAGATAAATGGCACCTCGAGGCTAGGAATTTACATTATTCAACATTTGACTTAGAATACCCAGCACAATACGTGTCAATGATAGTCATTCAATAAAGTTCCAAGGGATCCTTTAAACTTTGAAATCAAAGGATGACAAAAGGAATGTGTTCAAATAAACAAATGGAAAAGCTGTGAGTTTGGGAGAGGTGGTGGTTTTGAAAAGAATATAGAATTTAAGGGTTGGTACTGACTTGAGGGATAACACAATTGCTTTAGGGCATGCTGAGTTTGGGGAGAAAGAAACATTTTTGAATGGAAAAGAGAGTCTGATGGTATTGGACAGGGAGAGATTGCAAGGTCTCTGGGGCAACTAGAAGGCCTGGGAAAAAGTATTAGTAATAGAGAGTTGAGTGAGTACCTTTCCCTTGGAGAAAAAGGCATATAACAAAATTTCTTCCTAAATTTCAAAATCTTCCGTCTGATCATTGATTATTGAAGTATGATTATTATGAATCTAAATCAAGATTTTTTTCACACATAAAGAAAATAATATTTTTTCCAATTAAAAATGTTTTTAGCCAAAAACATCCTTTATTGGAAATTTGAGAACTATTAGAGATTCTACAAAATGGATAAAATAAATCCAATTACCATTGATTACATTTCATATGTTTTATGTAGGTAAAGTCTATCTATAGCTCTAATACAGCACTGATCAATTCTTTTATGGGGTTTTGCTTGAGAAGATGTTAATAGAAGTACTAGGGGTGGCAGGGGGGAACAGGGTTGAAAAGCTCAATTATGATTAAATAATCAACCCTCTAAATAAATAACCCCCATAAAGGTTGCAAAAAAATGCTGTAAGTTACCCTCTTTAACTTTATCATTCCAACTTGTTTTTCAAGTTAACATCTCTAGAACAGTTTTTCAGAGGAATGTGTCAAATTAAATTTATCAAGTGATCTTTTATGTTAAAATATATCATTAGGAAATACCATCCAAATAAATAAAAACATTCATGTCTCTGATACTTAATGTTTGTTAGATGTTAACCAAAAGTAGATTTTCTATTTTTCTTTACTGAAAACTTCATTTTTATAAAATGACCCTATCCTATTATTGAGAGAATGATTTTGAGTTGAAGTACTTTTGCAAAGTGCTGCCCGTTCTGTGCCCTAGTAAGGCCTGTTTTCACTTATATTACAGAGAGAAACAGAGAGAATAAGAGAAGGTGAGAGAAAGAGAGAGGAGACAGAGAGAATGGAGACCTTATATGCATTTAAAAAGGCATACTTTGAATGATATACCTGGTGAAGTTTCCTGGGGATAGAGGTATAATAAAATATAAGGTATGGATTTTAAAAATACAGAAATAACAAATGACAGAATATGACTATATAATAAAATTAAGTCTAATTAAGAAAATATTAGAACATCAGTTTCTTTCTTGAGAGGTACAGAAAGCTGCACAGTTATATTATCCCCATACTGAATTTAATTGGCCAGTCTTGTTTTTGTGTGTGGTCTAGGGTTTCAGAACTGAAGTTTTACTACGTCAAAATCTTAATAGGAGACTACACTTCTGTTTTTCACATGCAAGCCATCTTCTAAAAAACTTCTTCAGAATTATTTCATTATTCTTTCTAATAATTAAGCCTTCATATCATGATCAGCAGCATGACATGGTGGAAAGACCATCACTTCCAGAGTAAGAGCACCTTGGCTCAGCACTTGCTTTTTTGTCTATCTTCAGTGTGTCAGTCATTTTATCTGAAATACAATTTCTTTATCTATAAGAAATATGACAGGGAATAAAAATAGTTCCTAGGTGGTAGAATTTTTTTAAGTGCGTATGATAATGTAATGAAATAGCTTTGGAAACTCTAAATTACCATGCAGACATTAGTCATTATTGCCATCCCAGGAGAAATGATTATACAGAGAAAAAAAGATTAGAGTATTTGAAGAAAGAAAATTGGGTTTGAGTTCTGGCTCTGCTTCTTGCTAGTTGTGGGCCTCTTAGATTCAGAGTCCTATCAGTGAGAACGATACTAGCACTTACTTTATAGGTTCCTGTACAAATCAAATGAGATATTTACAGGACAATCTCTCCCCAAAGAACATTTGAGGAACCTTATGGCTAGGCAGAGCTCAGTTTTAGAAGCCCTACAGCTAGATGGAACTCAGTTTGAAAATTATATATTGAAATAATTTATCAAAATTATAACCACTTTTTAAAATTTGAAATTCTCAATGTTTTAATAAAAGATGAGAATTTGATGACCCACCACCAACATAGCCTTACAGAGGAAAGGGCAGATCTTTAAAGAGAAGCTTTAAAAGTGCTCTGTGTACATTTTAATAGATAAATCACTAAATTTCACCTTTGCCTCTCTCTCATTTCAACCTCATTCTCTTGTACACACACATACATGGTCACACACACATACATAAATATGCATAGTATGATTTACTGCCCCTATGTGCTGCCCAAAGTGGCCTGCTCCGTTAAGGCAAAAGGCATGAGACAGCCTGTTGTAGTTTCAACATAATACCCTCGAGATTTTATTTTCCTGAGTCTTTTATATGCAGTCATGAGGGGATTGCACAAGCTGCCCGTATGTGCAGAGATGTTACGTGTTGCTTAAGGGCCTCCTTTGTGCCCTAATGTGTATACCTATTGTCTTTACTGTATTATACATCCTAGGCTTGATGCAAGAGTCCTATATCTCATTGGGTGACAGCTTTAGGTCCATGATACCTTGCCAGCTGGTCCTACTTGTCTCATGGGTATGAATCTCAACAGCATTCTTTAAAGGAATAAGAGCTACAGTGTTAAAGTACTGCTTTGACTTTTTCTGTTTTCTGTCTACTTTCTACATTCATAAACATCCTCACTCCTTGCAAATTCATTTTTCTGGTAGACACTTTGAAATTGTTATCTAACTCATGATTGAAGGAGCGTCTGTAATACAATACTAACAAACTAATATAATACTAATATAACTATTTTTATGGCTGCTCACATTATTATTATCATTCTTACTATCCCAAGTATTAATAAACTACATTAGAACAGATATCAATATTGAATTAAATATTAATTAACACTACACATATCATTCCAAGTCAGCAGCACAATTGAGTTTTCCTAATCCTCAAAAAAAAGACTTCATCTCTAATAACTGTTTAATAGAAATGGAAAACCATTTGTTCTCCACTGTGGAAATACATACATCTTTGTGGGAATATAGCAGAGTATGCATAACCACTAATCGCAAGGCTGAGGAGGCTGATCCCATTGCTCTGATGAAGAATGCTAACGGTTGTTGTAAGCCCAGCAAGCATAGTGTCCAAGTGCTTGGACATGATCTGCTGACAGGACATCTCTTGAAAATGTTTCACTGAGGGGCCAGACCAGCATTTGCATTTTAAAGAGAAAGCCAGATCTAAGTGAGGGTGAATTGTTTGAAATGAAGTCACCAAGATTTAAAGAAGGAAATGAATGGTGAACAAAGGAGCAGGGCAGTTAGGAGTTCATGGCTGGAGGAAAAATAGCTATAGTATAATTTTTCTAACTTAAGTGCATATGACTGAAATTGCTCTTTTACCTGCTTGGAGATTAGTCATGAGACCTCTTGGGAGCAAAGAAAAAAATTGGAAGCAGACAAATATATGGAAGAATAAGTGTCCAGAATCTATTAAGCTCAAGTGGAAATGTCAGAAAAAGTAAATTTAGAAGCCATTGCTCTACGGTAACTTCACTTCCCAGTATTGCCCCCACTTTCAGGTCCCACTGAAGATTTCCTAGTACTGCCTTGTCTTCTGGGCCCCTGTCAAATGTGCTGTCTTTATTATTTCCCACCACCCTTGAGCACCACTACCAGATCATGGAAACCTGAATCCTAACCCTGTATGTTCAAGTAGTTCTGACACTCAGTGACATGACTCCATGAAGAAACGTGTGCCAACATAGCAAAGATAAAACAAACCACCAAACTGAGAAAAGGGATTAGACCTCTGTTATTCTGATATAAGTTTTAACTCCTTTATAAACATTTTATAAAGTATTTCTATTTTCAGTATGACTTTGGAAAAAAGAATAAAAATAACCCTCTTCAGCTTTGGGGGAAAATGCCAAAAGTATAGACAGAAGTTAAAAAAATAAATAAGAAATAAAACAAAAAGGAAAGGTTAAATGTTTAACATCTAGTCCCTCACAGATATTATTCCCAAAGGAAGTCCCTGATTAGGATGCCACCTGCATCCCAATCTTAGTGTCCCAGAGTCTGTTTCCTCAGGAACTTGATCTACAGCAGTGGGTCCCAAAGTAGTACTAGGAAGCAGACATTGAAGAAGGGTTTTGGTGTCAGATCATCCACATCCTAGCTATTATGAGGATCTCTCCCCTCAGGTGGAGCACTGAGACCATCTGCCATGCAATACTAGTACAATAATTAAAATTTTCACCAGTGGTAAACTGCGAATTGATATCAATGAAAACAAAGAGTCTGATGGCTGCAAAGGCCTCTGTTATTTAAGAAGTGCTGGAAAGATTAGAACAATGGCCTGGAAGAACTATAACTGGAGGTAATCAGTGCACTGAGAAAAGACAATAAAAGCCTGAGTGTGATTAATAACCAATTAAATTTTGTGTGTGAAAGCCAGAGGAAATTTCTGGCAGGATAGAAAGAGACTCTCATCTTATGCAGCCAGATAGTTATTTTCCCTGGTTGGCACCAAAGAACACTGTTTGCCAAAATAATAAGGAATGCTCTGGTGAGATGGGCACCAGTATCTCCTAGAAGCTCAGTTATGGTGTTCCACTGGAGGGCAAAACTAACAGTGTGAAATGCTTTTACAAAAGTAGGCTCAATTGGATTGATAAGTCCTCAGAATGATAGAGGCCAAATGGTGAACTTTATTGGAGGAAAGCAGGTGTGTGCAGTGTTCCTAATAAGTGATAAGGTTGCAGTGGCCTCATGGGGGCCTGCCCCACAGATTGCTATGGAGATGCTTAATAGGACTAAAGGAACCTAGGATGCCCAATAACTGTTTGCTCAATTTGTACAAACACGAGAATTCAAGTGTAGGTCAGAAGGCCAAAGGAAGACATTAAAAATTCATAATCCTTTCTCAATATCGAGATCTGAGCTGCTTTCAGATCAAGACCCACTGAACAAAACAGGCTTTGTCTCTGGGAGGAAGGACCCTGTACCACCACAGTGTGTATATGGTAATTATTTCCCCAGTCTTATTCCAAAGGGCAAGTAACCATACTGAGGTAAGGGGTATACTGATACCTTTCAAAGACCATTGGACATAAAATTTGAATCATTGCAGGTGGGCTTCCCCTCCGTCCCAAAACCCAGGCATTAAGCTGGCATTTAATGTGCAGGATATTTAGGGATATTTAAAGACTAAACCTATGGAAACAAGAGGGAAGAAGCAAGAGTGTCAGAAGTAGAGTGTGAAGATGACATTATGGCAGACTTGGTCAACTCTACAAGGAGTTCTGAAGCTATAATATCCCTTCAGAGTTGTCCTAAATTTTGCTAATATGGTGAAGTCTATACTTTTGTGCTTATATTAATGAGTCACTAGAAGTGGGTCACTTTGTGAAGGGGCATAACTTTGGGCAAAGAGGCTTTCTGCAAAGAGTTTTCTTGAAGAGACATTCAATAGTAGGGACAATGAGCCATTTATTAAAAGGGATCTGCATAACATTTCACGATGTCTACCACTGGCACTGACTTTTATACCTGTAATGATTTCTACAGTATATCTCCAAAAGGTCTAGAGTCATCTACTTTTAACTTACACTGGGGCAAAAGGGACTACTGAGTCATTTTGAGGACAATTGGACACAGGTTTTCTTTGACTTTGATATTTGGGGATTTGTAGGATTTGAAGCATCATCACTGGCCCCTTTGCTAGAAGCACACAAGATCTGGATAATAAACTAGTGAGTTCTGTATCTAATTCACAGTGGCTCTACTAGTTCCACAGATCCAGCATTTATTTCCTCAGTTTCAAAATAAAAAATTAAGAAAGATATACTTGGGATTTGATAGAGCCCCTAGTACTGGCCTCTTCACCTCTAGGTAAGAACTGCTCTAGTAAGAAAAGCTAAATGAAAGCCTCTATCACTGCCCATTTCACCTCTGGCCATGAGAGTATATGAAAAACAATACTATATCCTAACAAAAGTGATTGAAGTTATTGTTATCAAATATGATCTGAATAATATAGACATGGTAGTTTTCTTTTTTTTTTAATTTTTATTTATTTATGATAGTCACACAGAGAGAGAGAGAGAGAGGCAGAGACACAGGCAGAGGGAGAAGCAGGCTCCATGCACGGGCAGCCTGATGTGGGATTCGATCCCGGGTCTCCAGGATCGCGCCCTGGGCCAAAGGCAGGCGCTAAACCGCTGCACCACCCAGGGATCCCCGACATGGTAGTTTTCAATATAAATCCATGTAGTCAACCAACTTGGACCCTATAAAAACCAAACAGATCTAGCAGGAAGACAACAAACAACCTTAAGCTCAACGAAGTTAAGAAATCCTACTGAAGCGATGGCACTTAATGTAATATCTTTGCTAGAAAAGATTAATAAGATCTCCAATGCACAGTATGTGGCCATTGGTTTGGTGAGTTCATCTTTTTCTATTCCTCTTTAGAAGCAGGATCAGAGACAGTATGGATTTATATAGGACAAACAAGAGCACACAGTTACCATTTTTCACTATGGCTGTGTTAATCCTGTCAACCTCTATTACAATAGTTTGAACACCTGGGTATTCTTCAGAATATTAATGGTCATATGTTAAATATGATATGTTGACGATATCTTGTTAATTAGAATGGAAAGCAAGAAATGGCAAGTATGATCTTTCTAAGACATATGTACTCCAGACAGTAGGAGATAAACCCTAAAACAATTTGAGAGCCCAGAAAATCACGGAAATTTATAGGACCTCAATAGTCTGAGACATGCTGGGACATCTCCAAAGTAAAGGAAATAAAATAAAGGAGAATAAAAAAAAAAAAAAAACAAGCCATAGATTGGGAGAAATTCTTGCAAAAGACATATCTGGTAAAGTCCTGTTAAACAAAGAATACTAAAAAAAATAAATAAATAAAATAAACAAAGAGTACTTAAAACTCAATAATAAGAAAAAAAAAAAAACAACCAGATTAAAAAATAGGCCAAACACCTTAAAGTGATCTCACACATACAAATAAAAAAAAGACACAAAGATGGCAAATTGCATATTAAAAGATATTTCACATCATGTCACCAGGGAAATGCAAATTAAAACTGCAATGAGCTTCCACTACATATCTACTAGAATGGCTAAAATCCAAAACACTGTCGACACCAAATTCTGATGAGGTATAAAGCAATAGGAACTCTCATTCACTGCTGATGAAAATGTAAAATGGTACAGCCACTTTGGAAGACACTTTGAGGGCTTCTTTCAAAGTTAAACATACTCTTTGCATATGATCCAGAAATGACACTCCTTAGTAATTATCCAAAGGAGGTGAAAACTTAATGTCTACCCCAAAACCTGCACATAGATGTTCAGAGCAGCTTTATTTGTAATTGTCAAAACTCGGAAGCAACCAAGGTATTCTTCAGTAAATAAATGGATAAATAAACTGTAGTAATCCAGACACTGAAATACTATTTAGTGCTAAAAAGAAATGAGCTATCAAGCCATGAAAATACATGAAAGAAACTTAATTGCATATTCCTAAGAAGCCAGTCTGAAAAGGCTACATATACTATATGATTCCAACTATATGACATTCTAGAAAAGACAAAATAATGGAAACAGTAAAACAGTTAGTGGTTCTTGGTGGGGAGGGAGAGATAAATAAAACACAAAGAATTTTTAAGGCAGTGAAACTGCTCTGTATGATACTATAATGGTGGATGCATTTGTCCAAACCCATAGAATGTATGGCATTAAGACTGAATCCTAATGTAAACCATGGAGTCAATGTAGGTTTATCAATTGGAATGAATGTACCACTCTGGTGAGGGATACTGACCATAGGGAAGATTACACATGTGTAGGGGCAGGAGGCATATGGAAAATCTCTGAACCCTCCCCTCAATTTTGATGGGAACTAAAAGTGCTCTAAAAAATAAATTGTTTAAAAAATTTTAAAGTGATAGTTATCTAGACCTTGTCTAGTGCTAACTGTAGACCATATATCACCAATCTGAGAAGACTGGAGAATAAAGTTAAAGGCTTTTCTCCCTCAAAATATTATTCTCAGAAATAAGAAAACTATCTTGTTTTCAAATCCTTTTCATAGAAAAGAATACAACAGCTTCAAATAACCTAAAGCTGTGTTTATTTGAGATGCTTTAGAAATCAACTCACAAAATAAATAAGAAATAAATAAATTTATTTATTTAAAGGTTTATTATTTTTTCCTGTGTGTTCCAGTTCAGAATTGGAAATGTTGGACCATATTATAAGCAATTTTTACAGATCACTTTCAAAAGGACCACTGTGAGGGTTACAGTGAAAAGATTATAAATACATACCTACTAGATAAATACTACAAACAATTGTCCTAATCCAAAGTTTCTCAGCCTTGGATCTATTGACATTTGGGGCCAGATAATTCTTCATTGTGAGGGACTGCCCTGTGCACTATAATATGTTTAGGAGTTTCCTGGGCTCCATCCACTAGAAGCCAATAACACCCTGCCCTCATTTGCAATTTGATGACCAAAAATGTCTCCAGATATAAGCAAACGTTCCCTTGACTGGGGACAAAATCCCACACACACTTCCTTGAGAACTACTGTCCTAAAGTTATATGAATAAATTTTGTGACTTGAGTTAATATTTGCAGTGACAGCATGAAATATCATATACAAATTCAAAAAGAGCTGTAGCTCCCTCATCTCAGGAGTTTATGTGCTCCAAAATATGGTTAGATGAGATATATGGATAAAGTCTGAATAAAATCATTTCATGAAACTAGGGTGAAGAAGTAATATTTTAAATTAGTATATTACTATTAAAGCATGTAATTTAAAATATATGATGCAATTAAATTAATACATTATCTATCAAAAGCAGATATTTGGTGCCTTCATTGATATTTCTAAGTTTGGAGGCTGTTTTTATTGGGGAAAAATTTATATTTTCATTTACCTTTTATTTAACAATATAGTTTTTGGCTGTCTTGAAACCTGAGAATCCAAGCATACAGGAGCCACTACCCACATATGGCCATAACCAAGTCCAAATTCAAATACTCTACACATGTAAAATATTCACTGGATTCTAAAGAATTAGTATGAATAAAAAAAGAATACTATATTTTTAACATTTAACATTCATAATGTTAAGCTACCATTACAGCATCATTTACATCGCGTATAAATGTTGATATTAAAAAGTTTTGGATATATTGGCCTAAATCAAATATATTATTAAAATCAATTTTACCTGTTTCTTTTTATTTTTTAATATGTCCATTAGAAAATTTTAGATGACATATGTGGCTCATATTATATTTCTATTGGACATTTATTGCATAAGATCTAGCTTGAAAACTATTAAATGGGCCCCCTGAGACTTACAAGAAGTCATTTAATTCCCTAGAGGATTGACAAATATCAATTGATTAAAACAAACAAAATATTACTCTCCCTATGAAATATTCAACTCCAATATAATTCTTTTTTCTGAATCCAATTTCAAAGTGAAAATGAGTCACCCTCGTCACACCAAATCCTTACAATCAAATTATAACTAATATTCACAACTTCCTATTAAAATAATTATAATCATTATTTTATGAGAGTGTGGAAAATAAAGGATGCTTTTGCATGGAGCGCAAACATATGTTGTACAAATAAAACTCACACCCTTCATGAAAAAAAAAGTCAAAAATCTCTTCTGAATCTATTACTATAATTTCTGTGCTTTCTTTTAGGACATGAATTACAGTCCAAAATATTTAAAGAATTCTGGATCAATAGACATAGTATCTTCAATATTTGTTGGCTCACAACTTCCTGTGCAGCTTCTCCCATGACATCTGAGACTGGCCCTGGTAAAAGAGGGGAGGAAGAGACTGAAGAAAGAAGGAGATTGCTCCAGATTGACAGGTGGCAAGGTCAAAAAGCAAGGAAACTTACTTAAGAGGCTTGTCTTGGGCGGCCACAAGACAGGTAGATCTCTGCATGTACCCACCAGAATCTTAAACGTATATATAGAGATCTTAACTGGTTACCTACTACACAGGAACCTTGATTCAGGCATACAGCCAGTCCAGTCCAGCACAACACCACATCTCTATCTCAAGGCTCTATCCTTGGAGCAGCTTCTGGCAATATAGGAGACAAATGGAATACACATTTCAAAGACCAGGGTGGAGGTCTGGTCTTTGAAAGAGACCCAGCCTCCAATTGCCAGGGTCCAGCTCTTGGGCCAACTGGCAGTCATGTCTTTTTGATTTCTTCCTCCAACAATATTGTGACTCTAAAACTCTACAAGAAGAGTCATATAAACAAGTAAGTATGTCATTGATTGGACAACTGAAATATAAAAATTTTCTCTATAGAATGAGATATCCTATTAGGTACCAAGTAACATCTAGCCTGTCTCCTCTTGTGACTAATGAGCCTATACATAAAAAAGCACATACTAAGGCCCATATAGCAAAGGCGTGGTTTGTGGGCAAAAGATAAAATTCAAGTGGGAAAAAAAATGAGTCTCAATGCGAATTATGCATCAAGTGATATTTTTTTAAGTCTTAATGCTTGTAAACTAAGTTTTTAGAAAATAGGCAAAAGTACATTTTAAGGAAAGGAATTAACCCTAAGAGGCCTAGAATCTCCTAGTTCTATGAAATCTTAACTTTATAACAGTTCTTTTTTTTAAGCTTTGAGAAAATGGATAGCATATTACACATTACATTATGTTGTATATAAGTCAGATTTTACTCACTGCCTTGCCATTCTCCCCTTGGGTCAGATTAACCAATTGCCAGCTTTGTAAAGTAGTTTAATTGTGTCAATTTACAGGTGTGGGATTGATTGTGCCATAAAATTGGCCCACTACTCAGTAGAAAAGATACACAACCCTCCTGAGTGAGACAGATATTAGGCTTGGTTACATGGCAACTTCTTTCCTCTTTTCTCATGTCTGCTGCTTAGTCTATTTCTCTGAATTCTCCTGAATTATTGTCTTCCAGATTACAAAATCAGATTCCAGATTGCCTGTTACACACAGCCCTAGTGGCCTGCCCAAAATCCATTGTTCCTTCTCCCCTTCTTCTATACCAATGGACTTTCTTTTTTCTTCAGAGTGGCAATGAATCCAGTTATAATGTTCTCTCGGCCTCCCTTGAAGCTGGGATACCTATTAGCAGAATTCAGGTCAGGCAAGATGCAATTGATTTCTTTGAAGAAAGTGTTAAGATCTTCCTTTTTTTTTTTTTTTTTTTTTTTTACTAAGAGGAAGTCCTTTGATGTTTTGCTCTTGTCCTTAACCTATGTTTTTTCCCAGTCCAAAATGTTAATGAAATGCATGGAGGCATAGGAGACACCTTGTTATCATAAGCATGAGAACTAAATGTAAGGATGACAGAGAAGGCCAATAGAAAGTCTCTGGATCCTTGCAAAATCTTGAACAGCTACACCAATTCTGGACTATACTGCAGATTCTTCGTTATAGGAGAAAACTGGCCCCCATCAGTTCATATTCTACGTGTTATCTGTCATGAAATTACTGCAGTCCCTAACTGTTCCACTATTTCCCTGTGCTGTGACCTAACTCTGGCCTATTTAGGGAGAAATATATCTTCCATTTTAGGAGCTGTCATTGTTGTACTACATTTTTTTTGTAATGCACCTCGATTGCTGTGTGTGCAGCACCTTACTCCGGTTGTTTTCCAGTCATCCAACGTGGCACATGTTGAGTACCTCTCTCTCAAGCACCTGAAGCTAGGCCAGCCTCCCTAAGAGTTGCCCCATACAAGTGGCCAGGGTCAAGTTTCTTGGAGTGTATTCCATCTGAGCCATGAATGGTATATCCTGAAAGATGTCAGTCCTTGACTCAGTTGCTTGGTCCTCATTCTTGCTCTACACTAGAACTCTAGTTTCATAAATACTCCTTTCATCCAGTCATTTTCTAGCTGTCAAGCAGTGGGCCCTAAGTTGGGGTGATTTTTGCCCCCGTGACAATATTTGGCGGGGCACTTGGGTGGCTCAGTCGGGTAAAGCATCTGCCTTCAGCTCAGGTCATGATTTAAGGGTCCTGAGATTGAGTGCCACATTGAGCTCCCTGTTTAGTCCAGAGCCTGTTTCTCCAGCTCCCTCTGTCCCTACCCCCTACTTGTGCTTTCTCCCTCTCTCTCTGTCAAATAAATTTTAAAAATGTATGTGGCAACGTCTAGAGATTTTTTTTTTGTCATCATAATGACTGAGTGGGTATACCTGCTACTGGCATCTAGTAAGCAGTCAGGGAATACTATTCAACATCTTATAATGCACAGAAAGGATAGCACCCCACACAAAAGATTATCTAATACAAAATGTTAATAGTGTCACAGCTGAGACAGTCTGCTCTATAGCAATGATTTTAATCCCAGATGCTTTAACCCCACTTTAGATTGAAGTGGGGAATTCTCAAATAGTCGCTATAACTGAGCTAGCTCCACCCCCCAGAGATTCTAATTTAAGAGTTACTGAATGGGGCCCACACATATCTAAAAGTGCCCTAATTAACAGCCAAGGCAAGACCTGTTGAGGCAAGCATAACCCTTGATTCTGGAGTATAGACCGTTGGAGAATTGCCCTGGGATGGTGAAAAGAGAGTCTAAGTCAGAATCAAGGAAGGAAGCCAAAAGGTGCAAACAGAGAAATGGGCTAAAAATCAGACCCAAGAGAGGGCTTTCTGTGAGAGAATTAATCCCAAAGTAAAAAGCTGGAAAAGTAAGGAAAGGTGTTGAAAAAGGTATGATACATGTCAAAAAAAAAAAAAAAAGTTAAAGAATCAAGATAGAGCATTGGTAACTTCAAGTGTTGGAGGATCTTTTTAAAAATTATTTAATGTATGTCTGCTAATATACCTACATTGGTAGGTTTATGGTTATTTCTATGACCACCTAATTGTCTTTTTTTTTAACCCTGGTTATAAGAGTAATGCAGATGGAAAAATGAAAGCAATTGTAAGCCAGAGTCAAATTTGGACTCAGCCCTTTTTTATTAAAAAAATTATTTAATATCATTGCATTACACGGCACTAACAATTTTACTGAAGGTTAAAATTTTAAAAATGTGAGCTTGGTGTTGAAAATTTGAAAAACAAAAATGATGAATGGAAAAACAAATTACATGGAATACTAGTTTACAGAATTAACCATCACAGTTTGTCTCTTTTTATAAATGGTGTAACCTAGGATTTTAATGGTACTGAGTGATATCAAAATGTCTTCTGTTCCATGACTCCTAAACAATTCTATCATAAATACCCCAATATCTGAAACTGGTATAATTGTTTCTAATAGCTTATAGCTCCCAGCTTTTCATCTCACACAAACAAAAAATCTGAGCTCAATCACATATTCTTCTCATGTAATATCAAATATTGCTTCTAATGTGAGTATAAGGTTTTTACCAATGAATCAATGCTCTGAGTCTCTGTATGGTTGGAGATTTTTTTTTTTCTGAATTTACAGGAATCTAGTAAGTGCAAGGACTGCTTTTACAAATTCACAGGAATATAGTTCAGTTGTTTGTTATATATGGCCAAACTCATCTTAATTCTGCAGTATCTACAGCCTGTATTACGTCTTTGACTTCTGTTTAGTTTCATAATTCATTTGAAATATGGTTATGAAATGAAAATCTGTGCCTGTAATATTCCAGTGCTAATTAAGTAATAGCCATCTTCTTCTCTTGAGGATGGTTTTTGCCAGCAATTGATACATAGAACTCTGACAGTAAAATGATTAAGTCTAACACTTTGTTTTTCATCCCTCTGGGCAATTCATCAAACATCAGAAAAGCCTTGAATGCAACACTGAAAGTTGGCCACTTGATCATATTCATTAGATGTATTCAAAAATATAGATAAAACAGTAAATGAACCACTGACATAAGTAACAAGAGTTTTATATACATATATATAATAGTTACATATATACATATATACTATATATATTATACATATAGTATTTTCAGTTCCTTTTCTATGGTCCAGTAGCTTTTCAGTAATATTTTACCAATATCTACAGTACGAAATTCAGTTTTCACTGCAGTTCCTTTACATAAGTAAATCTTTCCAGGAAACATATCCTTAGAATAATGTATGCAAGGCATTCTACTATTTTATATTCTGTAGCTACGCATTTTTAAAAACTTCCCTGTGACTGGTTTGTGAATTATAACCTGCAGTTTGAAAAACACTAATATCACTAAAGGAAACTTATGGACTATGAGGAATATTATTTTTAAAGGAAAAACAGTGAATGATAGAAGTGGGAATTGCTAATGTTAAAAATATAATAAAGCATTCAACATTTTCTAAGTTGTTATAATTCCTTAAAAACTCAACATTCTGAACAAAACACACTTTTTAACATGACAGAATTATGTTTCAGTTCCCCATAGGGTGATGTACTATGCCAATGTTATATTTTATTTTATTGTCAACATTCTCTAAATTATTCTGTTTAATTTTCTGACCTTATTACCAGTATTTGTTTACTTTTATTAATACAAAAACTCCAAAATTGAAACACTGAAATTTTCTTTTCCATTCCAACTTTCTATCCCTACTACTTCTAAGTATGGTTAGCAAAGGACTAAGATCAATTACAACAATGTTCATTAAAAAATATCTAAGCAACACAACAGACACATGCTCAATGTAAATCGAGAAGGTTCTAACTCACAAAATATATAGCTGAAGAATTCATTATCTTTGACAACACAAAGGGATCATTACATACAAATGTGAGAGGAAAATTTAATAGTTTTTCTTATTGATAAGAGTATTTGTTAAATAATAAATGGCTACACTTTAATTCATGTAATTGATATCCTATTTTGAATATTTTAATCAAATATGAAATATTCACTTATCCTATAGAAAGCATTCACAAGTCAGTTGATATTATTATTGAAATTAGATATTAAGATTCTTATGGGATTTTTTCTCTCATTGACTGTATATATACAAATTAACATCACGACTTCCAAAAGAAACTATAATTATATAAAGAGCTTAAAACTACACCTATAACTTTCCCTTATTTAAATTCTCTACGAATAAGCCTTTTTTCCTTAGGTAGATTCTCTGTGATTTCTGCAACTTCATATCTTTCCATGGGTTTATTTTCAGTTCTTTATTTCTTTCGTTTACATAAGGTTATCTCGCCAGAGTGAAGCCAGATTATTCAGATTTAAATTATGTTTTAAGAATGGTTCTCTTTAATTACTAAGATAAAATACAAGTCGCTATGCAAATTAAGTCCAATAAGTATTCTTCTGCTTTCTTTCTCTATGATAAAACAATTGAGTTATTTTTAAACTAAAAGAGAATTTTTTAAGAAGTCAGAATTTATGCATCATAGAGAGTGCTGTAATTTTAGAGTTGGGCCATATCCAAATTAAAATTTGTGATTATGACTTACACAGGATAAAAGAAATCCCTAGATACTCTTTTTGTCATTCACATACAGAAATTTAAGAATATGTTTCCCCTTAATTGAGAATTTAATTAGAATAAGCTAAAGGATTTGAAAGTAGACTAATTTCTTAACAGAGAATACATATTTCAATCGGTATTCAAGAACAAAAGAGAAAATTAGAGTATCCAAAAGCAACACCAATTATTTGGCACAGCTCTGAAAATGTTAACTATGTGGATAGAAAAGATGCCACTATTCTCAGGTAATATACTTATGTATACCTTATGAAAAATACCTTGTATATTTTCAAATATATGCATATATATTTGTGAATGTGTACTATATATGATATATAAAAATATATATCATATATAGTACACATATATCCATTTATCTGTTTGTCTTCTTTATTTTGTTTTTGAAAGAATTATTGACTGTTAGTTAATAAGTTTCAGGTGCTTTCACATTTCAAAATATTTAATTGTGCTAAAGGTAAAAGCTGATAACCAAGGTGTTAGGTCCAAGGGGCCTTAGAAGTAATGACTGTTGGCCTTTTCATAACCTTCTACTCTCAACACATCCACCTACACAAATATACTGAGTCTGCCTCTGTCATCATTTACTCACTCACAGCTCGAAAGTTGAATTGGGCCTTCAGGGGCTCAAGTTGAGATTCCCCAGGGAGTCAATTAGAATTATGTGGCAACTGCAGAGGGCAACATCTGGACATGGAATCTTACCTAAGTTAGTGGCAACTGACTTTGACCTAGCATTGTCCGCATTCCTGTTATGACTCCTGGCAAAGGGTAAAGATAGTCAAGCAATTAAAAAGACTGTTTGGAGGTGACGCTCAGTAGCAACTTTGGAGTTGTGCTTCATTCAGCATTTAAAAAACAGAGATGCTATTTAAAACTTTACTACAAATTTAATTTGATCATTTCCACCCCACGGTAATTCATATGGACAAACCAATCTCAAATCTTAAATGAAAACTACTGGATTGAGTTAGAGAAAAAAAAATGACTTTTGTCAATTTTTGTCAATGTCAAGTCACAAAAGTTTACTAGTCCAGTAGAGACCAGCTTAGGTGTCATAGGGTCTTTTATGGCCAACTCAATTTAGTTTTATACATTATCAAGATTACTTTTGTCTGGCTTAAGTTTAAAATTAATGTGTTTGGCATACAACTTTCATAATTTAATGACATTTCTTAAAGGCTTTACATTGTATATATATATATTCAGAAATAAATTTAACTATACCAAAAATGAAGCATCCATGACTGAAATAATTACAAGTTTCGGTTAGAAAGATAATTATATAAAATATATATAAATCTCCTCAAACTTCATTGGTTTCAAAATCAGTTTTCAGAGATGGGGATCACAATGTACATAATCAAATGCTGATCTCTTTTCACATTCAAATACCCCCTTTTTGGTGCTAACTTCCTTCATAATTCTTTTTATTTATTTATTCATGTTTTAAATTTTATTTATTTATTTGAGAGAGAGAGAATGTGGGGGTGGGGGGTGGGCCATGAGAGAGAGAGAGAAAGGGGAAAAGAATTTCAAGCAGGCTCCTCGTCCAGCTGGGAGCCCAAGGTAGGGCTCAATCGTACAACCCCAAGATGTTAACCTGAGCCAAAACCAAGAGTCTGGATGCTTAACCAACTCAGTCTCCCAGCACCCCTCATAATCCTTTTTAAAACTGCAATAACTCTTTCCATAGCACTTCAAATCACCCACCTTCACCTTATTTTTCTTTACTGCACCTACCACCATCTGACATAATACACATTTTGTCATCTGCTATCTTCTCCCACATTTTGTCATCTGTTATCTTCTCCCGCTAGAATGTAAATTCAGCATAGGCAAGAATCTTTTTGGTATTCTGTCCATTGGTATATCCTCAATGCCTAGAGCAGTGCCAGTACATAGCAGGTGCTAAATAAATATTTGTAAATGATTCTTCAAACAAAGGATTTTACCTAAAATTAGGCACATGGGAAAAGCAAAATAAAATTAGGCATGTGTGATTTTGGAAGTGTCGAAATTGATAATAAAAATTTAGCTCAATAACTAACTGTCTTACTATGTAAGATGAAGTAAGACCACCCTCCCCATCTTCTCCTGATGACTACAGCCAGAGAGAATGCATGAAGCAGCCATTTGAGGACTCCGAGAAGTAAATAGTAGCAGGCAGTTGGCAGTAGAACAGAATTAAAGTACCACCAAACAGTAGTGAATTTGCCTTCTCCACTCCCTCTTCAGTATCTTCAAGCTTGAACTCAAAGGCAGCAAAAAACCCAGAAGTAGGAATCAGTAAGAGTATTAGAAGCCTTCCTATTCCAGCTTGATGCATGGAAAATACGTATCATTTTCCAGTACATATGAAATATCCATCATAATAGATCATATCCTGGAACATCAAACAATAAATTTATAAGAATTTATATCATACAAAGTATATTCTTAAAGTGGAATTAACAAAAGATACAGGAAAATCTTAGAAATTAAAAAAGCACAACAGTTTTAAAATGTCCCACAGATAAAAGGGGAAGTCTCAAGGGAAATTGGAAAATAATTTTTAACTGAAAAAAACTGAAATGTGATACATCTAAATTTGTAGGTTGTAGCTAGAACAGTATCTATAGGGAAACACTTTTTAAAAATCAGATACTTACATTAAAAAGAAGAAACACCTCAAATAGTAACCTAGGCTTCTACTTCAAGGAACTAGAAAAAGAAGAAAATAAACTCAAAGCAGAAGAAAGGAAATAACATAGAAGAAAGGAAATAAATAAAATAGGTGCTTGTATGATTCTGTTTACAAGACATTCTCAAAAGATAAAACCATAGATCAGTGGTTGCCAGGGGTTAGGGCTTTGGAGGGTGTAAGTACAAAGGGATGGTACAAGGGAGTTCTGGAGGACGATGGATCTCTTCTGTATCCTTACTGAGGTGGTGGTTATACAAATCTGCACATGTACTACAGTTCATAGGAATGTATGTCAAAAATTTCACCTCTCCGTATGTTAATTTTAAAAATAAATGTAAAAATAATATTACTTTAAAAATGTTTTGTTAATGTATTCAATTAATAAGTATTCATATTAGTATAGTATGTATTTTAGTATTAGTATAGTATAGTATGAGAAATTTATAAATGTAAAATATGATCTTAATTCTCTATTCAATCATTGGCTTTCAAATTACAAGCTTTCTGTAATTCTTTCATTCCTCTGGGCTTTCCGTCCCTCTTTCTAAAGGCAGGGAGTGCACCACTTCCACTTAACAGCTGTGATGAACAAGCCTGATCTAAACAGTGCCCTGTTGAATGAGATTTTACCACATTCTACTATTCAGGACATTGACTTGAAGATTCCAGTTGATCCAAAAACCCTATATTTAAATCTTAGCCGGGAAAAACTCCCTACATTTATTTTATACTGTTATACTATTTTAAAGAAAGTTAAAATAAGGATGTTTTGCCAAATGGCTATGAATAACTTTAAATGAGAACTTCCCAATTTGAAGTTTGTATAGACATAAATGTGGTATAAATTTTAAAAAATATGCTCCTGCTTTAGGAAGAAATGTAACATAATAAATAATTTCATCTATATGTTTTGTGTGTTTTTTTTCTTACTGAGACATCATTCTGAACCACGATTACAGTATTATAGATATATGTTTAGAATTGGAAGAGTTTCTATATGGATAAGTTAACTGCCCTACTGTTTTATGGTTTCTCTTTTTCCATAGCTTCAAAATGTGGATGAATACCTGTTTTTCCTTTATTACCACATTTCTTTCCTTGACTCTTCAAAGTCTTTTATCTTCAATCTTATTAATAATAAATAGAAGCATCCTTTAATCTTGAGCAAATAATTCTTTCAGGTTTTTCTCAATAAACCTTCAGGGTTAACATGTGACTTACAAAGTTGAAAATTATGGTAAATAATTTAACAAACCTCACTGGTGAAAATGAGAGTTAAATGGTCACCTTATTGTAAATATAGGCTGGAAAACTATTTTTAAACAGCTATTTTTATTCACCCTGGAGCTGAAATTAATACATCCCTTGCCATAGTCCGTAAAATCAGCACACAAATAAGCTGGTGAAATTACGGTTTCATATTTTATATCCTCTAATAACAAATCACTGAACACTAAGTTTTACTTACAATTATGGATTTCTACAGATGAGTTTTGAAGCATTCTAATACAAAATGAAAACCAGAAGACAGACTCAAATAAAAACTGTATCAAAATAATTACCTATGACTTCCTTATTTACATTTGGTATTATATCTTCCAAAGATATTATAAAACTGTATTTGGCAAAACAAAAGAAAGCATTTTTCACCTGTAATATTTAGTGCTTTTTGTGTCACAAGGACAGATAAACTGAATTTAAGCTCAAGTTTTGTTGATAAACATGAATACAATTTTTATAGGTAGCACAAGCCTTCTGTCATGACCTCACAGCTCAGCAATGTTACCACAAACCAATCTCTAAGTCTCTATATTACTTTTCATAATTTTGTCTTATTTATATGCTTTGTAAGATGTCTCTCCCCAAAAGTTTTAGGTGTCTCTTCTGATTAGAATTAAAATGGCTATATTAATGCCATACTTCATAACCTCATGTCCTGCAATCCTATCCCAGGTGGTAAAAAAAAAATATATATATATCTTCTAGCAGTCTCTGAAAAAAGTGGAAATTTTCTCTTTCCTAGGATTCTCTATAAAGTTCTTGCTTCTCATTGCCCCGATTAGGTTATAGGCCTATTTCGGGGTGGGGGCAGGGGGAGTAGAGGGATGTTACTTTGGCCAGGACCTGTCATCTTTAATTGTCTGGAGCCAATAATAACCCATGCCTAGTGCTTGGTTGGGTCTAACCTACCAAAAAATCATATTGGTTATTAAAAAAAAAATAGGTGTGCCTGGGTGCCTCAGTTGGTTAAGCATCTAACTCTTGATTTTGGTTCAGTTTATAATCTCAGGGTCATGAGACTGAGCCCTACCCCTGGCTTTGTGCTGGGTGTGGAGCCTGCTTAAGATTCTCTCTCCCTCCCCCTCTGCCCCTCCCCTCTGTGCATGCTCTCTCTCTCTCTCTTCTTCTCTCTCAAAATGAAAAAAAGAATAAAGAACTAAAATTAAAAATAAGTAAAAAAGAAAAAAGAATGGAAGGCAATATAGTGATCTATAATATTTGAGGTTAAGTTGACTTGCTTTAAGAATATATGGCTACTATAAAAAATAATACATGGCCATTATAAATTACAACAGAAGAATCATTTTAAATATATGACAGAATAATACAAAATTTATATTCAAGTCTCTTTTACCAAAAATATTTCATTGTATGTATATCAACATTAAATCCTAACTACATTTGTTAACTGGACTTATACCTAAAAAAGCTAAGTAAAACATCTTATATTTTATAAAATGTATATTCAAAATTATTAATTTATTAAATATTTATTGAGTACCTACTACATGTCTTTTACTATTATCAGTGGTGAACAAAATGAAACATCCCTGTCCTCATAGAGCTTATCTTTATGGCAAGTCTCATATTCTAATAAGTGATTTCACTGTTTTGAAACAAGTATCATTATGGAAAAAACTAAAACTATGGTGAGCTTATTAAAAATGTGCAATCATTTAGCATATACTACTAATTTTGTTAGTAAATTCTCTCTATTAAAACTGAGTGGTTTTTTAATTTATCCATTCTTCTAGCAAAATTCCAGACTTGCTGTGAGTTCAAACACTCTGCCAACTTCTAAGGAAATGGAAGTGAGCAAGTATCAATGTATTCTTTCCCAATAATAATTGGTCAAAGGAAAAATGCATATTGCAAATATTTTAAAAAGCAATTTTATTTGCTGAAATAATTAGTTTGGAATTTCAGAAAGTAATTGACAGTTTGAAAATTGAAATTGTCAGTTTAAATTAATATATATGACATAGATAACAAATTTTTTTATATAACAGGAAATATATACATAAATATTTAAAGCTTGTGAGTCACTTTTTAGGAAGGTGTTGTTTTAACTATTCACAAACTAGCCCCATCTTCCTTTCTCTGAACCACTGTGTGTCCATATGCACTAAATATGACCACAGAGATGCTAGGACAAACATTGGCATGCATAGCTCTTATAGAGTAATTTCCAAAAGGGCAAGTCTCTAGGATATACTCTTTATAAGGGGAAGTAATTGTTGTTGATATAGAAATTGAGAGTAAGAAAGCCAGACTCTTACCTACCTTTACATAAGACTTTGAAATTGAAAACAACAACAAAATTGTCCACCTTAGTTGCAATAGCTGACACTACATTCAGCAGGCCAAAAAATAGAACCTTTGTGAAGCCCCTATTTGTACAACTAGGAGTTTCAAATAAAATATAGTCATGAGTCAGAAAAAGGCCATAATGGTCTGTGTGGATTGAAAGGGTACATACATCATAATTTATAATTTAACGAGTATAGTTTCTTCCATGAAATAAGATGCAATCATTAAAAAGATACAAATTGAGATACAAATATCTATAGGATATGTAAGAAAAAAAAAGGAAAACTTATGAACAATATATATAAAGCTATTTATATTTTTGGCTTTAAAGAAAGAGAGAGAAGAGGAAGACGGTTTTACCTATACCACATATACAAATTTCCTGGAAGAATGGGGTATAAAGCCAGAAAGCAGACACATGCAAATTTATACAAGGCTTTGTGGCATTAATGAATTTAGAGTATATGTTAAGGATAAAATGAGCCACAAGAATGATTTAAGAGGAGACTGATATAATCTGACTTTAAATTTTAAAAGAAAGTTACATGAATTCCATTTCTAGCCATATTGGAAAAGCAAGAACTGGATATAGCCTGTGACTGAAATAACTAGAAGGAAAAAAAGTGTCAAAATGTATGAATCAATAGCTTCCAATGCAATAGACACAAGGAAATGAAGGACAGTGATCCCTAAGACACAGGAAACAAATTACACCTTATCCCTGGCTTACTACCTTGAGAGACATTCTAAGCTGCAAAGAGAGGAGGAAGGCAAGTATATTCCCTGAATTGAGGAAATGAAGCCGTGTATTTAGGGAGACCAAAGCAGCTAGAATTTTTAAGAGAATGCCAGATAGAAGAGAACTGTACATGAAGAGATCCAAGAATCAAGAGATCAGCAGAGTCCCTTTTGAGTCTTCAGCAGAATATTTATCATTGCACACATGTGAAGAAACCACTCAAGGTTGGAAAAAAAACAACTCAAAAGCATTAGAAGGCCCAGTGACCAGATATCAAACAGGTTCAAGAGTGGTATCTTTTCCCACTGTCCAGACATAATTTATGGAAGGTTGAATATTCTAAGAAATCTTATCTCACAAATGAGAAATAATTGGCCCTAGACCAAGCACTGCTATGGAACTAAGAAATCATAAAAGTAAGACTTCCAGAACACAGTTCAAGAATATTTATAAGAATACAAAATATCTAGCACTCAACAAAATGAAATTCACAATGTCTGCCATCTAACCAAATATTACCGGGCATACAAGGAAGTAGGAAAACACAGCTCATAATGAGAAGAGCCGGTTAGTTGAAACAGAGCCAGAAATGACACACATGTAAGAATTAGGAAACGGGAAAATCAGAAGTTACTAGTATCACATTTCATATACTCTAAAAGTTATAAAGAGATGTGGAAGATATAAATTGCACTGATATCAAACTTCTAGGATGAAACCATAAAATGAAAAATACACTGAACATTAATAACAGTATGGATAAATTCATAAGATTCATAAACTTGAAAATATAACAATAGGAAATATCTCTCTCTCCATAATATAGAATACCACAAATTGTTACAAAAAGGAGAGAGGAATGAGCTAGGTCTAGATCTATATAACCAAAATATACTATTTAGTGAATAGTTTTAAAAATAGCATGTATTTCACAATTTCACTTAGGTTATGTGCATGTATATACATTAACAAATTTGGAATATGTATTATTTTCCAAGCCTAACTATAGCTAATTCTTAGAGGTTGGAAGAAGGTTGGTGACAGGAAGGGTTAAATTGCATAATAAGGAGATTATTAACTTGTTACAGATTTTTTTACAGGTAATGTTTTGCAATTGACAGATATAATAAAGATATTTTCATTTAAAAAGCACAAAAAAACTAAAAACCAGTCCAACAGCCTAATAAAGATACAGAATAAGACAGCTCTTTTGGGAGGGGTGCCTGGGTGGTTCAATCAGTTGAGTATGTGACTCTTGGTTTCAGTTCAAGTCATGATCTTGTGGCCATGGGATCGAGCCCTGGGAGTCTTCTTCAGATTCTCTCTCCCCCATCCCTCTCACTCTCAAATAAGTAAATAAATAAATAAAATCTTCTTAAAAATAGCCCTTTGGGGAGAATATTTGATCAGCCATTATGAAAAACAGAACAGGATTTAGAATCACATACTGGGTTAGAATCCTGTCTCTACCATTTACTAGCTGTGTGAATTTGAGAGTCTCAAATTCTTAACCCATGTAGGGTATTACTACCTGCCTTAGAGAGTTACTGAGAAGATTACAGGAGTATCTATTCAAGAAATGCTGGTTTTCTTATTTTTAATGCCAGGAGCATACCATTTAATGTCATCGTTAAATTTTTACATAACTAGAGCATTTCCTAAATATCTGCAGCACACCCTAGAATTGTATGAATAATATACTGGGACTTTCTTAGAATGCTATGTTTTAGAAAAGACAAGGGAATCACCTTACAATGTAGCCTTTTGATATTTCAGGAACTGGAGAAATAGGGTCTAAGAAGGTAAGCTTAACATTGAATTCTCTCCGTACAAATGGCATTAGTCAGAGTCTTAAAGGGATTCTCACAAACTGAATATGAACAAAGGTAGTGTCCAAACTACAAAAATACATCAACAAAGAACAAAAGAATTCTATCTTTTACACGGATGCATGTCTTCTTCCTGCTGTTGCCCACAAGCAGGTGGCACACATTGGTACAAGTGGCCCTTTAAAATTGTGTGCATAAAATAAGTGAGTCACTTTCTGATTGGTAAATAATATGCAATGTCAGACCCTCCACACCATCTGTGTCACTCGCCACCATGGTTCGCTGCAAAACTGCCAGCAGCACAAGCCCAGCGCCTCACTGTTGGAGAAGTCACAGGAAGAAGTACTTGGCATCCTTGGCAAAGCTTAAATCCGCTCCCAGTATTGAACCTGACATATGCCCCAAAGCAGAATGTGTATGCTATCCTAATGATGTCTCCTGCTGTTTTATAATCAGAGACATAGATGGAGGGAGTACTGCCATTTTTCCACTTGGCACTGGCCAGCCTCCTGGACTCTCTTTTTGGCCAAAAACAAAACAAAACAACAAAAAAATAAAAATATTTTTAAAAACTGCTCTCATATTCAGGAGAATTAAAAATTAAAGTTCAGATTCAGACTGCACAATCATTTCACTATTATTATCACTAGTTCCTGGGTAAAAGATTTGTGCTTATTTCTAAGTCCTTGCTCTAGCCTTCTTCAATCTTTGGAATTCCTCATCTAAATCATGTGAAGGAAGAGTTGCTACTGACAGTTTAGACAGACTCCTTGAAGTCTGGGAGAATGTAGCTGGTAGCTGCCCTGTCAACTTCTCTTTTTGTTGGAGGAAAGAGCACTAAGTCACAGGGCATATCTTGGCTTCATTCTCAAGACGTCTGGTATTGACAGAAGCTAAAAATCAGAGCCTCAGCATGTACCATGCAGAGAAAGTCCTGGAAAGACTCCTCCTTCCATCCCTCTTTTTTTTGTTGTTGTTTTCTTTCATATCATTCACAAGGATCCATATCCATATGGTAGTAGCTCCAGATCCAGGAATTAGTAGATTTTGCCAAATCTCTTTTAGACCAGGGCCTTTATTTTTTGATACTAAAATCAGCTAAAAACATTAATATGCCTTCTAAGGCCCCATGATTTTTATGGGAAAAGCTCCACACAAAAGTCAATTTAATAGAGAAAAATTATAGTTTGACCATAATTATTTTGTAATAATCCACACTTAATTAATATAATTCTAAATTAGAGGCAGATTCCATTAAGAAGCATAACCACTAAATACAGCTGATGATCTAGATCCAAAAAAAATTTTCAAAAGCAGACAGGGACACATACATACTATAACAAATCTGATACAAATAGGCTTGCTTTGGGGATCACTATTCATTTTTTTTTCAGTGCGATACGAATAAATGTCATGATTATTATTTTAATCCATCTAATGCTCAACATGATTTGGAGTCTGTTTTACTAATGATAACTCTGCAAAAATATATCTAGAAAAGAAACCATCATGCTATTACTGTACAAATTCCGTGTTCTGTATCAATAAAATGTGGACTAATCCAATCAAAAGCAAAGAAATAAAATTAAAGCTGCAATTATAAAGTTAAAATGAAGTACATAGAAAAGAAAGGTCTATCTCTCAGTTTTGTTAAGGAAAACAGTATCATGCTAGTTATATTTCATATTTAAATATATTATTTGCATATTAAACAGTAGAGATGATCTCTAGAAAGTGCACACTCTAAATTGAGACTAATTTCTATCAGGTTGTAGGACTGTGCCCTTGGCTGTATTTTTATGAGTATCTAGCTACTATATTCTTATACCTTCAATGGAATGCTGAAATTTTGTTGTTATTTTGTGTTTGTGAACTAGGCTTTCCTAGTGTCTTTTATTTAATGATCTTATGCAATGATTTGCTGAGTGTCAGCACAAACTTGATCAATGTTCTAACTGTCTGCTTCTCCAGTGGAGCTTGTCAGAGCTGCCCCTACTCCAGCTCATAATCTCCTGCTGCTCTTGGCTTTTCAGACAAACATGTTGTGGGTGGAGATTGTGTCATCTGTGTTAAGATGCCGTGGGAGTGTAAATACCTACCCCTCGCCTTTTTTTTTTTTTTTTTTTTTTTTTTTTTGGTGCATGTGGAAATTGCTCTTAGACTATACTGATCTGCAGCTGAAAAATCCTTGAGAAGGCCAAGACTGGAGGGCCATATGTAAAGCTTGTGTGATACAGAGAGGTAAATAAAAGCCATCAATACTGAAGAGTGGCAGGAAAGTATATGTCTTCTCTGAACCTATAATAGCAGGTGAGGTCATTAGCCCCCACAGTACTTGTTTGAAACCTAAACAGGTACAGCAACTCACTATTAGGATCAATCCATTACTGAATTAGAAATACGACTGAATTTAGTAACAAATTTGTGCCAACATTACTTCTAGCAGCAGTAGGTTTTCAGCAGCAGATTGGCACCGTGACAGGGTCCATAATTTTCACAGTGTGTGTTTCATAATTTGTCATGCACACTCTGATTGCTTGGCATATTGGCAGAGTCCACAGTGCTCTCTAAATGTCACCAAACGCATTTGAGGATTTGTCATGCACGGTCTGAGCAAGTGACACAACACAGCAGAGTGGCCAAGTTCAGAGTGGATTTTTGCACTCACTGTAAGTGAGTGTTCCTGGGCTCAACCACCAGTGACGAGGGCCTGGTGAGGGCTGCCCTGCCCTTCTCTTGGAGCCGTTAAATTTTAATTCTGTGTCAAGTGGTCATATGGATGCTGCCAGGAGGAAATACTATCACACTGCAGGTGTGACAGGCACAGCACAGAATTTTTGCCTGATAATATCCTTTTCAAATCATTCCTGGTAGAACATTTTTTTCATGCAAGGACAAAGAGTATTTCCCGAATCCAGAGTAAGAAAAAGGGGAGTAATAAATATGGCTAGCATATTTAAGAAAGTACTCAGCTAAGGGATCCAAACAATAAGATGTCTGCTGATTTTAACAGAAAAGTGGAATGGTGTCAGGATCAGAGAACCCTGGGCTAGCTGTCATTAACACCTGGTTTCTGTAAGGACAACTTCTGAGTTTATGCAAACCATCCATCCTATTTTTGGCCTCATAAATGAGGAGGTTGGCTGAGAGCACCTCTAAAGGTGCTGTCACGTCTAAACATTGCATTGTTCTAAGACAGGAGCATGAGTTTATTAACATCTTCGGTTGTCTCCCCCCATTCGCCTGCAATGATTTGCCTGCAATGATTTGCCTGCAATGATTGCATAACGCTTTTCCAGTGTTTAGTAAAAGCTTCAAGAGCTACATCTGCTGGAAGCTTTTAGTTGTCTAGGATTCTAGCCATTATCTTATCACTTTTAGTCACTGTCTTTTAGGAGGAGAAAGGAAATTAGTCTTTTTTATACATTTGGGTCCCGTGGATGCACCTGTTACTATGAAATCTGTTTGATGATAAATAACTCACATATGCTCAAGAGCACTGTCTTGACATGTGTAGTGAGAGACCTTCACAGACATATGTTGTAAAAAGCAATAGCTGTGACTTTGTATTGGCTCACGGATCAGTGAAAGTAGAAGAAAAAGTGCAAGCTAACAAAGACTGTCTTGGCAGGAAGGGAAGCAGAGGCTTTCACTGGGAAATTCTGAAATTTTGAAAAATTCGTACCTATCTGCAATGCACAAAAAACACAGATATAAAAACATGCTCATGTCATTACTCACAAATATACACCTATTGGCCAAAGGTGTAATATATAAAAAGTCTCCTGAAACATATGGAATATTTGATTTTAAGAAGTCCACATGATAAGAATCATTTGTTTGAGATCTACAGCTCTACTGAAAAAGAAATATCCATCTTTTCTTCTGAAAAGGCTACCAAGAATTTGCCTTTCTTGAAATCTTGTTTATTCTAATTTTTCTGTGGTCAACTTGATTGGGACAAGAGGAATCATCACCATTCACTTTTTATTTCTACAAAAGAATTGTCTTCCCACTAACCTTTTCATGCAGACAATTTTCCAATATTCATATACACTGCCAACCCCCCGCCACAGATCACAGAGCCCTTGAACCGTCACGTTGAAATCTGACCAGAGCACACATGAGTAATTGAGGACTTGATTAGATCCTACTTGTTTATTTCCCTCCATGGCTGATCAAAAATGAGTATCTTACTTTTCAAATTCTATTAGATTGACTCATATCACTGATCTTGTACCTTTTATTTATTAAAGTTTGAAATTGCTTTGTTCTATTAAAGTTTTAATTTTATTATTCTGGAATATAACACCATTCTGTTTTTCAAACACCCTTTTTAAATTATGGAAGGCTATATAACATTCATAAGATATAATACTTTTAATATGCAGGTTGTGAACTATCCATAAATAATATTGACCTGAGTGTACAAAGAAAAATAGGTTTAATACTTTTTAAGACAACAAATATCAAATCTACTCCCTTCTCTGAAGTTCTATCCTCATAAAATGTTTGTGAAGACACCTGTATCAATCTGTAGCTCCTGCACCATTAGCCACGCAAAGTCCTCATACCTAGAAACATCTTTTCATAAGCATTTATGAAAGATACCCATCTTCAGTTATGCCTTACATACATACAAACTAGCTCTCTCATGCTCTCTCTCACACAATCATGCCCATGTAAAATTGGTCAATAAGTTAGTAAGTTGAAATACTTGCTTGATTTGAAATAATACTCGCTTTTAACTTTCTGTCATCTCCTCTATTCATGTTGCTTAGACATGAACAGATAGAAAGCAAAAAAAAATATTAGTTGACCATAAAATTCAGGGTCCACTTCTGGGTTCTCTGTTCTGTTCCATTGATCTATATGTCTGTTTTTGTGCCAGTACCACACTGTCTTGATGACCATAGCTTTGTAGTACAACCTGAAATCTGGCATTGTGATGCCCCCAGATATGGTTTTTTTTTAAAAAAATTCCCCTGGCTGTTTGGGGTCTTTTCTGATTCCACACAAATCTTAAAATAATTTGTTCTAAGTCTCTGAAGAAAGTCCATGGTATTTTGATAGGGATTGCATTATACGTGTAAATTGCCCTGGGTAACATTGACATTTTCACAATATTAATTCTGCCAATCCATGAGCATGGAATATTTTTCCATCTCTTTGTGTCTTCCTCAATTTCTTTCAGAAGTGTTCTATAGTTTTTAGGGTATATTTTGAGAACCATTTGAATGGTAAATGGTTCTCCAACCTTTTATTTTCAGGTTGTAGGTGTCCTTCTGTCAACTAATATTCGATAAAGGAGGAAAGACGATCCACTGGAAGAAAGACAGTCTCTTCAATAAATGGTGCTGGGAAAATTGGACATCCACATGCAGAAGAATGAAACTAGATCACTCTCTTGTGCCATACACAAAGAAAAACTCAAAATGGATGAAAGATCTAAATGTGAGACAAGATTCCATCAAAATCCCAGAGGAGAACTCAGGCAACACCCTTTTTGAACTTGGCCACAGTAACCGGAGAAGGACAAACAGTGTATGTTCTCATTCATTTGGGGAATATGAATAATAGTGAAAGGGAATATAAGGGAAGGGAGAAGAAATGTGTGAGAAATATCAGAAAGGGAGACAGAACATAAAGACTTCTAACTCTGGGAAATGAACTAGGGGTGGTGGAGGGGGAGGAGGGCGGGGGGTGGGGGTGAATGGGTGATGGGCACTGAGGGGTACACTTGACTGGATGAGCACTGGGTGTTATTCTGTATGTTGGTAAATTGAACACCAATAAAAATTAATTTATAAAATTAAAAAAAAAAAGCAAAAACCAGGAAAAAAAAAGAAAGCAAAAAAAAAAATCAAAAAGTATTAAAAGCATATGGAACTGGGATAGAATGAAAGATTTCATATTCTAAAATATCAATCTAATAATTCTCAAGAGGATG
Source organism: Nyctereutes procyonoides (assembly GCF_905146905.1). Taxonomy (NCBI): domain Eukaryota; kingdom Metazoa; phylum Chordata; class Mammalia; order Carnivora; family Canidae; genus Nyctereutes; species Nyctereutes procyonoides. The sequence goes on along the minus strand of NW_026575158.1, from coordinate 1,516,624 downwards.
TGAGTGCTTAACGTCCACAATTTGATAACTTTGGAGGCTTCGTTTTATTTTGTTTCTTCAACTGAACAATATGCAAACATACATGTCCTATGTTCCTGTAATTCCCCCACTGTAGTAAAAGACTAGATAATGAGTATGAGTAGCTTATGTATTTGGTGTTATTTCCTTAACCACAATTTGTGCTAGCTCATCTCCTGCATCAGCTTTAGAGATCTAAAGTTCCACCTTAATTATTTTTGTATCTATTAGTTATTCCCTGGATAAAAGGGTTAAATAAAAACATTTTTGTTATGGGCACACTACCTTCTATGATTAAAAAAATAAAAATAAATTAGCTTCTAGAAAGATCATCAAATAGGCACTTTGTATTAAGAACCTGAGGAGAGATCCCTGGGTGGCTCAGCGGTTTGGTCCCTGCCTTTGGCCCAGGGCGTGATCCTGAAGGCCTGGGATCAAGTCCCACATCAGGCTCCCTGCATGGAGCCTGCTTGTCCCTCTGCCTGTATCTTTGCCACCCACCACCCCCCGTGTCTCTCGTGAATAAATAAATAATTTTTTTTAAAAAAAGAACCTAAGAAGAGTCTATCATTTTCACAAAACCACCCAGCAATAACCATAAAATCCCTTTTGCCATATTTTAAGTGCCTTATAATATAAAGTCCCGACTTTTCAAATAGCACTTTGTCTACCAAAAGGTTTTCTCACAGCTAGTGTTAGCGTTGGTCAATTTCTCAAACAAATTCTCAAACAAACCACAATTGTGCTATCCTGTTGGACACTTGGATCTCTCCATTTTGAGTAATACATGAAGGTCACATTATGCATTTGCAGAAATAATCAGGAAATAATATATCTTTTCTTACACATATTACCAGACAAACTGAGAAGAAAAATAAATAGGTTGAAGATGAGTTTCAAAAAATGTCTTCACCTATTTAGCCAATTATTAATCTTCTTTTACTTTTCAACATGAACAAGGTTCTTGCTATCATGGAGTTTATATGCTTATAGGGGAGGTAGATAATAAATATCAATTTATGTGCATATACATGTGTGCATGCATGCATATACATGTTACATAATACACATGTATATACATTGTATATGTACATATGTACACACTATACATAAGCATGAGTTCATATCATACACATGTGTACTTAATATGTACCTATCTATATATATTTAATATCTCAAGTACATTTATAATATAAAGTCCTGAATTTTCAAATAGTGCTTCATCTACCAGTAAGTATTCTCAGATCAAGTACTAGTTTTTGATTAGTGTGTACACAAACATGTATGTATTGGATAGCAGTTAATGATTTACAAAGAAATTTTAAGGACACAGCAGGAAACAACATTCCAGTTTTCTTAGAAAGCATATCTCCTGTATTATATTGAGGGGTAAGTGAGGAATTGTGGGAAAGGAAGAGACCGTCTTTTGATTCCTCCTACTTGACCTTGACCTCCTCTGTTGATCTGTGTGGCATGATGCATATTGTATACATTGGAAAGCCTTTCTTTTGCTACGTTTTCCTTTGCATTCTGCCTTCAGAGAAGAGAAATTTTGCACCCTTCCTCATAACTGAAGATCCCATATTCTTCATGTTTCATGATGCTAAAACTAATTTCTATCTTTTTAAGACAATTTCAATGGCAAACTGAAAGAAAGTAAACCAGATACTACTGGCTTGCTGCTCCCTTAATCTTTTTAATATTCTGAGCAAAACCATTCTAACAAATGACAGGCTATGAAGATGACATACACTTAGTTTGAAAACAAATGTACGCTATTGTGAATCATAATCAATATACAATTGTGTTGTATACAAACGGAACAAATATATGATTAAATGTTTTTTAGTCCAAGGCAATTTGTAATACATTTACTTAATCAGGGCAAATATAGACAGTCCCTGACTTACAATGGTTCCACTTTTCAACGTTACTATGGTGCAAAAGTGATAGGCATTCAATAGATCGTACTTCAAATTTTGAATTTGGATCTTTTCCTGGGCTATCGACATGTGGTACTATCCTCTCCTCTCCTGTGATGGAGGGCAGTGACAGCAAGCCACAGCTCCCAGTTAGTCATGTGATACCGAGGATAAACAACAGATACACTTACAACTGTTCTGTACCCTTACAACTATTCTATTTTTCACATTCAGTGCAGCATTCAATAAATTGCACAAGACTAAATAGCTCATTATTGTGTTAGATAATTTTGTCCAATGATTACATTGCCCAATAGGCTAATGTAAGAGCTCTGAGCATGCTTAAGCTAGGCTAGGCTAAGCTATGGTCTTCGATAGGTTTGATGTAAGAAACACATTTTTGGCTTCTGATATTTTCAATTTACAATGAGTTTATGGAACATAATTTCATTGTAAGTTGAAGATCTGTACTTCTGGTCTCAGTAGAGAACAAGTGTTGATTCTAGAATATGTAAGAACTATTTACCTCTTTATCACTTAATATTGGCTCTTACCAAAAGAAATAATGTTACTTTTCTACTTTCTTATCCCCATATTTATTTATTTTCTTATTTAAAAAAGTTGTTTGTTTGTTTGTTTGTTTTTTAAAGTTGACTCTATTCCCATTGTAGGGCTTGAACTCACAACCCTGAGATCAAGAGTCACATGCTCTACCGACTGAGCCAGATAGGCACCCCCTCTCCCCATATTTAAATTCATATTAGAAAGAACAACTTCATCTGAAGCCAGATCATCTTCAGTGCCTCATTTTATGCTGCTGTAGGTTTCAGTAGAGCCATAGATATTCTTACACTGCTGATAACCCAAATGACTGGCTTGACAACTGCCCACAGGAGTCTTCACCATCCTCTACAACAGGTATACTGTGGTATACCCTTTATCAAGTTTCCAAGCCAGAAAATTATTGCCATCCTGATATTCTTCCTCTTCCTCTTTCTCACCTTACTTCATCAGTCCAGAAGACCTATTGCTTCTAGTTCCTTAAGTCATTTCACACATTCTCTCTCACTTCATAGACATTTTGGCAGCATGGTTGGTGTTCTCACCTGATATGCATCCCTCCTTGTCCTCTTGATCCTTCCAATAGAAACATGATTTTGCTCGGTTAAAGGTCACATGCTTCAAGGAATGCTAGATCCCTCTGGGCCCCAAGATGTGAGTCTTGATTTATCTAAATATATATTATATTTCTATACAATTGAAATCCCTGAAACGATGGACATGACTTACAATGAGCACTATTCAATATTGTAGCCACTACGAGGTATGACTATAAAGCATTTGAATTGTGCCTAAAGCAAATAATGTACTGAATTTTTAATTGCATTTAATTGTATTAGATTTAAATTTAAAAAGCCACATTTAACTACTGGCTACTTTATTAGACAGCATAGGTAGGTACCAATCATGATATTTCCTTAACCCTCACCAATGATTTGTACATGAATGGATATTTGACAGAATTGTGGCTAGTGATGAGAAAGAGTCTGACAGAGGACTTCTGGCAGCTATATCCTCTTAATTTTTTTTTTTTTTTATAAAGGGCCTTCTGCTGCCCTTTGGATAGTCATCTGACCCATGAGGGGCAAGGCTCAGGACAAATGCCTACATACTGAAGAAAGTCTAATAAGAAATCTGGAAATAATCTGAGTGCTCAATCACATCTAAAAGCTTAGGAAGTAGGTGAACCTCCATCAAATACAGTTTTCTTAACCTGAATTCCATGTAGAAAGAAAATCCATGGATGGCTTCATGAGATTCATAGATTTTAGCATAAAGCTTAGCTCTTCATAAGTGATGAGCAAACTTATTCTCAAAACTGTTCTTTATTATAAGTTCTGGTAGATGCAGGGAAAAAGATACATATCAGGGCATTGCCAAGTACTAAACTGAGAGTTTCTTCATCAATCCAGTATTTTCCAGGGAACACTAATATTTCTCAGAATTTCTAAACTAAATATACCTCATGTACTGCTATCCCACTTCTGTTATTGCCCTCAAATTTTTCTTCCGTTGTTTAATTTCTAAGATTGACTTTTTGCTACTTTAAGATCTTGGGCCATTATGGTAGATTGGAAGAGACATCACTTATTTTTTTTTAATATTTATTTATTTATTCATGAGAGACACAGAAAGAGAGAGGCAGAGACACAAGCAGAAGGAGAAGCAGGTTCCTCACAGGGAGCCCAATGTGGGGCTTTATCCTGGACTCCTGGATCACGCCCTGAGCCGAAGGCAGACACTCAACTGCTGTCACCCAGGTGCCCCTAGACACCACTTTTAAGTAGAAACTTTAGATTTACTGTTCTGGTGTAGCTTTACCTTCTTAAGTTTCTGTCCTCTGTTATGAAAAAAAGCATGAGCCAGATAATGGCTTTCCTTTTACCCTGAGTTCCAGAATAAAAGTTACATTGAACCAAGCCACTCAGTCAAGTCCTGCCATGCCTCCTAAGCCCAGTGGAACCCAGCTGAGCCCAGCAGTATTATAGCTGACCCAAGTCTTTCATGAAACTTGAGTAACAAATAAATGTTGTTATAAGCCACTAAGATTTCGGAATTGCTTGTTGCTAGAGCAAAAACAGTTACAATTGTCTATTTTTTAAAATCTGCTAATCAAATTAGGTAATTTGTTATGCTTCATTCAAGCCATTTTCCTCATATAAATTTTACAAATAATTTGGGTGGGTTAGGGTCGCTTAGGTGGCTCATGGTTGAGCATCTGCTTTTGGCTCAGGTCATGATCTTGGGGTCCTGGAATTGAGTCCCGCATTGGTCTCCCCACAGGGAGCCTGCTTCTCCCTCTGCCTGTGTCTCTCAAGAATAAATAAATAAAAATATTTTTTAAAAATTAGAATTGGTTACCATTCTTTTCAAGTAGATCTGATACAAGCCTTTTTTTTTTTTTTTTAAACAATCCAGTGCTTAAGGAGATAAGTTTGATTTATGAGCCTTTGAGACAATGTTAAATTCCAGGCATATAGTATTCGAGGTATTTAACTCAATCAAGATAAAACATTCACATTACATTCTTAGGATATATGCTTTCTACCAACTTCCTCCAAATAAGCACCTTCTAATGCCTAGTAAACCTTTCTCTGGGACTGGTCCTTAATCCTTCAAATCTTGAAATCAGTCATCTCCGTCCTAAACCTTCTTAATTTCTCTCTAGGAAATCATGAAATTGACCATATAAATATTTTCCGCTTCCTTATCTTCCTTAACCCGCAGAGAAAAGTAATATCTTTTAAGTGTTGACAAAGGTTGAAGTATTGAAGTATTTCAGTAAGGTGATAGCTCTACCAAAGCCACCCATCAAAATATCCATGAAACACAAACCACCCTGTAATTAGTCATCAGAAATAATAAATTGTCACCACGCCAGCCTTTACAGTCTCTGGCTGCACTGACCTGAAACATTGCCTGTCCCCTGTGACTGCCAATCAAAGTGAGACAGGGCTGTCAGAGGGCTGAGCCAATTCAGCAAGCATGGGAATAGGACCAGCAGCTACCTAACATTTAGTCCTACAAAATGCTCCAGAATTGAGAGGCAAAAGTTAGCATCAAACCAAGAGGAATGGCAACTTCTAGAGCCACACTGTTGTGAAAGTGTCTCTTAAGAATGGGGGAACTGGTCAGAGTAACTACTCTGAAAGGCCTAGGTGGTGGGTGTCTTCTTACCTCTGGTTCCCTCAGATTCCCTTTCATCTTCCATTATACAACTTTCCTGGGAATGCTAGTGAATGACATAAGAACTGAAGCTCAGTCATAAGCAAATGCACTCACAGTGAATGCAAATGTCCTCCCTTCTACTGGGACTCCTGGGTATGCCCACAGGCAGTTCTGTTCTGTTGGACTGGAGCCTGCTGTGTCAGAGTTAAAGTTTGCTTTGAAGTCTGACACACACTCTCAAAAACCTCTCCCTACTGAATCTCAGGGCCTACTACCTGAATCTCAGAATTAGTCATTAATTCAGTTGGGACAATCTGAAGTGCATATGAACATTATTATATACATATTCCTTCGCCATGGTGATTATGATAATTTTGAATGGAGAGATGTTAATAGCAGGGATCTTCAGGGTTGAATTTCCTAATTATTCTTTTGAGGAACTGAGATAAGATTTAAAAGAAACCAGATCTAAAACTGTCACTCCTGAAGATACCTCTAATTTTGACTTTGACTTATTTTGCAACCTAAGGCTAGTGACAAAAGTTTTCAATCTCTGTAAGGGAGCTATAAAATTTTGATGAAATGCTACTTTTTGGAAATTTCTCTAATTTTTGCTCTTAAATTTCCCAGCTATTCAGCAATTAATCCCACTAATGTTCAGCCTCCATCCCTAGTCTCAGACTTAACCCCCCACCTTACACACACACATATAAGTTCAGTCCAACCTTGTTTCTAAAACACAATAAACATACACCACGACTATCCACACCTTAGTCAAGAAAGAATGGATCTCAGTCTATAGACTTAGTAGGCCTGTTTAGTTTAGGTTTACATAGACTCCCTTAGCCTTTTTCTTGATAAGCAGACATGATAATCCTAAGAACAACTCTATCCCCCACTTTTTTTTTAAGATTTTATTTATTTATTCATGAGAGACACAGAAGGAGAGGGGCAGAGACACAGACAGAGGGAGAAGCAGGCTCCATGCAGGGAGCCCGATGTGGGTCTTGATCCCGAGACTCCAGGGTCACACCCTGGGCCAAAGGCATGCGCCAAACCACTGAGCCACTGAGCCACCCAGGCATCCCTATCCCCCACTTTTTTTTTAAATTTATGATAGTCACAGAGAGAGAGAGAGAGAGAGAGAGAGAGAGAGAGAGAGAGAGAGGCAGAGACACAGGCAGAGGGAGAAGCAGGCTCCATGCACCGGGAGCCTGATGTGGGATTCGATCCCGGGTCTCCAGGATCGCGCCCTGGGCCAAAGGCAGGCGCCAAACCGCTGCGCCACCCAGGGATCCCCTATCCCCCACTTTTTAAGTTAATTCATTAGGTCAATGCTTCTGACCAGCCTCATCTCCCTGGATCTAAGAAATAACATAGCATTGTGATTAAGCCTAGGAGCTTGGAGCCATCCACCTGGGTTCAGTACCAACCTGCTCGTTTACAAGCTGTGATGGTTTTCAGTTGCTCAACCAGTAAAATGAGAAGAAAAGAAGTAGCGGAACCTACCTCCTAAGGCTGTTAGAAGGTTTAAATGAGTTATTATGTGAAAGTACATAGAACAACGCCAGGCACAGGACAAGCACTCCATGATTGTTAAAGAAATGCAATGATGACTATCATAAATAAATAAAAATTTAAAAAAAAGAAAGAAATGCAATGATCATGGCCTTTAGCTCTGAATACCAAATTCTTACATGGACACTAAATGCTTCCTTTATTCTTAGACACTCAATGAGGGTTTAGCGAAAGCTAAATTAATATTGACAATCTGGCTTTGCTAATTTCTCTGTCTCTTTACTGAAGATGTAAGGTATTCACTACACCTGAATTTTTACATTAATTCTTTACTATGCAATCAGCCGCATTGACATTACCTGGAAGCTTACTAAAAATGTAGAATTTCAGTACCCCCCTCAACCCACCAGACCTACTGAGTCAGAATCTGAAGCTTAGATATTCACTGGGTAATTTAGGTGTATACTGATTTGAGAAATCCTGCCTCAGCACTTAGTTCCTAATGCAGATATTCACTTCGAGATTCTGAAGAGAGGACACAGAATCTGTTTATTAATAATACAATATCAAATGTGGCAAATAATTATGAGAAAATAATTAGGGCCAAAGTAAAGTTACTTCTACAATGTGGTCATTATCCCTTTGCTGCATTCCAATATAAATTATCTTGAGCAAACAGGAGAAGCAATAGAAGAGTGAGAGGCACTGCCCTATGTATGAAGATCAGAAGTGTTTCTAAACTCTTGAAGAAACAAATCATTGTGTCTCTTACCCAAGTCAATCTCCAGATGTTACAAAGAGTATTATACAAACTCCTGGGCATAAGAAATAGCACACCATTGACTTCCAAATGACATTTTCTATTCTAACTATGGTTTTCCTTTATGCCTCTTCCCCTAAAAGACTACATCTGGTTTACATGTTCATTTTTTAAAGTTTTAAGAATAAACCACAAGAATAAAAAACATGAAAAGATCACTTGTGTCCTATTCACATATAACTTATAGTAATACAATTATTTTTATGTAAATGCACTCTTTTATCTATTAAATAATATTAAATAAAGTAAAATCATGCTACTTCTTTGTAACCTCCTTTAAGCATTTAACAATGATAAGTGCTTGGGTATTCTTTTTTAAGGATTTTATTTATTTATTTGAGAGAGCACAAGCAGAGCAGGGGGAAGGGTAATGGGAGAGGGACAAGCAGACTCTGCATTGAGGATGGAGCCTAATTCGAGGAGGAGCTAGATCTCAAGACCCTGAGATCATGACCCAAGCCAAAGGCAGATGGTTAACCAGCAGAGCCTCAATGATTGGGTATTTTTTAAATGTTATTTTTATAAGCTATGTTTTACCTTTGAAACCTAAAGTAAGCAAATGAAGTATTAGAAAAAAAGCTGTGCATTAGAATATGTGCCTACGAAAAAGCAATATCTTCAGATATTTTATTACTTTGTGATTCATCATCCTCAACATTAGACAAGGGAATTGCAGTTACTACTCAGTATCAAACTAATAGAAAGTTTGATCACGGAAAAAAATTGCACCTAAATTAAAAATGACAAAACTAATTTGATTTTAGCTTCTAGTAAAATAAACAAATACATGTATGAAGAAAGCCTTTCTCTCAGGCAGCAATTTTGTTCTCTATATTCTAAATTCTTTCCTGGAGCAAATAGTTACGGTTGACTCACCAACCAGTAAAAGGCAACACTAAGAAAAAATTATTACAGAGCTGTTATTTTAGTTTTAATATAGTTATTTCAACAACTTCTTGCCAGAAGCCTAATAATTCCTTATAATGACATGAAAATCTCTTGGTTGATTGACAGATATGTGCTCTTTGGTCCAATGGGTTGTTAACAATGATTTTTCCTGCACAGTACAAAACAAAAAATCCCTCTAACTGAACACGAACAAAGAATATTTATCTTTTCCTATAAATAGAAGTCTTAAAAGAAAAGCATCTCCAGATTGTGCAATTCAGAACATCAACAAAATGTCATCAGGTATGCAGTTTCTGCCAATTATTCTGCTGAATTCAGCATGTTAACTGCTATGGTCATGAGGTGGCTACTATACAAAAACATCCAGTGATGAGAACACAACACACTCTGCCCCTAATAGTCTGTCTTCTAGATTATGAAGGTTCTCTTTTCTGATGGTATGATCTGAATCAGGCTCTAGAAAAGACTGTGCCAGGGATACAAAGAGACCATCTAACATTCACTTATTTACTCAACAGTCATTTAGTGACTAAATGTTTTGGAAGGTTTTCTAATAATGCCAGGTCTTTGGGTTCAGACAGCTTATAGACTAATGGGGAGGACAGGCATGGAAATGAATAGTAGTTGTTTTATCATAATAAATCACTGATAAAATAATAATAAATAATGTATGGTTATATAGTGTTTTCAGGATACCAGTTACTATTCTAAATACTTTACATGTAACACATTTGATCTTTACAACAACCTTATAAGGTAGGTACTATTAGGTACTATTATTTCCATTTTACAGAGGAGAAAAAGGAGACATGGAAAGGTATAACTGCTTGGCCCAAGTGGCATAATAATTTGCCCAAGATCTATCATTTGTAAATGAAAGAGATAGGATCTGAATCCCAGTGGTTTGGCTCCAAAGTTCATCTCATTATCTATTATAGTGTAATGCCTCTCTGTGTATAACAAGGCTTATGTATAAATAGATTGTAAAAGACAAGGCATTGAGGAATTGCAACATATAAGGTAGAACAAAAGAGGCAAGATGCAGCTTATGGAGGACATACTTTGCTTTCTTGAAATGTAGAAATAGGATTCTTCATCCAAAAAGCCATATATATAGGAAATACTTTAAAACATATGATCATACATCTCCAGTCACATTATTGTCACTCTTCTCCTGGATCTTGGCACATCCACAAGTCCCTGCTAGGATGATATACCAGGTCACTACCATCCCAATATTCAGTCTCTCTCTTTCCTTTTCTTGCATTTGGAAAGCCTGTCTAGTTTGAGAGAAGAGTTCCCTTCTCCCTTTTGCTTTTCCAAGACACTCGTTATGTTTTCAAATCCGTTTCTCCATATTACTTCCAGGAAAATGATTGAAATCTCCCAAAGAGGGCAATTTATAAACAAATCCGGGAAGTCTTGCTGACTACCTCTGCTTTAATTCTTGCCACATAGCTTTCCCAAAGCAGTGATGCACCAAGCATTTCTCCCCATTGAAGTTGGGAAAAACACTTGGGGAAATAAAGATGAAAATAAGATAAATCAAAGACACAAGGAGCTTATAGTTTTCTTGTAGCAATGAGGAGCTCTTGAAAGGCTTTAAGCAGATGACTAATATAATTGCATTTGGGTATGGGAAGATAAATCTAAGGGTAGTACAAAAAAGATCATCCTAGAAGCAGGGAGATCACTAGTGAGGAAGCTCTTATAATCATTCAGGTCAGAAGTAGCTCATATACTATTAGTGGGTATGCTATTAGCAAATAAATGGTGCAAGAGATACAGTCAAGGATCATGATACTGACTTTCAAACAATTTATTTGTGAAGATTAAAATAATAATGGATTTACTGAACTCTTATTACATGCCAGGTTCTCTACTCAGTGCTTTACATCAAATAATTTTAAACATCTCGTTAGTGATTTTCATATTGATTATATGTTGAAATGCTAGTATTTTGGACATATTGAGTTAAACTATACTACCAAAATTAATTTTACTACTTCTATTTTTAGTGTAGTTTCTAGCCTAGGTGGCTTGCATCTGTGGCTTTCACTTCATTTCTATTGAATTGTACTAATCTAAAATATATAGCCCCATTCTCCTCCTACAGTTCATCTCTCCTTGGGTTCATTCCCCTGACAACAAGGAAGCTTTAATTCTATGAAGAAACAAAATAATAATAATTAAAAAACCCCACGTGTCCTCAATTGTTCCTCACCCATGAAGCAATTGCCCCATTTCTTTTTATTTATTGCCCAATTATTGAATAAGGAAGAGAAAGAATGTATTACTTTTATTGAGTCTTCAATGTAACATTATTGGGATGCTTCATTTGTTGCATCTCATTCTTACAACAACTACATAAGTTTTGTTAATCATCCCAATGTTCCATTCACACTGAACAAACTTAGGTTCTGAGAAATTAATGATTTTAAACAGGGTCTGACAAAAAACAGGTCTTTATAAAATGATGATGCCACAATTTGTTTTGATTCCAAAACCCTCCAAAGCCTGCCAGATCCATGATACTACTTCTTGGAGGAAGAAAATCTATTTTCTGCTCTCTCTCAATTTCTTGCAACCTACTCAGTTTTCTCTAAGTACAAATTTTGCTTTCCATTCCCTATTTTAATAATATAAATTTTTAGTTTTCATATCACTTGAGGCTATACTTTTACCAGAATTGATCACACCCCTGAATTTTTCTCCTTCTTTAACTCCAGAACATTCCTATCCCTTATAAGGGCAGTTATTGACTTGCCACCTATTGGTAATCATATACTCTTATTTATTTTTATTAAGACACTGATTACCTTATACTATAATTTGTTTAACTAGCTATCCTACTTAACATTGACCTGTTCATTATAATGCTTTGTATTTATTCTACTAATATCCTAGTCTCTTATATAGTACCTGAAAACATAGTAAGCATTTGATAAATGATTGAATTTATATAATGAATGAAAGGACATTCATACTCAATCAATATTACCTATGACCTTCCAAAATATGAAGAAAAAGGATGAGTCAAAAATATTCTATTGTTCTAAATTTGTATTATTAGGAGAATGGCGGAGATTTTAACAGGCAGGGAAGTTGAGGGGAAGGTTTTTCAAGACAGAAGATAATATTTGGTCTTGAATGTATTTCATTTGAGGTAATGATGAGATGTATAAGTGAGCATATAAGTCTGCCACAATCTGGATTCAGAAGTTCTGGTAACATACATATTTGGGTGGGTATCAAGGCATAAGAAGCCAAGAGCAATAGCTAAAAAATTCTGAATGTGCCTATTAACAAGCCTGGGTCTAAATAAGAATATCACCAGTTTTATTTCATGCAATGTTCACAGAAACTCTATGATATATATGTTATTGTACTCATTTTACAGAGGAAGAGAATTTAACATAAGTTATCCAAGGCCACTCAACTAATAAGTGATGGAGTCAGGATTTAAATCCAGTTTCATGTCTCCTGGACTGGCCCAAGTCACAATAGAGTATGAGATCTGAATCTGAACTAAGAAACAGAGGCTTGATCAATCCGTTTGTGTGCTACTTTTTTGGAACACTTTTGTTTATTTAAAGAATGAAAGAATAGACACAAAATTTCTTATTACTGTTCAGTTCTAATCATAGTTGCTAGAAGTAACCCCTTAATAATTTTCCTGAATATCTTTCCAAAGGTTTAACAACATATTTTTTCTTATTTGAAATTGTGAATTGAAATTTTTACTATGTCATACATATGTATGTGCCTCATTGTTCCCAGTGAATACATACATGTGTGTAAAACTTTATGTAACTTTTATAAAAGACACTTTTAAACTGCATGCTATCATAATTGATACCAGATAATCATTCATGTACATAAATCCTTGCACACTTTGTGTCTATAAGAAAAATTCTTAGAAGTTGCATTTCTAGGCCATATGATGTGAGTTTAAAGTTTTGGCAAATACTGCCAATTTATCTCCCCCCAAAACACGCATCAGTATGTGTTCCCAACATGAGTGGATGAAAATGCTCATTTCTGTAGGAATACTTTTAATGAGCTAGTTTATACTTAGATGATCATCTTGAGGATCACTGTATGCAGGGCCCCTTCCATGGAAAATTTTTGGAGAGGCCTCTATATTGAAAAAGAAAAGGGTCATAAAAAATCAGCATGCCATCCCCATTAGGACAGCCTCATCATGTGCTATTCTGGAAAGAAATATCCTGCAGGCCAGTAGGACCAATCTGTTTACTAGGCCACTCTTCTTGAACTAGGGCCAAGATACAATGCCCTGGATAAACCCTATAGGCTCAACTCCTAGCACTCCTAAGAGGTATTTGATTACCATGAAGGATAAAGTGTGAGAGAGTATCACAAAGGGGAGAAAGAGGGACCAATGCCCACACAGATCCTTGTCCCAGCTCAGGGCACTTTGGCCAGAAAGCATTAGTGCCCCCCAGCTGGCCCACTCACTAGGGAGAAAGAGACTTACAAAATTTTAAGGAAGCATTCTAAAGTGTTAAGTCTCCTGAAAAGTAGGGTGGGTCAGTATCCTTGTTACCCCAAAACTTGCTGGGATCAAAGGATGTTACTGGCTATGCCACTTAACAATGAAGATATGGAAATAAATTAATTCTTTGGAGGAAAAAATGTTAAAATAAACACTCTAAATTTAAAAAGTAGTTAAGAGAAATGTTTACAGATAGGTGAAACTGTCTGATAGACAATTATGGCCTGATATGCTAAAGTTACAGAGATCTAAATAAATCAAATAATACAAAGAACAAACTGATGGTTACCAGAGGGGAGGGAGTGGCGGGATGGGTATAAAGGGTGAAAGGGAGTGGGAGAGACAGGATTCCAGTTATGGAATGTGTAAGTCATGGGAATAAAAGGCACAGCATAGGGAATATAGTCAGTGATACTGTAATAGCAGTGTATGGTGACAGATGGTAGATACATTTGTGGTGAGCATAGCACAATGTATAGACTTGTTGAATCACTATGTTGTACACCTAAGAGTAACATATGTCAACTATACTCAAACAACAAAAGAATTTTTTTGAAAAGAAACAAATAAAAAACCAATAAAGAAGTAATTTAGGCCCTCTCCATTTCTTTTTAGAAAACATACACATTTCAAAAACACCTTTTCATAAATAGTTCTGCCTGCTTGCCTTACCTTTTATGAGGGGAATGGCAAGAAATTTTGATCTCATAGAGGGTGGAAAAATATCATGGAAGTTTGACTTGACAGGGATAAAGCCTCTATTATCGTCAGGTATATTATACTTATGATTGTCTATCTTACACCCAGGTATCATTAAAAGTTATGAAATACATTCCTTACAAACTTACTTTTCTCTTGCTCAGACACCCACAACTGAAGGCTAAGGCTCGGACAGGTGGGACGTGGGCACAGATATAGGTCCTCTCTGAAAAGTCTTCTTTTTCCCCCATTTTGTTATCCAGATTGAGGTTATATATTGAGAATAAGATTATATATTGAAAATTGATAGTTAATTTTGTATGTCATCCTGTCTGGGCCATGGTGGTCAGCTATTTGATCATACATTTCTCTAAATGCTATTCTGAAAGAGTTTTTTAGAGAAAACTGACATTGAAATCAGTGGACTTTGAGTAAATCTGATTATCCTCTGTTTCAGTCATTTCAGGGGGTTATAACAGAATACCACAGAGTAGGTGGCTTATAACCAACAGAATTCTATTTCACACAATTTTGGAGGCCAGAAGTCCAAGATCAGCCACGATGATGGGGTTGTGGTAAAGGCCCTCTTCTGGGTTGTGGACTGCCAATTTATCGTATCCCCACACGATAGAGATCAGAGTGAGGAAATGTGTTCTCAAGTCTCTTCTTATAAGGGTACCATCCCCATTGATGAGGGCTCCACCTTTGGGACCTAACCACCTCCCAAAGGCCCCACTTCCTAATACCACCACATTAGGGATTAGAGTTTCCACATATGAATTTTGGGAGGACACAAATATTCAGATCTTTGCACTCTCCATACTGTGTGTGTGGAGGCAAGACCTCATGCAAACAGTTGAAGGCCTTCATAGAGCCAAGACTCACCTTCCCTGAGCAAAACAGAATTTTGCCAGCAGCCTGCCTTTGGATTTGAACCGCACCTCTTCCCTGGTTCCCTAGTCGGCCATCTTACCCTGCAGACTGAGCTCACCAAGCCTTCACAACCATGTGAACTAAGAACTAACTCCTGAAAATAAATCTCCGTACATATGCACCTTCTATTGGTTCTGTTTCTGTGAAAAAGGCTAACTAGTACAAATCCTAATACTTTATTGAGCATCTGTGACCAGTACCTTTCTAATCCTTTTACAAGTATTGTAAAATTTAATCCTCACAACTAAGAGGTGGTTAGTTAGATAGTTGTTAATGCTGGCTCCACTTTACAGAAAAGGAGATATTCCCAGATTAGTTGCCCAAAATTGCACTGTTTGCAGCAGATTTGATATGCTAACTTAGGCAGTCTGATATTAGAGCCCATGAGCATAATGACTGCTCATCCCCTGCCAAAGCACAGGGCTTTAGAGGAGACACATTATCAAATTTCTTTAAAAAGAAGAAGAAGAAGAAGAAGAAGAAGAAGAAGAAGAAGAAGAAGAAGAAGAAGAAGAAGACAACACTGGTCAAGTAGAACAATTTTCTTATTACACTTACAAAATGCCAACTTGGGAAAATATGTATTTCTGTTGTTAATTAAGTAAAAGGAAAAGCAGGTTTGGTACTAGGACTGCAATCAGCCCCATTCAAGGCTGTAGAGTCCAGAGCCTGAATGGAATTGATTGCAGGCAAGACTCAACACTCATCAGACAATCAAATCCCTCCGTTTTTCCTTGACATTTTCTTATTTAACTGAACCGTAAGTGACATCTTCAGGGCAGATGATATTTCAAATTATTACTTTTTTCTCCTAGTTATGCCAGGTTGAATCATTGTTGCAGGCCAGCAAATGGGTCTCTACAACCTTGAAAAAGTAAATGACCTTATTGTAAGCTTTGACCTTGCTTGCAGCATCTTCCCTGTTGATTTGTTAGCTATGAGTGTGGTGTATTGTTTCAGTTGGACAAGGTCTTTGAAGCTCCACTTTTTGCCACCCTCCCCCCTCCCTAATGATTTCAAGCTGTTCAAAGAACTGCTTTGAAACATAGGCAGGAGTCGAATGTTTTATAGTAAAGCTGATTTAAAACAAGCCTCAAATAATGCTTGCTTTTAGGCATTTAGGGGGGTTATGAATAAATGGACAGTTCATGCTCCAAAATGTCCCCTTTGCTTGATCACTTAGAGATGGATTTGTCTTTCATTATGTATAGTGAAAAAAATAGGCTTCTGGAATTTATAACAAAGCAATAATGTAATACTTGCTTTACTAGGATTTAAAAGCAGAGAGCATGAGATTTTATAATATGCAAATAATTTCAGGGCAACTGTGATGCCAGCAAAAGAATGAAATCATTTCTTTATATTGATTTTTCTTTCAATGCAGGGAAGCCTAGAAGACAATATATTTGTTTCTTTAAAAGATACAATAAAATCAGAATTTAATTTGTGCAGATAGTCCCAAACAAATTGGGGCAATAGGGAAATCATTGTCATATTACTTTTATTAAACACTTACTAAATAACAACCATGTCTAACAAATGCCTTCAAAACAGATATACTATTGCCTAGATTTTGTTTATTAAAGCCTATCAGTTAGGTTTATATGTTATAGAAAGATGGCATTTCTATCAGTTCTACAATCTAGCTACTATTTCTCATACATTTATCAGTAGTTGTATATAACACAATGGGCACTCGATAATTATTTCTGGAATGAATTATGTTAGACAAAATCTAGAACATACATTTTTTTAAGCCACAGGAAAACAGAAGGTTCTCATCCTAGAGATACAATTGGAAAATTATATCTAGAAGCAGAGAAAAGAAAGAAACATTTTTTTAAAAATAGCTAATGTTCAGCATTAATCCCTAAATGATGTGTCCAGATTGCTTGAAAGGACTCTCAAAGATCATCTGGTAGTAGCTGAAGTTATTTTGCCAAAGAAAGAAGAAAGGGGATTTGGGCACATGATTATCTCTGTTATACTATAGTTTATTTTCTGTCGACCCTACCCCCCCTCCTCAGATAATCTTCATGAGAAGTCTGGCACATACTAAGTACACACTAAAGAGTTTTAGAAAGAGTGACTTAATGGTGAAAAGCACTTTTTTTTAATGATAGAATAAATAGATGATGCATAGATGTCACCAGGGAGCCAGCTTCTCTGCCATATAGTGAGTGCTTATCTGCAGTAGGAAAAAAGAGACCAAGGGACCAAGAAAAGCCAGATGAAGAAATGAAGCGAGAAAAGATAACCTTATATGTATTCTTGGATCTAAGCTTGTGTTAAAGTCAGACAATTTCTCAACTACCAAATTAAATGTATTAGAAAACCTATTTCATGCCTAAGTCCATTGATTTCAGTTTCTGTTTTCTATTAAGAGAAAAAAAAAAGAGTCCTTGTACTACATCCACCATTGCCCGATCAAGTTTCTTTCCCTCTCCTGAAATTAACACCAGTTTTTCTGTTTCAGTACATTATGAATACAAGGATCCTTGCTGTTTACAAGTAAATCCAGCTTTTTCCTTCTAAGCATGATGGACTGGAAATTTTAACAAAAATTAAATATAAGAGAAAAGAAAAGGGAACGTCTTTACCATTTTATCTTTGTAGGTTTTGTTGAAAGCCCTGAACATACAGGAATGTGTTAATTGGCATGGCGGCTAGCTACTACAATATATAATGTGATTTAAAAAGAGACAAGGAAAAATCTGGATGGGATCCAAGTTCAAATTTCAGAAGAGGGACTGCTTGGAATTAAATCTCCAAGACCGTGTCTTTGAGACTTCAGTTTTGTCTCCTGGTAAAAGGACCTGAATGTTTTCAGATCCTATTTGATCCTGTCCTAGTTGTGACAATGAAAAAAAAAATTTAAAGCAAAGAAAGAAAAGAAAGGGAAGTTCCAACCAGATAAAACGCTACTCTTGATAATAGTGTCCAATAAACTTTGTACACTCTGAGTCCCTCCGTAAATATGTCAGCACTTCAGCTTTTTGTTTTTCCACCAACCACAAGCACCAAGGAAATAAAACATTTGGAAGAAATGAATATGCTATATAAATCGAAAGATATACTGTATGTATCTGAACAAAGGACTTGTAGTGCACCATTTTATTGAACTCTTATTTCATTTCAAAAGCTGAGAGGAAAAGAGGACTGCTGCAGATGTATCAAGTGTGTGGGCTTTAATATTTACTTTAGTCATAAAGAGCAAGTGACATGCTGAGGACTCACTAGCATAGTGGAAACTCAGGTTGTCAGTACCAGAAAATGAAATTTTTATTTATGGAACTTGTAAGCTCTAGAAATGATGCGTATTATTTTTCTGTTTCTGCTGATTTATAGGTTAAATGAATTAGTAGTCGCTAAATTGCAGCTTCATATTTTTTCTTCTTAGAAGCCAAGATTTAAAAAACGTCTAGATGGAAAGTTTTTCAAGAGACAAGAGATAAACTGATTAAAATGCTAAAAATTTCCTTGGAAGAAAATAACAATCACCATGAATGCAGACTTGCAGAGATATAGCTCTTATGCTTTAGTTTTCCACATGATGAATATTAGTCCTTTTCACATGTAACATGTGAAATAAATATATTTTATTTGTGAAAATAGCATCTATTTTATGAGTCTTTTGAGTTTAAAATGATGTTCCTAGCTTGTAATGTCTATATTATCTCCATTTTAAAATGGATAATTTGAATTTTAGATTATTATACAATTTGTTGAAACAAGAGAATAAGAGACAAAGCCAAGTCCGTGTTTCTGCTTTTTTTTCTTTTTAAGATTTTACTTATTTATTCATAAGAGACACAGAGAGAGAGAGGCAGAGACATAGGCAGAGGGAGAAGCAGGCTCCCTGTGAGGAGCCTGATGTGGGACTCCATCCCTGGACCCTGGGATCACGACCTGAGCCAAAGATACATGCTCAACCACTGAGCCACCCAGGTGCCTCTATGCTTCTGCTTTTTTATTTGAAGTTCTTTTTTTTTTTTTTAAACCATTCTGGCTTATACTTTATTTGTACAAAATGAGCATCTGAAAAAAACCTTAATAACTCATGTTCATGTTACTGAAAAACATGAAAAAACACCAACAACTTATTTAAATTGTTAATTGTAGATATTTGTTAGTCTCCTCATTTAATATTTTTTAACAAGGAGTTTGAGGATAATAATGTTTTTTCTCTTTCAGTTAATTTTCTAATGGGAGAGTGGGGTAAGAGGCTATGCTATATGCTATGCACTAAGAGATTGGAGAGTCAGTGGTGAGTAAGACAATCAGATTTTTTTCTTCATAGAGTATACTGATTAGAGGAGGCAATAATACATAAGTAAAAAATCAGATAATATCTTTACCAATTATAATAAGTACCAAGAAAAATGATCTCAAGAATGGGATTAGTTCTCTTGAAACAGAGACCAAAAGAAGGTTTTCAACTCTTGCTGCCATGTGAAAATACAAAGAAGTTTGTGACTCAAAAGAGGATCCTCACCTGATCATGCTGGCATCTTAATCTTGGGCTTCCAGGCTCCAGAAAAGTGAGAAATAAAGTTCTGTTGTTTATGCCTCCCAGGCTGTGGTATTTTGTTATAGCAGTTTGAACAGATTAAGATACTGGCCTTTTAGGATATGATGGTATGTTGGAGTTTATTCTAAGAGTAAAAAAAAGGAAAAGTAATACAATATTCTCACCCCCCAAAAAAATTTATAAATAAAAGTTAAATGATATTAAACAGGGAAATGATAGGATATGCTTTGATTTAAAAGTCATTTTGAAGATGTGCATCACAAGAATGTTAATATATGTAATAGAACTGTACACTTAAAAATAATTAAGATGATGAAAAATATTTTGCCTTCTGAAAAAATTGTTTAAATACAGAAAATATTGCACTACTTAACATCACTCTACTGCTTTGAGAAGAGACTCTGGGAGAGAATGAGTAGAAGCAGGGAGACATGTTTTGGCAGTGACCCCAAAAAGAAATAATAGAGAGTTGGATTGTGTGAGGACAATAAGAATGACAGAAGTAGATGGTGCCTTGGTGGTGGGGGGTGGGGAGGAGAAACCAAAAAGATATCTGATCAATGGATATAAGATATCTTGAAAATGAAAGATATTTGAGAAACGAATGAGAAGAAAGGTGGGGAATCAAAATTATCCTTTATTCAAAGTATCATTGTCAAAAAGAATAAAAAATCGTGGGATGGTCAGATGACTGTCAGAGATCAAAGAAAACTAAAGACATGATTAACAGTCATCCTGATTTGAATACTAGTTAATACCAGATCAAAAAGCCAAAGGAACAGGATTTCCAGCAATAGTAAGAAATTGGCAACTGTTCTCCCACAAAAAGCCTCTAACTTGATTCAGTTATAAAACAACCATTTCTGGGTTCTGAAAATCAACCAAAAACAATTGGGAAATATTTATTTATGAAAAATTCCTAAAAAAAATTCTGAACTTTGAGAAAGAAAAGTGGGAGTCTGTGCTTTCTTGCCTGGGGTTACTGCCATCCCCTCCTATCACCCCCAGCTCAGATGGTGCTGTGGTTCTACCAGGGTGGGGATGAGCTGTTGGTGGAGGCTGGTTTGATTTCTGCTAAAGGGAGAAAAATCAAGGAGACTTGTAGGAAAATTTTAGTAGTAGACAAAAGCAAACAGCACATAGTTCTGCAATCCAGAGGTTTTGGAATTGGTTGAGGTTGGTAGTAGATCAGGGTATAGACATAAATTTAATATAAAGATATGGAAAATTAAAGCAGCATGGAGGAGCTAGATAGGCAGTCCACACGTTCCCTAGCTGACTGTGTGCATATTCAGAGGAGACCTGACAAGGCCCAAACTCCTATACATCCTTAATAACTGGGAATCTTCACACGTATATGGAAAACACAACAAGGGGCTAGAAAACTATGCTCTCTGACCCACACGCAGATTCATTGGCAGAAGGTAGAAAGCTAACAGGCTCAAAGTGTTTGAGTTCAACCTCTGACTAAACATCGGTTACCTATGCAAATTTGAAGATATAGAGGCTACTCCTAAGAATCCAGGCTAAAAAATAAAATTAATGGCAACATCAAATACTGGCAAGGATACAAAGCAACAGGAACTCTCATTCATTGCTGGTGGGAATGCAAAATGGTACAGCCACTTTAGAAAACAATTTAGCAGTTTCTTAAAAAATTAAACATACTCTTACCATACAATCCAGCAATCATCTTCCTTGGTATTTACTCAAAGGAGTTGAAAACATATGTTGACACAAAAACCTCATAATGAATGCTCATAACTGCTTTATTCATAACTATCAAAACTTGGAAGTCACCAACATGTCCTTCAGTAGGTGAACGGATGATAAATGATCTGTGATCCATTTAGACAATGAAATATATTCGATGCTAAAAAGAAATCAGCCATCAAGTCTTAAAAAAAACTTGGAGGAAACTTAAGAGCATATTACTAAGTTAAAGAGGTCAATCCAAAAAAGATTCATACTGTATAATTTCAACTATTTAACACTCTGGTAACGCCAAAATTATAGAGACAATGAAAGGATAAGTGGCTCCAGGGGTTGGAGGGAAGAGGAGAGATGAATAGATGGAGCACAAAGGATGTTTAGGCAGTGGAAATACTTTATGTGATATTATAATGATGGATATATATATATATATATATATATATACACATATATATATATCACTGTATTTTGTCCAAACTCATAGAATGCACATTCAGAGTGAATCATAATGTAAACTTTGTTATTTAACCATAATATAAAGTTATTATTTGAAGTAATGTTAGCAAAGGAAACATAAGATTTGTACACTGAAATCTACAAAACATTGTTAAGAGAAATTACTGAAAGTCTAAATAAATGCAGAGATTTTCTATGTTCATGGAGTAGAAGATTCAATATTGTTAAGATGGAAATTCTCACCAAATTAATAAATTCAATGTAATCTCTATCAAAAGCTCAACAAATGTATTTTATAAAAATTGATGAGCTGATTCTACAATTTTTATGGAAATATATACAATTTTAGAAGAAATAATTTTGAAGAACAAATTTGAAGGTCAAACACAACCCACTTTCAAAATTTACCATAAAGCTATACCAATCAAGAGTGTGTGATATTGGCATAAAGACAGACATATCAATCAATAGAATAGAATTTAGAGACCAAGAATAAACACATTTGTGGTCAATCAATTGATTTCTTTTTTTTAAGATTTTATTTATTTATTTGAGAGAGAGAGAAAGTGAGAGACATAGGGGGAGGAGCCAAGAGAGGGGAGAAGCGGACTCCTGGCAGAGCAGGGAGCCTGATGTAGGACTCATCTCAGGGTCCTGGGATTGCAACCCAAACTGAAGACAGACACTTAACTGACTGAGCTACCCAGGTGCCTCTGTGGTCAACTGATTTCAACAAAAGGCAATTAAATGTAAAAAGGACTAGCATTATTTATTTTTTGTTTTTCAATTTTGTTCTTTTTCACAACTATTTAATATTTATGCATGGTGTGAGATGAATCTAAGGTCATTTCCCCCCTTAACGCACACCATGCATAAATACTAATTCAAAGTGTATGACTGACTTACATGTAAGAGGTAAAACTATAGAACTTTAGGAAGAAAATTTAGTTGACAATTTTGTGACTTTGTGTTAGGTCAAGATTTCTTGGATATGACAGTGAACATGACTTCTAGGGAAAAAATAGAAAATATGGACTTCATCAAAATTAAGAAAATAAACACAAGCCACAGGTTGAGAAAAATATGTGAAGTCACATATCTGAGAAAAGATTTGTACATACAATATAAAGTAAATAAAAAATAAATTTATTAGAAAATAAAATAAAATATAAAGTACTTTTATACTTTAATAGTTTTATAATGTAAAAATCAATTTAACATGAGCAAAATATTTGAATATACATTTACCAAAGGTAATATAAATGGCTAATTATCACATGAAAAGATGCCCAATATAATTAGTCTTTAGGGAAGTAGAAATTGAAATCATAATAAGATACCACTAGGTATCCATTCAAATTACTACATTCAAAAGAACAAGAATTCAAGAGGATATGGAGAAATTAGATTTCTAGTGAGACTGTACATTCATGCAATGGAATATAACCAGGCAATAAAAATGAATAAACTAATGGTTCATGTAACAACATGGATGTACCTTAAAAGCATTATGCTAAGTGAAAAAAGCCAGGCACAAAAGACTACAAAGTTTATGATTCCATTTAATGAAAGCAAATATATAAAAACTGAAATCAGATTAATGGTCATTTGGTGCTGGGGTGGGAACAAGGATTGACTGACTGCAAACACATATGAGGGTATGTTTTAAGGTGATGGAAATGTTCTAAAACTGGAACACAATGATGGTTGTACAACTCTAAAAAACTAGTAAAAGGCATCAAATTGTCTATTTACAATGGGTGGTTGTTATGGTATAAAAATTGAACCTTATTTTTAAAACAAAGAGCTAAAAAGGACAGCTTGGGATCTCTAAGAAAATTTTGATATGAATTTACATTAGTTAATATTATCCTATCAATGGTAAATTCCTCACACTTTTGTGGGCAAATATTCTCATTCTTGTTCACAATATTTACAGGCAAACTGTGATGATTACAGCTTATTTTAAAAGGGTTTAGTCAAAATGAAAAGGAATATAAATAGAAAGTAGTTGTTGGAAGTATATATTAACCATTCTGTGTTTATTAGAAAAGTTCTGTAGTTTTTAATTTTTTCAAGAGAAAGAGTTGGGAGGTACTTCTAGGTTTGGTTGTTGTTTTCACCTACATTGAGATGGGGAAGACTAGAGTGGGGAGGTGGAGTGTGAAGCAGGAGAGAAAAGTGTTTTCTTTCGGACAAGTTTCAGAGGCCACACAACATCCAAATGCTCAAGGATGAAATAGAAAGAAAGGATTTTGAACTCCTGAGTATTCAAGCCTTGATACTGTGAGGATCACCTACCTGGAATATAGATCCACATGAGGTGGGAGCTGTGAACTGTGCCTATACCACTGAGTCACTGCCTGTAATTAAAAAGAGAAAAAATATCTTTTGGGTTTGACAACAGGAAGATCGTTAATGACATTAATTAGGGCCATTTCAGGAGAATGAGTAAGACAGGAGCTAGCATGGGCTTAAGAGTGATGAGTGAGGAATCCCTGGGTGGCGCAGCAGTTTGGCGCCTGCCTTTGGCCCAGGGCGCGATCCTGGAGACCCGGGATCGAATCCCACATCGGGTTCCCGGGCATGGAGCCTGCTTCTCCCTCTGCCTGTGTCTCTGCCTCTCTCTCTCTCTCTCTCTCTCTCTCTCAATGTGTGCCTATCATAAATAAAAAATTTTAAAAAAAGGGATCCCTGGGTGGCGCAGTGGTTTGCCGCCTGCCTTTGGCCCAGGGCGCAATCCTGGAGACCCGGGATTGGATCCCACATCAGGCTCCCGGTGCATGGAGCCTGCTTCTCCCTCTGCCTGTGTCTCTGCCTCTCTCTCTCTCTGTGACTATCATAAAAAAAAAAAAAAAAATTAAAAAAAAAAAGAGTGATGAGTGAATAGGAGGTGAGGCCAATAGGAGGTGAGGCCATTGGCACACACAACACTTAGAAAGTGCATCTCAGAAAAGACACATAAAAATAATCTGATATCAAAAAAATAATCACCATCTGAAGGAAGATTGGAAGAGAAGGAGATATGATTTTTATATTTCTTATATATGAGTTTGATTTTAATGTGAGGTACTAGGACATGGCTTTTAGAGGATCACAAGGAGAGAGAAAGAAGGGGAAAGAGAGTGTGAAGGAGAGGAAGAGAGAGAGAAAAAATGGACGAGAATTCACCTGTGGCTCCCCTGTCGCTAGTGAGGAGGAGGTATCTTTATTCTATGGGTACTTTAATATCCGAAGAGTGTGGTCCAAATACATTTTCTTTGAACTCCACCTAAGTTCAATGCAAGTCTCTGAATATTTTCCAATATCTTCCGGAAGATGGGCATATTTTATAAGGAAAACCTTATATTTTTTTCCTAGTTATATTTTTACTACATTTAGGCTTAACTGATTTGGTTATCCAGGTCATTCCTCCTCCTGGTATCCACTGTTTTGTCTAAATCAAGAAACTCTGTGTTCATTTTTGTGATTTACTCATATATATACATACACAGAGAGAAAATAGCATATGTACAAAAATGCTTTGGGGTTGCAACAGACTTTACTGAAACTACGACAGTGATACAACATTCAAATAACTTAAAATTGAACGTAACTCTTTTTAATGCTTCTTTACCTTTCTCCTCTGGTCCTCCCTTTTCTGCTCGTTATCATAAAGAAGTACCACTCACTTTTTATTTTATCCATTTTTATCATCTCTTTCCAACCAATGCTCCCAAGTACTCATTTTCCAATTCAAATTGACTTGCTATCATGTTTCACTGAACAAAAACAATTTGTTCCATAATCAAGTTATGACATTCTCTGTAAAGACCATTTTTTTCAGCCCTCCAACAAAAGTTGATATTCCTTCTTCTAGCCACAGTGGTGTATCTACCCACTCTCATGCAAAGTAATTTAATGCCAAATAGATTTGGCCTTGGTAAACCACCACAGTTTTCTCTGTAAGAGGGACTTTTGAAGATTGGCCAAAATCTTCAGTCTATGTAAAATGCAGGTGCGTGTTAATAGCCATTATAATAAACTGGGAACCCTGTTAAGAAGTCTATATTCCAGCTCGCTCTTTAATTCCAAATGCAATTCAGTGTCTTCATTTATCCATTAAATAATGCCATAACATATTACACGAAAGATAAGCCAATATTTTCCTCTGTTTCTAAGCAAAGTTTTCAAAAACTGTGCCTTCTTCCAATTTTGCTTTGTGGAAGGACTTTCAGAACACGGAGCAAGTGGTTTCTGGAGATTTGATAGAGAAAGCCGATGGTGGTTTCATATTCCGGGGTATGACCTTTTAGTGTTTTCCTTTTCCCTTCTTACTGACATAGCTCCCAAATTTTGTTTCACGCAACTTTCAAATTTATACGTACAATTAATGTATGCATTGTTTGGTAAAAGCATGTTATTAAGTATAACATTGTTTTTAACTGTTTTAGGTTTCATAAGAAATTCTGCTCTCTCTTGCTCTTCTCAAATAAATAAATATATATTTTTTAAAGTTAATAAAAGAGGGACACCTGGGTAGTTGAGCATCTGCCTTTGGCTCAGGACGTGATCCTGGGGTCCTGAAATTGAGTCCTGCATCAGGCTCTCCACAGGGAACCTGCTTCTCCCTCGGCCTATGTCTCTGCCTCTCTCTGAGTCTGTCATGAATAAATAAATAAAATATTTTAAATAAATAAATAGCTAATAAAAATATTCTTGAGTGGAAGCGTTCTTGTTAGTAGGAGATAAAAGTAGGCAACACTCATCTAAGCAAAAAGAATTAAGCTTCTGTATGTCTATGTGTTTAACAGCATTCACATTAATAAGGGCTGGATGACTTTTACTAAAACCAATGGCATATAAAGATGGTTGCCTTAATATATCAGTTCTGTGGCACAGGAGGGACTCACATTAAGAGTTTCTACAAGTTTTAGGTTTTTTCCTCCTCTTATACAGAATAAGATAGCACATCACTTAAAAGTTTTTAGCAAGCTAACGTTTGAAATGTACATCCATTTTAAATTTTGCTCTAACCTAATTGCTGTAACTCCAAATATGTATTATTTCAGAGCAATCTATTCTCTTTTTTTACTGTGCCTGTTATACTTTGATGACAAATATACAAAGCTAAAAATTTTTAAATAATAATTTCAAGAGGCCAAAGACAGTTGAAAGAAAAAAATAAGAGCAATGAGAGTTGAAAAGCTCAATTAAGGGCAAACGAAACTGATGTTCAGCATGAGGACAATTTGTCAGGCACACGTGGGGAAACGCACATGTTCTCAGAGATAACGAGGACTGGCTGCAAAATTCCCAGAATGATTGAGCACCAAAAGAAACCATTGGTCACCTTTCGGAGCCACTGAAAACAAAATTCAAGATTTCCAATACGGCAAGTGACCACACTTAAAGGAAACTGACACCAAAGTACAGCATGAAGTCTGCTAAGCTGCTGCTGATGCAAAACATGCCATGTGTTAAGGTGCCAGAGAAAACAAAGTTACAAATATGGGCCCAAACTCCCATTTGGTATGGAATTTATCATTAGCTTAGTATCTGAATTCATCATTTTCATTTTGTCTTGAAACAGAAACATATGCCTAAATCAGGAGTTAATAAACTTTTTCCATACAAGTCCAGATAGTAAATGCTTTAGGATTTGCAGGCCATATAGTTTCTGTCAATGGCTGTGTTGTAATAAAATTTTGAACACTAAAATTTGAATTGCAGATATATTTTTCCCATTTCATGAAACATTCTTTGGATTTCTCCAACCATTTAAGATTTATTTTTATTTATTTATGATAGACATAGAGAGAGAGAGAGAGAGAGGCAGAGACACAGGCAGAGGGAGAAGCAGGCTCCACGCTGGGATCGCGCCCTGGGCCAAAGGCAGGCACGAAACCACTGAGCCACCCAGGGATCCCCTCTCCAACCATTTAAAAATGTGAAAGACATTCTTAGTTCTTAGCCAACCAGTGATGGGCTGGATTTAGTTCTTAGCCACTTAGAAAACCAGTGATGGGCTGGATTTAACCTGTGGACCATAGGACAGAAAGGTTATTATATTGATCCAGCTACAGAGTACATCAGTTTAGCTTTTGCAACTTAATAAACCACTCCAGAACTTCAATGGCTGGAAAAAAAAAATCTCCATTTATTGTTCATGGTTTTGAGGGTCAGTAATTGGGACTAGATTCAGGTACCTAGTTCTGATCTGAGCCAAGTTTGACTGTTCATAGTTGGGTTTACCATATGTCTGAGACCTTATCTGGGAATATTGTTGGATTATGATAGACTTGTCTAGGGAAGCTGCAACTATTAGAGCTTCTCTCGATGTGGTCCCTCATTGTTCAGCAGGATCCCCACACTTGTTCACAGGGCAGTTAAAGGGTTCCAGTAACATGAGAGCAAAAGCTGCAAAGGCATTTTAGGCCAAGGCTTAAAAGACATAAATGTCATTTCTACTGCATTCTCTTGATCAAACACAAGTCACAAAACTAGCCCCAATTTGAGGAGTAAGGAAATAAATTTTCTTAAAAGGTGTAGCTGCAAAGGGTCATGGCCATTTTTATAACCTACCACACTCCAAAGGCCTAGAAATAGTTATTATCAGAGTAATATGTGAAATTAAGGCAATTAAAATAATACTTTAGAGTCTATCACAACAGATTCCAATGGTATAAAATAAAGAGGATTCGCATTTGTCCTCCCAAAACCAATACCATGAATTCTTTGGAATTATCCATTTGCTTTTAAATGTCTTTCATTCTGAATTTCCATTTTGTATGACCTTTACTTCATCATAAACTTAGTTCTTCAAATTACAGGTGTTGATGTGCAATTGATCTGCTTTCCTTATGGACATGTCTGCATTAAGTGCTTCAAAGTAAATAGGAGCAAATATGTTTTTATTACTTCAAATAGTAAAATGACAAAATTTTATATAGAAAGGGTTTATTAGAAGGATGAAAAATTAAAACAACTCTGTGTTATAAAAATGGTAAAAATCATTAGAACATTAACCTTCATTTATTTTTTGCATTTTATTATGTTATTTAACAGTAGTTAAGATTTACCCCAACCAATGACAAGTACTACAGCTAAGATTTTAGTTTCTGTTTTTTTTTAAATTATTAATATAAGTGATTCATATTCTAAGCAAGATTTCTCTTCAGGGAAATGTAATTTGAACATGAGAATCCTGAGGTTGAGGTATTAATATAAAGACACAGATTTTTCTTCCTTGTTTTTGTAATTTGTATATGAATGCCACAATACATACAACCAAACCTACATAAGAAGCTAAACTTGCCCTACTAAGGAATAATTCCAATCTTTTCTCCCCATAGGCAATAATCTGTTACTGGGTTTGCCATGCAATTAAATGTTTTTGCTAAAAATTCTCTCACTAAAACCATAAGGTTACATAGTTTGTTATAACAAATTCTTGAAAATCTGTGTTTCTTGAGAGGAATCATCATTTAAAAAGCTATAAAATAAGAGTTTTTAAAAAATATATAAATTAAACTTGGATGGGCAAATGATCAAAGATACCCAGTCAAGCATTTGTGCACATTTCAAAATACATATGGGCGTCAACTAGCCAGAAAAATGTATTCTTAGAATGACATTATAAAGGTTACTTTTACTTTATTGCTGATATTTACATTTTTAATATTGCAAAATTTACTTGCTCATATTATTATTAAAGAGCATTCTGATAATCTATTACAGTGCAACATACAATCCCTCAAATGAGTGGCATTTATTTTACTCACAAATCTGCAATTTGGGCAGGGTATGGCAGTGACAGATTATTGACTCTACTTGACTGACTTGGCATCAGTTGGAGTCATTTGTAGGCTGGGCTTAGAATCAGCAAAAGGATGGCTAACTCACATACCTGGTAGTTAATACTAGTTGTCAGGTCTGATCTAAGATCAGGTTATCAGCCAAACACCTACTGTGGACCCCAAAAAGATGTCCACATCCTAATCCCTGGAACTTGTAAATATCTTAGGTTATATGAGTATTTGTGTCCTCTCAAAATGTATATGAAACCTAAATCCTCAGTGTGATTGTATTTGGAAATGGGACCTTGGGGAGGTGATTAAGTCAGGAGGATGGAGCCTTCCTAAATGGGAGTAGTGGAAAATGGGAATAGTCTCTTATAAAAAGACAATAAAGAAATGTACCATGTGAGGATACAGCAAGAAGATACCAACTATAAGCCAGGCTGGCACTCTGACCTCAAACTCCCGGTCTCCAGAACTGTGAGAAATGCATGTGTGTTGTTTAAGCCATCCAACCTATATATCCTGTTACATATAATATCCTGTCATAGCAGCCTGAACCAACTAAGACACATGGCAAAAGTAATTAAAGTTGCAGATGCAATTATGGTTGCTAGTCAGCTGACCCTAAAGTATCTAGGTGAGCAGTATGTAATTGCATGAGTCCTTAAAATGAACGATAAAAAGGCAAGAGAGTTATTTTCCTGAATCAGTCAAGAAAGTGATGCCACATGAAATAACTTCCCTGCCATTAATGGCTTTGGTGATGGAGGAAGCAGACCAGGAGACAAGGAATATGGGGCAGCTTCTGGAAGCTGGAAAAACAAGAGCCTCCAGAAAGGACAAAGCCCTGCTGACACCTTCATCTTAGCACAGTGAATCCCATTTCAGACTTCCAACCCACAGAACTAGAAGATAATAAATATATGTTGTTTGAAGCCATGAAATCTGTGGTAATTTGTCACAGCATCAGTGGGAAAAAAAATACGCCTACAGAGGCCTCACCATGTGACCTGGTCTTCCTCACTATATGGTGGATGGGTCCGAAAGGCAAGATTTCTGAGAGATAGGGACAAGTAGAGGTTGTACCATATTTTTATGTCCTTGCTTCCTATATCACACAGCTCACTTATGCCACTATTCATCAAGGCAGTATCTCACTCAAATTCAGTAACAGGGAACAAGAACCAGTCCTGGAAGGGTACCCAGGGCCAAAAATACTGCAATAGCCATTTCTTAATACAGTATTTCAAAAACATTTCATCTGTTACTCAGGCTCATAAATTAACTTCCATAATCTGAGTAATCCCAAGAAACACTATCTTTAGATGTAGCTGAATGAAAAGTCTCATATATCTTGCAACCAAGAGTCTCTCCTATCTCCAAATTTCTTTCCCTTGTACCAAGTGGATGATGCCTAAAAACTTGCCATGACAAATTAAGTCTATAAAGAAAAGTGTGGTATGTGTGGTAAGCAAAATTATCAGGTGGCATAAATCCACTGCCATAGTCACTGATTGCTACCACCACAGTCAAAGTGACTTCTGGGGGTGAACTAGATAATCAGATGGTATAAATTCACCTCAATACCAATAAGTCTCCATCATACTCATAGTTAAGTGTCAGGGAAGCCACCTGTGCCGCACTGAGGATACATGATGATTGAAACCATCAGCAGCCCTCACTCATTTTCATTATCTAGACACTCGGTGTTGTTCTCTGCCCTTGGGAATCTGATTCAGAAGTCTCAGATGCTCCGTTCTGCGTCCTACCTCTCCTCTGGCATTTCTGGTCTGTGCCTCTTATGGAGTTCTGCTTTTATTCTAGAAGCCATGATGTTACTGCCATTTTCAACTTGTCCTTTTTTTTCCCTATCACCCACAGAATTTTTTTTTTTTGCACTGCAAAATATATCTCAACTGTAGTGATATCTAAACATAACAGGGATCTATGTTTCCACCACTTGATTTAAAAGACATGAATCTTTCTTTATTCTTCCTTCAAATCACTTTAAATAAGCAATAAAATGAAGATGTTCAGCTAAAGTCTTTCGTCCTTTCCCTGCCTCTTTTCTTCACTATTCTGAAGTTGATTTTCATCATCTGCATGCATGGTTATCATATTTTGCTTATATATATACACTATTTTTGGCTTAATAAATTTATTTAAAAACAAAAAAATAAGTAAATAAAAGTATGATGACATTTGAACACAGCAAATATTCTGTGTTTCATGAATGGCCAAAGCTTGGGAAATGTTTTTCTAAGATAGCTGTCTTCAGGAGATTGTAGAAAAATTAGCCACAGACAGCTATTTATCATCTTAAAGTGGTCACAACCTCTCAGTCTTGTCCCTCTATTACAAGCATACCAGTCAATGATCACCGATCTGTAACTCTTCCCTGGTAATTGTAAACACAACCCTTTTCCAACACCATGTTCCACTAAACTACTACTAATGTGCAATATTTGATGTGGAAGTAAAAATCTATTTGCCACTCTTAACATGAACTTGTTTTTCAGTACCATGCCTGAGAAAAGATTTAATGTAGAAATGGGGGGGCACAGCAGGAAAGTAGAATAGAGTCTGCAGTTACCAGCCACAGGCAGGCAGAGGCACAGTGAGGGGGCTGGGTGTTCAAGGCAAGAGTTTAGTATGAAAGCATGAAGAGAGAGGTAAGTCTGACATAAATCTAGCAAGTAGCTTTCCTGCTTCTCATCATCTAAAGGCTTGCTATTTTTCATAGGCTGAAGTCCAAACTCTAGCAGACAGTCCAGGCCTCCATGGGCTACCTGCTCATCCATCCACCTTCAGCAGCTACCAATATGCCTGTTCTCTCATATACAATATTCCTTCTCATTGCTAGATACTTGACTTTCCACAACATTCTTTGTATGCTTACATCTGCAAGACTTAACATGGTATCTCTTTGTATAGAATCCTGTTTAGATATTTATTTTGCTCTTTCCCCATATCATCTCATTCTATTCTCTACCTAGTAAAGTCTAGTTGTTTAAGACTTAGCCTAGATATTAGGCTATAGGAAACACCACATCCATTCCCTCATATCATTTTCCATAGCACTTTGCTCGTTCCTGTGGTTGGGCAACTCTCATGTTGTGTGGCTGTTATCCATCTGTTGGTTAACAGACTAGTTCTAATGACTAGTTCTAATCTCCATGACCTAGAATTGTTCATAGCAATAAATGTGTTTTGAATCAATATTTATCACAGTTTCATCTGGGGAAGACCCTACATTGATATGGCAAATGCTTTATCAATGACAAGAAATATTTTTGATTTTAGAATTATATGTATAGCCCCTCTTCTCCCCTGTGCTTTGCCAGTGAAGCTGCAGAATAAAAATCAGGCTTTCTACTCAGGATCTAATATAAGAAATCACAAGTGGGCATATTAACTTTTATGAATGATGAGATCATATATAGCAAAGATATCTGAAATATGGCAGCAAACAGAATAAACATCTCTGCATCTTAAGATAGAAGAACCATCATCTGAAAAGAATGATTTCAGAAATAAATGAGATAGTCACTGAATTAGGTTGATTTATACATCTGGAAGATTACATGTTTCTTAGTGCAGATATCAAGTAACAGTTCAAGAGGTTAACTTTTTAATTTGATTTGGGTTTGGTTAAGGTTTTAATGATTAAGAATAGTTGTGTAGGATTAAAACTCATTTTTTTCTTTAAACTTTTCTGCTTTTTGAATGTGAATCTATAGCATCAATCATGTCTTGCAAATAACAGGCTCCTGGTAAGTATCTGTTGGAAAGGCGGATGAATAAATAGATGTTTCTGTTAACCTAGGTGTGTTATCTCAAAAAACTAGAGTGTAAAATCTTTAAATTTATTTCTTTATCCTGAACATCAAATTTACAGCTATAGACCTCACATAGAATTTCTTTTTTAAAAAACATTTTATTTACTTATTCATGAGAGACACACAGAGAGAGGCAGAGACATAGGCAGAGGGAGAAGCAGGCTCCCTGCGGGGAGCCTGATACAGGGGTCAAACCCAGGACCCCAGGAACTCCACCTGAGCTGAAGGCAGACGCTCAACCACTGAGCCACCCAGGTGCCCCTCACTTAGAATTTCTAACATTATTTTCACAGACCCAGTCCTTGGGTCCTCTGAAGTATATTAAGTGTTTAATCATAAGCTATTTTCAAACTACTTTTATTTATCTTCAATTTTTCTCAGTAACTAATTATGAGTAGGCACATTTCAGAATGTACATTATGACCCACCGACCATTAACTTTTTATCTTTAATGTTCATTTCCTTAGATAAAAACACATTTAATTACCCTAAGATATTTAAAGTCTATAGCATTCAAAATACCTGTCTCTGAATTGAAGTTAAATACAATTCAGACAGAGAAAGGCAAAGAAATCTGATAGGAATGGAGATAAAAACAAAATAAAGCAAAACACATATATGACTAAAAGCAATTGTGTCAAAATGTTAATAATTGCCATTGAGTTGTGAAAGTAAGGTCAGTTCTTTCTTCTGTTTTCTTTTTTTCTAATTGTCTAGAGTTTGCATGTATTCATTTCATAGTCTTAAAACATTAACATTTTGTAATTAATTTGAATTTATTTAGGACAAGTCCATCCTGAAATTAATTCAATATAATGGTAAGAGTAAAGTGAACACACTGATACCTTTCATGGCTGAATCTTCCCACTCAGATGTGCTCCCGATGTCATTCATGACCTCATGTAGAAGGTAAGAAATTTTAGATAATCTCCTACGACCAGTATCACTCTTGGAGACTTGATTTAGCTGGGATGTAGACTTCTATGATTTTTGTCTTAAATTTTGCTAATCTAGGATTACCCTTACTAAAGACCACTTGGAATGATCATTTGGTCTGATAATTAACAGTTCCCCTTCCTAAAATTAGGCAGATTAGACATAATCCGTACAATAGTCTGCACTGGCTAGCCATTTTCTCCCATGCGCATTTCTGAAAGTGATATTTTAATTCATGTAACCATATGCAATTAGAACTCTGTTTTACTCCACCAGAGATTTCTGCTACAAATCTCAGGGAAAGGGGGGACAAAAGGAACTTCCAAAAGGGGTTTACGTCAAGAGATTTCTACTATCTCAAGACAAAGTTTTTTTTTTTTCCTTCTTCTTTTCCTGATTATGGTATACCTTTTGGGGAATCTGATAGCCTTAAAATTAAGTTATAGGAATATAGGTAGAACCTAATATGAGAGTTTCTCATAACTCTGAAGTGGTAGTTGTTTTTAAAACTAAATTCTTGAAACTAAGGCTAAATAGTAATGCTGGGAAATGATTAGAAAGGCTATCACATCAAAAAGAAAGAAAGAGAGAGAGAGGGAGGGAAAAAAATCAGAAAATGTGTTGTCTTTAATAATTTTCCAAATAATTTTGAAACTCAGTGTGCATGTAGCTGAATAATACAAGCAATGAACAATTATCACTTATCTTTCCTGCCAGCCCTGTTCAACTGCAGAATAAAAGAAAAAAAAATACTGCCAAGTGTGAAAATGTAACAAGGGACACAAGACAAAAATAGAAAATCTAAAATACACTTCTGAGACTTGATTTCAGCATTTATTAAGAGACCTTGAAAAATCTTCTATGCAGTAAAATTACTTAAAGAGAAGCATATCTGATTAGCCTCCTTTGGGAGTTTCTTAACTTAAAAAATATTGATTCTGTACTCTTCTCTTTTTACCTAGAATAATTGCTTCATAAAGAGCTAAAATTACAAAATTATAAAGAGCTCAGAATATCAGAGCTGATATTTCTTGCTTACCACTGTACATCTGACACTGTAATTCCAGACTTGATTGTGTGAAATATTCAAGAAACTGTGGCGTACCTTTTCCATCCTTCCCTCATAATAGGATGCTTTCAAGAATATCTATTACTACAGATCTGGGAGTAGTTCTCTTGTTTTATTTATCAACCAAATATATCTTGGTAGGTTAAACCAGACAATGTTATAATAAGTTACCAGTATGACCAAGACTGGAGGTTGGCAATCTTTGGCCTGTGAGCCAGATCTAGTTGCTAACTTTTTTGTGTTGCCTGAAAACTAAGATTTCTTTTTTACACTTTTAAGTGATAGAAATATAATTAAAAATAATGTTTTATGACATGTGAAAAATATGTAATATTCCAATTTTAGTGTCCATAATGATGTTTTATTGAAATACAGCCACATTTGTTTGTGTATTAGCTATGACTGATTTTTTTTTTTTGGTAATATAATGGAAGAGTTGACCCTGTGGTTCCCAAGGCTAAAATAGTTATTATCTGGCCTGTTATACTTAACTGTGTTCCCCTAAAATTCATGTTAAAGCCCTAATGCTCAGTCTGACTATATTTGAATATAGGGACTTTAAGGAGGTAAGTAAGGTTAAATGAGTCATAAGGGTAGGGCCCTAGTGCAATACAATTGGTATCTTTATAAGATGAAAGATGCCAAGAGTACACACACATAGGGGAAAGGCCATGTGAAAACACAGTAAGAAAAAGGTAGTAGTCTGCAAGCCAGCCAGAGCGACCTCAGGAGAAACCAATTATGTAGGCATGTGGCATTAGACTTCCAGCCTCTAGAACTGTGAGAAAATAAATTTATAAATAAATACCACCTAGTTTGTGGTGTTTTGTTATGGCAGCCCTAGCAAACTAATATATGACCTTCTACAAAATATTTGCTAATGCCTTATCAAGATGGAAGCCAATACTTTTTAAATTATAAGTCAAATCTAAGTGACCAAGGAACTCATAATACTTACCTGGTTCTATACAACAGAAAGCAGGAACCCTAAAAGATACAACTCAAGCAGAGAAAAAGGGATAAATATAAGAAAAGTGCCTTTCTTTTGGCACTCTATTATGGAAATAACAAATTTGAGATGGATGGGCTTCTATAATTAAAAAGCTACATAGCATCAGAAATCTGATTTGACCTTTTGCCCATGTCCCTATTATTTATGCCTTATATGTGTGAAAGTGTATGTGTTTGTTAGAGATTTGTTAGTTTTTTAGATAAATGATAAGCAGACTTCTGAGTAGATTTCTATTTCTTCCATTTATTTTGCTGCTGCTCATCTAAAAAATACTTTCATAATTGTGTTATTTTTGGTTCTTATTAAATTTTTTAAGTTATATTTATTTCTTTAAATTGAAACTAAATTTCAGATGGCTTTATTTTGTTGTGTACCAGATATTTTACTATTCCTAGTTTCTCCAGGAAACATAAAGAAGGAACTTTTCCAGGAAGTGTGGAGAAGAACACAAAACTGTAGCTCAGAGCTGGTTAATAACAAGTCAAACCTAAGCAGCTCATTAGATAAAGTGCTCTCAAGAAGCAGAAAGCTTGGGATATTTCAGGATGACAAGGAAATCAGAAAACTCTGCCTATGGCTGAGTTTGGAAAAAAAAAATCTTTAAATGACTTCCACTATATTTTATCCATTTCTCTTGTTCATACATACACTCACTGAATATTAGAAATTAGAAATAATCTTGGTAATCATCTAGCCTAGTTCATCCACTTAACTTTATAGATGAGAAAGGATTTTTTTAGTAATTTGACATATGCCTTTATCAGTCAGCATACTCTAGGTTATACTGCAGTGAAAACCAAACCCTGGACCTCAGTCTTAACAAAACAGTTATTTCTCTCTCATTCTACATGCTCAAGGGAGTGAGTGGAGGGGTGTTCATCACATTCTGTTAAGGCCTGGGACTGATAGAGTCTCTATCTACACGAACCTCCATGAGCATCATGGCAGAGAAAAGAGAACACGGTTTTTCACTTCATTTCAGTAGTCAAAGCAAGTCACGAGACAGGCAACTATAAACTTAGGGACATGCCACCTAATCTGTGCCTACAAGGATAACTAGAACACTGAGAGGTAGCCTCAGTGGCACATACTCCACTATTTCTGGTTTGTCACTTGTTAAAAGCCAACAGTTACCAGAGAACATCTTCCCTCGGAACTGAAGGAAAAATTGTTTCAACTAAATCATTCTAAAAGTTAAGATTTCGTCCTCTCAATATTGTTTTGCCACCCTTGCAGATGTGCCACCCTTCAGACTTTAGATACCAACAGATGAGGTGTAAGTCAGCAGAAAGAGGACAAAAAAAATACCTCTATAAAAGGGAGGGTTATATTTACTCATATCTAAATAGAGTGCAGGAAAAAGCAGATAATCCTCCTCATTTTTGTATCTCTTTGTATCTTTCCTTGGATATTCAGTCCTGATCATGAAGAAAACCTTTCAATAAACAAAAGTCTAGGACCAGAAGTCTTCACAGGAGAATTCTACCAAACATTTAAAAAAGGATTAATGCCTATTCTTCTCAAACTATTTGAAAAAAAAAAAACACAGAAGAGGAAGGAAAGCTTCCAAATTCATTCTATGAACCCAGTTTATCCTTATACCAAAACAGATAAAGACACTAAAAAAAAAAAAAAAAAAAAAGCGAGAGAGAGAGAGAGACAGATTGAACTACAGGCCATATCTCTGATAAGTATAGACACAAAAATTCTTAACAAAATATTAGCAAACTGGACTCAACAATACATTTAAAAAATTACCACAATTAAGTGGAAATTATTACCACGATGCAAGAGTCATTCAATATTCACAAATCAATCAACTTGACACATTACGGCAATAAGAAAAAGGATAAAGACCACATGATCACTTCAATATATGTAGAAAAAGCAGCTCAAGCACCCATCCATAGATGAATAAAGAAGAGGTGATGTATATACAATATATATATAATATATATATAATGTAATATACAATATATATAATGTAATATACAATATATATATATGAAATGTAATATTATTCAGTCATAAAGAAGAATGAAATCTTGCCATTTGCAACAACATGGATGAAGCTAAAGAGTATAATACTAAGTACAACAAGTCAGTCAGAGAAAGACAAATACCATATGATTTCATTCCTATGTGGAATTTAAGAAACAAAACACATGAACAAAGAAAAAAAGAGACAAACCAAAAACCAGATTCTTTAACTATATAGAACAAACGATGGTTACCAGAAGGGAGGGGCAAAGGGCTGGGAACAGGTGACAGGGTTTAAGAGTACACTTATGATGAGCATTGACTAATGTACAGAATTGCTGAATCACTATATTGGACACCTGAAACTAATACAACACTGTATGTTAACTACACTAGAATTAAAATGTAAATTTTTTTTTAAAAAAGGAACAAAGACCAGAATCAAATTGCCTGGATTTGAATCCTGATGCTGTTATTTATAAATTGTATGACTGAACACATTATTCAGCCTCTCCATGCCTCAGTTTCCTCATCTGTAAAATGAGATAAGAAGGGCACCTACCTTATGAGGTGGTTGGGAGAAGATAATGAGTTAATGTGTGAAGTACCTGAAACCACACCTGAAACGCTGTCCAAAAAAAACCCTGTAGTGTCCTGAGTGCTAGTTTAAGATTCTTTTACTATGCTACTTTATTATTCAGCAATTAAGTGATGGATTCCAACAAGATTCTAATATATGCCATTTCTGAAAATTTCCAAGAAATAATGTCTCATAACTGTATTTAAGGAATTACAAGTCAATATAAATACAAATGACTTAAGCAATTCACATGTAACATTTTTTCTGTAAATTATCTCATTGCTATCTATAGCTTTATCATTGCTGTACCATTTTATTTCTGCTTCCTTGTCCATTTTGCTGTATACTCTAGGACTACCAAGCAGTTTATTGAGTTTAGTTTCTCAATATCTGTATATATAGGTGTGCATTACTTTCCTGTGCCTGCCCATAACAAATAACCACATACTGAGTGGTTTAAAATGACATTAATTTATTCTCTAACTGTTCTGGAGGAAGGAAGTCCAAAATCAAGATTTGGGCAGGGTTCCACATTCTAAGGCTCTGGGGTAGAACTTTTTTTTTCCTCTTCCAGCTTCTGGTGTCTCTCTCAACTTTCCTGGGTGTTTCTTAGGTTATCTCATATTACTCCAATTTCTGCCTCTTTCTTCATTTCACTTTCCCTTCATCTGTCTGTCAAATATCTTCTCAGGGTCTCTATTTGTCACTGGAATTAGGGTACACTCAGATAATCCAGGAAAATCTCTTCATCTCGAGATGAAGAGTTCTTTCCAAAGAAATGTATAAAGGCTTGAAGTGAGATTTCAAATTGTAAATGAACTACCTAAGAGTGATTTCATCTTGGTCAAGCCTCAGTTTACTATCTGTACAATGGAGAAAGTATAATAATGAAACTACTGGCAACAAGAGTGATGCACCAATGATGATAAATATCTACTTTTGAAGTTTTTGAAACGTAAATGAGACGACCTACGGAAAATATTTATCCCATGCTAAGAAAGGAATGCTCAATAACTGTTTTTATCATTACCATAATTAAACCAAAATATGTTAGCTTTTTACATCATCTGACAAATCATGGAGCTAAGGAACACTAGATCCTGAACTAGAACCCCAGCCTTTTAAGTTCTTGTCTAGAGAATCCTTAGATACTTCGGCTATTGACATGTTTTAGTGGCTTAAAGCATGCATCTCATATACTTCAATTCTATTTTATAATAATTAATTCAGTCTCTAGTACATGTAATGCAACAAGAAGACATTCAGAAAACACCAGAAAGGTGTGGCAGCCCGGGTGGCTCAGCAGTTTAACGCCTCAGTCCAGGGTGTGATCCTAGAGATCTGGGATCGAGTCCCACATCAGGCTCCCTGCATGGACCCTGCTTCTCCCTCTGCCTGTGTCTCTGCCTCTTATGAATAAATAAATGAAATCTTTTAAAAAATATATCAGAAACGTGTTTTCTAGTATATCTTTCCAGGAACTCTATCCTAACTATAGAGTCATTCGATAAAGACCCAATGTATGAACAAGTTGATTATATCTGAAAGCATTTTATTCAACAGAGGCTTGAGGAAGGAGAAGCCCTTTAGGAAGAAGCCATAAATCAGTAAAGTCAAATGCAATAAGCCAGTAGTATGATGAAAGTAGAAGAATAATTGTAAACACATTTAATAAGTGTGTTGGAGGGGATTAAACACAAGGAGGAAATTGTTAAGGAATTCTTAATGATTCATGTTGATGGAATGCCTGAATAATAAAGCAGACAATTAATCAAAGACAAGGGGAAATTAATGTTTGTGATTTGTGGCATGGAGATGGGAGGTCCACTAAAAAAGAAAGGTGAACTAGCCCCATAAGGAGAGAATAACCAAAAAAAAAAAAAAAAAAAGATATGGAATAAATATTTTTGTTTTCCTTAGAAGTTGGTGGGCTGCAGAAAATCTCAGTTAAAATAACTCATTTTTATAAATTAACTAGCCACTAAAGCCAAGGCAATTATTTAAAATTATCTGGCTACTAAGCCAACTGAATGCAAGGCAGGGAAAACTTTCTACAATGCCAGGAATTACATTATGATATACATCTGGCCTTTCATTGGATTGAGGCTTATATAGACTAAAAGTTCTGCCCACATCCTGGTACAAAATAGCTATGATCTGCTAGAAAGACTTTCCCTCCACCTTTATTTATTATTTCTAAATTTCCTCTCCTAGAATGTTACATTTAATATGCAAATATGTTGTGTCAATGTTCCTGTTCTATTGAAATATACCTAAGTGGAAAAAATATGAATTTTGATGGAAATAGTAATTTGCAAATTCTATCATTTCCTCAAAAATCAAAGGAAGTCTTTTCAATGCTCAGAAATTCTCCACCTAAATCATTAGACTTTATCACTTATCTTGTGTGTATCTCAAGTGTAAAAAAAATTAAAAAGAAAGTGGAAGCAAATATTATATAGGAATTATGGTAAAAATCATGCAGGTAAAATAAAATGAACACTTCAATTAGTTAAATAACAATGCAAGACTCATGAGAAAACCCTCTCCTATAATTTGTCAATTAAGGTTCTCACTTTGATTTTATTTATTTTCCCAGATTAACCCTTTTTCTAATAGCGTTACCTCCTCACTGTTGAGCCACCATTTGTTAAAAGATAAGAGTCTGTGCCACATTTCTGCAGCAACTCCTTTGCCTGGATTAGAAGT
The DNA here is from genome assembly GCF_905146905.1 of Nyctereutes procyonoides. NCBI lineage: Eukaryota > Metazoa > Chordata > Mammalia > Carnivora > Canidae > Nyctereutes > Nyctereutes procyonoides. The sequence goes on along the minus strand of NW_026575158.1, from coordinate 1,474,954 downwards.
CTAGGGTCAAGATTAGATGCAGAGTGGAAGTTGATACACAATGGAGGCGTCAAGGACCACGCTCGCCTTCCTCGATGTTTCTTTTCTTTTCTTCAGACATGTTTCCAGGAAAGAGATTTTTTTTAAGTTCTTTTATTTAAGATCCTATTGTATAGGGATCCAACATATATACCATACCTGGCCTATTGTTCCCTACCAAACAGTAGGCAGAGACATCCTGTTCAAATTTCCGCCATCATCAACCAGGGCTTCATTGCCTACACCACCCCTTATTTTTAATACCATCTTGTCGAGATTTTAGCTAAACTACTCCACAATATTGCTGCCTATCAACACATACCAGTGTCTCTTCCAAGGACATGCCCTAGATGACAGGCCACAGAGTCACAAGTAAAGGTAAATTCCTGATATGATGCCCCAAACATCCATATGATAAAGTCTCCCCTGCATCCCAGGGTCTGCCCCTTGTGCATACCTTAGATAAGACATTCCTATAGCTTACCAAAACCCCAGTCTTTTTGGTTTGAATTGACTAATCCAGACTTGTCCTGGGAACCCCAAAATATTCCCTCTGAGGACCTTAATAAAAGCATGTGCCCTGGGTGTTGCCCTGATCTCTGTAACTGTATCCTCCCTTGACCTCCCTGTGGGTCCCATGAGACATACCATGGACCTTCTCCAGGATTTGTAAGTAATAAAGTTTTTTATTTCACTTTCCCTTTTGATCCTTTGTTGAACTGTGGCTCACCATCTGACACTCTACATAACAAATGTTAATTTAACAAAATCCCAACATCTCTTTATCCCATTCTAATTATCACCATGCTCTAACATGTGCCTAAGCAAGATGTAAATCACCTAAAATTTTGAAAATGTCTAGCTTGTCCTTTTGCCTTCAGTCTCTGTCCTACAAAGAGATGCCAAAAACATTCCTCAATCTCTGACTCTTTCTCAACAGTCAAATCTACAACTTTTCATTAGTTTATTGTAGTATGTTTTGTATCATTCATGAGAAACTAACAATAAAGCCCATTTCAAGTATTATAATATTGTAGTATCCAAGTTCTAATGATACTTTTTCTATATCCTATTTCCCCCAAAACTGTGTTCTCTCATCTCTGCTTTCATAACACCCTGTGACTATATCTGTTGTTGTTGCATGAATCATGCTGTACTATCAATGTTTGTTTATCTGTCTCTACCACTAAACAAAGAACACTTTTTGTAGGCTAAACATGAGTCTCACTCATCTTTATGTTCTTGCTTCCTGGCAAGTCATTCAGTTCAAAGAACTACTTGAATGATTAGGCAAAAGCTGGATGAGAGCATATTTAACAGTTTTTTGCTGAATAAAATATTACCATTGTTACTTAATATTTGTGTAATACTTTAGAAAACCCCACAAATAACATGTTTGATCATCACCACAGTTCTGTGCAGCCAGTAAAATACCCCATACATTAGAGTGTTTGAAAAGACTCACAAAGATGAACTGATATCTTCATAATCATGTTAATTGGTGATGGGGGTTACATTTGACCTCGGTCTTAATATCCACTTTTTAAGAAATTATTTTCTCCAAAGTCTGCTCTAGTCTGGTAAACAACACATCTCCTTTAGAAGAATTCTTCAATTTTTTTTTTTTTACTTTTACCAATTTTGTATTGCTATGGAACATTTACGCTTGAACTTTGTACATGAGCATTGCAAACTGTTCCTTGCCCATTAAAGAAAATTAAACATTTTTGCAAAAGTGTTTCTTTGTGAGGAATAAGTGCGTGAAGCTAGTGTTTGGAAAAATATTTCCTTCTTGGAATGAAAAGCTATTTGGACAAAGTGGAATACCCATGTATCTTATCTCAGATATGGAAAACTCAGATTATGGCTAGTTCAATGAAAGGGGAAACAAGAGAAGGCCTCAGATTTTTTTTTTCTGTACTTTGTTCTTAGGGTACCTTAGGGTACCCTAAGCATACCCTTGGGGCAACTTTCCTCCCCCATTCTTAGACCATATGCTTCTAGTAAAGCTGAATCTACACCTAAGGCTCCAAGACTGACTCAGACAACTGATGGTAAGCTACACAATGCTTCCCTTCCCCTTGCCAAAGCAACTGGCTCAAAGATTGGCACATGATTCAAATTGGAACAACTAAATCAAAAAGAGCTAATACAGGGGTTTGTGGGAGCAGTCTGAGTGGTGGCTTCTCCTTTATTTTTTATTTTTTAAAAGATTTTATTTATTTATTCATGAGAGACACACACACAGAGAGAGAGGCAGAGACATAAGCAGAAGGAGAAGAGATCCGTGACTAGATCCCAGGACCCCAGGATCACACTCTGAGCCAAAGGCAGACACTCAACCACTGAGCCACCCAGGCGTCCCAGCAGCTTCTCTTTAATGCACTGTATGTAAAATGATGTGAGATTAAAGCTGACAGTTACTACTAAAAAGAGGCTTAGAATTGGGCTAAAGAAGAAGAACTGAAAAATGGGACATCTTTGAAGCCTTGGATGAAGAAATGTAAGCATACCTGAACTTGAACTATTAAATTACATAAACCTTCTATTTATTATGATGCCAAGTTGTATTATCTGATAGCTCTAGTTAAAGCTACCTAACTGATATGCCCTGAGACAAGAGAAGTTCTTTAGAATTGTGTAGAGATGGACAGAGTGAAACATGAGGGGAAAGGATAGACACAATATCAGAAAATTAGGCGTAAAATTTTGCATAAAATCACATGAAACAGGCATGAGAAGAATCTCAGGATGGTGCTAATAAAGTACCAGGGCTGTAATAATAGAGATTAAATAAATGTTAGTTCTTTTCTCTTTCTTGAAATATGACCTCTTAATGAACTAGAAGCACTTTGTGATAAAGTGAAAGAAGCCTGCTTCCCTTGCTCTTTGCATTCATTTAGTTAATGAATTACCCAGGTAATCTAAGGCCAAGCTTTCTAACTGGGACACAGCATCTACAATCCAATGGGTTACATTGAGATGAAATATTGATCATTTTAGTTCTTGAGGTTTCAGTTATGATATTACTGAAAGCTCTAACAAGACCCAACATTCCACCACAACTATGTGTGTGTGTGTTATATTTCTATAATATTATATATTATCATACTTATATAATAAACACAATAATCATTTATTTGGAATTCATCATCTATTTTCTAACTAACCAACTTCACTCCAAAGTGCCATATGTTAAAAAAAAATGTTCCATATGTTATATCTATTCACATTTTATTGGTGAGAACTACTCTCACATAGCCACACTTAGATAGAAAGAATGCCAGAACAGTAACTGAGTCCCTAGCTAGGCAGCTACTTCCTAGAAACAACTATCCTATGGAAGGAAAATTTAAAACTCAAGTTAGCCAGCTTTACCACAGGTGCTTGAGCCATTAGCTGGTTATTTCCAGCCATGAGCAAATACAACCATTCATTCAAGTGCATTTTTTTAACATCTTGACTTTCAATGTGGGCTGTAATGTAAAGTTTGAGAAGCATCAGTCTAAGGCATGAAAGTCACTGGCAACCATGGTCTTGAAATTTTTCAAGCTTGGTGATTCTCAAACTTCTAAATCCACCAGGTACTCAATCTTTGTGGATTAGGTTCAACTCCATTCCTGACACTTTATTTTTCTCCCTTTATCATTTGTGTTAGCATGGCATCCGTCTTGTTTCTTTCCTCTTCAGCTTGTCTCTGTCCATCAACCACCTAATGCTTACCCATTTCCCTCTATCATTTAGCTAATCTGGAATCCTGATCTCTGTCAAAGTGCATTTCCACTCATCTCATCATGGGAACTCATAGCCCTTGACAGGGAAACCAATGACTCTGATGCAGTTTTTCAGGTTCAAAATAGGAAAATTACCATTCCAAGTTTTTCAAGTCGACATTTGTTCATCTTTTAATATGTAAGTGGTTACACTGGTAAGGGTAGATGAAAACATGTGGATGCCTTAATAGAAACCTTTCCTGTTTAGTAAAAGTAAATAAAAAATTCTACTCTTTATTCCTTTTCTCAGTTTCTCTTCAAATATATCACACTCCTAAATATTTCCTTTATGCAAGAAAACAAGTGTATAATGTATTCTACATGTATTGGCTAGCGTGGCTACCTCCCATAACAAACCCACACTTCTACGGCCATCCAGAAAATGATTTTTTGTTCATATACAGTTCAATACTCTGTGTTCCTTGATATGGGAGGAGGAGTCAGTTTCACACAATCATTTCATTCAGGGATTCAGGCCTCAGATATTGGATGACCTTCAGCATTTTATGTCCAAGATCATTTTGAGAATCACTATCCAACATGTAGGGGTAGAAAAACACAACAGATCTCACATGGGAGGATTTGGGTGCCAGACATGAAAGAGCCATGTATCATTTCTGCTCTCCTCCAACTGGCCTAAATGCAGTCCTTCAACCCCAGTTAATTGTAGCGGAGATTGGAATTACAGTTCGGCTGTGGCAATGGGTTTAGTGCACAGCTAGTACACTTGCTGCTCAGTGACAACTGGCCTTTAACCAAAAAAAAAAAAAAAAAAAAAAAAGCTGTCTTATTCATTTGTCTTGCCTAGGATATTAAATTCAGGTTTCAGAGTCCTTAGTCCAGCATCAATTCCCACCTCAATCTTAACAAATTAATTTCTCATTATGACCTGCAAAGACCTTCCTTGTCATCTAAACTAATTTACCTTCTGCTCACCAAGTCCTATTTACTATGCCTTTTCATAGGTCATTTCAATTTACTTATCTGGAAATACTTCCCTTATTTTTCTATCAAACCCTAATCTCTACATCCGTAAAACATGACTTAAGCCCATCCTTTCTAGAAGATTTTTCAAGATGAGTAAATCTATTTCCTTGACCACACTCATGCATTTTACTCCTCACTAATATACTAATTTCCCCCTCTCCTTTCTTCTCCTATATTTCTAGGAGCTTTGAAAACGATAGGAGTTGATGGCACCAATTCATGAACAAGATCCATAATCTGTTATGTGGCTCACAGTGGAGCCCTCCATTAATAATCATTTGATGGCATCTTACCTTCTCCATCTAATGTCTATAAACTCCTTCATAAGCTAATGCTATATCTGATCCTAGCCTATCAAATCTCTTAGTGATTGTTTAATTTTTCCATGGATCTGCCCATAATTCTATTCTTCCAATTTATGTTATTTAGAATAGGTAGGAGCAAATAAGGAACTTTGGAGAAAAAAATCACAAAGCTTCAAAATAAATGGGAAAAAAGGAAATTTTTAAAGGTTTTATTTATTTATTCATGAGAGACACACAGAGAGGCAGAGACACAGGCAGAGACAGAAGCAGGCTCCATGCAGGAAGCCTGACGGGCACTTGATCCAGGACCCCGGGATCACGCCCTGAGCTGAAGGCAGAAGCTTACCTGCTGAGCCACCTGGGTGTCCCAGGAAACCTTTTATTACCATATTTAAGTGCTTCGAAATCTGTAAGTATGTGCATAAATATACAAATACATACAAATATACTGGAGATATAAATCTCAGAGATGACACTTTAAAGCCATTCCTTTTACTTTTTGGTTATCTCTGGCTGTATACTAAATAGCTTACCCAGAAGAAACACTTATATATTTTTTTACTGACACTTACTAAAAATGACTTTCTTTAAAAATGAGGGGATAGGCTAGAGGACCTATGTGTGAATTTAAGAACCTCTGCACAACATTGCGGGAATGTGACTAGAAAGTGAATAAAACACGAATAGGATACTCAGCAAGAATCAAAGGTCAACCATGCCAGAATACTAAAAATGAAACCTACCTATGCAACTAAATGCTTCATGTGATCATTAGGGCTTTATGGAATTCATTATAATTTTCTCCCTTCAAATTACGATTTTTCACATAAAAATATTTTCAGTATTATATACATGAATTAGGGGTAATTTTCTTCTAGACATGGAATGCATATCTCTGCTCCAAGTAAAAACATTGTTGGCAAAAGTCTTTGATCAATCAGATTTTCTGACATAAGTCTTGAGTCTTAATCTCACCTCGGTGCTGAACGCCACATTTATTACCTCTTGTTAAAGTAAATACTTGTGATGAGTTTTGCTGGGTGGATGTGCTGGAGCTCAAAAGCTTTGTTAGGGAGGGGGCAGCTGCTTCTCCAGAGACCAGTGAGGAAGAATCCAGCATACACTACAGTTGGCTGCACAGCTGGCTTTAGTTGTAACCACAACACTAGACTTTAACCAGCCTATGCTAAGCAAATGGTTATTTTTCTTTTCTTTTCCCAAGAGTGATTTACAGTGCTATTTCCCACTAGAACCACTTAGGAAACATTAAAAATGCTGATTCCCCAGGCCTTTCTGTGTTCCACATATACACAGCTAGTGGGCTGATTCAGAGCCCCCCAAATCCTAACTAACTGCACATACCAACCTTGCCATCCTCTCTGCAAGAGGGCCTCTTAATATGTGCTTGATTTCACCTCTCCCCAAAGCTCTTTAGGCCAAAATGAGTTAGAGCCAAAAAGCAATTTCTTAACAAGTCACCCCTAAAACTTGACTTTAGAAAACAGAAAAGTCCTTTTAAAAATCCAGCTTCTTGAAATTAAAAAGCTCAAATTGTGTATCAAGTTTGTTAGGTTTTTTGGTAACTAAATGGAAATGAGACCGCCAAGGCAAGCGAGGGTCCCAGAACAGATTTTATTGCAGGCACCCTCGGGCGAGGTTCCACGACTCATGGAGGGGAAGAGTGAGTCGGGGAAGTCGTGCCAAGACAAGGTGGCAGGGGGTTTACATAACATTGTAAGGCAGAACGGTTTCCTATTGGTCCGCTCATATGCAAAGGAAGGATTGCAATCCAACCAGTCAGAGTGACCCTCACTATGCAAAGGAAGGATTGCAATTCGGTCAGTCAAAGGTGACTTCCTCCTCTGGGGTTTGAAGGGCATTGGGTCCGGTTGGGTAAGACCAAAGGAGAGGTCTAAGGGTCTGCGTCAAGCTGTCAGCAGGTCATTGGTCCATCGGCGTCCCAGGTGGAGGTGGTGACAGGAACCTCAGCCATTTGGGGTATCCGCCATCATGAGGAGTTTCTCTTCCCGCCTGGCCCCAACAAAGTTTGTTTGTTTATTTATTTATTTATTTATTTATTTATTTATTTATTTATTTATTTTATTTTATTTTAGGAATTCAAACATACCCCCACTTCTGAAATAATAAATTCACTGGTATTTATTGAGCACCCAACACTCAGCTCTGTGGGAAACAGAACAGAATCTGAAACTAAACTCACTTTGAACAATAAGTGATTAAGTATTGAAAATGGTAAACATAAAGTGTCTAAGAGTTCTGGGAAAAGAGAAAGTAATTGGCTAACAGTACTGAGGAAAAGCCAAGAGGAATGATGGAGAGGAATACTGGTAACAAGGCACTATTGTGTATTCATTGCTCTTGAGGAGCCTAGATTTCTTGCTGAGAAGAGGATAAAACTGGATCACCAGAACTGGGCATAGTTAAAGACACATGCAAAACTGAGGAATTCAGCCATTGTTCTGTAGAAAACTGGGAAATTGGTTAAAAGAAGGGCAACTGAGGCATGTAGTTAATTTGATTAAAATACCAATAGCTTAAACATCTACATTTTATAGGGTACCTAGAAATATGCAGAGCAAGTGACTGGAGGGGTATGAATAAGAACCTGGAAACAAGGTTGTTCTGAAAGCACCGAACTTTAAAAACAATTCAAAGCATCTGAGCATGTATATGCAAAGTAACTTCAAAGAAGCAAAACAGCTTCAGTCTAAAGCAGTCTAATTGAACTCATTAACATTTCTAAAGAAAAGAAGGTTGGAAAATATAGGGGAAAAAAGCGAGAAAACTGGCAGAACCACTTGGAGCATTGTCAAGGGCAGAGTGACCCTTGCCAGACCTGTCTTCACCTGGAAATTAATGCTTTCACTACAGCTATGTTGACATTTGACTAGAACTAACTCTTAGCTTTTATGCTACTTTCACAAACAACGGTCTCTAATAATAGGCATGTGATTCTCTTAATGGGAAAGAAGAGCAGACCAAAAGGTTCACTATTTCCCATGATATATTAATAAATCTTTATTCTGAGTTGTAGATCCATCTCTTTAGGAGATTAGTTAGTGTGAACTTGCCCAAGAGTAAAAACTGCCATTTACAGGGTTCTTCGGATGTTAAGCCTTGTACTAAGGCCTGATGGGGGTTCAGGGCGCATCCCCAAATACAGCATCTTGGAACATTGAATATTTTTAAGCTGGAGAAATCTGAGAAACAGTAGGTGCAGAAAGGACTTTATGACCTTCCCCTGAAGCAAGTCATGGCCCTTATGGAAGAGGTACTCTCCCTATAGCTAGAGGAAAGGAACATCCTTGCTTCTAAAGATTGTGGAAAGTCAGAGGGATGCCAAGAGGAATCTGAACAAACAAGTCTTCTTAAATTCCCCCTGCTTACTAGACTCAGCTCACACCTTTTTTCCTACCATATTTTTCTACAACTATCCACTCCATCAAATCTAGCATAAAAGTGCTCAAGTTTGGGACGCCTGGGTGGTTCAGCGGTTAAGCATCTGTCTTTGGCTCAGGGCATGATCCTGGGGTTCCAGGATCAAGTCCCACATTACACTCCCTGTGAGGAGCCTGCTTCTCCCTCTGCCTATGTCTCTCTCTCTCTCTGTCTCTCATGAATAAATAAAATCTTAAAAAAAATGCTCAAGTTCAACTGCTTCTTTGGGTCCTAATCTTCTTATGAAGGCTCCTGCTTTATGAAAAATCTACATTAATTTGTATCTTTTTATATGAATTTGTATGCTTTTCTCTTGTTAATTTGTCTTTGGTTACAGGATCTCCAATGAGAACTTAAAAACATGACAGAAAAGATATTTTTTCATCTCCTACAAGACTTTATGATACTAATTTATTTAATTCTCCATTATTCGAGTAAGTAGATACCACTATTTCCATTTTCCAGATTAAAAAAACAATAAAGGGCAGCCCCAGTGGTGCAGTGGTTTAGCGCCACCTGCAGCCCAGGGCGTGATCCTAGAGACCCTGAATCGAGTCCTATGTCAGGTTCCCTGCATGGAGCCGGCTTCTCCCTGCCTGTGTCTCTGCCACTCATTTTCTTTCTGTGTCTCTGTGAATAAATAAATAAATAAATAAATAAATAAATAAATAAATAAATAAATAAACAAACTTTAAAAATGAATGAATGAATGAATGAATGAATAAATAAATAATAACAATAAAACTGAAAGGTGTCCATGTATGCAAGGCTGGTTCAACATTGGGAAAACCAGATAATATAATCATCACATCAACAAACTAAGAAAATTTACATGATCATATCAATAGATGTAAAAAAAAAATCATTTGACAAAATCCAACACCCATTCATGATAAAAACATTATGTAAACTAGGAATGGGGCAAACTTGCTTAACATTATAAAGAACATCTACCAAAAAACTACAGCTGATATCATACTTTAATGGCAAGAAACCTGAAGCTTTCCCACTAAGGTCAGGTACAAAGCAAATATATCTCCTCTTACTACTCTTTTTCATTATTCCACTAGAAGTTCTAGCTCATGCAATAAGAAAAGGAAACAAAAAGTATACATATTGGGAAGGAAGAAATAAACCTATCTTTGTTTATAGATGGTCACCTATATAGAATATCTAAAAGAATCAACAAAACAATGGTATTAATAAGAAATTATATTGTGGTCCTAGGCTACAAGGTTAATATATAAATGTCAATCATTTTTCTATAAATTAGCAATAAATAAGTGAAATTTGAAATCATATCATTTATATTAACATTCAAAAAATGAAATACTTAGGTAAAATGTAACAAAATATGTACAAAATCTATATGAGAAAAGCTATAAAACTGATGAAGGAAGTCAAAGAAGAATTAAGTAAATGGAGAGATATTCCATGTTCATGGATAGGAACTCTCAATATTGTCAAGATGTCCTTTCTTCCCAACTTGATCTGTAGATTTAATGTGATCTCAACGAAAATCGCAGTGAGCTATTTTGTGGATATAGACAAACTGGCTCTAAATTTTATAAGGAGAGAGAAAAAGACCTAAAATAGCTATTCCATTATTGAAGGAGATGTACATAAAAAGCTGGAGGACTGTCACTACCTGACCTCAAGATTTAGTATAAAGCTACAGTAACCAAAATAGTGTGGCATTGGTGAAAGAACAAATATCTCAATATAACAATAACCAAACAGCCCATAAAGAAACCCATATAAATATAATCAACAGATCTTTGACAAAGGAGTAAAGGCAACTCAGTGGAGCAAAGATAGTCCTTTTAAATTTCTCACCCCAGAGTGAAGCTGAGCAACAAAACTCTAAAGCCTGTATGAAAAAGAGCACAAGCCCAGTACCTTTTCCTATTTTACTCCCATACCCTGTCTCTCCACCTCTAGGTTAGAGACTTTAGGAATCACAGCTTTCCTAGGACAAGAGAAATAAATGTTTGATGTTCTATTACTCAAAAAACGAAGTGCAAACTTTTTTTTACCTATGCCCTAGGTAGCAATCCAAATTATAGTAAATGTGTCTATATCCTTTAGTATCAGAGAGAATGATCTAGATCTATACATTTTAACATGTCTAAAATATCCATGACTGATTCTGTTTAACTTTATACTGAAGTATATTCTTGAGGGTCAAAATCCACTGGGAGGTAGACATTGTATTTGTGTATATTTAATATGAAATCAAATTTCTATTCTTCAAACAACTAACAAATGAATCACAGCTAAAGCAATTTTTCAAAAGAACCAGGTCAGCCACGATATAGGTAACTGTATGTATGTGAGTAAAGATCAAACACATAATTTTCTGCATTAGGTTTTATTCTTAGAAATTTTAACTTTGAAATTTTTGGTGACTTTATCACCTCCATATATTAGATATATATATTAACCTAAATATGCATATATGCCAAAGGTAAAGAATCTAAATCCAAGAGAATCTAATTCCAAGGGAAGCATTGTGAGCTACTGTGAATGGCTATAATTTCATGGACTCAATTTTATTCTTTCTACATCCAAAATTTGACAGAAAATTTATCATCTTCTAAAGATGGAAAATCCCCAAATCCAACCTAAAATTATATGAAGGGGGGAATAAGAGAAGGGAACACAGGCAAATAATAGAGGAAGTCATTGGGACAAATATGCAGATCTCCTCATTACAATGTAGAATATGAAGACACATGTTTAGAACCACATGCATTTATTTATTTTAAATAGTTCCTCTTAATCTGGGTTGAGTGGCTCCCTTGTACATATTTTGCGTGCTGAGGTAAGTACAGTATATTTTTTCTCTTTCATTTTGGTGTCTGGAAAGAAGCCTATTTGGCACTGTCTCCCACAGACTACAGACAGGAATGAACAGGCCTACTGAAGAAATGAGCTGATTTTGGCAGAGTAGTGGGTTTGCAATACCAATTGCTTACTGGTCTATGAGTATAATGATTAACATTTGGCTTCTTGTTCTTTCATTTACTACTGGGACTTTTTACCCTTTGATCACCTTTCTATTTCACCAGTTGCCCTTTAGTTTCACAAATTATTCATACACACTACATTTGGTTTTTCCTTTCATCTTTCTCACCCATTGTTCCTTCTATTGCCAGCTAATGTTTATTGAATTATTCAGTAATTTAGGGAGACCCCCTAAGGTGTAATGTTTTCCCAGTCTCATTTTTCTTCAGTGAAGGCCATGTAGATAACACTAAAATTTGCCACAAAACACCTGGTACTAACTATTGTTTTTAGATCTGTAATGTTCAGAGTTAATATTAAAACTGTGAGGAATCCATTATCACTATATGAAAGATTTTAAGGTCAAGAAAAATTGATTTTTTTAAATTCTAAAGACATAAAATATTGTGATTAGTGGCTATAAAGAGTAACAGCTACAAAATTTCATTAAGTAACTTGGATTATCATTGCTGTGTGTCTTGGAAGAGATCGTGTTTATTATTTATTTGAAAAATTAATTTCAGGAAGATTCTGGAAAATTTAACCATAGGCTCAGCCACATCATAAATTCTTTTTAAAGCATTTCCCATATTTTAAGCATCCAACAATATACCAGCTACTGTGTTAGATAATTTAACCTTCATCATATTAATATTCTATAACCATATTAGATAGATTTTATCATTCTCTACTTTATATGACAGAAAACTGAAATCAGATAACACAAATAACAAACCCAGTCAGCACAGCTAGATAGAAGGGACTACATTGGAAACGAGGTTTTAGACACTATACAAACCATATATTTCCATCACACCACACTTCCTCCCTTAGCTAGCTACAGCCTGAACCAGAATTATTTTTTATTTCTCTTTAAAAATTCTTTTTTTAGATGATGATACTGATAACTAGTATTTTATTATTTCTCCTTTATTCAAATGAATGCAATTATAATGTTCCAAAATTTGAATGACACTACAAAACTATAAAAACATCATCAAAAAGAAGTTCCTTACTCACCCCTCCCCAACCACACCCCATCATAATTTTCTTTTCATATTTAGGTCCATATTTCTAAATAATTCGTATATATTTTTTCGACCTTTCGAAATTTAGAATTTATTTATTTTGCCATATGAAGAATTTAGTCCTTTTACATCTTCCATTCCCTTTAATATACACTTTTCTTCTATTATCTATGTTTAGATGTAACTTTTAAATGGATACTTACTTTATTTCCACACTAAAAATATTGCTCACAGAGGAGTCATATGTTATACTACAATATTAGCTTTTCTTATATAATTTTTTATAGTTTTCCTGTAATTAATGGTTATTAATGATCACTTTTTTCATTTTCTATATATGTTTTATTGTGCAGTATGTTGTATGCTTTGGTTTCACTCTGTGTTCATATAGACTTCATATTTCTCACATCTGAATAGTCAGCTAGCATCTGCAACATCTGCCTTCTGTATTTACAGAATTGTTTGAGGTTTATTATTGGCCCTCATCTCTTCCCTATTCTTTTTGCCCATGAGGTTTTATATATAAATATATAAATATAAATAAATATATCTTCTAACCCTTTTATTTTAGTGGGGTTTTGAGGAGAGGTTAGGATAAATGTGTTTTCAACCAGCTGTGTTTAATCACAAGCCCAGTATACCCTGAAATTGTCTTTAGCACATAATTTAGCACTCACCACAACAGCATATAATGTTGTTTTGTATGATAATTTGTTATGCTTTTACAACATGGAGCAGAGAGCTTATTTTATATTATCTTTGAATCTACATTTGTATTGAGCACACCACATTTTGCAGAATAGCCACTTTATAAATTCTTATTGTTGACAATCAAAGCAGCAGTCAACCAATTCATTCTGCCATTACTAGAATCTGAAATATAAAAAATGAGAGGACTGGTAGCAGAAAGAGCCCTTCTTAATGAATTAGGTAGAATCCAAAGGCAGAAGCATTTCCTTTAAAAGTTGCATTTGTTTTAATATTTACATTTTATATATTTTCAGAATAAATTTGGGATTTTTAAATGCTTCATGACAAATTATATGGAAAAGGGACTTTCCTATTTTCTAACATAAAACAACTAAGCTTATTTGATTTTTAGTCAATTTGCCATTGAGCCGAGTTTCAGCAGGATAAATTATTCTGCTGTTCACTAAAATTGTGGTAATTATGTTAAAGGAGAACAGAAAGAATTAAATAAAAATTTTCTTTACAGCTTTATCGTTGATTTACCAGCACCAGCTTTTGGAAGAAACAAGCATGCAAGAACTTTCTTTTTTTCTGTTCTTTTTTTTTTTTTTTAAGAACTTGTTTTTGTATCAATACATGAAGCTCAAATCCTAAACTGTTTCTAAAACTTCAGCTCCATGTTTAGAAAATATTTTCTTCAAAAATAAAGATAATTTGAATTAAAAGAAAAAGGTATATACTAGAAATATAGGCTCCCACACACTTATTCCATGTACTTAATATCCTGATTCCAGTTGAAAGAAGTTATAACATGAAAATGGAAGGCAAATTAGAATATCAGTAAAATATTATCTTGTATTTTTTACCTTTTAATCTTTTGGGATTATTTTATAATTTTATTTTATTTTCCATGGTTTTAGATTCATCCCCACAAAATGTGCTAGCAGCAAACCTAGTAAACTGCCCTCTTAGAGTACATTGATAGGTAATTTGGGAAGGTTGGCCCACCAAATGAAAGCTGATTCTTTCCTTCCTTCTCTATGGTTTTCTTTTTTTTTTTTTAAGATTTTATTTATTTATTCATGAGAGACACAGAGAGATAGAGAAAGAGAGGGAGAGGGAGAGGGAGAGGGAGAGGGAGAGAGAGAGAGAGAGAGAGAGAGAGAGAGAGGCAGAGACACAGGCAGAGGGAGAAGCAGGCTCCATGCAAGGAGTCCCCTATGTGGGACTTGATCCTGGAACCTGGGATCATGCCCTGAGCCAAAGGTAGATGTTCAACCACTGAGCCACCCATGCATCCCCTCTCTGATTTTCTTATCTAAGAAACACTACTAATATAAGGCAGAATTATTTTTAAATATTGAGAGAGAGAACTAGAGTCACCCATCATCTTCTTTGCCTATAATTAGACTGAAATTCAAAATGATTTACTGTTAAAGTTGATGAGAGAAAGTTAACCTGGTTCAAGAGAGATGCGGTTCTGCTTAATACATGGAATATGGATTACTATGGTTGTCTAAAAAAAAGAGAGAAAATATTTTAGGCATAAGAACCTGTATAGAGTAGTAGGTAAGAGCATGAGTCATGAAGACAGATGGTCTTGCTTCAAATCCTATTTCTCCTATATTCTAATTCAATGACCTCGAACAAAGGCCTGAACATCTCTAAAGCTCTTTCTGCATTCACAAAATATGGCAAATAGTACCTAGTTCATGGGATTGTGGGAGGATTAAGAATACATGTGATACAACATTCTGTTGAAAACCTGCAGAAGAAATTCTTTCACTGTTAACAGTTTCACTCATTAATTCAGCAAATACTTTGTGAAAGCCTACTATATGTTATGCAGGCACTGTTCTAGGTGTTGTACATACAGTAGTGTTAAATTAATTAAACAAGGAGGTCATTAGATTGAGGTGATTCTAATGCCTGGGTGGCCCATGTAAACAAACCAGAACTTCAGTCTGCAAAAGACTCAAGGTTAAGAAATCAAATTCTAAGGACAACCAATTACAAAGAGCCAACTAGACTTTTCCAAATAAGGGAGAATTTTCTTCTTAAGCTATAGCAATTGCTTTGCTTTGCTTCTGTCTTCTTTATAAAAAAATTATCCTTAGCTCCTGTTCCTGGAGTGCTTCTAACCACTACTGGGTTTTGTGCTGCTCAAATCGATTTTTGCTCAAACTTTAAAATGTTTACTATTGTGGCAGCCCCGGTGGCACAGCGGTTTAGCGCTGCCTACAGCCCAGGGCCTGATCCTGGAGACCCGGGATCGAGTCCCACGTCGGGCTCCCTGCGTGGAGCCTGCTTCTCCCTCTGCTGCTCTCTCGCTTGCTGTATATCTCTCATGAGTAAATAAAATAAAATCTTAAAATATAAAAATAAAAAAATAAGATGTTTACTATCCCTCAAATTATATATTTTTTAAAAGAATATTTTATTTATGAGAGAGAGGGGAAGAGGAATAGAGAGAAAGACAACAGACTCTGTGCTGAATGAAGAGCCCAATTCAGGGCTCCATCTCAGGACCCTAACATCATGACCTGAGCCAAAACCAAGAGTCGGACGTTAACCAACTGAGCCACCCATGTGCCTCCTCCACTTACCTTAAATTATCTTTTAAGTGTAGTGAAAAAATAATGTTTTTTGTCCTTGTGGAGGCTATATTCTAGTGAGAATATACAAACATTGAGTAACAAAACAATTAAATATAAAATGTATGAAAAGTGCAACAGAGAAAAACAAAGCAAGATAAAAATAAAGATTTTGCTTTAAATTTCTTGAGATTGCCCCAAATGTATATAGATAGCAACTCAATACACCCAACTGTATTTATTGAGAATGCATGATAGACCTGGCTTTGAATGTACTGCGAAAAAAAGATTTTTAAAAAATCCCTGCTGAGTGGCGGGGCAAGATGGGGAGGAGCAGGGTCCTCACCCGGATAACTTCCAAACTGTCCTGAACACCTATGAATCCGACCTGAGATCTAAAGAGAGGACAGCCCAACACTAGGGAGAGAAGGATTTTCGCTTCTATCAAGGTAGGAAGGCAGAAAAAAAAAATCAAGTGGGGGAGGGGCCCCACGAGGAGCGGGACTAAGGGGGGCGGGGGGAGCCTCCGGCCAGGAGAGCCCACCTCCGAGATATGGGAACTTTAAAAATCCACATGAATTCTTCCCCGACGGATAGCGCTCAGCAGGGAAATCAGGCAGAAGCGCAGGAGGGGCAGGGACCCTCCAGCCTCCTGGGGTCACTGGGAGAGGAGGGCGCCAGGGAGAGCGCACCACACCGCGGGGATCTCGGTCAAGGGCTGGAGCGCACCTGGCGGGGCCTCGGGGAGAAGCCGGTAGGTCAGGCGGGGGCTCCGGGCGGGGTGGGGGTGGCTGTGCCCCAGGAGCGCGATTCTAGCAGTGCAGGCCCCGGATTCCAGGGAACTAAGGGGACAGACACAGCCCCCATCCTGTGGTCCCCCTGGGACAGGCGGAGGTGGGGAGGGCACAGGACAGCGAGGACGCTCCTGCCGCGGGCACCTCCAGCTGTGCAGGTCAGCGCCCCCACCCAGGAGCACCTAGGCCAGTGCGGACTGGGAGCTGCAGGTGGTTACTGGGGGACCTGACCCCAGGGCTGGAGACCTGGCCACCGCCAGTGGTGTTGTTGCTCCTGTGTGTGCCTAGGAGAGGCAGGGCCACCGGGGAACAGAGGCCTCACGGGGTCAACAGCTCCCACTGAGCCGGCACTGGCAGGGGTGGGGCAGCTTCCCAGGTGCACACACCTGAGAGTCAGCACAGCAGTCTCCTCTCCCAGAAGACCAGCTAGAAGGACAGGGGAAGAGCACGTTCTCGACCAAGCAGCACTGGAAAGCTCCAAGGAAAGTCGAGGGATTTGCAGTATATAAAACCAGTGGGTACCCCCTCCTATTTTTTCCCCTTTTTCCAGTACAACTCGTTTTTATATGAGACTAGACATTTTCAATATTTTTTCTCTTTTCCCACCTTAACTACAATATTTTACCACCTCTTCATTTTTAAGTTTCTTCCTTTTTGACTTTCATATTTCTACAATGATGGGTCTTAGATATCTTTTCCACTTCTAGATTCCCTTCAACACACTCAACTTAATTTTGGAAGATACACGAGATATGTTTTTTTGTTTTGTTTTGTGTTTTTTGTTTTCTCTGCCTCACTTTGTTCTACAATGGCAGAAGTTAATACCTTCTAAAACATAACCGGCATGCACCCAAAACCAAGTGGAATACCGTGCTGGTTCATTCTGTGAGATTATATTGTCTCTTCATTCCCATTCTGCCCTCCTCTTTTATCTTATGTTTTGATGGTCAATGTTGGGGTCCTCTACAAGTATTGCTGGTTTATACAAATTTGGGACTGAGCATCTTCTAACATACAGAACTTAATACACTCAAGAACCAAGAGGATCACCCACTAGGAACCCTCAGGTAGACTACATTCTCCCTCCACTACAACTTTTTCATCACCACCATCTCCCAGTAACCCCCTTTTTTTCTTCTTTTTTTTTTTTTTCCTCTTTACTTTTTCTTTTTTCTTCTTCTTTGGGATTCTTGGCCTTTTATTTTTTACTACTTTGTTTTAAAAGTTGTTTTTCACCTTAGTGCTCCTTTTGTTTTATTTTATTCTGATCTTTGTTTTCATTTTCTGGTATCTGATCTCATCAGAATCATGTAGGGTGAAATTTACTTAGGTCGAGGTTGATATTCTTAACTCTGCCAGCTCATACAGCCACTTTGCACTGAGCAAAATGACTAGAAGGAAGAACTCACCATAAAAGAAAGAATCAGAAACAGTACTCTCTGACACAGAGTTACAGAATATGGATTACAATTTGATGTCAGACAGCCAATTCAGAAGCAAAATTATAAAGCTACTGGTGGCTCTGGAAAAAAGCATAAAGAAATCAAGAGACTTCATGACTGCAGAATTTGATCTAATCAGGCCAAAATTAAAAATCAGTTAAATGAGATGCAATCCAAACTGGAGGTCCTAACAACGAGGGTTAATGAGGTGGAAGAGTGAGCAACATAGAAGACAAGGAAGGAAGGAAGCTGAGGAAAAAAGAGAAAAACAATTAAAAGACATGAGGAAAGGTTAAGGGAAATAAATGACAGCCTCAGAAGGAAAAACCTATGTATAATTGGGGTTCGAGAGGGCCAGAGGGCTGGAAAGGATATTTGAACAAAACATAGTTGAGAACTTCCCTAATTTGGGGAATGAAACAGGCATTTGGATCCAGGAGATAGAGACGTTCTCCCTGCCCCCCCCCCAATCAATAAAAACCATTCAACACCTCAACATTTAATGGTGAAACTTGCAAATTCCAAAGATAAAGAGAAAATCCTTAAAGCAGCAAGACAAGAGATCCCTAACTTATATGGGGAGAAATATTAGATTAACAGCAGACCTCTCCACAGAGACCTGGCAGTCCAGAAAGGGCTGGCAGGATATCTTCAGGGTCCTAAATGAGAAGAACATGCAGCCAAGAATACTTTATCCAGCAAGGCTCTGATTCAGAATGGAAGGAGAGATAAAGAGATTCCAAGATAGACAGAAACTGAAAGAATATGTGACACCAAACCAGCTCTGCAAGAAATACTAAGGGGGACTCTGTAAAAGAAAGAGGGAGCCCAAAGAAATAATCCACAGAAACAGGGACTGAATAGGTATTACGATGACACTAAATTCATATCATTCAATAGTTACTCTGAACGTGAATGGGCTAAATAATCCTATCAAAAGATGCAGGGTTCAGACTGGATAAAAAAGTAAGACCCATCTATTTGCTGTCTACAAGAGATTCATTTTAGACTTAAGGACACCTCCAGCCAGAAAATGAAAGGTTGGAGAACCATTTACCATTCAAATGGTCCTCAAAAGTAAGCTGGGGTAGCAATCCTCATATCAGATGAATTAAACTTTATCCCAAAGACTGTAGTATGAGATGAAGAGGGACACTATATCATACTTAAAGGGTCTATCCAACAAGAAGACCTAACAATCATGAATATTTATGCTCCTAATGTGGGAGCATAAATATATATGCCCTAAGTATATCAATCAATAACCAAAGTAAAAACATACTTAGATAACAATACACTAATAGTAGGAGACTTCAACACGGCACATTCTGCAAATGACAGATATTCTGAGCAGAACATCACCAAAGAAACCAGGGCCTTAAATGATACACTGGACCAAACAGATTTCACAGATATATACAGAACTTTCCATCCAAACGCAACTGAATACACATTCTTCTCAAGTGCACATGAAACTTTTTCCAGAATAGACCACATACTGGGTCACAAATCAGGTCTCAACTGATACCAAATGATTGGGATTGTCCTTTGCATATTTTTGGACCACAATGCTTTGAAACTAGAACTCAATCACAAGAAGAAATCTGGAAGAAACTCAAACACATGGAGGTTAAAGAGCATCCTACTAAAAGATGAATGGCGGGATCCCTGGGTGGCGCAGCGGTTTGGCGCCTGCCTTTGGCCCAGGGCGCGATCCTGGAGACCCGGGATCGAATCCCACGTCGGGCTCCCGGTGCATGGAGCCTGCTTCTCCCTCTGCCTGTGTCTCTGCCTCTCTCTCTCTCTCTCTGTGACTATCACAAATAAATAAAAATTAAAAAAAAAATAAAAGATGAATGGCTAAACCAAGAAATTAGAGAAGAATTAAAAAGATTCATGGAAACTAATGAAAATGAAGATACAACCATTCAAAATCTTTGGGATACAGCAAAAGCAGTCCTAGGAGGGAAATACATCGCAATACAAGCATCCATCAAAAAAATGGGAAAAACTCAAATACACAAGCTAAACTCACACATAAAGGAACAGGAGAAAAAACAGCAAATAAAATGTACACCAAGCAGAAGAAGAGAGATAATAAAGATTTGAGCCAAACTGAATGAAATAGGGACCAGAAGAACTGTAGAACAGATCAACAAAAACAGGAGTTGGTTCCTTTTTTTTTTTTAATTTTTACTTATTTATGATAGTCACACACACACAGAGAGAGAGAGAGAGAGAGAGGCAGAGACACAGGCAGAGGGGAAGCAGGCTCCATGCACCAGGAGCCCGACGTGGGACTCGATCCCGGGTCTCCAGGATCGCGCCCTGGGCCAAAGGCAGGCGCCAAACCGCTGCGCCACCCAGGGATCCCCAGGAGTTGGTTCTTTGAAAGAATTAATAAGATAGATAAATCACTAGCCAGCTTTATTAAAAAGAAAAAAGACTCAAATTAATAAAATGCTTTTCTGGAAAACTACAAATTACCAAAACTGGAACAGGAAGAAGTAGAAAACCTAAACAGGCCAATAACCAGGGAGGAAATTGAAGCAGTCATCAAAAACCTCCCCAAGACACAAAAGTCCAGGGCCAGATGGCTTCCCAGGGGAATTCTATCCAACTTTTAAAGAGGAAATAGTACCCATTCTACTAAAGCTGTTCCAAAGGATAGAAAGGGACGAAATACTTTCAAACTCGTTTTATGAGGCCAGCATCACCTTAATTCCAAAACCAGACAAAGACCCCACCAAAAAGGAGAATTACAGGCCAATATCCCTGATGAACACAGATGCAAAAATTCTCAAGAGGATACTAGCCAATAGGATCCAACAGTACAATAAGAAGACTATTCACCACGACCAAGTGTGATTTATCCATGGGATGCAAGGGTGGTTCAACACGTGTTAAACAATCAACATGATAGATCACATCAACAAGAGAGAAAACAAGAACCATATGATCCTCTCAGTAGATGCAGAGAAAGCATTTGTCAAAATACAGCATCCATTCCTGATCAAAACTCTTCAGAGTGTATGGATAGAAGGAACATTCCTCAGCATTTTAAAGGCATCTATGAAAAGCCCACAGCAAATATCATTCTCAATGGGGAAACACTGGGAGAATTTCCCCTAAGATTAGGAACACAACAGGGATATCCACTCTCACCACTGCTATTCAACAAAGTACTAGAAGTCCTAGCCTCAGCAATCAGACAACAAAAAGAAATAAAAGGCATTCAAATTGGCAAAGAAGAAGTCAAACTCTTCCTCTTTGCAGATGCCAGGATACTGTACACAGAAAGCCCAAAAGGGGATCCCTGGGTGGGTCAGCAGTTTAGTGCCTGCCTTTGGCCCAGGGCGCCAAAGCCCAAAAGACTCCACCCCAAAATTGCTAGAACTCATCCAGCAATTCAGCAGTGTGGCAGTATACAGAATCAATGCCCAGAAATCAGTGGCATTTCTATACACTATCGATGAGACTGAAGAAAAAGAAATTAAGGAGTCAATCCCATTTATGATTGCATCCAAAAGCATAAGATATCTAGGAATAAGCCTAACCAAAGAGGTAAAGGATCTATACCCTAAAAACTACAGAATACTTCTGAAGGAAATTGAGAAAGACACAAAGAGATGGAAAAATATTCCATGGTCATGGATTGGAAGAATATTGTGAAAATGACTATGCTACCCAAGACAATTTACACGTTCAATGCAATCCCATCAAAATACCATGGGCTTTCTTCAGAGAGTTGGAACAAATAATCTCAATATTTGTGTGGAATCAGAAAAGACCCAGAATAGCCAGGCGAATATTGAAAAAGAAAATCAGAGCCAGGGGCATCACAATGCCAGATTTCAAGCTGTACTACAAAGCTGTGATCATCAAGACAGTGTGGTACTGGCACAAAAACAGACAGAGATCAATGGAACAGAATAGAGAACCCAGAAATGGCCCCTCAACTCTATGGTCAACTAATATTCAACAAAGCAGGAAAAACTATCCCCTGGAAAAAGGACAATCGCTTCAATAAATGGTGCAGGGATAATTGGACAGCCACACGCAGAATGAAACTGGACCATTCTCTTGCACCATACACAAAGATAAATTCAAAATGGATGAGAGATCTAAATATGAGACAAGAATTCATCAAAATCCTTGAGGAGAACATAGGCAACACCCTTTTTGAACTTGGCCACAGCAACTTCTTGCAAGATACATCTATGAAGGCAAGGGAAACAAAAGCAAAAATGAACGATTTGGACTTAATCAAGATAAAAAGCTTCTGCACAGCAAAAGAAACAGTGAACAAAACTAAAAGACAACCTACAGAATGAGAGAGATATTTGCAAATGACATATCAGATAAAGGGCTAGAATCCAAGATCTATAAAGAACTTCTTTACTCAACACCCAAGAAACAAACAATCCAATCGTGAAATGGGCAGAAAACATGAACAGAAATTTCACCAAAGAAGACCTACACATGGCCAGCAAGCACATGAGAAAATGCTCCACATCACTTGCCATCAGGGAAATACAAATCAACATTTTTCTTTTTTTTTATTTTATTTATTCATAATAGACAGAGAGAGTGGGAGGCAGAGACACAGGAGGAGGGAGAAGCAGGCTCCATGCGGGGAGCCCGACACGGGACTCAATCCCGGGACTCTAGGATCGCGCCCTGGGCCAAAGGCAGGCACTAAACCGCTGAGCCACCCAGGGATCCCCGGGAAATACAAATCAAAACCACAATGAGATCCCACCTCACACCGGTGAGAATGGTGAAAATGAACAAGACAGGAAACAACAAATGTTGGAGAGGATGTGCAAAAAGGGGAACCCTCTTGCACTGTTGCTGGGAATATAAACTGATGCAGCCACTCTGGAAAACTGTGTGGAGGATCCTCAAAGAGTTAAAAATAGAGTTACCCCATGGCCCAGCAATTGCACTGCTGGGATTTACCCCAAAGATACAGATGCAGTAAAACGCCAGGACACTTCTACCCCAATGTTCATAGCAGCAATGTCCACGATAGCCAAACTGTAGAAGGAGTCTTGGTGTCCATCAACAGATGAATGGATAAAGAAGATGTGGTCTATATATCCAACGGAATACTACTCAGCTGTTAGAAACGACAAATACCCACCATTTGCTTCGACGTGGATGGAACTGGAGGGTATAATGCTGAGTGAAGTATGTCAATTGGAGAAGGACAATCATTATATGGTCACTCATTTGGGGAATAAAAAAACATGAATGGGATTATAGGGGAAAGGAGAGAAAATGAGTGGGAAAAATCAGAGCGGGTAAAGAACATGAGAGACTCCTAACTCTGGGAAATGAACAAGGGATAGTGGAAAGGGAGGTGGGTGGGGGGATGGGGTGACTGGGTGATGGGCACTGAGGGGGGCAATTGACGGGATGAGTACTGGGTGTTATACTATATGTTGGCAAATCGAACTCCAATAAAAAAATATACCAAAAAAAGATGTTAAAAAAATAAAAAACCCCTGCTCTGAGTGCCTGTATGGCTCAGTCTGCTAACTGTCTGCCTTTGGCTCAGGTCATGATCCGGAGTTTCCTAGGATAAATCCCACATCAGGCTTTCTGCTCAGTGAGGAGTCTGCTTCTCCCTCTCCCCTTCCCTCTTCTCATGATCTCTCTCATTCTCCCCCTCAAATAAATAAAGTAAAATTAAAAAAAAATAAAATAAAGTAAAATAAAATAAAATAAAATAAATCCCTGCCCTCAAGGAGTATACCTCTAGTTGAATGTGAGAACCACATAATCTATCCCCACCCACAATTTGGAACTACTTACCTTCCACAGAGCTATTGCCTACATTATGATTTTACCATTCCATTGTCTTCATTAGTAAAACTTCACTATTCGGAGACTCTCATTCAAGTAAATTTATTGTTCATTAGAAGAACTTTCCCAAAAGATCCATCAACTCTATTAAGAAAAACCAACAGTTTACCCTCTAAAACTCTTTGATCTTCTTAAAAGCTACACTGTGCTTTATCTACCAAACTTAAACTGCTATATCAAGATCTTTATCCAAATCTAATGAAGCCTACACACACCCACCGCCTGACCCTAAACTGGGCTTCAGAATTGCCATAAATCCAAACTTGCTTTCCTCCTCCAAGATGCTCTAGACTCTTTCAATGTGGTGTTTTCTCTTATCACAGTAAATAACAAATTTGGCTTGCTTTATCAACAGGCTGTGTTGGTGATATTGAGGGAACTATCATCCAAAGGAGAGTAGATGAAAACTATCTCTGCTGGTGCTGTTTTTCATATAGCATGATGACTAACCAAAAATGAGGGAGGAGATTCTGAAGCAAAGGATGGAGGGGGCTGCAGATCAATAAGCAATGGGAAAGTAGTAGGGGTGAGACAGGAGATAGGTGATATGGAGGCAGAGGAGTAGATTGTTATGAGTCATTACAAGAACTTGGGCTTTTACTCTGAGTTTGGAAGGCATGTGAGGCTTTTGAGCAGAGTAGTGATATATCTGACTCCACATTAAAGCAGGATTACAGTGGCTGCTGGCTGGGGAGCAGGTCAGGTACAAGGGCGAAAGTCAAAGCAGGAAGACCAATAGGAAGGCACTTGCAATAATATAGAAACAATAATTGAGAAACAAAAGTAGCTAGATTAGACAGGTAGGGTTGGATAGTGGTGGAGATAGAAAAGAAGAGGTCAGTGCCCAGAAATATTTTAAAGATAAAGCAGATAGAATTTCCTGACAATATACTTGTATTTGAAAGACAGAGGGGTTATGGGCTTTGGCAATTCTTACTTACAGGCCAAGTGGGATGAGGATAGAATTTGCATTAGATTTTACAACATGGTGGTGATCATTGGTGGTGATGAAGGCACTATCTCTTTGTTACTGACTCTAAGCTCATTCTGCTCCTGCATTATAGGACAATAAATTTAGAGTCAAGATGTTGGAACAAGGAAGGGGACTTCATTCAGAAAGCCGGCAAACTGAGTAGACGGCAGACTATTGTCCCAAATAACCATCTCCTTGAGCTTGAGATTTGAGTTTCTTTTCTGATAAGACAAGGTGGGAAGGGGTTGGAGTCAAAAGGTGGCTGACATCTGTAGACATCTGAGGAAGATCATGAAACTTCTTTGTCCTTAGTTGATCTTTATGTAGAGGAACCTGGTCATTTCATTCCTGTAAATCTTTTTTCATGTTTGAATATAGTTGATACACAACGTTACATTAGTTTCAAATGTACACCTTAGTGATGTGACAAGTCTATACATTATGCCACCACAAGTATAGCTACCATCTGTCCTCTTATATCACTATTACCGTATCATTGACTATAATCTTTACGCTGTGCCTTTTATTCCTGTGACGTATTAATTCTATAACTGGAAGCCTGCAACTCCCTCTCCTCTTCAATCACTTTGCCCAAAACCCCAGTCTCCTCCCCTCTGTAAATCTTAACCATAGCATAGTCATTTTTGTGCACGCTTTCTTATTTCCTCAGGTGAAATAGGTTTCGGGTAAAAAGCAGTTTTTGCAAATCTTAAAGTTGTAACATGCCTATGTACAGGGGTAAGCAGAAATGTCTAAGTAGGAACAAAAACGGCAGTGGCAATCTGATGAATTTTTCTGGTTTGTAGTTCAGCTGTCTCTGGTGATCCTCTTGAGTGGCCCACAGAGCAATAGGCTTGAAGACTGTCTATTCATGAGCTACTGGGGCAATTTCTCTCAAGTTTATCTCAAGTTATCTAGCTTAGGCAAACAATAACATTTCAAAGACAATCAGAATTAGAATCTAACATCCACAAAGGTGTGTTACTGAAATATAATGTTTCTCTCTAAAGTCATTCTCATTTCTGTCAAAGATAGCCAAATTAAGACTGATTTGTTCATAAAATAAGTCCAATTATTAACAAACTTGGCCTAATTTCTTACAGAAGCACAGTAAGAATAGTTATTGACTACACTGGTTTTTAAAATCTGCTTTGCTGAAACTTTCTACAAGAAATTTCAGATTGAATTTTTAATAGCCTCTCTAAGCCAGAAGCCAAGCCAAAAACAGTTGACATCAGATTTGCCTGTGATACCTATAGATTTGGGTGAATTCCTCTCTTCTCAAGGTTCCCAAAATATCTTGAGGTTCCTATACCTGCCAGGAAATAATAATATTATTTTTAGAGATTTTATTTATTTATTTATTCATTCATTCATTCATTCATTCATTCATTCATGAGAGACACACAGAGAGAGGCAGTGACATAGGCAGAGGGAGAAGCAGGCTCCCTGCAGGGAGCCTGATGCGGGACTCAATCCTAAGACCCCCAGGATCACAACCTGAGACAAAGGCAGATGCTCAACCACTGAGCCACCCAGGCGTCCCTAGGAAGTAACATTCTTTACTCACCTGGTAAGCTTGATGGGAACTCTGTAAGCAAGGTATCAGGCCAACATCTCCAAGGGGAATACTGGGTCCACAGTCAACCTTAATTCCTTAGAGTTGTCCAGTTATAACTGAGTCTATGCATATCTTACTCAAATATGACATCCCAGTCAAAATCTTAATCATATAACCAATGGTTTCGACAGTGTCCTGTTACAAGAAGAACAGGTTCATTTTAAACTTAATGCAAATATTTTTAATTACCATGAAAAGAAAGAATACTCACTAAGAGTTTCTGAATTCTGGAGGATTTGGGTAGGAAGAAAAGATAAATGTTTCAATTTGTTTACAAAGAAATATTTTATCAAATTTCTGTAAGTCATAGATATCTTAAGAGAAACAGTTTCCTAAAATCAGGCAGAGCAAACATGAGAGAACCAGCATCGTCTTAAACAAGAGTCATAAAAATTTTAATCTTTTTTTTTCTCAATTCAGTTAGTCCCATGTTACTAATTCTTGTTCTGTTTCAATGTAGTTTTTCCATTAGTTCTAGAAATAGTTTAGCTTTATGATCTTAAAGATATCAGAAGCTTATATTTGTCAGACGTTCTTTTCATGAATTCCCCTTGAAACTAAATATATTTGCAAGAGCATCTGACTGAAACAATAATTGTAAATGACAAAAGCCTCAAAAATCACCATGGTCAAAAACCTGATGAGAGTTCATCATAATGTAGTTGACAAGGAAATTTGGTTATTTTTGTGACACACAACATTTCAATAATCAGAATTACATGTGATGACATTATATCAGGACATAATAAAAGGTGAGGAATTTTACATAATTTCTGGAACAGCTATTGCATTTACCCATACAATATAGCCTAAGAAGGTTTATCATCCTTTGTTTGACAATGCTTCCCATGTAACTTAACATACAAAATAAACAGGCCTAATTAGTCAAAAAGACTTCATTCAAAATTTGAATTTTGGGGAGGTTAAAAACTGTGGAAGGTCCTAAAGCACATGCCTACATAGGATTACAAATTATTATAAAATTTAATATTTAATTGTTCCTTTCACCAAGGGGGAAATTAGAGATTCAACAATACATATATAATTGTTAGCAAAACTTAGCTCTTCTAATATTGATAAGTTTTTAATTTCTTAAGTAATCAAAGGCCTGATGAAGACAACATAGAAACTTTATTTTTCTGGGCAGATAAAGGGAAAAAAACCTTGTTTACAATTTCCTTTCAAGAGCAGAGCAACAATCCAAGAAAAATTTGTCCTTTTAACATAGAGAAAAACCAAATTCCAATCTTAACACCAGTGTACTTTTCAAACTTATTCATTACAATCTTAGTTGTGACCATGCATAAAATTCTTTTCCAAAGAACATCATGAACCTTCATAAGCCATCTACAACTTTGTTTCATTCAGATTTTGTTATAAGTTTCCCCTTTCTAACCAACCAGTCTCATTTTAGCAGAAAATTACTTTCTTTTCCATCAACAAAGTTATTCTCAATACTTGTATCTTTCTTATTTATCTCCTATTTCCTATGTGCAGAGTTGTTTTCCTTATCATTTTTAGCTGTCTCAATTACATTTAACACAATTTTGACTTTTAGAAACTTTAATCTACTAGTTAAAACTAGGTAGTAACCAATTGTGAACTATTACACCAAAATTCTTTATAGCGTGGCAAATTTGTATTTCATAATTTCTAGAAACATGTATTTTTTTCATAGCACAACTTCAATAAAGCATAAGATAGCAGATCCGAATTTATCTTTAGTTTTTCTGTAATGAGAAGCCAGAAGCAGATAGACCTTTGTTTAGTAATTAAGGTCTCAGTATTTTACCTTATTCATAAAAAATTTGGATATTCAATAAATATAACCCAATTGATCATTTATCTTCCACCATCATTTTAAATCTGCTTTGCTGACAAAATGCAACAGAGAGAAGAGGAGCTTCTTTGACCATTAGTAAAAGTCGGTGGAGTAAAAGTCTCATATTTAATTCTGATAATTCTAAAGACACGTGTATTGTAATTAAACTAACAACCTTGAATTAGCTTTAACAGTAAATGTATTGTACCTGTGTCCAGTAAAAATTCAAATAGTTCCCCATTTTCAATTTTACTCGGGGCTCCTGTGGGGAAATCTAAAGTGGGTGGCTTAAGTTCAGGGGAGCCCCGCCCCCCCATGTTGATCTGGGAGGTGATTCCATTTGAACCTCATGAGAAGGTGCCCCAACAGATTGGGGTGCTTTTTGCTCCTGGAGAGTGAGGGCAGGAGGAGCAGGAGCCAAGGGCTTTTTCCTCAGGTTGCCTTTCAGCCCTCTGTACCATTTATTCAAAATATGGCCTGGGGGACTTTCTGTGGGAACAGCAGGAGTCTTCCCTATCTGTCTAGGCAAAAATTCAGAAAAAACATAGAAGAAACAAAATTATAACTAAATGAAGCCCAGAGTACCTCTGTTGGCATTTGTTCTTCCCCAAAGGTCAGAATTTCACGGACTGGACCAAGTGGCTTCCGAGTCTCGGGTCTGTCCCTACAGGTCGGAGCTTCAGGGACCCGAGCAAGTATCAAGCCACGGGAGCCGAGCCAAAGCCGCTACTGGGAGGCAACCCAGGAATCACTGGCATTTGTGGGGAGAACAGTAAAAGCCCGGTTTCCAAATATCTCCCTTTAATAAATAAATAAAAACTATATACAGAGAGAGAGAGAGGCAGAGACACAGGCAGAGGGAGAAGCAGGCTCCATGCAGGGAGCCCGACGTGGGACTCGATCCCGGGACCCCAGGATCATGCCCTGGGCCGCAGGCAGGGGCTAAACCGCTGAGCCACCAGGGATCCCCCAGTATCTCCCTTTTACAAAATGATGGTAACACGGTGGATTGCGTCCAAAGATACCAAAGCTGCAGCAGCCAAGACAGCAGAGGCTCACGGATTGGAAGAGGCCAACCTGCGTCCCTGCTCCGCATCTGCCCCCAGACACCTGCAGACAACGGGCTCCCCGGCGAGGAAAGCGGGGCGGAGGCGGGGCGAGCTCCGGGTCTCTCCCGCGCAGGCGTCGACCCGCAGCGCTGGGGCTCCTGGCCCCGGTGGCAGCGCGGCCCCGCCCGGCGGGAAGTGAACCCGGGAGCCTGGGCCGGGCCGGGCGCGCGGTTCCCCCGAAGCCTCCTGCCGGCGCCCGCCGCTCGCGCCGGGCTGCTCCCTGCCTGGCCCGCCAGCAGGTCCGGAGGCTAGAGCGTGGGGCAAAGGAGGGCCCGTTGGGAAAGCCAGCAGCCCAAGGAGAGGGCCTCCCGCCCGAGGTCCGAGCTGCTAGGCTGTTAAGAGGACCGTGCGAGGAGGGGCTTGCAGCCAACGGGGGGCGGACCTCTGCGGACCCCTGGGGAAGGTCTTGCGACTTCTTGGTCCTTGGACCTGGACCTGCCGTGCCTGTGAGCCTGAAACACGGCCCAGTCATTCCTGCACACACTTCCTCCTCTCCTTGGTGAGGTACATCTGGGTATAAAGCAATTTCTGCAAGTCTGAGCTGTCCCACGCCTACGCGCAGGGCTAAGCAGAAGTTCCTAAGCCTCGGGTCACAGCAGCAAGGGAGATAGAAGCAATACGGAGTTCGCTGTGCTAAGTTTCTCGCTGGTGCAATTTGGCCAAACTTGAATCAGATTCTCTGAGTCCTCTTTCTGACCAGGCCCCTGACCTCCAGATGGGTCCGTGGCCCTTCTAGTCCACTTTTAACAAGAATTCTGCTGCTTGGGGTTGGTGAAAGTCACTGACCGTTCCTTTACAGCTGATCAATTCCTCATCCTTCACCCTGGAAATCCTGTCACCCTCATCTGCCTTCAACAAAATCCTTCAAATCTGTTTGGCTAGAATCCCTCCAGCTGTTTCCTTTTAGTGATTTTCCACCCACTGACCGCCCACTCTGATACTTGACTATAAATCCCCACTTGTTTTTATTGGTAGCAGACAGATTCAACCTCTTTCTCCTATTACAAGACCCCGCTGTAATCATCCCCCTGAATAAAATCTGTCCTATCATCTTGAACATGTGTCAGAATAATTTTTCTTCAACAACAACAACAAAAAATTCTTCAACAGTGACTTGGGCAAGAGCTGTTTCAGGTGGTAAATTTATCTCTAACTTGATTCAGGTGGTAGATTTATCTCAACTTGATTGAAGTGGCTTCAAGATATAATGATTGGGGGTAAATTGGAGAAGGCAAATACAACTTCTAAGGGAATCAGAGAACTGAGGCAGTGGAGGGAGATATGGATCCTAGAGAAAGAATCAAGGATGACGATATTATAACGATTTTAAGATTGTCCTATAGAAAAGAAATTATTATGAAGAAAGGAAAGGAGAAAAACTGCTGGATTAATTTCCTTGAGAAAGGAAAAAGGAAAAATATGCCCTTCCCAAGAAAGGATGGGTTCTCGAGGACAAGCGACTGGCTTTACATTTTGACACGCACAATTTACGGGACTGAAAACAAATAGATACTAATGTAAATATGTTGGTAGTTGGTAAAGTGTGGGAAAAATGCTTTTCTGATTTTTTTCTTAATGAAACAAGTGAGATCATTAGCCTTGGTCTCATCCTTGGGAAGGATGAGCTAGAGGTTTGGGAAGGTAGACACTTGTGTGAATGTGAAAGGGTGAGGGTCCATTTGAGTAGGTATTACTGACCTCTTATCTGACGTAGCAGAAACTAGGTCTTTGCTCTTTCCTGCCCTGAGGGTTAATAAGCTTAAATATTGTTAAATATTGTTTCTACCCTTCCCAAGTTTCTTCAAAAGCATGACAGGTAATTTTTTTTTGTTTTTTTTTTCTTCCAGCTTCACAGAAATGTGTTATTCATCACCTAGAACAGTGGATGTCTATTTATTCTACACTGACGTAATTAAGGACCCACTCTAAAGAGCAGACCCAGAATAAAGAATTTTCTCTTGAATGTCTTTTTGTTACTGCCTGTAGCGAATACGGTTCCAATTCAATTCAACTTATATAACGTATGTATTTTCTGAGGACTTCTTTTATGCTTGGCTTTGTTCTGGGCACTGTGAACAAAGCAATAATCCTTGCCTTCAAGGAGGTTTGTTTTTGGTGGACTGCATATGATTAACAAAGAGAATCCCAAAGGGATAATTCTCTGAAGAAAAATATGGTGTGAAAGGAGAAAAAGAGTATGGTGGATGAAGTGTAATTTTAAATAAGGTGGTCATAAAGCTCTTATGTAGAAAGCAAAGACGTGAAGTAAGGGAGTGAGTCGTGAGGATAGCTAGGAGAGAGCATCCATCCATCTCAGGGACTATCAAATGCAAGTATCCAGAGGTAGGCATCTGCCAGATTTATTCTTAGGGCACTCAGGAGGCTATGTGACTAGAGACCAATTGCAGGTAAATGGAAGTAAGGGGGAGGAGAGCTTAAATTGCATTGTTTTCTAACTATGCATGGGACAACCCAGGGAAGCTTTGAAAGCAAGGAATGATGATCAAAACAGAATTTTAAAAGAATCACTATGGCCACGATACTGACAGTTCATGTTCCCTCACAATAGAAGGTCATCAGTTAGTTGTTTCGTTTTTTTTTTTTTTTTTTTGTAGATTAAAATAGCTCCAGACAAAAGTATAATAATAAAGGAAAACAAGATCCTTGATAACTTGGAAAATCTGGACTGGAGATGTTGGTTCAACCACTAAATGTTCTTGGAAGTAAGCCATTTTTAGGTCAACATGTTACTAATTCTGGAATCTCCATGAAATGCAGTAAAAAATAAAATAAAATAAAAAATCTCTTTCCTTAATACTGAACATCATAGTGATTGTGTTTGGGATAGTTCCTGGAAGGTAGACCAGGATGCAGGCTTCTAGTACAGAACCGGGAACTTCAATCAAACTTCTGCCAAGGTCCAAGGCCACAGCACCCTGAATGCTCCATTCCATTCTGAAATCAGAAAAAAAAAAAAAGATTAGACCAGCAGACCTGAACAGAAGCCCTCCTCATAATGTCCGGTGCTGTCAGTTTTGACCACTTTCCAAGGCCCTTTGGCAGCTGTCTTTCTCTTTCTTCTGTTTCTACAAATGTTTGTATGGGCCCCTCCGCATACCACCTCTATATCTACGCAACACACAGATGTGTCATCCTCACCTGCCTCGCCCCTTGAGAGAATACTCTATGATCTCACTAATATTTGGAATTTAAAACGACAGCAGCAACAAAAGCTCATAGATGCAGAGAACAGATTGGTGATTGCCAGAGGGGTGCGGGTGGAGGGCACAGAATAGGTGAAGGTGGTCAAAGGGTACAAACTTCTAGTTACAAAACAAGTCATGAGGTAGTGACTATAATTAATAATACCATGTTGCGTATTTGAGAGTTGGCTAGGAGACTAGATCTTAAAAGTTCTTATCACAAGAAAAAAATTGTGACTATATATATGGGGGGATGCATGTTAACTAGACTTATTGTGGGGATCATTTTGCTGTATATACAAACATCCAATCACGTTGTACACCTGAAATTATTATAATGCCATATGTCAATTATATCTCAAATTTTTTAAATGCCCTATTTCCTTGACACTGAATATGAGAATGTGGCACGTTTTTGGTGGGTTCCTATAAGGGCTGAAACACCTGATAGCACATAAACAACTATGCAGGACTATTACAAAACTGATACCATATGCCAAGAATAAATGGTGATATTAAATTCCTCAGGTTCCTATTTTCTCTCTTGGAATTTTATGCTTGACTAAACGCCCTGTTAACTAAGTAATCTCCTGTAACTCTTAGATATTTTAGGTGGTAAAAGACTAGAAATTCAACTACCTGCAAGGGGACAGGGTCCTTGAGAAGCCAATTGGGAAAAATACTGAAATATATCTGTATTTTAAATTGGTAATGCAGTAAATTCAGGCGATGCATTATAATGCATTTCATTATTCCATCAAAGTTATACTTTTGTATATACAAAGCATTAAAATAAAGATATTGAAATATCAGGAATAAATAGATAAAAGCAGGAGCTTAGTATAAGACTTATTATAGTTAACTATAGAGGAAAGGACTTTAGTCTGTATTTGAGTCCTAGACTACATTTATGACCTTGGGCAAGCCATAACCACCATGACCTTCCGTTATCTCATATGCAAACTAATATATTTGCTGTTGTGGTTCAGATCATATCTTAAAACATACTTGAAAATATTTCAAAATTTCATAAAAGTTGTAAAGAAAGAGGAAAATACTCCCCACGTTGTTAACTTAATATTTTCTCTGTTAAGCCTTTATCCCTACTACTTGGAATTAAATGGATATATTTTCTATTTGTGTTTATTTCCCTTACTTTGATGAAGTTACAAATAAGGAGTAAACAAAAAGATTACAAGGAGGAAGAGAAAGCAAGAGGAAAGATGATTGCTATAATCTAAGTGATCAGAGAAAGCAAATGATTCAGGTCCTGCTTATTAGCAGAACTGTGGCCTGAACTTTAGAATTTCCTTCAATAATCTCTCCAGCTTCTCTGGCACATGCAGTCAAAGGAAAAGAATCATCACATTTCTGGTGTATAATGTAAAACCTGAGAACCAGTGACTTGATGTGATGTTAGGGGCAGCAGATTCTTCACAGCTGGAATATGTACAACGAGGATCATTAAGGGTGATGCCAGATGTATACCGCAATGGTTTTGTTTACAATCATTCTATTTCAAAAACATCATCTTTCCCTCTCAAAACATATGCTGTTGCTTAAATGCTTGGCAACTCCCCTGGTTTTCAGATTTTCTTTCTTCCTGTTTCGAAGTATATGGATTTCCTATTTACTAAAGACATTTAAGCTCTTCTAGTTATATACTGCGACGTAACAAACCACCTCAAACGTACTGGCATAAAGTAACATCGATTTTATGATGCTCACGGGTTCTGTGGGTCAGAAATTCAAAGCACAGCTGGGAGGGCTTGTCTTGGGATGTCTTCACAGCTGCTCCATGAAATCTACGGGTCTTGCCTGGGAAGTTATGAGTGGCTAGGGGTGACTCAAATGGCTGAGGGTTGGAATCATCAGACTCCCATGACAGGCACTAAAGCTGGGCTCAGTTGAGACTACTGACCCACACAAGACCTTTCTAGGTGGCTAGGCTTTTTACAGCATAGCAATTGGATTCCAAGAGTGAGCTTCTGCAGAGCAAATGTTCAAAGAACCAAGAGGATGCTGCTTGGATTTTAATGATTTTACCGCAGAAGTCAATAAGCCTATTTCCTGGTTGAAGCAGTCACAGTCTTACCGTGATACAAGGGGATGGGTTATCAACTTTGTGTCCTGCTGAGAAGAATGTCAAAAAATTTGTAGTCCTTTTAAAAAATTACCACATAAACTATGTATGAGAGCTAAAGATAGAAAGCAGACTAATTGCTAAATGTATGAGTAAGAATGTGTGTGTGTGTGTGTTATTCATTTTTGGGTATGTTCCATCACCCATTCTCTTCAACAAACAATCCATATATTTCAGGGGTAACAGATTGATATACTCCAGCAGAAGACCTGATAAATCCAAAGGAGTCCAGGCTTAAGTTAAACAGTACGTGGTATTTCTCTAAATATAGGATTGGTCCTGGAAAGAGCATGTGTAACAATTTGGATCTCTGGGATGCATTTTTATTTTTATTTTTTTTAAGATTTTATTTATTTATTCATGAGAGACACAGAAAGAGAGAGAGGCAGAGACATAGGCAGAGGGAAAAGCAGGCTCCATGCAGGAAGCCTGACATGGGACTCAATCCCGGGTCTCCAGGATCAGGCCCTGGGCTGAAGGTGGCACTAAACCGCTGAGCCACCCGACCTGCCCCTCTGGGATGCATTTTTAAAGAGTCTTGTGTTTTCCTGCTTTTGTCTCATGGCCTCTGAATATTATCACGTGTGGTGTGAGGCTGGCCTGTTATGGCCATCTTGATAACAGCTGGAGAGAGAAAGCAACGTGTGGGATAGAGCAGAGCAAAGAGATTTAAAGACAAATGGAATCAGAGCCTCGATTGAATAATATCTGCTTGTGCTTTTTTCAGTTCCATTACACCATAAATTTATTTTATTGTCTATCCACATTGAGTTGGATTTTATGTGTTTTATGTATATAAACTGTGTTCAGAAGCATCATCACTGATGCTCCATGTGAAATTAAATATAAAACATTTTAACTTCAAATCCTTTTAATATTTATCAGTTGATTCTTTCATATTTTTATTGATTGATTCTTTAAGTTTGTGTGATTCCAGTGTTATTTTAGTAGGAGAATGATAGAAACTGGCCAGAACAAAACAAAACAAAATAAATAATCCAAATCACATTTTTTAAAAACGTAATCAAGAATTTAAATAAAATCCTTAAAAAGGGG
The DNA here is from genome assembly GCF_905146905.1 of Nyctereutes procyonoides. Taxonomy (NCBI): domain Eukaryota; kingdom Metazoa; phylum Chordata; class Mammalia; order Carnivora; family Canidae; genus Nyctereutes; species Nyctereutes procyonoides. The sequence continues at coordinate 1,439,060 of NW_026575158.1, read as the reverse complement.
GTGGGGGGCAGCCCAGGTGGCTCTGGGGTTTAGTGCTGCCTTCAGCCCAGGGTGTGATCCTGGAGACCCGGGATCGAGTCCCATGTTGGGCTCCCTGCATGGAGCCTGCTTCTCCCTCTGCCTGTGTCTCTGCTTCTCTCTCTCTCAATCTGTGTCTCTCATGAATAAATAAATAAATAAAATATTAAAAAAGAAACATAATCAAGAATTTGTCTTTAGGGTTGACCTAAATATATTTTAATTTTAAACATATTCAATACTTTTTTAAGTAGAAGAGTATGATTTTGAGAGAACCCAAGTTCTATATATTACAAATGAATTGACGACTTCCTTCAGAGCCTTTTATAATTTAGACAAAATATGTCAATTCCTGTTAGAGTTTTAACAAACTCTTTTATTTTTATTTGCTACAGTATGAATATTTGTGTTCCCCTAAAAGCTGCATGTTGAAACCTAAACCCCAGTGAGATGGTATTAAGAGGTGGGGCTTCAGGAGGCCATTAGGTCATAAGGGTGGAACCTCACAAATGGGATTAATTTCCTTGTAAAAAAGACCTCAGAGAGCAACCTTTCCTCTTCTGCCCTTTGACTGAGTACTCAGTGTAAAGATGGTTGTCTAAGACCCAAGAAGCAGGGTCTCATCAGACATGCAATCTGCAGGTGCCTTGTTCTTGAACTTTGTAGACTTCAGAACTGTGAGAAATAAATTCCTGTTGCTTATAAGCCACCACATTCAAGGTATTTGTATTAAGCAAGCGAAAAGGACTAAGACACTGTGTAAATACTTCTATTACACGGTTCGCACTTGACCGTGTCTGCCTCTCATTGTATTGTGAGCACTTCCAGAGTTTGTCTATGTTCTAAGCACAGAATAGATGCTCAGTAGACTGCTGAATCAATGAATGAATGCCTTGGTTGAAAGCAGGATAGGGAGTTTGAGTAAAAGTTTATAAGCTTGAATAAAAGTTTAAAAGTTAATCAAATGCTTTTGATGACCTTGCAGAGGGTGATTAAGATTTTTAGGATAGTCCAGTGGTCACATTTTTGGCACCATATTATATAGCAAGATAAGAAATCAAGTTTATTCAAAATTATTGTTTAATTATGCACAGTTGAAACATGTGAAGTTTAATTAACAATCGTTGATAGTAAATCATCCAGATAAAATATATTAGCTTCTGAATATATGCTAATCCTATGCATAGGTATATTATTAGTCTAAGTAATTTATTATTTTTCTTGACTTATCTTTCCCTAAAGCATTCAAGTATTCAAAATGGTAAGGTATTACTTAGTATAAATGTCATAGCCTGTTTTAAAAAGACAGGTTAAGAAAAATGTTAAAACCTCTCCAAAAGATCCCTCTTCCCCATAGAGAGGCAGAAGTGGGAGCAACAGGATTTCTGGGTTAGACAAAGAAATTAAAAATTCTGACTTAGCAAACAATTTGTATGACCTTGAGCAGCTTCTCAAGTCCTTTTCTGATAAGACAAAGGTATGCATACTTAGAAGTTTAATCAAATTGTTAAAACTCCTTTAAAAAAAGATTTTATTTATTCATTTGAGACAGATAGATGATAGATGATAGATGGATGGATAGATGAATAGATAGATAGATAGATGATAGATAGATGATAGAGAGAACATGAGCAGGGTGAGAAGCAGAGGCAGAGGGAGAAGCAGACTCCCCAGTGAGTAGGGAACCTGACTCGAGGCTCAGGGCTCAATCTTAGGACCTGGAGATCCTGACCTGAGCTGAAGGCAGATGCCCAACTGATGGAGCCACCCAGGTGTCCCTAAAACTAATATTGAAAATGTTAATGTGGGATTCCATGTATATGCATATATGTACATACATATATATGTAAAATTATTATGCTTTGGAAATTATGTTTTAATTGCTTATTTTAAAAAGTGGTCTCTGGCAGCCCTGGTGGCTCAGCGGTTTAGCGCTGCCTTCAGCCCAGGGTGTGATCTTGGAGACCCGGGAGTCCTACATCAGGCTCCCTGCATGGAGCCTGCTTCACCCTCTGCCTTTCTCTCTCTCTCTCTCTCTCTCTCTCTCTCTCTGTGTTTCTCATGAATAAATAAAAGCTTTAAAAAAAAAAGTGGTCTCTGGAAATCTAAGCAATATTTTAAGATTTGTATACTCCAGATAAAAGAACTTTTATTTTTTTATTTAAGATTTTTAAGTATCCTCTGCACTCAACATGAGGCTCAAACCCACAGCCCTAAGATCAAAAGTCACACCCTCTGTCAACTGAGCCAGCCAGATGCCCTTAAAGATAATGGAGCTTTTAAATATTTGGTGGCAACAGCATGTTTGGCATCCATTGATTCATCCTTCATTCCCAATGCAGACCCCATTTTTTCCCGTTTCAGTTACAGTTGAAGTACCACTTAATTATTGTGGATACTTTTCTTTTGTAGGCACTATAAAACTTAATGCTCTGCTAGAAAATCCATGATTGTAGTTATTCTAATGACCCCACTTATGCCTCACTATTTCCATACTCGTTTTGCTTTGGTGTTGTTTCAATGCTGATAGTATAAACATTTTCAAGATATGTTAATTAGCAGTTAAACTCAACACATATAGTACCAACAATTGATAATTGGTAAGAATTCCACCAATATGGTGGTAATATGAATACCCATGACTAATTTCATACATGCACAGTGTAAGAAAATTTATCTTAAATTTGAAAAAGGTAATTTGATGATTGCTTGATTTTTGATACCATACTAAAGCATCTCCCAATAATCCCACTTGTAGTATGTGGCTTTGAGAACGCTGTTGTGTCAGGCAATTCCCTTCAAGATCAGACTTACCTCATTCTGGCACCTTCCCATTTCAGACACCTGCCATAGGCATGTCCACTTTCTGCCTCAGGGTCTTCTACTCTCACTTGGTCTGCTCACCAAGGCTTGAGAGATAACCCCCAGCCCCCACCCTACCACTGCCCCACCAGCAGTTTGCAACCAATGGGGAAGTAGGAGTAAACTGATAATGTTCCAGGCACCTGTCCTTTGGGGAAGGATTGGGGAGGTATTCTACAGGTTTCTTGGAGCCAGTAGAGTCCTCACTAGAGGAACCTTCACCAACTTTACATTACCTATGCTGAGATTTTTTTCCCATTCCCCTCACGCTCCCAAACCCACTTCCTGGGATTACCTCCCAAATAAATTGCACCATATCTTTGTTTCATATTCTGCCACTGGAGAAACAAGACCAAGTCACTCTTTGACCCTTATCTGGTTCTTTTGGGGGAATGCAAATTATCAAAGTACATTTTTGACTAATATTGCAAATGGTAAAGGTACAGATTTTATGTAGCTCTGAAGCCTAGTGATTATTTAACCTAAAGAGAAAGATAGATATCGTGATCCTCTAGGTCAACAGAAATATTAACATTTACTTGACTTGCCCTGTAGTAAGTTAACTAACTTAGCAATCATATTTAAGTTCCTTCCACAACTGTTCTTCAAATGCTCTTTATCTTTCTTCTGTTTCCCTTGTTGGTGAGGTAAATAAAATTTGATAAATACTTCCTTTTTGTATGAGATCTGTTTTTTTTATAGCAATCAAAACTACATTGTGACTATTGCCTGGCTGATTGCAAAACACGGCCAACTCAAAGGTTCACTGCAGTTTGAGGTATATTACAATGAAACATATACTTGATTTGTTAAGGTAGTGGTTTTCAAGGTTTTTTTTTTCTTTTTCTAAACTTAAAATTACCTGAGATTGTCTCCAAAATGCAAATTATTAGGCCTTGCCTCCTAAGATTCTGATTTAGCAGGATCAGAACAGGAATCAGGAGTTCATATTTATAACCAGAAGACAGGTATTCATGGACATCATCAATTTGAGAAACAGGCTTAGAGCTTCTGGAGAACAATTATCTTTGAAAATATTTTTTTTAAATATTCATTTTTGTCCTCTCCCTCACTAGCATTCAAAACAAGGAATAAGGGAAAGAGAAAGACAAACTTTCTAAACTAATGGCACCTATAATGCTAATTACTCTAGTTTGTTCTTAAGAATGACAAGAAATTTTAAGAATGAAGATTTATCTACTATTTGAAAAATAAAGCAACGTTTGTTTTCTCATACAACCTCATACATCTGTAAAAAAAGGTTGAGGATTTGGTTAAAAATCAACTTGCTAACTCAAAATAACTTTATGTATTTGTATTCCTCATGTGAGTAAAATCTTTTATTTTTAAGCCCAAGATCTGGCATTTCTTACATTTCATTTCCATATAGTCTACATTTATGTTCATTGTGTATTAATTTGTTTAAGCCACTAAATTCAGCATGTTACAGTGGACACACATGGGTGCTAAGCAGACAACTCAGTTTTGGCATAGTTGTCACTTGTTCTTGTAGTTTTATCTGAATATTTCATTTTTTTGTCATTCCATAAAAATGAAATAAAAATTAAAAGGATGAAAATGATATATGGGATATAATGATATATTGGGGTAGAGGTGGCAGTCATTTGGTGTGTTACAGACAAAATCCGACATTAATGAGCAGACACTGGACTTTATAGTTTGAGTGTGTTCACAGATGGTAAAGAATCTTCTATCAATACCAAAATGAGAACCAAGTTTAGGGATCCAAAAACAAAAGGTCCTTAAGGCTCTTGATTAGGAGTCCTGCTACAAACTCTATGAAACTTTATGAAAAGAAAAAGGTCAATTCCTGTATTTTTCTAGAAGAAAATCCTTAAGACTTTTTAACACTAAAGTGATCTTTATACTCTCATGCTCAATATTTAGTTTGGTCTGGTGCTAACTCCCTGTTTTTTACATTTTTCTTTTAAATTACTGCTAAATTCTCTTGAAATAAACTGATAAAACTAGAATTTGAGAAAAGATATTTCTATTTTTAAAGAGTAGCTTGTTTTTAATGTTTAATTATATTCTTTTGTAGCAAGATCGTAAATTGGAGTATCAACAGACACTGCACCTGCTACAGACTATTTCCCCCTTTCTATCTCACTTCCCATTTCCAGCAGATGAGAGGGCTTTCTATGTACACTGCCCTCAGATAGTTACCAGAGAAATGCAAAGGAATGGTTACCATAGAATAGCAATTCAACACTCCCTTTGGGGTTTCAAAATAGATTTTTGAAATCTGTAGCAGAATGAAGGCTGAGTTGCAAGAGCTAAGGTCTTGCAAACCAAAGACTTGGCATGCAATTTACATGAGTCTTTCTCTTCCCTCTTTTCTGTCTCTTTCTCTCCTCCTCCTTTCCCTCCTCCTTTATCTCACTGGGAAGAGAGAATGAAACATGAGATGAGAGAATTAGATATGGCGAATGTGTCACTTAGGTTTCTGATTCCTGTGCCTTCTCATTTTCTGGTCAAGTAGAGTTTTATGATTCTGAAAGTACAGCACCACTTTCCAGTTCAAAATCAGAGTGGGAGGAGGCACTGCTCAATAAATATTTAGCATTTACTATGTACTTTGCATATATGAATTCATTTAACCCAAACAACCTTGTAAAGTAGATATTCTTAATATCACCACTCAAAGATTAAGACAGATTCACTAAATAATTTCCCCATGGCTACAGAGCTAATAATTTGTGGAGTCAGGATTCAAGCATAGGTGGTCAGGATCCAGAACCAAAGCTTATTTCCTTTAAATATCAGATGTAGCCACCACCCCCTCCCACAACCTATACACAACCTAAATGGTAAGCAGCTAAAGAGACACAGTAGTATATTGTGAGGCCCAAGGAAGGGACCTCACACCTAAGTCTCCTGAGCTTCAGCATAGCATGGAAGAGCATATAAAAGACCCACTCCCTGCTCCCTACACCCAACCTACATCAAAGGGCTTAGAAGTATTAGGAAGAGTGTCAATGACTAAGGGACATTGAGGTAGAGAAAATGAAGAAGTAGCGTAAAAGTTCTGAGAAATGATGGGCATTGGAAACTTGGGCACCAGCAAAAATGTCAAAAGTCTCTACTGTCACCCCTCCCCACCACCACACATACTTTCTAAACAAGAAGAGCCTCTGGAATCTAGATGTTACCCTGTAGAGAGGGTAGGGAAGAGAAGATCCAGACGTTATATCTGGAATGACCAGGAAGTCAGAAATGATTGAGTTCATCTAGAAGAAAATGATATTTTCTGCCACTAAGTGGGATGGTAGCCAAAATACAGTAAATACAGTTATTTTGAACTCAAGCAGCATGCTTGCACACTTGAATTGTGAAATATGTACTGAAAACACCACATCACCACCCATTATATGGCCCTCAAGAATCCAAAAGCAAGGAAACAACAACAACAACAACAACAAAACACCAAGAATTTATTCCACCATCAGGAATTTCACAGTGAATTTACTCACCGGAAATAGAATCACCCCCATCCTTTTACCACACTTATGCCTTGATATGTTTTTAACTCTTTGCAAGGTTTTAGGAACAAACTACATGTGAAAAGTGAGGATAGAATGTGTGCAATGAATTTCAGTCTATCAATACATTACCTTATATTGTTGGGGGGGGGCAGTTTACAGAGTCCATGTCATATACATTAACTCACTAAATCATGACAACAGCTCCATGAGGTAGGCATTATTGAATTCACAGGTGAAGAACCTGAGACTCAGAGGTTAAGTAACATGTTAATGGAAACAGAGCTTGTGACAAAACCAGGACTCAAACCTAGACCCTCTGATACAAATAATTTGTATGAATATCACATGATATAAATAAATAGAGACTAATTTATAGTCATCTCAACAAGGGAAGATTAAAATTAGGCCATTAAACACATCTCTCCAATGTTTCCCATGAAATAGTTGGGAACTGACTTCTTGACCTTTGGACCTAAGTAGATGCTGGTGATTACTTCATTTTTGTAAAATTAAACTTCAAAATACATCTTCCTTCTTTTCTTTGCCCCAGTTTTTCAAACTGTGATCAACACAAAATTTAACTATATATATATGTGTATATATATAGTCACATACATTATGATATATATATATATATATATATCATAGGAAAAAAACCTTTATTGATTTTATTGCTCATCTCATCTATGCAAAGTTAATACTAGAATATGCTAATCTTAATCTAATAAACAATGTTCAACCTAGTATATGATAGGTATAGAGTTGTTAAAATTTCACATGAATTTGTAAACAAGAAAGCAGAAAGTTACTAATAAATATTTTGGGTAATATAATTTTCTTACTGATGGAATGTAAGTGGCACAAACTTCACAAATTAGATTTATCATAGTTGAATCCTAACTATTTCAGAAATAGGTTAACTGAAATTCAGATACATATAAATGTTTTAGCACAACGTTAATATTAAAATGGTATTCTATGATAAATAACTTTTAGGTTTGATTGATCTTGTATCTTTAATATCCATGGAATAAAATGAGAATTTTTCCTTATAAGTAAACCCTTGGTTGTTCAGAAAACAGAATTTTCACTCATCTGATTATATAGTTAGTGGTGAAATGTTAAGACAGCACAACTTTGTGATTAAATGGAATAAATTTGATCACACAATGAAAAAAAAAAGAAATCAACACAAGAAAGAATGATGTATTTGAGAACATTTTTAATAAATAATGTGACAAAATTACTTTTCTGATTATTGGTTTTCAGTATGCAAAATTATGGCTAAAAATAAGAGGTTTCTTACATGAACATAATGAAAACATTAATCACATGGATTGTTCCCTTAGTACTGCACACCCTTTCTATATAACTTTCAAATTATCTAAGTGAACACATTTAGTTTTTGGTGAACACCAGCTTTTTTTTTTTTTTTTTTTTTTGTGGTTCAGTTTTGTTTGGCTTTGTTTTCCAGTGGGGTCAGGCCTGATACCTGTGTATGAATTAATGTACTTTTTTTTTTTCCTCAAATAGCACCAATTATTAAGTCAATGAAATTCCTATAACAACAAAAAAAGCATCATAAAAATCTACAGTCAGAGGGCATCATTTGGCAATTCAAAGCAAGTAATGCCTCTCTTTGAGCTTATAAGAAAATCTTATAAGTTTTAACATTGGCCACAACAAACTTAAACCTTTTTTTCTTTCAGTCCAGAAAAAGCAAGAACCATTGGGTTCATGGCCCACAATAAAGTACGCACGTTACTTCACCATCTGTCATCATTCAAATATTCCAAATACAAACATAGAGCATGAACAAAACAGGTTAAAAACGCTTCTCAACATTTTTTTTTCAATAAGACAAAAAAGGTTAATAGTTACAATGGTTTACAAATAAAGTTTAGTGATTGTGCTTTTAAAACCAAAAAAAAAAAAAAAAAGATTAAAAACAGTGCATTACAAAAACAAAAATCAAACTTCCTTAAGTGGCACTTCTGAAAGTTGAACTGACACTACCAGAAGAAATTTAGGCCAGTTAAGATAGGGATGTCCTTATTCAATTGGTCATTAAAAACATCCATTTGTTTGTAATATGCATTTACAATTGCATTTGATTGAAAAATAGAACAAGGTTTTTTGCTAGGCTTACTTATGACAATGACTAGACAACCAGAAGATCCAACTGGCTTACCCCTACTTATCCAAAAGTATATTTCCAAGAAGAGTATACTTCAATGGTTGAAATGAAGACAAAATAAAGTACCACCAGGGGTTGCAAAGAGCATATATTTACAATGTTTCTACCCCATTCAAATTGATTTGTGGTTGTTCTGCCTTTGTTATGTTTTATTTTCTCCCAGCAGAGGGTGGTATGAAAGACTGATTTTAAAATCATGTTAAAATGAAGTATGTTTTAATTTGCATTAGCAGTTGGTAATAGAAAGATTATATCTTGAGAGCCCTTGGCATGAGGTTGATTAATCAATTTCGAATCTTTGATCAATACTTTGCTATAAATTGGCTTGGTATGTAAGCAGTGCAATGCCATATCTCAGGGGCAAAATGCAAAAGAAGTGTGTTGTTCTCTCTTGCTGGCTGATGACTGAAGCAAGAAGTCAAATACTTCCCTTGCTGGAAGTAAGGTGTAATGGTTTGTTCCAACAGTGAGGGGAATAAGGGAGTTCTTCAAGGGATAAGGATCAAACAACAACAATAAAACTCCAATAAAATTTTTAAAAATGGTATTCTAATAAGAGGAATAAAAATGACAATTTTTACACTCTGATTGCACTGAACATTTTATCTGGCGTCATGTGTCATCAGACATGAGGCGTCTTGAGTGATAATTTTCACATTAGATCTCATAAGCCTCTCTGGTTGTCTTCAGCTTTCAGTTTCCTGTAAGAGAAAAGTGTTTGTTAAATTTGAAAATAAACCTTAGAGTAGAGTTTTATAGTTATGTTGATTTACATATTTTCAACTGTATAGTTTGTGTTTCTTCATTCATTCCCCGGCATAGGTTAGGAGGTGCTCATGACAACTCATTTATTTGTCTTTAGTTGGTTTTGATAGAAAATCCAGGGTGCTGGGTGGCTCAGCTGGTTAAGGGTCTGCCTTCAGCTCAGGTCATGATCTCAGGGCCCTGAGGTCAAGCCCTGCATCAGGCTCCCTGCTCAGCTGGGAGTCTGCTTCTGCTTCTCCCTCTCACTCTGCCCCTGCTCTCTCTCTCTCTCTCTCTCTCTATCTATCTATCTCTCTTACACACACACACACACACACACACACACACACACACACAAATAAATAAATTTTAAAATAAAGAAAGAAAATCCAACAGTTCTCTACAAATACCAACTTGTTCTGTGTGTTGTCTCGGTATTGAGGCATGTGGCACAGAGGATAGAGGAGCAGTAGAAGGCAGGTTTCTCTACTCCCCCCCAGCCCCAACTCAACATTAGAATTCAAATTTTCCTGGGTTTAAGTATCAGAGTTATGTATGATGACTTTTTGTTCCTCAGAAAGGTTCTCTTACTTTAAAAAACAACAAATAAAATAACTTATAAGACAACCTCTCATAACAACTGCAGGAAGAAAAATCTTATCCCAAGCCTCAAAATCAAAATGCTTTGGACATTAAAGAAAAATCAATTAGACATCATTTCTTAAAAATGTTCATCTTCTAGTTTTCAAAGTTTAGTGTAACGTTCATTTAACAATTTACTTGGGATGAAATATATTTGTAAGAAGAGAAATTTGCCCTCAACTTGTTTTTCCTTTATTAAATGGAGAAAACATGGTCTTAAAAATAGGAGGTGATTTTGTGATATGATATGATTTACTGCCAATTCTATCTTTTGTCACTATAAATTCCAAAAAAAGGAGTATGTATTTGACTCAAGAAGTATCCTCCTACACCCAGGAAGGTGAGTGCCAAGGATCAGGTTCCCATTATCAGAAGAATGAAGGTGGAAGATAGCTGGCCAAATCAGTCAGATTAACCCCACTGATACCAGGGTGGCAGTTAACATAGGCTAAGCACCCTCATTCAAATCCTTATCCCTCTGTCACCTTACTGGTTTTTATAACCTACCTTAATACAATACTGTGCAATATATTATCTAGATGAATAGTTATTTCCTAATGACATGTCTGCCATGTAAATTTCTTAACTGAATATCTACAAATAATTATGACCACCAGATCTAAAAAGAAATTGTTATCACCATTTAAAACTTTGGAAACATTTCAAGAAAATCATAAAATTAACAGAATTTTAGTCTCTGCAATCACTAATATTAGGGTTTGTAGTAAAACAGTAACATTTCTGTAGACTGATAAATATTCCTGATTTTGAGACTGATATAACAACTAGTATAATGTTGAGAAACTTGGGAAAAAATTAGATACCTCTAATTCTTCATTATTATCTTCTCCTCTTTCATATCCTCCAAGAACTTGCATTTCTGCGATATTTCTTCGACCTACATTTGCTTGTTCTCTTTGTCTGCTTCCTGATCCTCTTGATGACATTGAGCTTGAAGAACTAGGATCTCTGGGATTATTTGATGTCGGAAAAGTAGGTCTACAGTAAGGTAGGATATCCTCTGTGTAATGAAATGCAATACGTGCACATGAACACTACTGTACATTTTCATTGCATAAAGTAACATCATTTGTGACTATAATTCTGAATGGGGAAGCATCAATGTTTTTGAGGAATAAAGGAGGACATTTTATAACAATAATTAAAAAGGCAGCACCATCCTAAAAAACAATATAACAAGTCTTGTTGTCTTTCCTGGTAGTGAGGTGGCATTCAAGTTGCCTTCAGTCACAAGTTCTTGTCCGACCTCAAACTCACTGGGGACCAACATCATTAAAGGAGGTAAACCAAAGCTGGAGTCAGACTTAGCTTCCAGTTCTATCCTTCACTATAGGATCTCCAATTATTTTAGGTTTTAGTTTCCTCTTTTCTAAAAAAGTGTTAAAATATCTATACCCAGAGGAGCTTCTAGTGTTGATGTAAAAACAGGAGACTGTGAAATCCTTGTGCAAAATATGAAGGATTATTTCAAGGCATTGATAGAAACAAAGCCCAGTTTCCTCAAATTACTAAAACAGAACCAAGCCCATGTTCACTTTCCAGACACCAAGATGTCAACCTCCATTTCAACATCATATTTACATTGTGGAGCTCTGAATCTTAGAAGCCTGCCATCCCTGTTACTGCAAAACGCAATCCACTCGAATTAAACGGCATCTCTTGAATTTCTATCTCCCTACTGCTTTAAATTAGGTGCTGCTTGTACTGATGCATTCTCCAGCTGCTAAATTCTCTCCAATGCCTGTCCACTATACTCTTTGGACACCAAACATGTGAAAAACCAACTTTTCTATGTGCCCCCAAATGCTTCCTCTAATGTCCACACTACCTGAATGAAATCTGATTTCCCCCTGAGGTTTCCACGTTCTCTCCTGTAGAATGAAGAAGGCTTCCTTCTGGCCCAACCAGCACCAGTTCTAAGTCAATACTCCCTGACCTTTGCACAAAATATTTTCTTTCTGGGATGGCCAAACCAATCTACCCATGTCATTTGTTTAGTCTTCCTTTATGGTACCTTTCTCCTTCCATTCTACTCATCACAATTTCTACACCTGATCCAGAATCGGACTTGTTGGGGTCTCACAGTTCATGCAGAGCACTGTTCCAGTATCCTCGCTTCACAGCATTTGGACTCCTGTGACCTTCATATCCTGTCCATGTTCCATCATTGACTTTTTCTTCTCCATTGACTTTAATTTTTGTCAAACTATAATATAAAATCTCTCTCTTGCTCAAAATTTTCCCCTTAAGCCTGTGCTCCACATGAGTCAATACCATCTTCCTGTCCTTATTATAGTTCAGCAAAGCTTCTTAAAGCAATTCAGACTCAGTAGTGGTAGACACAACTCCTGTTTACTATGAATCCCACTGAAATCTATCCATGACCTAATTACTACAGTGAAAGAGAAAATTCAGTGTTGACTTTGATAATGCTAATCATGTTTCATTCCTTATGTCTCACGGCCCTTTATCTGGAAACCACCATCAGTTAGTTTAAACATCACTATTCCCAGATTCTAGTTCTCTTACCTTCCTGGCCAGTGTTCTGTGGGCTCTTCTTATGTAATGTTGATGCCCTGGAGGTTTCTACTAGTGTATATCTACATTCTTTTCCCCCACTCACTTTGGGTAATTTAATCCACTCTCATGGATTGTAACCTTTTCTAGAATATAACTGTCATGAGGGCAGTTACATTTCTGTGTTTTGTGTTTTGATATACTTTCAGCTTCACATATAATAGGTCATTGATAAATAGTTTTGAGTGAATGAATGAGTAGATTTAATTAATATTTTATCATGATAAAGCCTTAATTTATATTTCCAACTCCTGATCTGTATTGAAAATTTCCTCTTCAGTTATCCCTCAAACTCAGTATGTCAAACTCAACTTCATCATGTCCATTCTTTTCCTCCCTCTCTGTATTCCCTAATTTAGTTAATGATAATACTAATCATTAAGACAACAAAGATAGAAAACTGAAGTTATCTTAGAGTCTTCCCTGCCTTCCAACAACCTGCCAGTACTCTTTAAATGTACTTTTCCCACACATTCAAATATGCAAAGGTGAATCTGATTTTTAACACTAAAAAATGTCAAATTGTGAATTTTCCCACTCATTCATCTCTGCTTCTATAGCTTGGTATTCTCTACATCTCTTGTCCAGGGATGGAAATACCTGCTAACAGATCTTGAGTCATTCCTCTCTAAACCATATTCACTCAGCTGCCTTCTTATGGGAACTACAGGTACTCTATGACTTAATCTTACATTTATCTCAAGAGCTTCCCCTTTGACCGTCTTTACCATCTAGTAACACTGCATTTCTTATAATTTTCTCAATGTACCTCAGAGTTTTTCAGGCTGAGTTTCTCTCACAAAACAATCTATCCACTTTTCTTAGACAACTTAAGTTTCACCCACCTTGAACACTCAGCTTATGTGTCATTTTCACCAGGAAAGACCAATAAGTCTTTCTTTCTTTGCCTTACATACCTCACAAGACTGGACTAACCATCCCTTCATTGGACTTCCAAGTATGGCATCATTAACATTTCACCAAATATGAATATATCTATGAATCTACAGATTACCTATTTTTGTCTCTAACTATAAGCTTCTTGAGGTCAAGGTTCATGTTTACATGTAAATCTCAGGACCAGTACAATGCTTTATAACACAGTGGATGTCTGATAGATGTAGAAAGAAATTGAAATGATTGAGGTAAATGTCAGCAAAAAGATCAGTCATTCAAATCTAGAAGACTACTCTCTTTAATTAAAAATGACCATTCATTACCCATGTAAATCATAGTGCCTCTCTCATTTTAAATAATGTCAACTAAATTGTGAAGGTGAAAATTACAGCAGTGCATAGAAATGATCATTTAATGACACATATATATAGGGTTATGGTTCAAATAAGAATTTGGGAAAGCAAGACCTATGAAATAAAAATCTGGTCAGTGTATCTCAATGCTGACCATAAAATAGTGTTTCTTGTTTCTAGATTAATGGTTCCAATTATATTGGATTATATAACACACAGGACAACTTATTAAATCTCTAAAGATTGGTGAAATAATTTCATCTCTTTGTTCTAATTGTGCATACACCAAGATCTTCCCCTTGTACAATTTTCTCTTGAAGAAATCCACCTGCTTTGGGGGAAGCTTCCTTAGAGCAGCAAATTAGTCTATACTTTCAGGGCACATATAAACTTTATAATTTATGTCATGACATTATATTTATAAATCATTACTTATAGTATGGATCAAAAGTTCAGAGCCAGATCACCTTTTGCTTAACTGATAAAAAATCAGCTAAGTTTTTCAAACTTTGGATTGTGGTGATGACACCAAGTACTTTGCAGTCACATAGTAGAGGCATCTGACTGAAATGTAGTTTTACTCATCGCTTTACTGCTGAGTCCATGCCTGGATTAGGAGTTCAGGCTTCCTGTCACAGAACAATGAAACTGACTCCCATTTTGACAGAAAGTTGCTAATGATCAAGTGCCCAAAATAAACAGAATAAGAGCTTGCGGTCTAACCTTACCATGATAGATCTATTAAAATACACTAGTAGTTGATGTGCCCCCTACCGGTTTCTAAGATTCATTTCCCTCCCACTCTTTTCTGACTTTTTCCATCAATCTCCCCTTTTATTATATTTCTTTCTCCTAAATGGTTTCTTCTCTTTCGCCTATAATAATCCTATCCTAGAGTATTTCTACAAAGTCTGCCTTCCTGGCAAACCTGTTCTCCTCCCAGTCTTCTGAAAAGAGCTCACCACCTCCCTTCCACAATTTCCATTTACTTTGGAATCCCCTACAGTCTGGCTTCTATTCTGATTACAATACTAAAAACAGTTCTTTTGAATACCACCCACAAATAATATATTGCAAAATCCTCATGTATTCTCTCCCCCAACCCCCACCTCCTGTTGATATCCACCTTTCACTTGTGGCATTTTAGATTTCTTTCTATCTTAAAATTTCCTCCACCATTCTTTCTAGGATACTATTCTCTCTGGCTTGGCGATCTTGATTATTTTGTATCTCTTGGTGTATCCAATCTCAGTTTCCACTATAGAAAGTCATTCTTGTGCCTAATCTTTGAATTTAATCATTGCTGATTATTGGTATGTTGGAGCTGGCTCACATGCTTAAAAAAACTACCCAGTCTTCCCAACTCCACATTCACTGACTTCATATTAGCAGCTTGAAACCAGCCACCTTGTAAGTAACTACCCAATAGAAGTGAGTAAATGGCTACAAATTAGGGTTTTGCTTTGTTTTCCTCCCAGAGAATTGATTGCTCGACATTAACCAGTATATCACTGCAGATAATTTAGCCTTTGTAATTCATGCAATTTTTCCCTCTGTGTTGCCATTTTGAAATCCCACTCTCTACTCATGACCTTTCTCCTGATCTTTAAACTTAATTCTCTAAAGTCTTATTGATTTTCTTCATATCTGTGCTCTTAGCACCTTAATCCATTCAAAATTGAAATTCTTTTCCCTAAGACATTTTTGAGTGTTTTTTTTTTTTTTGTTTTGTTTTT
Source organism: Nyctereutes procyonoides (assembly GCF_905146905.1). Classification (NCBI taxonomy): domain Eukaryota; kingdom Metazoa; phylum Chordata; class Mammalia; order Carnivora; family Canidae; genus Nyctereutes; species Nyctereutes procyonoides. Next base: position 1,423,507 of record NW_026575158.1, on the reverse strand, counting down.
GTTTTTTTTTCCTACTTTGGTCAGTACAATTAGGTTCTACTAGCCAACAGGGCCATCTAAATAACATTTGAGTAACTTTTGCTTTACTCCATAATTTCATTCTATTCTTCTACTTTGAATTAGTCAACATGGTTCCATCTCTGAAATGCCAATGTAGTTTCTTTCCTTTTTTTCCACACAACTATTTTAATTCAGTGTTTTCATAGTTTATACCTAGAAATGTTACAATGTTCTGATACCTTCACCTACAGAAGTCTAGTCTCTTCCTTAACTATAGAGTGCTACCAGTTACTTCTCTAAAAGTCTGATTTTGTGGGGCACCTGGGTGGCTCAGTGGTTGAGTGTTTGCCTTTGGCTCAGGTAGTGATCCTGAGGTCCTGGGATCAAGTACCGCATTGGGCTCCCTACAGGGACCCTACTTCTCCCTCTACCTATGTCTCTACCTTTCTCTCTCTGTGTCTTTCATGAATAAATAAATAAAATATTAAAAAAAAGTAATAAAAATTAAAATAAAACTCTGATTTTGTCATTTCTTGTTCAAAATTCTTTGCTGGCTCACCACTGCCTATATCATAAATCCCGCACCCTAGATCACATTCCCGACCTTCCCAATCTGGCCTGGCTGCCTTTCTAGTTTTACCTTTCATATATTGTGTCTGGCTCAACTAGAAATCAGTGTTCACCAAACATTTGTTTTTCCACTCCCATTTTTTTTTTCTCCTTTACCTGCTATCCTCTTCTCTCCATTTAACTTGTTGAAATCATGCTTTCCTTTAAAACCCAACTCAGCTGGCACTTCTCCAAGGAAGTCTTATATGATGCTACATATTTGATTTAATTATATTAAAATTATTTGAGTACATGCTTATCTCCTCCATTAGAGAGTACATTTCTAAATCTTGTATTTTTCACTAGGCCTAAGAGAACCTAACAGTACAACTTGCAAACATCTGTTCAATCTGTATTTACTTGTTGTTTGAAGAAATCAGTACCTTGGATGAGGTGAGTCTTTGCTGGTGGAAGGTCTCGTTTTGCTGCCTTGTTTACTCGTCCTTTCCCATCATTTTGCTGTTCCTGTGCTTCTCTGGTATCACCTGGATTGGTTCTCATATCAGCAACCTGTCTTCCATCCAGTACTTCTCTCCCCTTGTAACTGCCTACTTTTCTATCTGATGATCGGTCTGTTCTTGCTTCTATAGAAGGGAGTTTTGGCACCATAACAGGTCGCACCTCCAGCTGTGCCTTGGATTGGACAGTGGGCGATTTTATAGCAGGTGGTGGCACCGGAGGAGGTGGTAGATCTAGAAAGAAATATTTAAAATACCGTAAAAGTCTGCCACTTATAAAATTGTTAAATATTAGTATTATCATTGGAGTCACATTCAGTTGTGAGATAATATAACTTAAATGAACTAGAATAATTGATGGTAACCAAAAAAAGAAGATCAACAATTTCAATGTATTTTCACTGTTGTATGGCAGAAAAATACTGAATCACAGAGCTGGAACTTAAAGATGATCTACTCTTGGGATAAGCTAATATGGGAATATATGCTATAATATTTCCTCCCCCAACTATGATATACCTTTTAACTCATTTTAGCACAATGTTGCTGGTCCCAGATATAAACCCTTATTCTTTGGGCAACCACTTCAGATTGAGTGAGGTTGGCACTTGAGTTGAAACCTATTTGCCAACTCTAGCCTAAATCCTTTCTCATTCTGTAAAAAAGAAAACTCAAACACATGACCTTAAGTTATTTTTCAGTCTCAAACCTATATATGATCAGAACCAGGGTGAATGCCCTTAGATTCTTAATTTCTGATTCCTGTGTTTATAACCTACCATTTAATGATGAGATCTCTGTACTCTGTATCTGCACCCAGAGCTATTGTTTTTTTTAAAGATAGATTTATTTATTCATTCATGCATTCATGAGAGACACAGAAAGAAGCAGAGATACAAGCAGAGGGAGAAGCAGGCCCCTCGCAAGGAGCCCAATATGGGACTTGATTACTGGACCATAGGATCATACCCTGAGTTGAAGGCAGACACTTAGCTGCTAAACCACTCAGACAACTCCACCCAGAGGTTTTAAACCAGATAACCTCTGGTATAAATCTAAGTTAATGTTATATATTATAACTGGACATTATATATAATTCAACTTTTTATACTTAAGGATAAAAGTAGATAAAAAATTGGTCCCTAGAAAATAAATTTTCTTTAAGAGGTGCTACCTTTGACTCTTACATGCATATTTCAGGGAGTAGAAATAGCCTAATAATAGTTGGTAACTTAGCAGAAGAATATGAAGATATTTTAGTTTTAGTTTTGTTTTGCCTTTTGTATGGAGGACGAATTAAAAGGAAAGGCTTGAATCCATGAGGGCAAGAGGTTATTGTTATACCTCAGATAAGTAATGATAGGGGATGGAACTATATTGGTGCCTGTTCAGATGAGATGTATTTGAGAGACCTTAAGGAAGAAAAATCAATATTATTTAATGATCAATGGAATATAGTAGAGTAAGGAAAGGGAAGATTCTAGGATGACTTCTAGGATTTCTGCTATACTTTACTAGGTGGGTCAGAGAAACTTCACTGAAGGTAAGGAAGGAGGGGATGGCCTGCAGAAGAAGAGTATGAGTTCAGTTTTATAAAAGTGAATAGGAGGCGCCTTTGAAGTATCTACATAAAGATGTCCAATAGGTTTTGTACATAAAATCTGAGTTTCAAGAGAGGTCAAGCCCAGAGATATAGAGATTTGGGAATTATCAGTATGGTTTTTTCAGTCATGACTTCAGAAATGGTAATGTTTTCATATTTGGAGAGGAATACCTATGTGATAGAATAAATCAACTAAAAAGTGTTTATAAAACATGTATTAAATGCTTAGTATTAAAAAATTAATACTAGCATTTTCAACAAAAAAGCATACATTGACATGCTAAAAATAAATCAAAAGTACATAAGAACTTGAAAGTTCTCATACCTTTCTATCTCCATTTCAAATCCTCATATTGATAATGTGGAGATAATCAGTTTGAATATTTTTCTATAGATCACTCCAGAAATTATGTATACACACAAATTAGGCCTGCTAAGTTGCATAATTCCAGGAAGCATCATTCACATCAGGGACTATATAAAATGGCCACCCCTAAGGTTGTATAATGCTGTCTGCCTACCCCTATGTGGGTGTCTGATAAAAGTACCACACACAAAATATGCAGTCTACCTTTCTTATTGACATAGGTGGAATTGCATTTTTTTTTACTTAACTGTGCAGTTGCTTACATTTCCCTATATGTATGTACATATAGCTCTGTCTCTTTTTTTTAAAGTTTGTATAATGCTCTATTTTATGAATATATTATTATTTATTTAGCCAATCCTTACAGAAGAATATTTGGGTTGTTTCCATATAGTTTACTACTGACAATGTTCCACTGACTATCATTAACATGTACCAGCACGAGAAATTCTTGAATATTAAAATCATGTCTCAGGAATTTTTTTTAAGGATTTTATTTATTTATTTGAGAGAGAGAGAAAAAGAGAGAGCACAGGGGAGGGGCAGAGGGAGAGAGAATCTAAAGCAGACTTTGTGCTCAGTGTGGAGCCTGATGTGGGGCTTGATCCCACCACCTCGGGATCATGGTCTGAGCTGAAACCAAAGGTCAGACACTGAACCAAATGAACCGCCCAAGGGTCCCATGTCTTAGAAATTCTTAACATAAGAGCCAATAAGGATTCTAGGAAATATCAGTTTTAATCTAGTGTTTCTCATTCTTACATACTTTTTAAAAAGAATTAATCATTCTTGTCCCATAAGTAGATGTTAGTCTTTTTTAAACTAATTTCCTTTTGACATTATATGCTAAAACTAAGACATCAAAATTGATCATACTGGTCTTTGGAAAAAGAGGGCTTGATGTACCATCTTCCTACCAGCTATTTTATTAGGACTCCATTATTACAAGTAATCCAACTTCTACTTGCATTTTTTTGCTGTTGTTAGTTCTAATGGCTCATCATGCTCTAGTTTCATATAAATAGCCTCTAAACATTACCTAAATTGGTGGCCAAAGTACAGACAATAACATTAATTTTCTACTGATTCTACAAAATCAAATTTTTTTTGCCTTACACCATACACTACCATTGTCACTGTGTCTGGTTTTCCTCTTTACTACTACTTTAATGGACTTTGAAAAAACAAAAACAAAAAAAACAGGGAGGCCTGGGTGGCTCAGTGGTTGAGTGCCTCCCTTTGGCCCAGACCATGATCCTGAGGTCCCAGGATCGAGTCCAACATCGCGCTTCCTGCATGGAGCCTGCTTCTCTCTCTGCCTGTGTTTCTGCCTCTCTCTCTGTATCTCTCATGAATAAATAAATAAAATGTTTTAAAAAAACAATACTTAAAAAAAGGTATTATCATGAGAGTCCTCCCTTATCTGCTACTTATTTAACTGTAAAGAGTCAAAAACCAGACTGTACTGAGTGGCTTAAAGCCAAGTGACCCAAGGCAGAGCAGTTCTAAGTTCAGACTAAGCCTGGGACTGGCATAAAAAGGAGAAAAATCAAATTCAGATCATACCTGGCAGCAAATTGGAGTGAGTGCCTGCAGGCTCTTTTCTGTACTATCTCCTTGCTACAGATTTAAACTCCAAATTGCAAACACAGATTATCAAGCAGGCAGAAAGTAACTGCCACTATCACCAAATCATAAAATGTCTGGGTTCATCAGGTACTGAAGCTGATGATTACCACTATTATAAGAGCATACAAAATCTTAGGAATCTGACTCTTGAGACAAAATCTATTACCAGGTGCTCTATAACACAGGTAGGAGAAGAGAACCCAATGGTAATTAGAAGAGTTCTAACCTCCTGGATATAATTGCTTCTGTAACTAACTGATGATGAGAGGCAAATGCTTGTAGGTTTTATTTCTCATACAGATGGGTTAACAAATAATTTTTTTAGGTATTATAAGATAAGTGCTGAGTCAAAGTAGAGATCATTATAGTATGAACAATTCTGTATTTCACAGAGTGATAAACAGTACTTTTCACTCAGTATATATCAATAATAGCTCAAACTGGATTTAACGGATAGAATCATGGATTCATATATGTATAGACACCTTATATCATCTTATAAACATCATTCTTTATACAATATATCCCAAATTCCAGTATAATGTATATCGAGTAAAATGTAAGGGCATGTGTATGCAGATATTTCTGCCAGCATTAACTCAGTATGGAGATCCAGTACTCTATTTACTTACTTAGCTGCTTAAAGTCCCAAGACCTTGTAATTAATGATAAATCAAGTCAAAATAACATCATTCCAAAGAGGGTGGTGAATTTATAATTTATGAAAAGTAGGGCTGGAGAAATAATGTAGATTTGGTTTTTAAATCAAGTATGTAAATGCATCGAAAGGGTTGAAAAGAGGGGGTGGGAAGAATCTATTAGAAGGTCCTAGAAATGCACTTATGCTTGGCTTTAACTCACTAAGACTCCAACTAATAAATATTCATATATTTTAATCCTACCCTTCATCTGGGTTAGACTTGTAAGCAGCAAATATGAGATAAATAAACAGATTCGGCCTGTCAACTGTGACTACAGCACACAGTGCTCCGCTGAGCCTGGAGGACTCGCTACCTCTCACTGAGGCCGAGGATTTACCGACAGAACAAGGTATGGTCACAGTGCCCTATGGGCGGAACTTTGTCTCTCAAAGTTCATATGCTAAAGTCCCAACCCCCCTGCATCTCAGAATGAGATGGGATATCGAGACAGGGTCTTTAAAGAGGTAATTACAGTAAATTGAGTCCTACAGTAAATTGGGCTTTAATACAATCTACCTGGTTTCCTTATATGAAGGGGAGATTAGGAGACATACATAGATTGGAGAAAGACCAACTAAATGACCCAGGAGACTATGTACATCTACAAGCCAAGGAGAGAGGCCTTAGAAGAAATCAACTCTGTCAACACCTTGATCTTGGACTTCTAGCCTCCAGAGCTTCGAGAAAATAGATTTCTAATATTGTGCCATCTAGTTTATACTTCATTGTTAGGTCAGCCCTAGAAAACTAATACAGCTACTGACTAACAAGGCTCATCACAAACCACTCGTCATCAGATCAGACTAGCCGTTCTTTATTAGCCTTCTTTATATAGCTCACAAAAAAGCCAAATACAGAAGCTGAACAAAATTTGCAAAGTAAAGACACTACAAACTCAAGACTGATATACTATATTCTTATATTAGTTCACAAAGGAAGTCTATTGATAATAATCAAACTCATCCATCATAGTTAACCTTTTAATCATTAAATAGCAAAAATCAAAGAAAAAACTCTTCATGTCTTACTATTATGTTTAATTTACATTTTAACAGTTCATAGCTCTTTAAATTCTTTCCTCTCCTCTCTTCTTTCTCTTTATAAATTGTACAAATTGTGTCTGACACTGAGTTTCTTCATGAAATGGTCTATGAATTGTTTTTCAAAAAATGTAGTATAGTATTTTGAGAAAATAATTTCAGCAGAAATGACCCAGTGTTCCCACGTCTTAACCACTGCTATCAAGAATGTGTGCATTTCTCTTATTTTGATGCATAGAGAAGTATTTGCATTTACTTGATTTTACCTAATCAATATGCATTCCCAGATATGTATAAAATAATACATATGTTGGTATTTTTTTAATCAAATCAGAAAGTGTCCAGAATTATACTGAAGACTTTTTTTGGTATGATAAACATAACCAAAAGACAGATGGTTATCAAAATGCTGAAAGGAAGTTAAAATTTTTAAAATAACTTTAGTCATATCTCCATTTTGCCTATTTTTATGGCTTCATGAAAATAATTATTGGCTTCTACATTACATTATATCTTGTAATAATTTTGCATAATCACTTTTGTGAAATAAGCAATGAAAAATCCAAATAGTATTTCAAATTAATTTTTGGCTTTAACTATTTCAGTAGATTTCTTCGGTATTTCTAAAATTGACTTGAAAAAATAACTTTGGTGTTTCGTCACCCGTTTTAATAGTTACTATGCAGGGATTAGTTAGAATTTAATTATTAAATACACTGAACAGAGTACTATAGAATGTGGTGCAGTAAATAGAGATTACAATTTTCAAGCATAGCACAATTTATACCTGTGATACCATGTCCTTTAACTTGGCATATTTACATTATTTAAAGCACTTTGGAGAAGCATCACTCAGTGCAAGAAGTCCCTCAAGACAAGTATAAATAAGAGCGGGAAAGAGCTACACCGATCTTTAGGCCAGATTTTCTCTTTTCTGTATTCAACCTAGATGTGTTTACAAGGAGGTTTGATGTTTGACCCATTTTTCAGTTAGGAGCACTCTCTTCAAGATAATAAAAACTGATAGGACAGCTATAAAACTTGTAAAATGCCATTGCAGGGTCCCATAAATGTAAAACTGCCGATGGAGTTTGGGGATTTACACCTAGTGTTTGTCCCTTCACAGAAGCAAACATGCACAAAGCCACTGTAATAACCCTTCAAAATCAGATAATATTCTGACAGCTTAGTTTCACTGACAAAAGAGTCCTGGGCAGAAGCCAGGAGGCCCAGGTGCGCTGCGTCATGCCAGTATTTAATGCAGTCTAATATCAGATGGATGCAAGTGAGAGAAAATACTCTGAATAAAGTACAGATAATAGCATGGACAGCCACTCATGGCAAAATTACTTGTGCTCATCATGCTGTGAGCTTTGTATTAAATTTTTCTGTCAAGTGGCAGGAATCACAGGGAGAAGTGCCTCAGAAAACCCTCCTTGTAACCTTGGATAAGGATCTATAATATTAGGCTTTCATATGATAATGGCAAATGATGCCCTTTTTGAAAAATTGCTGACTGGTAATGAAAGTCCTAATCAGATTGTGGTTGGAGAGGACCAGGAGGTGAGGGACAATGTCTGTGACACCCTTCTTCCCCCACCCCTTTAGCAAATTTAGCAAACTTGACAAGATGGGTGAGTCTACGAGAAATTTATCTTACATGAATTTCCAACAAAGCCCTTGGGGTTGTTTACAAAACGAGAAGGTGGCGGTTTAATAAATGCTGGGCCACCTGAGGCACTTTCATTAAAGGCCTTCTCTAGACAACATCACAATGTTTGCATTATTCTCCTGTGCTCCCTTGAGAATACAAGCATTCCCTTTTCAGTGAGAGTCGATATTGTATGTGAAGGCATGAAGGAAGACGATTTGCTTTGCCTTCCGGTGCACAGAATAACTGTAACACCACTACAGTTAGAATGAATATTCAAGCAAATGTATTATCTTCTCTTTGAATGCAAAATTCCAAAAGGAAACAAAAAAAAAGAAGACACTCTGGAAGGTTTATCTGTGAATGGGATGCAGGTGAATTGTCTGTCATTACTTCAACTACAGTAATGTCTATGTGCTTGCAACAACAAAATAACCTTTTAAAAACATTAAAAATATACACTTTTTAGTTTCTTAAATAACCATCTTATTAGAAGTACCGAAGATGCTTGACAAGATATGAAAGTCGATCATTGCTCTAAGTAATAATAGGAGGCTTATTGTTAATGAATTTTTAATGTAATTTCTAATGCCAGTGGATGCACTGTCTTGTCATAGAGCGCCAGGGTAAATAGGCGAGATTCATAGATGTTTTTATGCGTTTCAACGGACTTACCATCTGTGTAGACTTCTCTGCGCAGATGTCCTGGCTGGTGTTTTTGCTTCTTGGCTGGTCTGGCCTTCTGCATTACAGCAGCACTCATGTTGCTGTCTGTAGAGACAGGACTTGTGGGTCGAGGGCACTGGGACGCATGAAAATGTCGGCGGCCTGAGTGAAAATAAAAATTCAGAGCCAAACTCATCAATGAATTTTAATTATAACATTAAATAATTAAAAGAAAACATTAGAACTAGAGGCATCCCTAATTTCCTAAAAATAGCTTTAAATAAACTATTCTAGCAAATAATAGGATTTTTGTCATTCTGCCTGACACACCCACTGGAAAAAAAATGCTGAAAGCTTTTTTCCAGCTCTTTTTCTTTCTTAACCACAGTATTTTTATTCTGTTAAAGTTCTTGACATCACTTGTTAAGGAAAAACAACCCAATTACTTTTGCATCTAACTTCACTAGAATGTTGTTTGTAAACAAAATTACTGGTTAGATTTTTGCACTATATATTCAATATATGTTGTTTTTTCAAGGGAATTGCCAGTCCTTAAGAAATTCAGGCTCTAAAAATGAACAGTACTAACTACGCCTCTTATTTAAATTAAATATATTTTTATGCTATTCTTTGAAGGCAGACACCTAATATCTTAATATATGCTGAGGCATTTACTCTTCAGGAGGCCTGAAAGCTAGCTAACATATTTAGACCCGTCCACAATTACTTCTACCCCTTTCCTTTCACTAGATGTTTACTTGCTAATTCTGGTTAAAGAGACGCCTCCAGAGACTTCTACCTTTTTTGGTGGTAGCAGAGGAAATTTGGGTTTTTCATTTTGGAGGGACGATATTTGCAGGTACCAGTGATAACTGACTGAGCTAATTAGACACGGTACATCTCAGAGCTCTCCAATTTTCTGGCTGTCTTACAGACATGTTGTATTACAAGGGCACAAAATACTTAACATAATGTCAAGGGAATTCTTGACCCTTTACTTGACTTTCATTATTTTGGTTTCTAGAAATTCCAGATACACAAAGCTGGAACTTTTGGTTGTACTGTTAGAAACTTCCAACAGAACTACACAACATGTCTTTTGGCTATAAACAGGAGAAGACGTATACGGTGGAATCAACATATTCAAAAATGCTAACTGAAGCATATTAAATAATATACATTAACACGGCCAAGTGAGAAGCAATTTGACTGGATTATTCATTCATATTAACTTCAAGTCGTATGATCAGCAGCACCCTTTCTCGAGAAGAACATTTTAATAGGCAGAGGCCAATGCGTGTTTAGTTTGTTATAATTATGAGCCAAACGAAAACGAGAAATGCCATTAAATTACAATACAATAAAATATTAAACCAAACTCTCCTTAGCCATGATGGAGACTAATACAATTAAAGTTACATATCCATGAAAAGAGAGAATGAGGGTTGAGACTGAGAACATTATTCATTCTATTATGTAATGCCAACTACCGTTCATATACCCTGAGGCATAAGGTCGTTTACAGATGAATTTTCAACATTATTTCTATGTTTTGTTGATTTAATGAACTGAAACACACCCTTAATGTAACCTAAAAGCAGTAGTTTGAGATGCTTAATTTCACTTTCTTATTTTTTTGATGATTAAAAAATAAGGAGAAATTAAAGCTATGTACACAGTTGGACATTGTTAAGAAAGGTACGTTTGGATGGTTATTTTGTTACATTCAGTAGCTACTGAGGGGAAAAAAAGGAATTTGGTTGAATTTCATTAAATATCGGCCTAGCCAAAATAAATATTTGTTCTACAATAAAAGGTCGTGGGGTATTAGACTTCTTTTTTCCTATAAAGTGTTCTTGATAAATAACATACAGAAATAACCTTATTTTCTCTGAATACATTCTACAAATGATAAAAAAATAATAACCAATCCAGGATCTGAAGAGAATAGGGAAAAGTACCAATGTGATGGTTATTAAACTAAGAAAAATAAAACACCAAAACAAGATAACAACTACTGATATGTTGTGATAGTCGTTAATTTCTCAGAAATACATGTTTTGTTGGCCACATTATTTTACTCTACTATATGTATTCTTTTGGTTATCAGAAATACACACATACACACAATGTGTATATGAATGTATGATATGTATACACGTGTATATATTCCATCCCACAGAAATCAATGTCATGTTGACTTATATTGTTTCCTTTTTCATACTATTTACTCTTTAACAAGGTTGGGAATAGGCGATAAATAAAAATGGGTTCAAACATAAGAGCAGAGGAGTGCCTGGGTGGCTCAGTAGGTTGACTGCCTTGGGCTTGGGTTGTGATCCTGGGATCAAATCCCGCATCCTCAGTGGGGAGCCTGTTTCTCCCTCTGCTCCTCCCGCCACATATGCTCTCTCTCAAATAAATAAATGAAATCTTTAAAAAAAAAAAACCCGGGATCCCTGGGTGGCGCAGTGGTTTGGCGCCTGCCTGTGGCTCAGGGCGTTATCCTGGAGACCCGGGATCAAATCCCATATCAGGCTCCCGGTGCATGGAGCCTGCTTCTCCCTCTGCCTGTGTCTCTGCCTCTCTCTCTCTCTCTCTCTCTCTCTGTGACTATCATAAATAAATAAATTTAAAAAAAAATTAAAAAAAAAAAACGTCAGAAGTTTGTTAAAAAAATAAATAAATAAATAAATAAATAAAAAGAAAAACCCCAAAACATAAGAATAGATGTATGAAAACAGGGTATTGGTAATGAAAAGGGAAAATGAAAAAAATATATATGCATTTTCAAATTATTAGATTAAAAATGTTTACTTTAAATATGAGGCATCTATGCTTGAAAATGTATGCATATTACACACATCTTTCTATCTTCCTAATTAAATTAATATTTTCATTGAGAGGGCATGAAGAAAATGGGGGTTAAGGAGAAATAGCTCATTTTCCAATGGTTGAGTATTGGAATATTTATTTCTCTTAGAGAATTTTTTTCTTTTTTTTTTTTTTCTTAGAGAATTTCTAATTAAATAGGATAAGAAAACTATCACAGGGATCCCTGGGTGGCGCAGCGGTTTGGCGCCTGCCTTTGGCCCAGGGCGCGATCCTGGAGACCCGGGATCTAATCCCATATTGGGCTCCCGGTGCATGGAGCCTGCTTCTCTCTCTGCCTATGTCTCTTCCTCTCTCTCTCTGTGACTATCATAAATAAATAAATTAAAAAAAATTAAAAAAAAAGAAAACTATCACAATGAATTTTATCTTGGTTACTTTCTATGCCTTAAAAAATCATATAACACAAACCTCACTGGACTATAGGCATACCTAAAGAAACTGTACTCATATCTGCTATAACTTTCGTAAAAAAACGAAGACTTCCCAAGGAGGCTTCACTCACATCACACAGGATTTATTAACTAAAAATAAACTAGAAGATTTGAAAAGCCATGTCCAGAAAAAGGGAATAACTACACTATGTCATATGCTTGGACTCTGGATTCCTCAGGCAGCAATAGAAGACAGTTAATAATAGCTGCATTTCACCCTGGACAAGAGATCCGAGGTGATAATCATCAACTGATATATACACATGGAGTCTTCTTTTCCAGCTTGGCAACAAGTACACAACTTACCAGCAGCATCCTGCATCTGACGACGTGCCACTTTAAGACCAGCATATTCTGCAGCTGCTGCCACTGCCTGGGCAAAATCAGCATCGGTGAAGAAGGAGCCATCAGAAGAGCTCACACTGGAGCGTCCACTGGAAATGTTGTCCTCCTCTGAGGCTGAGCCCCAGCCATTGATCATGGACCCAGTGACAGAGCTTTCAAGGTCCCCCACACTGGAGGCAGGGGTCTGCTCAAGGCCACGTAACAAAAGCCGTCTGGTCTGCATCTTGGCCACTTCCATGTCTGCTTCATCTTCTTCCTCTTCTGGCGCATCTGTATCCATATCTGAGACAAGAGGTCCTGAAATGTAGCCATAGGTATGTGGTGGGGAAATCGGTCTTGGTGGTGGAGGAGGACTCACAGGCTGCCGTCTGCAGGAAGATGGATCAACAGGTTTGGCTCAGCTCATTAGTAGGACACATATAAAATGCGTTAACCAAGAAATTCATGAATACACTGATTTGATCTTTGCCTCTGTGCAGCTAATTTAACCAAGCTGGGCTTAGCTACCTATAAGTCTCCTTATGTTTTATCATTTGGATTATATTCAATTAAAAAAGGAGAAGTAATATATACTTTGGAAACATATGCCTATGTACTGTCTTAAAGCTTACTGAATATGAACAATAGATTATTATTATCAAAGACAACAGATACCAGTTCTGGAACAGATGCTCCATAAACACTTTTTTTTCCTCTTTATGTCATTTCCACCCTTCCCATTCCAAGAAAATGGACTCATTCATGGTGACTACAGAGAGCAGAATTTCATAAGATGGAATAATGATATATTCAGCATATGACACAGTTTCCTTTGGATTTTATTCTATTAAAATAAAAGGCTATGGGAGTCAAGCATTTTTTCTCTGAATTATTCCCCAAAGGTTATTAGCTATTTCGAAGCCTATCACTTTTACTATTATCCCACCTATCTGTTAAATAAAATGCTTACAGGTATTTTCCTGGTTATCTTGAAATTAATTAAGGACCACAGCTGAGGACAATGTGAGTCGTATTCTGCAGTGGAAGTTCACAGTTACCATTAACTACTTCCAATTATCTCTCTACAGATCTAGAGGATTACAAGGGCCAACAGCAGTCCTACTACTGTCTGACACTGTAACCCACAGTGAGTATAAGATGACGAAGAGAGTGTTTTGACTTCCGTGTAAAATGAGGTTTGTGGAAAGAAGTTATTCCCATGGTGGGAGAATGCCAAGAGCATTTTCCTATTTTAGGAAAGTGTCTGACAAAAAGGAAGACATACAGTGATTTCTAATTGAAGGACTGCTCCGTCAGTGACCTGATCAACAGTCCCAATGCCTCTCTAAGCAAGATTAAAGAGATGATATAGGAGGAATGTCATTTGGAAGAGTCCTAACAACACCTCTTGAAATTCCGTGCCTTTGAGACGTAAGGAGGATAGATTCTACACAAGCCTGCCAACCTGAGGGCAGCACTAGATGGTAGTGAGATCGGGTTCTGGTGTCAGCTGGTCACCTCCATGGTTTAGGAGGCTAGGAAAAGCTACAGCATGAATGCCATTGACTGGTAATCTACCTGAAGATGTGGTTAAATTGTTCAAGGACTATGAATGCTTAGAGATGCTGCCCAGGACTGACTGCCAGCCCATCTCCCTCACCATCCTTATAATACTCACAGAGCAACATGAGACAGAAGAGTCATTGAGGCTCCCCAAGGAGAAGCCTGGATCCCATCTAGCTTGCCATGCCTTAGCACTTAGGAAAATGCACCCGGAAGAGGGAAAAGGACAAAAGTGGTTAAGAGCAGGGAATGCCCTCTTACTTCATGCCACCATAGCCACAGGCAGGGACAATCTGCAAAGGATGTCCGGAAGTACACTATTTTAGTTTTAAAATGAAAAGAATTGGAATTTATGAAACAAAACAAGCAATTAAAGGGGGAAAAAAGTTTCAAAAAGAAAAAGACAACTATAGAGAACAAACTAATGGTTACCAGTGAGGAGGTGAGGGGAGGATGGGTGATGGGGATTAAGGAGTGCACTTGTGATGAGCACCAGGTGTTGAGTCACTATATTGTACATCCAAAACTCATATTGCACTGTATGTTAACTATATTGGAATTAGAATAAAAAATTATTAGGATTGAGCCTTAAATTAAAAGAAAGCATACAAACACAACCATAGAGAATCTGGTCAAAATCTAACTAAGGGACCTGCCATAGAGAAGAGGGAAGTTCGATATAGCAATAGAGTTTTGAGGGTGAGATGCCAGTGGCTCAAAGAAAGAAGTTTTGTGCTTTTTAATTCAGCGAATTGAGACCTTTCCATAAACACATTTTGTTAACACAAATGGAAAGCATTAAAAATAAATGATTATTAAAATGCTATAACTAATTTATTGCGCACCTACTTTGTAATTAAGTATATTTTACAATGTGAAAACTCATTTGATTCTTACAGCAGCTTTCCAAAGTACTGCTTGTATTATCATTCTGCAGATGAAGATACTGAAATTCAGAGAAATTAAGGACCCTGACAAAGTTGCCACAACTAGTAGGTATCAAATGTAGAATTTATTTATTTATTTATTCATTCATTCATTCATTCATGAGAGAGAGAGACAGAGACACAGGCAGAGGCAGAAGTAGGCTCTATGCAGGGAGTCTGATGTGGGACTCCATCCCAGAACTCCAGGATCACTCCCTGGGCTGAAGGCAGCGCTAAACTGCTGAGCGACCTGGGCTGCCCACAAATGTAGAATTTAATCACACATTTCATTTCCCAGGTCATGACCTTTCTTCTAGGAATGGTGTTATTACATACACACATGCACATACTCACATATATACATACTCACATATATACGTGTACACACGCATAAAACGTACTGTAATAATTTATACACATACATACATATATATACCCACAGTTCTTTAATATAACATGCTATTTTTTATTTCTGGATGTTTTCTAATGTGTCTGTGTGTGGCAAAAGAAGAAATATGAAGAATATGCCAAAGCTGAAGTTATTTAAGAGATTAAAATGCAAAATTGTTTCAATATGGAGTGTGTAATACACATAGGAGGAAAACCTTTGTTTAATTTGGACTGCAATAAAATACCACACTTAAAAGTCAATTTATAGTCTTTGTCAGCAGGCACACCCAAAATACCACAAGGAACTTCTTTTTTTAAGCACACGTAAGACTTTCTACCACAAAGGGGACTATTCTGACCATCAATAAAGGGATGTAGAGCAGCCAACTTCACTATGAAAGGAAGCCAGCATTGTTGTATTTGGATAATTCACGTTCTGTAGAACAAAACATCTTCATGTTAAACAAGGACTGGCTTTTAACTATCACCCTGTGCAAATGCTGAGGAAAGAGAGAAAAATTATTCAAACCATCTGTAAATAAGGCTAGCCCAGGGAATGTGTGATAAACATGTACAGTTTGAAATATGTAATATATTCTATTTGAAAACAAAAAGCTATTTCAAGATGCTGCACTCAAGTGGGACTTGCCACAAACGAACCTCAACCCTCTAGATTTTTCTCCCTGAGGGGTTTCAACATCTTCTGAAATAATGTACAAGTATACAACTGCAAATCACAACACTCTAGGCTCCTGCAAAAATGATGTCTTCATAAACACATTCAAGAGAAGACAGGAACAATGCCATTAATTTACGAAAGCAGGTATTTGTATGGTTCACCACATACCATTTGCCAGACAAAAGACAAAGGGGAACAATGTATACCTTAGAGATTTTTTCTGAAACCGGTATAGCTTCAGTACTCTGTATACTTAACCATCATCTGGTTTGTAAACAGACAAGATATTTCATTTTCCTTGCTTTTTACTGTCTTTTCTTTCCAAGTGTACCATATTCAGTTTGTCTGTATTTATAAAACATCAGTTAATTTCCTATCCCATACATGAAAATTACTTTTACTTTTCAAGAAGTTTTTGCTAAATGTCAACTGTAGGAAACTCAATAGTACCAGACACTTTTTGAAACAATATATGCAAATAGGTTTAATTATATCATTTTCACAGTTATTGTTCAAAGAGAAGAAGGATTCCTGTTACATTGGTCACCTAGTTTATCTAGTTTTAAACAAAAAGAATATCTAGAAGCTCATTAGAAAGCCCAAACTTCAATATCCGTACTAAAGCAAGTCTAAAATGTTTAATATTGCAGATATATAATGGTTTTAGCTCAGAATTTTCTTATTAATATAAACCACAGTGTTTATTTATGCCCTTAATTAGTAAACACAACAGTAAAAAAAGTATTCATTTTTTACACATTTACTCTGCCCCTATTATGGTGAGATAGCTAGGCTCTGAGACCAAAGGATCACAAGCAAAAATGAGCTTGAGGAATGCTTTATACTTAAAGTCATAAACGGATTTTATTTGAAGGCACACATAATAAAGCTAAATATGTATCAGGCCATGGCAGAGTATATTTTGCAAAGATGTCCATGATAACATCTCCCATCCCAAAGCTCTTCTGGGATAAAAACTTGCCACTCTCCCATCTAGAGAGGGAGTTTAGTTTTATATGAATCTCAGTGGACCCTGTGACTGCTCTGACCAACAGAATGTGGCTAAAAGGTCACTGTGTCAGTTCTGAGTTGTAGCTCTTAACTGGCCTAGAAACTTCCTCTTACTGTCTTCCTGGAAACCTACTGCCATGTAAGAAGTGCCACTACCCTATAATCCCCATGTTATGAGAAACCTGGGCATTGAAGAGACCCTAGAGGAGGACACTTGATGTGGAGACAGAGAAGCCACAGAGTATTGAGATATTAGACACATGAGTAAAGAAACTAATGTGAGAGTAAATCTTCCAAATGAACTAAACTAGATGTGGGTCAGAGATTAACTGCCCAGGTGAATCCTTTTCGAAATCTTCATGGAATTGTGAATAAAAGAAAATGGTTGTTTTAGGTAACTGTTTAAAGTAGTTTGTTGGGGGACGCCTGGGTGGCTCAGTGGTTGAGCGCTTGCCTTCAACCCAGGGAGTGATCCTGGAGACCCGGGATCGAGTCCCACATCGGGCTCCCTACATGGACCCTGCTTCTCCCTCTGCCTGTGCCTCTACCTCTCTCTGTGTATATCTCTCATGAATAAATAAATAAAATCTTAAAAAAAAATAAAGTAGTTTGTTGGGCAGCCATAGAAAGAGGAGATCAAGTATGACGTTAGAAATTTAGTTAAATAAAATAGATTTGTTCCTTGCCTGAAGGGACTTATATAATCCAGTAAAGGAGACAAACAATCAAGTGTGCAATGATAATGCAGTATCCATAAACGAGGATGTCTAAGGTGTTAATAGGAAGACATAGAATTGGCACCTATCTCAGAATTGGGACATCAGAAAAAGATTCTACAGAGAGTATCTATCATTTCACCTTGGTCCTCAAAGATACACAAGTGTTAGTTCCAAAAAAAGAGAGGGGATAATGGTGTTCCAGGAAAATAGGATGGCATGGGGAAAAGATCTCAAGGTGGGTGATCAAGTATCCATTCCAGGAACTGGAAGAAATGTAGACTGAAAGCACCATGAACAGAAAGAGGTGAATGGCAATGAATAAGGATGGGAAGGCATGCAGGGGTCAGATCACAAAGGGCCTTGATTGCTACATTAAGGAATCTTGCCTTTATTCTAAGGGAAATGGGAAGCCATTGAGAGATTTTAAGCAAGGGAGAGCCTTGATCAGTGTTGCATTTTAGGAAAAATGCCTCTGCACAGTCTGTAGCAGGAAGATTAGATTGAAGAAGGGGCAAGGCTAAAGGCAACCAGACCACTTATGGACCATTACAGTAATACAGGCAAGAGAGAATGGCTGTCGGAAGTAGGAAAGTGCCTTTATGGCTGGAGATACGTGTATTGTTCTGAGTGATATTTAAGCAGCTGAAATCTACAGAAACGAGTACTTGGATATAAGAGTCTGACGCTCCGAATGAAATCTGTAGAGAAATAGCCATCTATCTTTAATGAGTACATCATTAGGGGCATGGCAGGATGATGAGAAACAGAAGCCATTGCTGATGGGTCAGGCATCTGAATAGGTCAAAAGGCTTCACTGAAAGACTTAACTAGAGATAAGAATTACAGCATTGTATATAGTATCAAGAATGTAGACATAATTTAAATGCCCAACATTAAGAAATTAAGTGAATCACAATATATTTTTGTTCAACACAAATATCTAAATAAAAAGTTACTGACATGGAAAAATACACAGTTCAGTGGAAAGAGTAGCTTATAATTTATTGGTATATCACAAATTCAAAGCAATGTGAGCATATACTGAAAAGATCCTTACTGAGGTCTTAACAGTGACTATTTCTGACTACAGGGATCATTGGTACTTTTGAACTTTTATTTTGTTTATCTGTATTTTCAAATATTTTTTTTAGTGAACATGTAGGATATACCTTCATCATAAAAGAACAATAATAGTTTTTTGTTGTTATTTAAGGAACTTCATTTACTTCTTATAAGTGTCCAGTGTTATTTCCAGCAACAATCCTGGAAATAAATTTCTAGTACCTTCATAGGCTGAAAATCATCATTTCAAAAAAGGCTGTATATAATTAAACAGGATTTTAAGGACAGGTAACCAGAGCATTTGCCAATTATACGCATTCATTTTGAGTTCATATAAGTATTCACTCCCCTAAAACAGCAGGGGTGTCTTAATTCTGTGGTATCCAATTCCTTTCATCAAACACTTATTGAGGTAAGCTTTGTGCAACCTCAATGACATGAGTAAGATGTGAGCTCTGCCCTCAAAGAGCTTTTAATTCAAAGAGACATACCAATAGCAAACATTAATACAACATGAGAACTGATTAGAGTGCTTAGCAGAGCTGTGAAGAGACCATTGTGAAGAGAAAAGGAAATAATTGGTAGAATTTTGCCAGGCAATCGAAAGAGACTTTCACAGAGGGAGTGCATTTTAACAGGGCCTGGAAGGATGAGAAGCACTTGCCCCGGCAATCAAAGAAACAGCATGTTGTTAACACACATGTTCCTAAGGAGGACACAGAAAATGTGGTGGAAGGCCATGAGAGGCTAGAGTGTCCTGCGCCCCCATGCCAGTTCCAGAGCAGCCCTCCCTGGGCCAGGAAGTGGCAGTACTGACCAGATGTTGGTGAATTTAAGGCCAAGTCAGGGAATTTCAAACAAAGTAATTAGAAAAGAAGGTGTATGCAGAGACTGGAAGGGAAGAGGTAATTAAAGTGGGAGGGACCATGAAAGGCCTCAACCACTGGGCTGAATGGCAGGACCTGACTCTGTATGAAGGGGAGCATTTCCAAACTCGTGTGTCAAGAAAGATAATGTGAAGGGTGGGCAGGAAGGGGGAAACAGAAGAAAAGTGGAGATCAGTTCAAGGATGACAGAATGGCAAGGGCTAGGGATGGAGGGCCTGCCTTTGCAGCTATAGGAATGGAAACAAAGGACCCAGAACAAAAGATCTGTTGAAGTCAGAAATGAAGGGATTGTGAATAATTGAATTTGGGGAATGGAAGGAAGATAGCAGAAGAAATCAAGCAATTGGATAATTCAGCTGATTGTAAGATGACTTTTTAAGATGATTTTTGGCTATCTGATTTTATTATATATTTTTAAAATATTTTATTTATTCATTTACAAAAGAGAGAGGGAAAGAGAGTGAGAGTGAGAACACAAGCAGGTAGAGGGACAAGCAGACTCCCCACTGAGTGCCCCACCACCACCTGGGGCTTGATTCCAGGACCTTGAAATCATACCCTGTGCTAAAGTCAGATGCTTAACCAATTGAGCCATCCAGGCACCCTGGCTATTTTATTTTTAATATATTGTTCAAATAAATAAGGATTAAGGATTCTAAACATGATAGCCAACACAAGGGGAAATGAAACAGGTTTGAAAGGTCAAGGGCAAAGACGAAGAATCTGGTTTTGAACAAGTGTAGTATGCGAAGGTCAAGTGATAATACTGTGGTGCTCAGGAAAAAGGGTGAGCTGGCTAAATAATTTTTTTTAAGATTTATTATTATTTTTTATTCATAAGAGACACGGGGGGGGGGGCAGAGACACAGGCAGAGGGAGAAGCAGGCTCCATGCAGGAAGCCCAATGCAGGACTCAATCCGGATTCCAGGTCATGCCCTGGGCTGAAGGCAGATGCTTAAACGCTGAGCCACCCAGGCATCCCTAGCTAAATAAATTCGAAATCCATCAGGATATAAGTAATTGTCAAATTAAACAGTGGGGTGAGGGCATAAAGGTGAGGAGAAAAAAAAAAGTAAGGAGAGTAGGAAATCGTATATGTTGAATATTTACCCTACTTCAGATACTTTACGTACATTATCTCATTTTTTTCATACATTATCTCATTTTATTCCCACAACAACTTATAAAATTGCCAACACTGCAGAAAGCTTACATATGAAAAAGATGGACAAATCTTTAGATTGATCATTAGGAGGTTATTTTCAGTAGACTAATGGAAGCAAAATGGTATGGGTCAGAATGCAGTGGGGCTGAAGCACGAATGGGAATTAGTAAGGGAGAGTTGATTAAACAGCCCTGAGGACTAGGGGAGAAGGGGGCCATGATAACTAGAATGGGGGGCTAAGAAAGGGGAACTTTATAAGCAGTGGGATTAATAGTGAAGAGAGAGAAGAATGGAATGAGGAGGAAAAGGCTGGAAAGTCAGGATAGATAAAGGTGAATTTATTTTGATTGATTTGAGGAAGGTGGAAAGGATGACCTGAGGAACACAGAAGAAAGGGTCTGCCAGAAAGAAGACACTATGTACCACTTTTTAAAAAAGATTTTATTTATTTATTTATGAGAGCCACACAGAGAGAGGCAGGCAGAGACACAGGCAGAGGGAGAGGTAGGTTCCCCACAGGGAGCCTGATGCAGAACTCAATCCCAGGACCCCGGTATCGTAACCTGAGCCAAAGGCAGACGCTCAATCACTGAGCCGCCCAGATGCCCCACAGTGTACCACTTATAATATAGAGGGGAATGGTGGGGAAACAGGTAATGAGAGACAATGAAGGGAGAATGCTGACTTATTTCAGGAATAAGAGACTATTATCTATTATCCTTTCATTTGCTGCAAATAAGAGCCATAGAGATGGTCTGTGATCTTTTTTTTTTTTTTTTTTTGAGATGGTCTGTGATCTTAATAGGGAAAAGAAGAAGATGTCTTATTTTTCTCAGTCTCCATGAACTTTCATGGGTTAACACTCTTAGAGATAAATATATGGCAGGGGCACCTGGGTGGCTCAGTTGGTTGAGTGTCTGCCTTCAGCTCAGGTCATGATCCCAGGGTCCTGGGATCAAGCCCTGCATCGGGCTCTCTGCTTAGTGGGGAGCCTGTTTCTCCCTCTCCCTCTACAGCTTCCTCTGCTTGTGTGCTTTCTTTCTCTCTGTTAAATGTATAAATACAATCTTTTAAAAAAAAAAAGATAAATGTATTGCACTCCAAATTCTCCCTCGTCCCACAGAATAAGGCTTAACTACCTCCTTCATTTTAAAGAGTATATGATTTGAATTTGATAAGGACCTCTTACTGATAGAATAATTAATAAACATTGCAAGTTCTATTTTAATCTACAGGATTCAAGCAGTATAAATCAGAATATGTTATTCATTCAAGAAAGTTGAAGGATAATCTTCCGAGATAAATAACATACTTGGTTTCAAATGATATTAAGAATACAGAAAGTTTTTTATATGTATATATGTGAAATATAATCTGTCAGTGGTAATGAAATAGTACAAACAAAATCATCAACAATGAGAGAGGAGCTAACATGAGGCAAAAACAGCTTTTATGTGGTAGAAATGACAAGTGAAGTATTTATTTGTACATAACAAAAATGTATTGGCTGGCAATACTCAATTTTTGGTTACACACACACACACACACACACACACACACACATTATTTAGTAAACTGGATGAAAGAACTCTGACCTAATATCTCAACCAAAATTAAGGTACCTGAGATCAAAGTGAAATAAATATGCCAAACTCATTCTTTTGCAACATAACAGCTATGGGAAGAAATCATACTGCAGACTTAATTTAAAAAGACAGGAGAAAATCTATTTTCCACAGACCAAAGCAGTGACTTACCTACACATAAGGAAAACTAAAATGCAAAAACAAGGTGTCATCAATAAAATGTTACAGGAGTAGCAATTCATATACTTACTACATGATCTCCATGTGTTTATGAATGCAATTATCATAAGTGGGTGAGTATTAATGCACATTATTTTATGGTTGCAAGTTCACTGGGATCAATTAATCTAATGTTCTGGTCAACAGTATTACTTGATATGTTAATTACTGAGGCTTACTGCATGATGATACTGGAAAAAAGGCTACGTGACATGAAAATTAGCTCATATAATAGCATTCTACAAATGCCACTTAAGAGTGGAAATTATCTCATTTGTCAGCAAAAGGCTAGTGACAATGTACCTCCTATCGGGTTGGTGCTGCATGTGGCCAATCTCCTCCGGGCAGTCCTGCAACATGGGCTGGAGTTCTTCTTGTGGGGAGGGGGTCAGAGTAGCAGTGGACTGATGGCTATAAGACACAGCAGCTGGAGAAGAAGCTGCTCCCCGCACAGGGGGAGTGGGGCCTCGCTCATCTTCCTCCTCTTCTAGTTCATTCTGTTGCAAATACATCCTTGCTGGGGGCACGGGACATGGCATTTCTTGGTCATAGCTAAAACAAATTATAAGCACACTTCAATTTACTTCAGGTTATTCAAAGAAACTAGTTGTCTAGTTCATGGAGTATCAGCTTTGAATGGTTTTCTTAATCTGAATTTTCTAAGCCACGTTTAGGCGGTATCATTAAAAAAATAGCTCACTATCACAAAGGCTTGTGAGCACTAGATGTAGTATTTTTTCTCTGAGTTATTACATTAGCATATTGTAGGCTCTGAGAAGTCATGCAATAAAGAAATCTGTTTAATGCAGTTTAACTTAGTACTTCCTACATGTGTTATATATAGTCTGCTCATGATTTGCAGCTCTAACAGCAGGACCACTTATTATAAGAACACTTGTTTATGAGCCTAGTTTTTCTGGTTATGTCAGCTATTGTTTGCTTTGTAGATCTATTTTCATGTGGTCCAAAAATTTTCTACGGTTTAGTATAAAAAAATCAGAATTAAAAGTTAGTAACATTACATAGTTATGCATTCTATTCAACAAAGGGATTAATTTATAACACATTTAACAACATTGATTTGTTGATCTTTTGGCATATATTTTCTTTATGCATGAACAAGTACCTCTTTCTCTGGCCTGATGGATTATTTTTGAAAAATAATAAATTAATAAAACAAATTAGACTATGAATGGAAAAAAAAAAAAAAGACAACGTCTAAAAGACAACGTAGGGATGGTCCTACAGATGACCAGAGATGATATGCTAAACTCCTGAGAAAAATTACTCTTGAAAATCCTTTCTTGAAAATCCACCTTTTCTCTTAAATTATAATAGATCACTATTTCTTTGGTTGAGCACAAAATGAAGCAGTTGGCTTGCATTTAGGATGTTGAATAAAAAACACAATAAATAAAATAGTCAATAAACAATAAAATGCCCCACTACTCCTCTGCTAGAGATGTGTGGAAGCTATAGAAGGATCTGGGAAACATTCATGCCTTTCTCTTTCCTCCCACCACAGGGCAGATGGTTATTGATTTGAATGGCAGTAATTTACTGCACTATATAAACTGTGTTCATGTTACCCCTCTCTTTCCACTCATTCTCCACCTGTCTTGTTCACCTGAATTCAGGAAACTTGACGCTCATATAACATGATTTCTTTGTATCTTCCTTTACTTTATAAATCAGACTACCTCTCTTTGATACTTCTTCTGTTTCCTGTCTCAAAATAACAGCAGTCTGTTCACTCCTCCAAACTAAGAATCTTCTAGTCATCTTGACTTACTCCTCTCTCCTCTCCCTTGAACTCTTCCCTGGTTCATCTCTGTTTCCTCTCTGAAAATCTCTCAAGTCCATCACCTTTCTAAAATCTTTTGTATGTGCTACTGCAATAACCTTTTAACTGATCTTTTTGTCTCCAGTCATTCTACCCCTCTGAATCCTCACATTGCTATCAAAATTACTTTATTGTAATAAGCACTACTCTCAGATCATTCGTTTGCTGCCAAGTAATAAAAAGGCTCTCTAACTGGCTAGAAAAAAAATACAAATACTTAAACAAGACATCCAAGTACCTGTATAATCTGGCTCATACTTGGCTTCCCAGCTTCTCTCCTTCCCTCCCACTGATTCATCCCAGTCCTCTGGGAGGCTACATCTCTGTGTGGTCACAATGTTCATAAAACCCCTCCTCTTGATTGAGGACCATAACATTTGTTAAAGTCAAGAATTAAAGCCAATATATTAAGAAACTTTCATTCTTCCCACTTAGAATCAGTGTCTCCCTTTGGGCCACAGTTGCATCTCCTGTAGGCTTTAAAAAAACTATACCCACTTATTTCCTTTTAATCCCTCTTCTGGCAGGCAAAAATAGCATAAATGTTGTTAAATAGAACCTAGAAAAGGAATTTTTTAAAAAATATAGTCAATTCTCAATTTTTGCAGATTTTATACTTACAAATTCACTTGCTTGCTAAAATTTATTTGTAACCCTAAAGCTAACAGTCGTGAAAAATTTGAGTCACTCTATCTTTTTGTTTGAGCTTTTATATTGTAAACGAGTGTCCTTTCTTCAGACTAACCAGTGCCACACTATTCTCAATTTTTGTCTTTATATTGATAATTTCCCTGTTTAAAGTAACCCCCAAGTGTAGTGCTTTATGGTGATCTAGTGTTTTTAAATGCAAAAAAGGTTATAACATGCCCTAATAGGGGATCCCTGAGTGGCTCAGCAGTTTAGCGCCTGCCTTTGGCCCAGGGCAGGATCCTGGAGTCCCGGGATCGGGATCGGTCAGTGTGGGGCTCCCGGCATGGAGCCTGCTTCTCCCTCTGCCTGTGTCTCTGCCTCTCTCTTTCTCTCTCTCTCTCTATCATGAATGAATAAAAAATAAAAAAAAAATCTTAAAAAAAAAACATGCCCTAATAGACAATATATATACATTAGATAGATCTGCTCGGGAATGACCTATGGCAGGCACTATTAGCTGTGAGTCCAATGTAAATGAATCAACAATACATACACATAAGGTGTCCTGAAACAAAAACACACATAAAACAAGATTATGCATGGATCAGATGACAATAACGTGTGACCAGAGACTTGCTGGAACCTATTCCTGTGTTTCCCTGAGGAGTAATGGCTCAGTATTCACTAATTAAATGCCTGGAAAAACAAAGGTACAGAGCTTTGTTTCCTGGCATACTTGAAACTTATGGAGAATGAAACAATGTCTTTATTTTTACAATAGTCACTAAAAAAAGACTGTATTTTTAGGTGGGATTCCATATTCTTGTTAATTCTCTATGTCAAGTGAGTTCCCCTCCATTGATCATACCAGTGAAGCATCTGTTTTGCTTTGTTAGAAGGTATTATGTTCAGTTCTACAGAATGTGGAGTGAGGGTGTAATACCCTAACTTTCTTATTGCTATCATGTGGTTATTTACACTTTTGAATACGTGTGAGAGACAAGTCAGTGAGTTTAAAGTCCCACAGTTTTCAGTATAGTGTGATAATACCTAAGAACAAACAAAAGGTTTTTTTTAAACATTTTTAAAAATTTTATTTATTTGAGAGAGTGAGCAATAATGACAGAGAGAGAGAGAGAGAGAGAGAGAGAGCGAGCACACGCTGAGGGAAGGGCAAAGGAAAAAGCAGGCTCTCCGCTGAGCAGGGAGCCTGATGTAGGGCTTGATCCCGGACCCTGAGATTATGACCTGAGCCAAAGGCAGACACTTAACTGACTGAGCCACCCAGGTGTCCCCAAACAAAAGTTTTCAAGATACCTTAGCTGTGGTATAAATTCACACATTTGTTTTATGAAAATACAAGAATATGCAACAGAAATTCTGATATTTGTGAATCTAAAATCATATGTATGATTATATATCATGATATATATATATGTGATCTCGTATACATTGATATATTGATGATTATATGTCAATTACATGTAGATAATGTAAAAATATAGGTAAATTGTGTACGTATGTGTTCATGATTCATAATTCTTAGTTCCAAAAGAAGCTTCCAAGGCACAAATTCCTTTTTCTTTCTTTCTTTCTTTCTTTCTTTTTTTTTTTTTTTTTAGCAGTGCTGGGGATGTTTTTTAGTCCTTCTGACAGAGCAATACTGTTTTTTTTTCAGAGACAAATGTTTATAGACCTTAGGAATGTCTCCTCACTTGGTGATCTAGTTTAATAACTATTTAATATGGGTTTAAGGAAACATACTTTCCACTTACATCTGTTATGAAATTCTTACCTTTCATCTACAGAAATATTGTACTCTTCACTATTGCTATGAGGAGGAGGATGCGCTGGGGGAGGAGGAAGCAGGTCTGCCCAGTTCATGCCACCTTGTTTTGGTACTTTGGGTGTCCGTGCCCCTTTCTTGTGCCCTTGACTCCCTTGAAAATAAATAAAATCCAAGTCTCTTATTTCTGGCCTTTAAGATTTTTCTGTTATCCACAGGTGATTTATTTCCTGTAACTATGATTGTATAATTCATATATGCATAAGCAGATAAATACACTTTTCTTCATTAATCTTAACAGAACTTTGTACAATAGAAGATGCAACGTATTGCCCAAGTTTAACTGCAAAATAAATAGTGAAAAAGCAATAAAACCGCAAATGAATTTTATAAGTCATATCATTAATAGTGATCTTCTTACAGCAATTAATTGCATTATGGATTATCACCTAAAACAAATGAGCTGTAGACATATTTTCTGAAGTGCCTTTCTATTATTTAATTGCTGGAACCTAAAATACAATATGATACAGATACGATCTATTAGAGTTTCACTGTTGCATTAAATCACTGAATATATATAATTTGTACTTGTCCATTGAAATGTTTTAGGCACAATGAAATTACTAGTTTTCATCAGAAAGGCAGGTGCAGATGAAAATTATTGCTGGAAGAACTAATATAACTAACAACAAAAGAAGCAGAGAAATTATTTTTTAAAAGGGATAGAAGTGTTTTTAATCCCAGTTTCTACAAAATTATGGCTTATTGTAAAATGATGTTGCTTGAACATTTTTTGTAGTTGGAAATAACCCAATTATTCAAGCGCCATAATGTTCGGATTTAGATTTGGCATATTCTTTAAACATAGGTAACTGCACATTTTAGGGTAGTCATTTTTAAATAATTTGGGGTCAAAAGATATTTGGGGATAAAATAACCTTTATTGCCCTCCTCCAATATGATACATTTTAGATTCTTATGGAAATTATAGGTCTTTTTATTTTTAACCTCTCTGAAACAGCTCCAAAGTACATGGTGCATGAAACAGGTCTTGGTATATTCAATGTCCCTTTATTTATTCATTTTTTAAGGCACTTATGAATTCTCAGCCCAATCCCAGTGTTTGTTAAGCCAAATGTTCTTGAACTGGTATGTTACTACACCAAACATGGGCCAAGGAACTGGCTATTAGTAATAAATTATGATTCTCAGGCCTCTACCTGTATGTCTCCATTTTTTCTTCCTTTACTCAGTTGTCCTATATTGGAAAGGCTCTGCAATTATCATGCACCTGGTCATACTTTAGCACCTTTCTCTTGATTTCTTGGCAGAGATCTAACAACTCCATCTGTCCCAAGAGGCCTAACATTACAAATCTCTGCTACACATCATTTGCATGCTTCATTCTTTCTCCTAATTAACCCTAGACAATACATTTTTATATCTTTTTTACCAAATATTCACAGGATGCCATATAATAAATAGCAGAACATCAAGATCTAGGTCTCTAAGCTGAGGGATGGATAAAGTCAATTTAAAATTAATAATACAGAGTCATTTTAATCACAAGAACCATAGAATCATTTTCCACATTAAGATACGATTTTCTAAGTGGCTCAGAATTCAAAGACGAAATGGCATATCAAACATTAACATATTTTTTATAGTTTTCCCAAGAGTAGATCTTTAAAAGAATTCCTGTAACTTCAGGGTTTCCTTACTTAAAACAAAAGTCCTTAGTAAGAGTTTCGTTGTTAAAAAAAAAAATCAAACAACATATAGTAGAATAAGAAAAGATCTAAACAGGTAAAGAGCTATTTCTAAACTCCTTTAATTCCAATAGGAATAGTTTCAATCAGTATAAAATGTAAGCTTGAAAATGCCAAATCAGCATGCCTTAGTCAAGGGAAGATGATAAAATGCAAATGCCATGTTCCATACAGAAGGAGTAGAGACACTGGCTGAAAGCACCAAGTAACAACTTCAATCCACGTATTGAGAGGTGATATTTCTACCCTCTCCTGGAGAAACATACCAGAGTCAAGATCAATTGGTTCTGTTCTCATTGTGGTGTGACTCACCACATGTTAGTTCTAATAATGAACCGCCTTTAACTAGAAAAACAGGACTTAAGTACCAGTGAACTCCCATCTGCAGCCTCTATCAGGAAAACAGGTGGCAAACAGCTGCAACAGCATGAAGACCACAGGGAAGAGGACTCACTGTGGATTCGAAGGCACTTACAAACTCACATTGGGAGGTTACTTTATGAGGTTTTAGGACAAGAACTGAAGGAGAGTAGAGAGATTACAAACTGAGGCAGGTTCCTATTGTCTCTAGATCTCAGGTTATTGTCTTTTAGGCTTGTGATTCTGCTCAAGTGCACTCAGATTTTATGTCTTCTATAGCCTGTGTCAAATGGTAACAAATTTAGCAGATTAACTAATTGCCCAATGTTTTTACTTTTATTTTGGCCAAGGGCAAAAAAGAAGTTTCAACTGCCTTTTAAAGTCTAGGCCAGGGGATCCCTGGGTGGCACAGCAGTTTGGCACCTGCCTTTGGTCCAGGGCACGATCCTGGAGACCCGGGATCGAATCCCACATCGGGCTCCCAGTGCATGGAGCCTGCTTCTCCCTCTGCCTGTGTCTCTGCCTCTCTCTCTCTCTCTCTGTGACTATCATAAATAAAAAATAAAATAAAAATTAAAGTCTAGGCCAGGGATCCCTGGGTGGCGCAGCAGTTCGGCGCCTGCCTTTGGCCCAGGGCGCGATCCTGGAGACCCGGGATCGAATCCCACATTGGGCTGCCGGTGCATGGAGCCTGCTTCTCCCTCTGCCTATGTCTCTGCCTCTCTCTCTTTCTCTCTCTGTGACTATCATAAATAAATAAAAAAAAATTAAAGTCTAGGCCATGCTTCTGGCTTTGTAAAAGTTCATTAGCAAGGAGGGGAATAGGATCTTTAATCTTCGTTACTAAACAGAACATAAAATAGTTTAGTGAGTGGACTGTCTCTCAAATTGCAGAGATAAGACCCACAACTGGAAAAAATTCAAATTATATAAAGGGCTTACACATGTCATAGGTGTACATTAGTTCATTAGCATTCAATTTGTAATTCTGGAATATATCATCTTTCTAAAGGAGAGACTGACTTTCTCTTTGGTTTCTTCATACTTACCAGATGTACTACTGCCCCGGTCTGAACTGTTGTAGGATCCTCCTGTATTCTGGTCATATGATTGGTTGTATGGGATAGTTGGAGGAACTGTGTCATTTGCTCGATAATCTAGATATTTCAGATGGAAAAAAAAAACACACACACTTTTATTTTCTCTTTGATGCCTTAATCCTTTACCAGCAATTAAGCTTTTAAGTTACCATGTTGATCACTTGCTAAGATGTATGGAAGGTGTAAAGGAGGAAAAGTCAAGAAAAGATAGGCATGTCTTCCTTAAGATTTATAAAATACAAATTCTTTGCATCATCTCCTTTGTATAAATCAGACTAATATAGATATGTACAAACCACATGAGGGATTATTTCTTCTCTTTAAAATATTTACAAATCAGCTAAGGCAGAAATCAGAATTGCTTGACTTCTTAACTTTAAAAATGTAACAACAAAATAATTTTAACCATAAAAAATCAGGGATGTATGATGTCTGCAAATCATTAAAAAATAATAAAAAGCCCTGAAGCTTGTCAGCAAGATTATATCTAATAAAAAACATATCCATGATAAGAAAACAAAGTATCTCAATCTGCCATGGAAATGCTTCTGCTTACTCAGGCAAAGGTAAAAATCCAAATGATAAACTTGCTACTGGAATGTAATGGGTAATAATCCATCAGTTTAGTGGCATTCCAAGTCTTTATTACAGTTGATATACCAAGTCTATTACAAGCAGTATAAACAATAAGATCCCTGAAATATTTGTGCAGAGGACTGTCAGAACTTCCCAAAGACCACAGTAGAGCCATATACTAAGGAGGAATAACATAACAACAGTTGGAATTCCTACTGTAAACTATAGGATTGTAGAAACGTCCTCCTCATCATTGTCAGCCTTTGTTACAAACTTGTGCAAGAGTCTTAACAAACATACACTGAACTGGGTTTTATGCTAATCAAGTATTTTCTCAAACTTAGAAAAAAGCAGGATGACTATATTGTTAAATCAAAAATGTACCACTAACTTAATCAAATGGGATGTTTGTCAGTTACCTTTTTATAATCTCCAACTGTAATACATTTTATTTCTGAGGAGAATGGTCATAACTCAAGCCTAAAGAAAATAAATCTATGTCTCTAGTTATCTACAATAATATGTGTCATTTACCTGGACACTTATGCAAAGTTGCCCTGATCTATTCATATTAGAGGATGCTTTTTTGTTTGTTTGTTTGTTTTCCAACAGGTATAACTTTGCAAATAATGTTATTCAAACAGTAGCCTAAAGGGCTACAAAAAAATCAAATACAAAAAAAAAAAATCAAATACTTACCTCTTCCAACTCACACATATTATAATAGAGAAACATTCCCCTTAGGCTACAAAATACTATTTCACTGCTACCAGTTAACACTAAATTTCCTGTAGGTTCTATCCTGACAGACTTCAATCAAGTCAACCAAAAGAATTAGGTTCTAAAAATCACATATCGCAGCAGTCTTAGTGACCACATGAGGTAGGAGAAATACAACCAATTGAACCACCTCTCCAGTTCAAGCTTAATTTCATTATTTTTCCTCAGTCTGATATAAAACTGCTATTCGTTTATATGACCATGTAGAAGCAATTATCTTCCATTCTCGAGTGGAAAGAATGGGATAGTCTATTTATTTAAAATGTGAGGTATTGTGACGGTTGTACATCTGCCTTATGAATAAAAGATTGTGCTAAGCAATCCCTCACCTACGATTAAATTTAAATGAATCTCAGAACCATTTGAAAATAGTTATATATTATTATAAAATCAATTTTCCAAGGTTATTGTTGTGCTAATTAACTCTTTGACACTGGAAATTTCGAAAACAAAGAAATAAGGAAATGTGAGTAACAAAAGAAAGATTTCATTTGCTCATTCCAGGGAAGTTTAGAGGAGTAGGGCTGAAAGGTTAAGGGTACCGATACAGAAGAGGATGGGAATAAAGGCAAAGCTCTTCACCTTTGTTCAGTTTGTTTTGCTCCATGATGTTATACTGAACTGGTGGCACTTCTTGTTTCTGCTGGCCGGGAGGTTTCCAGTGCTTCTCGCTGGAGTCCCCGCTGCCATTGTTCATGTTGTTGCTGAGGTTTGACTGGATGAGCTGGGTGGTGGCATAAGGAGTGGGCTGCCCTGATGGATTGACAAAACGCCCATCCTTCAGATTTGGGCTATTGAAGGTTTTCATCTCATTGATTTTGTTACTAAGGTCCACATCACCATAAACAGTTGACTCAGGGAGCATCAGATTTGTTTGTTTGTTATCCAGTTGGTTGTTATAATTTGCTATACAATCGGCTACGTGCAACGGAGAGGAAAAGGAAAAAGTCATTCTGCATGGTTATTCTTTCTTTGTAAGTAGCTTCGTGAGTCACAATAAAATTGTTATGTAAGGTAAAAATGGGCTTAAATATGATCAGTAAAAAGGGCTAAGTATTCATATGTACTTTCTAAAGAAGGGAGTTCAAAAGTGAAGAAATGAGAGAGGACATAGAGAAATTATATAGAGACTAATTTTGAACTTGAATTTAAGAGGATTTTCCTTTAACAACCCCATTAATAGGAATTTCACTTAAATAATATACATTGCCAAATTGATATTTTTCTAGCCTGGCATTACTGACCTATCTGAAGCTACTAGTTAGTTGTTGGAGCAAAAGAGCAAACCATATATATTGAGAATCCAAACTGAAGGGGGAAAAAAAAACTCTTCCTACACATCAAAGAACTTGAGATTTTAATATTTGATAAAGTAATCTACTCAAAAGACATGAGGAACAGAGGTTAAAAGGACAGTAAATAGTGTTTAGGATAATTTTATCAGATCTTTCCTTGGTCATGTAGAATAATCATTATCAGGGGAGGATGTTATATAATCATTCTTTCATGGTTTCATAAAGACACCCCAAGAAGTATAAAATGAAAATAATGATGATGAAATGAATTGTAAGTAGCCCGAGTAATTTAATCAAAGAAAGCCTGAAATAATATCTAATTTGTCTACTATTTCAATTTCCCTTTAATTTGCTCTTCATTGAAGTATTAGAGAATGAAATAACTGATGGAATATTTAAAATTAAATAAACAGAAATATTTAAAACCTGCAGTTAAAAATATTAAAATAGCAGGAAGAACTAAAATTATAATTTAAAATTAAAACTTTTTTAAATAAAAAAATTTGTCAAGTTACAATGGCTAAAATACCATTATTTTATTCACATAGTTCATAGTGGCACCCACATTAACAGCTCACCTTGAAGTCTGGTTTTTCAGCTGGATATCTTGATGAAAAATTAACATGGTTGCTACTAAAGGCATAAATGTGAATATAATCTTAAGAGAAATATGCAACTTCTCTGTAATACTGAACTCAATTACTCTGCATTTTAACAATAAATGAACAGGGAATGGGAATATGACTCACCTGGCCTTTAATAATTTTAATAATTTAACAGTGGTTAAGAAATATTATTAAAGGCCATGTGGTTTTGTCAGTTTCATTTCTCTTCACCAATTTTTCTAAATGAGTGGGATTCCATAGAATTTTATGAGATGATGGACATGTTCTATTCTGCATTATCCACCTGTGTCTGGTGGCTCCTGAACACTTGAAATGTGGCTAGTGCAAACAAGGAACTGAATTTTAAATTGTCTTTTGTTTAAAGTAAATGTAAATAGCCACCTGTAGCCAGAGGCTATCATATTAGATGACACAGCTCTACATATTAAAGTGGGTATTGTCACCTTTTGTCTCCTATAGAGCTCAACAGTCTTTTTTTTTTTTAATTCGCTATCATGTAAGCACCTATCTATACAACTAGAACATTGACCTTTGGGACATCTGGGTGGCTCAGTGGTTGAGGGCCTGCCTTCAGGCCAGGGCGTGATCCTGGAGACCGGGACTGAGTCCCACATTGGGCTCCCCGCATGAGCTGCTTCTCCCTCTGCCTGTGTCTTTGCCTCTCTCTCTCTGTGTCTCTCACGAATAAACAAATAAAATCTTAAAAAAAAAAAAAAAAAAACACAAAAAAACCCCCCCATGGACCTCTGGAGAACAGGGGTGTACTCACATGGATATGTCACACCCATATCTATATCCATATTCAATGGAGACTCTGGACTTGTTTTAAGGCTAGACATACAGACTGCTTTATGATTTGTTTTTTAGTGAAGACACACAACATCTCCACTTAAATGCTATCTTCTATTTCTCTTTTTCTTAGTTCCACGGGTTATTTTACTTCTCTACTTATATCTTTTGATTCTTTATGATTCTTTTAATATTTCCCAATTGGAAATGTTGAAGGTTTTTATTCTGTTTTCTTTTTTTTGCAAGAAATCATGAGTAATTTCCTATTTATTCCTTTCAATATTTTGTACTCTACATCCATATTTTAATGTAATGTTTTTAGCATGAAATCTTAATGACATAATTTACTCACTCATATTTCTGAACCAAAAACACAAAATATAAAATAAATGTATGCATACACACCTGCAAGATATATATTTCTGATATCTCGAGATTCACTTCTACACGATAAAACTTTGATTTGAAATTTCAGTTAATTTTCATTCACAATTTACAAATATTTTATTACTGTTGTACAGTTGCTATTATTTTTGTTACTGCTATTAAAGAATTTTGTTCACTATAACTAGAGATTTATAAACTTTTTGATTTGTTCTATTCCCTAAATCTTAAAAATACTTAATTACAAATATAAAGTATAAATACATACATTCTCATAAAGATGAATGCCTTTGCACAATTTCATTTTTCCTTGTTTGCTATCTATTCTAGAGTTCATACTCTCCATCCTCCCAGTGCATATTGGGAAGCTCTGGTGGAAGAAAATATAGAATCGGGGTAATTCGCTAGACAACAGTCAACATTTTGTGAAAATGTTGACCAAATTTTCCTTTCCAATGTAGGGGGAGGGGAAGAAATGTATCCTCCTGTGGCCAGTCCTTATGTTTAGACTTATGGAGCTGTCTCTGCATCTCTAACCTGGGCGACTGTAGGTGGTCAGGTTGTTATCACTGTTACCATTGCCTGCCGTACAGCAATTGATAGAGCAGTCATTGTGATTGTTGCCAGTATTGGGCCACGTGTCTGCCAGCCAGGGCTGTGTGGCAGGTTCGCTGATGTTCAGAAGTCCTGGCCTAAGGAAAAAATAATATATATACATATATAAGCACATGTTTAATAGCAAATAATATTTCCTATTCAGACTTCCAACAAATTCATCTCACTGTTCTTACAAATAACTGGGTCAGCTATGCTGAATGATGGTACTATTCCTTTTATTTTACAGTTATTTCTTTACAAGATAACTATAATGGAATATGATGTCTCGAGGATGTCCCTCAGTTTATAGGGCCATAGCATTATAAACTGGCATGGTCAGGCTTCAGACTTGAAATACAGTACCATATGCAATGCTCTACTTTAATCACAGTGACTAACAAACATGGAATCTAAGAATACGGAGACCTATTTTTTTTTTTAGTGTTTTAGTTGCTTAAAGAATACCATATTTGAGACAGTTTACACTCTTTAGTTTTTGACTCACACACACAAAAAAATCATGATTCTTCTTAGGACTTCAGTAAAAAATGGAACAAGCTCCTTTACTCAGACAATGGAACCTTCACAGTAAGCATCTTTGCATAGTTTTCTTCAAAACCATTTGTCAGAAACAGTGAGTTTGGGGCTCTCTGACATTTGCAGAGAGCCTCATCAATGTTTCAGTACACAGCTCTGTGAGCTTGTCAACACTTTCTGATGGTGACAATGTAAAATGCCATAAATTCCTACATAAACAAAGCTACTGAGTTAAATCTGGTAAAACAAAAAATGTCCACTATAAGAAATATTAGTGTTCCTGTCTTTTTTGGCATAGCACATGTTAATGCTCTTTCACTCTGTGTTGGGAATGCAAAGTGCATCAATGGCTGTTAGCAGGAACCCGGGACCACCAGTGCCAGAGACACAGACTTGAGTCTAAGAATGATATTCCTCATGTACTTTTTCAACACTGACTCCATTTGATAATTTAGCAAAAGAGATGATGATGCATGGTGTGCTGTCAGAGCCACAGTATATAGACTGGTACTGCAGATTCTGCAAAGATTTCCTTCGCCATTTTCTTCATTAAAATACAATACCCATGCTTCTCATTAACCCAGGAAGCAAGAACCTGACTCTTCACTCTCCAGGTTTCCATGACAAACAGATAGTTGACTGAGGAAACTAAATAATGCAAATGATGGTTATTTGAAGAAGGATTCACTCCAAAGGAAGAATCGGGATTTATAATATATATGTCTCTGTACATGTGTAGATGTACGTATGTGTATATATATCTGTAATAAAAATGAATATTTACTTTTTGCTTACAACGTGTGAGATATTGTTGAGTTCTTTACATGCATCAACTCATTTAATTCTTAGAATAATTAGACAAAAGAGTTACTACTATTATCCAGATTTTACAGATGAAGAAACTGACCCTCAGACAAGAAGGTTAAGAAATATGTGCATGGTTCTATGAAGTGAGTGAATGACAGGGCTGGGATTCAAGCCCAGGTCCTCTGGCTCTAGAATTCACTGGAATCCAGGATGCTATAAACCTACCTATTGGGGAGTGCTAAAATTTCCTTAAGTCCTCAAATATTCATATAAGAGAAAGAGTGGGGGAAATGTCTACAGTCTCGAAATTCAGAATAACGCTGTCAATACTAAGCAAACTTATTATTAATATTGTTGATAAAAACGTGCTTTGAAGAGCGATTGTGCTGCAATGTTGAAATTAAAAATATTTAAATGAAAGCTGTATCACAGATATTTGGAGCCTTTGAAATAGATGTTGGTTATAGAAATTCTGCATCTAGTAATCTTTAGATCTACTTACCGTATTATCACTTGAACTTAAACCAAGTGTGTTATCACTGTAGCAGCTATTTAAAATATATTTCCATATTTGACACTGTAGAGATATCATGGGTCTAAAGCATGGGTCAAGTGGAAATTTTTCAGTCTGACTTACACGTTTCAAGAGGAATAGACAATATATTTATGCTACCATGATTCTCTCAGAAAGGTACTTTGAAAGTGAATGTTTTGATATCATAAGCTTAAAGAACTTTCCATATGTATGGGTGATTTCCAACAGGAAGTAAGGTTAATAATTCACATCCTGACTTTGGTTTAGACTCATATTTGTAATATTAATTATTTGGGGAAGAAGGTGAACCACAGATTATCGACCCATAATGAAGCTTAAAATGTTATGTGTATATTTTAGAGGTCTCTGAGGAAGTTCGGGTCATATGCAGCTACCCTGAGAAGGGTGTTAGGGACTTTTTAAACTACCAATCTCATAGGTTATTTTTTTTGTCTTTAAGATGGTTTTAGTACACATGACAGAGATTTAGCTGTTCAACACAAAGAAATTAAGCAGAAGCAAAACTCAGTGCTGGTAATTAATGTATGTCTATATATTTTTTTTTTACCATATAATATTAGATGTTATATTTTTATACTAATATATCTGAGTTTTGCTTCTTTCTTCCTTGTGTTTTAAAAGACAATATTATCAGGGAAAAGAAGTCAGGAGGGCTCATAATACCCAAACTTTTCTTCCAGTTCATATTAAGGGGATAAAGTTTGTCTCACAAAGGAAAAATGGACACTACATTTAAATAATTGTGCAGTAATTACTTCCGTTTCCTCTGCTCTACTTATTCCAGATACTCCAATCATTCTTTCAAACAAAGCAAGGCAAAACAAAACAAAACAAAAACCAACCTATCTGAATTCCTAAACCACCAAGTAAAACACTAGAGGGTCGCAGAGCAGGAGAAAATGTTAAGAGGGCCTTGGCAGTAAAGGTTGCCTGTAGACTGTCTCTTCTTTCCTTTAATTCATTGCTTTAAAGGGTTCTGAAGCCCAGGAAGGAGCAAGGGATAGATTTAAGAGGGGCCAGGATTTTAGAGGGAAGCAAGGCCTGAGAGCTGTTTCTTTGTCACCACCTTCCACTGTGAAGAAATGATTTATTGGCATTCTCTCTGGCCTGATTTTCTTACTTCTTTCTTCAGGATTTCTCTGCTGTTCCCAGGTTTATGCTATAGTTTGGATTTTAAGTAGTGCTTTTGGAAGAGGTTCCTGGAATGTCTGAGGTATGGAAAACAAACGGGTAGGAACAGCTACATAATACTTCTTCCATAATCCTTCCCTGGGTTATAGCACAAGCCCTTTGCCCTTTACAAGGGTGGGAAGAGGTCTCTTTGCTTACCAAAATCCTCATTTTCCCTTTTCTGGGAATGGCTAAATTCACAAGAAAAGATTTCTGGCTCAGCCTTCTCCTTTATTATATTTTCTGTTGCAATGACTCAATTCTGCCATTGTGGTGGGAAAGCAGTCACGGACTATATGTGAACAAAAAAGTTTGGGTGTATTCTTAAAAGACAGGCAGCAGACTGGACTTGGCCCAGGAGCCATAATTTCCTGACACCTGATATAAACAAAAGATAATTGCATTACCTTATGCTAGGTGCTTTAACTGTGATATTTACACAGCACTAAAAGTTCATGGAAGACACAGCAGGTGAAGCTCAGCAAAGTGACAGCAGCGGGGGTGGGGGGTGGGGGGGGGGGTAGAGGGGAGCACATTCCGGGTTGACGGAATACAGATCTATAGAAGAATCTCATACTGGAGATTGGCAGGTGGGCTGACACTGTGGATGTAGGGTATGACACTTAGAGATGGGAAATGGACCTGCAAAACCCTATAGGTTGCTGGCTATATGGGCTGTGCTAAATTTGGACTTGGTATTTTAGTCATGGTGGGTTCTATTAAAAATGGAATCTAGAGCTACTCAGAGACATGATTCATATGCATTTCAAAATACCATCTAGGCTCCAATGGCCAAAGGGAATTAACAGGAAGTAGTGCTTAATGAATGCAGATAAAGGTAGGGCTGTGGGGAGCTTCTGAAACAGATAGGGCAGGAGAGCATGAG
Organism: Nyctereutes procyonoides; assembly: GCF_905146905.1. NCBI lineage: Eukaryota > Metazoa > Chordata > Mammalia > Carnivora > Canidae > Nyctereutes > Nyctereutes procyonoides. The sequence goes on along the minus strand of NW_026575158.1, from coordinate 1,384,431 downwards.
CGGTTGGCAGGAAACAGTACTGTGGTAGTGAAGGGGGTGAAAGGAGAATCAACCAAGGCAGGGATGGATACAGAAGAAAGGAAGACTTGAAATGATGACTTCGGTATCATCAGCCAAATGAGGTGGGAGGGCCAAAGCAGATTCACAGAGTCGAAATGCCAGAGGGAAACCAGAGTTTAAGGGATGGACATGAGAGGTGAGTGGAGGAGTTAGGTCACTGCCCCTTCTCTAACCACAGATACACAGAACACAGATACACACACAGACACACACACACACTCTGATTCCTCTTCCCCCTTCCCCTGGGAATCCACCCAAACACATACTGTGGCTAAGAAATGAGACTTCTTCCTGAAACACTCCTGATCCCTCTTATTCTGCTCTATTTATTCCAAAGCATTCATCGACTGCTGATGCTAGAGTTGACTTTTTTAATGTTTATTATTTATCTTATATCTCCTGCACTTAATGCAAGGTTCACAAGGACAGGAGTTTTTATTGACTTGCTCACTGATGCATCCCAAGCAACTAGAATGGCACCCATAACATGGTAGACATTCCGTAAATATGTCTGATGAATAAATACATTTAAAATTATGTATATAAATGTCCTTGTGACCATGAGATCTTTATTTAACTGTAATATGCCAGCATCTGTTGTCATTTGGTTAAAGAGGTTTTTTCTATTTGGTATTTGAAATATGTACGTTTCACTGTCATTCTCTTTTTAACCTTAAAAGGTTAGTTCTGTATGGCAATACAGAAAGTTTTCCAAAAGATAGTTTAGTTTGTAATTTTTCAGTCTTGCTGTAGAAACTTGCATTTGGTACCCATGGATTCCTTCCATTAGGCTTGATATGATCATTTGCTTTATCTAGGTTATAAATCCACTTAGAGCAAAACCACAGATATTTTGTGTGTGTGCACGTGTGTGCATGTGTATGTGAGATAGAGAGAGTCTGTACATGTGCCCATCCACGGAGGCTAGTGTAGAACATATAGAAGATGCTCAACAAGTATTTTATGTGCTTTGATCAAGGTGAAAGTGGAAGTCGACAGTCATGAACATACACATGTAGAAAGGTGGTTATATAATCAGGCATTCCAGATTTATTCACGAGAGAATGTTATTATGCCGGAGGCTGTTTCATGAATATCTGGGCTCTAATTTAGATGGAATTCCCCTGGATGCATAAACATGCTCTGGTTTAATTTCTGAATCAAATGAATTTATTCCTTATGAAGACCTCCCTAGCTTTTGGGTCGTTCGGGGGCTGGCTTTGTTTCACAGGTATGAAAACAGTCAGCTAGCACCAGTACCCAGGAAGAAGAGATTAGCGCTTGTTGCCAAATTGGTACAGCATTGGTTAAAGGTGGTCAACACTTCTTTAAAATCACTCTTTGTTGTATACTAGATTCAGTCATTGTGTCACCACATGGTATGCTCCTTAGATTCAGAAATAATACCTTACTCATTTTTGTCTTTTCCAGTTGCAAGCATACTATCCAACCGTGCAAAACAGAACACTTAATAAATTAATCGAATTTGAATTCTAAAATGGTTTTGATTGGAAGTTTTTTGTTCCTCTACCTTAAGCTAGATGTTGCTGGTTTGGAGGAAAAATCATCTTATTATAGAAATTCCAGAAGCTTGGCTCTTATATACCTTTTTTCAGCTCTCTTAAGCTGCCTGTCACATCAATTTGTGATTTCTCTGTGAATACATTAAAGTTCACTGAATAATAATTACAGAAAATAATAAATATAGGATTGAGGTTCATTTTAATTAGAAAGAGAGAGAAGAAAGCTCTGTATTAACAAGCTACCGAGGTTTCTTCCTGTATTTCAACATACTTCCCTACAAATGGAGAGCTGAACTATGTTGAATTCACATGAACAAACCTAACCTACAACAACTTATGAGCAAATGCTGTGTTCAGCAGCTTTTCAAATGAACACTTTTTCTTTGATAGTATCTGTTAACTAGCTATATTTCTTAATCTTCATAAATGCCATTGCTTAATTACTTTAACTCCTTTTAATCATCTGCTAATTCAGCAAGTTTGTCTTTCCCGGTTAAAGTGCGCCCTCTCGTGTTCATTCACCAGGACACAACAGCTTCAATCCGCGGCATCTGTGTACAAACAAGCCTAGTTCCACAGTACAGCCCAAATGGAGTATTTCTAAAAGATCTGAACAAATTTCATCCTTAACTTAAATCTTTTATGCACAGTGAGTGATGTCATTGAGGAAGACAAGATGAGATACCTGGAATTCCCTTTAGGATCTACAAAACAAGCAGGATAATTACCTCCCTCCACTGCTCACAGCTTCACCTCCTCTCTGATAAGTTACTAGAATGTTACAAAAAAAAAAAAAAAAAAAAAAAGAAAAGACACAATTAATAGACATGTTTATGTTTATAAATCAAAAGCTATTACATCCATGACCATCTTTCTAAAATGGAACACTTCCTCCCTTTCTACTTAGAAGCATTGTAAAACCATCACAGAAAGTACATTTCTGATTCAACTAGTATTTTTTTTTTTTTAGATTATATAGAATTAAATATGTTACCCTTATTTTCTTACTGTGTTGGTAAGGTTGATAACTCAGTAAAAGCAAACTGGAGTACACTCTTATTAAATATATTATGCATTTTACATTTGCATTCCCGTAGTTTTCTATTTTGAATTTATTACTAGATCCCATAATTGTGTGATTTTGTATATATATAATTGGAATCTTAAATATGGGAGAAAATGGCAGGATTATTTTCCCAGAAGTATGAGTACCAGTAAGACAAAGATAAATGTTAAAATAAACCTTCTCTCTCTCCACACACAAAGATATATGCCAAGTTGTGGCTATTAATTAATACAATCTATTTTTTTATTGTGGCTTCTAGAACCCGTTCCCATTATATTTTCATCAGACATGTGTATATATAGTGGCAATATATTTTAATGCTCCTGAAAGCATTCTCAGCCTAATGAGTTATGGGTGTAAAAATTTAGCAATAACAAATAAAGATTTGCACACAGGCAAGGGGTTAAGAAGATTAGCTTTTCTGTAAATACAGACACATTTTCTAAGAAGAAATATGTTTCTAAAAGCTGCCAAATTCTGCGACTTAGAAGAACTCCAAACGGGGAGTGTGTTAAGGAGAGATAACTGCTTCCAGTGATTACAATAACTGGATTAAAACCGAGGAGGCAAGACTACAGGTACATCTTCTATTAAAGGTGATGTGAAAGAAGAGGACCCACTTTGAAAGAAACTGAATAGAACAAAATATTAGGATTCTGACTTAGGGAAAATAAAAAGTTTTATCTTTCACATGTGCTGGATATTTTGGTTACCTTCAAAAATGTTGATTCTATGGACAGAGAATTGCAAGGGAGAGAAAATTTTGTTGGAAAATGTGAAAGCTTAAGTTAAGGGGAAAAATGCACTGCCAAGTATGAAATAATCAATAAGATCATTAGCATGTTAAATCATGCTGAGGGTGGAAACAGAGTGTCTATCTAATGAAACACGTGCGCACAAGGCTAGGATGCAGTGTGGAGTCATGAATAAATAACTGTATTAAATGGATGAAAAGCAACACCAACCACTTCTACTTCAAATGCATGCCTGACATGAGTAAATGAAGTATTGTATTCCATCTTAAGTCCTTTCCCCCAACTAACTGAAGAAAATGAAATAAAAACAGAAACACAATAGTACAACACATGCCAAACTAGCAAAGGAGAGGAGGAGTGTAAGTGCAAATATATACCTGTTGGTGTGAAGGTAAAAGACGGGACTGAAAAATCAAAACAAAATATAAACCCGTTATTAAGCTGAAGAGAGAAAGGGAACATATCACATTAGTATAAATCAAGCAGACAGCTGAACATAAAACAAATGTAAATAACTAAGCCAGTAGTTCTGACACTCTGATATATGAATAAAACCAAATCTGAGGTTAAAAGAAGAGGCTTGTCTCTACAGGTACCATTTTGTGAAGCGTCTGGCATGGGAGCTGTGCTGGCTTAGCCTGAGAATGACCCTGCATTTAGCAACAGAGATTGAGCTCCCGGCTTTAGGACAAACAGGAATCCTCTGATGTTGTTAATCATTTCCAAACACTGGCTGATGGATTCTCAAACAAGTATTATCAGGGTCTCGCTTGGACCTTATCTAGAGTTCTGAAAGTAAAGGCTTATTAAAATGGACTAATAGGTGTGCTTAAGTATTTGTCACTCAGAGAAAGAGAGAGGGAGGAAGGAAGGAAGGAAGGAAAGAAGGAAGGAAGGAAGGAAGGAAGGAAGGAAGGAAGGAAGGAAGGAAGGAAGGGAGAAAGAGAAAGGATAGAGGAAGGGAGGAAAGAAGGAAAGAGCTGAAACAGAGCCATAAACCTGAGCTGTTTCACAGCCGAGAAACGCCTGACACCTTCTCATATAAACAATGTAATGTTCTGTTTTTATCGTAATAGAAATTTGTGAATGGACAGGAAAAAAATGGGGAGTTTTACACTTGAATTTCTCCATTATAGTTTACCTTGAGAGGCTCTCCTAGAGGAGGCTGAGCATTTTTTACATGTCATGCTAGGAGCGAAACAATAGAACAATAACACCCCACTGAAAACCTTCACTCATCCTGCAGTTATAAATCTTAATCTGATCAATAACGCTTGAAATTGAACTGCAGACCTCAAAGGTAGCAGCTTTGTCTCCCCCACTCTTCCCACCTCCTCCCTGTTCCTGGGTGTGGGGAACACAACTATTCCCACGTCATTTCATGGTGGGAGGAGGCTGACTTGGTTTCCAGGCTCTTGGCCTTCCTGTCAACACTGCCCTGGTAAAGAAAGCAAGGGAACCACCGCAGCTCCCTTGAGGATAAAAAGTTTGCATCCATGAAGTCCTTAATACACACAAACTAGAATACTGATGACTTCTCGTGGATCAAGAAGCTGCCAAAAATGTATTTGCTGCTTCACATTGGAATGTCTCCCAGAAATTTGCTTTAGGATTAGAGCCTTTGGGGCTGCACACAGCAATACTGGGGCATTCTGTACAATTGTCACTTCTTACCAAACCATTTTATCGCTGAGCCACACTAGAAGGGACAAAAACAAAAACCTGAGCACTGTGTGCCCAGCAGATGCACTGGCCTCCCCTGGCAGCACAGCAGGCCCTCCCTGTGTTAAGAATTCTATTGTGTTCTCCTTCACTTGGGTTTTTTTCAGAATCGATGTAATTTAGCTACAATAAAAAATTCTGAGTCACAGTTAACAAGTCTTCATAAATAAATAAGTAAAAAGGTACATTTGAAAGTAAAGCTATTCAAGCAAGAATCGAATGCCTGAACATTAATTTGCAATCACAAGGACGTAAGGGGAAAAAAAATATATGAAAGGTCCTTGTCGGTACTCCTAGCAAACTGCTAACCCAGTCAAAGGAATTGAAGAAGACATGAAAAGAAGTCCATCTAAGTGAAATTTTTCCAGCTTGTGCACCAAAGCACAACTTAATTCTCAAAGCTTCCAATAATATAATACTCCCTGATTACCCAGCAATGCTGGTGCCCTGTGTGAATGTATGTGGACAAGGGATACAGAATGTTCTAGCAGAGGGTAGATCTACAGATACATGTAGGGGGGAAGGTTAAAAATGTTCACTCTTACCCAAAGTCACATTCTGGCCTGATGGTTTATAGGTCAATAGACTCTTTTATATCTAATTCTTTAAAATCCTTCTCTTCATTTTTTTCCTCATAATTACTGGCGTTGTTTCTGGCGTAGACAATTTAAGGTTTCAGGATGCACTATTTTTAATTGCATGGGAAGGGAATTATGAAAAAGTGCCAACAAGGCAAATTGAGGGAAGCAGAATCAAATGCTCACCAATTACATTTGTAATTATGTTCTATGATTTCTGCTTAAACACAAGCTAGTTAAAAAGGACAATGATATTAGTTTCATAGGTTTTGCAAAAAGAGCACATAGGCATTTGCCGGCATGCTTAAAGTACATTAGTGAAAGGAAAGAAATTTCAGAAAGGAAGGGGGTTTCATGTCACATATGTAGATTTCAAGACAATATAGAGCAGTAACTTGTTATAACTACACAGCCGCAGCACTTCATGGCACCAAGAAATGCAAGATTCCTGGAGAATTCAAGAGACTCCACATCTATATGTTAATTAGTCACTTTTCCTCTTCAAATTAGATTTCAAAATACAACTCCCAATACCCTGCCCCCTCCCTGCTCCATGACATGGGGACACCCACATGGCCCTTCTCTCCATTGTATTTCAGTCAAAGGTTTTATATGGGAACATGTGTGCCTGACATTGTTCCACTTTGTATACATAATGAGCACCAGCTCTCTTGGCAGTAACCTCTAAGCCCTCGTTTTCCATTTCACAGGCTGGGATACTAACATTTTGCTTCATCTCTAGATGGAATGCATATCTGAAAAAAAAAATGTTTTGAAGGATCATCATGCTACGGCAAACGTATGTACATGAAGAGACTACTGCACATCCACAGGAGGGGGCATGTTAATTTATTTTTACCGTAGGGGTGATGAATTTGTGTTGACTCTTTCTTGCCAAGACCCTTGTGACTGACAACAAAATATTTTATACTGCTGTCCCAGGCTGTTTTAGAAGTGTATAGGGACAGTCCATAGAACTTCTCATTGAGAAAAGTTCTAGCTAGCACTACAGATTCTGACTTTGCCATATAATTGATTAAATGTCCCCTAAGGAAATATTAAGACTTGGGGGGAAAAAAAGGAAATAGGTAGACTTGGGGTGCTGGGGTGGCTCAGTTGGTTAAGTGTCTGACTCGTGATTTCAGCTCAGGTCATGATCTCAGGGTTGTGGGATTGAAGCCCAAGTCTGGCTCCACGCTTGGCTTGGAGTCTGTTGGAGACTCCCTCTCTCTCTCTGCCCCTTTCCCTGCCCACATGTGCTCACTTGCATGTGCGGGCTCACTCTCTCTCTCAAATAAATAAATAAATTCTTTAGAAAATATGTAGACTTTTTTTTTTTTTAAAGGAAAGGTGGTTTAAAAAAAAAGGAAGGGTAGTGATGGTGCAGGATGTGTTCATTGGTGATTGTCTTTAAATTTGTGTTGCAGAAAGCAAAAGTGTTGTCTTAGGTTTACATATAATCCCTATATAACTAGGGTGAATGCATAATTTGCCATGCCAAACCAGGACAATTTTGAGAGCAAAAAAGAGGACCCTGAATAATTTGTTGGACTAAAGACATAAATTGGGATGCTATCCTGAAACCAGAACTTCTAGTCACCCTACCTGTAGATCACAGAGGCCCAGAATTGATTAATATATTTGTGGGGAGGTGGAGGCAGGAAGGATTATCTGTCTGACAGTGTTAACAAATCTCATCAAAGAGTAAAATATACAAATCACCAACCTATAGACTTCAAGGATATGTGACAAAACTGTGAAAAAAGTGTCTTGGCATACTTGGTTCATCCACAAAATTATAAATACTAGTGGTCAAGTAAACTTTCTTTTCTAACCGTATAAACACATTTGTAAGGAAATCCCCATTATTAATTAACAGCATATATATATATTCAACTCTGCAACTTTAAATACAACAATAAAAAAGTACTAAACCTCCTCTCTGCAAATGGAGGCACATCATTGAGTTGAGCATTTCATAATCCGTAAGAAATAACTATTTTGTAACTAATCAGAAATACTCATAAAATAATTTTATAAATAATCCCTTCAGCTTCACAAAGGCAACAGCACTCCCTTTAAAGCTATGTGAGGCAGTGCAAAGCTTGCATTTGCAATTCCTGTGACAAGGAGATTCAAACACTTCTTTGAGAACATAAAGCAATGAAGTGATTCTCTAAGAGCACAAGAGATGGTGTAACAACCAAATGTAGACCTACCTTGGCAAACTATATTTTAAAGGAATTGAGCCTAAAACAGATAAGCCTTGAAGTATTGCTACTCAAGAGGAGTTAATATGTAGAGATCACAATAAAATAAAAGCACTTAAAAAAATAAAAGCACCTTAAAAAATCTTCATATAGTAAAATATGAGATTTATAACCATCAATATTTTAGAATCACAGATTAAAATCAAGAGTTACTTAAACATTTTTAAAAAATGAAAAACTGAGGAAAGATAATACCTTTTCTGATACCCGCATAAGTACTAGTCAGCCCATTTCTCTTCTTCCGGTGTCGATAGAGCCAGATGCTAAAGACCATGAGGATGATCCAGCAGGCGGCCCCGATTCCCGCAATGAACGCTGGCTGCTTCACAACATCTGAGATCTGCTGAGCAAGGCTGACTTGGTCTTCAGGTGACACGGGGTTTCCATGAGAATCTGAAAAGCCATGTTTGGATTAATGTGGGTTTAAAATGCAGTGAGATAATGAATGCAAACTTGCATCATATACAATGGCTATCAGTACTTTGTTAACTTTTGGACAATAATTTGCCTTTATTCTATGACAATCACCTATGCTCATTCAAACAGTCCATGAGATTTTCAGTGAAATTATATTTACTCTATTTTAATGCAAAGCCATATGATAGAATGGTTTTATGGAATATATTTAAAAACAAAGACAATGGCACACAATTTCTATTTTTTTACTCCCCAATACTCTGCAGCTTATTGCTTAGATGAAGTTTCACGAGACAGTGCTGATGAGATAAGTACAAAGTGGCAACTATAAAAAATGAAATACCTGAACAGGACTATACAAATAAGGGGTACCATATAAGTTGCACAAAAAAAGATATAAAGTTCTCAGACTTCTATAGAAATCTTCCATTATATGTTCTAAAAATTATGATAAAATGTTATTTCCTCTATTTAAGGTAGATATTGAAAAAAAAGCGTGTGTGTCTTCCTCCTCCCTAAAACCAACTATATGACTATATTCTAAGACTCTAAAATGTCTGGGACATGCATTGTTTGAGCCTATGTCCACAGGGTCTATAAAATTTAGTATAATCTAAAACCAAAGAAAAATTAAAATGTTACCACTGAAATAACTTATGAATAATCTTTCTTTCTTTCTTTCTTCTTCTTTTTTTTAAAAGTAATCTCCACACCCAAAGTGGGGCTTGAACTCATGACCCACAATCAAGAGTCGGATGCTCTACCGGCTGAGCCGGCCAGACGCCCCAAAGTGCTTTTTTTTTTTTTTAAGTAATCACTTTCTTCTAAAATAATAGGCATGACCAGCAATAGATACAAGAATGTTAAATATGGACCAGAACTATCAAGTGTTATGAACAGTCAAAGGCTTATGAAAACTCAAAAAGGCTTATGTTTTCTGTTATTTTGATTCAATAATTTAAAATTGATAGAATTTCTGGCTATGAAAATTTATTTATTTTTCATTTATGTTTAAACCTACTCATAAGATATTCATTTTTCAAGCCCGCCATGTCATCACTCATACAGAGCAGTCAGCAAAGTCTGTAAAAACTGGAAGCCGTTGTTCTACGATCAAAGCAATATCCCACTTTGTTGGGAGTGAGTGATGCCAACTCTGAGGATGCCCAGTGGGCGGAATTCCCACCTAGTGCCTGTGGTCTTAATGTTTTTCCCCCACAACATCTGGTGAAACAAGAAGGTGTTTGCCCATTTCATCAGCAATGGTGCTTTCTTACAATCGTCTACTTTCATTTGACTCTGAAAATGTTCTGCTAATCAACCTGCTTTAAAATAGAGACATTTGTTCTAGTCCAAAATTCCTTTTTTTATCCCCAGAAAAATAACTGGAATAGCTCATTATATATAAACAACATTTCTCAAACAGAAAAAAAAAGTTACAGGTTATTTTTTTCTTATTAAATGATAATGGTGCCCTAATAAGACATTGGTAGGAAAAAATAAATAGTATTCAAAAGCTAAGGATACAACCTTGGGAAAATAGCACCCCTTTCTATGTAAAATGGTAGCTAAATCGCTACTTTTGTGTGTTTTGCCTTTTTTTTTTAAAAGCAGATTTCCAGATTTTATTCTATAGAGGGTCAAACCTGAAAAATCTATGTTTATAAGCTGTCTCAGTCACCTGCCTTCAACTGTTTGTTGACTGAAAGTTTTATTTCATGTTCCAGGCTCTTTTATATATCCTTTTCCTAAAAGCACTCCATCCTCTGAGTGTTCACCAAGCAGATCTATTCTTTTTTTTTTTTTTTTCCCGCTGATACACTCTTTGTATCTACTAAGTTTATAGATTTCATGGCTATTTGTGCAAGGTTAAGTCGGGTAGCTTCAGATTTTATGAAGACAACCAAGAGAGGTTCCATGCAAGTGACCAGATGGCATTAATAGAATAAAGTGTGGTGTGACTAATGAATTAAAATGGCCACTCTGTATCTCAGTCTTTGTCTCCCTGCAGCTGAGGCTATATTATGATATGGAAAACTGGCACACACTTACAATTTTAAGAACACTAATTTTACCCTACAATCCACTGATTTAAATCTTAAATAAATAAAACACACAGTCGTTTTTCAATTCATCTTTGACAAAGGACTAAAATTGTATGTCATAAAAAATAGGTAAATGACATCAACAATGTATAGGGTCATCACAGTGTAACTTATAATATCAATTTTAATAAGTTAATACTGATGTTTCACAAAACTGGGCAACTATTTGAGTAAAAGGTCTATATTTAGACTATTTTTCCCCATATATAACCTAATGTTGTAACAGATACATCAAGCAATTATTTTAAATAGTTTCCTAATTTGTAATTTTGTAATAAATGAACCTGAAATAAACCATGTAACTTCTTTTGCTTAAAAGTTGCATATGTAATCACTGTTTAAAAAGAATCCCCAAATCAAATTCTGGTCCATAGCTGTGGCAGATACAGCAAGTTCTCCTCTAAAGGCTTGAATGCTACTGTCACACCACAGAGTTTTCAGGAGGGAACTCCTGAGGCAGCAACTTCATTTTCTGGTGTTCTCATCTATTTGGAATCACATGACTGAGTTCTGCGCAGGAGGTCTACCTGCAGCATTAAACCTTCTCTCACACTATGCGTTTCTTTTCTTTCTTTCTGCTGGCCTTGGGTCAACCTTGGAAGCTCCATGTTAAAAAAGGGAAGCCTTGGGACATCTGGGTGGCTCAGGGGTTGAGCGTATCCCTTTGGCTCAGGTCATGATCCCGGGTCCTGGATCGCATCCCTCATGAGACTCCCTGCAGGGAGCCTGCTTCTCCCTCTGCCTGTGTCTCTGCCTCTCTCTGTGTGTCTCTCATGAATAAATAAAGCCTTAAAAAAATGGTAAGCCTCATCAGCCTGCGACCCTCCACATCTACATGCAACAGAGTCCCACGCCATAATTACGGCACTTCAGGTAGACTTTATCATGTTATATTGCAGAAGCTTGTCAAAGATACCTGTTGGAGCAGATAGCACTGTCTTAACAATGGAATAGCAATAGGAGATTTCAAAATGTAAAGTTTATACAGCAAAAAGCTTATTCAAGGTCAAATGTTTCTTGAATTTGTTTTGAAATAATTTCTAGAATGTCACCAATTTTCATCCAAATGCAAACATACTATTTGCTTATCTGTCAAGTATAAAAATGCATTCGTCAGAGCCTTTTCCATAATTAGCAACTGACATAAAATCTTAACTAATGCTTAACTTTTCACCTGAAAGGATAAACCAAAGTTGACTATACATTCAGCATTTTTCATAATTTAAATGTAGCCTTGCAATGCTGATGCTTTTCTCTCCCCTCTCCATTTATAATTGTTTTTGCTGTTGTTTGCTTTAGATTTTACTAGTAACCACTTACTAATTTGTATTTTATGTTCATGCCACATTCCCTATAAAAAGGCTTTTCTGTGATTTTTTTAAATGTTTTTCCTTTTTTAATTCCCCTAACCACTTTTGAAGCACACAACATATAAAACTTTCTATGTAATTACATGTAACCACATTCCAATTCTCTTTGACATTGCAATCTATCTTTTTTTTTTAAGAAGCAATTACAGTTTTAAATAGATGCCAAAATGGTAACTATAAATTGTATATTGCTTAAACTTCTAATAACTAGTTTAAATTTTTCACGTTTTTTTTTAATCCGAATAACTATAAATTCCATTTAGGTTCAGACTGTGTCTTCTTGTTCACTGAGGTATCCTTGGTCTTCAATTAATAGTATTTGTTGTGTAGAAAAATAAAGAAAAAAAAAAGGAAAATTTAATAGGATGAAATTAGGATGACAATGGCTGCTGACAAGTTTTGCTTGAAATATAATGTAAAATGTGTGCTTGGCTAGTTTAGGTTTAGTGATGATATATAATATACATTTAAATAATCATGATATATCATATACCTATATAGTTCTGTTATATATTTATGTATTTTATGCAATGTATTATGTATATATCTTAAAGCTAACATTATCATTTTTGTCACTGTGTTTCCAAGAAACAAAAAGGCAGTACAATGAGTGCAGCAATACTCTCAGGCCAGATCTATACTGGCACTCACCTAACTGGATGAACTGTGGCTCACTCTTCACCCCAGCTCCGGCTCCCGTGCTGGCTGCTACCTCTACGCTGTATCGGATCCCAGGAACCAGAGAAGGAATGACCACAGAAAAGGTGGAACCATCCACCGTCTTGTTTATATGATAACGAGTTTCATTGCCCAGACACCAAACCTGCAAGATGAGCACAAGGAATTTTAAGCTGGTAAATTATTTACGTTGATGCAAAGATCAACACAGTGTTTCGGTTCTAGACCTAGACCAAGTACAGACTTATCATGGACCTAACAGAGGATGCTTCCAAAATCATTTTTCCCTAGGCTCTAGTTCTGAGAAGACAGAACTAGATCCTAGGGTTAGCAGTACCTTCAAGATCTCTGAAATTTCTCATATACTTTTCAAGGATTATGTCAGGAAAGTCTACAGATTTTGGCTCCAAGACACAGGGTCCTATCACCCCAAATCATCAGGTTGTTGTTGTTTATTAAATACCTAGAAATTATTTGTCAGGAAAAAAGGGCTTTGCAAAAAGCTTTGTGTATCTAGACAAGGAACAATAACTTAATCTATAAAGTACTTTTGCATAAATATGGTTATTAAAAATAAAACTGGACAGGGGTGCCAGCTGGCTCAGTCAGTAGAACATGCAACTCTTGATCTGGGGATCCTAAGTTTGAGCCCCATGTTGGGTGTAAGAGTTTACTTAAAAATAAATAAATAAAATTGGACCTAAGGAGTTAGGATCTTCCTAGGAGTCTACTCAGCCTGTGGTATGCTGCATTATCAATGAGAGAAAATTAGAACTCTATCTTGTATTTAATTTAAGCAGGAATATTAATTAGTCTTTGATAACATACATAAGATCATAAAGAGTAACAAGACATACTTGACTTAAAAGGAACTTTTAATAAGAAAATTATTATATAGCTCATTAACTTTGATAAGGATATTTGTGACAGGAAATTATTTTCAGGAAAGTAAGATTTCTGAACTACGCTTTAATCCTTAATTTATATTTCACTAAAGGATTATTTATTCATAGAGTGGTCTTCTGCAATGTTTCAGATTTTGGATATGGTACATGACAGTATTTGGACTCAGTTACCATAAGAAAATGATCCATGGAGTAGTAAAACATGCTCTATATTCTTTACGATGTCCTCAAGCAAAATGTAGGATTAGCTTCAAGTAGCCTATTGTCTAAACTGTAATAGGAAATGGGATTTAAAATAAATCTAGGAGTGTCAGTGTCCCCTATTATGTGAGCAATAACCTTTCATTTTTTTCCTTTGGAAGTTAATATTATTTTAATACAGTTTCGATGCATAACACCAGCAAACGGTCAAACTCTATACCAGGTCCTGACCATTTGAAAATAAAGAGTCCTTTGTGATTTTCTTTTCCCCCAATTACATTACGTAGCTGAACCAAAGCCACAAACTGATTTTGTACCAGTCAATCAGGCTCTGAAAGGCATTTTATTATTTTAAATTGACCATGAACTTAAGTGAAATCCACCCTTTTGCATTTCTTCTGGAAAGAAATGAGTTTCGACTCTTAGGGGAAAATGCCTACATTACACAATTTTGCTTGAGAGCTGAGACACCACCTCATTTTAAATCCTTAAAAATCTCAATAATAGTTCATTTTGCTGGACGGCACCACAGCATCCTGTCACTACTCATATTGAGATAACCTTGAAATTTGTAAGAAAACACTTAAATTGTAGAGACTCTTACCTTTTAATGACTCAATTACACTAGAAGATCAAATTTGAAGTATCTTAGAACAGTCACAGGGCATTCATGGCACTATTTTAAATACTTTAAAACGTCACCCTTTAAAAATTCTAGCAAATTTCACAAACATACTTCAGTCTGTTTTAAAAATCATTTTAAGAAAATATTAGGTCTGAAATGAAGCTCAGTATATCTAGTTACTGTACAAATCAATTTGCTACTCAAAGGGACATTGATGGTCTTTATTTGGCAAGCCTTACCAAGGGTGCACATCAGATCACCTTGAAAAGATCAATCAAAATACATATGCAGACCCCCCCCCATCAGACCTGCTGAGTCAGGAAATGAATGGACAAGTTATTCTGATGTTAGTACTTAATAAGCTGTAGAAAATAAATGTGTTCATCTTTTTAAGATCAGTTTCATATCAATAGACATAGTCTAAAATATTCACATATATGAGATAAGCTACTAAGTACCACAATTTAGCTAGTAACTAGAAAAAATACTCAGGTATCATGGAAATATAAAACAGTATCTAGAGATACATGTTCTACATGTATATGTAGTTAAGAATACTATAAGAATAGTTAAAATTCTTCTAGCATGCAGTGTGTTTACATGCATGTTGAAAAAAAGACATGTAAAATCTATTTTCTATTGAGATTTCCCTGATGCAATCTATTTTTTATTTATCATAGATCATTAAGACTTTCCTAAAATATAGATTCATTGAAAGAATACATCTTATGAGTCTAACTTTGTTTTTACTGTACCTTGGCATGCTTGAAAATATTTGCTCAAAACAAATCCACGTAAGACTATAATCATTAGAGCCTCACAGGTCAAAATAATTATCAGAGTTATTAGATTCATTCACTTGACATCCTCTATTTTTAAAATCCATTGAAACATACATAAATTTATAATTGAATCTCCTCTGAGACATGAAATTTTGTTTAGAGACTAAAACAAGTTTTATAGAAAATAAATTTTGTTGCACGTCAAAACAAATTTTCCAATTTAGCTACAAAGTTCCAAAACTTCAAATATGTTGGAAAAAAAGAAAGCAAGCCATATTTGATAGAATTTGACTCAGTCAATTCCATAGGGCAACCCAATCCTGCAAAATATATTCAAGCTATTTTTTTAGAGTAAAAAAAAGGAAGCCCTTTTTAAATTAGCACTATTATATATGGTTTATGTGAAATTATATGGACCTATAAATTTTGTGGCCATATTGATTATTTCTTTTAATTAATTTTTTAAAATGGCTTAAGAATTATTCCACAATGACTGAATAAACAGGAGTGTTTTTAAGATAATCTTACATGTTGCCACATGAACCAGCAGATGGCGCCAGATATCCACAATTTAGACAAGCTCTTTCTTTTTCTTTGTAGGGAGAAGGGTGTCCATCAGTAATTACTGTATTTGTATTACCTTATACTCTTGGACCATTCCATTTTGAGTGTCTTCTGGAGGTGGCTGCCAACTAACAAGAATTGCAGTTCCATTTCCATCATTCTTTGATACGGTTACACTTTGGGGTGGGGCACTGGGTGCTATCGTTTTAAAAAGTAGACATATTATGAGTAAAATAGAGATCACTGAAAGAAGACACAACATCTAAAGTCAAGTATTAACTATATGTTAATATTTTTTTTAACCACAGAAAATCTCTGTCAATATACCCACATGTATTAAAGATGTATCTCATTCAAGTCTGAATAGACCTCAATGATTTAACTTTCTTTCTCCTCAGTATTGCTAAACCTTTTGTTATTGCAAATTTTCCATGACCAAAGTTATATAATTATCTCTACAAAACATCCCAGGAAAATTTCTTATTTCTCTTACCCTGGAACTCTAGTCCCATGTTCTCCTTACAAATGTTCCACAGTATAAAGATATATATTAATCATCCATGACATTAACTATATCCCATCACTTATGTAATCAAAATCATAAACAGATTTTAGGGAAAATTCTGGTTATTTTTAAAGAGTATATTTGTGACATGTAACCTTGTTATCTTTATGTAAATACATTGGGTGGCCAATTATTCTGTGGGGTTTTTCTAGAGCTGTGGGGTATCCACAGATATGAGGAATAGGCATAAAATGCTAACCCCAGAAACTCCTGGGAAAATGAAAACATAACTCACCTTACTTATAAATTATTATTCAAAGTAATTCAATAAGTGAATGGAAAATAATTAATGAAAGTCAAGCAAGTTGAGAACAAATTCATCTTTACATGTGAATTTCAGTTCTCAAGAACTGAATACATCCTATATATGCCACTAAGTAATACATAGGTGACATCTGTACATTTTTATATAGGCCACTATTAAAACAAATCAAGTATTACATAATTTTGGTTTTTAGTGGTTCTAATCAAACAAATTCTATTAGCAAAACATAATGTTCAATATCAAGACAGTTAATAATATCACTACTAACATTAAAATTTTTTCAACTAGGTTAATAAAAACCTAACAAATGTACTGCATGCACAGTAATCACACATTTCATTATACTTGCCTTCTTCTAAGGTTTTGGCAAATTTAATTTCACTATCTGCTCCTTGAAATTCATTAAAAAAAGGACGAGCTTTAATTTCATAGTTGACTCCCTTTTTGAGATCAGGGATAACCACGCTATTTTTGGTTGGAGTCCTCACTTCAAAAACTAACCACTCCGATTCACCATGGTTGCCTCCAGATGGCCGATAAAGAATTTTATATCCTTGAATATACTGAGATTGTTGGTCCACCTATTAAAATGACAAAAATGAAACCATTTATATTTTTTACTGATTTACTAAAAAATGATGAAAATTAAATGTGACAAAATGTAAAAAAATTCTATCTGGCTTTATAGTTTTCTAGTTTACATAAAATAGAATACGAAAAATAAATCACTATCTTTTGTAATACATTCACTTTTTCAGCTTAATATATAATATTAGATACTAATTTCAGTGGTTCATGCAGAAACTTTAAGCATCATGGCAGTCCTCTGACAGACATCTAAAGATATGTCAAGATCAAAAAGATGAGAAAATGTGTTTTACCACTTTCTAATTTTAAACACCTATTTAATACTATTCAAATATTTCCAAAGTCTAAAAAATAATGTATGTGATAATGATCCTATCACAAGTCATATGTTTATAATTAATACTATATGTTACTTTCCTTTGATAACAGTAAAGTTTACTATTGTGGGCTAATAGAAAATACACACACAACATGAAACTTCTTGTTTAAAGCCAGTGCAGAGCTACCATAATAAACAATGCTTACATAAAGTTGCCATTGGTAGAAAAGTGGGGAACAGATATCTGTTCCATATTTTTTTCATATAATCATCTCCCAGAAGTCAACTGCTTATTAAAACTGAAATCAAATACTGCAACAATAATGACTCACTGTCCAGTGCACTTCGATGGAAGAGGATGAGAGGATGGTGGGGTTGTGAAGGTGCAGTACGACGTTTCCCAATTCTCTCTGGACCTGCTTGTGATCTACTCCCTGACTTGTTGGGGGAACATCTGTAACAATCCAAGAAGACTGTGTTACATCCTGTGCAAGGTACCTGACTTGAATGAAAGCATGCTGCACCAATCCTTGCATGCACAGCAACTCCCAGAAAAGAACCATTCCAACTGTGAAGCCAGCCTGTGATACAGAATAAAATGGGAACAACGTAACTTTTTTATTAGCATAGGGAAGATGGGGACATAGAAAACACCCAAGTGAGCAGAGAGCATGGAGAAAGCAAAAAAGAGCAGAAAGCAAAAGTTAACAATGGCAAAAGCAGCTTCTGAAGGTGCTTCCTACCATGAATGATTGCTTTCCTGCCAAGGATGAGGAGCCTATTGTAATTCCCCCCTCTGAGTAAGTTATAAAATTCAATAGTGATCCTATTCAAGAAAGAAAAGAACCAGAAATTTCAAAAGGGTGGATGAGTAATGAACAGAATGGAAACATATAATAAGTGAAAAGCAAACACAAAAAGAAATTAGATACCTTACATCTTATATAAGATGAATGTGGATATCTTCCAAAATAAGGTATATGGTAAGTTAGTAGTAGCTAGGAAAGGGATCCAGAAGCCACCAGAAGAATAGATGGAATGGAATGGAATGGAATGGAATAGAAAGAATAGAATAGAATAGAATAGAATAGAATAGAATAGAATAGAATAGAATAGATGTGATGAAAAAGGAGCCCTTAACCATCTATTTAATGATTTGTTCTTTAGTTCGCTTATTATATCACTGTAAAAAAGGTTAAATAAAAAGTTCTTCATCTCAAGAACACCAAAATTTAAGAAAGGAGACCAAGAACAAAGTAAGAATTAGACTACTAGTACTAGTATTCATTTATGTTGCACATTTTTTTCCCCAATAAGGAGAGGTTTTGTCAAAGTTCTAAAGTCTGAACTCAATAAAAATTGCCAATTTCTAAGGTGGTTTTCTAAATACAGATATTTTGCTTTGCTTACAATAATAAAGGGGTGGAGGTTCCTGGGTGGCTCAGTTGGTTAAGCCTCTGATTCTTAATTTCAACTAAGATCGTGATCTCAGGATCATGGGATCAAGCCCCCTGTCCAGCTCCACACTCAGCACAGTCTGCTTGTCCCTCTCCCTCTGCTCCTCTCTTTCATATAAATAAATAAAATCTTAAAAATAATAATAATAATAAAAGGGAACACAGGGTGAAGTAGGGAAGAAAATAAAGAGATTTTTGTGGCCAGAATTCTCTTTCTCAGAGTATTATATGTTGGCATATGTATTCTAGATTATTTACCATCCCATCAACAGCAGAAATGAGAATTTTAGTTTTCTGAATGACTAAGTATCTTTACAGATATTCTAAGCAAGAAATATGTATATTAAAAATGAGGTTGTCCAATATTACACTATAAGTTAACTAACTAGAATGTAAATAAAAACCTTGGAACAAATAAACCAAAAAATCAGGTTGCCAAGGTTTGATGGACTCTACGGAAGGTAGGTGAAGAGTAGACAGATCAAAGTGCTATTGAAGACTCTTAGATACAACACCCTCGATTGTACATATAATGTGACCATCAATTAAGCCTATAAATAAAAATGACAAAAACTGAGATAATTTTGGCTTCTCATACTTTGTCATCCCTTCCACACACCTTTGGCTAACACTGGCTCTCAGGCAACCTATTACCACTGCCTAGAAGAGAGAAAGCACTTGCCTGTGACCCTCTCATCAAGTGTCCTCCCTTCCCTACTAGTTCCTATTGGTCCTATGATGCCAGCTACCATCTATCTCTGGGGGAGGAGTGACGTCCTTGCAATAAGACAGACTTGAGTTTGCACCCCAACTCAGCAACTTGTCAGCTGAAACGCTGGAAAGATTTCTTAACTTTGCTATTTTTGTTTTCTAATCTGTCAAATGGCAATATCAATGGCAGATATTTCTGAGGGTTGCTGTGAGAACTGCATTTTGCAAGTCACATAAAGTCCTTCTCTTAAAAGCAGATATTGGGTTAATCTTGGTGAACCCAGAACACCTAACACTGTGCCACACATGTACAATGTGCTTAATAAACATTGGTTGAGTGAAAGGGAATTACTGTATGAAAAGCACACAAATCATGTCAGCTTCTAAATATGTCCTCTCATATGTAAGCTTCTATCCTCAAAGAATCTTCTGCCTTTTAGAAAGTATCACCAAGCATGTAAATAACCATTTTTTAAAAAGGTAGCTACTAAGATGTTCAGCATAATCTCTCATTTCTCTGGTTTGAGATAAACTTGTCAGTCAGTCCCTTCCTGAACACTAGGAAACTCCCTTGCCTAGTGTAACTATTTTGCCAACAGCAGCCTAGAATATTCAGTAAATATCGCATCAGAGAGAAGGATGAAAAGTAATATCTAATAACACTGAGAAGTTTATGAATTGGTCCTTTTATTGCTCTTGTCCTATTCCTCCTCTTAGAAAAAAAATGTATTATAATGTAAAAGGTCCTTCCAAACATTCAGAATTAAACTCAAGGAAATTTTAGATTGTAATTCTATCCGGCTGCTTCCCCAATATTGGCATTCCCTATACACAAGTCTCTGAAGAGAGACTATCCAGGCCTCACTTCATTATTTACAATGACTGAGTTCTCAGTATCATGTCATACATATGCTGTGCATTCTGTGTCTATGTGCATATTCTTCAAAGATAGGGCTCAGAATGCTATGCAAATAGGACACGTGGAGGAAACACAGTAGTTACAGTGGCAACAAACCCACCATCCCAGCAAGGGCCAACACCTTCCCTACTTGCCCATGACTCATGTCATCTTCCTTGCCTTATCACACATCTCAATCACCCTGTGGCAAGGCTCTAACTCCAACTGTGACCTCTACCTGAGTTCTCAACTGGAAGCTGTGCCTTGTACCTTAAACTCTGATAACTCTTTCACAGGAATCTCTACTGGGGGAAGACTGGTTTTTTACAGCCATGTTACAGAGATGGTTATAGAAATTATGGCTGCTCTCTTAAGAATCAATTTCCAGCAAGCCTTCCCTGAGCACCTTCTACCCCTGGCTCTTCTCCTTATCCTCACTACACAAATGTTTTGTTCTTTTTTCCAGGTTTTTTTCCCCAAGTTCCTGCTACAACGAGGATTAACTCAGCTGAGCTTCACAGGATCTCAAAAGCCATCCAAGAACTAGACAATGAAATCTTCCTCAATGTTACTTCTCTTTGGTCCTGTTTTGTTGCCAGAGTTAAATTAAGCATATCCTTTTCACATCATGGTTTCTTAAAATGTCAAGAAAAAAAAATATCATGTCTACTCTAATTCTATTATCTTGGGGGTAAAACACACCAAGATCCCTGAATTTCTTTTCCAATGATGTGATTTTGAGCCTTCAATGCAGCCTCACCAACTATCCTCATTGCCCTCCTCTTAAAAATCTGCCTGAGGGACGCCTGGGTTGACTCAACTCAATGGTTGAGTGCCTGTGGCTCAGGTGGTGATCCCCCGGGATCCTTGGATCAAATCTGCATCAGGCTTCCCACGGGGACCCTGCTTCTCCCTCTGTCTGTGTTTCCTCCTCTCTCTATGGTCTCTCTTGAATAAATAAATAAAAATCTTTAAAAAAAAAAAGTCTACCTAAAAATGTCGTGCTCAAAAAAAGAATACATTATCCCATTCACAATTTGACCAGTTCAGAGTAAAGGGAAGAGATTGCTTGATCCAGACACACTTCTGCTAATGCCAGCTAAGAATACATTTGTTCTTTTAGCAATTTCATCACTCAGTTGGGTAAAATAGTTGTTTTAATTGACTTCAAATACTGAAATCTCTCAAACCCCACCACCCTGATGCACACACACATGCATTCCCCTTTAAGCTTGGTATCCTTTCTATCCTTCTACAGCTAATTTTCAAAACTTAAGTTTAAGCAGCACATGTTTGAATTTGCTCCATTAATTTTAATCTTGTTAGTGCTGATTCATCATTTCCTTCTACTGAGATATATTTAATTCTGATGGTCTCATTCCTCATCCTGTCTTTCTCAGTTTTATGATATCTGCGAAGTTTATCAACTTCCTTTCTTTTTAGTCCAGACAGTGAAAGAAATATAAGTCCAATAACAATTTCTCATGGCATAAAACAAATCTGTGTCTTGTATAGTCATAAATTAATTAATCCTTGTCCAAACCTGTGGAGTACATATTTTCAGCCCCATTTTATAAGTGAGGAAACTGAAGCTCAGGACAAACTAACTTGCTCAGAGCTATACAGCTAGTAGGTTCAGGAGGTGAGATTAAAAATCCTTTGATTTCAAAATTGCATGCCTATTTCACCATATTTCCAGTCTTCCAATTGACATGAGTTTATTTCACTTGGGTTGTTCAACTAGCTATTCATATATAAAGGTAAGTCAGTGAAAATGTAAAAAACCTGAATTAATTTTCAGATTAAATGTTAACTACCTCCTCATTCACAAATGAGGTTATAGATTACGAAAGCATTCATAGCATATGTAACAGAAAAGCAGCAGGCAATTACACTGTGGAGTCTCCTAGGTAGTGACCACTGTCCTCGGGACAAAAATTTAAATTCATTTTACAGCTGTCATTGTGTCTGCATTCTTTACAAATGCATATCTAATATTGAAAACCTCAAACTGCGTTAAGGCAGGCTCCAAGAATATTAACGTTCCTGATGAGGTGACTCATGATAGCAAATATAGGCATTTGGGTGTGTTGAATTCACACAGCAAGAGACAAACATGGGCATGTTCTACAACTCAGTTTGCTTTCTCTGTGAATTCTGAAGCAAAAGGTCCTTCCAAAAAGATTCTTTAAACACTCATTAGAGAAGATAAAACAAGCAAAAGGGCTGGCATACCCTCTCCCAAACCAGTATATAAATAGTTGAAGTTTCAATCCTTGTGTGTGGAACTTGTTTCTATCACTATAACTAAGTTACTTTTTTTTTTTTTTTTGCTTTGGAATGGTAAACTCAAGATTGAGCTATTATGATCACTCTGAATGTGAGAAAATTATTATATAGTTCTCTCACTGCCATCTAGAATTATATTTCTTTATTAACATAAGAAGAAGCATATATTACAATGGCAATAAGTTAAAAAAAAGTAAAGGTTGATTCAAATCACTGTTTTATTCAAATTGTAAATTTTACGCCTATTGAAACTTTAAAATATTTTATTTATTTATTTATTTATTTATTTATTTATTTATTTATTTATTCAATCATTCAGTCATTCATGAGAGACAGAAAGAAAGAGCGGTAGAAACACAGGCAGAGGGAGAAGCAGGCTCTATGCAGGGAGCCCGATGTTGGACTCGATCCCATGGATCCCAGGATCATGCCCTGGGCCATAGGCAGGCGCTCAACTGCTGAGCTATCCAGGCTTCCCTGAAGCTTTAAAATATTAGGTGGGACATGGTGGTGGACAGGAGGTAATCTGTTGAAAGCTAAATATAATTTTTATTCACAAAAGACAATAAAAAGCAGTATATCCAGAATGTGGCCCAAGTGAACTAATTTCTAATTTGCTCCACATATTCATTAGCTTCCACGTATTCATTTTTCCTTTTATCTGTTTCTTTCACATAAAAAATGCCTAATATTTTGTGTGATTGGATTGTAATCTTATAAAATGAGAAACATTGCTCTTCGTTATTAATCTTATCTTGGAGTACTTAGTGCAGAAAACAATAAAGTTTGCAGGCATTGTGTTTGTGTATTAAAAATTAATCGAGCAACTCGAAGAACAGATCTGCATCACATATACAATCATAGCGTGCATGCAGTACAAATTATTGACTTGTAAAATTATAACATCTAAGAATAAATAGGTGTCACAAGGTTGAGTAAATCCGTATTTACCTTGTGTTTTCACTGGATCTGATATCTGGCTTGGATCACTAATTCCATAGGCATTTGCTGCCCTCACAAGGAAAAGGTAAATTGCATTAGGTTTGAGTCCTTTAATGGCAAATGTTTCTGTTTTCACATTCTCTGCTACGGTCTGCCAGCTGCTACCAGATGCATGGCTAAGGAAAGATACATAAGTTAGAACATGAATATTTAATGGTTAAAAAAAAAAAGACCATCTAGGAAACATCATCTTTACTCTACCTGAAGGCTTCTATAATATAAGATGTTGGAGTTGCACCTGAATTCAAATTTGGTTGCCATGACAATGTTACTGTATTTCTGCTGACATCTGTAACTTCAGGTTTTGAGGGGGCACTAGGGATTAAATTTGGGTCGGTGGGTCGTGGAGGCTGAACTGGAACTCCAAATTCTAATACAGAGGAAAAAGAGGAAAGATGTTTACATGTATACAGATAAGCACATAAAGGTAGATTACACATATGCCTACTCTGGCACCAGGACAGGTACGCCATACACTTACCAGTAAGTAAACAACCGCACATTAAACTTTTAAGTTAAAAATGCTATTGGATTTACCTTGGACTTCAATGTAAGCACTCCATGTTGCTTCACCACTGGGGGTTGATGCAATGCAGGTGTACCGACCTGTGTCACCCAGCTGAGAAGACAGACGGAAAATAAATATTTGGAACAATCGAGAGCTCAATGGGATGTAAAAGCAATTACAGTTTCATATATGTCCCATGAATATGAATAACTGCATTAAAACCCAATAACCAGAAACCTCCTTTTAATTGAATATGTTTTTATTGACTATGAAGGAAAATATTGCATGAATACAGGAAAAATGATTTTATATGGTTATTTTAATTGTGTAATAAGAATATAGTATTTAACTGCTTCACCATAGCACAATTTTCAGTGTCAGGGACAATAAAAAATGAGGTATTCAAATTCAAGGGTTAATCATTATTACTAAATTATATCTTCATATTTGATGTCACATCATAAAACTGATAAAATTTAGCCAATGGCAATTCTTGCTATTTCATATTTTATCAGAGTTTCATGCATATGGATTCTGAGATAAACGGATATTACAAAGGATAAACACAAAATTATTTCTTCTCAAAGTATTCACTCTCCCCCCCCCCATTTTATTATTTTTTTTAACCTGTTTATTTAGTCAAACCTCAGCTGGAATGAATGCGCTCTCTCCCTTGTAAAGACTGAATGCCAGAAAACAAACAGGGGTCACATGTTCAGCTTTAAAATCATCACCAGCATAATGAACCCTATACCTCTGCCTAAGGTAACAATTCTATCTTCAAGTAACGTTCTATAAAGCAAGAATGTTGCCATCTCACTCTGGCAACTGTAATAACAAAATTGCAATCATCGCCACAAAGAACTACAACATATTAACTTTCATGGCATGTAGGATGAACTGTTATGCTGATCCAAAACTCCCAAGAAGCCACCCACAATAGGCAATAAAGCGATTGAAATTTATGTTTATTGCTGTCAAAGCTATTCTTTCATATGCCTTGTGAGCTTGTCTGATCTTGACCTAAAGGAAAAGGAAAAAATCAAAACAAAACAACACAGTGTTGAAAGAACAGGTATGGGATGTGCTGCCCTGGGAAGGTAAATCCCTAAACTGGTTCTCACCAACTTGTGAGCTTTTCATCGTTTAACATTCTGATTTGAAAGTACACTCAGTGTGTACCTTGCTATAGGGTTTTTGTTTGCATGATGGCATTCTGTAGTTGCAAAATGTTGAACGAAATATTCACAACAGAAGAACTGTTCAAGAGCACTGTAGATAACATGGTACTGGAAAAATCTCTTTGAAAAATGCTTTATGGAATGAGTGCATCATACCGCAACCTGGAAGGATGTTTTTCTCCCACAAATCCCCATCTACCTTCCTCAGTCGGTCTCAAAAATCTGTTTTTTTTTTCTCCTCCATATAAAATCTTAAGTTACTTGCTATGAGCTAAGTTATGAGTCAAATCATCTTAAATATACACAGTGGAATGTCTGAAAGAATAAAGCATCAATTAAAAATATATCAATACTGTTAGGTAGCATTTCACTGACTCTAAAATTTGAGACTCCAGCACTTGTTGCTGGAAGCAAAACCAAAGTGGAACAAAACGGGGAAGCCAGGGCGTCATTTCAAGTTACCTTAGCGTATCGGATCTGCAGCACTCCCGTCTCCAGCTGTTTGATTCTAGAATCTTGGGTTGAAACAAGGACTCCATCCTTTCTCCAGAGAATCGTGGGCATTGGACTGCCTGTGGCCACACAGCTGAGCACTAAAGTACCATCCACTGCTACAGTCTGATTCACAGGACCTTGTCGAATGACTGGGGGAGGCCGGTCTGCAATCACTGCCAAAAGGAAAAACGGGAAATAGATTTCTACAACTGGAAGCAATTTTCTAATCATCCCAGCAACAGCACTTGCTCTAGGCTTTGAAACAAACTAATTAACAAGTAATTAAAGTAGGAGACATGCATTATTCAGAATATGTTTATATGATGCTCTGATTCAGGATATTAAAATGAGATACCATGTACTCCTTTCAAATGACCAAGCCCTGACTGAGCTGGCTGCACTGTCAAGGGTCCCATTTCACTTAACACTTTCACTTCACTTCTGGGGAAGAAATAAGAATTGTGAATGGTGAAGTAGATGGATAGTGGTGAGACGTGGAATGCTGTACTTTTGAAACCTTAGAAAATAACGTAAAAATAAAAAACACAACCCCCCCCAAGGAAACTGATGAGACAAATTTTCATAAATGAACTAAAGCCAACTTTATATCTGATAACTGCTTTGTGTCCAACAGAAAAAAAATGTGATTATCATACCGGCATGTCTGACAATTTTGCATTCAAAGGTGCTTTGGACTTGTAGAATTTACAAGTCAATAGGATTGAGATCTTTCTATCTTGGAATTCTATTAACAGATTACGTGGGTAAAAGTTTCCCAATCCTAATAAATTTAGGAAAAACTGGAAAACTGCTCACGTACATTGTTTAGTAAGCTAATCCAAAAATATAACTCAAGCTAATGTCCTAACCTAGAAAATATAATTCCATGTTGGAATTCCAGGGATCAGAAAACATTTTCACTAATTCTATTATCTTAATAGTTTTAATGTATTATGGAAGGAAACAATGGAAGGCATTTTTATAATATATAAATTAAAATTGCTCTTATTATATGAAAGATCTAAAACCTAAAAATTTTATCTCAGATAAGAAAGCCATTATTTAGGGAAAAGTCAAAAACAACTGTATAAGTATAACGAAAACAACTTGCATTAGATTAGAGAGATGGTCTCAATTCTCATCCCTGATCTTGTCAATTTAGGTGAAACTCCACAGAAGTTATGCTTTTTTAAAAATGAGTTAAGATTAAAAATTATGTTTAAGAATTTTTTTTTCATGAGCAAGCTTTAAAATTCTGAGTGTTAAAAAAATTTTTTAAAGATTTTATTTATTTATTCGTGAGAGACAGAGAGAGAGAGAGAGAGAGAGAGAGAGAGAGAGAGGCAGAGACACAGGCAGAGGGAGAATCATGCTCCATGCAGGGAGCCTGATGCAGGATTTGATCCCGGGACTCTGGGATCATGCCCTGGACCGAAGGCAGGCACTAAACTGCTGAGCCACCCAGGGATCCCCTAGTTAAAAAATTTTTAAGTTACAAATATATAAAAGACAATTTTAAGAAGTTGCCTGATTAAAAGAAACTGGTTGCCAGAGTAAATTCTGGGTGCAATAATTTGCAAAGCTAGATGTGTCACGTTCAAAGTTTTATGCACCAAAGATTTTCACAAGCTGGAGCCACACTTCAATTTGTTCCTCATCTACCATTCAATAATTCTTAGTTTTGTGCATTCTGCTTAAGCAAAAACAAGAAAGCAAGAGAGTGAAATCTGCAAGTGCGTTTTCACTGCACCCTTCTGATTCTCTACTGGTATGAAATTTGCTAATTCCGTTGGAGGCGTATTAGAAAGCTGGAGTTTGTAACCTGGCAGAAGTGTTTCAGATATTCTGTGGATGAGAAATGTAAGTGAATAAGTCATTTGCTTAGAATTGTTTCATCTTTTCTACATTTGCTGTTGAGATTAGCTAAAATCAAAATAGAAACCCCTCCTGATAAGTATGAAAAAAAAAAAAAGAATGAAAGTGATTTATTGCTTTGGGGTCTTAGAAGATTCTATCACTTGTGTTCCCTTGATCATAAGAATGAATGAATATTTATTTCTAGACATTAATTAAATCAGTAAGAGTGTTTCTTTATAACATTATAATTAAATCCAGTAACGGAGTGGCTTATGTTTGGTAATCTTGTTATATTTAGAGACAATCCAATATCTGGGGATTTACTCAGTTTTCTAAATCTTTACAGGTTTTTGCTGTTCACATCACAGTCAACATCATTCACACCACTGCATCCTATCCCAAGCCGGTTTAATGATGCTATTTCTCTGTCATTTATTTCTCCCTGGTTTACACTGGGTAGTTTACAAAAATAAGGCAAGAGAAGAAGAGTAGGGTTGATTACTGGCTCCATCTGTCATGTGTCTTTGGGTTGCTTTCCTAAATTCTCTAAGCCTCACTTCTTCTTCTTTTTTTTTTTTAATCTCTAATTGGAAGATAATGTTCTAGCCAGCCCAGGGGATTGCTATGAAGATTTAAATGGAATAATAGAGGATCCCTGGGTGGCTCAGCGGTTTAGCACTTGCCTTTGGTCCATGATCCTGGAGTCCCGGGATTGAGCCCTACATCGGGCTCCCTGCATGGAGCCTGCTTCTCCCTCTGCCTGTGTCTGTGCCTCTCTCTCGCTCTCTGTGTCTTTCATGAATAAATAAATAAAATCTTTTAAAAAATAAATGGAATAATATATATATATATATATATAGGTGTTTTGTTAATTGCAAAAAGCTAGGCATATGTATGAATTGTGATATTGCCACTGACACTTTTCTATAAAAAACTGGTTGGTAAGCCAGAGCTGAAGGAGTTCATTAAAGCACTTTCACATTTTTAGTTAGAAAAAATGAAACATTTTGTTGTTGTTACAGGTTAGAATAAAATACTGATAAAATATAAGATCTTGTCGAATTTAAAGTTGTTGATTTGTGGAAAGGTCTTAGCATTATTGCCTGGCACAAAGGAAGCACTCAATAACTGTAACTATTCATGGGTATCAGTATAGTGGCAACTGTAGTGGTAGCAGTGCTGGTATAAGCAGTGCCACAGGTGGTATAACTCCATTACAGCAGAGTTTATGAAAATTCCCTATCTCTTCCTCACATTCGTGATATATATTAAGATCCTAAAAAAGAGAGTATATCCTCAGAAATAATATTTCGTTACCTCAAAAGCAATGATCATGAACATGACATTAATACATATAAATACATTTATAAAATAATTTAATTGAAAAAAAACCAAAATAACATGCACACATTGACTAGTTTAAGTATGAAAAGTTCATACATATATACCAACAAATATCAGTTATATTATATTATATAATATATATAATATAAATATATTACAATTGCTATCAGTTCACAAACATATTTGACAAACTTATGAGTTAGGGAAAGTTCAAGCCACCTGTCCAAATCAAATAGTTGGCAAGTGTCAAGTCTCTCTTTTCTGAATAAAAGCTAACACTCACCTCATTGTATATCAATAACTTTTGAAAGATGAATGAATGCTAGTGATTTTAAATTGTATATTGCATTTGGTAATCACTAATTTCCTTACATTCTAGTAAAAAAGAAAAGAAACACTTTCATCTAATTAGGTGATATAAATTTCTATGTTCCTGAGTCAAATGCTATTTGGGGTGGGCCACGGCTACAAAATACAACATTTCAAAGACAGCTGCTACTCCACCATATTCTGTGCTGTTTTATTCTGTCTTTGTCTTTTCTGTTTGCAAACAATAAAGAAAGGTCAAGAAGCTAAAGTCAAAGAGCATCCAGTTTACTAGCTGGATCTTATATTTTATTTTAGAGCGTTCTGTTTACTAGCTATCCTCTTGACTTGACTTGATAATGTGCAAAACCTGATGTTGCCAGTATTCACAGTAATAATAAATTTACCTGTGAAGAATTAGGACATACTTGTTGCATGTACACATGTACAGTATCAATAAATTCCAAAATAAAGAAAACAAAACTAAAATTACCACCGCAAGAAACACAAAACCATCTTAAATCTCCCCAGAGACTGTAAAATGAATTAGGATATTTAATATTAGATTTTTGTTTTGTGTTAGTTCAGCAAAAATTGCTATCCTTGATCTAGTCTCACAAATACAGTAATTATGATAATGTAGTATCAGATGGCATGTAGGAAGTGATGCTTTCAAATATTAATTAGAATAATAAGAAATACTTGAAAATATTTTACCATAGTTTTTTTTTTTTAGATTTTATTTATTTATTCATAGAGACACACAGAGAGAGGCAGAGACACAGGCAGAGAGAGAAGCAGACTCCATGCAGGAAACCTGACGTGGGACTCGATCCCAGGACCCCGGGATCTGCCTTCAGGAGCTGAAGGCAGACGCTCAACCGCTGAGCCACTCAGGTATCCCTTACTATAGTTTTCTTTGGCCATTTTTCACGTACACCTGTATATACAAGTTGTTTATATATATAAAGTTGTTTTAAAAAGTTGCAATTATAAATTTTGGGGCAATTCTGTGCTTCACTTCTATATATTGATTATATCGATCATTATTAAATTCATTACATGGTCTTCACAACCATCGTTTAATAGCTTTAATATGAGTATGAAATTATAAAAACATTTTAGGTCATTCTAACTAATTGGAGCCAGTAGTATATAATACAAATCACAGACAGAAGTAAGAGTTGGAGCTTTCGAATGAGACAGTCATAATTTTGAATTCTGACTTAACCAAGAGTTAGTTGTTCATTCCATCCATGTTTTATCATTCATTCAAAAATTATCTGTTGAGTATGTACCATGTGTCAGACTTTGGTAGTATGATACTGAGTATATATTCATTGGACAGAGATGAGCCCGACTCTCATGGAACTTTACGTCTAATGAATACAAGAAAACAGAGAACACAGAAAAGTATAGGATTTAATCTTTGTATAGGTGGCAGGGAGGAGAATGCTCATATTTAAGGAGTTAGGGAATGTCTCTTCAAGTAAGTGAAATTTCAATCAGTAGAAACAGCATGTGCAAGTCTTCAGATAAAGAAGAGCATAGCAAACATGATAAAATGAAGGCATGTAAACAAATATAGAATTCAGAGCTGAGCCTGCAGATATCAGATCATAAATTATACAGCATATTAAGGAATATAAACTTTATCCTGAAAACAATTAAGAAAATCAGATTAATGTATTAAAAATTTCCTCCTGAATTTTTTTTTAAATTTCAAAATACTATCTTTAAAATCTTTCCTAACATTATACTACTTACTTTTCCTCTGAGTTTAGGATCAAGAAAAATATATCCATTATCACTAATTCTATTGATTATATTAGGGATCACAGACAGTACAGGAGAAGTAAGAGAAATAAAAAAGTATAAATAATTGGAAAGAAGAAGTAAAACTGGTTTTATTGGCAGTTGAGACATTTTGTTCATAAAAGTTTCAAAATAATCTACCTAAAACTCTTATATATGAGTGTATTTATGAGCAAGTTGCTGGATACAGGGTTAATATACAAATAATCAATTGTACATATGGCCTCAAACAATACAATAATGTAACTCATTCATATATATATGTATATATATATATGCAATCACATAAAAAATCATAAAGTATCATAGGTTTAAATAAGTATGTCAAAATATAAGGAAGATCTTTTTTTTTTAATTTTTATTTATTTATGATAGTCACACAGAATGAGAGTGAGAGGCAGAGACATAGGCAGAGGGAGAAGCAGGCTCCATGCACCGGGAGCCTGACGTGGGATTCGATCCCGGGTCTCCAGGATCGCGCCCTGGGCCAAAGGCAGGCGTTAAACCGCTGCACCACCCAGGGATCCCTATGGAAGATCTTTACCCCGAAAACTACAATTCTCTTTTGAGAGAATTAATGATAAATAAATTGAGATATATATATATATGGAATATATACCATTTCCCAAAATTAGAAGACTAAGATTGTTAAGATGATAATTCTTCCTAAACTGTTCAATAAGTGAAATCAAAATTAAAACCTCAGATTTGTTGCTCTTGTTTAGGCTGTGTGTGTGTGTGTGTGTGTGTGTGCATGTATGTTTGTGAAAATTGACATGATCATTTACAAATGTATAAGAAAATGCAGAGGTCCTCTAACAGCCAGCCCAAAACAAGAAAAATAAAGTTGGAGACTTACATTACCCATTTATAGGATTTACTATAGGGCACCTGGGTGCCTCAGTAGTTGAGCATCTGCCTTTGGCTCAGGGAGTGATCCCAGAGTCCTGGGATCGAGCCCCATGTCAGGCTCCCAATGGGGAGCATGCTTCTCCCTCTGCATGTCTCTGCCTCTCTCTGTATATCTCATGAATAAATAAATAAAATCTTTTAAAAATTATTATAAGACTTACTAGAAAGCTACAATAATGAAGACCATACATACTGGCATAAATATATAAATGGAATGTAATGGAGAGAAAAGCAGCAGACCCACACACTTATGTTCATCTGATTATGATTAAAATGATTAATTCAGTAAGGAAAATACTGTCTTTTCCATAAATGATGCTGGAACAATTAGTATCCATATAGAAAGGAAAAGGTATTGTGATCCTTCTTTTATACCATACACAAAAACAATTTAAAATGGACTAAAAATATATCTTAGAAGTGTAGAAAATAAAACTTCTATAAAGAGATATAAGAGAACATCTATATGACTTCAAGGTAGGACAGAAGATTAAAAGCACCAACTACAAAAGAAAAACAATACATTGGTCCTAATTATAATTAGTTATTTAAACCTTAAAATCATCATTAGGAGAATGAAACTAAGTATTTATAATGTATATCTGATAAAAACTTGTATTTGGGATATATGAGAAAATGTAAAAAAAAAATGGCTAAAGGCAAACTAAGATGTTGCATAGGCCCATCTAAAGATTTGTACAAAAATATTTACTTTGTAAAAAAAAATTACTTTGTTAATAAAAGCCCTAAAGAGATCAATCCATCAGTAGAAGAGTACATAATTAAACTGTGAGCTATTTATACAATTGAATATTATAACAGCAATAAAAAGAATGAATATTATATATATATTTATTTTAGGTATATATGTATATACACACATATATATTTTATATATATATATATATTTTTTCCTTTTCTTCTCAAATTATCACTACCATCTTTTTTTTCCCCTCTATCTTATGGTTTAAAGATTCTTTCCATCACCATGTCTTCATAATGTATTTGGCATTAATTCATCAGGTTTAAGGGAGTTGATAAACAGGACAAAATCACATTACTAATGGAAACTTATTCATTATAATGAGTTGTGAGTAGGACTTACCAGCAATTCATTTTATCTCCTTAATTTTGTGAGAAAAAAAAAGGATTTTTTGCAGTAAGAGATTTTAAAATAACTTTATTTTCTAAAACATGGAAACATTCCCATGTATAGCTAGCTATTCAATATAAACTTCTTGTTTAATTGCTATGCTTTTATGGATTTGACTCGATGCTAGAAATTTATAGTGCAGACAAGATAAGAATAATTTTAGACTTATTGTATTGATATAAGAATAATTTTAGACTTATTGTATTGATATCCTTTTTAGCTTTACACCGAAACTGCTGTCAGAAAGGATACACAGTAGAAAATAAACACAGTTACTAACACTCTCTTTAGATCAGAAGCCAAACTTGAACATTTTGAAATAAAATGCTCTACTTTACCATCAGTAACTTCCAAATATGCTTTTGTGATGATACTTCCGGCAACATTTAAAGTCTGGCAGATATAATAACCAACATCAGACCGCTGGACATTAGTAATAGTGAGATCACCAGTCTGGGAGACGGAAAAGCGGCTAGTAGACTGTGGCGGCTGATATGAGAAAAGCAGATTCTAGAACCCAGTATTTGGGAGGAAAGAATAACAATAAGTTAATTACTAGGTACTAGTAATTTGGCATATATACATATATATTTATAATTAGGCTTGTAAATGTATACATACTACACATGCATATATACACAAATAAGCTAAATACTCTTCCATCACATATTCACATATATAGATACAAAGTTTAATGACCTAGCCCTGGATAGGATCATTTTAAAATTTAAATAAATTCTAAATATTGATACGTACTTTTATAATTATCAATTTCCAACATTACTAGATATAGAAAAATAGTACCAACAGAGTTAAAAGTTTTACATATTAAGCAAAACAAAATCAAAAGCTTTGCTTTACATACATGTGACTATTAGGATTATAAACACTATATCTTTTAATATATAAACAAATTTAAAATTTAAGCACATTATGACAAATTAAGTTCAAAGACATCATTTTGACATCATAACAAGAATTTCTGTTGTCTGTCCATTATAAAAGTTCAGTAACTCTATCAAACTGTCAAACTTCTATCAAACTTATTTCTCCTGTTAGATGGTGAGCATATCCATCACAGATAATTTTGAAAATCAAATATTAAATTTAAGAGATCATAATGAAGTTTTATTTCTGTAGAAAGTTATCTTACATACAAGGTGAACACAATATATAGTATTAAGTGGTACAAATTTTTCACTAGGAATCAAAATGTGTTCCCTTGTTAGAGCAAGAGTATATTTCATGGGAAATAATAATTTATGTCATTGTTTTTCATGAAATGAATAAAGTCAAGATTTCTTCTAACCAAATTCATTTGTTCCTTTTTAAAAGTTTAATTAGGGCAGCTGGGGTGGCTTGGCGGTTTAGCCTTCAGCCCAGGGCACAATCCTGGAGTCCGGGATTGAGTCCCATGTTGGGCTCCCTGCATGGAGCCTGCTTCTCCCTCTGCCTGTGTCTCTGCCTCTCTCTCTTTCTCTCTGTCTCTCATGAATAAATAAATAAAATCTTTAAAAAAGAACAGTTTAATTACTTCTTAACATATAATTTTATAGGGCAGCCCCGGTGGCGCAGCGGTTCAGCGCCGCCTGTAGCCCAGGGCGTGATCCTGGAGACCCTGGATCTAGTCCCACATCAGGCTCTCTGTATGGTGCCTGCTTCTCCCTCTGCTTGTGTCTCTGCCTCTCTCTCTCTGTCTCTATGAATAAATAAAAAAAAAAAAAAAAAAACATATAATTTTATAAAGGCTTAGCTACTATTCCATAAATATATGTCCAATGACAGAATTTTAGGAAACAGTAAGTTGCCATTAAACTAAGTCAAAATTATTTCAAAATTTGATATAGCTTAACAAACTTGATGAATAATTTATTTAATAATTAAATGAACATTTAAATATTACTGTTCTAAGAACTTCTACTGGATTTACTATTACCACTATATAGATTTTTTTTTTTTAAGATTTTGTTTATTCATGACAGAGAGAGAGAGGGAAAGGCAGAGACACAGGCAGAGGGAGAAGCAGGTTCCCTAAGGGGAGCCTGATGTGGGACTCAATCCCAGGACCCTGGGATCACCACTTGAGCCAAAGGCAGATGCTTAACCACTGAGCGACCCAGAGCCCCATAGATTTTCTTATTTAATTCACTTCCAATTCTCTCTGCTGTGCTAAAATATTTCATTTTTTCTTGTAATTTGCTATTAGCAAATTTAGTCTTTGAGGCCAAATGGAACGTGTTAGAATCAACAAAGATTCTATAACTCAAATGATGGTCTACATACCATAATCAAGTTAATATTTGCCTACCAAAGTGAAAACAAAAGTGAACTTGATGCACCGCCTACAAAAGATGAGTGAGTGCAGTCAGTAAACTACTAATATTTTACCCATACGAGCACCTTAGAAGTGAGACCATGAAACAACCTGCCCAAGATTGATTTAAGCAAAAAATAAAAGAGGTTAGGAACAGCTGTATTAAAAGTGAATGAGAATCTTTTTTACAGGTATCAAAAAGAAGTAAAGGGAAATGCTTCTTTTGTTGAGGAAGGCAAGTCAATAACAGATGAGAAAAAAAAGACTTACATTTAAAAACTATTGTAACGTTCCTACTATCTTTAAAATGGAATGATTTCAAAATTTCCTTTTTATTAAGCTGAAGCCCAATAGTGAGCTTAGAGTTAGTAAGATCATAGATCTCTATATTATAGTTCAATGTATATAGACAAATCTGGTTTATAAAATGTTTAGAGTGGGATTTGATAACAAATGGAAATCACATATGATAGTTTTCAAATAATTAGAATATATTCAACTATATTTAACATGACACCTATATTAATCAGACTACCACATAGTTTGATGAATCTTTAATTGACATATAAATTGATATATATAATTGAAATATATTTATCTATACACACATATACATACATACATAGATACATAAAGAAGTGAAGAAGACACTTGAGATTCCTGCTGTTTTCAGAGAAATGGCACTGATAATTATCATCACTGTTTTAGATGTGTATAAATCTCTTTTAACATCTAATTAGAGGGACACCTGGGTGGCACTCTCAAGTGTGGGACTCTTGCTTTCAACTCAGGTCATGATCTCAGGGTCCCAAGATCGAACTCCAAATTGGCTCTGCACTTAGCACAGAATCTGCTTAAGACCCTCTCTTCCCCCTGTACCCCATATGTGTGTGAGTGCTCTCTCTGTCTAAAATAAATAGATGAATCTTTAAAAAAAATTATTACAGATATCTAAATAGTAGAAATGATAATTAAATTATACTGAGAATAAGTGTAGTGTTTTTTTTTTTAACGTGACTTAGTTGGAAATAAAGGTAAATTTAATATGATGATTACTATGCTATATACCACCCTATGTAACAAAACTAGGAAGGTAAAATTGCTTTTAGATTTACAATAATGAAGGAAATTTTGTCTTCTCTCTCATAGTTGAAATTTTCTAGGGCATTCAGAGATTTTTCAGTTCTCTTAAAGTAACAGATACATGACAAAATAATGTTTTGGTTTTTCTTATATATCTGGCACTCACCTTTGCTGACTGAAATATTAGAATAAAGTCTTACCTGACTCCCCTCTCTTCTCCAAAAAATAGCTGGTTGAGGATTTCCGGTTGCTTCACACTGAAATGTTACAGTTCGCCCCAAGGCAACAACCTGGTCACGAGGTTTCACAACAAAATGTGGAGGTTCTAGGGGTGATGAAACAAATTATATTGAATCAAAACCATGTAGTTATTATTCTAATTGAGACAATTTGCCGGTATCCCAAGTGCTGCCATTATTTTATACAACTCATTATGATATAATGTACCCATTCTCATCCTTAATTTAATTGAAGCTAAATTGTTAAGTGCATATTTATAGAAAGGAAACGAGTTTTTTGGTGAAGAGGTTTTTTTTAATTAGCTGACCTTCTAAGATTAAACTCCACATTAAAAGAATTCTTGAGCTGCAATTTGACCCTTTACAAAGTATACCTGAAATTTGTATGAATGAATATCTTTTCTCATTTAGAACTACTTAAAGGTGAATGGACTTTAATCATACACACAAGGACCTCCTGATGTAAGCAGGCCCTAAAATTACTTTAATTTAACTCAAAAGCTCCTGAAATGCTACCATGAAAATTATAACCATTTAGAATCTTCAGTCCAATTACTTGAATAGAAATGAATTTAAAGCAATAGTCAAGTCAAACGCCTCCTTTCATTTACATAGGCAAGGGCATGTTCGAACTGAATATATATGGAAATGAGGGCAAATCTGAAACATCTGCTCATCCTGACATTATAAATACTGCCAGCTTTGTCCAAACTGTTTGATTTATACAGACTTAAACGGCCACTTCATCCAGCAGTAAATAGAGTGTCAGAAAATTATGTCAGTTACATTGAGAGCAATGGCAGCTGAAAACATTAGGTGTGCTGATGGAGTCACTTCTGGGGGGAGGGGGGAGGGAAGGGGAAAGCTTGTTTCGGGACCATGCTTTATGCTTAGAAAAATGTGCACTGAATGTAAGTCTTTTTACCTACTGTTTACACTTTTCAAATGCATTTCTTATCAACTGTCTGAAACACCTAATTATTCTCCTCTCTTGTCTCAGCTCAGATTGAAGTGAACATTTCAAGCCAGGCATTTAACAGTCTATACAGGATAGGATTCCTCCAATCCACTTTTTAAGACCAATCCATTATTTTAAACCTCTTCTTTAAAAGTACTTTTAGCTACTTATATCAGTCACTTACGATAACACCTTCAAGGGAATATGAACCAAAAATCATATTCAGATTATGTCCACAATTGCTATCACTCTGCTCACAAAAAAAAAAAAATTCTTTGTTAATGAGGGTGAGGATTTGAAAAGGTACTTTTCTCTTGGTAAATACTGCCTAGGCAATTGCATCTAAGACACATATAAAAATATCTGTAATATATATATACATTTTGTAAATCTCTCATTTGAAATATAAACCTCTTTTAAAAAGAGAGAGATGTAACAGAACTTGCTGCAGATTGCATGGTGGCAAAACTGAAGAAAGCAATTAGATCTCCTAACTTTTAGATTAGTGTGATTTCTTCCATACTCCCTTTTTATTTTTAATTGAGGTTTAGTAGAAATTATACCATATGACTAGAAAATTATAGGAGACCTGAAAAATCAGGTCAAATGCCTTCAAATATCCTGAAACTTACAGGGAAGAAAATACAAAGTTAGGAGATAAAGTTTAGGTTCAATTTGGTAACGCTGAAGTCCTAGCTTATAATTTTTTTTTTAACTCTGATTGTAATTGAGTGGTTTACTCATGAATTGAGCAAACACTATCATTATCCAGGTATAATAACAGGCATGTGTCTCATCGCTTGGGGATTTTCCTCCATACACATCCATACAGGAGCATTTGATTCCTTAGTTAAGGGCTGGGATAATTGAGGTAGAAATCAGATCAAGAAATTGAAAGGATTGGCTGGATAATAAACTAAATCCAGAAGAGAGTTTGGTTTGTTTCAATAAAAGAAAAACAAATGATTAATTAAATGACTGGGAGAATATGACTTTCCAATATGCGGGGAATTTGAGTAGGAAAATATAAATGTTCAAACCACTCAGAGAAGTATAAACTTCGGGTGGTCTCTTTCCTAAATCTCAGAAGCATGTCTAACAACGTGTGCCAGAACCCATGTTTCTTTTATAAAATGCCAGCTCTCCTCCAACCTCAAAGACTTATTTGGGAACAAGGGATACAAACCCTTATGCTAACTACATTTATCCTGCAGCAATCTTTCCACACAGGATATCTGCCTGGAAATGAATTTACTATATTTTGCAGGCATATTCTTGAGCCAACATCAACAGTGACATCAGCTACAAGATACGTCTTAGAAATATAACTTTAAAAACCCCTTTCTACATGTATGTTAAATATTAGATATAAATATATCTCTATGAAAATTCAAATGGATTAAATATGCCTCTATCAATCAATCTATCTATGACCATCATCTACCTTTCTAGATTGAGAAGGCCATTCATCACATCCATCTATTTGATGTTTATGATATAATGTTGGAATATTTTTCAAAGGCTACTTTTCAACTTGCTATAATTAAAAATATATAACCATGTTACTAACGTCATATATGGTCAGTGTTGAAAATTTAGAAAACTAGACAAGCAAAGAGAAAAAGAAGAGCTACCTATAATTCAACCATGCAAATTGTACAAGTGTTTTAAAATATTCTTCTATAATATCATTTCAATAACTATTTAATAATCTATATACAAATTACTTAAATCACTTCACCAAGCTATTGTTTTTAAATTGGGTTTGTTTCCAATTTTCACTATTAAAAATAGTAGTGATATTAACATTCTTCCCAATTATATTCAAGATTATTTCAACTGATGCCTCCCCTACAGGGCACTTTCCTCGCTAACCTCCCATACACTGAACATTAATCTTTGCTAAACTGAGAATAGAATTGCCTACTAATTAGCCTGTTTATTTTTGTGAGATTAAACATTTACTTTATATTACCTTGTCATTGATATCCTATTTGTTGTGAATATTGCATTCCTATGCTTATCTTTTTTAATTCTAAGAACTATTGATAGGCAAAAATTTTATCCATTTCTCATATATGTTGTAGATATATTTTCTCATTTTGTGGAGAGTCTTTAATCTGGTTAAGCATTTTTGGTATTCTATCAATAAAATATAGATTATATAATATATAATAAATTTTGTAAACATTCACCTCTATTTTCATCCTATATGTTTGTCTTTATTTTTTATGCTTAAAATTAATCCATATATATATATATATATTACATATATGGTAGCATCTAGAAAGCTATATTTTTCAAATAGTCCCTTATTGCATCACCATTAAGGAACAATCCATCCTATCTGTATTAGTATGAATACCTTTAGAATATTTGTGTAGCTCTTTAACTTAAAAAATAGGGAGCTTCTCTTAGGATCAAATTATTCCCTGGTATACCACTTAGCATCCTCATGGAAAATTCTCCAAAAATCATGTAGCATTTTTAAAGGGTATAGGTACCTTCCCTAATGTATTTATCATAAGAGTACTTAGAAACCTAATGACTATTAATATAAGGACAAGTGTTTATCAGAGCAAACTTCGATAAATTTTGGAAGCATCATGCAATTATTTCTTACATAAAATGAGATGAATCTGATACATAGAAATGAAAATGAATGCATACAGCCCTATGTGCAAAGTTATTCATCAAAAGGACTTTGAATGACTAGTACTAAAGGAAGTTATAAAAGCTAAGATAGACAGACATGAATTCATAAACATATTTGAGATTTAAAAAAACCCAAATCATTCTGTGGGCACCTATTTTTGTTTGTTTACTTTATGAAATATAAATTAAAATGGTACTTCAAGACAATATAGTCCTATCACTTATTTTATCACTCAAGGAGAGAAAAAAATAAAAGGATGCAGATCACATATCATTTAATAAAAACATAAAGTTAGCAACCCCATTACCTTTACTCTTTGTCACAGTTACCCATACTTCCTGCAGACTTTATTCTGTGCGGTCTTTGAGGCCAATGACAAGTGAAACATGGAGGCTGATTGGTTGAAGGACATGGAAGGGTATGGATGGAAAGGGGAAGAGAAGTTCCAGTCACAGTGACACGGTGATTAGAAGATGGCCAATAAAATGTCAACTTACCAGACCCAACTAAAACAAAAAAAAGAAAACATGAAATAAATAAAAAATAAAGAAACAGAAACGAAAAAGAAAAAAGTAATAAGATTTGACTTAACAATGATATTTCTCTTAAAATAAAATAAAGAACACATTAATATTTGGCTCATGTGGGCCATGAATGAATATTTGTTAGCATTTTAAGAATAATCATGAGTAACTTAAGAAAAATAGAAATGAATCTTAAAATCTCTACTATGATTAAATGACAGCTACAATGGATGATAGCCATACAATTATAAAACACATTTCGATGACTACATTTTGCTATAAGATGACATGGTTAGATAGCTATATACATAATGAGTTTAAACACTATATAAATCTTAACTGTTAATGTTACTTAGAATAGAAATCAAGCATCTTAATCAAAGATAAAGTAGTGTTAAATCGAACAACTCCATCATCAGATTAATTTTTAAAATGTCCATGCAACTAATGATATTCTATTAAATCTGTGTTTCTCATACTTGAATAAGCACATGGATCACCCTAAGACCTGGTTAAAATACAAATTATAACTTCATAGGTAAGAAGTGTGGCCTTTGACTTTGCATTTCTAACAAGCATTCTCAGGTACTGCTGGTCCATGACCACAGGCTGAGTAGCAAGGTTATTAAAAAGTTACACCTTTTAGGTTACACCTAAATTCTTGCAGAATTTTAACTGAGAAGATGTAAAGAAAAATGCAAACACATGAAAACATATAAAACTTTATAAACCTATCTAATAAAGTCATAATCATGTTACCTACTGCAACGCTGAAACACTGGACATTTTAATATAGAAAGCTAAAGTGATATATATTTTATTCATTCATTCATTCATTCATTCATTCATTTATTTATTCATTTATTTATTTAAAAGATTTTATTTATTCATGAGAGAGAGAGAGAGAGAGAGAGAGAGAGAGAGAGGCAGAGACACAGGCAGAGGGAAAAGCAGGCTCCAGGCAGGGAGCCTGATGTGGGACTCGATCCCAGGCCTCCAGGATCACACCCTGGGCTGAAGGCGGCGCTAAGCTGCTGAGCCACCGGGGCTGCCCGATACATATTTTAAATACTGGAAAATGACTGCTTTGTTTTGCTCTTTTATTTATTTTTATTTTTAAAGATTTTATTTATTTATTCATGAGACACACAGAGAGAGGCGGAGATACAGGCAGCGGGAGAAGTAGGCTTTCTGTGGGGAGCTTGATGTGGGACTTGATCCCAAGACCCCAGGATCACACCCTGAGCCAAAGGCAGATGCTCAACCACTGAGCCACTCAGGTGCCTCTGTTTGGCTCAATTTGAAGCAAAGGAAATAACTGCCAAACACAGAACTTTTTCATAATAGCCCCACGAACAGCCACAAAATGTCTTATTCAAATAAATAACTCCTACATCTTAAAGCAAATCATATTAATTTAACTTGATATACATTCCTGCAGTATGCAGGAACTATGCTAAGCCCTGCTGCTGTGAGATGGTACAGTTTTAAAATAGTGACAATGCAACAATAAAACAGAACACAACAAAAGACTTCCATCCAACTATAAACAACCTGCCCAAGTTATTTCCCAGGTTGAACTAGAAATTACATTACCTCAATACCTTCCACCAGGGGAAAAAAAAAAAAAAAAACACAAAGGGCTGGGGGAAGATCAGGTGTCTGATGGGATCATGGGACATTCTGGTACAATATATGACCTGAAGTAATATTTTCTTTCTTTTTTTAAAGTGTATTTGAGAGAGAGAGAGAGAGAGAGAGAGAGAGAGAGAGAGCACAAGCAGGGGAGAGAGGTAGAAGGAGAAGCAGACTCCCCACTGAGCAGGGAGCCCAAAGTGGGATTCAATCCCAGGACAGTGTGATCATGACCTGAGCTGAAGGCAGACACTTAACTGACTGAGCCACCCAGGTGTCCTGAAGTAATATTTTCAAGCTCTATTTATTTTGCTTTGCTTTTGCTTTATGGGCATGCTCAGTAATCCATGTAGAAGGATAAAAATGTATGTTTTAAATAAAACAAAAAATAATAAAAAATAAATGAAAAGAGAAATAAAATAGAGACAAAAGTTCTCTTGCCTATTGTTAACAAGTATGCAAAACTTAAAGGTAACTCAGAAGCACATTTCAATTCACATGTTCCCTTCATGAGTAAAATAATTGTCTTTTTCATTCTAAAAAAACCCCAAAAACCAATCTATTCTCAACTTACTCAGCTATGCTACCTAGACTTGAAAACAGAGTTGGTTGAATTTGGTTACACTTTTGAATCTTTCAAGATATTGTCTTTTAAGTGGCAGGAAGAAATATTTAGAAACTACAAAAGAGATGTTGACAAACGGTAGCAATAGTATTTGCTTTGAAAAAAAAAACAAAAGATAATAGAATTATCTTTTGGGATAACCTGTGAAAATAAATTTGATATTAGTTGGATGCAGTGAAGATTAAGCCTTATTTAAAGTCAAGAGACTACAGGAATGATTCCTAAAGATATTCTAACCATATAATTTTTGGTCATGTAAAATTCCTGAAACATTTCAAAAATACCCAATATGTTAGAAACAATAAAATTAATAGGAAGCAGGTCATTTAAAATTTAAAAACTGCCTTTTACCCTGTTTAGAGGGTTTACCAGCAATCAAGCCATAGGAGTCAAATCTTCCATTAACTAAAACCCAATGTGTTCAAGAACTTCTGGCTGATGTATTTGCATTTCATATCAATAACAAATGACAACTGGAAAATATTTCATAACATTATCTAAGAACAACATCTAACACAGAGGCTTCCAAAGCATCAGAGGTTTTTGAGAGTACCCTATCTTGCATGATCATTTAAGCTTTTAACAACCATGATTATCAGGAAATGATGCCTCTTATCTAAATGAAAACCTCGCCTGTCACAATTTGACTCCTCTTTTTGTT
This sequence comes from Nyctereutes procyonoides, assembly GCF_905146905.1. NCBI lineage: Eukaryota > Metazoa > Chordata > Mammalia > Carnivora > Canidae > Nyctereutes > Nyctereutes procyonoides. The sequence continues at coordinate 1,340,450 of NW_026575158.1, read as the reverse complement.
TATTCTAGTTTCAGTACACAAATAAATGCCATTAGTATCCTCCATATAAAATCCTTTTACTCATTTGAAAGAAATGATCATCTTAAACTTTCTTGTCTCAAGAATAAATGATAGAAATTTCTTTAAGTTTCTTAGATTTCCCCTTTTTACCATACTTCTCTCAGAGTCAGGTCAAAGAATTTTCTTTCCATACAGACAGTAGGGACTTTCTATACAACAATCAGGAACCATTATCATCCAGTTAGATATGTCCAGAAGGAATCTGAGAAAAGCAGAGTAATCTGGATCATGTTCATTCATCATCCTCTGAAGTTTGTGGTTTATGGGCAGTCTCACTCCTACACTCCCCTAACTCTTGTCAACTTCTTTTCTTTCTACTTTAAAGGCTAGGAGCCCCTCTACCCCAACTCCCTTTTCTCGTTAAGAAAGAGGAAAAGCCTGTCTGTCTCCATCTCTAATAAAACAATAAAACTATAAAATGGTAGTGCTGGAAGTGACCTTAGAACTTATCAGTCTAATTCTATCCTTCTTGCATGAGAAAATGGGAACCTAAATTGTTCAATAACTTTCTCAAGGTCACAGACGACTAACCAAGACTGCCTTTTTGACTAAATTCAAGTCTCCAATAAATTTTTCTACTTGTTAACCAGTTTAGGGAGAACCATATGCAGCAGGACATAAAATGTATTTGGTTTTACATTTAAACTGTCATAAATGTTAACCTAAAATCACCACCATTAAAATAATTACTATAAAAACTTTCTAAAATAATTGCTCAGGATACTAAAAAAATCTTTTAAAAATAATTAGCTATAGATTTAAAAAGACATGGAAAACTAACAGATAAGACAGTAGGCTTAAAACCTCCTAACAAGTTCACCTTTTTGGACAAAAAAACACAATGTGATTAATTTTTAAAGGTGAACCAATTTTCGTCATTTCATCACTTACATCATTATAAACTGGATAATACTCTTTTGAAAGGTAAGAACAAATCATATTTCTACACAATTACTTTAATAGTAAATATGTTACACAGGAAGTAAAATAAACTTAAAAAGTAAACGTACCTTTTTAAGAGATTAAAACTTTCTATTTTGTTAACATGGTAGCATTATGCAGATTACAGTAACATCCCTAATTTTTTTTCTCAATTTGAGAGAGTTTAGAAAGGAGTGAGAGATTAGAGAATTTGCCACAAAGCTGAGTTTGTATCAAAAACACACTGCTTTCACTTAGATTATATTATTTTGGTGGGGTGGAGGGGAGTTACACAAAGTCTAAATATATATATATAAATACATATATACTACACATATAGATATATATATACTATATAATTTGTTTATGTAATTATAAAACTCTAGTTCCTGTATTGATTGTAATAAAAGAAAAAGGACAGCTTTCTCTAAAATATTTGGGGACATACAAGTGCTACATGTTTGGATGATACTTTTTTTTAAAAGTTTAAAATGGAAAAAATTTAGCCTTTCCCTTTCTCCCTCCTACCCTCCCTTCCTTTCTCTCTTTTTTCCTTCTTTCCTCCCTCCCCACACACTCACTCTCACACATACATGCACACACACTTAGAATAAAGAGACCTTTTTCCTCTTTTGAATGTGACATCAACAGGCCCCCAGTTGTTTAACTACTTTAAAATATTCTAAGAATATACATTGTTCAGACAATATCTTTAGGTATAAATAAGAAGCTAAGAGAAGCAAAAATGGATAGGAGCAAAGAAGGAAGGAAGGAAAGAAGGGAGGAAGGAAGGGAGGGAGAGAGGGAAGCTCTCTTCTATCTGCTTGTCAAATACAGGAGACAAGAGTCAGAATGATGATAAATGTCTAAAAAAAATATACAGAAGCTAGAGAAAGAGGCCTTTTTTTTGGGGGGGGGATCTGAGAAAATAAGGTAGCTGTACAAATACTTAAGTCTTCAGATTAGGCCTAATAAATACTGGGAGCAGCCAATCTTGATAACTACTTAGGCCAGAAGAGAAGATAATGGCCTAAATAATAGCATGAGTGACTTAGAGAAAGTACAGAAAAGAAGCAGTTAACAGTAAAGGTCACTGAACCATGAATTGGTTGCCAACTGTGATGTCTCCAGAGGTCTTTAAAATGGGATTTATTTCCATTTGGCCACAACAGTTTAGCTATAACCCTGTCTGGTAAAGGAATAGAGTAGCTGATTCTTAAAGTCCTTTGTGCGCTATGATTTTAAGAATATGGAAATTCAGAGGCAAAGCAGGACAGTGGATATATCTTTCTGGGAAATATTCGCAGTATTTTCCCTTCAGATTATGTATATATAAACATATACTCTACTAGAAAATGTCCTCAAAAATATCCTTTTAAGTTAATATTACCTCAAGTTGATGAAGCTTATACATAGCTCATGATAAATAAAGAAGATATCAAAGAATTCCAAGAAAATATTCGCACAATTACCACAACAATATGATTAAAATTTGGATATTTTCACACCAAGATTTCAATTTTTGAAGAATAATGGCAAATACATTCAAGTTTATCCTTATAACTTAAATAAAGCATATGATTCTTCACTGTTAACCATGAGCAATATAATTATTTTGAAATATAATGACAGAAGACGGCCAATACCGTATGTGAGTCTAAAATAATTTATGTATTCTAAACTCCTAGAATGAATCTATAAAAGATTTCATAGTTAAGCAAATTTATCTATGGTAAAACCAATCCTATTATTAAATATCAGAGAATAACAGCTTTATTGAATGTGCTATGAATGAAATCACTATGACTATGGAATTCTGCTAATTCACAGATATTAGTTTTCATTACTAGTAACTAACTTCTAATGATCTTTAAATTAATGTGATTTTTTTCATTCTCGTATCGTTTTTTTTTCATTGAATAGCAGAGTTCAATTAATGAATCTGACAGACTAGCATTGTAAACACCCCATTCCAGTAGAATGTGAATGAAGTAAAATAGTGAGTTACATGACTCTTTTGAGAAGAAATACATTTTTATTAAAACAGAGGAACACTTATATTTTCAAGTAGCAATACTACCTACGTTTGAACTGACTGAATTATAGTCACTGTTATGCTGGAGAAATTATATGCATACATACTCATGAATGACAATATCTCTAACAATTAAAAACACTTTAAGATTTTTTTAATACTAGGTATGATTTCTTTGGAGGTAAAGACAGAGCTTAACTTAAAAGCCTGTCATTATGTCTTTCAATTTCTCAGACATAAAAATAGAGTGATTAAGAGGGGCACTTTTAGAATATATTTAATAGATACATAAAATACTATGAACTTTTCCCCTCCAGTCAAACATTTCACATTATTTGTGGATCACTGGTTCTGGAGATAATTTGGTTGTCACAACTGAAGGGGGATGCTACTGGCATCTAGTGGAGAGAGGCCTAGGAGCCTGAAAAACATCCTACAACCCACAAGACAGCTCCCCAAAACAAAGAAGGATCCAAACCCACATGTTAAAAGTGCAAGGACTGAGAAACATTGCTATAGATTATCTGTTCCATTGAAAGTTTAACAGAATAGTAATGGCTAATTATTTTCCCACAAATATACACAAAGTAATTTGCAAAATGCCTAATGTATCATAGATACTCAGAAAAAGGTGATATTTTTCTCCTTTTCCTTCCACTTCTAAAAAAGGCTTCACTTTCCTTTTTTTTTTTTAAATTTATTTATTTATTTATTTATGTGAGAGATTGTGCATGAATGGGAGGGGGGCAGAGGGAGAGAGAAAGAAAGATGCAGACTCCCCGCTGAACATGGGACTTCACGTGGGGCTGGACCCAGGGCTGGATCCCAGGACCCTGAGATCACCCATTCTGAAAGTAGGTGCAACTTAGCTATTGTCTACTAAAGAGTCTGAGATTGAAATGCAACTACCAGCAATCTATGACCATGTGTGTGCCAGCTGACATAGGACTCAGGATCATAATTTTGAGGTTAATATTCCCTAGATCAATTTAGAAAGCCAGAAGCCTGGATCTTTCTTCTCTCTCCTCCTTGAAATGTACAATTCATACCAAATGCCATAGCTTTTATTTATGAACTATTTGTGTATTCCATTTACCTCTTTCTAGCTCTACTGCCACCACTCTGGCTCAAGTTATCCAACAGTGCTCAACTGAACTACTGCTTTGCTTCTTACCAATTCAATTTCATGATATGGCCAAAGTGCTTAAAAACAAAACCAAAGTAAACTAACCTGATTATAGATATTTGTGCTTAAAATCTTTCAGTATGGTTTCATTGTTCTTCAAATAGAGACCAAAATCCTTAACATGGCCTTGCTATGTGACTCTTTGGTGTCTTCTTGTATCACCTGTCCCCTCTCATCTCCCTGACTTAGCTCCATTGGCCTTTTTTTTTTTTGTCCTTGAGTTTACCACATTTCAGCTCCAAAGACAGATCTTCAAGTAATTCCCCCTAAATTTGACACTAAATCTTATCAGAAGGCCATATATATTCTCATAGCAACCTTAATTTTCCTCCTACAGCACTTATTATAGCTTAAGATTACACATTTCTCTAATTATTCTCTAAACGTCTATCTCCCAAACTAGACTATAAACTCATAAGAGTAAAGATTTAACTATTTGCCATTATTTCTCTAGAATTTACCCAGTTGAAAACGTTACTGACCTTGTAAATATCTGTTTATCTTGTAAACAAATGAGAATAATGTTCCCATTGTGTATCTGAAAGTACTTTTGCCCTCCCTGGCATATCTACATCTTTACAAATCCACACTCTACATTTTGCTAGTACTGTTGTTACTTGTGTACATCTCTCTCCTTCAGTAGCTGTACTAAGCTCCATGAAGGCGGGATCCAGGTCTTCTTTATCTCTGCATCCTTTACAGCATCCAGCTTACTGATTTGTATGTAAGCAATTGCTCCAGAACTTGTTTATTAGAAAATCTGGAAGCCTACTTTCAAATGTTATATTTCATACACTATAGGGTCTAGAGTTGAGGTATATAATGATAAAAAAAATGTAAAGATAAAATTACTCAACTGAGCAGATCAAGATCCTCTCCAGAATTAGTTAGGTCTATCCTGCATAAATCACATAACTTTTCTACATCTCAGTTAAATAAAGAGCCATCAGTGTTAGCTAACTATGTGTCATTTCATACACCAGAAACCCTCCCAGCAACTCAGTAGGAAAATGTCTAATATGCCAACTTGCAAAGGGAGGGAAGTGAAGATTAAGTAACTTTCTTTTCCTTTTTTAAAAAGATTAGGTAATTTTCTTAATGTCATACATTAGGTAAGAAATGGAAGTTTGGAATTCAGGTCTGTCCAGCTCTTAAAATCCTTACTCTTTTTGTTACATTGTATGGTTTCTGCATTAAAAGAGTTAAGCTTTATTCTAATGTAATTTTAGTTCTGTTTTGGCTTCATGACCTAAACCAAATAACTTTTGATACAAAATTATTTACAAAGGAAATCATCAAAAAAAGAAAAGGCAACTACTGAAGGGGGTGGGGAATACTTGCAAATCATATACCTGATAAAGGGGTGGATTAATTTCCAAAATATATACAGAATTTATACAACTCAATAGAAAAAAAAACAATCCAATTAAAAAATGGGCAGATCTGAATAGACATTTTTCTAAAGAAGACCTACAGATGGCAAACGGACACCTGCAAATATACTCAACATCACACTTCACCAGGGAAAAGCAAATCCACACCACAATGAGATATCACCTCATCTCATTAAAATGATTATCAAAAAGACAATAGTAACAAGTGATGGAGAGGGTGTAAAGAAACGCCGGGACACCTGCACCCCGATGTTTCTAGCAGCCATGTCCACAATAGCCAAACTGTGGAAGGAGCCTCGGTGCCCATCGAAAGATGAATGGATAAAGAAGATGTGGTTTATGTATACAATGGAATATTCCTCAGCCATTAGAAACGACAAATACCCACCATTTGCTTCAACGTGGATGGAACTGGAGGGTATTATGCTGAGTGAAGTAAGTCAATCGGAGAAGGACAAACAGTGTATGTTCTCATTCATTTGGGGAATATGAATAATAGTGAAAGAGAATATAAGGGAAGGGAGAAGAAATGAGTAGGAAATATCAGAAAGGGAGACAGAACATAAAGACTTCTAACTCTGGGAGATGAACTAGGGGTGGTGGAAGGGGAGGAGGGCGGGGGGTGGGGGTGAATGGGTGACGGGCACTAAGGGGGACACTTGACGGAATGAGCACTGGGTGTTATTCTGTATGTTGGTAAATTGAACATCAATAAAAATTAATTTATAAAAAAAATAAAGAAAAGGGAACCCTTGTGCACAGTTGGTGGGAATGCAAACTGGTGCAGCCACTATGTCAAACAGTATAGAGGTTCCTCAAAAAATTAAAAATAGAACTACTATATGATCCAGCAATTCCACTTCTGGGCATTTACTCAAAAAAAAAAAAAAAACCCAAAACACTAATTCGAAAATATATATGCACCCCCATGTTCATTGGCACCTTATTTACAATAGACAAGATATGGAAATAACCTAGGAGACCAGTATGAATAAAATGTGGTATATATAGAATGGAGTAATTATTCAGCCATTGGAAAAAAAAAAGGAGAAGAAGAATGAAATCCTGTCATGTGAGTCACCATGGATGGACCAGTGAGGGCATTATGCTAAGTGAAATAAGTCAGAGAAAACAAGACAAATACTCTATAATCTTACTTATACATGCAATTTAAAACAAATAAACATACCAACAAAAAATACCAAGCTCATAGACACAGAAACTAGATTGGTGGTTGCCTGAGGCAGGAGGAAAAGGTAGGCAAAAAAGGTGAAGGGCATCAAAAGGTACAAATTTCTGTAAGATAAAAGAAGTCATAGGGATGTAATGTACAGCATGCCAATAATAGTTAATAATACTGCATATTTAAAAGTCGCTAAGAAAATAAATCTTAAAAGTCTTCATTACAAGAAAAATTTATTATGTATTAATAATAATAATAAACATATGCCATTATGTATGGTGATAAATATTAACTGGAATTCTCATGGTGATCATTTTGCAATATTTACAAACATCAAATCATTATGTTGTATATCTGACACTACCATGTCATATGTCAATGGTACTCTAAAATTTTTTAAATGCACAATTCATGTATTAAGGTATTAAATTAACATGAATATATAATTATTCTCATATTTTATATTATCATAGAAAAACAATGTCAAAACAGCCAATTCTGTCTCTGAAAAGTGATGTGATGCAATCTTTTAGGAAGACTACTGCAAATGTCACATGTATGTAGTCAAGCATCAAATGCACATGCTCACACTCTGCTATATGATATAAAGATATCTCTGATCTCAGTCCCCTCATCTGTAAAACGGACCTAAAGTAAATGATTTGTAAGCCCCCATCCATGTCTCACATTCAAAATCTTTTCAATTGGGTACAGAAATAATATAATTTAACATTTATTCCCAAGAAAATTAAGGCCAAAATTACCTATTATAAATCTTATTTATTTACTTCTTTTTAAAAATTTTATTTATTTATGAGAGAAAGAGAGAGATAGAGAAAGAGCAAGCATGAGCAGGGGTAGGGGCAGAAGAAGAGGGAGAAACAGACTTCAGGCTGAGCAGGGAGCCTGACAGCTCTGGGATCATGACCTGAGTCAAAGGCAGACACTTAACTGGCTGAGCCACTCAGGCCCCCCTGTTATCAATTATGTTCAGTAATTTAGTACATTTTAGGGGAATAAAAAGCATAAGGAAAAACCTAAGAGGACACCTCATCTATTTACTAATGACCTAAAAGTATACTGAAATGGCTATTCCACCATCCACAAAGTTAACTTTAAAAGCACCTTTTTAAAATGGCCATATCTATCAGTTTTAATTGTACAGTGCTCTAAATTCTCTCCTAATAACATTGACCACACAAAATAAATGTCCTAAAGCTAAAGCTCACTTTAACATTTATGGATTTTCCTACTCTCATAAATCTGTTATAAAGCAATTACTCAGCTGTATTTTGTCTTATACCTATTTGAGTATTTTTCTACAGGTGTGTTTATACTGGCACATTATTTATCAAGTCCTGAGAATAATAGTTTAAAAGCAAATTAAAGTGCTCATGGTATTTTAATCAGTTTTGCAAACTCCAGGCATGTATTATAAAGTAGCAACTTCCAATTTATACAAATCTTTAAAAACAATAAAATAAAAGGCAGCCTACTATATATTCAAATAAGATTTAAAGGACACCAGCTGCCACATAATTGTAAAGTGTAATGATTCTAGTGATGATCTTGATGTTTGAAATACGCTAGAATGATTTGTGAATCTACAAGAATGAATACTGTTGAGCATAATTAATGCTGTGTATATCTATAAAATATTTACTATGGTAGCAAATAAAAAATCAACATGTGCAAAAAATGTTAATTTTTCAGTGATTTTGCATATTTAATTTATCACTGGGTTCATCATTTTTTTTAAAAAAGGGGCCCTTAGTGTCAAATAGTCTACAATCTATTCTCTTGATGAGTATATTCTCTTTTAAACAAGAATTATCTCATTTTATGTCCTAATAGTTCTAGGTAAAATAGAATTGACTTACAATTCACATAATTGACTTACAATTAATTATTTAACATTAAGTGATACACAATATCACACAATAATTCCATGTCTTCAAGTTCTGTGAGATTGTTAGCAATGAATCTAATGTTTTAATAAAATGAGCTACCACTCAATGGCGAGAGCAAAAAATTATTTCTCTAAATTTCATTTTCAGAGAGAGCAATTCAGACGGTATAGAGTGACCCAATTCTATTACATATTTCCAAACTGATGCCATTATTTCAGAATGTACGCTGCTAAAGAGAGTTGTTAAGTTTTATATCTATGTAACTGAGGGACGAGAAAAACCTCACCAACTGATATGTAGATGAATAATCACAGTAAAGCCCAGAAGATAATGGAAGGCCCATGCTGTGCTATTTGCTAGTGTGGTGCTGTGTCATTATTTGTTACAGGGTCATCATATGTATCAATTATTTCTTGAACCTAACTGCTGTACTTATTTCCTCAAATACTCACTTGGCACACACATTAAGAGTTTCAAATTCTCTGTAGGAAGGCCTTGTAGTGAATGCTTTTCCTTCAGGTTAATGTTTAGATTTTATATCAGTTTGTTTGACATAGCTGAGACCAACCCAAAATTTCATGAGTAAATGAAGGAAATCAAGAGAATGTCATATCTTCCACAGTCATTAGAGTTAAAATGACTATTTCTGAAAGGCTATGAGAATACAAGAAGTTCTTTACTTTATCCTTCTAAAAAAAAAAAAAAAAAAAAAGGAAAAGAATCATAGGCCATAATGTTGCTGGGTCTCAATCAAATCCAACAGCATAAAAAAACCAGCAGGAGTAGTGCTCGGCATCCTATTTACGCCACTGGATCAGAACAGCTAGGAGAGAGCCATTCTCACAAATCACTCTCTTGTTAAATTCTGTAGTGAGACTTCATTAAACCTCTTGGCTGATGGCATTTTACTTTCAGCCTGTTCACAAAGAACTCAGCTGGCAATACTGATTCTTCAAAAGTCTCCACTTAAACTTTGTCTTTCTTGGGATTGCATTTTATAATTGCAAATCTCTTTTTTCTCACCAGCTCCTCAAATCTTCTGTAGGTTTTTAAAAATCATTATTTTAACTACAAAACACACAACAACAACAAATCACAAAACACCATGACAAATCCTGTAAGGGAGGCATTTTGAGTAAGACTTTTGACTGAAGCAGTAAAAGTAACAATACATACAGACAGGAGGAGATGGTAAATAAATATGACATTGTGATATGTGTTTTTTATATGTGTGTTATATAAACGTATACACACACACACACACACAATATGTTCCCCAAGCCCTGAAGTACTATTTACTACAGTACTACTGATTTTACTGGACCTCTGTAGATTACTGCCATCTGACATGAAGAATCATTCCCCAAAGAACCAGTCTGCTATACCTTGTCAGTCTGGCAAACATGTCACACACTATCAAGGTTCTCAACGGCATCAAGTAAAGCTTTGGGGGTCTTATAATACGTGTTTCATCAAAATGTTGATGAACCCGCAGTTCTTAACCAGGATCTTGGATTATCGTAAACCTAACTTGAACCTGCGAAAAGGCCCCCTGACACTATTAGTTTTGGCTTTGACTCAAATAACCACGTTAATGGTCAGAAACAATGTACTATTATACTGCCAGCTTTTCTGAAATCAGCAATTTAAGCAAACTGTTCCAACACATGATTTAAATGAAGTCTACATCAAAGAAGGTAAATTTAGGACTGAAAGGTCCAGTTTTTTCTCTCATTACTTCTTTTATGCCTAGATATCATACGAGCTCTAAAAAGTCATATGACTTGAACAAAAAGATCTTGTATGCTGATAGAAAGCTAAACATAGTGAACCCTATTTAAGGAAACCATAAATTTACAAAATAGGCCTTTTCCCCCCAGAGTTTGTTTTTGAATGCAAGTTTATGAAAGCTAATCCCCTAATACCACAGAAAGCTATATTGTTTTACTTTACCTACATTTTAATTTTACATTCTGAAATAATTATCTAATGGTCCATTAGAAAAATGTGACATATACACAGTATGTTACATTGTGTGAGATTAACAGGTGGTTCAGCTAGCTTCAAAGTTGTTATTTCACATCTCAGAAAGTGGTGAAGTGCACAGATGTACGGAAAGGCACATTACTTTTAATGAAATATGACTTCTGATCTATTGTCAAGGAGGGAGGGAGAGAAAGAGACAGACAGAGGGAGAGACAGAGGGAGGTTGAGGAGAGGCAGCTAGAGAGGGAAAGAGAGAGAGAATCCTAAGCCGACTCCCCACTGAACACAGAGCCCGATGTGGGCCTCGATCCCACAACTCATGAGATCATGATCTGAGCCAAAATCATGAATCACGCAACTGCCTAAGCCACCCAGATGCCCCCCTAAATTAACATTTTTAACCACAATTATAGAAGCCTTGATAGTCACTGTTTATTGAAAAGTGTTTATTGCATGACTATTTAAATATTTTAGGAGATGCATACATGACTCAGATTTTAACCCTTTCACGCAGCTAGTGATGCACAGCTAAGAGTACTGAAGCTACATTAATTTTTTATTCTGACATATACAAAGATACAACCCTGAAGTGACCCCCTCATCCTCCTTCTTCATAGCACTTTCATTCCTTCTACTTTTATTGAACATTTAAATGTTTCACACAATGTGCTAAGCATTTTTTACTTATTTATTTATTTTTAAAGATTTATTTATTCATGAGACACACAAAGAGAAGGGGAGAGAGAGAGAGAGAGAGAGAGAGAGAGAGAGAGAGAGAGAGAGATGAGAGACACAGGCAGAGAGAGAAACAGGCTCCATGCAGGGAGTCTGATGTGGGACTTGATCTGGGGTCTCCAGGATCAGGCCCTGGGCTGAAGGCGGCGCTAAACCGCTGAGCCACCCGAGCTGCCCAGCATTTTATATTTATTAGCTCATTTAATCCCCACAACAATCCTGTGAGGGAGACATTTCACCCTCATTTTACTAATAAGAAAAATGAGAATCGAAGATTTAATAGCTTGCACATTCAGCATTTAAATTCAAGTGAGTCTGTCAGAAAAGACTGTGCTATTAATTCTACTCTATAGAATGTTTCCTAAGAGTAGCAGGAAAAAAAAAATTGTCTCCCTAAAAGACTTTCCAAAGAAATAATAAGGACTAATTTTCAAAGGTAGATCTCAAAACTAAGGAGCCACAGAAAATTATCTTTGCAGAAAAAGAAAACGCTGATCAAACTACATTATTCAGTGATCAAAACATTCAAATCTTTATGGACAAAATAAATATTACTTAGAATCTGATGAAATTTTAATTGTTTTAGAAGGAGCTGATCAGAAAAATAACCATAACAATAATTGCTCTTGCATAAGCACATCATAATCCTTAAACCACTTTTATGAGGATATAAATATTGTGTTAATTCTCTTATTCTATTTCCTCTGAGCTCGTGGACGTCTACATTACATGTACATTTATTTTTAAACAGATAAGAACACTGAAACTCAGACAAGATGACTGGCTTGCCCAGGATTCCACAACTGGTCTGTATCAGGGCAGCCCTTGATTCACTCACACAGAAAATGTTACCTGAACACCAAGGATGTCCCAGAGACTGACAAAGCAAGACAAAAAAAAATGTTCCTCTAAGGAACCCAGAGTCAAGTGGGGCGGACACTAAAATGCAGGAAGGGCAGTAAACAGCACCCAATGGGTAAATGAATAGGGGGATTCCCCAACCTGCTCTTGGATGAGGACTGTGTGCCAGGCTTCCTTGAGGATGCTTCCCTGAGCTGAGTCTAGGAAGAAGCAATTAGCAAGTAGAAGACAGGACAAATGGGGGGCAGGGCATTTCAGACCAAGGGACCAACATAAAGAAAAGCCCAATGATAAGCTACATGATAGTATTGCATGAACAAATATGTATATCCAAACCATACAGTGGTACTGCACTACAGGGAGTAGTGAAAGGGTACTGAGAGGCCAGGAGGAGCACTATTAAGCACTCCGGACCTTAGCCCAGAGAGATGGGAACCATGACAATGTTCAGATTTGTGTTTTAGGCAGAATGAACCTGTTGTGTGGACAATGGGTTCTATCAGACAAGACAGAGGCAAGGAAACTGGTTAGAGACTGACAGTCTGAAAGAAAGCAGTGAGGCAAGGGCAAGAGAGGTGGGGGGAGGATTAAGAGATATTTAAAAGACAAAAATAAGTAGGATTTTGTGACAACTGACATGAGAGAAGTGCAAGAAACAAGCATGGCCCCTACTACCCAAGCCATCTCCTGATGATGTATCTGTGGGTTGCCCTGCTCTCCACTAATGTGGAGAAGATGAGAAATTTCAGTGTCTGCCTCCTAGTCTGCTACCATTTTTTACTGCATCGCTATTATTTCCTGTGAATTAACATTCACTCTCTGGGTTAGCAGAAGCCTAAAAGCTTGGACAAACCTCCAACAGCTGCTTCCTTTTTTACTGAAAGTTATAACTGCCATTCAACTCCTAGTTCGCTGGGACATTAAGGAGAGGTCAATCAGAAACTGCAGTGCCTGAGACATCACAGCAAAGCAGCCTGTTGGGAGCATGTGGTTCACTAGCAGCAAGGAGAGAGGCTCTAGGAAACACCCCATTAGTAGCAATTAAGTCAGCCAAAAGACAGTGCTTTTTTTTTTTTTTTCTGCCTTTGTGTCTTCTTGGTCTCATGTCAATCTCAGACTTTGAGGCTCAGCCTTCCAGAAGCTGTCAGTGGCTAATCAATCCTAATGAGGAAGCACTCTGTTCCTCCATTGCATAGTAGGCATAAATACTTATGAGAAGCACCAGACAAAACAACAAATCTTCAGAACAGAATAGAATGCACATCCTCTTGATGATTCATCTGAACATTGCTATTACGTGCCAACAATAAATTTAAGGAGATAGCGACATCGTTCATGATACCATATGTTATAACTAAAAAAATAAAACAGGTGATGAAATGGAGAGAACAGAGTAATTTTATATCAAAGAAAGAAAAATAGACGAGCACTTATCAGAAAGGAGCTGGGATTTCACAGAAATCCCACTCATCTGGTAAGAGAGCATCACCTGGTTTAGAGATGTTTGGTATCTGCCTTTTTCTTGTAACAGAGCTGTTTGCGGAAAGGGCAGAAAAGCAACTATTTCTTGAGCTCCAAAGAATAACTGGTCCCTCCAAGTGGCCTGCAGAGGGGTGCAGTGAGATGTGAACTAAGATCTAAATGTCCAGCTTCCTGTGTCGGACCAGCCTGGCACTTAAGGCTGAGGAAATGAGAGGTCTAAATGTCTTTTTAGTTCCTATTGTAAGAGAGACAAACAAAAAGTGGGATTAGATTTTCTTAATGGTTCAACTCAGCCAAAAGAAAATGTGATGGCTTGGGGAATGGCTGGGGTATGGAAATCTGTCTTCAGTCTGGTTTCCTATAACAGACACAGTGACGGGAACATGATCATTCTGGTGACAGAGTCACAAATTCACTTTGGAAATAAAATTGTGACATTAATAATAGCTGCTTTATCTGTAAAGTTGCAAAGGGAGTAGAAAGATTAATAACACCCTCAAGTTTGCCTTGGTTAAGCCATGAGGATCACTGAAGCAAAGAAGCATTCGGCTCAGAGGCAGTGTGTAGACCTGGGAATGGGAGAAATTCGGGGTTTAAATTCTCCTCTCTGTGACCTCATGCTCTACCTTCCCTTCTGGAGAGCACTTCTCAAAAATGGAAAATTTTAAAAAGCTATCAACAGGGCTGTAATCATAAATACATAATCACTCATTTTAAAGAGTTTGTTGTTAATGCCATAATAAATAAAATTATTTTTCTTCCTTTATTTTTTGTTTAGTGCTTTGAAGCTACATCCGTCATGCTTTTCATAAAGGCTAATTTCAACCAAAGGAAAACAAAACAAAACAAAACAAAATCCCTCACTTTTTAAATTCACCATCAACCGGTTCACAAATATAAACCAGTCAAAAATTTGAGTTAGCTAGCATATGATTCTAAGAAGAACTTCAAGGTCCACCTGGCAAACATCTAATAAAGGCCAAACAGGTTTAGATTACGATAGTAAAATAGTACGAAACAAACCTGTGACCATTCTCAGAACACCAAGCAGAGGCATAAATTCCAGCAGTTTCAATGGCACACTGTTTAAAACCCTGGCAGAGAGCCTTCTATGCATCTATTTTGTTCTGGTTAGATTTTATATTTTATAGGTATGTCACAACCTATAAAATGGTTATAAATACCACAGTATATATCTTGTGCCTTAAAAGATGGGGTCATCATACCATATAAAACACAAGCTAAGAAGGGAATTTACTCCTACCCAACACAGAGCCAGCAATCCTACACTTGCTAAATTGAGACATTAAAGTGCAAATACAACAATGTAATTAATCAAAACTCAGATGACATTAAAAAGATGCTCGATTTTTGGTGTGTATTTTAGGTTCACAAAAAAATTCCTTGAGGACATGTGGAGATGCTATATATACAAGGGAAAATTAAGGGCAGGCACACATTAAGCATAAATATAATAACATTGATGGTTTAAATGTGTAGGTAATGAAACTTAAATTGTTCTAGACAGGGGTGACTAGATGGCTCAGGTGGTTAAGCATCCATCTCTTGGTTTCAGCTCAGGTCATGATCTCACTCAGTGTCATGAAATCGAACCCCATTTCGGGCTCCATGCTCAGCACAGAATCTGCTTGAGATTCCTTTCTTCTCCCTCCCCCCTCTGTCCCTGTCTGTTCACAGGCTCTCTCTCTCTCTCTGTCTCATAAATAAATAAATAAAAATAAATAAATAAATAAATAAATAAATAAATAAATAAATAAATAAATAAATAAAATCTTTTAAAAAATTACTCTAGGAAATAACAGAATGTTAATTTACATTAACTGAGTTTTCTGGTTAACTGGGAGTTTAAACAGAAAGATTTTTCTGTTATGATCATTCCAAACAGTGTTAACTCACCATATTTTATTGGTCATGTAATAGACATTAATTATTTTTCAACAGGTCAAATTACTGCAGAGCCTTTGAGTCATTCTGACAATCAGTTTCAAAGATAACCCAAAATTGACATGCCAGTTAAAGGAATCTGGATATTCTTTTTTGAAAAATTGCCTAAATATTTATGAAGCCCAGTATGCACAAACTTTTAGTTGAAAACTTAATATTCCCAAATTTTATAATTTGCCTCTTTTCAGAGTAAAATAAAATCTGCTGTGCTATAAATAATCAATATTTTGATTTGGCTCAATGGCTTTGCATTTGGCTGCTCAAGAAGTAATCCATCCAATGTCACATGAGATATGTATGTGGTATAGGTTTTAGAGGTGCAGTTTTTTTTTTAAATTTTGAACTTTTTAAATGCATGAAAAGAACAACTCAGAAACAGAACAGATACTGACTTATTAATGATGAAGCACTATATAAAGAAGCCCCCTCCCCACTTAGTAAATAGGAATATAGTGTAAATAGATGTGAAATGAGGTGAAAACTTTAGGATTTGATGCAAATCCTAAAGTTGTATACAACATTCATATATGGCTTCTTATCTCATAGTGATAGTATTCTCATAATGATGTATATGACATTCATACTTACTGGTAAGATGCTTTTGACTCTAAAGTTAAACAAAAATGGTGGAGAGACAGTTTTGTCAATGCAAGGTGAGAAAAAAGGCTTTACCTTGCTTTTTTCCCCCTTAAACATCTATAACCATTTTACTTTGTTCTAATTTTCTTCTGAATTAGCCAAGACGACAATGATGCTTTTAGAAGCCAATTTCAAAACCCTCTAGGAATGGATTCCCCCAACTACACAATGATGTTTTTGAAACAACTCTTCTGAAAGTCCCCTGGAAAGCTCCACAGTGTTCTTCTGTCTTGGAAAGGTTACCAATTTTTCTCTAAGAAGACCTGTTAAGATCTGACCAGCAGTTATAGGGATACATTCCTATTTTCTCCTCAAATTCTATGCATGGTCTCATGATGGTAATTTCTACAGTGACCCAAGAATATTGCTATGTACCCTGTCATGGTAAGTCAGGGATGGCTTTAAATAAATATGTGTGACATAATAATAATAATAATAACAGAGTGTGACATCATATTTTACTCATGGCTTGTACTGATTAATTGAAGCTTCCAAGTGGTCATTAAGGAGAATAAATAGTTTTTGAGGGTATCTGCTCATGGACCATCTTACCAGTCTTAGAATTGCCAGGAAACACCCTATTTTAAGGAAAGGTATTCTGAGGTGCGAGACTCAAAATGATTGCAAAACAGCCACTCTTTAAAGCAACAGAATCATAATTGAAGTCAAATACCCTCCGCTGAATTATTCCCATAACAATAACACTCCATTGAAAATAAAATGTAATCTTACTGATAATTTCTATTTCCAAATGGTCATTATTTTCATTAATTTATCAGCTATTTTGCAAAACTGCAATGTAAATCTAGCACTAGAGCTTTGATGGCGCATACACACACACACACACACCCCAATACATTTACTATAAAAGTCAGTAATGTTTCTTTAACAGTGAAAATATAAAATTTATATTTCAGAAGAGTTTTGAAAAATTGTATCATAAATTATCATGACTATATTAGCAATTCACATTTCTCATTTATTAATAGCAGAGAAAGGACAACCCTATCTGTCTAGAATTACCTGAACTGTATTATTTTTCTTGCTAAATAGCCAATAATTATTAAATTTAAGAAATAAAGCTATCAATAATAACAATAAAGGAATACAATATTCCTTGGTTATGAAACATTTACTCTGTAACAGATAATATGTCAAACTTTTTTATATATAAGGCTTAATCTAATCCTTATAAAACTCTAAGGTTGGTACTACCATACCCATTTTACACATAGAGCAACTGAGGTTTAAGAGGCTTAAATTACCTTTTCTATGTCACACAGTAAATGAGTTCAACTAAATTTTGACTCCGAGGTCTATGCTCTTAGCTACACAATTCTTTGCAATACATTTCTTCCAGTTGTGATGATACTCAAACTCTAAAGAAAAATTTTAAAGTCTTTTATTCTTTCTGTCAGTTCAAAGAAGTCCTCATTCCAGGGATTCATGGATTTGCTTGCTTACAATAAAAAATAAAGGGGTACTTAGCTGAATTAGCTGAATTAGTTGGTAGAGCATGTAACTCTTGATCTTGGGATTGTGAGTTCAAGCTCCATGTTGGGCATGGATTATTTTTTTATTTTTTTAAAGATATATTTATTTGAGAGAGAGAGAGCGCGCAAGGGGGAGGGGCAGAGGAAGATGGAGAGAGAATCTCAAGCCGACTTCATGTTGAGCATGAAACCCGCATGGGGCTTAACTTAAAAAAAAAATACAAAATAAAAAAAAATTTCTGTGTTCAGCCTCAGATTCTTAAGTCAAGTTCTCCAGGGGAATCCCAGATAATCATAGGCATATTTAATAAGTTTCAGATAAGTATAGATATGTAAATTCAGATACATTCAGATAACAAACTTCATATAGTTTAGGACACTCTGCCTAATTCTAGGTACGGCTCTATTCCCCTTCAAACCTGGAAGGCAGCATAAGAGGGCAATCTCTTCAAATTTGATCCACCAGAACCTACTGTTGGCTTTCAGAATCAAAGCCACCAGAAGCTGCCTGAATCTCCCCTCGGATGTCCCTATGATATTTTTACCACTCAAGGAGAAGGTTGGAGTCCATATTCATATTTCAAATTGTAACAAGTAGGGGACGCCTGGGTGGCTCAGTGGTTTAGTGCCTGCCTTCATGCCCAGGGTGTGACCCTGGAGTCCCAGGATTAAGTCCCACATCGGACTCCCTGCATGGAGCCTACTTCTCCCTCTGCCTGTGTCTCTGCCTCTCTCTCTCTGTCTCATGAATATATAAATAAAATTTGCAAAAAAAATATTTTAAAAAATTGTAACAAGTATTTATTAAATAATGTGCCCACTATATGCCTAGTATTATGCTAAGCACTATGAACACTACACAAGTACAAAAAATATGAAAATCCTTAGAAGGACTACCAAAAGAAATATGTACAGGTAGAGTCTCCAAGAAAGCAGAAATGGGATTTCAAGGAAAAAAAGAAGAGATTGTCAGATTAAATTTATTTTTATTTTTTATTTTATTTTATTATTTTTATTTTTATTTATTTTTTAAAAAAGATTTTATTTATTCATTCATGAGAGACACACAGAGAGAGGCAGAGACACAGGCAGAGGGAGAAGCAGGCTCCATGCAGGGAGCCCGACTTGGTACTGGATCCCAGGTCTTCAGGATCACGCACTGGGCTGAAGGTGGCGCTAAACCTCTGAGCCACCCAGGCTGCCCAAGTTTATTTTTTAAATATTAAAACTAATCATGTCTGTACTGGCGTTGAAAATCCAGTGGGCACCCTCCTAAACAGTGGTTTTTTCCAGGAGCTTCTACCTGGAGCATAGTTTCATTGCCCAACATCAGCTCTCAAAATTAAGTATTTTTTGTATGACAGGTGAAGGAAAAGGAAGATTATTTTTGAGCCCGTACTGACTCGAATACTTTTAAAAATGAACCACAAATAAAATGCAGAAATTAATATACTACTGAATTTATTATAATGGTTTCCTGCTATCAAATAAATTCATTTCAAATTAGTTTGCCTTACAGTAAGTAGTATTTTTCTGTATTCAATCTCAAATGAAGAAAAAAAAATACAACTTCCCAAGTTTCCTTTTTTTTTCTTAATTATCTTCTACAGTTGGGAATCATGTTACTTTGTAATATTATGCATACTATCCTAGAATGTTAAAGATATTTTAATAGTGACATTAATGTGCAAATTTTATTTTAATTTTTAAAAAGATTTTATTTATTTATTCATGAGAGATACAGACAGAGAGTCAGAGACATAGACAGAGAGGGAAGCAGGCTCCCTGCAAGGAGCCTGATGTGGGACTCAATCCTGGACCCTGGGATCACAGGCTGAGCCGAAGGCAGACACTTAACCACTGAGCCACCCAAGCGTCCTTCAAATTTTAATATTTGAATAAAAGATGACCTTCTCACCAATAGACAGATCTTTCAAGTTTATAAAAAACCCAATGCAGTTGAAAGAAAAAAATTCTAAATTCTTAAAGTAGCTTCCAGATTTGATTATTTATACCCAACTTCCATTAATATCAAGGCTTAGAGAGAAAGAATTACATACGGAAAACTTAAGGCTGAATTAGCTTTGGATTCAAACTTAAAATTGCAGGACAGGAAAAAAATTAAAAAATAAATAAAATTGCAGGAAGAAATCTATTTTGATTTCAACATCCACTATAAATACAGTCGAATAGTTATTATGAATAAAAGCATCAGACTCCCAAGGTAAAGGACTTTAAAAAACATAAAGTGAAATATATCTCTTTGACTAATGTTATAGACAATCATCCTCCCTGTCACAACTGCCTAAAGAGAAACACACCTTTTCATGTCTTGTCTTCATCCTGGTCTCCTTTTACTCCCTCTGGAGGGCTTTTGAACTGGGATTTGACATCTCTTAAATTTGTGCTTTCTCTAAATATAAAAGGGGTTTCCTTTTCTTACAGTTTTAGTCTTACATGGAGTTCAAGTCTAACTTACATTAAAGAAAAGTAGTCTAGGCCTTAGAAACTCAATGTTTGTCTTGATCATTTCTTTTCTTTTTTTTTCTCTTTTGTTTTTATGAGGGTGAGCTAAAAACCCCAAAGTTGGACATACTGGCTTACAGACAGAAAGAAAATATTCTTTTTTTTTTTTCTTTTTTTTTTTTTACTGTAAAAAGCCCATAAGGCTCTTTTATAGAAAGCCCACAGTAGCAGCTCTCCTCGAAAGCCACCTTTTTCTTCCTAATAGCCTTAGAGGAGACAGTGTTCAGAAAAGATGACAGCGCCAAGTGTTGCTAATGTCAGACCCAGAAACAAGCTAAGTGGTTTAGGGCCCAAATCCCTGTTTACTCTCTATATTTGTCAAAATAGGGGAGTTTTTTCACAAGCAAAATGTTTTTTTAAAAGTCATTGTCTCTCAAATTCCACAATAAAGAATTCATCCCTAAAAAGAAAAAAAAATGAGAGAGGTCTCAGATGAGACATAGTGAAAAAAAGTAATCTGTATGACATCATGAAGAAAGGAGAAAAGGGATGATGACAATGAAAAACATCTGGATTATGGATATAAAGAAGGTGAAAGAACCATTTCTGCACATCAGTTTTAAGAAGTGAGTCTGACATTCAAAAACTTGTAGCCATAGAATGTGACATCCATTTGGTCTCATACAACATCAAATAATAAATCTGTATCAGATGCAATTCATTCATTTAAAGAATATTTACTGAATGTGGTTATTTCACAGGACTGTAGGAATAAAAAAAAAGATGGCAGAAGTCCTTACTCTGTGGAGGATCTTATATTTTAGAGGGAAATAGAATCTTCTTTTTGTGTTCTGAATTATACAGACCCTTGAAAGTACATGGTCTGAAGAACTGTTAGATTTGTTTCCGTTTAAAGACAAAGTTTTCATAGTAATGGCTGTCATTTAATTAAAAGATTAGAAGGGCTCTATGTTTGCAGGCCCAGAGATTAAAGCACATTCTCTTCCTCTGCTTCACCAAAACAGAATTTTCCATAATTTCAACCTAATTCAATTTCCTGTAACAAACACTTACAGAGCTCCCAGAGGCAAAATGATCATTTCTTTAAATTATGTTTGAAATGCAATATTTACAGCACTACTTGAAGTCTATATTTAATGTACACTACTTGAATAAATAGTATTTTCTTCTAATATTGACATTATATTTCCTATGATAAAACCACCAACACAAAAATCTTCCCAAATCCTACCTTGGACAGTCAGAGTAGCTGATGCTTCAGCTTTTCCAACCATATTTTCTGCAACACAAGTATATGACCCCATGTCACCAGCCATCACTTTCCGAATCTTCAAAGTATGATCATCTCTGATTTCGTATCTAGTGACATAACAGAAAAAAAAAAAGCATAGTTAAGTGACTTTCTACTTAAAAGGTCCCATCATTAGCAATATGATGCACCTCAGACAGCGAATCAACAACATGCAACATTCTCTACAGAAAATCTAAAACAAAAGGTGAAATGTGGCCTTCCTCTATGTAATAAGCATGCAGATAGAGCCTGTTTTCAGTTATGTTGGCTAAACAAACTATTTTCTAGAAGAAGACTTTTGGGCAAAGTTGGCACTTCTTCATTTATTTCCTCAAGCTACTATCAGAAATATTACAAGGACTACATGAAGTATTGGGGCGCCTGGATGGCACAGTCGGTTGAGCACCAGACTCTTGGTTTCAGTTCAGGTTGTGATCTCGGGGTCATGAGATCATGCCCCACCTTGGGCTCTGTGCTCATTACAGAGTCTGAGTGTCTCTCTCCCTCTCCCTCTGTTTCTTCCACTTGTACGCTCTCTCTCCACCCCCTTAAATCAATCAATAAATCAATCTTAAAAAAAATGTATGAAGTACTGTACTCATTTCCAGATTGCAGGTGAGAAATTGGAGGCATAAGAAAGTAAGGTAGCCTGGTT
This sequence comes from Nyctereutes procyonoides, assembly GCF_905146905.1. NCBI lineage: Eukaryota > Metazoa > Chordata > Mammalia > Carnivora > Canidae > Nyctereutes > Nyctereutes procyonoides. The sequence goes on along the minus strand of NW_026575158.1, from coordinate 1,318,167 downwards.
TTGGTTGCAGCAGTCTAGTGGCAGAGTTGATACCCAAACCCAGGCTCTCATTCCAGAGTTTGCTTGCCTTGCCTCATTTTCTCTCCCCTTCAAAGCTGGGTTTATTGTGAAGTTTAATTTTAATCCTCTTTTTACTCTATGTAATATCCCTGAGTTATATTAGCTACTGTAGGTTATATATTGATTAGCTGCACAAACATTCCCAATCCCTATTTCATTGAAGCTCCAAATTCATAATCCCAACTGATAGTTAGACATCATATCCCATGGGTACCTAACATTTCATATGCTGAATAAAACTTTTTTTTCTTTCCCCATCATATAAACCAACTTCTCTTAATACAATATCCCTGTGTCTTCTTCCACCAGCTCTCTATATCTAACAAATCATCCAATTCATCAGTTTAGTCTCAGAAATTTCTCTCTACTATGGACCCCTACCCTATCTCCTGCCTAGTTCAGGCAATCCATATCTCTTATCTGGACAAAAACAGCAATAGTGACCCTGCCATTAGTCTTGCCCCACATTAATGTAATATCCACAGTGCTAAAAAATTATCTTCTCTAAAAAGTAATCCTGTTCAGCCAATCCTGGCTCAGTTGGTAGAGCATGTGACTTTTGATCTCAGGGTTGTAAGCCTGAGGCTCAAAGATTGGCTGTAAAGATTACTTAAAAATAAAATATATTTTTTAAACATTTATTTATTTTTTAGACAGAGAGAGAGCACGAGCGAGCACTGAGGGGAGGGGCAGAAGGAGAAGGAGAGAGAGTCTCAAGCAGACTCCATGCCGAGCATGAAGCCTGACGAAAGGCTCAATCTCATGACCCTGAGATGGTGACCTGAGCTGAAACCAAGAGTCAGATGCTCAACCAACTATACACCCCAGGCAGCCCTAAAAATAAAATCTTTAGAAATAAAAAAAGTAATCCTGTTCATACTATCCCTTTTGACTCATCAATGTGCATGCAATAGGATTTACAATTCTACAGTCTATTATACAAAGTCCCTTATAATTTGGCCCCAGTGTCTCCAACCTGATATAACTTCTTGCCATATGCCCTAGGAGGTAGCCAGGTTAAAGTTTCCACCACTCAAAATGTGCGATGTTCTCTTTCAGATTTGTGTCTATGTTGTAATGTCTCTTTTCCTGGAAAACTCTCCTCTTCTTTCTTGCTTTTCAAATTTATATGTATTTTTCAAGACATTGCTTACATGTATTACCTTCCTTTGAGAACTCTCTGTGGATTTCCTACTCCCACAGGTCACCATTTATGTGACAAAGGGTTTGCTATGTTATTTTGTATCTATCCATACAAATCTTCTTTTGGGAGCTCCTTGTGAGCAGAAACTGCAACCCCAAAACCTAGCAAGGGCTCAACACGTTTGCTGAATGAACAGACAGACAGCTTCAAGACAACACCTGAAAGCTTCATTCCCCGAGGCTGCAAGTGTACCTCTGCTCTTGACCAATTTAAAGGCTTGACAGATAACAAGAGACTCTGACTTCTACCATTCCCTGGTGATTTTGTAGCTAAGGAAATAGAAACCTGCTTTGCGGTTGGTTCATATCTCTGTCTTTACTGCTGTGCCTTCTTTCTCTTTCCTACCTACTTTCATACAAGAGATTGTTATTAATTGTGGTTGGACAGAAGAAAACTCTTTAAGGAATATCACATTTACAAGCGTTCCCTGGGCAAGCCAGGGTCATGGATCTATAGTTCTATGTGAAACCCTCAGAGAAAGTATGATAACCTCTTGATTCTAATTATCTCTAATATTGCATCTGGCCCCTGATCAAAAAGTCTAGAGTAGACTAGTCTAATGGCATGTATATAAGCAGTGGTCTGAACAGTGGAATTTCTGAGTAGATGGATCCTATCACTAAATTGCAATCTGTACCTGGATTTGGGCAGTTCTCCATCGTCTTTCCTCCATCGTACCGTAGGCACAGGGTCACCTCGAGCCTCACATTTAAATTCTGCACTGTCATCCACAGTTACAGCCAAGTTACTAGGTCTCTTCACAAATGATGGTCTCTCTGAAATAGAAAAAGCCATCTTAAGGACATATAGAAGTGAACAAACTAAAAACACTTTTAGATGTTCATAAAGACATTTATAATTTAAAATATTATTTAGAAAATTATTTCACATAGCTCCTTTCTTCTAGAAGCCCCTCCCTAGGTTTAGAGTTTTCTCCTAGTTTTCTTCCCATGTCGTGGCTACTTTAGCTCAGGTTACTTGGCTAATTTCTTGTTTCCTCTTCCATCTCACAGAAATATTCATTTACATTCTAAAAAGGTAACTTCTTTCTCATTGGTATAAACTAAAAAATGATAAGAGGTCTACTTTACAGTGAGCAGAGTAGTTAAAATTTCACTTACCCAAGACAGTTAGCTCTGCTACTTCACTCTCCCGTTCCCCAACCATGTTGGTACCAACACAAACATATTTGCCAGCATCACTTTTGCGGGTGTAAGTAATCATGAGCTTTCCACCTCGTATCTTAAAAAAAAGTTTTACATAAATACTATTAAAATTACTTTAGCCATGTCTACACAACAGAAGTCTTCATAAGTGAAGTCTACTTTCCAAACAAAGAACAAAGCATAATTTTACCAAAAGGCCAATGTGCAGTACTTGCTATATTTATAGGTAGTAACTTTAGACAGAATTTATACCAAATATGCAATATAAAAGGTACAAAATACTTTTACTTACCTACATCTTCTTACACAGTTATTACATTCCGTAGAACTAGAAATTTGTATTTCTAAACTAGCCAAGTTCTTTCATATTATTTAGTTAAATGAAGACGAAACAACTGCATGAATAATTTGGTTAGCAAGCAGGAAAAAAAAGGAAATTCTTAATACCATATGAGTATAATATGTAAATACATATTAACTATAAGCGATTTCCAGAAAGCATATTCTAGTACTAGATGTGGAAATAAAAAGTCTCTAATTTATCAGTTGCTTTAAAGAAATATATCATTAAAGATCCAAAACAGTGTAGAAACTGACATGTTCTAAAAAAACATGGGTGTTGCTGCTGCCCAAGTAGTTTCTGAGGGACTTAGGAAGCACAGACTGTCAGATCCCAATAAAACATCTTGAAAGTCATTTGGACTCACTCTTGAACATTTAATTATTTGAAGAAGAATTAATTACAAATATAAGCAGACTTCCAGTACAATAAATAGGCTGAAGTTAACCATGAATTAAGATCAGGATGCAGAAATTGAACTATCTTTACTTAATTTAGTAGACTTTTGGTGGGTTGTTGGGTTCTATTACCCATGAATATCTATAATGCTCTGAACCTGAGAAAGGTTTTGTCAGGGATAACTTCTAGAATGTTTCTTCCTGTAGGTTTTGATCTCAACCTCACAGTTATTCTGTACAGTGTACTGATGAAAGGAAGGAAGGAAAGGAAGGAGGAAGCAGAGAGAGGGGAAAAGAAAGAAAGAAAGAAGAGAATAAAGAATAGAAGGAAGGAGAAAAAGCAAAGAAAAGAAAAACAAAAGGCGGACAGGAAAGAACTATTCAAATGGAATTTTTTTTTCATCATAAACTGGGAGTTTATTGTAACCACTGCTTTATAAAGGTGGGGTCATACTGTTTTCGGGTACCTAAATTCTTAGTTTCAACACAGATACCCAAACTAGATAGTGTCCAAGTTTTTATGTCTTAGTACAAACCAAATATTAACAATGCAGTTTAAACTTCTGTGGCTTTTAGGACTTATTATTTTTTCAGATATTTTATTAAAACAATAATCATGATTTTCTAGGTGCCATTACAAAAACCACACAGGGATGGGGCAGTTGGGTGGCTCAGTGGTTGAGCATTTGCCTTTGGCTCGGGTGGTGACCCCGCGGACCTGGCATTGAGTCCTGTATCGGGCTCCCCATATGGGGCTCCCCGCACTGGGCTCCCTGCCTCTCCCTCTGCCTGTGTCTCTACATCTCTCTGTGTGTCTCTCATGAATAAATAATGTCTTTAAACACACACACACACACACACACACACACAGGGACTCTTCTCTATTTTGCTCATGACTCTACCCATCATAATAGAATATTGCCTGCACATAGTGGTCACTCAAATGATTTTTGTTGAATACAAACTTTTTATACACAAAATCTAGTCTGTTATCCAATGGAGCATTTCTATAAAGGTTTACAGCAGTTATAAGATATGTTATATAAATATATTTTTTCATATACACTTACCTAATTTCACATAGAATAATACAAAGAAATAAATGTTACACAAAAACAACAAATCTTCCACAAGTTAACGATAGTCAGTACTTTGTATTCAGTCTTCTTTTGGCATGTACACACTCTCTCTCACACAATATATAGATCCACCTCTACGTCTATATCTATATACACACACTTTTACTAAAGTAGAATAATATAGTATATGCTCTTCTGTATGCATTTTCAACTCAATAATATGAGAATATTTTTACATTTTAAACATTTAAGACCTTGTATACAGATCCTCCCCCCAAATTTCAATGGCTAAATAGTATTCCGTTATACATAGTATACCATTATATAGATTTATCATATTTTACCAAACCCCTATTGATAGATGTTTAAGATTTTCAGTCTCCCCTCTTCCAAATCAGCATCTTTTCTCACATGTGCAATTATCCTGTTAGAGAGTCTCAAAGTGGGAGTCTTAATTCAAATGTATATCCAACCTTCAGGCTATTGGTTCACAGTGCTGTTTTATGCTTCATAAAATGGCTTTTGTGTGAATATATCATTTAAATTTTAGTTTTTATTATAATCCTGCTGTGAGGCTGTTAGAGCAAGTGTTATACTAACTTCATTTTTCACTTATGGAACCAGCAGCTCAGTAAAGTATAATCTCCTCTCCTGAAAAGCTCCACTATGCCCATCATTACCGTATGTTTTAATTTTGTGTTTAAATGCCAGATTTCCTCCTTGACTATGAACTCTGAGGCAGAGAAGCATATCTAGCATATCTAATTTGTCTTTTAGCCCCAATACTTGTCACCGTATCTAGTAAATAGTAAAAAAAAAAATGTGGAAGGAAAGTGACTTGCCCAATGTCACTTAGCAAGTTGGAACAGATATTAGCCAAGATATATGCCTTTGGCTACATGAGATGTACAAATGACAGGAAACACACAGCCCATGGCACTGTTAAAATTGCAATTTAATAAATGGGAGTTTAATGAGCTTGACTTCTTGAGGTTCAGAAAATGTGAGAATCATATCAAGATCCATACTACTAAGATCTGCTGCAACCTTTTGTCATATACTTATTTTGAAACACCTTCCATAAACGTTTCTAAAGTCTTGAGGAAACAAAATTTTTCCAGCAAAAATGAAGGTGACAAATTCTATTCCTGATAGGAAAGTTAAATGATCTGAGATGTGGTCCTAGATGTTCCTTTATTGGTTCTTTAATTTTGAATAAGACATTGAACCTCCCCTTATGCCTCACAATCTAACTTTAAATGTTTTTTCATATTTAGGTGGTCACTTCATTTCTAAAGGGATTATACATTAATAAGTAAAATTTATAGCAAAATAAGAGGAAGTAAATACTGCAAGTATTCTTTTTGCTCTAAAAGTTAAGTCAATGAGTCATATCCACATACACAAGCCTTATATTTATAAAGCTTTACAAATCATTTTAGAATATATTCAAATGTGGAGGAAAATGAGAGTCAAAGAATGATAAAGTGTAAGTAATTTTCAAGAGTACAGACATTTTTATAGCTTCAGTATAACATAGCACTAAGTTACTTTTACACATCTTAAATACTTGGGAATGTAGAGTTTTAAATCAACTCACTGATGCACACGTGGGGCACCAATTAACATTACATATTGCAGCCCAGCACTGTTTTATTTTGAAAGGATCTCTATACATTGAGTAGAAGTGGGATCGTGTTAACATGAGTTATGAGGGGGCTGCCAGGAGATTCTCAGACAGGGGAACATTCCAATATTGCGGTGAGTGGGATGAAGCAATAACTAAGGCGAACTACAAATTCAAAGAAAGCTATCAAATACTGAAGAATGTGTTGCTCACACTCTATTCCTACAACTCTAGCTATACCCTTGACTTTGAACCACCCCAGTGTAACCTCTGCAGGTCCAATATATCCGTGCAGGTTTTTTTCAATAAATACTGTACTGTAAATGTATTTTCTCTTCCTTATGGTTTTCTTAATAACATTTTCTTTTCTCTAGCTTACTTTATCTTAATACGGTAGAGAATATATATATATTTATAACACAAAAAAAAGAAGTGTGTTTATGTTATGGATAAGGCATCTGGTCAACAGCAGACTCTTGGTTAAGTTTGGGAGGAATAAAAAGTTATACACAGATTTCTGACTGTGTGGCCACCCCTAACCTCTGTGATGTTCAAGAGTCAACTGTATTCACACTTGGCTCAGTCCTGAAAAACTCTTCTAAATCCATCTGGTAGGAGACTTATGCTTTGGAAACACATAGCTGTATTTTGCTACTAAATATAAATAGAAAAGCCATTCCTCTTCTATAAGATTTTATTTTACAGACTGCTTTGCTAAACCATGTTTACTGTTCAAAATAAAAGTAACCCATGAGGCATTTTACAATATATTTTCTCTGTCCTTTGCAAGTAAATACTAGTTGTATGGACCAGTCTGACATTTATTTCTGTGAGAAATGTTTTTAAATGAATCAGGTTACCTTGAGAAGCTTTTTTCATTAGATTCATATAATATGACAAAAAGCATACATTTATCATACTTGTTCATTTATATGTAATTTCTGTATCAATGAAAAGAAGCTAAAATAACTAATCAAAGCCTAAAAATAAAAATAGTAATCTTATAAGACATTTTAGATGAGAAAAATGCAATTTTTTTCTTGAATTAACAGCAGAGATATTAATCATCAATGGCTTCATGAAGTCAACTATATTGCACCTTTTTTCCCCACTCAAAGTATTCTTTACCCACATTATCTGGTTGGAACCAAACTGAAAATGAAAGTGTATATAGAAAAATTTAAAAAAGAGAGAGAAGACTTCTAAATCCCACATAATCTTTCAAACTGACCAAAAGTAGATATATTCACATAGGAAAGCAAAGTGAGCATGGCCCAAGAATCACTGTGTCTTAGAATATACGTGTGGTAGCAGGCAAGGCATCTACCTCTGTTTTTCCTCTCTAAAATGGGGATACTCTTAACACACTTCTCCAAGGATACTGAGTTACATGAGGTAATTATATAAAGTACTTAGAAAAATGCCTGCAGGTCATCATAATTATATATTATACTTATGGATTTAATGATTAAAGATGCATGCATTTGTCTAATCAAAACCCATCTTCCTTTGCAAGGCTCCATCCAGAAGCTTTTTATTAAAATCAATTAGTAACACATCTTCCATTGCTTTGGTCAGAAAAATGTTTATCTGCATCAACACAGCAGAGCCTTAGGAACAAGTAATTCTCAGGCCAAATATTTATTTCCTCTAAAACAGTGATTCTTTATGAGGGCAGTTACCTGCCCTCTCCCAGGAAATATATGGCAGTGACTTAAGGTATCTGTGGTTATCACAACTGAGAGGGGGCAGCAGGGGTGCTACTAACCCATAGTGGGTAGAGACCAGGGAGGCTGTGAAACACCCTGCAATGCATAGAGGAGTCCTCTACAAATAAGGAATTATCACACCCAAAATGTCAATAGTTCCGAGGTTGAGAAATTTTGTTTTAAAGGTCTGGCTCTGGCCTAAGGATAAATGCTGGATTAAAATGACAGAAGGAAGGGAGGAGGAGTTAAAATTAGACAAAATAATAAATGTTCATTCTATTTGGGAAATCAGTGCTGTGACTTCAGGGATTAGTATAAATACCCTCTCCACACACACCTTCTATACCATTAGTAAGACAATTTCATTATAAAATACTACGTTCCATTCTATACCCACTGGCAATAATGCTTAAGGGTCCCCAAGCAGGCATTACAACTTAAATGGAAAACTAAACAAGCCTCACCCAACCTGGAAGAAACATCTCTTTAGAGATGTCAGAGACTGAAATTGACAAAGGTGAAGGAAGAAACAACAAAGTACAGCAAATAGACAAATAAAAAAAAATAATGGATGAAAATGGTAGTCTTCAATGTCTATAAATTCAAGTTGATTCTGACATTATGTCAATTGCCGAATGGAAACAGCTAAGCAAAAGCCAACATTTTATTCTCTATGGTCCCAATTGTAGACTATATGGTGGTCTGTTTTTTTCAGTAAACAAAAGAACAGGGAAAACAGTACCATAACCCTGATCAAATATAACACACCAGCTCCCAAACAGGACATATTATTAATAATCATCACTTTATGTTGAGTCACATAATAATTCTGATTGTGAAGAGTGACTTTACACATTCTAAATCTTAGTGCCCCTTTGTAAACCAAAAATTGACATTTCCTCTCTACATAGAAGAGGAAAATATGTCTAATACATACAAAACACTGTGAATGTGAAAATAGCCGTATTTAAAACAATCTAAGAAATATGTCTTGGCAGGTCTCTTCCTGCAACTGGATCTGACAGCCAAATTGTAAACCTATCAAAAACGAGTTTGTATAATGAACAGACACAATGTTAAACACTGCATTGCAGCAACACTTCTTCAATTAACATAATCCGGGTGGTGGAGAAGCAGAATGCGTTAAACTTTCAGACAATACGCTGGCATCTAGCCTATGTCAAAAATCTAAGGCAGAGGTCCTACTTCCTCATTACCATATACCTTACCAGACCATGGTGGTAACCACATCAGAAACCCACATTTCCATAAGCTCTAGACAGTGCTTAAAGGGGGGCCGCAGCTATCTACATACTTGATAAAAACAAAACAAAACAAGTCTCCCAGTGGACTTGCTCTTTTTGAGGAAGGAGACAGAAGAGGAAAAAAGAAGAAAGTGGTAAAGAACTTTAGAGATTTAAATACCAGCCTCCAAATTTTTTTAAAAGTGTTTCAGAGACATTAAGGTGCAAAACACATCAATGTATTTGATATACAGGATTCTTATAAAGTAGCATTTTCCCTTTAAAAAATAACACATGGTCATTTTCCTTAGGCGTAAAACATCTCTCCTAGCACTCAAAGATTTCTCTGAAGCTACTGAAAATCACTTTGTAGAATGTTTTTATCTTTACTACAATGTTTACTAACTACCAAGATAATATAGAAAAATGAAGCATAAGGTGTAGCTTTTCTTTTTTTTAAAGATTTAATTTATTTATTCATGAGAGACACACAGAGAGAGAGGCAGAGACATAGGCAGAGGGAGAAGCTGGCTCCATGCAGGGAGCCCGGATGTGAGACTCGATCTCAGATCTCCAGGATCACAACCTGGGCTGAAGGCGGCGCTAAACCGCTGAGCCACCTGGGGCTGCCCAAGGTGTAGCTTTTTAACCAAAAAGATTATCATTTTTTTTCCCAGTAAGCATGAAAAAAATCAGAATTAGAACTTCAATGAGAATTATTTCCAGAATACAAAAGAAAACCTGATTATCTTTGTACACAAAAAAGCATGTTTTCTTTAAAAAAGTAAATTAAGTGAGCTTTTTGTCTGGTTATTCAATGAAGTATATAGTCTACCCTGCAATCAGTACTTACAATCAGAAATAAAGATGAACTTAAAATGAACTCCTTGGTATGTCTTCATTTTCTACCCTAAAGCAAGTCAGATGATTTGCAGTATCTGTTACACAGGATTTTTTTTTTTTTCAGGCATCACCCCCACAATATTAGCCATACACCTCTAGGTTAACATACTAACCCAACTGGGGCTAATTAACTAGTTTGGCTACACAAAATCTTTTCTGCCTTTAATTACATTAACTTAATATGACTTGAATTCAGCAGACCAAAAATGAAACCACTAATTATATTAAGGCCTTCAAAGATGATTTCAAATTGCTAACCACCAAACTGTCATATAATTTATCTCATTTCCTTTAATAGATTTTGCATTTAAAATCTGTGTTCCTTATGAGAAATACTATTTTTAAAGTACATCATCACAACAGATTAAAAGAATAATGATTTAGGATGCTAGAAGAGAAATATAGTTTCTCTAAACTAAATATAGTTTAAATAATACTTATCAGACATATGTAGGTGTCATCATACCAGTGAAAAATTGTGCAACACTAAATTTTTACAATTTTCAAAATGATTTGAAGGCTCAGAAATATTCATTTCAAGTAATAAAGGCTTAATGAGCAGGGTTAATATGAAGAGAGAAATTTTTAAAGCACCTGGACTTAGAACTTATTTTCTGAAAAACTTGATTCTTTACCACTGTTATACTATTTTTGCAAAGTAAATATGAAGAGACAGTCTAGTATGTATCATCCTTAAGCAATTTACTACTAACTCTCTTTGAGTAGAATGTCTGTTCCTAGTAATGCTGTCAATTCTGCCTGGATCTTTGACCTACACCATGAATATCAAGCTGTTGTGAACTAGAGAAGTACTTTGCATGGGTTTAAGACTTCTTAATGACAATGAGATGCAGGTACCCCAGATGGCCAGCCATGGCCCCCAGACATTCTCCTTGGTGAAATAAACTGCGGGGCAGTTTTGGATGATCCCTATGGAGTACTTTCAACAGAGACATGTAGAGAAGAATCACAATAACAGCTTTTTCCCCAAATGTCACATTAATTCAACAATGACAACAAAAATAAACCAAAAAGATATGTTGTTTAAGCAGGGAGCAGAGAGAGAAGGAGGGGAATTAAAATAATATCCACTACTTTCCAATCTGGCTGCAAAAGTGGTATCAACCTTGAATGTAAACAATTCAGATTAAAGCATCCATGTTTTCTCCAACAGACACTACAGTAGCATCTTTCAAAAACAACCATGCTTTATTGCATTCAAAATTAAGCAAAAAGACTGGTGGTAGTGGAATTAATTATACATACAAATGATAGATAGCAGATTGGATAAAATACATGTCTCATAGCAATCTAAAAAGATTACAACCAAGTAAAGATAATTCATATAATTCAGATCTTATACAGTATCAAAGAAATTACTGTATTTCTTATACCTATAAGTAGTGCAAAAAGAACAGTTAATAATTAGAATGTTTAGAATTAAATAATTTCATGTTTTTACTAATAACATTTTAATATCATATGTAGATACTTTATATCTCTGAATGTACATATTAATAATTGTGTTCTTGTTCACTCTTTGGAACCTAATTTTAATGTAGGTAATAATCAGATACAAATTTGAATTTTTGATAAATGCCTGCTATCAAAAATCACTAACATAAAACTATTTGTATCTATTATTTAGTCACTATACTTTTCTTAGTATATAAACAAATTCCAAGAAAATTTTTATTTATTCTGTTTATTTGTACTACTTTTGTAGTATAAGAGTACAAGAAAAATAATGCTTTTTAAAATACCATGTATCCAAAAAAAATAAAAATAAAATATCATCTATCCATGACAACATGATTTCATATTTAAGTCTCCAGTTTAAATTTTATTTTAAATAAGTATATAGACAATAAACTAGGATCAGCCAAATCACAGTTCTTCCTGGCTTACAAAGTTTATTTCCTTTTCTTATTTTTCATAGAGGCTACTATCTCTCAGTTAATTTTCTGAAAAAAGTTCACCTCTCCCTATTCCTTTATCATTTTGGTTCAGAGACCTTAGAAAGGAAGGGGAGAAAGAGAAGAAGTAGAAGGAAGAAAAAAATTGCATTTTTAAAAATATTTCCCACTCAAGTCTCTTGATTAGATGTGACCTGGTTTTATGCTGCTCATCCAAAGGTTGTTAGGTAAAGCTGCCATGTACTCATCACCAGTTCAATATGGACTCGTGACACAATGAGAGTGGCTGTACCAAAGAGATGTGTTAACTGAGAAAAACAGATTGTAGAATAGTATTTACAATATTTTTTACTATAGATTATTTTTTAAATTAATTTAGATTTTAATGGCACTATAAAAAGTTTTCACCTGGGTATTACTAATCCACTGACTCATCCATTCTTAGGCAAAGCCCATTTCCTGTCTACAGTCTACTTAAAGTGTAAATAATGTCCGTGAGATTTGCACAAAAAATCTTATATAAAAGATGCCTCGGAAAGTACATATTTGTTATAAAAAATATGAAAATGACAAATTGAAAGCAATCAAATGCCCATTTTGCATTTTTCCTGCTTACATTAAAAGGGACAGCATTACAAGGAGAAAACCATAACTGGTAGGTCTTTCGACTATTCTCTTAGGAGTAGAATAGAGAGGAAAAATAGGCAATTAGGATCTCTCTATTGGTGTCCCATATTTGCTTAGGCTACATGCATAGAAGAGAACATGATCCAATTTCATTTGTTTGCGGGTACACTTTACAATACCATTTAAAAACCAACATGATTTCAGCCAGGAGTTTAAACACATTCAGTCATCAGAGGGAAGCAACAAGAGACTCATGCAGAAAAAGCAATTATCCCAGTGGGAACACGTGGCTCTACACAGCTTGGTGAGCTGCCAGCTGAGAACACAGGCCTGGGAGAATTGCTGCCTATGACTATGGCAGCTGCATTTCTCTGCTATTTCCATTTCTCCTCCTAAACTTTTCATTTCTCCCTCCTAGCAATTTATAAATTGGTAGTTGGCTGTTTGCTGCTGCAGAAGCACACCTATGATAATTTGATTACAGACTACATCAGGAAGGGCTGTATTGCTAATTGCAGGCAAGTAGGAACCACCCTACAGAGAGACATCGTTAAGTTACAGGGAGAGGATGATTTTCTTTGTGAAGGTATAAATTATTACCTTTCTGTCTATCTAGTTTATATCACCAGGGGACCTTTCTGTGAATCCTCATTTTAACAAGGAATAATAGAAAAGAAACACAGTCTTTATCCTTAAAACACACCTATTTCACTCAAGTGTGGCTCAAGTCAATATGAAGCCTTGGATCTGGCATTTTCTTTTAGATACCCATTTTCTTGAGCCAGTCACAGTTATGTAGCCTAAAGCAATCAACCGAGAAAGCCCCCTTTAATTTATTGTATTTCAAACCAGGGGCAGACAAGACAACTGCTTAGTGCTGGTCAAATGAAGAACAGATAAACAGGGAAGGCTTTTAGCTGATTCCCCAGGTGTCTGGTTCCCCAGTCATTAAGATCAGAACCCAAAAGTAAATCCTATAAAAAGGAGGTAATATAAAGAGTGGTTTTGGAAGAAAAGAGCCTTTGCTAGCTATCTGCTAAAAGTAAGAAAGTTGATTGATTTTTACCTCTATGAAAATTATAGGTGTTACATGGCAGTATTATGCATGCATATGAAAAATTAATTTAGCTCTTAGCTATTAAAGTTAATGTATTAGTTCCTTCACAGGTCTCCTGAAACAATGTCCTGCTGTTTTAAAGGTAAAAACAAAGTCTTATGGGCAATTTTCACTTTTCTACAAAACCAGGTTTGCTTTTTATCACCTCGTCCCACCATCTGGCTATAATTCTGAATTTACATACAGTCGCTGTTAGGACAGTCTGAAATAAAAATCTATGGAGGAATTATGACTATACTCTAGAAATAAAGATGACAAATGCTCATAGTATTTGAAGGAAGAAAAAGCTCATTTTCAAGCACTTGGCTCTTTTGAGTTATAAGTGCACCAGCTGAAAATACTTTTCAAACAGTAAATCCCTTTTTCTCTCCATCAGTTCTATGCTTAGTTCTCTATAGTTTTGGTCTAGGGTGAGAATTTCTCTCACCACCAAATGCCTTGCTAAGATGATGTCTTTTCCAGAGACTGTGTATAATTTGTTACTCTTGAAATTTAAATTCACTTATATTCTGAAGAAGATATATAACCATGGCAGAAAAAAGTCAAATCAAGGTTTGAGTATGCAAGGGATTCTTGAATTCAGAAATTCAAAATGACTTTATGGAAATGAAGTAAAGAGAATCACTTTATGGAAACACCTGTAATTTGAAAAAAGTTTAAAAAGCAATAAAATCATTTAATCCTATTTATTGGGATTCTCTACAAATATGAATATCCCCTAAAGTAGCTACAAATTCAAGTAAACACCCATTCCCATTCTGTATTTTAATCCCAGAGTCAAAGGAGAGCAAGACGACACTTGCAAGTCACAAGTTTAATTGATTAATCAGTCAGGGTTTATCAGACCAGGGTCAGAGTTTCAATATCCATATGGCCAGTTACTTCACTCTCTTTTATTGATCACGAGACTATGTCAGAGCCCATCTCCATTACTGGGCAAATGGGAGCCTCCTTTCATAAGGGACATATAAGACAGAAATAATAGCCTCCTTCTCCAACACTGCTCATGTTAAAACAAATGAAAATATATCTAAGTACTATCTATGAAAGCAAGTAGGGTAATTTGCACATGTGAGAAAGACATTAAATCTTGAGCAAAAAGGTTTGAGCTAGGACTTATAAGAACTCTTCTCAATGGTTTACATAACCTCAGAATTATCCACACACATTTCTTACTATTTCCTGAGAACTAGTGATTAAGTCATGGATAAATAAGAAATAAAAACAAATGTATTCTTACCCTTTATATTTCTACAGTTATCTGTGAAAAATAAAGAGGACTGGTATTTGTTTAGGACAATCTTTCTCAGTTAAAATAGTTCAGTTCTCTGTTTAAGACAAAAGCATACTGAACAGAAAATGTAGCGCAAAAAGTATTAATGGTGTTAATGATCTCAGTGTTCTGAGTATCTAAGTGTCTAAGTATTTGAACTTTCAGTTGAAATTCAGAATTTTGTAAGTTCTAGATTGTGTCCATACAAACCCAAATAGGAGGTTCCAGAATTAAATGGTAGGAAAGGTTCTGGTGGAAGTGATGTCAGCCAGTTTGAAGATTAAGGAACAAGATAAAGTCAAACAACAACAACAACAACAAACTTGAACCCATGTTTCTTGCCTTTCTTCCACATGAAATATAAATTCTATAATGGTAAAGAATTTATCATATTTCTAGTATGTAGCACAACACTGACATAAAAGACAGTATCAGATTTTTCAAACTCTAAAAAATCAGATACATAGAATTCCTTGATTTCATTCATCACTTCGGAAAAGCCTTGATATTTGAATTTAAGTTATAAGTACATTATTTTATATTGCCCTGCAGAGGACAAATTCAAAATCTAATGACTTAATCACAAGAGAATAGATAAATTTAACATTTCTGATGATTCAAAAGAAGTTTTAAAGGACTTAGCAACTGCAAAAATCTAGGGACCCCTGGATGGCTCAATCAGTTGTGTGTTTGACTCTTGATTTCGGCTCAGGTCATGATCTCAGGATTGTGCAATAGAGCCCTACAATGGACTCCACCCTGGGCATGGAGACTGCCTTTTTTTTTTTTAAGATTTAATTTATTTATTCATGCGAGACACACACAGAGAGAATGAAAGAGACACAGGCAGAGGGAGAAGCAGGCTCCCTGCAGGGAGCCTGATGTGGGACTCGATCCTGGGTCTCCAGAATCACGCCCTGGGCTGAAGGCAGATGCTCAACTACTGAGCCACCCAGGGATCCCTGGAGCCTGCTTAAGATTCTTTATGCCTCTCTCTATGCTTCCCCTCAAAAAAAAACAATGCAAAAACCTAACTCCTAAAAAAATTAAGTCCTAAGTGTAAAATGCCTTTGATGATTTTCTCCAAAGGCACATGAAAATTTTATCAGTGAAATCTGTGGTACATTTCATAAATGTATGAATATACTTAAACAGCGATCTGGATTATTATTGTTGTAAGCAGTGAAAATCATGATGTATCAACACATGCTACATACATGACATTGTTGGATTCACTATCCTTGATTTTTACAACAGTCTCACAAAGGGAAGTATACTTTGCTATTTGGAGATGAGAAAACTTAAGGCTCAGAGAATATCAGAAACTTGCTCTACATTATTTAGTAAGTAGATTGGAGTTCATTCTCCACAGATACAAAATAAAGCTTATATTTTCTTTGCATCCCATGCCACAAAGTATAAATTAGCAATATCTTGCAAATGTATAGATCCCAAGACTCAATGGTGTGGCAAAGAAATAGGTGCTAGTGGTTGACCTGCCTGAGTGTGTTAGACTGACAGTCTTCCTTCCATCTGACTCCATATTTAAATCTGACTGAACTGGGTATCCACCCTAATTGTCCATAATCCATCTGGATGCCAGTGGGGAAAATGTGCATGTTTACACTTGACATATGTAGGTGTTCTTTGCAAGTAAAGTGTAGTTAGGTAAATATTTTATACTAGTTCCTACACAGAGGAATGGCTCTTTCTCCATATAAACATGCACTTACTATCATGGCATGTTTATAATTTAAACAGAATATTTATAAGCTTCCCTAATAAAGATGAGAAAATCTGACATGATCTTTTATTAGCATGATGCATGGGGCAATATGGTGATGTAATATGTCTAGGTGAACAAAGAGTGACACCATGAATGTTAAAAGGCAAAGAAATATGAAATGATGGACTCCTGAGCGAATTACATATTATCCACTCAAGGAAACAAATTTTCATTATTTTCAACTAGTTTTACCCATACTGAGTTCAACTGCTTTTGAAATTTTCCCATATGAGATGATGCTCTTAAAGGTGACTTAAACATGAGCCTGTTTCTGCTGTGATCAGCCTTTAAAGCTTCATGATCACCTAGATTTGTACGATTTAAGAAGAGAAAACCTGTGCCATCTGTTAGTAATTTTGTTAATGCACAACAGATTATTTTACAAGTGTACTATTTATCATATTATCAAATGCTTTGGGTTTAAAGAGATAAAAACTGAAGTGGTCAGATGTTACTAAGAGAATATTAGTGCTTTAAAAGCTCCTATCCTTTGAACAAAAGAAATGCAAAATCAGCATTAGTTTAGACATCAGCCTCAGCAAAAGATTTCAAATTATTCTTTGAGAGAGCATCCTTATCAAAAGAGGTAATATGAACAAGACTGAGAAATAGAGTCAATCTTAGCCAATTACAAATAATGAAAAAGAAATTCCAACCCCCTTTAAAGTGATCAGATTAAAAATAATTTAAAACTTAAGGGCTTAAAGTAATTTCTTTGATTTCTCCATCTTGGATCATGTTAAAACATGGAAAAAATGCCTTGTGCAATCAAGTACACTGCTCAATCTACTACTTTGCTTTTTAAGATTACAATTCATTCTGCCTATAGTAAACAGAAAACAAGTCAAGTCTGGGTCATCGTGAGCGAACACAAAAATTAGAAGCAATTAGAAAAGTCAACTTTTTTTTTTTTAAACGAAGAATTTACCAAAATGTATTTCGCTATTATTTAAAATATTTTCCAAATTATGAGTAAGATTTACAAGCAATGCTTTAAGATAAATTTTAAAACTCTATCTTTAGAGAAGCATTTCATCTGTGATTAATAGAACATCAAAAATAAAACAAACTAGTTAGAGCACCATTCTTGAAGCCACAAAAAATTATACCTTTAATTTGGCAAACTACTTTAACCTATAATTAAACAAACTGCTCCCAGACAGTAGTAAAATTTCACTAGTCTTTGGCTATTCTAGAGAAATGTAATGGCCTGATCAAATATATCAAAGTCTTGGAAAATGAAGAAACACAGCTGCTTGAGTGAGCATGTATTTTTTTTGGGGGGGGGTGGAGGCAGGCAGGGGAGGCAACATTTGTAAGTCTGCTTTCTCTATTAGTATACCCAACTAATCTGAAATTCTTATTATGGGCTTTGTCATCTGACCATGTGTGTTCATTTCCTAGAGTTATAATACTTCTGGTTAGTATACTGTATTGATAATTACTTTGAATTATGAGGTACAGCTTTCCTTTAGCTGATTACTCAAATGTCTGAGCCACTACTTTCTGGAAGGTCTACTCTGACTGGAGGGTCATGGATGCTAACCAGCAGCATATATCCACATCAGGTATAGCCCAGCGAATTTCAGGAGTTGGCAGATGTCCAAATGGAAGGTGGCTTGGGCAGACTGCAGGGTACTCCACTATGTCTTCTAATATTGCTTTGGCTGAAACTTACATTTGGGTGGGATTAGATTTGGGAAAAACATTGAAAACTGTTTTTAAGGAAACCTGTTTGGAAAAAAAATCAGAAGGCCAGAATCATCTCAAGAGATTTAAAAGAGTACTGACAAACAGCATGCAACGCAAAACAGGATAAAACATCAACATTGTATAAGACCATTGTATAATCAAGATTATTCTGATTTTTCACATATGTTAGGACTTAAACTCACAGGGACATTCGTTACATCACTTAGAAGAAAGTTGAAAACTTTATAATGTATTATTTCTTGTTTCCTGAACCAAAGATTATTTGTTGAAGTAGAAAATACATTATGTGGCATTTTTTAGCCTCTGTTACATTAACTCTGCATCTAAACCTCTTGGAAACTCTCTGTGATACTTGAATGAGTTTACACGTACATATGAGTACTTTATTAGGAATTACAACAAGGTGTCTTGAGAGACCTAGACAAAAATGGACAAGCAGACTACAAACTGTAGAGCCCCTTAAGGGAAATGCCATATAGAAGGCGACTCTTTTTTTTTTTTTAAGATTTTATTTATTCATTCATGAGAGACACAGAGAGAGAGAGGCAGAGACACAGGCAAAGGGAGAAGCAGGCTCCACACAGGGAGCCTGATGCGGGACTCGATCCCGGGTCTCCAGGATCACGCCCTGGGCCGAAGGCAGTGCTAAACTCCTGAACCACCTGGGCCACCCTAGAAGGCGACTCTTAAAAATTGATCAAAACAGGGTATTTCACTGTTTGACTAGTGTTTTTGTTGTTGTTGTTGTTGTGTTTTGTTTTGTCCATTAAATATCTAATCCAAAAGTGTTCTTTTTCATTCTGAAGTTAAAAATCACTACTCTCTTATCTCTCCAAATCATCAATAGTGAAACATTACTGAACACTAATGGAAAATCAAGACAGAAGTACTTAGAATAACACCTTACAATGAGGTTATCATCGATAGTCCTCAAAATACTTTCATTGATTCTCATAATAATCCTAATAATCAGATAATATATTAATATCTTGTCAATAATTAAAGGACTTAGCTAAGATCTAGCTGTTAGTGCAGCTTCAAAAAGGAGTTTCAGGGGGCGCCTGCTGGCTCAGTTGGTAAAGCATGTGACTTTTAATCTCTAGGTTGTGAGTTCAAGCACCACATTGGGTGTAGAGCCTACTTTAAATTAAATTAAATTTAAAAAATTTTAAAAAGTAGATTCTGATAGAAGACACTTTCCCAAGACAGCCATAAATTAGGCTTAATCTATTTAAATTGTTGCAATTTTTAATTTTTTGAATGAGATTCAGAGGCAACTGTAATCACTTAAGATGAACTTGGATACATTCTTAATAACATGCTTGAAAAAGCCAAAACATGTTCAGAATTATTAATCAAGTTGACACAAGGCATATTTGTGCTCAATGGATAAATAAGCAGAGGATGTTGTTAAACCCTATATATTGAAAATATGACTTTCTATACTTACCAAGAGAGGAAATACTAAATTTGGGATGCAAAACAAGTGGCAAAATTGTAGGAAATGAACCCAGTAAAACACTCTATCTGTGGATTTTGTGCTAGGAGTTGTCTTAGTCAAATGTAAGTGTAGTTTTAGAAGAACTGGTCAGGTCTAGTCTGTCATGAGAAAAATCAGAACAGGAAGAAATCTGGTGTTGAGAGTTCTGGCTCTCCTCCTGACTTGCAACACAGACTCATTAAGTGACTCGGGACAAATCAAATCCCCTGGCTTCCCATTTCTTCTTAAAAATAAAGGAGTTTGCCTATTCACAATCTCTCAAGTCAGCTTCATCTGTAAAATCTTGTATCTGTAAGTCCACTTAAAGAAATATATTTACTTCCAGAACTAACTTGTACAGTATATCTTCCTTTGCATGCTGTAAAGCTAATGAAAACCAGGCTTTAGACAAAAGAAATTGTGGATGATACCTCCTTTCCATTGTATAGGGAAATAAGAAAATAAATATATAAAGTATGTAGGCACATAAATTAGGTTTATGTTCAAATGGGCAACTTTTCAGTTCTAGGTATACTAGAAAACATTATTCTGATTTATACTTCCTTCATTTAATATTTTCCAAAAAATATATATACTGATCTTCTACCGTAAGACAGACCTAGGGAATATAGCTGGCTCTCAAGTATCTTACGTATCTTAGAGGAGTAATTTATAAATAATGATTTCTAACAGATTAAAAGAAAAGTACTTAGTCAAAGGCAAAGGTCAAGATAGCAAGGAGATAACTCTAGTGTGGATGTGCAGAGTGAGGTTTTGCAGACACTCATCTTAGAAGTTGCCTTTATGTTGGAACCTGAAAAATGAGTGAGTTAGACAAGGAGGGTCAGGACATTCCAGGCAGAGGGAACAGCATATGCAAAGACTCTCATAATCTGTCCCTTCAAGCCCTTAATATCCAAGCTTTTCTTAATTTATTTTTTTATTCATGAGAGACACTGAGAGGGAGGCAGAGACATAGACAGAGGGAGAAGCAGGCTTCTTGTGGGAAGCCCGATGTGGGACTTGATCCTGGGACCCTGGGATCATGACCTGAGCCAAAGGCAGATTCTCAATCACTGAGCCACCAGGTGTCCAAATATCCAAGCTTTTAAATATATCTCTAACATATATATAGTTATAAAACTAGAGCAATAACTAAATGCTCACCAGAATTATGTTTTTAATTATACTGTCGAAACTACTTTGTATGCTAGAACTGAGAATGTCTTAGTTTATTATCATTCTTTCATAAGAGTATTTAGACTTTACAAGTGGGTCTGGACCACGTGGCTTTCCTTTTTCTAGTTTCAGTGTCCAAACATGAATATATGTTTAACTATTTAAGTGGAATTACAAGTTTCAGGAAAGATTCAGTATGTTCCTTGGGAAGATAAACCAGTCTTGCTCAACTGGCATCCCCATCTGAATCACAGCATTTCTCAATTCCCCGAAGAATTGTACATAACTACATGGATGGAAGAAAAGTCAATTTGTTACACACAGTGAATGTCTTAGGGCTTTAGGCCTTAAAGTCTCTTGTGGAATTCCCTGTTGATCACTGTATTTCACAATAAAGATGTACAGAGGACTCAAATTTGTTTCTTAGTATCAGTATTAGTCTAAATACTTTATTCATAGTATTCACCTAAACTGAATGCTCTTGGTGGTTCTGTAGAAAATAAAATTTCCTTACAGTGTTGAATCAGATATACATAGAAATTTAGATGAGACAAATAAATGCTAGATCTCTTTTCATATATATTTATATTTTTTTGTTTTTTTATTCAAAAAAAAGATAAAACTGCTATGACACAAACAGTTCCTGATTTTCCTTTTCTTTTTTTTTTTAATTTTTTTTTTATTTATTTATGATAGTCACACAGGGAGAGAGAGAGAGAGGCAGAGACATAGGCAGAGGGAGAAGCAGGCTCCATGCACCGGGAGCCTGACGTGGGATTCGATCCCGGGTCTCCAGGATCGCGCCCTGAGCCAAAGGCAGGCGTCAAACCGCTGCGCCACCCAGGGATCCCTGATTTTCCTTTTCAATGGAGTTTTTGGTAATTAAATATATCCAGAGTTCAGGCAGGTATACCAACAACAGTAATAACTAGAACATCCATTACTTATATATACAGAGAGAGTGTGTCACCACTTATAATGACATTTAACATGTATTGCCTCGCTGGATTTCCACAACACCACCACTGAACCAACATGGGTATTAAGAGACAATTCATGTCACAGGTGGTAACAATGACATTTATAGAGATCAAATGTCCTTAAGATCGTGTATTTATGTGTTGAAACACAAAGTTATAATATGGAGTCTTATAATACCAAAGGCCATGTTTTAGTTTATTAATCTGCTGTGTTTCAATTATTAAATGTGACAATTAAGAGAGCAGGATAGTACACATAAATTTATTTTCTTAACTCATTTCTTCATTTTTAGTACCATGATTCATATTAAAGATTTATGCTGACTTAACTCAGATTTAAATCATTAATAAACTTCTTGTATTTAAAAAATATAAAATATGTAATATGTATGACTCTCTAAGATGAACAAGAAAAAAAATCTGGTTGACTCTACCAGTTTCCTCTGATCTCCATAAACAGAACTACATATTTATTTCACAGAAACACAAATTTAACTTCTCAGGGAAAAGAGGCCCAATGACATCAGCTACATTAAGTATGCTGATTTCCTCTAGGGGAAGAGAGGGGAAAAGGAAGCAGCAGACATTGAACAATAAAAGAAATCGGAAAAGGAAAGCACTAATCGGAGGAAGGGAGGAGGAGCAGATGGCTTAGGAAGGAGACATGTGGGAATTGGGGGGAAAGGAAGTAATTGGCAAGGAGAGGCTGAATGCCAAATTCGTGAAGGATCTGGAAGACACTGGGGATTTGGATGGGATGTGAGTCAGCTGCTTTTCACAAAATATCACACCAATGAGGGAAATCAAAGAAACCTACAAAGACACACAGGAAGCAGAAAAGGACTAGAAAAAGAACTGATGACATACTGCATTCTAACAACTGTACCTCTCCAGCATGGGAATGGGAATGTATAACTGACTTTGTCTCTTCATTCACTATTTTCAAATCCTTAACTGGTTTATGAAAGAAATGATACAGGAAGACTGATCTATTTAAATTTTAATCATTTTTTACTTACCTTGCATGAATGCAATTTTTCATTCATATATAAATCAATTCCCTACAATCTGACCACCTGTCCTGGTTTTCCCAGGACTAGGGATTTTTAATGCAAATACCAGGATAGTCCCCAGCAAGCCAGTGTGGCTGGTCATCCCATCTAAGTCACCTTAAGAAAAAGTTAATACACTTGCTTATCATGTAAAATGCACTGATGCAATAAATGTTTTTTCTACTTTTTTCAAAGGAGAATGAAAAAAATCTTACTATAGTTATGTGATAAATAAATGAAATTGACAATAAAATGGTTTCTGGTCTGACGGAGGCTTTAATGGAAATAAATAATTTATAATTAAACTATTTCTTCATCATCTAAATTTTTTTCAATTAAGTAAAAAAATTTTAAGATATATAAAATATTTCTAGCATACTACTATAGCATATAAAACAGGAAGAAAAATTAAAAAGTCAAGGTACAGTCTATCTCAAAGAATAACACAAGTGATTAAAAAATGTTTATGTCACAAAGCCACATACAAAGAGAATGGAAAAAGCATGTTTTATTCATTAGTAAAGTTTAGCTCAAAAGCTAAGAATTTCAAACATGAAAAGATGAATGTTTTTTAAGCTTTTCTCTTTAACTAGTAAAATGCAATCATTCAGGATAAATGACAGTCAAAGGTTACTATGAAGAAACTAACTCTGATATTTCAAAATTGAGTCCAGGTAGATCTCACAATTTATACTTTACTGCTGCAGTATTAGTTTTTATTATATTTTATTGTATCTATACAAAATTGCCAACTCACAACATCAGCAATATTTTCTTTAACTACATTTCTTATTCATTATATAATTTATTATAATTGTTTAATTTTTCAGCAATAAGTTTTGAAACTTGTATAGCTAATTATATTTGAACCTGGCTAATCCACAATTTGGATAATTATAAAACACCATTAGGTGAATAATTCAGTGATTTAAAATATCTTTTTTAATATAAATCCTTCTTTCTCTAAATGTCAAATGGTAAAGTTATTTATCGTCCTCTTATCATTTGAGGTAGGGTTTCCAGAGCTAGAAGAGAGAGTACGTGCCAGGAAGGGGGAGGGGCAGAAGGAGAGAGAGAGAGATCTCAAGCTGACTCCACACTGAGTGCTGAGCCCAACACAGTGGTTGATCCCACAACCCTGACATCATGACCTGAGCTGAAATCAAGAGTTGGCTGCTTAATTAACTGAGACACCCAGGTGCACCTAGACCAATTCTTAAATGTTTCAAGGCCACCATAACCTTCACTGTGTGAACTATCTCCCCAGACCATTATAAACATGAAGATAATATTTTATTTCATGTTTACAAAGATTTTATTTTAAGTAACCTCTACTCCCAATGCAGGGCTCGAACTCATAACCTTGAGATCAACAGTTGCATGATCTTCTGACTAGGCCAGCCAGATGTGCCCTAAAGGTAATATTTTACTGCAGAAATTAAAGGTTACTGTCATTTTAGTTGAAATTTACATTGATTGCAAGTGAAAGTCATATATGTAGCAAAACCTATAGGATCCTAATAGAAAATGTTATTAGTGAGCAAAAGACAGACCCTCACATAATTGTCCCCCAGCCAATTCAGAGTTAATTGCTATATTAGTGAAATTTTAGTATTTATCTGACAAGGTTGTTGTCAAGATTAAATGGGTCAACACATATAAAGTGCCTAGAACAGGACCTGGTACATAGCAAGTGCTATAGTAAATGTTTACTATCATTATCATTGTCATCACAATCATCTCTAGGAGACTAATTAGCAAGTATAAGTGTGCCATAAGGGAAAAAAAATGCTTTTCATGGAGTTTTCAAGGGAATTAAATGAGATAATGTGGAGTATCTGGGGCATGCAAAGTGCTCAATACTTTTTTTTTTTACCTAATTTTAGCATTATACATTTTTCACTTTACAAAATCATCTTGAATTTAAGCACAATATTTCTGAAATGTGATGAGATAAAATAAATATATCATTTTTATAAGGCATATCCAAATGTTCTACATTACCAAAAAAAAAGTTTTGGTCCTCTGATTCATCTCTATGAGAAAATTTCACTTATTAATTATAATGATTATGACTAATTCTCAGGCATATGAGGTAAATCTATTTAATCCAGTCTGCCAGTTATACTACTTCCATTTCTAACTCTAAATACCCATGTCTAGAAAAAAAAATAGAAGAAAGGAAGAAAGACTAAACATCATCTAAGTCTTCCTTCAAATTATTCTAAGAAATAAGTGCCAAAAGAGTTCTAAAAGATTCTCCTGTCAGGTAGGAAAATAAGAAAATGCTATTTATATATTGCTGGTTTATAATCATTATAGATCTGAAATTTGGCTCAGAATCCAGGTCAATGTAAAAAAGAAATGACTTAACATCAAAAATACAGGTGCAGCTACAATTCAATTACATATTTGCCCTTTTTTTGAAGGGTGTGTCTTTGTTCTCACAGCTGGGAGAGTCATACTTTACATTTTCAACAAAGAAAGCCACCACATTAAAGAACTCTAGAAATTCCTATAACCAAAACTGTAGCAATAACTGTGCAATCTTTACTTGCCTTTCATAAAGATATTATGTGCTTTAATCTCCTGTTCATCTGTACTCAACACATTTGGCAAAATACATTAACAACAGAAATGAAAACAATTATTTGAAAACAAGCTTAGGAAAGAAGAATCACATAAAATGTCTAATACCCAATATCTCTTAAGAATCTACTTTCAATTTGCGGGGAAAAAAGAGAATTGTTAAAGACAGTAGACATTCTGTTTCTGTTTTAAATTTTTGTTTTCATTACTCAATTTTAGTCTCGCCTAAAGGAAAACAAAAACAATTATGATCTAAACAAGAACAGTAATTCTGAACCCAAACTGCCGATTTTAATCTATTCATCTCCCTGCATGTATAAGTATGTTTTTTACCTCTAAGTGTTTTATCAGTTTAACAGTCATAATTTATCCAAAACACACAGATGGTCTTAGAAATAGTAAGTTTCAGATGTTACCATTTTCTAGCATATGGAACACTATCGTGGATCATCATTTTGGCGGCCTTTAACTGATTTTTTTTCCTTTAACTGATTTTAAGATTATTTATACATTAACATCTTGGCATTTTTTCATAGTCATAGGTTATTGCAACTTTAAATTGTTTGATTCCTGATCAGAGGTTGTTCTTATATTGATTTGAAAGTACTAATATTTAGGGGAACCGGTGCCCTGTATTGACAAGACAGCATCCCCTGCACAGCAAAGGATAAATGCAGACCCAATAATAAATTAAACATTTTGGCATAAACCATGACATCTCTTCAAATTCAATATGTGATATAATAGGAAGTTCTGAGGATTTATAAAAAATCCAATTTGCCATAGCAGTTCTAAACCGTTAATATCATGGAAAAAGCATAGATACACATGTATTAAGAGTTAAGTCTGAACTGAGGCTACAATCACCTTTATTATCTTCTACATTAGATATACTATAAAAAGAATTATTGATGCTCTGTGTCTGATTTCTATCTTTCCAATCTCTCCTGAGCCAGTTCAGTGAGGTTTCAACCCCTCTTTTCCACTGACACTGCTTTATGAAGGTCATCAATGAGTGACCACCAGGTTGTTCAATCCAATGGTCAATTCTCAGTCCTTCTATTATGTGATGAACCAGCTGCAACCGACTCAGTCTTTGCCACCTCCTTATCTTTGCTCGGCTGCTCTCTGCTCTCCTTCCTTTTCCACGGCTCATTCTCAGTCTCCACTGCACTTTCTGCCTCTTCTGCCTGAGGGCTAAAAGATGGACCTCTTTTCCTTTCTGCATATAATCACTCCCTTGGTGACTTCAGTCTTCTGTTTTTAGAATATATGTGCATGATGATGATTCCCATACTCATCAGGATAAGATACATTAGTCTGTGGTAAGAAATGATCCATGACGTAATACAACAAAGATTTCTCACTCATTTGATGTCCATCATGGAAAGACAGAGGTGTGGGGTGGAAAGTTTTGGTACCCATAACTCAGGGACCCAGGCTCTTTGAGTGTCTGTGTTGTAGCTGCACTACTTGGAACATGTGTCCTCTTTTGGTTGCCACATGGCAAAGAAAGAAAGTGCTGGAGGCTCACTCACTAGTATTCAATTTATTTAATTTCCACTCACAGACCATGAAGCTGAACCAGTCAGATTGGCCCTCCCAACTGCAAGAAAATTGGGAAGCAGTCTTTTCATCTGCCCAGAAGGAGGGGAGGCTTGCATAGTAATGAGTACTTGCTATGTCTACCACGACTCAATTTTTTCTCCAGCCTCAACCTCAACTCTGAATTTCTGACTCATATTTCAAACTGCCTATTTAACATTTATACTTGGATATCTAATAAGAATTTCAAAATTACAATGTCCAGGGATCCCTGGGTGGCGCAGCGGTTTGGCGCCTGCCTTTGGCCCAGGGCGCGATCCTGGAGACCCGGGATCGAATCCCACATCGGGCTTCCGGTGCATGGAGCCTGCTTCTCCCTCTGCCTGTGTCTCTGCCTCTCTCTTTCTCTGTGACTATCATAAATAAATAAAAATTTAAAAAAAAAATTACAATGTCCAAAACTGAGCTGATACTTTCAACCCCAAATCTTCTCTTTCTAAAATCAGTGGTATCTCAATATTTTCAACTACTCAGACCAATCAATTAAGGTAGGCTTTGACTCTTCTCTCCTTCTCTCTCTCTCTCTCTCTCTCTCTCTCTCTCTCTCTCTCTCTCTCCAAGCGACATCGTCTGTTAGCAAATTCTGTTGGCTATTGCTTCACAGTGGATCCAGAATTTAACCACTCCTCACTACTTCCCCTCCTAGCAGACTGATCCAAACCACCATTTCCATCTTGCCTAGATTATTGCAAAAGCTCCCAACTAGTGTCTTAGCTTAATCATTATAATCCTTCAGTGTGTTCTCAAGACAGCAGAGGATTCTGCTGAGAAAACTCTGATGCTTTCCACTTCACTCAAGGGGAAAAGCCAAACTATTTAAAAGATCTATAAGGTCCTACAGTCTGGCTACTTGTTCCTCCAATATTATCTCCTACCAATCTCCCCTCTGCTCAACCCACACTGACCACTTTGCTCTTTAAAAAAAAATGTGTTTGGTAGGCCCCATGTTTAGGGTCTTTAAACTTATTGTTTTTGTCTGCCTACTTTTCTAGATACTTGTGTATTCTTCTCCTTTAATGTTTTCAGGTCTTTATGAGAAGCATTCTCTGGTCTTCCTGTTTAAAACTGAAACCCTACCCCCACCTTAATTAATCTGTCTACCTCTTTAGTATTTTCTATAGGACTGATTATAGTTCAGCATACTACCTATTTTGGTTTTATCTGTATACTCACTCACAGAGTATAAACTTCAGAAGGGCACTCACGGATTTCTGCTTAACGCTACATCTCCAATGCTGAGAAGCTTAGCATTAATTTGTATTAAACATACATAGGTAATTAATCAGGAAAGATCTGAAGGAGAAAATGTGTAATAATGGTTTCAATGTGTTTGAGTCATTCAGGCATGGAAATGGAAATTACAGATAGTGGTCATTAGGTGACTTAAAATGTTTTTAAGGCAAAGATATTATCTTAATTGTACATAAATCTAGAAGGAATCTGTCATCACCAATAAAAGAAGCATTTGTTCCCATAGTCTCTGTGCCCCTGTGCTCTTGACTTCACCTCCCCAAACCAGTGTTTCCCACATAGTTCACTTTGCCATGTGACTTTCCCGCACCTCCTAAAAATATAAGCTGGGTTATTCTTATCTCAACTGCTAGGATTCTAAAAATCCTTTGAAAGACTCCTTGTAATTCAGATCACTGCAGGGAAAATGCTTGGTATTTTTCTTCAAGGTACCTAAAATCTGTCTACCATAACCTTCTCAATTTTCTTTTTCACTATTTAATCCTGATGCTAATTTGCTAACAGGTTGTTCAGAAACAGAGCAAACATTTATTAAAGTTAAATAGTCTGGTTATAACTTTGTTCTTCTACATGTTTAGCTGTGACTCTTCCTTAAACACATTCTCCTGAGTATCTCTAAATCTTGGCCAATGAATTTGTAAAGGACAGAGTGTACGTGCAAAACAAAGAAGCTCGTAAAGGGCAGTCCTGTACAACCACAGAATCAATGAGAGTTCAGTTATTTTGCTACTTTAGTAAATACCTTGCAAGATAGAAGAAAGCCAAGAAAAAGCAAAGAAGTCATATAGACTCACTGATGTCAAGAAGAAAATGCATTGTTAGTCCAGAGAGTGGACTTCTCTACTTGTATCATAGCAGGAATTTGAAATCTAATAATCTAGTCACAGGGTTTTATTTTGGAATGAGATAAATTCATTATTACCCATCACTCAGAATGAGATTTTAGTTTTCAGAAAAAATAATAAATTCTACAGAATACACAAGCTATTTGAAAAGGAGAAAGAGATTAAAAAAAAAAAAAAAACAACAAACCTGAAGTGACTTAGGAGGCCTTCTGAAACATACTATATTACCAAATTTTTAACAATTTTTACTGTAGCATATGGAGATGTGATATGCCTTGAATTATAACAACAACTAAATCATACGTAAAAGTGTTAAGTCTAAGACATTAAAGTAGAAGTTATAGTTTTCTCTTACTAATATCCAAACTAAGTAACATACATTTTCCACACTCATTTTCATGTCAACACAGGGAAAATGGAAATATGTTTATTCTAAAAGAAGTGAAAATGGGAGATAATTGCAACCCTTTATAAAAAAAAAAAAAACACACAACTTCACACCTTTCTCTCTTTTCTTTGGTGAAGATAGTTAGATCTATACTCCCCACTACTGAATTGAATACTCACAGTTATTCTTTCATCTTTATCATCCAGTGGAGAGCCATCTTTCTTCCACGAAATGGTGGGTTCAGGATGGCCTCGTGGGGGTTGGCATTCCATCACAGCAGGTTCCCCCACTGCCACCATGACATCAGAAGGATTTTGTCTGAAGTCATCCCGTAGTACTGCAGGAACAAGATTAAATCATTATACTCAATTGTTAAATATATAGCCCTTATCTCTGAACTCCAGCAAAAAAGACATTTATTATAATAAACTATTAGTAATACCCATCTCAGTATATCTTGGAGCATCTACATCTACTTAGAGACATATGCAACTTAATAAAGATGTCTGGCCTTAAGCATACACAACAGGGATAATTTGATATTCTCGATGGGTCAGTGGACAAGTGTATTTTGCTATTTCATGCTCTCACGGTTAGTGTTTGGTATTTCTTCTCTGCCTCCTGCCCACAGTTTGCCATCCATGTGCTAAAGAATAAAACTGAAACCTCCTTTTACTTATATGACACATTGGGATGAGGCTTTCTATTAGTAAGTTAATTACATACACATACAAACCAAAAAAGACTTCCACATGTGCATTCATTTGAGAGTTATTTTAAAGATATTTAATATTAGTGTATAAAAGAATATAATCATTACAATTTAAAAATGCTTATTATAGAAACATTAGACATATTTGCAAAATGACTACGTTCAAAATACTGTCTTTTTCCCTTATCACTGAGTGAAGCAAATGTGAGAAGGAGCCAAGGATAAAAAGAGCACTGCTACCGACCATGTCACTTTGCATCTTCTATATTCCGTGTTTTTAGTTATTGTATGATAAATATTATTTGAATCCTCAAACCTCATCAGGGTGAGAGATATTATCAATAGTATTTATGTTATTAACTTTGATAATACTATATTATCAATAATATTTATGTTATTAACTTTGTATTTTAGAGGAGGAAAAGTTTATTACAGTGATCTCAACTGGATATTAACATACTATAAAACAAGTAGTATCATTCACTTTGTAACTATTGGAATAAAATGTGGAAAATTAGCCAGATTTGTATTTCAAAAATGGCTCATACAGAAAAATTGCCCTCTGTTTCTTGTAAACATCAAGAAATCAAGAATTCTTTGGCATCAGTCTTAAATCACAGCTACATTGTTTACTGGAACATAGTCTCCCTTTCCACATTTACAAAGCAGACATGGAGATACATACTTCAACACAAAACCTAAAAACATTATCTTCCTCCCACTCCATTTTCTCCCAGTGCATAATTAATGCAAACAATTTCCATAATCTTATTTTAGATGGTACTTAGAATGTTCATTGATATGTTAAGTGCATAGATTTGAAGTGATAAATGTTACTTATCATTTGAAATCCATTGAACTCAGAGTTTGGTACAATTTTGTACCGGATGGTGTCCTTCTATTCCAATGACATTTAGAAATATTTCCATGGATGAAGTACTACACTGTAAAAAACTTATCCTCAAACTATTATTTCAAAAGCCACGCTTATATTTTGGTTTCAAAACCTCAAACAAATGTACAGGCTTACAAAATTCTGTATTTTTCTCTTTTAATTGTCTACTTTTCTTTCTTCTACTCCAGCTAAGTATGTGTACACATCTGGGTAAGTTTTAACAACCACTCAAATAAAACTGTTTTTTTATCTGCATATTGAGACAATTTGGGCACAACATGACTATGTTAACACTTGGAAAATAAGACTTCAAAGGGAAGATGTAGTCCTCTTAAGGCAAGAATGGTAAAAGGAAAAAGAAAAATCAATTACATCACACTGTTATAATTCTAACTTTGATACTGTACAATATTTATTAATAAAATGCACGCACACAAAAGTAAACCTTGTTGAACTGAAAACCCCACCTACTGTTACCACAACGCAAAACAACAGGGTTTGAAGACTTGTTTTTATAAACTTACGTTATGATTAGGTATTAAGAATGTACTACAGATAAAACATAAGGTTTATAGAAAAAGCAAATGAATGGACCTTAACGAAGGTAAGGTAGTATGAACCTTTACTGGATTACATTATTAATCTAAAATAACACCTCTGAAGTTTTAACACCCTTGAAACACGCAAAAGGACAATACTTTTCAAGTAAAATAAACCATTTGTACAATTTTTTCTACTTGTGAGCTTAAAACAAACTTAGTAACATTATATCTTATTTACAAATTGAGATCATATCTCAAATAAACCAATGAATAAATAAAATGTCTTTCAGAAATATCAAAGGTCTAAGTCAGATAAATCAAGATTGGTTTTTTTTTTCATTTTCTATGTTTTTTGGGTTTTTATAGTATAGAATGAAAAGCTAACTAAATGTAATCCACTAAAGATTGTTGCTTAGATAATGCTCATGCAAATACTTTTGCAGCTGTAAAGAATAAAACCCTAGTATTGCCTATGGCTACAGGCAGCCCTGCAGAGTTATGAATTGAAGACTTTTTCCTCTCTTCTATAAAAGCAACTTTCTTCCTTGTACTCGTCTTGAACACTTCCTTTGGGGGGAAATTACATGTCATATTATAAAATGGTATGAACTTTTAGTTAAAATCCAATTTGCTTAATTTATGTCCATATTTAAGTAATTAAAAATTGAGTTCAAATGATTGGCAGCATTTTGGCAGATTTTTCTGCCAATGGTATCCATAAGTATTCTCAAACACAGTTCATTTTTCTTAAAAAAAATCTTTCCTTCTCTAACATTGTTATTAATCAAAATGCATACTTTTGATAGTATGAATAGTATGAAATTCTAAAGTCTGGAACTAATTTTTGAAAAGAAGATTATATATGGATTTGAAAAAGAATGAATTACATATATATTACATATATATGTTATATAGAGAGATA
The DNA here is from genome assembly GCF_905146905.1 of Nyctereutes procyonoides. NCBI lineage: Eukaryota > Metazoa > Chordata > Mammalia > Carnivora > Canidae > Nyctereutes > Nyctereutes procyonoides. The sequence continues at coordinate 1,285,565 of NW_026575158.1, read as the reverse complement.
ATGTATCCAAGTAGATATCACCTAAAAGTTATTATTTGTTTAATAACCACTGTTTATCCTAATATTACATTTCTTCCACATGTATATAATGTTTTATGTTCACAGGTTGGGACACAGAATTTGGCTCAACTGCTTTTCACTCTTTTTCATTCTGTTAAATTAGGGGGAAAAAAAAAACCACCAAAAACTTATAAGCTTCATTGAATCATTGAATCTTGAATCTCCTTTGAACCATTTTTTTTTGTCTAAAAATATAGTTGACTAAGAGATATCTTTTAAATCAAAACAAAACTATACAATCATTGGTCTTTCTGAAAAGTATACAATTTCAATATGATTCTCAAAATAGATAAATATGTTTTCAGAAAAAGATTCTAAAATTTAGCATTGACTTTGCAATCTATTTGAGTAATGTTGAGGAAACAGGGCAACAGAAAAAAAATGTTAAGTAGAAACTGTTTCAAGTATTATGGACAGTTTAATATTTATAATACTCATCTAAGACCCCAGGGGAAATTTTAGAACTGAGTAAGACATAAAATTATAGAATAGGCACTGGTCTTTGACAATATTTAATCCATCCCCTAAAGAGAGGCAACTGAGTCCCAGGAAACTTAGTCACTAGCTTGTGTTATTTGTTAGGAAGAGACGAGAAGGAAACAAAGATACCCCATTTTCAAGGCAGTGCTTTTTTCTTTTTTTTTTTTTTTTTTGAACATGCCAACATTTTACTATAAAATGTCATTTACCTATCTCATCAATTATATTTCCAACAAATCCACCCCGTTATTGCAGAAGGCCTGACAGTGATTGTTCATTGTGTACTGCAGTGTCATGACTAACCAATTTTGGTAAGGCTCAAGTGCTCCTCAAATTAATTTGGTTCCCTAATCATGTGGTAAACATCTGTGAACTCCAATGCCTTCTGCTTCATGAATCACAGAATCCTGGTGCAGTTAGGAGTCTGAGAGATGGGTGATCCAAACTCTTTCTTTTAGAAATTAAATAATCTAAGGCTCATCAGAGAGGAGAGAAGCATGTCACATAAATAATAACAATGATAATGTGAGCAATGAAACAATGCTAGCAATAGCCAGCATTTATTGAACATTTGCTATGTAAGAAGCCACTTACTTAGTGCCTATAATAAGGCTAGGACAATGTGAATTTTTTGTTTCCTTTTAAGAATAAGTAATCTATAAAGATTTAGCAGCAGTGCTAGAACACAGATCTCTTCATCCACCAAGACCTTTTCTGTATCAATTTGCCCACCTATCTGGTCATATCTGAACACAATGTTCCCAATTCTAACTACATAAATATTATGATACAATTACTATTTCAGCCTCTTTCTATTGGGACAGAAGTTGAATGAGAAATTTCTCTTCTGACAGTCAACTGACTCTGAATATTTCCTGCATTTTTGTGTTTTCTCAGATTTTTCCATGTTTGGAAGACGCCACTTCAAAATTTCAGTGGTTGAGAATTAGAACTCATCATTCAGATTAGTATGTTGTGCTAACTTTTCTCAGTAGTTTGCTTTTATTTCAACAACAAAATGACTAAAAGAGCTGTACAATAAGTGTTTTAATTAAATATAAGCATGTTAATTAGAAGTAGATATCTTGGTAAAAAAGAGAAGACAATAATATGCGGTTCTAGGATTTTCTTTTCTACTTAAAATACTACTCTGTCAAGTAAACCCTGCAGCAAATAGTAGTAAACTGTCAACTGGGAAAATAAATTAATATATCAATAAAGTCCTTTAAAATTAGGGTATATCAGAGGAAAATAAAAAAGGAAGGGTATTATCAAAGACAAGAACTATATAGATGTTTAGTCACAGCATGTTTGTTATATTTAACCACCTTAATTGCTTTAAAAATTACCTATTGCCTACCTAATCTTTAATTTTGAGCAGAGAACAAATTACTCCCTTTTATGATACTTCTAGTTCTCTATCTAAATGCCCACCTACATGCTGAAATAAGTAAGTGTTATCTAATGTCATTAGATATCATTAGGTATCATTCTTCCATTTAACATATATATACTGAACACATACTCGGTGTCTGGCACTTATACTACAACTTTGGTATTTTTCTTACAGTGAAGTTTACATAAATGCTGATGTCTGTCAAGAGACAACATTAATCTTCACCTTGTCAGAAAATGGCAACAAAATAGTTTCACTGCAAGTTATTTTATATTAAGATCTATGTTTTAGGAGCTAGATAACAAAGTACATCATGAAGGCTTTTGTAACTACTTGCATTCCTCCTTAGTAAGCTCATAGCATCAACCAGAAGAACAAAAGGTTATCTGAGGTTCAAATGTGTTCAAGACTCTTTAACATTTCTTATTATTTAAAAAAATTTTTAAGTAAGTTCTACATCCAACGTGGAACTTGGACTCACAACCCTGGGATCAAGAGTTGTGTGCTCCTGCAACTGGGCCAGCCAGGTGCCCCAAAACACTTTAACATTTCTTAAAAGAATAATTCCAAACTTTAAAAAAAATTCCAATAAGAAGGACAAATTTATAGAAAAATATCTTAACCCATCGAAGAGGAAAACTAAAATGATAACCTGTAAAATAATATCCTGTGAGGTATTATCCACCTTATCCCATCATCTTCTAAAGCTAAGGAGTTTGATTTTTTAAATGATGCAAGCCCCCAACATATATTCTGTACAAAGTCAGGATTTAGCCATAATTGTTTCCTAAAGGATACATATTCACTCTAAAATTTGGCACTGAATATATCTATGACTGTTCTTCAATAATTATGTCATCTTCCAGTTGTGTTTTTTTTATAGCACACAGCTTTATTTTTAAAACTTAAATTATGCTTTGGTTAAGATCCTGGAAGAAAATATGCTGGTAAAAGCACTTATTTTCTTAACTACTGGAGCTTTTGAAGATTTCACAAACCTCTTATGCTGTATCCTAAGAAATAGTACATTTTTTTAAAACAAATTATATGTTCTGAAGAAGTTATATAGTATGGATGGATTTCAAACACCATGCAACTTTAACTAACAATGAATACAGAACACAGTGAACAGAAGAAGCTATTACTGGAATAAAAAAGTTAAGTACTTTATCTGTTTATATAACATGGAAGAACAAGCTTATGTAAAGACAGTTACATTCCTCTGTGTTCTGCTGGGCTGCAACAATGAAGGCACCCCATTCCTGGTCGCTTAACAGAATAACTTTCAGGTTGAGTCCAAGCTTAAGCCACAATCCTATTTTGCAGAAATATGCACACCATAATGACTCTCTCTATGAAAAGCCCTCATGGCTATCTGCAGTCCATGCCTCATGGTTTAATCATTTCACTTCAGGAATGAGCAACAGTACAAGATATTCCCTAACATTTATTACTATGGTATTAAGTCATCAAGACAAAGGGAAGGCAAGCTTAGCACACCAGACTGAAGTTAAAATCAGTAATGTGTTCTAGAGAAAGGTATACATCAGTACAGATGAACATTTAAATACCTAATATTCAGGAGACTTGAATCGGGGGTATCATAAAAAATGTACTGCCAAAATAAGTCACGTTGCTAAAATCATAGGTTCTAGCTTACTAGATGTTTGCATTTTACATACTTTATACTCAACTATAAATTAAATTATGAATGAAGAAAATAATGGCATTTGTAAAACAGCACTTACATGGTATCATTTATAGATGTGTTTATTTTAGCAGTTGAAAAAAACCTAGAAGTCAAGAATCTCAGAATCACAACACACATCGCATCCTTCCACTGTGCTGTGATTTTGATAGGTATATTCACAATGACTCAGTTATTTCCATACAAAACAGAGAGTTTTACACTCTGTCTTGTTAGAGTTATTATGAAGACTAATTATTTAGTGTTTGTACAGGATTTGCCATTTATATGCTGCATTACATCTGCAAAGAGGTATTACTGTTAGTCACTACACAAGGAATTGCCAAATTTCTCAGCTGCCAGTACAAATGCAAAGGAGGACAAAGGATGCCATTGATGAAGGCCTCTAAGTGCCAGAGCGAAGTCACACTCAGGAATAGCTTGGCAGGGTTAAAAAAACACAGACAGAATGAGGCTATCTGAACCATGGGACCCTGATTGGGGCAAGACAGGCATGTGTTCTTTCTTTGATAAACTCCAACTTTGTATTTAGTGTCCAGCACTGAGAGAGTCCTTGATCAAAGGAATATGCTCATATATTCATTGTCTGGCTCTTTGTATTTAAATGTCAGCTCCAAGAGAACAGGGAATAGTCTTTATCACTCTATATACCTAGTGCCCAGAACAATGCCCAAGACATAGCAGGCATTCTGTAAATGTTTACAATAGGTATTATATACGAAATGCTAGGCATTATATGAAACAGTACAAAAATTGGCAGGAGTCCTCTACTCATGGTGCTCAAGATATTAGAGAATAAACAGATAATATTCAAATAAACACCAACACAAATATGCAACTGTAATTGCAATTCATGCCTTGAAGGAACAGGATAGGATGGCATGTGAGAAACTAATGAGGAATACCGTTTAGATTGGAGGTAAGAGAACAGTGAGTAAATAACAGTTAAGGTGAAGCCTAAAAAATGAGTAAAACTCAGGCTGGGGAAGTACAATGAAGGCAGAAATAACACAGGTTGAAGAAAAATCTTGGTACAGTAAATGAACTTTAAAAGACTGAGACCTGGGGTAGTAGGGCAGTTTGGCAGCGAGCAATACGAGGTTGGCACGGTACATGGGGGTCAGGTTTGCTGTACACAGCAGCCACGATAAAGCATCAGCTTTTATTTCAATTCCCATGGGAAGCACTTCAATGGCTTTTAAGCAGAGCTGTCTCATGATGGAATTATCATATTTAAATATTCATTATAGCCACTCTGTGAATGAAATGGAGAGGAAAATAAGAATGGAAGTGGAGAGACCAATTAGCAGACTATTGCAGTGATTAAGGGAAAAATGATGGTTTTATACTATTATGGTAACTCTGGATTTGGTGCAAAGGGGAGCACAGAAGTATATACTGGAGGTAAAAGTCAAAATGACCTCTTGAGTGGTTGAAGTTGACAGAAATAAAGATGTCAACAATGATATCCTGGTTTCTGATTTGAGTAACCGGACATGCCATTTGTATTTATTACTGTTTTATTTTTTAAGATTTTATTTTTTTGAAGTAATCTCTAATGTGAGACCTGAACCCACAACCCTGGGATCAAAGTCATAGGCTCCACTGACTGAGCCAAAAAGATACCCCTGAAAACACCATTTTTAAGGTATGAGGACAGACAATATACATATACATCTTTCCCTGAGGAGAAATAGGATAACTTTGTGTGTGTTTGTGTGTGTGTGTGTGTGAGAGTGACATAATTCGAGAGTAGAGGGATAACACAAAAATGGTTTTATTGATTAAAAAAATACCACGGCTTCAAATTCTTCCCCTTAGTATTCAACACAGGATTGATTTTTACCTGTTCACACCTTTATACTACTATGTTCCAAATTCGAACCGCTAACTGGTAATATCCCTGGATCAATTAATCTATAATTTTTATGATGACAAATTTTAAGTTATCTTGATGGATATTATATCATTTTAACCCATTAAAATCAGAAACAAAACTAATATATTTTGATTATATAGACAAATATAAACAAATTTATATATGCCTGGACATGTGTGATATATATGACCATTAATAACTGGTATATTGTGATGCTATCCACAGTAGCAAATGATAGTAAAAACTCATACGGTTATTTTGTTCACAGAATAAAATAACTCAAAATATAATAGGGTACTTCTCAGGACTGCCATAAATTAAGCTCAATTTACTATTTAAGTGTAAGATAATCAATAGCATATTAAATGTTAATTACATGATTAGAATAATAAGTGAGTTCACATTTGTCAGAAGTTTACAAAATCGCTAAAGCATAATCAAGTTCCCTGGGAAAATGCTGAGTCATCAAATTCTTAAGGATTTGTGATTCACTTATTAATTCATTCAATAAAAGTACTAGGTATTGTGTTTAGAGGTGGTGACTAACAGGATAAACAACACATAATTGATCGCTGCTTTCAAAGCACTTCAGGATTTTTCTCTTGCTCTTTTTGTTTCATCACAGGATGCTTTGTTCCATTGAAATATTAGACAAAAGTTTAATATGCAAAGCAGATCAAGGGGATATGATTTCACTTCCGCATCTGGGACTGTCCTGCAGAATTCAGGTCTAGTGTTAAACTGACATATGAGTGAATAAATACATTTCCCTAGCTCCTGCACTGATATTGTATGCAAGCTAAGAAGTGATAAATATAGGATTTGGACCTGGATTCGGTTGGATACCAAAGCTTGCATTTTTAGCACTAAACCTGACTGGCTTTCTAGGAGAGGGATACTCAGACCTGACTTTGTCTCCTTGGTGGTTGATAAGAGGACTCCACTTTGGTGCCATTTCAAAATATATCCAGTCTTTCCCATCACACTGAAGTGAAATGTGGAGGAGTTTTTCATCCCTTGTTTAAAATAATGCCTTAACATTGGCCTATATTACTATAGCTTATAATATTAGAACTTCATATAATCTAAGTACAAACTCCTCCACTTCCATCCTCACCCCCAATTACAACTGAGGACCCAAAGTCCAGAAATTAAAAGGACTCAGGTTATACAGTGAGTTAGTGGACATGGCCAGGCTAGATCTTGAAGCAACTATTTTCATAAAGACACATTTTTTTTAAGTGCCTGAGACTGGAATGTATTCTAATTAAAGTATTTGCAAGGAAACAAAGGTGATTGTAAAAAAACAAATAAACAAAAAACCAGGTGTTTCTTTACCCTCTCAAGCCCAAGATTCCAGCAGCTACACAGGAGAACAGCTAAAAGGGAGTTTTCACATTTTATGGAAAGTCTAATGGTTAACAGTCTCAAGGGAGAAAAATCCTCACAGTTTAAAATGATCTCGTTAAAACCTCCCTGGTAATTGGGAAGAGCTGGAGAAAATAGCTATTGGATTAAAAAACATACCACAAAAAAACTATTCTCACTAATGTATCTTTGTGCAGCATAATTAAGATTGCCAATTATAACATCACCCCCTCCCTCAACTGAAAGGAATAGTGATAGGAAAAAAATGAAGTCTAAATAGCACACCCAGAGACACATCAACTAAACAAAAAGGGTCTTTAATTGGTGACAATCTACCCTAAATCACTGTGACTACTTCCCAACATAATAACTTTCAGATCTGTTAATTCCTTATATCTTCCCTATCACAGGCTGTCTGGGGGCTTCAGAATATAATACCAAGTATCTAACAGAGCTTTCAATCTCCAAGGAACATAACAAATATGCAACTATGTAGCTGTGTGAGCTGCCTTCCCTAACAAACTAGGGAGCCCTTGGGAGAGTTCAATCAACCTTCAGCTCCTTGGCAAAGTTTAAGACCTCATTTTGCTGATAACTAGGAGTCATGCTAACAAACCTGACTAAAGGTTACTAGACATTAAATTAGTAGAAAAGCAAATCATTTTATAACTTCTATTAAGGATGCTATCTTAACCAGTTATACTCAGTGTTTTATGAAATATAAAATTTAAGTTTATAGAACTTTGAGAGGAAAAAATATTGAACATGATAAAAATAATGCTCTATCAAAATAAAAATCTCAAATTATGAATCATTGCTAAATGTTACTTGAGTATGTGATCCTAACTTTTAAAAAACTTTATGGGGGGGCGGGGAGAGGGAGCTCCATGCAGGGACTCAATCCCAGGAATCCAGGATCATGACCTGAGCCAAAGGCAAACAAACGCTTAACCAACTGAGGCACCTGGGTACCCCGACTCTATTTTTGTATCAGGTAATGGAAATGGAAACTTTTTTAAAAGATCTTATCTATTTATTCATGAGAGACACAGAGGGAGAGAGGCAGAGACACAGGCAAAGGGAGAAGCAGGCTCCATGCAGGGAGCCTGTTATGGGACTCAGTCCTGGGACCCCAGGATCACACCCCGGGCCAATGCAGGCACTTAACCGCTGAGCCACCCAGACATCCCTGGAAACTGTAATGGAAGTTGATTCGGTGCTACCAACGGTACCTACGGTACCTACGTGTTCCACCACTCTTCACCTGAACCCAGTCTAAGTTTCAGGTGCATTTACTGTATGCAAAACACCTGCAATCAACAATCCAGAAGACTAATCCAAATCCTAGAGAGCTACTATGGCAATGAGCCAGTGAAGCAATTAGAAACCGGCCAAAGATGCCTCCCAAAGGTCCTAGTTCAGAACAGCTAAAGATTGCCTTGTAATTCCTTTTATAAGATCATAACTCTTTTCAATATTAAGAAACGTCTGACATGCTGTCAGCTTACTATACCTGAGAAGGCCTAATTCATTGATTCTCACAAACCATTTTACTGGTGTCCCTTCCAATAATTTAAAAGGCCATGTACTCTTCTCATACTTCAAAACTGGTCTTTGAAAGTTTAAGTGGCTACGGTATTTAAAATTGCTGGCCTATCATAAACATTAAATTCAAAAGAAAACTGCTCTTGCCTCTTCAGAACATCTGATGAACCATAAAGACCACCATGATTAGATGCCCACCATGGTCCATGGAAATGCACATAAATACATAGGTACACTTTTTAAGTTGTAAACTTTACATTATTCATTTTTCAATCTCCTTGATTTTGCAACTTCATTCCAACTCCTACCCAATTTTATCCTCATGCAATTCGCTTTTATGCTTGAGACTTATTGTTGCTGCTTACTGATAAGCCTTGAGGTCCCCTCAGCTTTGAAATAAGGCAGGTAGAACTAGTCCTGTGTTTGCTGCCAAGGAGCTTTCCACACCTCTTCAGGTTCACCACAGTCATCACAGAAAGATTCTGGAAGTCTAAACAGCATGTTTTTTGTTTATAAAGTGCAAGAAGGGCTAATAAAGGGGAATTCCACAGAAGGACATTTTTCTGGCATACCAGTTTTAGGAATGCTAGAGAGAGAAAGTGAGAATCTAGAAATCTCTAGAATCTAGAAAATGCAAAACCAGCACGCCCCATGCACTTTTACAATGTACAGTTATTCTGGTGTGATCAGTGCCCTAAATAAAGCCCCTACTCCTACTTAACCTAGTCATCAGCTTTGAAGGCGTTAGCAAATCATGTCTATTTCCAAATGGAGTCATGACCTAAAGGCCCAGCAGGTACAGGTCCTCACCTTAGAAATGAACATGAATTAACTTCTCTGAGGAAAACTTTGGAAGTTTATAAAATTTATCATGAATTTGAACTGATGCTTCCATGTTTCATGTTTATGACTTAAAGAAAAACAAGCTAAATGTAATCACTAATTTTACTAATTGAGTTTAGTAAATTATCTAAGATTGAACAGAAGAAAATACAACTTAAATGATCAATAGTCAAAATGGAATCAAACACACTCCGTCTTATGGGGAAAGAGGGCCAAATGCTTTCTCTGGAGGTTTTAAGAAAGACCCCTGCTTATAATGAGGAACAAATGGTTCTCAGGACAAGGTTAGCTGCCTGGTCTTTGAAAATATCCTAAACCAACTTAAAGAACCATAAAGTCATTAGTAACTTTAAGGAACTCAAATAAAAACAAAGAATCCTCTGGATTTGGATTATTATCCTTTAACATATCCCAGTTGGAACAGCAACATTTCTTATAAATTAAACAAATGTACGAGGTTTTGTTTTTCCACAGAGAGCAGCTGTAACATCTGCTTTTTTGACTATTTTTAAATTTATTATTATAGTTTTGAACCAAGGAGTTTATAACTAGCCAATAAAAATCCCTGATTATCATAAAACTTTTGTCTGTATTTTAAATATGTTGATACACCTGTTTTCTAAATATTTGCTAGGCTCCTTGACATATGCAAGTTCCCTATCAACATCAACATTTCTTTATAAGTTGCAATACAAACTAAAAAATGACAACTTCAGCTATCAATTTTTAAGTTTCTATACTTTCTCATCTATTTGGAGGACATACAAAAAGTGGTGTATAACCCTCTGACCTGCAATTAATGATAATGCATTTTGACAAAAGGAGGCAGATTCAGTGACATTATAATTTAAAATACTCATTAAAGTTTGGTTTCTAAAATCAATAGAACTTCCTATGGACAAAAATATGTATTTTTTCATATTGTAAAATTCAGGATTTTTAGAGTAAGCTTGATGCTAAGTTAATTCAATGTTTCTATCCTTAATCATGTGTATTTAATCTCAAAGAACTGAAATTCATAAATTCTCATAAATGAAATTTTGAGATAATGAAAGTTATCATTAACTTTTATAATTAATAAATGATATTATTTATTATCAAAATGGGAATATTTACTTTACAAACAATAATTCAAGAATACATTTTCCTGCTAAAGAAATTATAGAACATTTTTTCCCTAGGTCTAACTCTGCATTCCCCTAGATCTAACTCTGCATTCTTGGCTCTTTTCACAGATATCTCTAGGAAAGTAAATAACAGGCCCACTTCAAGTTCACGATTATTTTTAATTGACAGTGACCTATGATTTAGTAGAGATGAAGTCCTGAACTTACAGGCATCATGGAGCAATCCCATGGTCTTAATGAGCAACAAAATTAATGAGTCATATGACAAATTATTTATTAGTTTTTTTAAAAAAAGGCATGACGAAACATCAAATGCCCCTTTGGCCTAAATACTAAAAGGCAAGAAATAATGAAATTAAAAACACATTGTTGCTCTTACTCTGGATCATAGTTCTACTTGCTATTTTATTTTGTTTCATCATTTTAAGTTCAGGGTTCCAAAAGAGAAGTTTATGTGAACATATAATAATCTGAGATACATATCACTTAATGTAATGATGTCACTAAATAAATGATATAGCAGCATTTCTTAATCACACATTTCTCAAATTAAGTTTTTCTTTGGTCTCCTCAAGGTCAGAACTAGAGAAAAATTTTTGCTTGTGTTAGGCATAGAATTTCCTCTTTAATTTTCAAAAAATGAAAGGTTTTCATATGAGGAAAAATTAACCACGTTTAATTTTTCTGATTGAAAATACAACATTTTAAGGTTACTAACTTTACTGTCTTTATTAATCAAACTATTTATGCTGTTGAAACATTTAAGTAACAAAAATAATGTTATTTCTCTTTGCTTAGAATCAAAAAAAATCAAAGGAAAGGCGTTTACAGCTTCATGACCAGTAAAGGAAAAACCACAACCAGTAATTATGCAATACTCTAGGATTTGAGGGGATCATAGACATGTTGAAAAAGCAAGGAAATATGGAAGAGAGTATGAAATAAGAACCATACTACATGATAAGTGACACAAGAGACATATATTTTACTCCCAATATAATTGACAGCTCCTACAATCATAATTAATTGATCTAAGTAAATACTTGAAAGAAACAGATTACCACATTCCTAACAAGGATAAGAGCTGGCAATATGTCAAGACTGGCAATTAAAATAGCCTCAATGGCATTATATGGTCATATAAATTCAAGGTTGTGAACAAAATAACAAATAAAAATAAAGACAGAAGAAAACCAAATTAATACACTCATTTCTAGTAGGTTTCTTTTGAAACCCTAATGACTAGAAAATGAACCACTGGAAACACAACAAATAACATAAGGCCCTCTGTACTCTGAAGTTGTCCTTAATATTTTAACCCATGAACTCCGCCTCCAATTTAAATAATTTAAATATGTGATACTTTATCACCTTTACCATAAAAAAACCCCATACCTTAACCTTCTAAATTATAATCAAAATGTAAACATATTTTGAAGTAATTGTAACTTTTCTAAGTAAGCAACATACCCAGCATGTGTTGGAGCCCAACACGGGGCTTCAACTCATGACCCTGAGCTCAAGACCTGAGCAAAGATCAAGAGTCAGATGCTCAACTGACTGAGCCACCCAGGTGCACCTAACTTTTCTTTTTTAAGTAATCGCTATGCCCAATATGGAGGTTGAACCCAGGACCCCAGAATTCAAGGGTGCATAGAGGGGTGCCAGGCATGCTGAAGGAACTGTAACTTTTAGCTAACCATGTTCAAATATCTTCATTATGAGCTATGGTTAATACATGCCCACAAACAGATGTTAGAAAATCACACTATTTTCTCTTCATCCACTAACCCCACATCACTGATCTCTGGCTTTATTTATTCACATTTATCTTATTTCAGTAAACAAACATTTGAATTTCTAGTATGGGGCAGCCTGGGTGGCTTAGCGGTTTAGCGCTGCCTTCAGCCCAGGGCGTGATCCTGGAGTCCCAGGATCGAGTCCCACGTCGGGCTCCCTGCAAGGAGCCTGCTTCTCCCTCTGCCTGTGTCTCTGCCTCTCTCTCTCTCTCTCTCTCCTCTCTGTGTATGCTAATGAATAAATAAATTTTTAAAAAATCTTTAAAAGAGGAATTTCTACTATGTGGGAGCCCTTTAAAGATTAAGTCTCCATCTATGATTCTGCCAATGCGTTTTGAAACTACCTGCAAGACTTTACTCTCCCGGAATTCTCAGCCTACCTTCTCTCCCACACCCTCTTCAGCTCCCACATTTCCTGCCTCACAAATCCATTTTCCATTTTTCCTTAGACCCCAAAGGCTAGAACTCTAAACATAAAGGAATTTAAAACTCACAGAGAGTGTGAGCAGTTTATTCAATTAAGGCTAGAATGTGAAGTAAAAAGTTTTAATTTTTTTTCTTTTAAGTAATCTCTGCAACGCAATGTGGGGCTCAAACTCATAACCCCAAGATTAAGAGACATACTCTATCAACAGAGCCATCAAGGAACCCTTAAGTGTTATAGTGCATAGGTATAAGAGATTATTATGTGTTAAAGCATCTAATTTTAGTTAGGGATTGCAACTAGAAGCTGACTGGGATGTGGATTTTCTTTTTCTTTTCTCTCTTCGGAATTCCTTTTTTAAAAAATTAAATATATTTGACATACAACATCATGTAAATTTAAGGTATAGCATGTTACTTTAGTATATTTCTATATTGTTCTATATTGTAATATGATTGCCACTGTAGCAAAATTTATCACATTACATAATTATAGATATTATGGAATCTTTTCAATAATATTGTTGTCTGTATTTATTATACTGTACATTAAATCACCATGGTTTATTTACCACTCAATTTCAAGTCTGTAACTTTAATAACAAGATCACTTTTACCCCCCTACACCCCACTCCATGATAACCATCATTTTATTCTATTTTTTAGGAGGATGACTTCTTCTAGTTCCACATAGGGGATATCATACAGTACTTGTCTTTGGCTCTGACTTGTCTCACTTAGCATAATATACTCAAGGCCCATTCATAATTGTCACAAATGGCTGTGGATTTTGAAAAGATAACTGTGCTTCATCTTAAAAGTAAAGGATAATATTTAGGAGATTTTTCAGTTTAATTCAACAGAGAAGGATTTAGTCATATTTTCTAAAGTTTTATACTTTGGAGGCATAAAAGAGATAAAGATAAGCAGCTGAATCTATATTCTGTGATCTTATTTTTATATGTTTATTATTTTGAATAATAGCATGTTTTAGTCAAAAGGAACTTAAAAGGTTTTTTTTTTTTTTTTTTGAGAGAGAGAGAGAAAGTGGGGTGTGGAAGTGTGGGGAGAGTTAGAGGGAAAGGGAAAGAATCTTAAGCAGAATCCCATGCAGGGCTTGATCTCATGACCTGAGTTGAAATTAAGAGTCAGCCACTTAACCGACTGAGCTATCCAGGTGCCCCAAGAACGTAGAGATCTCTTCAGTCCAAGTCTCTTCCAATTTATGGGTGGGAAAACTGAGATCATCAAAGTTAAGTAATTTGTTTAATGCTATAATAACCCAAACTGGTTAAGAAAGTTCATTGATTTCCAGTTAGATTATTGTTATCCACTAACAACTAAAACTGAATCTAGAGATCACAAAAAGCTTTCAATTAAGTTTTTGTTTTGTTTTAATTTGAGATGGAATTGAGATTCTAAGCAGCTCCAAAGAGGGCTTCCATGGAAAGTCCTTGGCAACTACAAGATTTGCTCAAGGTGGCTCACTGGGGAGTGGCTGCTTATTTAATATTTTTCCCTGTAGGTCAGCCCCAAAAACCCAACACTTAGAAGATAATTATATTAATATATTAAGTAATATCACTGTATTAAGCATTAACCACATGAGAAAATTAACTAAATCCATTTCTGTACAGCCACTTAAATTTGATACTATACCTGTTAGTTTACTTTCAGTTTTAAAAACCTTTCAAGCTTAGGAATTTCATTCTTGGGCTCATGAATTTAGGTTAAAGACAATGTCATCATAATCTCTACCTGTCACAGACACATAAGCCCTCTACTTATAAAATAAATGGTTCATTCTGTCATCATGACAGCTATAAAAAGTGACAGCTTCTTATGACTGAATACTAACTTTAGTTTAATAGGGAAATGTACAAAAAATAATTTGACGGTTTGGGTGATTTTTTTTTTTAAAGGAAACTACTTAATATATCAGGAAAGTGTAGTTGTGATTTTATTGGAATTTTAACAGGACATCAATGAATAAATTTATGTTTCAGATATTTTTTTTCAAATGTGAATTCTGAACCTATGGTTTTATGGTTATTACTTTTTTTTTAATTAAGGTATGGTGCAGTTTAAAAAGAGCACTTCCCCTTTAATTTTCATGATAATTTCAGACCTTTTTCAAGGTCTGCATATGTAAATCATAATAGGATATGGTTGTTGCCAAGTTTTGCAGGGAAGGGAAATGATTCTTTCATTTGGAAGTGGGTCTAATCCAAAGTTTTGGTTGAATGTGTAAGAGAGAACTAATCTTAAAATGTTAGCTCATTTGTAAATCAAACTTCACGGGGTGATTAAAGTGATAATTTTAAAAATCACTTTTTAAATTCAGAAATATTAAATTTGTTGTGAAAATAATTTGCATTTGATAATACTTAAAATTCAAAATAATAGCAACCTCAGTTGTTTTATTAATAAAGTTACCATAAATTTTAAAAAAAATTTATTTAAAAAAAGCCACTTCCTGAAGATAATCCTTTTACGAAGGGAAAGCACAAGAGGAAAGTGCCTTAGATAGTCTCCATAAAGGGAAAGAGAAAATAAAGTGTATTTTTAGATTGTCATATTAAGTATTATCTTCCACAGTATCACACTGATAAGGTTCTCATTGGAGGTGTTCTATAGTGGAAGATAAATTCATGAGCAAACCAAAGAGATACAGTCTCATTTTATCATGTATTTTAATAGAGGGCAAAGCTAGTTAAACAGATGGCACTCAGGATTTCTCAATGAATTCAGCATCTGTGTGTACATGTTGCATAAATGCCAATTAAAATGTGTCCGAGTAAATTTACATCCCTCGCTGATAGAAAGCAAGCCAATCTTGCTGGCTCAGGATCAAGGTTAAACTTAATCATCTGCTGAACTTGCAGCAAGTTGCTCTCAAATTGTACAGAAATTCCCAGAGAAATAATAAAAACAGAACTCCTATTGATTTGTATTTATTTACATTCATAACTCATTTCTAAAGCCTTGGGCTAGAGCTCAAAGGGAAAAAAGTTACTATTTGTATGACTTGGCCAACTACGCTTTTAACCACATTTCCAACAAATACCTCTTTGATTAAAATGCCTGCCTGAATAAATTTTCTTAACCTCCTCTCTGCAACTTCCTAGTTGAGATAATTTTGTTTAAAAATTATCCCTTCAAAATGATCTTGAACAAAGGAAAAAGGCAATGTAGCAGTCAGTCTATCATTTATATAGAAAAGATCAGTCTTTGCTTCAGCCTGACAGGCAGCTATGAAATTATTTGATATAATAATATAAAAAAAGCTTCCATTTTTTTAAGGTTTTTAATTTTTAAAGTAATCTCTGTAACCCAAGGTGAGGGTTCAAACTCACAATTCCAAGATCAAGAGCTGTATGCTCTACTGACTGAGCCAGACAGGTGCCCCACCCTTGACAACTTTTTGATAGGTTTTCTTCAGCACTCTCCCACCCTCACCCCTTGTTTATATATACCTACCTAAAGCTTTTCAGGCTATTCTAGGTTTGGTCTTTTTTAATTTTAAACTTTCAGTAGCCATATTACTAATTCAAAAATGAACATTTTGCCTAGTTATCAAAATTAATCTTACATAGGCATAAATACTAAGTTCTTTTTATAAAGTAATAAAATAGTCAAGATGAAATATTAATTGGAAAAAAACCCACAAAAAAAGTAAGTATGACAGTTTCCAAAAACCACTAGATCAAAATGGCCTTAATATGTATTTGTTAAAAAAAAGTAAGATATTTATGTTTGGAAACTGTGTATGTTATGGCTACCCTTTGGAAATTACAATATTCATTAGCATATTAAAAGTACTGAGAAGTTCTACAGTAAAAAAACAAAACAAAACAAAATAATAAACCCTTTATTAAACTTTGTTGCCCAGGTTCTTCTAAACATATTTGACCATGCCAACTTTACTTCATTATTTTTTTTAAGATTTTATTTATTCATTCATTCATTCATGAGAGAGAGAGAGAGAGAGAGAGAGAGAGAGAGAGAGAGAGGCAGACACAGGCAGAGGGAGAAGCAGGCTCCATGCAGGGAGCCTGACGCTGGACTCGATCCCAGGACTCCAGAATCACACCATGGGCTGAAGGCAGCGATAAACCGCTGAGCCACCTGGGCTGCCCAACTTCATTAATTTTTATAAATTATTTGAGGAACATCATTGACCTCTCCCTAAAATATAATCCTTAGTAATACACTTTAGGAAAGGTTAGTGTAAAATATGTTTCTAATTTTGTAAAAACACATAACTAATATAGATATATCTATAGAAAGCAGAAGCATAAAGAGAAGATAACTGCTAGAAGTAGTCATTTCTGAGAAGTGAGATTATGAATGATTTTAATCTTCTCCTTTATATATATATATATACATTTCTAAGTGTCTGATTTGTTATATAGTGAATTTATGTTATTTTTATAAAAGACCAAAGCATACATCAGACTAAATACTACCTTATTTCATATATTACATAATTATACATGTTATTATTTCTCATCCTTCAACTACAAATAGCTAAAAGTCTGGCATTTAGTCTGTGGAATGGTTTGTATTAAGAAATGAATCTCATTTAATCCTCAAAAAGCCTGATGACAAGTTTTCACTACTTTACAAATGGAGAAATTGGTATTTTGCTTTGGACCGGGGGAACCATGATTCCATCTCCTAGGTCAAATCTCATACTTTTTAATCCACTATGCTGTTAAAACCCTGGGGACAAGAATTATGCTTCATATTAGATAGTCCCAAAGCACATCATCATTGCACTATACAATAATAGCCAAAAAATTAATATTTAACATATAGTCATTTGTTTTTAGGTGCAAGGTGTGTATGTTTTAAAATAATAACACATTTATTGAGAATTTTATGCTGTGCCAGGAACTGGGCTAAGGATTTATTACATTAATTTTGCTAATCCTTACCGAAACCATAGGAGTTTACTACTATTATGATCCCTATTTTATTGGTGTGAAAAATAAGAGATACAAACCATAATAGTTTAATTCTAAAATCATTGCTTTTACTCACTAAGTCAGTATATTATTACAGGAGGGACTGCTATCCAAATAGGCCGCTTTTAAACTGAGTTCTTTCTTTAGGGAAAAAAAAAAAAAGTTTAGAAGACAAATTTAGTTGAACTTTTTTACATCATAAGATAAACATACACAGATGTTTATTCATTCTACTCATACTTGTTTCTTAAAATGATGAAATTAAACTGTTAGTAAAAAGGATGAAAAATCCATATTCAGATATCTATAAATGTTTAATCTCTCTAAAGAAATATGTTTCCAAAACAAAATGGTAAAAAATATATTTTGTAGCATTAATTCTATGATTTTTATGACTTATAGATTAAACAGGAAAGAATAACAATTTCACGAGGAGTGGGTTTACACTATTTTCAGTGTAGTATACTAGATAACCCCTTAAACTCATCTTTTTAAATTGGCTCTATCTTCCTCCCCATACTCACCCTTAACAAATTGTATCTGGCACATCGTAAGTGCACGAAAATGTCAGTTGCTAAATACCTTTATTACACATGACGGGGCTCGGAACACACTACTCCAAAATACATCATTTAATATTTCCAGCTGAAGAAATTTGAGAAACCACAGGTAGAGGAAGGACTCTCTTACTTTCCCCCTGAAGCAAGTCTTACGACACTCATGGGAGAAATGCCCTCCTACACCTAGAGAAAGGAATATCCTTATCTCTGAAGATGGAGGGCCACAAAAGAAATCTGAACAAAGAAGTATGGCCAATTGTCACCCCATTCACTATCTCATACCCTTTTTTCCTATCATGTTTTTCCATAACATTCCACTCTTCATCAAACCTAGCGTAAGAACACTCAGGTTTAACCACTTCTTCAGAGCTTTATTTCCTTATGAAGGCTCCAATGTCACATAAAACTTATACATTAAATAAATCTGTTTGCTTTTCTCTTGTTAATCTGCCTTTTGTCAGTCTCACTTAGATGGCTCCAGCCAGAGAACCTAGGAAGGTAAGCTCCAGTGTCTGCTTATCTCTGCATAGCTGGGGTCTGGCACTGTTTCCTTTAGAGTAAGAACTGAAATAGATATTTTTTTGAATGGACAAAATAATACCAGTTAATCCATAAAACAATCCTGGGAGATGTGGTCATTTCAGTGTTCATTTTCTAGGTTAGGAATTTTGCCCAAGGAATTGTATGTAGTTAGTATGTGGCAGACAGGGCCCCACATGGGTGTTTCAACTGCCAAGATCAAGTCCTTTCCATTTATCTACTGACAGTCATTTGGATCAGCTCTGATACCAACTATACATGGTCATGAGAAGTGCAATAATCAAAAGCAAATGTACAATCTAAATATTCCCACCATTTTTAACATTTTCAAGGGTCATGGTAATCCTTTAAGCTACACTTAAATAGGAGATTGCTTTTAAATGCTTCATTCTTTATGTCACCAAGCTACTCACTGAAACATTCTTTAATAGAAAAGTGTATCACTCACTTGAAAGTCTCAGGGGAAGATCACTTTAACTTCAATATCCTGATAAACATTAGCTTTATAAAACAAAGAAAAGGATTATGAAGGTCAAATATTGCCCCTTATTCCACATAAGTTCAGAAACAGTAACAATTAAAACCAATAGTCCCTAAAGTGTCTCTATTTATTCTGCATAGGTAAAAACATTCAGAAATGATCATCTATTCACCTTGCTAAGTAGTAATGACTTAGAAATATACTAAGTATTTACCATTTAATAAAACTCTACCAAATACTTCTTTAGTCTATATTTACTGGTAATTTGAAATACCCTTTAGGGCAGCCCGGGTGGCTCAGCGATTTAGCGCCACCTTCAGCCCAGGGTATGATCCTAGAGACCTGAGATCGAATCCCACACCGGGCTCCCTGCATGGAGCCTGCTTCTCCCTCTGCCTATGTCTCTGCCCGCCCCCCCCCTCTGTGTCTCATGAATAAACAAATAAAATCTTTTAAAAAAAGAAAATACCCTTTAAAGCAAATAATGAAATTTAAATCCTACTTATAATTTTAATTAATCGAAGAGTGATATTTTCCAATTTTCCTACATTTAGTATTTGACATTGCTGATTCTTATGTGTCATACACTTCAAAGAAATGCATTATGTGTACATATTCCTTTGTGCAGGATACCAATTTGTACCAATCATAAAACAAAGCTGATTAAATGGTATACCATCCAATAAAATTCTATCTTTTGGCTAGCTTACCCTAATAGGAGTTTTTCCACTAAATTACCCAAATGAACACAAATCTTAGACAATTATATCCCACTAGCTCATGTGAGTAATTGCTAGGGTGGAAAATTGCAGCATGTATGAAGGTACAGATGTTCATTTTCACATGACCACACAAAACAGGGGGACAATGGGGCTTTCCTCCACACTAATTTATATATATTTTGTTCATTCACACTTTTCTATTAAAGACACCTCTTTGTATTTCTGTAATATAAGTAAAATAATTAAAATAAAATGAGACAGGTGAGGGTATTAAATCATGCACTTCAGGACTAGTTATTTTCTTTGAATTAGCACTTCACTCAACACCCAATAATGTGGATACTATCCCGCACAAAGAACCACAGTTAAGTAAAAGGCACCTGCCTTGATCATATGGGCATCGATTGTTGTTCAACTTGCTGAGAGCAAAATACAAACTACTCTGGCTTCAACAAATGTGGAACTCTGCTCTCTAGCAAGCCTGCCTTCTTCACTTTGATGTTCCTTCATGGTCTTTCACTATACTCTCTAGTCTTCTGGCCCTGCTTTTGTTCTGTTGTTTACTGAAGAATTATCGTCTGGGAGCCATTTTCGGCCTTATACTGAAAAGTGTTTTGTTTTTTCCCTTAACTGTCTTAGCTATTGCTTTAGCCAGTTTCTGCTGAGGTCTATGGACAGGTTGTTCCAACAGCTCTACAATGGTTGAAAGCTTAGCATGTGACTTCACAGAAATGAGGAACTAGCCCCGTATAGAACACAGCAGAGCTTCTTTCCATATGCTTTCCACTTATGTACAATTCTACCCTTCTGAATCAAAGCACACTTGTGGGATCAGAATCTTATCCTGTGGTTGTATGGTATAGTACTTTGTGCTATAGTACAGTATGTTATATCTGTTTATGTTTTGGTTGTGTCTTTTCCCCACCCATCTATGGGTCCCAAGAAAGCTGTTTTTCACAGCACATATTGCTGAGGACATAGTAGACACTGAATAAGCATTATTCAATGAATGACTGCCCAAATAAATGAAATTCATATTCTCCATTAGGTACTCCTGTGTGAAGAAATCCTTTAATACAGTGTCAATGAGGAGTAAGCCCTTGGTGGCCTTTAATATTACTCTATAAACAAAAGCAAATCTTTGGTTTCTACTAGCAAAAAATCCACTCATTTGCTGACATAGGCTAGTTTTCTCTGAAAATTTATTTGTAAGAAATTAGAATGAGTAAGTCTGGATAGGACAGTGTGTTTAAGAGTAGAGACTCTGGAGTCAGACTTTATGGGTGAGAAACCTGGCTCTGCCAGTTACTTATTATTTGACTTTGGAGAAGTGGCTTAACTGGGGCCTGAATTTCCTCATTATAAAAGAATAATAATAAAACAAGGATTGAATTATTTTGAGGATTGAATAAGTTACTACATGTGACACACTTAAAATTATGCACAGTACATCGAATAACAGAAATAGTAACTATTATGGTTATATTAACGTAGTTGCATGTTACTAGATGCTAATTCTAGGATAATCACTATTCTTATTAATTCCACTGGGGTTTAGATTGAACTTGTACTTTGTGCTATAGTACAGCATGTTATATCTGTTTATATTTTAGTTGTGTCTTTTCCCCACCTGTCTACGGTCCCGAGAAAACTGTTTTTCATAGCACATAGAGTCTATGTGCTGACCACCTTACGTAGTTAGTAGAAAATGTTTACTGATTTAGGCAAAGCTGACTATCAAACTTCTAGCATGTGCTAACCTGATTAGAATATAGACATACTCCGTCTCCTTCATAATTTTTCCCAGTGCATATACACAATTGTCTTCTGGTTCCACATCATTTTTACTATTTTATTTAAGTACACAGATATTATTTTAACCAACATTCCTCATATCTGTTTATAGTTGAAAGTCATGTGAGAGAGTTGTAATCAAAGATGGCCCCATGAAATTTACTGCTGTTGCCATACATATCTAATCCTCCTTAGATCATTTCTTTTTAGTAGTGCTTCACTTAAAAGAAAGTCAAAACAAAAACTTGTGCTTACTTTCTATAAAAGTTCTATAAATGTTCATGTGTATTGCTGACTTATCACTGAGATCGAAAGCCACAGCCAATGGTAAAGCAATACATTAAAGTAAGATAAAATTTCCAAACTTCTGGAAAACAAAATAAAGAAAAACAAAACCAAACAAAAAAACAAACTGTAAAAAATAATCATGGGCTTAGTCAGAGCAAGGCACAATTTGATTTTCCATGGTGCGTTTTTGTCTTCCTACTTTTCTACTTTCTCCACTCCATATTGCATGTCTGCCCCATCTTTCCATTAAATAAAAATATCCCCTCAAACCTTCCCTGAAGCCACTTGCATATCTTATTCTTTCCTTCTCTGCCCAAACTGTTTCAGCTTGAGACACACTGCCTCGGCTTCCTCCATTGTCTTCCCACCGAAACCCTTCTCAATTCAGACTTTTAAGTCTCCTAATTGTTCTCATTTGGAAACCTTTTTTTCAGGTTCTATCTTACCTGACCGTTTTGGAGGATTTGTTTTTGCTGACCACTGCCCCATCTGGCATTCTACTCATTTTTGGTACCAATCACAATTTTTGCTCTTCTTTTCATGTCTCCAGCTACTCCTTGTTGGTCTTCTTTACTGATTTTCTCCACATACTGTCCTTTTGATTGTTTTTTTTTTTAAGGTTCTAATCCTTTTATTCCCTTCTATTTGTGCTAAATAAGCTTCCTGACTGAAGGATATTATTTGGTTACATGATTTTTTCTGCGGTCTTTTTGTGGGAAGCCCATCTTTTTGTCCCAAGTCCTAAATCATAGTTCCTACTTCTTCAATACATAACCACTTGCATGCCTTATAGGACTGAATCTGAAACATGCATGGACTTCACCAATACCACTCTGTCTCTAAAAAAGTAAATAAACAGCAACTATTTTTATTCCTTGTGTCTTTCCTATCTCAGTATATGAGTACACTGAGAAATTTTAAAGTCAACCTGGAATTCTGGCTCTATCTTGAAACAAACACATCACAAAATTTTCTCCCAAACCAATCATTCTCTCTCCAACCCCAAATTCATAGATTAAATAAGATCCTAGCTAGGAAGTTTGGGTGGCTCAAGGGTTGAGCATCTGCCTTTGGCTCAGATTGTGATCCCGGGTTCCTAGAATCAAGTCCTGCATCGGGCTTCCCACAGGGAGCCTGCTTTTCCCTCTGCCTATGTCTCTGACTCTCTCTCTCTCTCTCTCTCTCTCTCTCTCTCTGTCTCTCATGAATAAGGAAATGAAATCTTTAAAAATAAATAAATAAATAAATAAATAAATAAATAAATAAATAAATATCCTACCCAATCTGTTTGTCTAGATTAACTTTTAAAGTTTAATTCAATAGAGGTGGACTCAAAGCATACAATATAACCCCAGGTGGAGGTACAAAATCTCTAGAAAGGTGAAGGGATGGCTGTAGTTTGAAATAGTTTCCCATGTGATTCTAACATAAAACACCACTCATCTCCTCTGTGTTTTCAGTGCTGAAAATTGCAATCGCTCTTCTATTCTCTTTAAGTGGTTCTTATCCTTGGTGGCATGCTGGAATCCCCTGGGGAGGAAGGAAAATTCAGATGTCTGGGTCGCGCACACCCAGAGATTAGCAATAATCATTTTAGGATGCAGCCTGGTGTTTCCAAGATACAAACAATGTTGAGAACCACTATTCTAAATCAAGCATGTAAAGTGAGTAAACAACATTCTGAGGCTGTATAAACAGCCCCCTGGCATGGGATATTAAGAGAAATTCCATTGATACGTATTTTTAAATATAATCCTTAAACTTTTAAATAAAATTTCATACATTTTTTTAAGATTTTATTTTTTAGTAGAAACAGAGAGAGAGAGAGAGAGAGAGAGAGAGAGAGAGAGAGAGAGGCAGAGACACAGGCAGAGGGAGAAGCAGACTCCATGCAGGGAGCCTGACGCAGGACTCAATCCTGGGCCTCCAGGATCACTCACGCCCTGGGCTGAAGGCGGCACTAAACCACTAAGCCATTGGGGCCACCCCTCATACGATATTCTAAAATGTATATAATACATTTATATTTATACATTGATATACAGTAGTACATAATAAATAAAATTACAGAAACTGTAGTGTACTTGCAATTTTTGCTACTAAATAGACTCGTGAAGACTGAAACATTTGCAATTCTTTGCTGTAAACTCTAGCTTACCATCTCTCAATGCAACTGCCTGCAAACTGGTCTCCTTTATCCAGCTTCTCTTTCTGGGTGATGTAATTATTCCACCAGATTTATCTTTGAAACACCAAATATGATCCTGTCATTGCCTTGCTTTAAAATCTTTACTGAAAAAAAAAAAATCTTTATTGACTCCAAGTTACCTCAACTCCCAGCTGACTGTTTAACTAAACAACCTATAAAAACAAAGTAGACATTCTTAATATGGCTGCTTGCAGCCTCACAGTTGTGCCTTCAAGCTCTCCATCCAGACCCATTTCCCGGCCCTCCACCCCCACATCCTATGCTGCAACATTTTCTCTGTTATCTCAGTGTGCCATGTCTGAGTGCACATTTGCTTTCTTCAGTCTTACAACGGTCTTTTCACTTTTTTCTGCCTCTTAAACCTTGACTTAGTTTGTAAAAAAAATCAATTAAAATAAATAGAGATCTCTCAAATAGTCTAGGTTTCCTCTAGACAGTATTAATTATATAGTATTTATCACATTATACTGCAATTATCACCATGTATTTTTGCTTACTATTAAATAGTGAGATCCTCAAAGGCCAAAATTGACTTACTCATTTTTACATTTTCCCAACATGTGGCAATGACTGAGCTAAGCCAACAGTGGCTTGATATACATCTGTTGAATAAATTTTCAGTTTTTCAATAAATATTTATTGACTCCTGACTATGTGCCACTCATATAGGACTGTGAAAATAACAATGAAAAATTAATTCCTAACTAAATAAATAAAGGAATAATGAATTTTTAAATAATGAATGTTGTTTGTTACCAGAAAACTCAAAAGACAAAGAGACATTACTAAAACAAGTAAACAAAAGCAGCTTAACGTCTACTACAGACCGAGGATTTCATCACACATACAATTAATTGTTTTCTTTTCCTTGATGGGAATTCACTATTAATTATAGCTTTAAACATCTACTGTACAATGATAAATCATTTTCATAATAGTAATCCAAAAGAAATTCAAGATTTTAAAGTGTTATCTTAATCCAAGATTAAATTATGTCTATTGTACTCTTGTGTTCTACTGCATTTTGTGATATTCTTACTGCAGGAAAAATGCCAACTTAATGGAATAACAGTGCTAGAAGACATAAGAAGTTCATAACTTTACAGATGGAAAAATAGATTCATAAAAGTAAAATACCTTGCCTTAGGTCACACAACCAGTTAAGAACTGAACTACAGTGGATGCCTGGGTGGCTCAGTCATTTGAGCTTCTGACTCTTGATTCTGGCTCAGGTCATGATCTTAGTGTCTTGGGTTCAAGGCCCATGGGGAGCTTTGCACTCAGTGGGAAGTCTGCTTGGGATTCTCTCTCCCTCCCTCTGCCCCTCCCCACTCTGTAGACATGAGCACGCTCTCTCTCTCTCTCTCAAATAAATAGATGAATGAATGAATAAAATCAAGAAAGAAAAGAAAAGAAAAGAAAGAAAGAAAGAAAGAAAGAAAGAAAGAAAGAAAGAAAGAAAGAAAGAAAGAAAGAAAGAAAGAAAGAAAGAAACTGAATCACTGGTATAAATCACTCCTCCTAAGCCTGCACTTCTTAGATCCCATCAAATGAACTTCTCTCTTGGTGACTAGGATATCTGGTCCCAGACTAAATCATGCTGAATTACACTCCACTGTCCAAGGAACAGAACATTATTATGAATAAAACATTACTCTTCATTGTTTAAATGTGGTAAAACTTGAGAAATATAAAAGAATACTATTGCTCTATGAAATATTAAGTGGCTTTGAACTAACTAAGGTTTTTAAGCATTTAAAGACTGATTGCTAGGGATTGATGCCTCATTTAAAGAGGGAAAAAGTATTTATTTATTTATTTTTTTGGGGAAAAAGGTATTTAAATAATAGGTTTATTATTATTCCTTAAACATGCTAACACATGTAAGCATTATCACTGTATAACAATTGTAACCAAAACTTTAATACTTAGTCATACACAGATAAGAGCTGTAGCTTAGATTAGCTGAGATAAAGAGTATATTCACTGGGGATTCAAGTCATCCATTTTCTACTCAATGCCTCTACTTCCTTCATTTGCAGAATTGGGCTAAGAATGGTGACTGTGGATGGTACCTGGGTGGCTAGTTGAGCATCTGCGTTTGGCTCAGGTCATGATCTCCAGGTCTTGGGATCAAGTCCTGCATTGGGCCCCTGCAGGGAGCCGGCCTCTCCCTCTGCCTGTGTCTCTGCCTCTCTCATGAATAAGTAAATAAAATCTTAAAAAGAAGAATGACTATAAACTGTTACAAAGAAATGAGATTACCCACGTAAAGCTCAAATATTGTTGCTGCGACATTCTAAAACACTTAATGAAGGTTAGACATAATTATTCTTATTATCAAACACACAAGGAGTCAGTATAGACAAATGGTTAAGAGCATAGGCATTAAGTTCAGAGAGACAACAGTTCAGTTTTTAGTTCATAATGTTTAGCTATACAGCTTACGGAAATACAATTATCTAGATATGGAAAGCATGGTGACTATGTACCTGTGAATTAATAAATGGTAATAACAATGAATAGGATTAATCTGGGGAAATTTAAGAATCTATTTAAAAGTTAACTGGATACACACACACACATACGTGGGGAGGGGGTCAGTCTCATCAGGTCACTCTATTGCACTACTAACATTCTGTTCAGAAATTAGAAAGGATTTATTTTGAAAGATTAAGGTAGTATTTTTTGGCCTAAACACAAATTCTATGAATATCAGTATTTTTCACTTTCTTACTTTGTAGAACTGTTTGAACTTTAGACAATTAGAACTTTTTGTACAAAACAACATGCTATGAAATATATATTTTATAGGATTTAGCATCTTTCTTTTCATAATTGTATATTATTATAGTACAATACTCTTCATGACAGTATATTATACTGGAGCTTTTTCTGTAAGATACAGTTAAACTCTGTCCATTAGAATGAAAACTGCACATGTGTATAGTTTTACATGAATACAATATTCTGAGTAGAAGTTTCACTGTAAATACTTACATCGATTGACTCTTTTATTGTGGAAACAAAGCAAGTGAGATGACACCTTTAGTTTCAGATGATTACCTTTTTTTCCCCTAAAATCAGCCAAATTTTGAAAGGAAAACATATCTCTAATTGTCATAGTTGAACTATTTTTTTCTTGAGTAAATACTCATTTTGTAAGTGTCTGAAACAGAAGCTACCAGAGGTGGCCAAATAATTTTTTAGGCTTTACTTTGCTCATTTTCAAACTTATTTTCCAAAAAATATCTATTTGTATTATATAAATTGAAATGCAGAAAGTACATGGATAAAAGGGATTCAGTCATATTATGGAATAATATTGCCAGTGTTTGAGTTTAGTATATATTTGGTTTACTCAGTGTTAAAGTCTGTAAAAATATTTTTAAAGAGTATACAAAGATTATAACTCATGTATTGTTTGCCTTAAAAGAATTATGATTGTTTTTTTTAATTTTTGGTAATAAATACATTCTAAAAGTGCTCTAGTTTAAACTCAACAAAAGAACCTTTATATTGGTATAAGATACAATATTTATTAGAATATTCAGCAGCATAGATTCTGGATCAGGCTGTCACCATATTCTAGCTCTACCAGTTACTAAGTATGTGACTCAGGAAAAATTATTTAACTTTCTATGCTATATTTACTTTTCTGTAAAATAGAGTTTAAAATAGTACCTTGTTGGGATGCCTGGATGCCTCAGTTGGGTAAGCGACCTATTCTTGATTTCGTCTCAAGTCATGATCTCAGGGTTGTAAGATCAAGCCCCATTTTGGCTCCACACTGGGTATGGAGCCTGCTTAAGATTCTCCCTTTCTCTCCCTCTCCTTCTGCCCCTCCCCACTCTCTCTCTTTCTGTCTCTCTCTCTCTTAAAAAGAAAAAAAAAGAAAAAAATAGAGCCTTATTGCATGGATTACAAGAATTGATATATATTGATATAACACTTTGATTAGTATCTGGTATACAAAGGATATAAATTTTTTAAGTATGTTAGTTTTTTAAAAAAATATTTTATTTATTAATGAGAGACACAGAAAGAGGCAGAGACTTAGGCAGAGGGAGAAGCAGGATCCCAATGGGGAGCCTGATGCAGACTCGATCCCAGGACCCCGGGATCACGACCTGAGCCAAAGGAAGATGCTAAACCACTGAGCCACTCAGGTGCCCCAATATGTTAGTTTTTAAAAAAGAATTGGAAGGGTGTCTGGTGGCTCAGTCAATTAAGTATCTGCCTTTGGCTCAGATCATGATCCCAGGGTCCTGGGATGGAGCCCCACGTAGGGCCCTCTGCTCAGTGAGGAGCCTGCTTTTCCCTCCGCCTCTGCTTGCCACTCCTCCTGCTTGTGTGCTCTCTCTCACTGTCAAATAAATAAGTAAAAATCTTTAAAAATGAATTGGAATAAAATAAAGTGGCAGTTCTTATGGAATGGGGAATAAAACAAATGTAAGTTGGATTCATTCAAGAAAAGCAGCAAAAAATTCTTATAAAACTTATTTTGCAAAGGTTACAAATGGTCCTGGATATTAAATTATCTTTATGCCTTAATTCTTTATAGAATAATTCTGGATGCCATCAGCCATTGGTAAATATCAGGGTTTCTCATTCAGTAACAGAATGTTTTTTCTTGCCTATACGATTCATTTTCTCATGTACAATGTGAGTATATTCGTCTAGATAATTATTCAGTTCTCTTTCCATCCTATAATGCTACAGGATGACATGTATAGTTGTGGAAGTTATGCACTGCACAAGTACACCCAGCAAAGGTGAATGCATATGAAATGTAGTTTGAGTTCCACTTGCTAAGCTATGTTGAGGGATATGACTGCCCAGAGAGTGTCTTTGCATAAATTTCAAAAATATTTATATAATCTGAGATTATAATCCTATACTCAAATGTATGAGTTACATTATAAATGCACTGCAATAAACTGACTTTAATAGGTATATTTCTCATTGTTTTAATCTGTTTAACTTTTCTAACTCTTTTTCTTTAATTTCTGTACTTCCTTTTAATTTGAAAACAGTGCACTGAAGACCTTAACCACCTGTAAATGGACATCTTGGTGAGAACCTAAGCTCTCATCAACTTCCTACCTTTTCCTATAAACTGGCTATCATTTATCTCGTCAGCATTTCACTCCCCTCAAAACACTGAATCGCTGGCTGTTTTTTTGATAATTGTTTTTTCTGTTTTTGTTTTTTCCTATTCCTCCTATTTCTCATACAGATCTGTCTGTGTACTTGCCAATTAGACAAATCTTCTTACAAATTCTGTCTATAATTCAATTCCTCTTTAGTTAAAAATAAAGAAATCCTTTACCATTTCTTAGTACTTCCCTTTCTACAGTCTGGTTTGAGATTAAGCTGATTCTGATGATGGCAACAATTTCTTATCCCAAGTAGCTTCCACATCTGTCCACCTTACGTTTCCATTGTAGCGCAATTGTGCAACACTAGATATTTATTCTCTGTACACCTGCATTCATTTAGCTTTGTTTTGCAAATCATAATGAGTTTATAAATGCTCTTTTCAAATCACAGATATTTTCTTTAACTTCCTTTTTAGCCCTCCCCACAGTTCACAGCAGGCTACTCCAAAGTGGGCTGTTAGTTTTCAAGTAAGTCAAAATGAGAATCAGTATTTTTTAAAGGTGCCGATGAAAATAGCTAGTTCTCATTATAAAACTTTCAATTCATCAAGGGTACATAAATTAAATGAATGTTAACTACATTTATTAAAAAAATCAAAATTAGTAGAGGGAAACAGATAAGAGCACGAATCCTATGTTCAGACTTCCAGATCTGAAATCAGTTCCGTGACTTCCGACTTAACTGCTTTTCTCTGCTTTTTTTCTGTTTCCTTTAAAATAAGGATAACCACTTATCCTTTTCTTGTTTTGAAAAGTAGGGTTAACACTAGTTCCTGTCACTGAAGTGTGATAATGCATGTATCTTAGAAAAGGGACACTATTATTCTGGCCACTTCTATTATGTAACTACATTTAATATGAGCAATATTTTTTTCTGATAGGAAGAATACATTTATGAAACAGTGTTTTATAAAACAGGTTTCAGTGAATTTCAAGAATTATTTCTTGATACTTTTCTAACATTATCATTAATTGAGTGCCCAGTATGTTTCAGGATAAAGCTACGTTTGTCATATTATCATGCCACTTAATCCCCATGAGATCCCTGGGATGCAGGTATTACCACTTTACCATTTTTCGATGTGTGATCCAAATCTTAGAGAAACTAAGCAACTCACCCAGCATCACACAATTAATAAGGGAACAAGAAATGGAACTTGGGTCTGTGTAAGTCCAGAGCTGGAGCTCCTAAACTAGTAGATCTCAAACTTTGCCACTTACATCAGAATTACCTAGATGGCTGTATAAAATACAGATTGCTGGGACCCACGCTCAGGGTTTTTAATTCAGTTACTCCTCGTGTAGGACCTGAGAATTTGCTCCTAACAAGCTCCCAGGTGATACAGCTGCTGCTAGCCAGCTGGAACTAGACTTTGAGAATCATTGACTTAAATTATTAAACATGCCGATTTGGTTATTTAAGTAACTTATAAAAAACTAATTAGCAATTGTGTAGTCATAGACCAGTATTTCAAGTTTGTTGTAATACAACTATTCATAACATTGTAACCTTTATGTGATTTAGGACTTAAAAATTAACACTATTGATTGAAATTAAAGATAGCAAATGTACGTCAATTTCTTGACACAGAATATGGAAAATATAATGTTTAACATAGTCAAATCAGAGTACCATTTATTTAGTTGAAGTAAGAATTTTTTTTTTTTAGTAATCCAATACTGAATTCTAGGAGCAAGATTTTACTGATTTATTAAAGGGAATGAGTTCATCTAAGATAAATAATATTCATAACTACTTGCACTTTGATGGGATATATTTTTCTGTTGATTTAATTAAATTTTTAAATTTTATTTCTGTTCTAAGTAAAATCTGATTTAATACAAGCCATCTCCTTTGTGTGATTTTCATCTGCTAATATTCCTGCAGAATCATTTCAGAACAAATTAAAAAAATAAAATTTAAAAAGTTATTCTTAGGACCTAGAACATCCAGTGTCACCAAATAAAATAATTAGATCTCTGATATTCAAATTCAGCTCCCCACACTGAGTCCAATTATATAGCTTATTTTATAAGAGGCTTTTACCATGTTCAGTTCTTCTAAAAGCAGTCCTGTTCTCAGTTACAATTTTAAATAATTCTAAATTATCTAATTGTTTACCATCTCTTGGTGGCGTATTTTGCTCCGGTTAAAAAAAAACAACAACAACAACAATCAATTGAAGTCCTCAGTACTGTACAATTATAAAATATTAGAACTTCTTATTAGAATTGGCAAAACTGACAGCTAAAACTAAATCTTAAATGAACACTAAACATTTATAAAATGTTAAAAATCAACTGAGGAATTAAAAAAGATATCTCTAAGGTACTCTATAATTTCATCATTCTATGAGTCCTCTGTAATAAGAATCAGACAAGATTTCACACTATAAAATTTTAATAAAACCACAACCAGTTATAATATTTAGAATACATAAATGCCTATGACATTTGGAGGAAAACATTTATGAATGGACTGTTTCTCTAATCTAAAATGAGCTGGGCCAAACACTAAGATATGAAATATCAGTATTGTCATCCAAAATAACAAACCTACTTAGTAAGTCTGAATAAAGTGCTGAAATTTATTTCTAATATGTGTTGACTGATCTTGGCAAATCTAGAGAACTAGACCACACATAAATAAAATTCAACAAGTCGTCACTGGTGCTGTGTCCCAGGGGACAAGAGTAAGTAGGAACAAGATTATCACTTTTAATGATGAAAATGAAGAGAAAAAATAAAGCTGAGATATTGATAACAACTTTCTCATTTCAAAGGCATTAATTTGGATTTCACTTCAACTTTTGGCTCAAATTTGCAAATGAAATGAGGGTTCAAATATGAACTAATCTTTTAATGAATAAGAATAAGTACTATCTCACAATCTCTCAGCACATTAGGAAAAAAAGTAGGATTCCTCTCGGTAATGATTGGTGACTGACATTCTGAGCAGCATGGATTATCTTCCAATACAAATAAAAATAAACCACGCCTTTTAATTATAAATGATGGGTGTCATTGTACGGAATCAGAAACTCCATACCTTGTTGTTACTGGATTAATAATATTAATAAGTATTAAATAATATTTAATAATCATTGTAAATCATTTTTGTATGATTTTTGGAAATTTTTAATTATTTTTTTAAAGATTTTATTTATTTATTCATGACAGAGAGAGGCAGAGACACTGACAGAGGGAGAAGCAGGCTCCATGCAGGATCACAGCCCGGGTCAAAGGCGGCGCCAAACCGCTGGGCCACTGGGGCTGCCCAAATTTTAATTATTTATCTTCCATCTCTTCCATACCTTCACACCCTTTTGTCTTAAACAAAATCTGGCTAACCTGAGAGAAGATCTTGGAGGCTCTCACTATTTTCCAGTGCTAGGAAGGAATGCTAACATTTCCTTTACCAGCTCACAGAGACTTTAAATTTATTGATCTTACACTACCAGGAGAAAAACTTCCCCCTCTCTAGCTGTCCTGGGTCATCATCGCTTTCAGCAACCACCTCTGCTGAATCAAGATTTTGGACAATTCAATTCCATATACCCTCCCACACCTTCCCAAATGCTACCAACATCTTGTTCTAGCTCAGCATCTATAGAAATGACTCAAGCAAAGCCTTAGTAGTAGTTGTTGTTTTCACTTTTACAATAACTTAAATCTTTACTCCACTGCAGCCTTTTCCTCCATTAAGTCCATAAAGCTATAACCTTGAGATAAACTGGAGACTGAACCCAGAAAGATAAATTCTCAAATCTCTGACAGGCTATTGCTTCCAGTTTTCTTTTCTTTTCTTTTCTTTCTTTTCTTTTCTTTCTTTCTTTTCTTTTCTTCTTTCTTTTCTTTTCTTTCTTTTCTTTCTTTTCTTTTCTTTCTTTTCTTCTTTCTTTCAGATTTACTTATTTATTCATGA
This sequence comes from Nyctereutes procyonoides, assembly GCF_905146905.1. NCBI lineage: Eukaryota > Metazoa > Chordata > Mammalia > Carnivora > Canidae > Nyctereutes > Nyctereutes procyonoides. The sequence goes on along the minus strand of NW_026575158.1, from coordinate 1,252,286 downwards.
GAGACACAGAGAGAGAAGCAGAGACACAGGCAGAGGGAGAAGCAGGCTCCATGCAGGGAGCCCAAGGTGGGACTCGATCCCGGATCCTGGGATCAACGCCCTGCCTGGGCTGAAGGCAGATGCTCAACCACTGAGCCTCCCAGGCATCCCTCTTCCAGTGTTCTTATTCTTATTATACATGTGGTCAGATGCTAAAAGTTATCCAAACCTCCAGGTTTTAGTTCCCACCCCAAACCCACTGTCCATTTCATATCATTCTTTTCCTAGATTTGCAGCTTCTCCTCTGCAGCTCAGAATTCATGATCCAGTGTTTTAAATATTGATATCAGCAAGAACACTCACCTCCAAATCTCCAACACTCTAAGGCAACTGCATTAAGGGTATTATCTCACCAAACTAGAAGTCCTGAGGTAAGGAAATTCTGTCCTTCCATGTTTCCACTTCCCAATATTCACCTTTTGCATTTGCTTCCCCATTATAGTTGAAAGATGGCTGCTGTAACTCTAGGTCTCATAAGTAGAAACAATATGGACAGGTGGTGGTGGTGGTGGTGGTAGGAGAAATGCCAATCGCAACCTCTTGAAGAACAGGAAGACTTCTCTTCCTATTTCATTGTCAGGAATGGGCCATCTACCAGAATGGGATGCTTGGGTGGCTCTGGTTGAGCACAGGCCTTTGGCTCAGGGTGTGATCCCAGAGTCCTGGGATCGAGTTCCACATTGGGCTTCCTACATGGAGCCTGCTTCTCTCTCTGCCTATGTCTCTGCCTCTCTCTGAGTCTCTCATGAATAAATAAATAAAATCTTATTTTGGAAGCCAATTACTGTTAAGGAAGTAAAGTAATAGGAATAAGGGTTTACCCTGTAGCTAGTGAAAGGATTGTCCTTCCTTAAGTCTTATGGTGAAGGATGGACACACTAGTTCTAAACTGAAACTCTGCCAGCAAGAATGAAGGAGAGAAAAGGTGCCAGATGCACAACCAGCCAAGGTCTGCTTCTTTGTTTTCTTGCCAGTATCCATTTGCCTGTTGCCACTTTTTCTTCCTACATTCCCTCATTATAGGCACACCATTGGATCAGGCACAAAATCTAAAGAACTATTAGAATATTAATGGCTGTCTATGATTCTACCCTATAGATTAATATAGGAATCCATGCCAATTTACTAGATGATCTAATAAAAAGAACAGTATGGCATAGCAGAAAGAGTCTCTTGCTTCAAATAAAATAAAACAACGAAATCTCTGTAATCACGCAATACAAGTCCTGACTCTGATACTTTCACCTTGGGAAAGCCACCAACTTTAAAAACTAGTATGCACAGGTGGATTTATCCTGAGTCTAATAAAGCACAAGCTTTTAAGGCTCTCCACTGACACAGGCTTGTTAGACATCCTTGATTATGCATTCTTGTATTGTATTATTTTTTAAAGACTCTGAAATTTTTATGGGCTTCAGATTTCTAAAAATGGTATCTGCCTCTGCTAATATGTCAATCTCTTCTACTTGTGTGCTACTCTGTATGTCACTGCCCTCTATCCGTCCATTTCCTTATCCTCAGAATTGCTTGACTAGAAGGAGCCCTACCTTGCTTGCAAAACTGCGACGAGGATTGGTAATACGTATATAAAAGTGCTATGTAGCAATGTTCTGGATGATTATTATAATCACCAGTATACAGTGTTCTCTTGTGGCTGCTGTTTCCCAGCATGAGGCTGCTATTGCATCTGCTCCTGCCAGCTTGTCTCCAGGATGTTCCAAGAGCTGAGCTGTAAATGAGCTGAGCCATCTCGGCTTGCTGTCCAGAATCCGCATTCAGCTGCAGGTGTTCTCAGATGCTCTCCTGTGATGTTACATTGCTTCAGGCTGTGCTACAGGGGACTCTCGGAGGGTTTCATCTGCCTACCATGTGCTCCACTCCCCTCCAGCCCTGGGGAGCTGACTTTCACATGTTAGAGTGGTTTCAACTTCTCCGGGTTGCCTGAGTCCTGGGACCCCATTGTAGGAAACTACACCCTTCCATCTGGTGTGAAGCATGGGGCTAAGAGATGCTGATAGTATTTGTCTCGTCACTGGACATGGTGATCGTAGGTGACGTTTCCATAAACAAGGCTAGACAGCACAATAGCTTCATAGACTTTAATTTCGGTCTGGAATGTGTTTCTTTGTTTTCATCATCCTGTCATTCTTTGCGAATGTCATGAGTTTTAAAATATGATTTATTACTTTACCCACTAATGTGCCATTATTAGGTAGGGAGCTGCTGAAGTAGCAGAATTTGGTAACAAACAATTTCGTGAGTAATTATGCAGTCATGAGTTGATTGCATCCAAGTGCTATAAGGGCTGAATGGACAATAACACACGTAGAAAGCTATCAAAAGGTACAAGGATGGGGAACCCTGGGTGGTGCAGCGGTTTGGCGCCTGCCTTTGGCCCAGGGCCCAATCCTGGAGACCCAGGATCGAATCCCACGTCAGGCTCCCGGTGCATGGAGCCTGCTTCTCCCTCTGCCTATGTCTCTGCCTCTCTCTCTCCCTGTGTGACTATCATAAATAAAAAAATAAATAAATAAATAAAATAAAAATAAAATAAAAATTAAAAAAAAAGGTACAAGGATGAGCAGCCTGTGTTTCAAAGAGAAATGAATATTCCCGTCCTGGATATATCATTATAGCATTGATGAGAACAATCAGGTACTGAGGATTCTACTCAGGACAAATCCTATGGTGGCCTCATTTCTCTCCTCTCCACATTTCATATCAATTAAAACAAATTAAAATCAATAGTAATCTCTACCTCTTATTGAGCATTTACTACATACCTCACACTGTTAAGTTCTTATTTGTATTAGCAGATTTCATCCTTATAATAACCTTATGAGATAAGTAGTCATATCAATGTTTTCTACATAAAGAAACAGAGGATTATAGGTAGCAAGTTAGCTTCCAAATTACAGTTAGTAGCTCATGGAGGAGCACTATAAACACAAGTCCATCAGATTCCAAAGACTTCATTTTAATTCATTGCTTTTTAACCATATGGGCAAAATGGAATCTCCTCTGAAGAGAAAGAAAAAAAAGAGAGAGAGAGAGAAGAAGGAAAGGAAGGAAGGAAGGAAGGAAGGAAGGAAGGAAGGAAGGAAGGGAGGGAGGGAGGGAGGGAGGGAGGGAGGGAGGGAAGGAAGGAAGGAAGGAAGGAAGGAAGGGAGGAGGTGAACGATGAAACTCATGCCTATCAAATTCACGAAGTTGGGCTGGGACTCTGATTCCTACATTAAACTACATATATATTCTATAGGTAATTCTGATGTACATGTTAGTTGAAGCCCTCTGATATACTTAGTCTTACAAAGAATAATCATCAAATGTCATCTAAAGTTTGATGGTGAGTAGTAGGAAAGAAACTTGCTTTAGAAGTGGAGTCTAAGTGCAGGTATGTGATCTACCTTTTTTTTCCCCACTGAAACATGGCAGATCAAAGTTTCTCCCTGCCCTGAGTGACAAGTCAATCAATAGCAAATGGTTTAATTACTAAACCCCATTGTAGGATATCACATAAAGTATGTCAAGATGCCAATGCTAAAGATATAGTATACTTTAGAGTAGGAGGTAGAGGGGAAGTAAAAACTGAAAAACAAAACTGGCTTTATAAAAATTTTTCAAGGTACTCAGTTTTACACATTTGAATGTGTCAACTAATACTCGAATTTAATTTGTTTCCCCATAAGGATGCCTAGGTGGCTCAGTGGTTGAGCATCTGCCTTCCACTCAGGTCATGATCCCAGAGTCCTGGGATCGAGTCCCACATTAGGCTCCCTGAGAGGACCCTGCTTCTCCCTCTGCCTATGTCTCTGCCTCTCTCTCTGGGTCTCTCAAGAATAAGTAAATGAAATCTTAAAAAAAAATACTTTGTTTCTCCATTAATACAGGTAATTCTCTATGACAAAAACAAAAAAACAAAAAAACAAAAAAAAAACAAAAAACACAGATCCTGGAAACCTTTTTTTTTTTTAATCAAGGAAATATTGGGTTATTTAAAAATTTTTAATTTAAATTATACTTATATATAATTATTTTTAACTAAACTCATGTTTAAAGGATCTTTAAGAATCTTTTTTTTAAAGGGTATTTATTTACTTATTTATCTGAAAGAGAGAGAGAGAAAGAGAGAGAACACCCAGGAAGAACCAGAGGTGGAGGGAGAGGGACAAGCAGATTTCATGCTGAGCAAGGAGCCAAAAATCAAGTCTGACGCTATATCAACTGAACCACTCAGGTGCCCCAAGGAAAATCATGACTTAATAGTTAATATTTAGCTAAATTATACATACGTATTCAAAGACTAGCACTTGACTGTTAATCTTAAATAAATAAAAACACAAATAAAAATACAATGCAAAGTACTATAGTTATTGGACAAGAGAAATGATTATAGAACCCAAGTGTTTAGACTGGATCCTGGCTTTGGCCTGAGCTAGCTGTGTCACCCTTGGCAGGTCACTTACTTCTCCTTGCCTCAACTTCCCTATCAATAGAATAGAAATAATAACCATGCTTATTAATTAGATTATTATGAGACTATATAAAATTAAAATATATAAAACAGAATAGTGCCTAATATATAATAAGCACTATGTTAATATTTACCATTATCACTATTATCTTATTTTCAGTCTTAAAACTCCAATTTCTAATGAAAGAGTATGGGACTTAAGAGTTGGGATGAGTCTCTCTTTACAAGAAAGAAATGAAAGCCTAAGTCACTTGCAAAAGCCAGTCACAAGGCACTGTCAGAACTAGTGTACAGTATGCTGAAGAGAGACAGATAGTACTTTTATAGCAAAGACATTCTTTACCAGTGACTGTGTTTCGGGAGTTTTAAAAAGGAATAACTACAGGGGATCCCTGGGTGGCGCAGCGGTTTAGCGCCTGCCTTTGGCCCAGGGCGCGATCCTGGAGACCCGGGATCGAGTCCCACATCGGGCTCCCGGTGCATGGAGCCTGCTTCTCCCTCTGCCTGTGTCTCTGCCTCTCTCTCTCTCTGTGTGTGACTATCATAAATAAATAAAAATTAAAAAAAAAAGTTTAAAAAAAAATAAATAAATAAAAAGGAATAACTACAAATGACTCATTTTAAATATTTTTCAAAAAAGTCTCTTATGAGTAGTCTTGGGTTATAATTAGATTTAAAAGAAAACAAACTATACTGAAAAAATAGCTGGAATTATGTCATGTGTTCAAACTACCAATTTATACTTTCTTTGCAGAAAAAAAAATTGGCCTATAAAATGATATTTCATTCCAATATATACCCTAGGTAACACTCTACTGAGCTAACCTTTCTTCTTCAACTACAAAGTTGACAAATTACAGAAAGAAACTAATGAAGCTTGATAAAAGTAAGAGCATCAAGTCATACTCCAGGTATCCTTTTAATTATCCCCATTAGTAAATATGAAGCCATTTCTCAAAGGAAATAATAATAATAATAATAATAATAATAATAATAAACTTTCTCAACATCATCTCAAGGACTAAAATTACTGCTCCCTTCCATAACAACTTGAAAATGTGTAACATCCTGGTTTAAGGAACATATTTTTTTTTCCAAAGAGAAAGACGTTTTTTATTTTATTTTCTTTTTTCAAGTAAGCTCTATACATACTGTGGGGCTTGAACTCATGGCCCTGAGATGAAGAGTTCCATGCTCTATGAACTGAACCAACCAGGCACCCCAAAAACCATACTTTTTGATAGAAAGCTTTTGAAAACTTCACAGCCTTTATAAACAGCTTTGCAGATATAAATAACACCATGACTGGGAACCAGACACCATCTTTATTGAGATCTCAAAGAACAAAATATTATGTAAAGATGTAAGAGAAAATGATAAGGTCGCTTCCTGCAAGTATCATAACATGTTTGGTGAAAGACACAAATGTAAACATGAAGATGATTTACAATTATCTACAAAATATGTAAAAGGGAGTTAGAAAATGATATTATAATCCTAAACCATAAAGGAGGAAAAGTGAATCTATAGCTGCTGACTTTAAAAGCTCTATACAGAATATTTTCTGGAGCCTATGATTTTGCAAATGGGAGAGGAATTTCAATTACGCTCATACGGAAGTTACACTTCATCACCAGAGGGAATAGTGGGACAGGCAGGAAGGCATAACCTGAGGAACTGGCAAAGAGACATCTGAGCACAGAACAGATCTTTGACACTTCACAAATGAAAGGAAAGGCTGTTCTTGAGAAGCACCTTCTCTGAAAGCACTGATGGAGCCAAATTATTATTATTATTATTATTATTATTATTTTAAAGATTTTATTTATTTATTCATGAGACACACAGAGAGAGGCAGAGATGTAGTCAGAGGGAGAGGCAGGCTCCCCATGAGGAGTCTGATGCAGTACTTGATCCGGGGACCCCGGGATAACAACCTGAGCAGAAGGCAGATGTTCAACCACTGAGCCACCCAGGTGTTCCAATGGAGCCAAATTAAATCTGAACTTCATCAAATCCTTGAGACAGACCTTGACACGGTGGTCTAAGTTTGAATCCTGCTCCCACCACATATTAGCAATGTGATCTTGGGCAAGTTACACTATTTCCTTCTCTCTTCATCATTATAAAATGTGGATGATAATGATAGTAGCAAAATGTGGCAGTCATGAGGAGTAAATGAAATAATTTAGGTAAAGTGCTTGAGATAAGGCTTGTCGCCTGGCAGATACTCATATGTTAGTCATTTATTACTACTTCTCTAATTATTAGAGTAGGGCACATCAAAATAATAAAAAAAATCTTTCTACAGATGAAGAGAAGAAACATTTCCCTTGGTCACATCTGTCTAAAAGATATGACTAACGAGAGACTGAATTCAGTATCAGACCCCATACAGTTATTAGTGTACACACACTGCATGTGTTGAGCACACATACACTTGTGCTCCTTGCTGAGGTTTATAGTGTAACAAAGTATAACCAGATATAGGATATAAATATCCCAAGCCCACTTACCTCAGGGCCGCTTAGCCACTCTCATTTCTGTGTTCTACAGGCATCTCAAACCTACTATATCCAAAACTAAACTTCTAATCTTTTCTACCCTCCTCTTCTAATTCCCCAGAATTTCCACTAACTCTATTGCACCAAATCCCACTCCTCTGCCAATCTACTGTAAATCTCTTCAATCTGCCATCAAATCTCATCACTCCTCCATTGGACCTTCAATTCTGTCCACTTTGCTGAAATTCCATAACCACTCTTAACTTCTGTCCTCTGTCCTTTCTCCTGAGTGGTTTACACCAGCTCAGTCCCTGTGTCTCCAAACTTCCCTCCCTAAATTCACCTTCTCTCTGGTCCAAGAGTGTGCCCTTTAATGGCATAGTTGAAACATATCACTATCTTAGTTAAAATCCAAGTCACTTTTCATTTCTTTTAGAAGAAAGTCAAAGTTCTATAGCACAGTGTATAATTCATACAGTGACCCTTTCTATTGCAACTTTATCTCTCTTCTTTCCGCCCCTTGTACTCTAATCTCTCCAATCCACTAAATTACTTTTCATCCCATGTGGCTCTTTTGCTAGCTCCTCCCACATATCTCCATCCACCACTTGGACAGCTGTTCCTCTTGGATCTTGCCCTCAGTCTCTAAAAGTCTGGGACAGGTACCCCTTCTGTGCTTTGTACTATGTGCTCACCTTATATCTCCCTTCCTAAGTTTATATCCCATCATTGTATCCTCATGTTTAAATGAGTCTCCCACAATACCAAAAGCTTTCAGAAGTTAGGGATGTTGTTGCTGTTCATAGGTATATTCCTAACACCTGGTCCAATGCCAATCACACAGAAATGGAAAATGAGTATCAACGGGATTGAACTTTATAATGTTCTCATTCTACGGTATTAGTTAAGTTGTTTTCAATTAATCATCCTATTATCTTTACTTTAAAACTCCATATTGCTATAAATACATATGTGTAATGGGAAGGCCAACTCTAATTAGGGATCTGGGACCCACTGCGGGTCTAATAGTGAAGCACTACTACTTACAGCCTTACGCTACCTCCACATAGTTCTGTCTGCTTCTGAGCCATGGTTACCCAAAGGCAAAACTGAGTATGTCTCAAGAGGATATGCAGTTAATCAGGAATAACTAGAGATTCTTCTTTAGTCACTTTTCAAAAAGCAGAGAGATTTGGGGGGGATGGTGATAAAAGTAACCAAAGTAACCTTGGTATAATGAAACGTTTGATTCTATATCAAAATGAAACTTCCTTAGTTTTTTCAAAAGACCACCATTATGAGATATTAGAACCATGTCTCTTGAAAATATATATGAAATGAATAAATAAATGTGTAAGGAAAAAACCCTGAAAATCAAATATTTACATGTAATGAACTACATTTTGAAATCATGCAAATGCCTGGCATGAGATGATAAAGCAAACCAAAATGTGACCTCTGTTTGCATATATAATGACTATTCTTTATGATATGAAGAAACAGAGAATAGCAGTATAATATACTGTAAGTGATATTTTTTTAGTTTTCTTTCCCTAAAAAAGCATTAAATAATTCAAACCATCTATAATTTTTGAGATATATGTGTTAGTTTCATTATATTTCATATATGGAATTTAGTATAAAGAAGATTGATGTTATTTAGAAACACACCATAAAATCCAGAAGAGTATGATGAATGCAGGATTTTTCAGAATACAGTATATTATCATTTCAGTAACTGTTATACCTAAAAAAAACCACTTTCTTCAGAAAAACATAAAGTGGTATCCTTCTTAAGTGGTGAATTAAGGTCCTGCATATGATATTTTCACTAAAGTGTCAAATGAGCACGTCAGAACAGATGCACAAAATACATAAAATTACTAGGTAGTATGTATAGATACCATCAAAAGTTTTGATTGACTCATACTTTATTTACTCTGCATTTAGTTACCAAAGCCACAAGCTTAATAGTTCTGTTTATAAAAACAAAGTTAGGCAAGCTAAATGCTAAGAGCAAATGTATGTGAACTCATTTTTAGCTTGTGGATGCATGCATACACACACATCTTTTTATTATCAGCACGCTCCCAAATTAAAATTGTTACCACATGCTAAGTAAACTTTTTCAGATGTTCAACAAAGGAGATCAAAAGAGATTTCATCATATATTTTTAGATCTCTGACCAGTCAAACATATAGGAACACAGACATGTCAAAACATCAAGTAATCCAAAGGTAAAACAATTTGGAAATTTTCGGTTCAATGAAACTTATGAAGAGTTGTTTAGTATACTTTCATACTTTCCTTACTGACGTCTTACAGGTGAAGCTATTCATGGAAACTTCTTTAATAGTTATGTGGGGGTAAGACTTGAGTAGGGATCAAGATGAAGACTAGAACACAGATAAGCCAGGAAGAGGGCTTTGGCTTTCTGGGTAGATAGAAAACAAAACAAAACAAAGCAAGCAGGTGGAAGAGAACATGCTGTTTGGGGCCATGAGCAAATCAGCTTGGATGATTTTATGCTGTACTTATGATAAAGTGGTAGATCAGTATCATACAGTGAGGTCTAATAAACATTTCTAAAAATTTTCTCTGCCTGCCACCAATTCTCATAGCTTTTGTTAAACCTGATTTTGTTAATAAGAGAAATGTAACAGATGTGTGCAATTCATTCCTTAGTGGATAAACACCAAATCAAGCTTACTATTTGTCCTAGTCTTAGCTGAAATATTCGATGCAGTAATTGAGTTTTAGCGTAGATC